>NC_091778.1:21250000-22500000 GCF_029378745.1 Bos indicus
CACTCTTTAGCCAGTGCGGCAGGAAGAAGCTCACTGTAGTACGAAGGCCGTATTTTATCATCTGCGAAAAATCCTCCTGTTCCTTCTGTCACTCCCCATCTCATCATCTACTCTTGGATCCCTTTAACAGCTGGGCAGACTGAGGACTGGAAGGAACTTTCTTTGGAAATCAGACCCCTGCTCTGTGTACACTGCCCCCTGGGAGGATAAAGCAGGCAAACAGTCCCCACCTCCCAGGAGCCCAGCTCCCCGGGTCAGGCCCCCAGGGGTTCTAGGTCACCTGGTCCACACACAAGTCCCTTGCCAGGCCTGTTCTCACCATCAGACCCAGTCATGCCTTTAAAAATTCCTGGGGAAGGTGGGGGATGGGGGCGCAGTTTCTCCCTAAATTGCCTGTGTAAGGGTTTCATGCTCTTGGAAATGAGAATTTTGCACTGTGCACCACGGTCCCCCCCGCCCCCCACCACCCCGGCTAAACTTGGATGGCAAGCTGATTTTGCTTCTGGGAGCAACAGCCTCAGAGCTTGAACTCCAGAGTAGGTAGGAGGGAGGAAAAGACCATGAATGATAACCAGGACCAAAAGATTCCTGGGGGTTGGGAGTGTTTAGGTGGGAAGTATCTTAGAAAGGGTCACCTATGGACCCTAAGGAGAACCCCATAGAGCCAGTCTCTCTGACTAGGTGGCCATAGCAGAGGAGAAAAGGGGGTCTGTTAGGAATGTCTCAGAAAGAGAGGGATGGGAGCTTAGAAGAATAGCATTTTTTATTTCCTTGAAACCAGCATCTCTTTCTTCCCCATCTACTAAATGAGTATCCAAAGGCAGTTCAAAGACACCCATTAATATATCCCACTGTCCACTTATTCATCTCTGTCCATCTGTCCAGCTTCCCATCCAGTCATTTGTTCACCCATCAATCTGTCCGTCCATTGATCTGTCCATTCATACACCTATCCCTCCCTCCATCCATCTGTCATTCATCCATCCAAAGAAGTCAAGCCCCAGTAGGTCTCCCCAAGGCTGCTGGTAAGGGCCTGTGGTCCTGTGGCATTTATGGGGCATGTGACCTGCCTGCCTGGCCTGGGGAGGCAGCCCCGCCCCAGCCCTCAGGCAGGGGGCTGGTCCAGGCATGTGGGAGTATTTATACCTCGATGGAGGCTCCTGGGGAGTTGCTGGGCTGAATGACTCCCCGAAGCCGTGATGGTGGCCATGGCCCAGAGCCTACTGTGAGTGCTCGGATTCAGTTCCTTTGGGGCTGGGGCTGGGTGGCCGGGCCTGGGAACGGGCTGGAGAGATGGGAAGCTGCCAGGGTGTTCAGAGATGGTAGAAAGGAAGAGGTGCTGGGTAAAGAATAGAACAGGAAGCTGTTGGAGTTCGACACCCACAGCAAGGCTGGGATCCATCCTGGAGCAGGACTGAGTCCATTGCCACTTACGAGCTCTTGGCGAATGGCCAGAGGAAGAGGGCAGGAGGACTAAGATTACAAGAGAGATTAAGGTTAGATACCTGGAAGAACTTCCAGGTCAGTCCCAGGCATGGAAGATGTTTCAAGTGCTTTTTCAGGACAGACATATCCAGTGGTACTCTAGGACCGGCCTATTTCCAGAGGCAGGGGAGTGACTGAAATGGCTGAAGGAGAGTCCTTGTTGGGGGGATGGGGATGACTCAGTCTCGGATGTCAGTGGGTCAGATTTGAGGAAAGCACCCCAGGGGAGATGTGATAGCTCTTCATCCTTTGTTCTCCCCCTCTCCACCCCCTGCCCTTTCCATCTGTAGCTGCTTTTCAGAGCACTTTAATCAGATCTCAAGGCAGGGGCAGCTGACCCACTTCCTGATACCAAGCCAGGGTCAAGAGCCAGAGTGGACAGGATTTCGACCTCAGAGCCTCCAACCTAGATGGGAGCAGCAGAGCTAGAAAGCCCAGGCTCCCAGGATCCCAGGGTGCCCAGCCTCAGGAGTGGCCCCCGGGCCCTTCCCTGCCACCCCTACTAGGTAACTACTGAACTGCTCCAGGGGACCCCTCCCAGCAGCCAGGCGGGTGGAGCCCCGGGTGGGGCCACAGGCAGCACTGGGCACGGTCCCCACCCCTTGTAAAACATGCTGCCGCAGCCAGCAACAGAAACCATTAAGGCGGAACTCCGCCATCTCCACCTCTCTCATAAAGGGCAGGCAGGAGCAGCCCTGGTGGGAGGGAGTGCAGAGAGAGCCCAGCGAGGGCCCTGAGTGTCCTCTGTGACTCAGCTGCCCACAGGGGGTACGGGGACAGACCCTCCCAAGGAAACTTGCCCCCCACCCACCACTCTAGCTTCCAGGTGTGAGCAAGGAAGCTGAGGTGTTCCTGAGGTGGGGCTGTGGAGCATAGTGGTTAAGCACCCTAGCTTTGAAGCCAGTGTCTGAATCGTGGGGAGCATCATTTACTAGCTGAGTGAACTTGAGCAAGTCAGGTTAACCTCTCTGAGCCTCAGTTTCCTCATCTATAAAATGGGAGTGATAATACAGCACCTCCCATCTGGGGTATAATAACTCACCCAGCTGTTCCTGGGTCCCCTTGAGGATTTCCTTCCTCCTGAAGGAAGAGCAGAGATGAGGGCCCAGAGATGACAGCTCTGTGGACCACATCCACATCCACAGGACCAGCTTCAGCATCTTTAGATGCAAATGGTCCCAGCATATCATTTACTTATAAGGAAACTGAGGACAGAAAGGGGAAGTGACTTGTCCAAGGTCACACAACCAGCACACAGGGTTTTCCCTGACCCCTACCCCACAAATGCTCCCTCTGCCCTGATCCTGGGGTACTAAAAAAAGAGTCTCTGAGGAGTGGGTGCTGGGTACAAGGGGCAAAAGGCCTGGCTGTTTGTGAGGACACAGAGCAGAGATGCCACCACGATGGTTGTTGATCCCACAGTTATACATCCTGGGGAAATTTCTTCCTCATCATGCCTTCTATTCAGGTTAGAGGACCATTTCTTTCTTCCCTCTGACTCCAGGGAAGATCAAGTCTATTTATTCCATCCCTACCCCAGCCCTCCCACTCTTGCAGGATCATAGAAGGAGGAGAAGTTCAGCGAGCAGAGGTTAGACAGAATACCTGGATGCTAAACCGGTCTTCAGATAATGTTTTGCCAAGGTTGCTTGCCTGAAGTGTGTTTGAGGGTGTCGTTGGGACTCTTGAGGCCTGAGACTCAGGAGATATTTTCAGTTTTAACTGTTTGGTCCTGGGCATGTCATTCTCTCTGAGCCTCAATCTTTTTATATATATATATAAATTTATTTATTTTAATTGGAGGTTAATTACTTTACAATATTGTATTGGTTTTGCCATAAAAGCCTCAATCTTCTACCCTGAAAAATGGGATTAATGACCTTTCTCCCCTACCGGTGGTATGTCATAAATGTTCTGGTTTGGAGAACCACCAGTTCTCCAAAAACAGAAAGGTGGGGGGTGGTTCTGATCTGTAACATTTGCTAATTTCCTTGGATAGATATTCTCACCCCTGCCAATTTGAGGATTTGGGCCAATTTCACCAAAAGTGAATTGTACAATTGGCCCTAACAAGTCCAGAGCAGCTTACTCCAGCACACCACTGCCTGCTACTCTCTGAGGCAAAGCGAGAATGAAACGAGAGAATAGAGACAAAAGTGCTTTGTAAACTGCTGAGTATGTTATAGACGTAGAGTTGTGATTAGGAAAGTCCTTATAGTCAAAGGGACCCCGAGCACAGTCTACCAGCTGAAAGCCCTGGCCTAGCTCCAGCCCCAAAAGCGGGCAGGTTGTGAGTGGAGGAGCCCACACTGAGTGACAAGTCCTGAAGGCCGTCAGGGGTGCTCCTAGGATCCGGGGAAAGGAGAGAGCTCGCTGGACCTCCCGCAATGGTTTGCTGATGAGATTTGCAGACATACATCCCACTGTGCCCTCTGAAACTAAAGCAGGTAGGGTAAAGGTTCGTGTTCACTGAAAGATTCCTCCTGAAATCAGAGGCCAGCGCCCATCAGAGAGGACTCCTGGGGGATCCAAAGCAAGAGTCACCCCCCTCTCTTCCTACTCTAACCCCTGGGAGTTTCTGTAGCCATTCTCCCTCAGGGGAATGGCTAAAATGACCTCTGAGGCCAGAGGGTCAGGAGGAGGGAAGTTCAGCCTCTGCCAGTGCAGGAGGATGATGTCAAGGAGATGGAGGTGAGAGGCAGGAAAGAGGAGTTCCTTCTCCCTTCCTGGTCCTCACTGCCAGAGCTCAAGCTTTAAAATACTCTGTCCCACTGTTAATTATTAATAATAGCTATCATTTATTGAACACATACTATGCATTAAGCTATTTACAAGCAATATTTCATCTAACCCACCAGAGAGGTATGTATTATTAGCTCTAATTTATAGATGAGGAAACTGAAGCCCAAGGAAGGAAGTTGAGCAAGTTGCCTGACCAAAGTCCCATTGTTACTGGGGTTCAAACCCAATCCTGACTCTAGAGTTTCCAAGCTAGCTAATCCAACTTTAAGAGCCCCCGTGGCTATTTGAGAAAGGGGTCAGAGGGCAAGGCAGCCTTACCTCCCTCTCTGCAGTGAGTCCTTCGTTGTGCTGGACAGAAGTCCCCACCCTATATACACAAATGATAGCCCCTCTGCCCAGCCCCTAAGGTAAAAGGACCCTTAGAAATAGCAGTCGGTGAAGGATCTCATCTTTCTGGGGGCTGTGTGTCCTTAGGCAACTCACCCTAACCTCTCTGGACCTCCTTTCCTGATTTGTAGAACAGGATTTCAGCTGAGGCAATCAACGGGGTTTGTCATCAAATCAGGAGTCATCATTTACAAAACCTACTCAGGGGAAACCCTGCATTGAGGTTCATCCAGGGACGTCTATACCCTCAGTGCAAATCAAGACACTGGCCTCTGAACTCTGCCTAACCTCCCTGGTTCTTATCCTGTTCCTGGGAGCTTAGAGGAAGTGGGGTAGTGGTTTGGCCAAGCCAGGATATGAAAGTCACGGCTGGGAACTGAAGCCTTCAGGTAAGGCCTCTGACTTACAGGAACTCAGCCTGGGCTACCAATAACACCCCAGGACATTGGGGCTGCTGCCAGGATGAGGGGCAGACAGAGGCTGTAGGGGCCCTTCTGGGAAGGCCAGAACTTCCGCAGGAGGGGTGGCCCACTCTGAGTCTCAGAGAGACCTCCACAGGTTCACGTCTCAGAGGACCAGAGCCGGGGTCTGAACCCCCGGGGGCCAGGCTAAGGAAAGGCCAGGCAGACAGGGCCTGGCTACAAGGGCAGCTGTCATCTGGGAATAGGGGCATTAGCCAGTCTCCCCAGGCCTGAAGTAGTGAGACCATCAGGGAAACTAGAGTCTGGGGTCAGGAGCCACGGCCACATCTGGCCAGTGAATCCAGATGGGCACGATACCTCCTTGAGCACTTTCTACGTGCCGGGCACCTGGTACACATCATGTCACTTAATCTTCACGACGGCCCTGTGAGGTGGGTCCCCAGGTCCCATGATCACAGGAGCAAAGGGAGAAAGAGAATCACACAGTTTCTCAAAGTCACCAAACCAGGAAAGTGACACAGCTGGGACTCAAATTCAGGTCATCCCCAGTTCAGAGCCTTTGCTTTTTGTGTGTGTGCATGGCAGCACACCGCTTGCAAGATCTTAGTTCCCTGACCAGGGATTGAACCCATGCCCTCAGCAGTGAAAGCGCATAGTCCTCACCACTGAACCGCCTGGGAATTCCCAAAACCTTTGCTCTTCACCACGTGCTATTCTGCCTCCAGAGAGGAGAGCGACCACCGCCCCATGTGTTACAAAGCCTGAGAACTGGGGGGAGGAAGGACCCCAGCCTTCTGTCAGGAGGGAATGGAGAAGGCCTGGGGAAAGCAGGTCTGGCCCGGGGCCAGGCGGGGCAGGCGGGCCCTAGCTGTCCAGGGCTTCCAGGGAGCAGGGGCCAGGCCGGGCGCTCAAGCAGAACCAGAGATGGGCTGCCCTGCCCCTCGGCCCGGGGCCTGCTCCACCGCAGTATCCAGTTACGGCCAGCTCGGCGCTTCCCCAGTCACGCCACATTTAGCTTTGCCGAGTGAGCGGCACCGGGACATAGAGAAGGGGCGGCAGGGACTCTTGAAGGGGCGGGAGAGCCTCCCCCAGCCCCCCGCCTGGACCCCAGCTCCCAGCCCCCTCCACCACCGAGCCTCTGAGGGACTTCAGGCAAATGCCTTCCCTTCCTGGTCACCACCACCTCCTTGTCAAATGAAAGCAGTAAGCTTATTTAGCAAAGATGTACCAACCCCAGGCAGGGCACACAGGGGGCCTCCAAGGCCAACCCTCCCTCCCAGAGCTCTCAGGACAGCAAGGTGGGGGAAATGAAGTTGTCCTGCTCTGCAAGAGGGGTCTTGGGTAAGTGTCAACCTCAGGCTTTTCTTGTTTGGCCCCCTAGCTCAGGCACCCCCACTCTGATCCCCACTAAGCAAAGAAACTAAGGGGAGTATAGACTCCAGAGTTGGCCAGATCTGGGTTCAAAACTTGACTCTCTCAAGGATTGGCTAGGTGACTTGGGCCAGTTATGTAAACCCTCTGAACCTCAGTTTCTTCATCTGGAAAGTGGGATTAATAATGCACCTTCCTCACAGGATTATTCTGACAAATGATGAGGAAGTTCTCCTAATTATTTATATAGTGGCCAGCCCAGAGCAGGCCCTCAGCTCAGGGTAGACTTTCTCAGAGTTTACTCGGGCAAAGAGGAATACATTCAGGAGAAACTGCCCTTTGTAGGTGGTGGAGAAGGAAGGCAGAGAGCTGAGGTTAGTAACAGTAAGAGACATATCAGTCGTGCTGTTAATAAGGGGAGCTGGCATTTATTGAGCACTTGTTATAGCTAGCCACCGGGCTCAATTCTTCATGTGCATGATTTCATTTAACCCCACATCTGCATGAGGGCGTCTCTCTCTCTCTCCCTATTTTTGCAGATGACTGATGCTGAAGCTCAGAGCTTTGCTGACACAGGTAGCAAGGCAAGAAAAAGGCTGGCTTTGAGCTGGGTCTTTTTTTCTTATTTAATATTTATTTATTTATGGTTGTACTGGGTCTTAGTTGCAGCACGTGGGATCTTTTGTTACAGAGCGCAGGTTTCTCTCTAGTTGTGCACAGTCTTACTTGCCCCGTGGCATGTGGGATGTCGGACCAGGGATTGAACCCGAGTCCCTTGCATTGGCAGAAGGATTCTTAACCACTGGACCACCAGGGATGTCCCTGAGCTGAGTCCTGTTAACCACTCAGCTATGCTGGACACAGAGTTCTCCTATAACTCTAGAGTGTCTGAGCAGAAAGAGCCCTCACGTGTCACCTAATGCAAGCCCCGAGTTTTCCAAATGGCGAGTCTAAAGCTCAGAAAGGGCAGAGGCCTGCACAGAGTCACAAGTACTTTGGAGTGTGGCAGACACAGGAGAGAACCCTAGAGGCCACACACTCCTCAGTGTCATGCCAGGCTCACGGGGCCACCAGAATCCATGTCCCTGCAGGTTCCCCAGCTTCTCCCTGTGTGTCTTTCCCCGTCTGTCTCTCACACTGTTTATCTGCTTCCTTCTGTTTCTGATGTTTCTCTCAGCTTGTCTGTCTGTCTGTCTCTGCCTGTCTGTCTCTCTCTCTCTCATCAGACGTCTGGCTGGAGGCAGGGTCCCAGCCCAGGGAGGGGGTGGGAGGGGTGGACTCGGGCTTGGTCAGCCCCGGACGCTGGTCCTCGCTCTCATCACAGCCGGCTTTCTTCGAGGCCAGGACTGGGTGATGGTGTCGCTACTCCCGCCACAGTCTGACGTCACGCTGCCGGGCCCTGCCAGGCTGGAGGGCGAGCCCCAAGGGGACTTCATGCAGGCACCGGGCCTCCCAGGCTCCCCCGCCCCGCAGAACGTAAGTACCTGGCACCTTGGCCTGGGTTGAGGCCAAGACCAGAGGGCTGCACGACAGCAGGTGGGCCATCACCCCCACCCCCCTGGGACCTCCCTGCTTCTGTCTTGTCCTTTCTCCCAGCAAACAAGTACCCAGGGACTCCCAGATCCCGAAGTGTAGAGATCTGGGCCTCTGCTTGTCCCCTGGGTCTGGGACTTTCCCAGGGCAGGGCTGTGCATCCGTCCTGTTGGGGGTGATCTGAGGTTCGAAGCAGTGCGTCCTCATCAGATCAAGGCTTCCAAGGGCGGGTGAGGTCTCTCTCCTCCACCGGGGGCTCCCCAGAGCTCAGCCACAGACCCTCTACCCTCGCACAGAGTCGGGTCTGGATCCAGCCTCCGCTCACAGGCTGTCTACCCTCTGTCCACCCCAGAAGCACGCCGGCTTCAGCTGCTCGTCTTTTGTGCCTGATGGCCCTCCAGAGCGGGAGTCCTCACTGCCCCCCCACAGCCCCAGCATCGCGTCACCAGGCCCTGAGCAAGTCCACTGTCCAGCAGGCCCTGGCCCAGGCCCCTTCCGGCTCTCACCCTCAGACAAGTACCCCGGCTTCAGCTTTGAGGAGGGGCCCGCGAGCGGTCCCGGGCGCTTCCTCAAGGGCAGCCACGTGCCTTTCCACCCATACAAGCGACATTTCCACGAGGATGTCTTCCCCGAGGCCCAGACTGCCCTGGCCCTCGATGGACACTCCTTTAAGACCCCGGGGGCACTGGAAGCCTTTGAGGAGATCCCTGCGGATGTGGGGGAGGCTGAGGCCTTCCTGCCTGGCTTCCCTGCCGAGGTCTGGTGCAACGGGCTCCCCTACCCCAGCCAGGAGCACAGCCCCCAAGTCCTGGTGAGTACCAGCACCAGCGCGCACCCCATCACCCCTGTGCCAGTTCCCAGCACTCCAGAAAGCCTTCTGAGATCAAACTTTCTGCCATCCCCTTTCCAGACCTTTCTACTCAGGGTCAGTGTACACCTGCAAGCTCAGAGAGTTGGGGTCTTTCAGCTTCATCCAGAGCCTCCAGGTCAGCTGAGGGAGGGGGTGCTGACCTGGCCCGGTGTCGAAGGGGTTGGGTCAGGGAGTCTGGTCAGACCCTGGGATGCTGGAAGCTCCCCAGAGACTCCTGAGTCAGGATTCTTATATGCAGCTTCTCTCTGTTTGAATGTCAAGAATCCCCAGCCAGACCTTCACACCCATATGTAAATACGAGAAGAAAAACATTCCAGAGGCCTGGAGAAAGGGCTTAGGGAGGAGTCACAGAGCACCATGTTCTCCATTGCAGCAGCAGCACGCAGAGTTGGGAGAGGACTTAAGACTTCTCAAAGGACACTTACAGGCCCCATTCTTTACCTAGAATGAGGCCTGGGTGTATTCATAGAAATACCTTGAAAGCATCTTAGAAGATCAATATGTCCTTTCATAGCCATACCCATAAACTCTGTGACCTTGGGCAAGTCACTTAACCTCTCTGAGCCTCATCAGAAAAGTATACTTACCAGCACCTACCCCATAGGCGTATTGCCTTGGGAAGAGGAAAACCCACTCCCATTTGGGGCTGCGCCTACTCCAGATACAAGAATACTGGAGTGGGTTGCCATTTCCTGTTCCAGGGGATCTTCCCAACCCAGGGATCAAACATGCATCTCCTGCAAGTCTCCTGCACTGCAGGCAGATTCTTTACCGCTGAGCCACCCAGGAAGCCCCATCCCATCAGTTACTGCCCCGTAAATGTCCACTCAGTGCCAGCCTCTGGTCACTGTGCCAGATGCGTCCTTTCAAGTACCCTGTTTAATCCTTATGACAAACCCTCTAAAGATTTCCCACTATCTCCATTTTGCAGAAGAAGAAACTGAGGTCCCATAGAGATCAAGGAGAAGAACTTGGGCCCAAAGACCCACAGCAGGATAGTTGACTCGCTGAGTGACCTTGGGCACATCCCTTCCCTTCTATGGGCTCAGCCTCATCATTGGCCAAATGATAGGGTTGGACATAGTATTCATGGCCCTTCTAGGCCTGAGATTCTACGATTATGGATATCTCTGCATCAGCCACCCCAGGGCACACCCAGGAAAGAGCTTACAGCTGATTTGACCCTCTGGGCCCAGATGCTGGCTCCCCAGGCGCCTGGTAATCCCAAGAAGAATGGTCCACCTGCTCTTGGCCTGGTTTAGCTTCCAGTCCCTAGCGGTGCTCTCTGTCTGGGTACCTCCTCAGGGTAGAGCTCTAGGCACATCCCTGGGGGTCCACATGGGGCTCACAACCTGTGGGAAGCCAGGATCTGGCCCCCACCACCACCAGCAGCTGCAGACTCCTTCTGCCAGAGTGGGAAAGGGTACAGGGCTCCGGCAGACTAGCAACTGGGTAGACTCCTCAGGGGCTTTCCAGGAGGTACGAGCAGTAAAGAAACCGCCTGCCAATGGAGACCTAAGAGGCACCGGTTCAATCCCTGGGTTGGGAAGATCCCCTGGAGGAGGGCATGGCAACCCACTCCAGTATTCTTGCCTGGAGAATCCCATGGAGAGAGGAGCCTGGTGGGCTATGGTCCACAGGGCTGCAAAGAGTCAGACACGACTGAAGCAACTTAGCACACAGCACAGACTCCTCAGAACAGAGAGCAGAGGCTCTGAGTTGGGGGTGCCCAGAGCAGAGGGGACTCACTAGCCCCCTCCAGAGAACCTGCTAGATCTACCATGGGCTTTGCAGAATAGGAAGTAGTAGGGCCTTGGGGGCCCCAGCTAGACCAACCCGTCTGGCCACTTCCTGTGCTCCCTCCCCATGGCTCTGCAATGGGAATTCCAGAGCAGTGGTCCTTTGCGGATCTTCTCTGAGGGGCTGGTGGTCCTGAACCAGGAAGCAGGTCCCGAGCCAGGCTTGGTGAGTGGGGTCAGCCCGCGCATCCTTGTGCCATTCCAGGGTCCTACCCCAGCTTCAGTGTGACTGACGACAAGTCTCCCCCACTTCCCTGGACAGCCCAGCCCCAGCCTCTCACTTGCAGGGAAGTGGGGGGTAGGGAGCACAGTCAGCTCCAGCTCCACCACTAAGCTGTCTAGTTTCCTCGGGGAAAATCCTTGTCCTCCTCTGTTCTCAAGTATTTGTTCTCCAGGAATAAGCTTTGCTAGAGGCAAAGGTGGAATTGCTTTTGCATAAGGTTCAAGGTGGATGATAGGAAGGAAGAAAGACAAGGTCCAGCCTGGTCATCTGTTTCTTTCCTTCCAGCAGGGGTCAGAAGTCAAGGTCAAGCCCCCAGCTCTGGAGAGTGGTCCGGGGATGTACTGTTACCAGCCCCCCTTGCAGCACATGTACTGTCCTACCCAACCCCCCTTCCACCAGGTGGGTCTGGGGCAGGTGGGCAATTTCCCCCAGGGTCTCAGGATATTATGTTCATGTGTGATGTGTGGGTGTATATGTGAGTGTATGCGTGCACACCTGGATGGGCAGGTAGGGGCAGCAGGGCCCTGAAGCTCAGGCTGGGCCACCCAGGGTGGGGAACAGGGGTTCACAGGAAGGGAAGCAATTGCCCTTCTCACAGAGTGGGCGGGGCTTGTCTGAGACCCAGGCAGTGCCTGAGAGGTCTGGCAAAGAGGGTGGGGCTGAGACTGGGGCAGGGCCAGGTGGAACCAAAAAACGGAAAGAGGAGAACAAGACAAGGACTGAGCAAAGAGAAAAGGAGTTTAAGTGGGGTGACACACGAGGCTGAACACCGCAGGAAACAATGGGCTCCTGCCTGGGTCAGCCACCGTCTTGGTATGTGGCCTTGGCCTCAAACTTCCCTTTAGCCTAGACAGGGTGGGACCAGGAGTGAAGCTAGGGGATCTTCCCTGTTGGAGGCTCCCAGTCCCCATCATCTTTGGCCCTATCCCCCCTCCCCACGATCTCCTAGAGAAGGGAATGGCAACCCACTCCAGTATTCTTGCCTGGAGAATCCCATGGACAAAGGAGCCTGGCGGGCTACAGTCCATGGGGTCGCAAAGAGTCGGACACGACTGAGAGACTAACACTCTTTCCACTCCCCACCCCACTGCTCAGCCTTATCTCCTCCCTGATTCACAGGATGCCAAGTAATTGCCCCACACTGGCAGGGGATGGAGGTTTTTAAAAAGAGAAAGAAAAGTGCCCCAGAGCAGCCAGGCAGCTCCCAGGAGTCACCGGGCAAGACAGAGCAAGTGGCTGCCCAGCGCCCAGCTCTATCCACCTGCAGCCTGGCACTGGGACAGGCCCTGCCTGTGGAGCAGGTTCTACTCCCAGCTCTTTGGCATTGGCCCTGATGTTGGCCAAGCCAGGGAGACAGGCACGTGGGCGGGAGGGTGGTCAGACTGCTTGCTTTGTGGGGAGAAAGAAAGAGAGGGAGGGAAGCAGAGGGAACACAGAATCATCCCCACTCTGTGAGGAGCCTGGCTGGAGTGGCCGGGCCATCCTGAGGCTCACAGTCTGACCCAGGATAGGGGCATCCCTGAGGCACCCTGGCCCAACAGGAACCGAGCCACAGCGGGGCTCAGGGGCTACCAGACCCTAGACGGCCTCACTGTGTCCAGCTCTGTCCTGATACCTTCTGTTTTCTGCACCCCCTCCCCGAACAAGATGGCCTCACCCAGGGCTTTATGGAGCCTGCAGAGAGGGTGACTCAGTCACTAAGTGTCTCTCGGGTGACCTGGAAAGAGCACCTCAGCCTGGAGCAGATGGGGGAGTCAGAGTCTCCTACCCCCCTCTCATCCCCATAAAACACCATCCCTGGCAGCCACTCCCTTTGCTGTAAAAACCACCTCCTACCCTCACCGGCCCACCACCACGACCAGGCCTTTCAAAGAGCCACTGAAACTCGTAAAAGGGGCCAGTGCCCAGCAAACACCCAGGCCGGACACCCCACTTCCGGCCCAAGCACTCCAGGAGATGCCAGGGAGCACCTGCCCTAAAGGGTACAGGGGCCCGAGCTACCCCTCACACTCTCTAGTTCAGCTCCTGTCCTATCACCATGGCAACCAGGGTACCTAGAGGGCTGAGAGGAAGATGCTGAAGGAGGCTTTGAGACCTCTGAGACCCTGACTTCTGGAATGTGGATCTCCTCAGAGGCCCTCCCAGGACAGCCACATCCTTGGCCAGCCTCAGATAGCTCTGCCTTCGGGGCCCATGACCATGGATGGTGGAACGCTTGAGAGAAGAATCTAGTTTCAATTCCTTCTCTGGATGTATGAGTGGGGGAAGGGGGCTCCCTTCCTTGGGAAGACTGGTTACCATGGCAACCACTCTGCCCCTTTGACCTCTACAGTACTCACCAGGTGGCAGCAGCTACCCTGTACCCTACCTGGGCTCCTCACACTATCCCTACCAGCGGATCGCACCCCAGGCCAGCACCGACGGGCACCAGCCCCTCTTTCCAAAACCCATT
Organism: Bos indicus; assembly: GCF_029378745.1. Taxonomy (NCBI): domain Eukaryota; kingdom Metazoa; phylum Chordata; class Mammalia; order Artiodactyla; family Bovidae; genus Bos; species Bos indicus. Next base: position 21,263,286 of record NC_091778.1, read on the forward strand.
TACTCCTACAGGTATGTTTCTCAGCATTCTGGGGTAGAAGGAAGAGGGGTGAGAAGTCCCTGGGGAAACTGAGACATGGAATCCTTGAGGTATTAGGGTAATGGTAGGGGGGTGGAAGTCATACCTGGTAGACTTCCAAAGGATGCTAGAGAGAAGAATCCAGCCTGGGGGCAGGGGGCTTGACCAGCTCCCCTCTGAGCTCTCGTCCAACTCTGGGGAGCAATGTCTGTGGCTCAGCTCAGAACATGCTGGTGCCCTGGGGTGAGCCCGCTAGGTTCTAGCCTCCTGGGGCCCTGGGACTGAGAGTTTAGGGGGGGACGCTTCTCCCTTTCCCCTCCTGCAGACTCAGAGAGAAGCCTCACCCCAAAGCGCCACCAGAAGTAAACAAGGGATGAGGTCTGCAGAGGTGGTTCAGTTACTCAGCATCTACCAGATCTAGTGCAGCTGCTCTGGGGCTGGGGTTGTAGGTGCCAGGCCAGCAGCACCCTGCCCATCTGGGATCCCTTCCATCTGAACTTCCATTCATCCAACCAACACTGATACTCAACCTCCTGTGTGCCAGGCCTCATGTGGGGTCAAGTCATCAGCCAGGGTGAGCTCAGGAAATGGAAAAGGTACTTACACATCATCCAGGAGCACAGAGAAGGGGTTTGTGGAAGGCAGGATGGTGCACAGAAAAGAGCACATGTAATCTTTGGAGTCCAGTAGAACTGGGTTCAAGTCCAGGCTCCGAATTTACTAGCTGTGAAACCTCAGGCAAGTGACTTAATCTTTCTAAGCCTCTGTTTATTCATCTTAAAAAAAAAAAAAAAAAAAAAAAAAACCAAAAAACTGCAGTATTCAGGCCTTTGGATGGATTGAGAGAATATGCTTGGCACATTGTAGGGGCTCAAATAACCTGAGTTCCCTGCCTTACTATCCAATATTCCAGCAATTGGCTGAGGGCTGATTGGTAATGACAGCGTCCATTTAATGAGAGCCTTCTATATGCTAGGCAGCATCCTTAATCTTCACGACTCTGAGGTAGCTATTACTTTCTTCTTTTCAAAGCTGAGGAAACTGAGGCTCAGAGAGGTTAAGGCACTCACCCAAGGTCACACAGCTAGTGAGTGACTAAAGCCAAGAGTGTAACCCAGCTCTCTTAGATGCCACAAGACCCTCGAATATCAGTAATTCCTAACTTCACTGGATACTTTCTCATCCTTTCTCCTCTTGACCGCCTCTCACCCATGAATTCTGCAGCAGGCTCTTCTTTCTTGACTGTTCCAGCCAGGGTAGGAGGGTGGGGGAAGACTCCAGGCCCGATCAGAGGTTCCAACTCTCAGAGCTTTCTCTGCCTTCAGCATCCTCATCTTCATGGCCCTTAAGAACAGTAAAACTGGGAGCCTTCCTGTCAGCGAGATCTACAATTTTATGACGGAGCACTTTCCTTACTTCAAGGTGAGCCCCAAATCCACCCCCACCCCACCACCCCCAAGTCCTGGGGCAAGCCAGACCTCTCTAGAACCAGAAGATAACATTGGGAGGTGGGAGATAAGTTTGAATGAAAGCCAGGAGAGGGTGTGCCCTCCCACCACACGCTTCCCTTTGCCCTTCAGAAGGACAGTTCTGTGTGGGCAACAGAGAGCTCAAGCCATTCACCAGAGGTCACACAGCAGGCTGGAGTCAGACCTCATGCTGGTGGAAGGTGGACATGGCAACCTGATAGGCTTCAAGGCGCATCCACCTACCCCAAACGGGGAGACAGAGCTTGGGAAGAAATGAGAGGCTGTTCCCACCGCTGCCCCCAGGATGCTGTGGGACTGAGGAATTTGGGCGGGAGCTGGCCAGCCAATGTGACCCAGGATGCTGGGGCTGCAGAACTCATTGCCTTCCTGGGAGAGATTAGGATCTGCCTCTGTGGGCGGCAGGCTCAGCTGCAGCTCTGCCAGAAAGTGGGGTGTGGGCTTCACAGTCTTAGAGTGTCCTAGGGAGCTGGCTGTTTCACCTGACCTTCCCACGGACAGGATCTAGTCTCTTTCAACCATAGAAGGGGCTTCTGGGGTTCCACCAGACTCTTTCCCTAGAGGCAAAACAAACACCCTTCTCTCTCCATTTGCTCAAGGCCAAACAGCAGGTGGGATCACTTGCTGCTGGCTCAGGCTTTCTGGCTTCCCACTTCTCTTGTCTGCAGGCTCCCCAGGCCCTCCAACAAAAACCCCTCCTTCTGGGGTGGGTGCAGGGGAAGTCAGAACTTGTGTATAAGGAGTACCTTCTCCAAGGCGTACAGCCTGATGGATACAGTCTCACTTGCTGCCCGGGCAAAGGGCGGGAGCTGAGACCCAGGTAATCCAGAACTCAGCTCCACCCACCAGTGGGTGATTTCTGACCCCACCATCTTCCCAATTTTGCTGTCTGGAGATAATTTGAGGTTGATATTCAAACAAGGGGCTTTCCTGATGGTTCAGCGGTATAGAATCCACCTGCCAGTGCAGGAGATGCAGGTTTGATTCCTGGCTCGAGAAGATTCCTTGGAGGAGGGTATGGCAACCCACTTCAGTATTCTTGCCTGAGAAATCTCATGGACAGAGGAGCCTGACCAGGCTACAGTCCTGGGGTCGCAAAGAGTGGGACACAACTTAGCAACTGAACAAGAATTCCAGCAAGTTCGTACTTGCTGAGCTGCCACCGAATGACGAAATGGGCAAGATGGCCAGAGTTCTGGCCAAGAACAAAAAAGCATGGTCATCCATCAGAGCTTCTGGACGGGAGAGGAGCAAGGAGAGATGGCACTGGGATTCAAGCAGCAGCAAAGCCGGTATCCAGGGCTCGCCCTCTAGATCCCAGCATGTCAGGGGGCCAAAGTCTCATTGACCTGTAAAGCGTTTAGAGTGTCCCCTAAGGCTTCAAGGAGTCAGGCCAGAGAGAGGGAAGTGGGGGAGGGCCCTGCCCCATTCCTCTCAGCTTTTCCTCCCTGCCAACTCCCAGCCTGGCCCCCAGCCCCTCCCTACATCTCATCTTCCTGGCTTAATTATTTTTCCTGGGAGCCGTGTAATCCCTGTTTTATGGGGCTGAGGAGTGAAGAGGTCTAACTGCTTTTTTTTTTTTTTTTTGGTTCCAGTTGTTGTTCTTAGCCAGTTGCATCACTCCCTCCCTCCCAAGTTTACATTTGACTTCAGAGAGAAACCATCTGTGAGGATGGGACGGGCCCCAAGTGGTAAAGATAATCCGGTGGGGTGACCTGGGCAGGGCCCTTAGTTAGGGAACAGAGTTGGAGTCTGGCTCTGACCCTGCCTCCTTATGTGATCTCAGCCTGGACCCTTTCTTCTCTGGACCTCAGTTTCCCCGTCTGTAAAATGGTCAGATTGGACCAGTTGGCACACAGGTTCCTTCCAGCTCTGACAAATCCCCTCCACCCACCTAAGGAAAGAGTTCAAAGATCCTCTCCCCACCTCTAGCTCTCATTCCCCAGTTGAAGGTCATTTTTCTGGGCTAGGACAGAGTGGACCCTGGGGTGGGCAGCACTCACGCCCAAGGCAGCTGAGATGGGCGTCCTGAAGCCCTGTGAGTCAGGGATGTGGGATGGGGCAAGTTCCAGCCACTGGACATAATTGCTAGTGCTGACCATCCCTCTTCCAAACAGGAAATGGCTGGGGTGGGGGCTGCTCTGGCATCCCAAAGTCACAGATTTATGGGGCTGTAAAAGGGCCCGGTGCCCATTAACTCTGCCCACCGGGCCACACAGTCTTGACTCCTCATAGGGACTGCTGTGGGAGTTGAAGGTGAATCCCTAGCTGGCTGGTCTGGTGGCTTAAGAGTCTTCTCTCATGACCCTGGGAGCCTTGGGGGTCATCTCAACCAGCCCCCTGACCCAGGCCAGTGGCCCCTAAGAAAGGCTTCAGCCGCTCCTGCCAACCACTTGCAGCGATGCTGGCAGGGTCCCTGTTCTGCTGGACATGATTCAGCCTGGCTGCTCCCTGGGGCAAATGAGCTGGGGAGGAGGGAGTGGCCGCCCCTCATTAGGCAGAAACGGTGAGCTGGAAGGGAGAGGGGCCGGGAGGTGAGGGTGCAGAAGGACCTCACCAGGCAGAGTGGATGCTCTGCCCACAGTCACCCCTGCTGGGCCCAGGACTGTCATAGAGCCTGGAACAGAGCTCTGGGCTGGGGGGTGCGGGGAGTGGGGGAGGGTGCCCAGTGGCACCCCCGCCACCGCCTCTCACCCAACTGAGTCAGCCTAATGGTTTTTACAACCCTCCCTGGGCACAATTACTGCACTGGTGGCATGACCAGGCCTCCTAATGGGTGTTTATTCTGTTGGCACGAGCATCCCCCGCCTGAGGGCTGGCCTCCCCACCAGGGCACGCCCCCTGGACACACGCATGTGAACACCCACACACACATACAATCATGGATATCCACACACACCCCTAGAGAGACTTTCTCACACACACACATCCTTAGCAGCACACACATGTCCTCACACTCAAAGGAATTCATGGACCCACACCCCAGAGTCAGGCTCACAGCAGGGAGACACAGCCCCAGAGAGTTCAGCATGGCAAGGCCCTCTCCACACAGGGGTCCAAGCACAGGCCTGGAGAGCCAGCAGGGAGTGGTCCAACCCCAGGTCGGGGAGGGGCAGCACCTCCTCCTTAGCACCCACCAGCCCCTCCTGTATGAATCACCTCGACAGTCCTCTGAAGGGCATGGGATAGGATGGAGGTAGATTTTAGGTGCTAATAACTGTGACTGAGGTTCTTGCCCATCCCTGCCCCACTACTGATGGGACTGAGTGTGGGCTGGTCGCTGAAGAGCTCAGCAAGCCCCAGAGTGGGTGGCAGTTGTGTGCCCAGACAACCAGGGCTTTTTCTGAACCCAGCCTGAATTCGTGTCTTGCTCTGCTTCGGCAGACGGCGCCTGATGGCTGGAAGAATTCTGTCCGCCACAACCTGTCTCTTAACAAGTGCTTCGAGAAGGTAGAGAACAAATCGGGAAGTTCCTCTCGCAAGGGCTGCCTGTGGGCCCTGAATCCAGCCAAGATCGACAAGATGCAGGAGGAGCTGCAGAAGTGGAAGAGGAAAGACCCCATCGCCGTGCGCAAGAGCATGGCCAAGCCAGGTGAGGCTGCCGGCCGGCGTGGTGGACCCGGGGTACCCAGAGCCAAGAAATTAAGAGTGGGGTGGTGAGAACAGCTGGGTGACGGAAAGCTGATGAATAAGGAAAGGGCCTGAATGTGTTTCCAAGGCTGGGAGTGACTGTGGGGGAAAGGAGGTCTCACAGTGTCCTCTCTTGGGCCTTTTCAGAGGAGCTGGACAGCCTCATTGGAGACAAGAGGGAGAAGCTGGGCTCCCCACTGCTCGGCTGCCCACCCCCTGGGCTGGCAGGCTCTGGCCCCATCCAGCCCCTGGCACCTCCAGCTGGGCTCTCCCAGCCACTGCACTCAATCCACCCGGCTCCGGGCCCCATTCCTGGCAAGAATCCCCTGCAGGACCTACTTGGGGGGCACGCACCCTCCTGCTATGGGCAGACATACTCGCACCTCTCGCCGGGCCTGGCCCCTCCTGGACCTCCGCAGCCGTTGTTTCCACAGCCAGATGGGCATCTAGAGCTGCGGGCCCAGCCAGGCACCCCCCAGGACTCGCCTCTGCCTGCCCACACCCCACCTAGCCACAGTGCCAAGCTGCTGGCTGAACCTTCCCCAGCCAGGACCATGCATGACACCCTGCTGCCAGACGGAGACCTTGGCACTGACCTGGACGCCATCAACCCCTCTCTCACCGACTTTGACTTCCAGGGTGAGCTGGGGATGGGAGGGGGGAGGTGGGACAGGCCTTCAGAGGAGCAGCTGGTGGCATGGCCCGGCCTGTCTCAGTCTCCAGGTTGCAGCTAACTGCCCAGTTTCTGGAGCAGAGAAAGCCCAGAGCTGGGAAATGGGTGGTGGTGGTGGTGAAGGGTCAAAGAGGAATATTCTTGCCCCTTGAACTGGTTCCAACTGACCTATCACCAAACCACTCTCAGCTCTGGGCTGAAAGTGCCTGGGAGAGCCTGGGTCTTGGGAAGCTACTGTTAGAGACAGGCAACTTGAGCCGCATCCCCCTCCAGAAGTGGGGAGCTGGGCTCAACAGCCTCAGAAGAAGATATAGACCAGGGGTGCGTGCCCCCCAAGTAGCTTCAGAAGAAGATACAGGCTGGAAAGGGGCCAATGGTCTATTCCATAGTTGATTGTAAGCAACTGAGACTCTGAACATTTCCAGAAGTGACTATATTTTTGGAGTTCATCACCTAATGCAGAAGAAGGAGAGAGATCTGCCCCGAAAAGAAGGGGAGGCCGAGGAGCTAGGCAGGTCCCAGGAAGAGATTCTGTCTCTTCCATTCTGTCTCGCCTGCTTCGTCTCTGCCTGTGACCAATCCCACCCATTCCCATCTAACCTCCAGTGCACCCCCCGGCCCTGGTACTGGCCACAGGAGCTCTGAAGAAGGGTGCTGACCCAGGCCTCAGGCCCTCTGTGTGCACTGGGGTAGGGGACGTCCACAAGCAGGTGGGGCAGCTGACCCTCAGAGATCTCCCAGTCTGATGAGGAGAGAGCCGGGTCTTGGGAAGCTACCCTTAGAGAAAGGCAACTAGAGCCGTAGCCCTGAAGTGGGGAGCCGGGCTCCACAGACTCAGAAGAATCTATAGATATGTGGGCTACCATAGACATTTACCTGAGCCCTACTGTCTGGCATCTTGTGAGGCACTTTACATGTGCTCTCTCACGTGGGCCTATAGGCTAGGAGGGATTATTCAACCCATTTCACAGATGCGCACCATGGTTAAGTAACTTATTCAAGGTCACGGAGCTAGAAAGAAGGAGAGTTAGGATTGGAAGCCAGGCAGCCAGTCTTGGGTTTAGTTCAGCCCCCTTCCTCCACACCCTGCAGCCCTGATCCCCAGGGAAGGAGCCCCAGGCCCTGGGCAGCCACAACGCAGGTCACACGACACACAGAGAGGGATTGGGTGCGGCACAGTTTGCATCCCAGAGTCAGTGCTTCCAATGGGGAGTCCTTCCTGACAGGGCTTTGCTCCTGTTCCTTGGGCCCTGCAATGGAGAAGCCCAACCAGCTCACTGGATGCTGCGGTGCATTACTGGAAGATCCTTGGTCTGGGCTGCACATTCACCTTCCTTGGGAACCTGGACAAGAGCCAGGGTGAAGAGTTCCTAGGGCTCCCTACCCAGGGTAACCCCAGAATGTACAGCATCTGCATCAACCCTTCCAACAGGCAGCTCTTAAATCCTTGACCACTCCCCCACCCCCAAAAAAAGAGCCACAGAGATCATCTGGGCTATGGCTTTCAAAATGTCCTACATGGGAGGAAGATGCAGAGAGGTTTAGCAACTGCCTGGGGTCACAGAGCTAGTGCCAAAGGTCTGCTCTCCAATCAGTGTCACCCCAGTCCTGCTCTCTTTAGCGTGTGAGAGTGTGGGGTGAGAGGCAGACAGGGCTCGTTGGTGCCTCCCAGTGACGCCTGTTTTCTCCCCCAAATAGGAAACCTGTGGGAACAGCTGAAGGATGACAGCTTGGCCCTTGACCCCTTGGTACTGGTGACCTCATCGCCGACATCGTCTTCGGTGCCACCAGCTCCCCCTCCCTGCTATCCCCCTGGGCCCTGTCTGGCTGAGACTGGCAGTGGGACAGGCGACTTGGCACCCCCAGGCAACGGGGGCTCCGGGGCACTGGGTGACCTGCATCTCACCACCCTCTACTCTGCCTTCATGGAGCTGGAGCCCACACCCCCCGCGGCCCCTACTGGCCCCTCTGTGTACCTCAGCCCCAGCTCCAAGCCCATGGCCCTGGCCTGAGCTATGCCCCACAGCAGCTCCAGCCTTTGCTTGGCCCGGAAGTCCCAGCCGGCCGCCCATATCGGGCTCACCTTAAAGGTCAAGGAAGGAAACACACTCCCTGTCCCCTATGTCATGAAGCCAACTTGGTTATTAGCTGGCAGCTGGGGGTGGAGAAGTCACCACCCAGGATACTGCCCCTCGCACATTTCCACCGCCTGGTACACCAGCTCCTGGCCCAGGGACCCCGGAGAGCAAGTGTCTGGGGAAGAAGAAAATGCACTCTCCATGGCTCACACTCATCCACACTTAGGCTCTCGCGTACATGTGCACAGGCACACACACACATACACACACAGTTATGCAGACATACACCCACTCACATACCTTATATCCAGAGGAATCAGAACTATATCACAGACTTCACTGGGGGGCAGCTGAGAGCTGAAGGGTTTGGTTATCAAAAGCTCAGGGCCCCCAGCCAGGTCCAAGACCACCCTGGAACCCTCTTCTGACGTCCACATTCTCTGCAGGCCTGCCCCCCCTCCAGGAGTGATCTTTCCCAGAAGCCCCCTGTATTTATTCTCCCATCTTCATCCCAGCAGCCCATCGAGAAGGAGGAGATATGGAACCTCTCCCAAAGTTGTCTGTGGGCCCCCAAGGGGGTGCTGATATTCACAGCACCCACCCTGCCAGGCTCTCAACCTGTCCTCAACTTAAGCTCTATCTGGCTTCCCCTGGGGGAAGACACACAGGAGGGCAAAGTCCGCTCCAGGACCAAACTGAGCCCACTTCCGACACAAAGTGTTTGGAAAAACCCTTGCCCTCGGAAACTTGAAAGTGTCCTTTTGCCCCAGCCCTGGGTGCCGGAATGGCCCCTGCAGGTCACTACAGTCACCCCTGAGAGCTTCATGTAGCTTAGGTCCCAGCTTATGAATACTCCTGTTTCAGACAGCCTGGGCAGTTAGGGAGGGAACTCTGCTTCAGGCTGGTGTGGGAGCACCCATGCCTGCTCTCTTTGACCACTTGGCAGGTCCAGGATGCCCCTGGAGCAAGGGGGTGCCCACCGTGTCCTACCTGAGAGCCCGACCCACACCAAGTAGGCTAAGTGGGAGCTTCAGCCTGCCCGGGGCCTGAGGGTGACAAGAACACCCCCTCCCCCCGAGGTTGGGCCCAGGCTCAGATGAGACACAAGCAGAACCCTTGATGGCCTGCCACTGTTCCCTGTCCTGGAACAATAAAGCAAATGCCTTGTGGTCTCAGCTACCAAGACTTCGTTTCTGGACCTCCCCTCCCTGGAGCAAAAAGGTAGATTCCCTGAGCCTGTGATCTTACCCCAACCCTCACCCAGACCTAGGAAGTTTCAATTTGAAGAATGAGGCATCTCAGAGGGCTTCTGAACAGCAAGGAAAGGATAAGGGGATGAGGTGGGGCGGAGGGGCGGGGCCCGGGGAGCATCTCTTCCCAGGAAAACTTCCTGAAGGATTGGAAGCAGCTGCTGCCCTGTCCAGAAGCAGGGAGGGAAGGAGGGAGTAGGTACCCTTCCCCACATCCCTTCCTCCTGAGATCTGTCCCTTCCTCAGCCTCCATCTCCTCACACTAAGAAGGGGTCACTTCCCTATCCAGACTGTGCCTTTCTGCCCTCATCTTTCCCTCTCTGGGCTCTGGTTTCCACAGGTGGCATGAACGAAACGTAGCCTGGCGCTGTGTGCCCTGCTGGCCCTGGAGGGTGGTCTCTGGAGGGTCAGGGCCCCATTCAGTCCCACCACCAGGCAAGCTGCTGTCACCAAACAGCTGCCTGGGAGGCAGCCCCACATTCGGCCTGAATGGGGATAGGGCAAATGTGGGAGCCAAAAGCTTATCCATGGACCTTGGACCTTGATCTCAGAGCAGCCATGGGTGGGCCTTCTGCTTAGAAAGTTTTCCCAAGGGCCAGGGCCTGGGGGCCAGCCAATGCCACCTACCTCGGCCAGAGGACATTATTGCAGAGGATCCCATAATAGAACCCTACCCTCCATCAGCACGCTCCCTCCCGAGGCTCTAACGCTGGGGCCAGAGCTAGAGGGCTGCAGGGGTGGGGTGGGGTGAGGCATGGCCAGCCAGTGTGCCCAAGAGAAAGAACCCCCACCTCCACCCCGACCCAGCCCAGCCCTGTGCAATACGAAGGGTGAAGCCTCTCTATCAAGCCCCCAGCTCTGGGCAACCCCAGGCTTGTGTCTTGATACCCAAGCCCCCAAGAGCAGGGTAAGTGTTCCATGGGAGAACTTTACTGGGACCTACTTCCTTGCTTCAGAACCTCGGACCCTGGGGGCTCAGATGACCTCCTCTACACCTCCAGCCTAGGCAGCTGGAGGCGGTCAGTCCAACCTCAATCCTATGGGCCCATTCGGCACACATGTAAGTGAGCTTGCCCCTGTGCAAGTAAGACAGGGGGCAAGCAGATAAGCCTTGGGGCCTCATGTTTGTTTGTTTGTAGCCAGACTGGCCCTTGGACTAAAAACTGGGCGGAAAAACAAAACAAACCAAGAAACAGCTGAGTGGCTGCGGCTCTCTGAACTGAGCCCCACACTTCTGCTCATATGCTGCCCCCTGCTGGCCGCTCATCATGTGTTCGCCCACCGTTCAGAGGAATTGTTTGAATGGATCCCCAGGGTCTGAAAGTTCTCTATTTGTGGAAAATTAACCCTTTTAACTTCTCAGGTTTAGGGGCTGTAAACCTGAGAGTTCTAAAACCAGTTAGAATTAATGAGTCCATGAACTTGGATAAATAAATTTCACCTTCATTTTCACTTATCTCTACCTTGAATTTAGCATTTCCCTCGATTAAGAATGTCGGCAACAAATCACAATTAACTTTTCACAGAATTTGTGACTTTGTCATTAGGTAGAGAAATCACATAAGAAATCACAGATGTTTTCATAATATAATACAGGCATCGCAGAATATATCTATATATCGATGTATAGTTTTTAACACGTAAAATATATAGGATTACAACATACTATTGTACATAAAAGCTTATGATCCACAGGCTTCAGTAGAGACAACAAATGGGTCCATGACACACAAAAAAGTAAAGCCCCCTTTAGGACTTCCCTGGTGGTCCAGTGGTTAGGACTCCACGCTTCTAGTGCAGGGGGCACTGGTTCAATTCCTGGTCTAGAACTAAAATTCCACAAGCTGCGTGGTGTGTCCCCAACCCCCAGAAAAGTAAAGCACCCTTACTTTAGTTGCCAGGTGGTGGGAAAATGGAGGGTGGCTCCCAGGGGAGGGGCCAGGCTAGGGAGGAAGGCACTGGGGGCTGGGGACAGCAATTCTTCACTGACTGGAAGGGAAGCATCTCAAAAATTTTCAGTGGGTTTGGTAGTTCCTACGGGCACCCCTAGCTTCAGCCCAAATTGGCATGAGTGGTGGGTTCCCCTGCAGTATCTGGGCTTTCCTGCCCAACCCAATGGTAGGGTCCTCATGACACCCCTAAGGAGTCAAAGCAAAAAATATCTGGCTGACTTCAAAGAGAATGTGAGGCACAGCTCTTGCAAGGTTCAGCTCAGCCTTCAAGGACAGCTCATCAGCACCAGGACCAGAACAAGCCCCACCCGACCGTTTCTTCCTCTTTCTATAGCCCAGGGATTCTCTTGGTTCCCAGGAAAAGTGCCAGGAACCAAATGTACCCAGGTGCACCGTTAGCAGCAGGATTAGTGCCAGAGGCATGAAGACTTAAAAGGAGGCAGGGGTCCAAGGCTTCTCCCAGCCAGGCCTCTGCCAGGCCTCACCAGAGGACAGCCTCTTTGATACATGCTCCAGGGATGAGGACCTCAAAACAGGGACTGCCCTACCTGTCTGAAGGTGGAAGTAGAGCAGGACCAATCCAGAACATCCGCCCGATTCGATTTAGCACGCTCCCTGCACTCTCATGACCCTCCATTGTGAGGGGTGGAGTGCTCGTATTGAGTGTGTCATTCATTGGAGACCATTTGGCATTCCTGCCCCCAGGCCACTTAACACCAGGAGAGCCCGGTAACCACCTCATAATCCAGTCAGCATCATAAATGCTTGAAAACTCAGGACAACTTAGACAGGAAGATATGGGCAGAGAGCACTGAAACAAAGGGAACAGCATAAAGCAAGTGTTTGGAGGCCCGATTTATCAGTTGCTTTCAGGAAAGTAAATATTTACAATATGAAAGACGTGTGGAGCCTTGCAATCCAGGTGTTGGCAATTCTCCTGAAGATGATGGTGGGCCACTGAGGAGATTAAGCAGGAATGACCTGGTCAGATTATTTGTGACAGCTGAGTGAAGGGTGGATTGGAATGAAGCTAATAACCAATATATATTGAATGCTAGGCCCAAGCCTGAATGCCTTACATGTGTTAGACTGTCCACAATCAACTCTGAGGATTAACGCCCATTTTTCAGAAAATGCTGGCGCGCGGAGGTTAACTTGCCCTGCCAACATTGCACAGCTATTAAGTAGTCATGTCAGGATGCTCCCCAGTACTTCCATACGAGAGGCAGAGGGGTGCTGAGGAGGATATTGTAGGCATTAGAGTGAGAGGTAAAGAACTGCAGAGAAGCAGATGAAGTTGAAACTTTTAAGAGGCGAAATCTCCAGTGACTGGATGGAGCTAGAGATGGGAGTTGAGACTGAGTCCCTGGTTTGCGGGCTGAATGTTGGGGTGGATAGGATTCATCCACGAATCCTCGCTAGAACCCTCCAAGCAGGATGACTCTTGCTCCCCTGTGTGCCCCGTTCATCTTATTCTAGGACAGATATCTGTTCCCTGTGTCTCACTCATTTATTTATTTGGCTGCACCAGGTCTTAGTTAAGGCATGTGGGATCTATTTCCCTGACCAGGGATCAAACCTGGGGCCCCTGAATTGGGAGCAGAATTTTAGCCACTGGACCACCAGGGAAATCCCAATGTCTCACTCATTTTAGAATCCCAGGGTTCAGCCCAGATCTTGGCCCTCCCGCAAGGGTTCCCCAGAACCCAGGTGAATTGCAGCACTTCCAGGCCTTGCAGGCTTAGATTAATTATAGATTAACTATTCAGGCTACAGAGAGAAATAGTGCCAAGTGTATTCAAATTAGTGCCTAGAACAATAGGCTGTAAACCCTGACATAAACTCTCCATCTACCTGTTTCTGAATTTCTTCCATTAAGAAAATGAAGACATCCTCTGGAACTGGGGTCGGGCTGGGGGCAGGATTATATGCAGGGCAGCCAAGCCTGGGGTCCTCAAGGCAGCTGAAGGCAAGAGGGTGCCAGGCCTTAGCCTTCTCTCTGATGAAGGCTAAAAGGACAACCTAACGGTCCTAGTAGCCTCTGGGTTCAGAGAAGGTGGGGTAGACGGCAAGGCAACCTTCCCAACACCTTCCCTCCCACCCGAGTCGCAGGCCCTTGTCCCAGCCTCTGTTCTTCAAGATTAGCTACGACTTTGGGCCAAAGTTTCTCCTCTGAGCGTTCAGGTCACCATCCTTATAAAAGAAAAAACCCTTTCCAGCTGCAACGCATACTAAATACCAACTCTAGATGCCAGGAGTGGTATCCAGGTGCAGAGGATCAGGAGACAGGAGTACCCCCGCCAGCCACCACCATACACATATGCCGGCCCACAACCAGAGAACAGAAAAGGAGAGTTTATTGAAAACTATATACAGTTGGTCCAGCCCCTACCACAGGCTATAATCTGGGCAGGTCCTTCCCACACCTCAGGCAGGATCTCAGCCCCTGATGGTAGAGACCGGGGCTAGGGTCAGGGCCCAGACTCCCTTGGGAAGCTTGACTGCCAGACCCCACATGGAACTTCATCTGTGAATTTACAACTCTAAATGGCCTGTCGGTGGTGGGCAGGGGAAAAGCCTGGATAGGGGATCTCTATTCTGCAACTTGGGCCCAAGAGGCTAGGGCCAACTAGGTTGTCCGGAAGTCCTGGCTACTCCTCCAACTGGAGGTCTTCCTGGAATGTGCAGGTGGACAGCCCCGCTACAACCCCACCCCACATGCCAGGCCCCATGGGCTGCACAGGCTTGGACTGGGGGACCTCAGGCTCCCTCCCTCCCAACACTGGCTCAGGGCTTCGGCAACACTCCTCCAACAGAAGACCCGGGGTTGAGAGGTGAGTGTTGGGGTGGTCATGGCTGTGGGCCCAGGACCCTCCTGAGGTAGGGGGTGGCTTGGGGAGTCAGGGCGTCCCGCTGTAGGAATAGTCAGCTTTGTTGTGCATCACCAGCCGGTCATCCACGAAGTAGAAGCTGTCGGACTGTGTCTCATACGGGTGACGGATCATCTCGTTGACTGCAAGAGAGGCCCAGCCAGTTGGGACAAAGGTCAGGAGCCTGAGCCAGGTCACGGCAGGGGCTTCAGGACTCGGGGACGGGGACAAGCTGAACAAAGAGTTCCTCCAGCCTCTTTGGGTCTCAGTTTCCCTATAGGTGGCTTAGGAATGGTGGCTAGACACAAGAGAGCTGTAAGGGGAAGAGAGGGGCCCAGACCCACGTTCCCTCCAACCTGGTCCCTCTGAGTCCACACCCCCCAACGCACTCAGCTCCTCGGAGAGAGCAGGGAAGTCGTAGATGTGCTCGCAGGTGTTCTTGCTGCTGGGGATGCAGAAGCCAAAGTGGAAGTCGAAGCTTTTGAGCAGCTGGTTGCGGAAGTAGTGCCTCTCAATCATGCGGAAGTTGTTGACAGGCTTGTCTCCCACTGTGAACTCCACCCTGAGCAGAGAAGGGGGCGGGGCTGAGCTGGGCCCCAGGAGGGGCTCAGCAAGAACTCAGGAAGGGCTCCTTTCCACCCCTACCCTTACCCCTCTCCCCGGCCCAGTGACTCACGTGGCTCCCACCTGCCTCAGGCGGAGGAAGGCAGGCGTGAACTGGTAGCGGACAAAGCGCCCAGCATTGGGGTCCAGGTCCCGCGGGTTGATGGGCAGCCGCTCTGTAATGTACCCCAGCTGGGGCTCAGTGGGCTTCAGGTGGGGCCCATGCCCACCCGGAGTTTCACCCCAGGGACCTCATCTGTCTGAATTTCTTTCAAAACTCCTCAGGAGATCCTGATGCATATTGAGGGTTCAGACCATTGGCCAGATGGGTCCAATTGCTTCTAAATTGGTCAGCAGGTCACCAGTTTCAACTAAGAGTCCCAGAGCCCCAAGAGATAAAAAGACCTGGGGCCTCTGGGACTGCAGTTCCCAAGGGGGCCTACAGGGGGCAGGCTGGTAGGGACTGAAGAGGCAGGATTGTCCTCTCAAGACGTCCAACCCCAGGGACCCAGGGGAAGGTAAAGCAGCAGCCCAGCCCCAGGCAGAGGGCCCTGCTGCTTGGTGACTCCTGGGGAGACCTGGGTGCCAATCCCAGCTCTGTTCTGACTCCTCAGTGGCCTCCGAAGTCCCTGGGTGGCCCACTTCCTCTGTGGATGATGGCGTACCCAATGCACTCACCTGAAGCTGGGGGCTTCTTGATTTCAAAGAGGACAGTGCCTGAGTCCATGTCCCGAATCTTGAACCTGACGAAGTCAATCTTGTAGATATTCTCCTCAGGGGAGCACAGGTAGTCTAAGGGAGACAGGCGGCTGAGCGAGGAAGGGACCTAGCTACCCCGGACTAGCTACCACTTTCTCTGATCCCTAGGGTGACTGCTTTGCAGACAGAGAGAACTGAGCCTCTAACCTGAGGGAGCCCCCACAGAGTGTGGGGGAGACATAGCTCTGCTCTTGGGATCTAACGGCGGACAAAAGGTTCTCTCCTAGTAGTTTCTGGATCAGGGAGGGGTAGGATGGAGGACAAGACCACCTCCCCCACACTTTCCCTCCCACCCCGGGGGTGGAGGGCCCTTCATTCCAGCCTCTGCTATGTCAGGAGTGGCTCGGTGACTTTTAACCAAACGAGTCTAGAATTGGGTGGGAAGCCCTGCCCCCCACCACCCCGAGAGGGAAGATAGAGTCCTGCTTTTAGGAACCTCGCTCTAATGGGGGTGACACAGTTTCCAGAGAGGATACCCCTGCCCCTCCTCTGCCCCACAGCTGCCCCCGGTGCCACATCTAACTGTGTCAAGCAAGGACTTTATCTGACCTAGGTAGCGCTGGGGCAAACAACCCCTTCCTTGTTCTACCTCACCCCCCAGGCCCCTCCTCTCCCCATAAGAGGCTTATACAAACCCAGCTCCCTTAAGCAGCTTACTCAAAGCTCTGCTGACTCAAGCCCAGAGCCTGGAATATTTGGGGGGGAGGGGGGTGTGGAGATGGAAAGGGAGCTACCTTTGCTCTCATCCCCCACTGATCTTCAAACAAGAGGAGGTCTTAGCAGAGGAGGTCTACAGAGGGAACACCCCTTAAAGGTCATCCATCCACCCTTGACTCTGAGCCATCCCAGAGAGAAGAGGCAAGGCCAGTAAGAGGGTGTGGCAGGTGTAGCAGGGCTGTGACTGGGGTAAGGGGGATCCTTGAGCCCAGAAGAGGAACCAGGAACAGTGGTGGGCCCGGCTTGAGGAAGCTCAGAAATAGCAGGGCCTGATCAACCCTCACCACTCTTGCAGCAGCAACTGCAAGCACTCAGGGAGGAGGCCCCAGCAGCAAATAGGAAGAAACAGAGAGGTGCAGTGGGGGCTCTGGTGCCCGCACAGCATCACATCCTCCCCGCAGAGGCCCGGAAATCACCCGCTAGGCCCCTAGGCCACCACTGATTCCTCTGGGGCAGGAAGAGGAAGTGAATGTAAAGTCATTCTCTCTTCCCAACCCTTGGGCAGCCCCCTCCAGGAAGCCCTCCTGGTGGCCACCTGGCACTTAGGGTCCAGCAGGGCTTATGGTGGGGCTGGAGCCCTGGCCTGCCCATCACAGCCCACAGTGGGGACAGGAGGAATGGAAGTAGGCAGGTCCTACCTCACCCTGCTCACAACTTATTTTCACAGAAAGTAAACACTAATCCAAAGACGTAGGAGGAAAGTGCAGGGCAGAGGAGAGGAAGAGGCAGAACTCGGAACAGCATCCTAGTCGCCCAGCTCCCGGCTCCCCATAGAATTCCCCTCCTTCCCCCATTCCCTAACTTCTGGAGCCTCTCCTCTCATTGGAGAACAATTTGCAGTGTGACCTCTGTCTCTTCTACTGCAAACTCAACCTATCAATCCCTTAGTCCTTAGAGGAAGTGAGGAATGGAAGATGCCCATGGTTCAGGACACCACCTCCACTCCCTACCCCAGACGGGGAAGGATGATGCCTGGGACTCAGGGTCAGGCCGGATAAGGGGGAGAGTGGCTGAGAGCTCAGAACACAACTGCTCCCTTCGCCTCAGCCACAAATAGCTTCCTAAGCTGGATTCAGGGCTGGGTAATCCAGGAAGAACAAACTCAGACCTGTGCGATTAGGGTCAGAGGAGACAGGCAGGGGTGCCAGTGGGGAGCGTCCTGGAGCCCTGTTCTCAGCTTCCACAAAGGAGAGGGATCCAGTGAAGACTCTTCCTCTAATCGCCCACAGATGCTGAATCTGTAAGGGCTATGAATTTCCTCCAAATTCAGACACACAGTTGTATATGGGCTAGAAGCCCCTCTGCAAAATCACCTCAAAAGTTACCTAGGACTGGGACAAGTTAGACATCCTATAAGGAAGTTCTGCTCCAGAGCTAACCTGAATCCTAAACGCTGCTGTTGCCAATTATAGCCCAACTGGCACCACCATCAGACTGGTCCAGGTGCCCTCCCTTTACTACTGCCTGCTTGGGTAAGGCAGTTCAGTGCTCCAGGGGTCCAGCCAAGAATGGCTGCTGCCTGGCTAAGAGAGGAGGGAGATGCTGGTCCCCTGGGGACCCAGATGCACAGGCCTAGACCTGCCATCACAGTCCCCTCCACAGCTGTTTGGAAGCCCTGGACTCTTCTGCTCCTGCACCGCTAGAGCTCAGGCCCAGTCCAGCAACTGCTCCCTACCCTCACAGGGGGACTCCAAAAGTTGCCCTCACAGAGGGAGCCAGGGCAGGGTTACTAACCAATGAGGCCAAGATAGAAGGCCACTGCCTCTGCAAGCGCCTTCTGTTCTTTCAGGCTCAGCCACGGCCTCTGCCATGAGACTTCCCTCCCTTGTTCCCTGCCTACGGTGACCCCCTCCCCTCCCCTGAATGCCCAGTTGTCTGCCTCCAAGCAGCAGCCATGAGCAGTCCTGTGGGGCCCTCAGTATTGACAAAAGAGCCCTATTTACAGAGCATGCACGGCCTGCCAGGCACAGTGCAAAATCAGAGGATTTATTTTCACAACAGCTCTCTAAAGGTAGGGGTCATTATTCCCATTTTACAGATGAATATGCTCAGAGAGGTGAAGTTATTAGCCCAAGGTGACACAGCCAATAGGACGGCCAAGTTGGAACTTCAGTTTGGCAATCCAGCTCAGAAACTCAACCACAGTGGTGGTTTGGCCTCCCAGAAGAGGACAGGCCCTAGTTTAGGCTAAAGGGGGTATTAACCCACTTCCTTGAGAAGCCCAGAGTCAAACCACTGAAGCTTCCTCTTCAGGTCCTTTCCTGGGGAGAGCGATGGCCCCAGACTTCCTGGGGGTGTCCAGTGTGAAGGAGACCTAAGGGTTTTGATACCACACCTAGCCTCTAGGGTGGAGGAGACCGGGGACTGACTGCATTCAGCCCCCTCCTCGTTACTGCAGAGAAGATCTTCAAAGGACTCTGAAGACTCTGTGGGGAGGGGGTCACAGTTGCAGCTGCTGCCCCACCTTCACCATTGGAAAGGGGGATGGACTCCTCAAAAAGGAAGGAAAGGGGTGGAAACGAATCTCTAAAGGGGCAAGGGGGGAGCAGAGAGAGATCGAGGGAAGGGGGGACATGGAGATCTCAGGCTTGGTGGCAGAAGGGTAGAGGACACAAGCGAGGGGGACCCGGGTGGGGGAGGGGAGGCGGGGGGGAGGGCGGGAAAGGGGGCGGGGGCCCGGGCTCCGCGCGCCCCGAGGGCCCCCTCTCGTGCTCTCTCACTCCCGCCCGCGGGCGGCGCTGCCTCGCGGGTGCTCACCGCCCGTGATCCGCTGCAGCCCCAACACGTCCTCCGGCCCGATCGGCTGCTTCCTCTGCAGCGGCCCCGGCCTGGGCCCCGGGCCTGCCTCCGGCTCCGACTCGGACCCGGATTCGGATTCCGCCTGCAGCTCCGGCTTGGGCTCCACGTTCGGGCCCGAGGCCCCTGGAGCGTGCTCCGCTCCCGTCCCGGCCCCGCCGCCGCCCTTCTTCACCTTCATGGCCTCGCGGGGCCACGGCTAGCCTGCTGCCGCCGCGGCTGCCTGCGCCGGCTGGAGCCGAGAGAAGGGGGAGCGTCCGCAGCCCCGCCCCCGGCCGGACCGGGGCCCCAGGTACCGCCCCGCCCCCGGGGTGGGCCCGGCGCTGGCCCCGCCCACCGCCCGCCCACCTGGGCTACGGACCCGGGGCAGGGAGGGGGCCTGCCCGGGGACGTCGTTCATTTTTCCAGTAGGGGTTTTCAGGGGTCCTGGCTACCTACTCCTTCTTATTCGCTGGCTTCCAGCCACTCTGCCCTTCCCTCTGACCCGCACGTGAGTTCCCATCTCAGAGCCTGGGATGCTCTTCCCCCAGATGGCCTCCTCTCATTCTTCCGGTCTCAGTTCAAATGTCATCTGCTCAGAGGCCCTCTCAGACACCCGGTCACTATCTGATCAGCCTGTTTTTATCTAATGCATCATCTGAAATTCGTTTCATTTGCTCATTGACCGGTCCTCCTACAAGACCAGTTCGGTGAAACTGGAGATCTTGTCTTTGTTCTCTATAATACCTAACACTTAGTACAGTGCCCACTGCAGCTTGTACTCAACACAGTTGACCCTTGAACAACATGGGTTTGAAGTGAGTGGGTCCACCTATCTGGATTTTTTTCAATAGAAAATACTACAATACTACACAATGGGAGGTTGGCTGAACACGTGGGTATGGAACTGCAGATAAACAGGGCCAAATATAAATTATCGTCTGATTTTTGAATGCACAGAGGGTAGGCATCTCACCCACTACGTTGTTCAAGGGCCAACTATATATTCTTCTTTAGAATTTATGAATCAGTTAGTATCTGAGAGCTTACACTGCTACTTCTCTCCCAGACCCCCTGCTAGACAACCCAGGAAATTAGGAGGGACAATAGCCTACAATGTCTAGCCACCACAGGGCCCTCCAGGACAGGAAGGCGGGAAGGGCACCTGGCCAGGTGGAAGTAAAATGGACCAGTGAGCCCAGGAAGACAGACAGGAGGAAACCATGACTTACACACGAATGAAGAATGAAAGGTATGATCACACTTCGTATCATTCCAGTTCATATTCAACCAGTGTTTATTGAGAGCCTAGAATATGCCAGACACTTTCAAAGCTCATCACATTTAATCCTCACAACCACCCTGTAAGGGAGGTGTCATTAGTGCTATTTTAACAAAAGAAAAACTGAAGCTCAGAGAGGATTAAGTAGCTTATTCAAAGCTCCCCTGATATTAAGTCCAGAAGCAAGGGTTGAATTCAGACATGTTGGATCCCAAGTCCAGAACTCTCCCCACTGTACCACACTGCCTCTATAAAGGGATGAGGAAGGGAACCTCTGCCACACATAGCATCAGGCTGCACCCACCAAGTGTAGCCACCCAGGAGGAAGGGAGAAGGCCCCAGAGATGACAGGGGCCTGGCCCCTTCTAGAAGAGCAGTGCTAGGGCTCTCTCTGAGGGATCAAAGAGAAGCAGGAGGGGGGCCCTAGAACCCAGTCCAGGGCTTTTCCCTAGTGCTCCCCCTCAGCGCAAGAGGACTGTGAGGAACAGGGCAGAAAGACAAGCTGCCCCTGCTGCAGCAGGAGATAGTAAAGGGCCTTCAAGTTCAAGCCAGGTAAGGAGACCCAGATTGGGTCTTTTGAGGTTTGGGGGTTGGAGTGGGGGGAGGAGATGAAGAGTGGGAGGGACCTGAGCCACAAGAACAGGCAGGACAGGAAAGAGGAAACCCTCTTGGAGTGTTATACTTTGACTGCTGGAGTGGCAACAGAGCAGACTGGAGACAAATCATTTGTGGCAGGCCCCGTTATGTGCCTCTCAATCTAACACCTCCCCTCCTGGCTGGAAAGAAAGGCTTTCTACTGTGATGCCACCCCACTCAGTCTGTCTTCTCAGGCTTTTTCCAGGACTTGCGAGTCTCCAGGAAGATTTTGAACAGGGACAAGAGGATGGGCACAGCCATGGGCAGGAAGAGCGGGATGTAGATGGCAAACTTCTGGTCATCAGGGAAATAGAGGAGGTGGAGGAGTGAGGGATCAAAAAAGGCACGCTCCGAGGATGTCACAGCTTCCTGGCTGGCAGCGAAGGCAGAGGCCAGGTGCCCAGAGGACAACTCCTCCGCCGCCTTCTGGACTGCAGCTACAGCCCTGTACACCTAGGAATGGGCAGGGCGTTACGGAAAAGTCCGAGGCATCAGTTGGTAGGGAGGGATGGGAGAGGGCCCCACTGTGTCGTCTATCTACCAGGCAGGTTGCTTGAAGTTCACCCAGGATATATGGCAGCCAGTATAAAAGGGCCGGAGAAGGCAATGGCACCCCACTCCAGTACTCTTGCCTGGAAAATCCCATAGATGGAGGAGCCTGGTAGGCTGCAGTCCATGGGGTCGCTAAGAGTCAGACACGACTGAGCGACTTCACTTTCACTTTTCACTTTCATGCATTGGAGAAGGAAATGGCAACCCACTCCAGTGTTCTTGCCTGGAGAATCCCAGGGACAGGGGAGCCTGGTGGCTGCTGTCTATGGGGTTACCCAGAGTCAGACACGACTGAAGTGACTTAGCATAGCATAGTATAGCATAAAAGGGCCAGGGGTTATCTTCTTAGTGCCCATTTAACACTTCACACCCACACTGCACTCCTCCTGGGGAGCTGGCACTGCCCTCTAGAGGAAGCCTGGGCACTGAGGATGGCATGCCCACACACTCTCTGAATCTCAAATGGCTCTCTGCCTTCCCCACTCCCTGGCTGTTGCTGGCCACTCCAGTCCTAAGCCACAGAATGCATCCCCTGCCTGCTTACCTCAGATGCCACATCGTCCTTGATGACAATATTGCTGATCTTGCCCAGAAGCTGGGCCAGGGAGGTGAGAGTGGTGGTGGCTGTGGCCAGGTTCTCCACGGACCGGGCCCAGAGCAAACGGTCTAACTCCCAGGTCATTATCCCTTCACTCTTAGGCCCAAAAAACAGACATTTTGGAGGCAGCTGGGGCTGAGCAATCCCAAAGAGCAGCCTGTAGGAACAGCGCAGAAGATCAAAGGAGCAGAGACCACAAGGTGGGAGAAGATGGTCGAGATTCCTAGAGTAACTATCAAGATTTTCCATCTCACCCAGAACCACAGGGGTTGTAGGAAGCACCTCAGGGTCTTAGGGGGTGAGACGCAACCCTAAGCAGTTCCGAGCCCCAAGCTCCGCTTTAACCAATGATTTCACTTTTTGTTCTTGTTGTTGAAGTTTAGTTGCTAAGTCGTGTCCGACTCTTGTGACCCCATGGACTGTAGCCCGTCAGGCTCCTCTGTCCATGGGATTTCCCAAGCAAGAATACTGGAGTGGGTTGCCATTTCCTCCTCTAGGGGATCTTCCCGATCCAGGGATTGAACTCACGTCTCCTGTATTGGCAGGCGGATTCTTTACCACTGAGCCACCACGGATTCATAAGGCTATTTTTCCTAAAACAGTTTTTGTCAGCAACTAGTCTTTCTTAGGAGAAGGATGAAGGGATTCTTGGAAACCTTTCTTGGTTTCCTTGGGGCTCCAGGTACAGCCAAGGTATCCCTGCCAGATAAGAGTTCACTCCAGGCAGCCCAAGAGGCAAGAGTCAGACTCAGCAGCCACGCCCCCAAGCGGATCCCCAGGGCCTCACCGCAACTGAGCCAGGAACACCTCCATAACCCGCATCATGTCCACCTCGACTCTCACCGGCAGCTGCGAGCCGTTGTAGGCTTTCGGGTCCACGTTGTATACCTGCAGGGGGCAACGAGGTGGCCTCAACATCACGCCAGGACCGTGCACAGCTCTGCCCCAGACCCTCTGGGGGCCATGAGAGAAAAGGAAGACATACTCTGTGCTCTTTAAAAGTGACAAACCAAATATGTCTGGGATACCTGCTACTACGAGTTTTATATACACGATCTCTACTATTATCAGTCGTTTCTGACTCTGTGCAACCCTATGGACTACAGCCAGGCTCCTCTGTCCATGGGATTTTCCAGGCAGGAATACTGGAGTGAGCTGCCATTTCCTTCTCCAGAGGATCTTCCCGACCCAGGGATCAAACCCACGTCTCTCATATCTCCTGCACTGGCAGGCGGCTTCTTTACCACTAGCACCACCTGGGAAGCCCTATATCTCCATTACCCCCTCACAAATCTTATTAAAGAAACATTTGTTAAAAAAAGAAAATGAAATATTTGTATTCCATTTTAGAGTTCCTACCCATGAGAAACTCCCAATCTTACAGAGGAGACAGAGTTCCCAATCTTGTAAGACTCCCACAGATAGGGCCTAGATCTCAGTTACACACAGAATAGTCCTAAGTCAGTGCAAACTGCCAAGTGCAAAAGGGGCTGATTATAGCAACAGTGACGGAAACAAGAAGCAGTGGGACCGGCCGAGGAGGTGCCTCACCTCCCCGACCCACTCAGGCCGGGCCACGGAGGAACAGCAGATGAAACAGTCTCAGGGAACATCAGTCTGTCCCTGAACCTTGGGCTCTGGGCTCTGCACGGTGTGACCATTTACCATAATGCCACCCCAGCGGGGACTGTGGAAGGCGTTGGTGGCCACTGGAGCCCCGTCCTTGTCCTGAATGTACAGGGGGGAGTGGGCGAGCTCCGGAACGTAGAGGAGAAAGTTGAGCACGGGGTAAAGGGAGGCGGCGCTGGATCCTGGGGCACAAGAAGAAGGGGAGTCAGCACAGCAGGTTGCATCCAGATCTTAGTTCTAGGTCAGCCGCTGACTGCTGAGCACTCTGTACCTCAGTTTCCCCAGCTGATAAACACTAAGATATCCTCCGGGCCTGGGTGTCTGTGGTAAAGAACCTCAACATTTTCCCAACATGTGCCACTCCCCTGAAAGTACATTCCTGCCCCTGAATCGCCCCTCCTCCAACAGACCCCCACACCATACCCTGCCAGTGCCGAATGTCTAAGACAGCTTTCTGGCCCACTACCATATTGCACCCATATTATTATAACCTGTTCTTAGGCACAAGGATAAATCTGACCTCAGGTCAGTCCCTGCTTCATATCCTTCTGCAGCCAGCCACTCTTACCAGGTTAAAGTTCAGACATCTTAAAGTGCTAATCTAGTGCCTGCCTGCCTGCCTGGCCAGCCTCAACTCGGTCACTCTCTCAAAATTCATCCACAGTAAACTTTCCTGAGCTTCCAGAATGTCTATGCACTCTTAACTCTTTTGCCTCTAAGCTCATAGTGGCCTAGCCTAAAATCTCTCTCTCTGTAGACAGTCATGCCGTTAAGCAGTCCCTCAGACTTTGAAGGGAAGGAGGAAGGGAGGAAGGATTCACCAAGGCCTCTCGTGTTGCCCCTCCCACAGCCCTTGAAACATGCTGGCCTAACCCTGAAATTCCACAGCTAGTGATTTACTCCCCTTGGTTTGCCTCTATTACAGTTCTCGGTCAAACCTCCTCTTCCTAGGATCCAGCCCCAAAATGAAAAACTGGAATCCCAGCTTCAACGTTCCTCAATCAGCAGAACTATTGACTCAAATTCCGCCTTCATGTACTGCTACTATTGTCTTTTCTTACAAGAAAGTGTGGCTGTATCTTCCGATCCATGTGTTTATAAAAAGTGCTGGGAATGCTTAATAAGTGCTTTTGGCTATGACCGTGTGGAAGTGGAGACTATCATGGGAAAGGAGCCTAAAAGCCCAGCACCTCCTCAACACTCTCGGACCAACCCAAACTGGGAACCGTCACTATACACAACCCACTTCCCACCCCAGGCTGAGCCTACCAGGTCCTTCCCTGGCCTGCCAGAGAGACCCTCAACCTCAGGAGCTCACCCAGCCGGGACTCCACAGGGTTGATGACATGGGGGAGGCTGTGGGCGGCCAAGTAGTAGCTGGAGGAAGCTGAGTCAAAGCGGGGGTTTACCCCCAACACTGCATAGTAAAGAATCTGCAGAACAAAGAGGAAAAGCATGTTACTTTGTCTGTTGATCGCTAGTCCAGTGTGTCCTCAAAAAGATAACAATTAGGCAGGGAAAATATGAGAGACAAAAATCAAGGCTTATGTATACCTATGTTTGATTCATGTTGCTGTTTGGCAGAAACCAACACAATTCTGTAAACCAATTGTCCTTCAATTTAAAAAAAAAAATTAAGGCTGAGAGAAAACAGGACTAGGGAAAAAAAATAACAAAGCTAAGGATAAAGTTAACACACTAAATCCATGCTTTGAACACAATATTTTACCAGGCTCTCCAAAAGCCTAAACAAAAAAAGAGCATAATTCAGTGTCCACAGATCAAATCAAGTCAGCTATTCAGAAGTAATTACTCCCACTACCAAGACCCGATAAAAGTGTCTCCCACGTTTTCCCTAAAAAGGACACTGTGTGATTCAGAAAACTACATTTTTCACGTCTTTATTGTTACTATGTTAACGTCTTTCAGGAAGTTTTTTTTTGAACTGTTTTATACTGAAGTATAGTCAATTAACAATGTTGAGATAGTTTCACGTGGACAGCAAGCAAAGGGACTCAGCCATACATATACATGTATCCATCCTCTCCCAAACTCCCCTCCCATCTAGGCTGCCACATAACACTGAGCAGAGTGTGCTATACACTAGGTCCCTGTTGGGTTATCCATTTTAAAAACAGCCGTGTGTACACGTCAATCCCAAACTGGCTGTGTGTTTTTAAATAAATTTGTAGGATAGTAAAACTGTTGAATACAGTCCAGAAGGAGCCATTAAGGAAGTTAGTTTTTTAACAAGCACTGACAAAATTCCCCAAGCTGGACACCAAGGAGGGAAAGCAGACCCCAGAACCATATACATACACAGGAATTTCCTAACCAACCAGCAAGCTCAAAGAGCCGGAAGAACAGACTACACTTGTAAAGGCTACATATCTATGGTAGGAAAGGATGGTGCAGGATGGCAAAGGGTGGTGTACCCAGGAAAAGGGCTCTTCAGCTTGTTCCTAGTCTCACCTGCGAGTCCACAGAGAAGTTGCCTGCTGCACTGAGGGCACTCAGGAAGGGCTGCACATAGCGCCGGACAGCCCCCTCGATGTCCCAGTGGACGTCATGGGACTTGGGGTCAGGGTTGAGTAAACTGAAGGTGATTTCATAGCCTATAGAAACAGGAGTCAGGGAAGCCAGGGCTTCCTATGGATCAAAGGCAAGCCTGTATCCCTGGCGAAGCTGCACTTGTTTCTCTCTGGAAGGGGCCTGATTGCCATCATGAAACCAAAGGGAGGATAAAACTGGGGTGAGGAACACTGAGTACTTTAAGAAAAAGATGAGAGACTTCTCTGGTGGTCCAGTGGCTAAGACTCTGTGCTCCCAATGCAGGGGGCCTGGGTTCAATCCTTGGTCAAGGAACTAGATCCCCCAAGCTGCAACTAAGATTTCGCACAGCCAAATAAATAAACAAAAAAAATTTTTAAAGAAAAATGAAACTAAAACCTATGGTTGATTCATGTTGATGTATGACAGAAACCAACACAATATTGTAAATCAATTATCTTTCAATTAAAAATAAATACTTTTATGAAATCAGAGAAGGAGTGAAGCATCTGCATGTAGATTCCCCTCCCACTCCAGTATCTCTGCATAATTCATTTCCTTCTTCCTTCCCCTGGCAAAAGCCAGGTCATCCTACCCAAGCTGGACTTGAGAGGCCGCCTTTTATCAGAGCTCCACTTGTCCTCAGGAAGGTGGTCAGCCAGGGCTGCAGCAAGAACATCCTCAGTCAAAGACATGGCCTGGACTACCTGGATGATGCGGCGGCCGATGATGTTAAAGGCCTCCCGGTGCGTTATCCCCCGCACAACTGCCATCCGCTTGGGCCCAATGTAGCTCATCATGTCCTATGAGGGGCAAGCAAGGGACAGGAGGCCCACACAGGTCAGGGAAGAAAGCAGAGGAGCACTCTGGCTCCTGTCTTTGAGAATCTGGTCTTTTGCCACCGACCAGCAGGTCTGCACCTCTCTCTGAATTCACAGTGAACTAATTATCTCAGCATTTCTGAGCTATGGGGATATGTGAGTGTTTTCATTCATTTCAGTTCTCTTCTCCTTCCCAGTCGACACAGGTCCAGGCAACAGTTCTATCTCTGTGGGCTAGAAACTAAGAGATGGCACACTGAGCAAGAAGAAACAAACCACTGGCAAGTTTGATACCAGCAGACAGCACATGGCAAAGAGGCAAGTACAAGAATTTTCATGGCAGCATTATTCGTAATAGGATAAAACTGGAGACAATCCAAATGCCTGTTAGCGACAGAATGGATAAACTGTGATATGTTTATACAATGAAACATAAGGCAGAATTTTAAATGAACGCATTCGATTCAACTAGACATCATGAAGGACTCAAACATAAAGGTCGAGCAAAGTGAAAACTGGAGAAGAACATGCACTCTATTATGCCATTTACATAAAGTTCAAAAACAGGTAAAATTAAACATAGTGCTTATAGAGATATAACATGTGGTAAAACTTGAAAAAAAGTAAGAGAATGATACACACTAACTGTGGTCGCTTTGGGCTGAAAGGGAAGGGGGTATAACCATGGAGATACACAGGGCTGTACTGCAGTTTGCAAACTGGGGGTGGGAAATGCATGTTCAGTAAAATTTTCTTTCATCTTTTTGTAATAATTAACATTTCATTATAAATTAAAAAATAAAGGACTTCCCTGATGGTCCAGTGGCTAAAACTCTACGCTCCCAATGCAGAGGGCCTGGGTTCGATCCTAGTCAGGGGACTAGATCCCACAGGCCTCAACTAAGTTCACATGCCACACACAACTAAAGACCCCGTATGCTACCACAAAGGTCAAAGATCTCACGTGCCTCGACTAAGACCCGGCACAGTCAAATACATAATATTTTAATAAATACATTAAATAAAATGTACCTGGTACAGCTCCCACTGAGCCTTTTGCTCAGTAAGTGAAAAGATCAATGTGTGGCTCATATTACCATCATAGCCCATTCCAAGTGGCTTCTTTAATCCTACTGACTTTTTTTCCCCCACTTTAAATTGGAACTTGTAACCATCTCCAAGCCTTGGATTTAGAAAGACCCAGAGTCAATAAAAACAATCCCTATTTTTAAAAAAATACTTGCGGACTTTTCTGCAGCAAATGGAAGGAATGGGCAATCCCACAACCAGGAGACTTAGGTGAGGACGAGCTGTAGGGAGACGGCCGGGCCGCAGCCTGTCTGCTCACCCTACCTGAGGGAGGAGCGAGCAGCGTTCAGAGATCACATACACTGTCAGGGAGCCCTCTGCTTGCTCCGATGGCTCAGCTAACATGGCTTCTGCCTCTGGGGACGAGAGCAGGGGGTTTACCAGGAGCAGAAAACACCATTCCCTCTCCCTCTGGCTCCCCCAGGACGCCTAGTCCATCACTCCACCTCCCACTCACACCCAGCTGACACGTGGCCAGGTTTGGACCTCAGTGGCCCACGCTAGGATACAAGGTCTCTCACACCCAGCTTTCCCAGAGAGGTTCCCTGGTGGCCTAGTGGTCAGGATTCTGGGCTTTCCCATTGCCATGGCCTGGGTTCAATCCCTGGTCAGGGAAGTGAGATAGCCACAAGCTGCATAATGCAGCCAAAAAAAAAAGACAAAGTATGGAAACTACACACTTAGAGATCAGAAGGTAAAAGAGGGCTTCCTGTTAAAAATGATCACCCCTTCTAGTACCTTGTATATTGCCCAGTGACAAGGCCGCCTCCTCATGATCCAAAGCCCTCCGATAGGCCTTCTGGAAACGGCATTTGATTTTCAGTTTATCTGAGAGAAAACAAAGAGGCATAACGAGAAGAGCCCACCTTTCCAGCCCTAACACTGTCCAGCATCCTGGAGAGCAAGATGATGATATGCAGAGAAAGACCAAGAAGCTTCAGCCATTTCTAATGATTTATGCAGACTGTGTGTGCATGCTCGGTGGTGTCTGACTCTTTCTGACCCCATGGACTGTAGCCCACCAGGCCCCTCTGTCCATGGGATTTTCTAGGCAAGAATACTGGAGTGGGTTGCCATGCCCTCCTCCAGAGGATCTTCCTGATGTAGGGATCAAAATCACGTCTCTTGCATTTCCTGCACTGGCAGGCAGGTTCTTTACCACTAGCGCCACCTGAAAAACCACGGATGATATAAATACACGGCACTCCACCTCGTCCACCTGCCAGCTCTTGCCTCTCCCTGTGAACCTTCAACCTGAAGTATCCTCCCCACAGGGAAATCTACTACAATATTCATTACAATAAAAAGGTATAAGGAGGAAAACCATATGATTATTTCAATAAATGCCTCAAAAGAATTAAACTCAGTACACATTCTTGATAAAAAGAAGATGCTGGAATGGAGAGTCAGACATAGAGAACGGACACGTCAGGACTTCCCTGGTGGTCCAGTGGCTGAGATTCCACACTCCCAATACAGGGGGCCTGGGTTGATCCCTGGTCAGGGAGCTAAGATCCTGCATGTCAGTCACACAGGGCAACCAAAAGAAAAAAATATTTTGAGTTAAAAAAAAAAAACCTGAACCTAATTTTAAACAAACCACTAGATCTATCAGTTTATAGGAAATAACGATAATGAATACGTTAAAAAAAATCTGCCAAATCCAGAATGTGAGATGTCCTAACAAACAAAGGACCTGGTTTCTCCAACAAATCAATGAAAAGAAATATACTGGAATGGGGTAGGAAGAGCTGATATATAATAAAAGAAAAAAGAGAAACTTAACAAAATGGAGGTCATAATGTTAGGATTAAATGAGGCAACACATGTAAATAAAGTGTTTCACCTAGTTTCTGGCACATAATGAACAACTAATATTAGTTATGCTAGTGTTATCCCTTCCTCACCTCCTCATTTAACCTGAATTTCTATACTTCCTTTAAAAATCTGTCTTAAAAATTACAACGCTCGGGACTTCCTTAGTGACGCAGTGGATAAGAGTCCACCTGCCAAAGCAAGGGACACAGGTTCGATCCCTGGTCCAGGAAGATTCCACATGTCACTGAACAACTGAGCCTGTGTGCCACAACTAATGAGTCTGTGCTCCGCAACAAGAGAAACCACCTCAGTGAGAAGCCTGCGCACTGCAATGAAGACCCAGCACAGCCAAAAATAATAAATAATGCGGAGGTTGTTTAAAAAACAATAAATGCTGTCTCTTAAAAAAAAAAAAATTACAGCCCTCAAAACCTTCCTACCTTTTTTTCCTCCCAATTATAGTCTCTTTCTTAAGTTCAGTCCCTGTTTCTTATATACTTATATACTTCTACATTGATTTCTATCTCTGTCTCTCTCCCCTACCAATGGATTTCTTGAAACCATTATCAATTTCTTATTCATCTCTAAATTCCTGATACCTAGGGAAAGTGCTCCCCTGGTGGTTCAGACGGTATAGAATTAGCCTGCAATGCGGGAGACCTTGGTTTGATCTCTTGGTTGGAAGATTCCCTGGAGGAGGGCATGGCAATCCACTCCAGTATTCTTGCCTGGAGAATCCCCATGGAGAGGGGAGCCTGGCAGGCTACAGTCCATGGGGTGGCAAAGAGCCCAGACACGACTGAGTGACTAAGCACACAAGAAAAGTCCCTCACACTCAGTAAAGTGTTAATGTTAAAATGAATAAGGCCTGTATACAAGTTCAAACTGATTCCAAATCCTGTGCTCATTCCACTACATCCCACATCCTCCTCTGTCCCCTGAGCATCACCTGCTGCTGATCAGGTAGCACAATTGTTTTATGAAAAAAACTGCCATGTTAATGGTGAATACTGAATTTAAAGCTTTTTTTTTTTTTCTTCTCAGCAAACACAGTGTTCATTTAGAGAGGGCTTTTAAAATAAGTTTTAAACCACTTTTTCAGGGTACCCATGCTCCTCCTGGGCTTCCCAGGTGGCACAGTGGTAAAGAATCTGCCTGCCAATGCAGAAGATGCAAGGGACGCGGGTTCAATCCCTGGGTCGGGAAGATCCCCTGGAGGAGGAAATGGCAACCCACTCCAGTCTTCTTGCCTGGGAAATCCCATAGACAGAAGAGCTTGGCGGGCTTCAGTCCATAGGGTCGCAAAGGGTCAGACACACATACATGCTCCTCCTAGCCAACTTATCTGTGGACTGAGCTCAGACCAGAAAGACAGCCCTGATCCCCCAGGAACTCACACTTCAGAGGGATCTCTCTCTCATGCACAACGGTGAAAGGCAGCTTTTCCTGGTCATCCAATGGCACTGACTCCTGGGTAAACACTACAGTGACTGGCACCATTAGCCGCAGCTGCGGGAAGAAGCATCGGAGCCATCAGCTGAGTCTCCATCTTCCCGGGCTGTCCCCTGGTCCTCCTCCCCTGAGGTCTTACCTTCAGGGAATTCAGCCCACTGATCTGGGAGTAAGGCAACGGGGCCCGGTAGGTCTCCGTGGTCTTCCACCAGAGCGGCAACCCTAGCACGATGACCACCGTGGCGAAGAAGAGGGCGGCGCGCTTGCCTCGGACCACCTCTGCGGGGCACGGAGGGATCCACTGAGGCGCCAGCAGTGGGCTCGGGTGCCTGCCGCACCCGGGAGGCGGAGGAGCCCCGGCAACCGGTCCTCAGAGCCTCCCGGCCCGCCTTCCGAGGGATTCCCGGGCTAAGGGCCGGGGCCCGAGTCTGAAAGAATCCTGTCTGAGACGAACCCCGACCCCCAGTCCGCGAGACCTCTTGCACACCACAGTCCCCACCCCTGCATTCCACCCTCGCACTCCGCGAGCCGCAGCCCCGACCCGAACCCCACCGAACCTAGGTCCGTAGCTGCAGCCCCGGTGGCCGCCATGCTTGCGTCCGGTCGCTCCTGCCGCCGAGGGGCGGGGCCGCGCAGGCCTCCCCCAATCGGAAACCCGCACGGAGGGGGCGCGCCCACCGCCGCGGTCACGACCAATCGGTAGCGGCACTCCGGCGGGAGGAAGCCTGCGAGGGGTAGGTGGTGATGAGATTCAGTTGTGTCCGATTCTTGCGACCCCATGGACTGTAGCCCGCCAGGCTTCTCTGTCCATAGGCTTCTCCAGGCAAGAATACTGGAGTGGGTTGCCATTTCCTTCTCCAGCGAGGGGTAGGAGGGGTCTGCAAAGAGCCTCTTCTGGAATTTGAAAGGTGGCTGCCCCGGCGTCAACGGGTGGTTGAGAAACGGTGGGGGTTTCAGTTTTGCTGGAAGACACCCTCCGATTCCATGTGGAACCTACTCCTAGCCCCAGGGATTAAGAGCGCAAACTGCAGTCGTTAAATGCTAGCTGGGCGACCACGGGAAGCTCTAAGTCTCAATTTTCTCATCTGAAAAATGGAGATACTGACTAAAATGAGGTCATTCATAAAGAGCAGACAGAAAGTCACCTATCACAGTCATTGTTTATCATCCTTATTATAGAGCTCCTCTTCCTGAGGAACAAGCTAGTAGTACCTGTTTTAGCATATTTAGCTCATTTAATACTTTTACTATTCATTTGGATTCGTTCCTAACTTGTTAAAGTCTGAATACTTGACTAAAATTCTTACAAATTCAAGAGCACAGACTCTGGATCTTTCTTGTTCAAATTCGGTTCAAATCCCAGCTTCCCCACTTCATCTGAGCGATCTTGAGAAGCGATCTTGTTTCCTCATATTAAAATAGGGATAGCAGGGAATTCCCTGGTGGTCCAGTGGTTAAGACTTTGCAGGGGCATGGATTTGATCCCTGGTTAGGAAACTAAGATCCTGTATGCATGTAGCTCAGCCAAAAGGAATAGAATTGTTTTTTAAAATAAATAGGAATTGCAATAGTATCTACTTTATATAGAATTGTTGTAGTACGTGAGTTAATAACTGTAAAGGCCTGGCAGGAAACTGCTATATAAGTGTTGCTGCTGCTGCTACTGCTGCTAAGTCGCTTCATTCGTGTCTGACTCTGTGCAACCCCATAGACGGCAGCCCACCAGGCTCCCCAGTCCCTGGGATTCTCTAGGCAAGAACACTGGAGTGGGTTGCCATTTCCTTCTCCGATGCATGAAAGTGAAAAGTGAAAGTGAAGTAGCTCAGTCGTGTCTGACTCTAGCGACCCCTTGGACTGCAGCCTACCAGGCTCCTCCGTTCACGGGATTTTCTAGGCAAAAGTACTGGAGTAGGGTGCCACTGCCTTCTCCGGATATAAGTGTTAGCTATTTTTTATTTATATAAGATCAGGCCACACTGAGCCTACATTCCCATATTGCAATAATTAGTTGGGAGAAGCATTGGCTGTGCACGTTACATAGAGCATGGCCTCCGCAGTTTACACAGAACACACCCAGCAGGTTCTCTAGTCTTTTCATCTGCTCAGATAGACCCAGAGTCTCAACCTATTCCCAACGCCCAGGCCAAGAGGTCAAAGTTCAGCATGAGACCTCACCAGGTCACTCTTGCCCAGACCCTTAAACTGGCTCCCTCTGTGCCCCTATCTATCTCAGATAGGAACGAGCAACAGCCCTTGGCAACCTCTTAGATAACCGTGCTGGGTCTGGCAGTGCTTAGGTTGGGGATTTTCCTGTTGGGCAAGAACACAGGTGCTGCTCCTGTTGTGGCTCCCCCTGGTGGAATGTGTCAACACAGCTGAGAGGTGAGAAACTCCCATTGCCTCTTTGTCCAGTTTGGGGCCATGCACAAAAGCTGCCGTCAGAAGTTGCTTGGGTCTAGCCTCACTCTGGGCTTCCCTATCGGCTCAGATGGTGAAGAATCCACCCACAGTGTGGGAGACCTGGGTTCGATCCCTGGATTAGGAAGATCCCCTGGAGGAGGCATGGCAAACCTACTTCAGTATTCTTGCCTGGAGAATCCCCATGGACAACAGAGGAGCCTGGCAGGGTACATTCCATGGGGGTTGCCAAGAGTTGGACACGACTGAGTGACTAAGCACAGCACAGCCTCACTCCATCCTTCTGCAGCTGCAGTCAAGTGCCTCTGAAGTGGCAGTTCCTGATAGACTCACAGCGCTCCATACCTCCTCGCTCCAGCCTCAGACATCAACAAGAGCCTGAGCTGAGAATGGTGACTGGATGTGCCCCTCCCCCTAAACTTAATGCCCAGTAAAACAAAATCCACCCTTTCCACCTCCACAGTCCAAGATGGCTCAGAGACACTACAGAGATCAGAAACTGGGAGGTGAAATTAGATATGTAAAAAATGCAGACAAAGTAGCATGTTTTGCTACCATTTATTTGCTATGTGGTATGCACACAAAGCATGAGTCAGCTCTGCTGCCCTACCCTCTGACCCCAGGAGAGAGGGCAGGCAAGGAGAGCCCAAGGAGAAGCAACCCCATCATGGGAAAATTGTGGGGGGTGGCAGAGGCTGGGGGGAGACCCAGGCATCCTGCTCTGACTTCTAGCAAGTTCTCCTGCCCTCAGTCACGAGGGCTCCCTATCCTCCCATCCAATGGTCCCAGGCGCAGCAATCTGAGAGGGGAGGGGAGGAGAACAAAGGAAGACGACGCAGTGCTGGATGGAGGCATCTCTGCTCTGCATGGCTACTTGGCCCTGGCCATAACTACAGGCAAAACTGGGTGGTTGGGCCAAGGGCTGTGGTGTAGAGGGGTACTCAGTAGGCGTGGTTGGCAATGTAGAGGGACTGCACTGCCGCTCCACCGTCTTCTCCGCTGCCTTCATACTTGCCCTGGGCTGCAAGCCCATTCACCTGCAAAAGGAGGGGAGTAAGTAAGCCGACCCAGTCCACAGGTTCCTGACCCTGTCCAGGCTAGAGCCTCTGGGCTGCCGCCTGCCTAGCTACACCCCACCTCCCCACCCACCACCTTTAGCTCCCAACCTCGGCCCGCTTGATGAACTCCTCAGTGGCGGCCCCAGCATTGTCCTGTTGCCCTCGCCAGGCATTGAGTGCAGAGGCCTGCAGGGCACGCCCATAGGAGAAGGTGAGGGCCCATGGCCGGGGAAGGGGGCATCGGTTGATAGCATTGAGGTTGAGAGATGCCTCTTCTTCACTCTGACCCCCAGAGAGGAAGGTCACTCCTAGGACAGAGAAGAGGAGACAAACCGATTGATCGCTCCTTATTTTTCCAGGGCAAGGAACTTCTGGAGGCCACAAGAAGAACCTGAGAATGGGTCTTAGGGATAGGAACAGCTTTGGAATCAGGGTGGTACCTGGGACAGCCGGGGGCACAGTGCGACGCAGGGCAGTGACAGTTGCCATGGCGATCTCCTCTGGGCTATACTTAATGGCGCAGGCATGGCCAGGGGTCACCATGTTGGGCTTGAGCAGGGTGCCCTCCAGGTACACGTGATGGTCACTCAGGGCCTTGTACACAGCAGCCAGGACCTGGGGATCAGAGGAGGTTGACTACGGTTCTGGGCCCCTGCCATTATGTTCCCTGCCTAGGGGTAAGTGGGTATAACTGTGAGAGTGGATACAGGTCAGACTCACAGGTACACTCTGGGGTCAGGTAAAAATGTGCTTAAGGAAAGTGCCTGCATCTGAGCCAGGGATTGTGGAGCACAGGCTCCCTGTCAGGTTCTCCCTGTGGTGTATGTCTGTGCCCAGGCGCGGACTCACCTTCTCTGTAACGTACTGGCAACGTTTGAGGTCATGGTCTCCATCAGGCAGAATCTCAGGTTCCACAATAGGCACAATCCCATTCTGCAGGTAAGAGCAGAGTAGCTTAGGAGGGGCAGGAGGTAGGATGGAAGAAAGCCATGTAACCCTCTCGCCACCAGGCACAGAACACCCATCTGACCACCTCACACACACATAGGCCCACCTGCTGGCAGATGCTGGCATAGCGGGCCAGCACATTGGCATTCTCCAGAATGGCAAGTGCTGAGGGTGTGCGCTCACTGATTTTCAGCACACAGCGCCACTTGGCAAAGTCAGCGCCATCCTTCTTGTACTGGGCACAGCGCTCCGAGAGCCCATCCAGCCCTGTAGGCAGAGTACCAACCTCATTATTCTGTTCTTCTTTGCCGGCAGCAGCCACCCAACAACTCTGTGGTCCTGAAGACCACCCCTCCTGTACCTTGAGTGGTGGTTTCTCCATCAGTTCCGGCTAGAGGCACCACACCCTTGTCAACCTGAAAGGGAAACACAGGCACAGAACTGAACCCAGGCAGGACCCTGTTTGCCACCTGCACATGCACACACACACCTATTTCCATGTTCAGCCCCCATCTAGGGCCAGTGGCTGCACCTTGATGCCCACGACAATCCCCTTATCCTGGATGGTGCGGACGAAGGGGACACCATTATCGTCTTTCTGGTAGAGTGTCTCATGGAAGAAGATGACACCGCCGATGCACTTCTTCACACGGTCATCGGCACTAAACAGAACCTGGCGATACAACCGGCGGTTCTCCTCGGTGTTCTCCACCCCGATTTGGCTCAGTCGCTTGGCCATGCTGCCTGGGGAGGGGCAAACAAAGTAGGGTGGCAAGGTCATCCCCAAGCTCCTTGGCCACCTCTTCCCCACCTGACCGCAGGGCCCCACCTACCTACAGACTCATCTGCGGCCAGAATGCCTTTGCCTGGGGCCACAATCCGCAGGGCAATGTCGGACAACTCCTTTTTCTGCTCAGCAGAAAGGGCTGGGTACGAGTGGGGCATG
This sequence comes from Bos indicus, assembly GCF_029378745.1. Lineage (NCBI taxonomy): Eukaryota > Metazoa > Chordata > Mammalia > Artiodactyla > Bovidae > Bos > Bos indicus. Next base: position 21,299,895 of record NC_091778.1, read on the forward strand.
GTGACAGTTCTGTGGAATGGAGACAGGTATAAATGCTGGACCCCACCACCCTACCTCCTCTGTTTCCTCTCCTGTCCATGTGGGCCAGTGGCCTCTTCCTTCCACCCCAACAAGCAACGGTTGGGAACAGAGCAGCAGTCCTTGGCGCAAGTCCTGGACATCAACATGGCACCAGTCTCTTGGGCAGCTAACAGGCTCGGGGCACCAGTTCCCACATCCCCTTTTGTCCCTAACGGGCACCCTTCCCAGCCCCAGGGTGGGGGTGGGGAGGTGAACAGCCCCAAAGTTACAAGTCTTCTTATGAAACTACTGCCTCAATAAAGACGCCAGTCTTTCTTTCACTGAATTTGGCCCCTTCTTCAGGTAGGCAAAAGCCCTGGCCATTCCAATTTCCTTTTTCTCATCCTCACTCAGCAGGGCCCTGAGGGAAGGTGCACTTACTTCCGAGGCTTCAGAATGAGGCAAAAGTACCCATCATCCCTCTTCCCTCAGCTTCTGGAGGAAAAGGGTGGGGGTAGGGAGTAGCAGTGGTGAAAAAAACAAAATAAAAAACAACGGCCACAGGCTTCATAACCTCTTCTCCATTCCTTAACGGGAATGGGAGCAGAGGCTCAGGATTGAAAGGGAGGAAGAGACACAGGATAAGGAGGGAGGAGACCTATGGGGAGATGATGGTGAAACAGGCTAACTAGCCAGGGAGGACCTAGCTCAGGGGGACCGTGAAGGCAGGAGAACTGGAGAGGGAACTCAGCCTAGGAGAGGAAGCAGGCTGAGGTTAAAATGGTTTGGGTGGAAGAGGCTAACACCAAGGATAAGTCCAGCCGGCAGAGGAAGATTTGGAATCGGAAAAGCTGCATCAGAGCTAAAAGGAAGGGGTGCTGTGGGAGAAGCTGAGCCGTGGAGTGGGCAGAAAGGAGAGAGTCGAGAAGGCACATCCAGGGCCCCGCAGGAGTAGGGCAAGGATAGCAGAGGGAAGAGTCAGGGAGAGGAATTGGAGATGCTGAGCAACTCCCGGGGCTCACCTGTCCGCAGCAAGGTAGCTGCGCAGCCACAGGAACAGCTCGCGTTCAGATCCGCGACAGCTGCGGTTCCAGCCCCGGCTTCTGTAAATGAGGCTGCGGCTGCCGCAGAGCTACGTGACTCCCCCCGGAGGGCGGGGCCTCCCCCTCCCCGCCCTGGCCACGCCCCTCCCAGGACTGGAGTGCGCGGTGAGGCCACGCCCACGGAGGCGCGGCGATGAGGTGGAGTGACTGACTGCCGGGATCTCGGAGGTGGTTGTAGACTGTCCTCCTCCCACCTCGCGGAGCCCAGACACCAGCGGAAAGGCCACCTTGGCAGGAAATGGCCTTGTTCTGATTCCTGCCACGGTGGCCTTATGCAGAGGACTGTGCTGGCTGTTGGGGATGAATCCTGGTCTGATGAAGGAGAGTCACCGTAAACAATTACCATAGATAGGGTAGGTGGAACACAGGCAGCAACAGTGTGCGAGTCCAGGGCAGAGGGTTCTTTGTCCTGACCCCCTTATTCACCAGGGCTACCCCAGAGGGGGATGGAGAAGGTAAGAGAATGAAGCCTTGTCTGTTTCCCACCAGGCAGTGAGCCAGGGAACAAGTAGTCCAGTGCCCAGAGTATTTGGGGAAGCAAGAAAAGGAGTCAGGAGCTGGCTGTGGCTCTGGATGCGTTGGGAGGGGTGTGTGGAGGTAGGGAGCCCAGGCAAAAGGACCAAGCTGCCTCCCCCTGAGCTCATCTACCCACCTCCCACCCAAGAAATAAGATTCAGTGAGCCTGAAGAAATACATTAAATATACTTTATTTTATAAACAGAGCTGGCTCTAAGCCAATTGGTCCTGATGTTGGGGTAAGGGAGTGTTGCAGGTAAAAAGGGGTGCAACAGACTCCAGCTTTCAGTTTCTTAGCTCAGAAATTGCAGCAATCCCTGTAGCTCCTTGCAGCCGTTCACGACATCTGGGATGGACAGCAGAGTCTGGGAAGAGATTCAGAAAAGGCAGCTCAGGGTCACAAGCCAGGAAGCACCAGGCCTAGGAAGCACCCTCTTAGAGGGGAGAAAATGGAAGCCACAGAGAAGGCCACAACAGTGAATCAGGGCCCAGCTCTCAGCACAGGCTGCGAATCAGAGCTATGCTCATCAGTACCCCTGGCCAGGCCTTATGCCAAGTACCTAAGTTGCATCAATGCCCTCCCTCCTTTACCTCGTAAATATGCTGAACAGTGTCATCTAATTTCTTTAACTCCTCATCAGAGCGTCGCAGATTCTCTTCCAGGATGTTTCTCTAAAAAACAAATAGGCTGCATAAGTTCTATCCTTAAAAGAATGACATAGCTTGTGGGGAAAGGTAGACATGGCAGGGAAATTGCTAGAGGAGATGGGAAACAGCCTGGAATGGCATGGAAATCCTTACGTGGCTCTGGAACTTGACCATGAGTTTTGCCTTCTCATTTTTCATCTCCAGGAACATCACTCTCAGTTTATCCACCTATAGATACGTTCAGATGAGTAGGGGCACAGCCTAAGGTTCCCACCAGTTGCCCAGCTCTTTGGTTAACTCTGAGTCACCTCTTGGGAGAGCCACACTTTCTCCTGGATCCAGTTCGTGTCCATGGGCTGACAGTCGGGGTTCTGCTGGCCTGCCAGGGTCTCTTGGAGCACCTTAGTCTCTGTCTCTGCACGCCGAAGGGAGCGGGTGAGCTGGGTCACCTCCTCCCTAAGCCTCTGGGGATGAGAATGGAGAGGTATCTCGTTGCGCTCAAAGGTCCTCTCCATCCTTACCCCATGTGGTGAGCAAGGGTAGACCAGGGGACCCAATTCCCACATCTGGGACCCTGGATATAGTGACACAGAAGGCAGAGGCCAGGCATCATGACAAACGTACTATGAGCTCGCCGCTCTTGTCTATCTGCTCCAGGATCTTCTCGTTTTGCTGCTGTATCACTTCCTGGAGTTCCTTTTCATTCTGTGAGAGAAAAGGAGGTGAGAAGGCAGTGGGAAAGCTGGCTTCTTTGCAGCCCTTGCCAAGAGATAAGATTTCATGCCTGACTCATGCTCAGCCCAGGTGATACCAATTACCAACACTCCAATTCTTCCTCTAGGGCTAGGTCAGGCCAGGCACATTTCCCTGTAGAGAGAGCTCTGCTAGAGTTCCTGACTTCTAGGTCAGCCTGGAAGATGGGTCAGCCTATAGCTGGTTCCCAATTATGTGAATTGTCTGACCCCAGGAAGGGCAAAACTAGGGCAATGGTTGGAAAATCCCCACCACCCAGATTCCTGGGGAGACAGCAGCTCCCCAGTGGGCCCGCACAGCTGCCCCAGTTCCTCATGGCTTCACTTCCAGGCCCCTCCTCCACCTTGTAGCGCAAGCACAAGGTCTGGTTCAGCTTCTCTATGTCCGCTTCCTTTGCCTTCTGGGCTTCCTGATGCTGTTCTTCCTGGGCCTGCAGCTGAGCCTGCAGATCGCATCTAAGGGAGGGAAGAATTCAGTATTATTCCTGCCCCCACCAGGGGCTGGCTGGGCCCTTGACATTAAGGGGCTGCTCACATGACCTGCCCTCTCTCACTAAGACTGCACTCCACTTACATCTTTTGCTGCAGAATCCTGACAGCCTCTTCTTTAGACTCCTGCAGCAAGGAACACAGGCTCTGAAGTTCCAGAGTCTTAGTACCCATTTCTGCCAGGCTCTTCTCAATGCCTGGGGTTTCTGAAAGAGAAAGTACTAGATGAGAGGCAAAGCCCTTTAACTCTGGAAGGAAGAAGTACATAGCCATCACTTCTTCCACTCTTATCCATGTTCCCCACCCATAGGATTTGAATATCCGGAACATTACCGATCCCCCAAAGGCAGAACTGAAATAAGCCCAAATAGAATTGAGGTTTTTAGAGCAAAGCACTTCTCACTGCTTTAGTCTTTATCATCACAACCAGATCTAGAAATGAGGCAGGATCCCTGGAGCCCATCCTAACCTGTAGGCTCAAGGGAAACTGTTGATGCTACTCTGGTGAAGGCACTCTTGTCACTTCCAAGCAAGGGCACAGGAGTAGATTCTGGGTCTGAAACAAAAACCAACCATGGCAGAGGGCCCCTCTGGTGACCCCGTCAAGGATCTGCCACCACAGAAACCAGGGAGAGACAGGGTCTGTTGGCAGCATCTTCAACAGCTGAAGATACCAGGAGAAGGGTCCCAACTTTCCCACCCTTCAATTCCTGGGCCTTTAACCTTCATCTGCCTCTGCTGTCTGGGGACTTCCCAAGAAAGTGCTGTCACTGGGCGGAGGGTGTTCCTGGGAAAAAGCACTGGCTGTGCTTATCGGGAGGGTCTCTGGTTCAGCCTGAGGGCAAGGGAGAAAAAATGTCAGCTGCTTTTCAGGGTTAGTTGAGTTCTCTGAATTTACACGTACTCACTAGCCATCTCCGTGGGAATGCTGTTCTATCTATCACCTCTCTTCTCTATCTTCAACTTTTCAATTAGTTCCTCTTCCTGAACTTAATTCTCTCTCACTAGAACAAGAATTTTTTTTTAAAAAGCCTTCTTTTTACCTTAAGTACCCTTTTAGCTACTGCCTTTTCTCTTTCCCTTCAATTAAAAAAAAGGAAAGAAAAGCCTACATTTCTTGCCTAAAATTCCCACCATCTACGGAATCCCTGGGCCACTACACACAGGATTCTGCCCCACCATTCCACCATTATTGGAACACCAATGGCATCCTCGTTATTTCGTGCTCCAAGGGCACCGTTACTTTCAAATGCAGTGGACTCCTTTCAGATCTTTACCTGACCTATGTAATAACCAATGACCACGTTCTAGTAGATATTTCATTTTCTTAGCTTTTGTGACATGACTGCTTCACAGATAGGACTCATACCTTTCTGGCTATTTCTTCTCTCTGGGCAGAGGTCTGTCTTTAACTGTGGGCTCCTTTTGGTTCATACTTGATCCCCTTTACACTCTAATTCATTCCCCACATGGCTTCACCTCAGGAGCTCCACAGAAACATCCACTTCTACACTGATGATCCTTCAATCTGTCTCTTTACAATTAGACTTTTTCCCAATCTCCTGGTGCAAAGGTTCAACTGCCTGTGAAAAATCTACCAGTCTGCTCCACGGTTCACCTGAAATTTACTATGTATAAAGCTGAGCTAACCATTTTTCCTGTCCCACCCCACTTTGTATTTAAGATCCTAGAGCAGGGGGGCAGCAAATTACAGCCTGTGGTTTAAATCTGGCCTGCCATCTGTCTTTGTAAATAAAGTTTTATTGAAACATTGCCACATCCATTTATTTACATACTCTCTATGGCTGCTTCTGAGCTACAAAGGCAGAGTTGAGTAGTTGAGACAGAGATCACATACCTCACAAAGCTGAAAATATTTATCATATTGCATATTACAGGAAAAGTCTGCCAACCTCAGTTCTAGAGAGTGTTGCCATCTTTCCAGCAAAAAAGATCATCAGTCACTCTTTCACCTTACTCCTATATCAAACTGGTCACCATATTCTATTACCTTCTGTTGTTACGTAATTGTTAAGTCATGTCTGACTCTTTTATGACCCCATAGACTGTAGCCCTCCAAGCTCCACTGTCCATGGGATTTCCCAAGTAAGAATACAGGAGTGGGTTGCCTATTTCCTTCTCCAGGGGATCTTCCCAACCCAAGGATCTAACCCACGTCTCCTGCATTGTAGGCAGATTCTTTACTGCTGAGCCACCAGAGAAGCCCTCTATTACCTTTACTTCCTTAATATGTATTGAATTAATTCAATCCATCCCCTCTTCCATATCCCTTCTATAATTGCCATTAGTTCAAGTCTTCAAAAATCTGGCCTCCTGCCTACTTCTCCAGCCTCTTCCCCTTGTCATCCCTGCCCCACATAGCTTCTATAATCCACTCATACAGGGCTACTTCCCAGGCCCCAAACTCGCCACATTCCATTATGAGCAGAGCCTTGGCCTTGTTCACCTGGTTAGTCCCAGCACCTGACCCAGGTCTTGTTACAGGGTAGACACTACAAAAAGTACCCCTAAATGCCTCTATGACTTCCATATGCTGTTCCCTCTGTCTGGTGGGCCTTCCTGTATACCCACCCCTGCCCTACAAACTTATAACCTCAAGACTCTGCCCAAGAGTCACCTGCTCTGAGATGACATCCTAACTCTCCAAACTAAAGCTGATGCTCCTTTCTCTGTGGCCATTCAGACAACCTTCTATCACAATCACAAGTCAAAATGACAAATTTACATCTGTCTGTCTTCCCAAGACTAGATTTCTGTGCTTATCACATGCTGGGGAATGGCGTCAGCTCATAAGCAATTTGATTTCAGGATTCTGGCTCTGCCCTTAACTGTTGAATAAGCTAATTAGCTCTGCAGTCTGAAAGATATCCACCATTTACTCTGCAGTGTGCACTGTGGGGAAGCCAAAGAAGCAATGCTAAACTTCTGCTTGCTATAAACACAGTCTAGCAGAAGAGACCAAACATCCAAGGAAAATTAATACAAGTGAAAAAGGAGAGTAAGCTCATGAGAAATATAGCAGGAGATCACTGAGTCCACTGATGTTTGGGAACATTTCAAAGAAGGTGAACCAGGGAGGATTTTAATAGGAAGGAAAAGTCATTTCCAGTTTCAAGATAGAGGAGAATGAACATGGTAACAGCCTGCATCCAGGTAAGAATGGAAATGAGATGTGTGTGCAGTGTGTAGGCAGTCTAGTGGGAGTAAAGAGTTCATAATAGGAAAGAAGGAGACAGACAACAGGCTGAAGATATCCTGTAGGCAACTGAAAGTCACTGAAGGTCACAGAGATGGAACAGTATTTTAGGAACACTATTCTATACAATAAAGATACAACTGGAAAAAACCTCAGTAAACCAAGATTAGAGGGGAACTTCCTCAACTTGAATCCTTTTCAGCATCAGGGGGGAAGTTCTAGCTAATGCAGTAAGAAAGGGAATAAAAGGTTTACAGACAGGGAAGGAAGAAATAAAACTGTCTTTATTTGAAGATATGATCATAAAGGAAGAGAAGGAAACCCCATATCCTACCTTCTCCTTTAGTTTCGTCTGTAGGAAGAGGGTCAGGCTATGGAGTTGCTCCGTCAGCACCCCCAGCTCTTGGGAATACTGGCGCATCTTCTCCAGGTCTTGCTGCCGTGTTTCCGCTACAATGCTGGCTAGTTTAACTCTGAAATAAGGAAGGATATAAGGAATTTTAGCATTGAAATAAGGAAGGGCTTCCCACATAGCTCAGCAGTAAAGAATCCTCCTGCAATGCAGGAGATGCAGGTTCAATCTCTGGGTCAGGAAATTCCCTGAAAAAGGACGTGGCAACCCACTCCAGTATTCTTGCCTGGGAAATCCCATGGACAGAGGAGCCTGGCGGACCACCATCCATGGGGTCAGAAAGAGTCAGACACAACTTAGCAACTAAACAACAATAAGAAAGGAACAGAGAAGATGGCCAAACACCAGGTGACCTTCTCCAAACACGTCCCCAAACCGCCCCCACAGAACTGCATTCAAAGCGAGAAACAAGAGGCTCTCGGACCCTGGTATGATTCCCTTCTTGGAGACTTCCACTTCCAGAAGCAGGCCTGGGAAAGAAGTCCTCAGGGAGAAGCACCGAGAGGTAGAGATCTTACTTCAGGTTCTCCACGGTGTCCTTGAGGCCCTCACACTGCATGCTGCGCTCCCGGAGCACTTCCAGCGTGGTTTTCAACTGACACTCAACCTGGCCCAGCTCCAGGTGAGCAACCTGATTCTCCTGTTCAGCAAACTGGGGAGACAGGAGAAAGAAGGAAGGCAAGGAGTGAGGGGGGGCAGGGCGGGGAAATGCATCCAAGTGGGACACTTTATAGAGTCCTGGGATCAGAGGCTTCTTCCAGTCCACAGTCTCAAACCCCACATCGGTACCATCAGGGATGAGTCACACTCCTGCCAGCCCCCCTGCCCCAGGCCACCTTACTTACCTCCAGGGTCTCCTTCAGGTCCTGCACCTCCTTGGCCAGGACCGCCTGTTGCTGCTGCAGCTTTGCCTGCACGTGTTTTAGCGCCATTTCTTCCTTTTGCCATCTGCCAGAGACCTTATGTGAGATTCCACTGGTCCCCTGTTCCGGGTGCTTACCGCCACCACAGCCCAAGAGGAACTCACTGAGCAGTCTGCTCCTCACTGTTCTGGGTGAGCCGGCAGAGCAACTCGTCCTTCATGGCCAGGTCCTGGGTACAATGGGCATGCTGACTCTGTAGCACTTTTAGCTGACTCTCTGTGCTGGCCAGAATCTGCAGCTGAGCCTGGAGATCTAGGCCAAAAGGATCCTAATGACAACATGTGGTCAGCAGGCCCAAACCTCCCCACACCTCTGCTCCAAAACAAGTGCTCTAGAGCAGCTATTGCTCCGCTGCCACACCCCAAGCCTCAGTAGGGTACAACTGCTTGCACCCATGCACACCTGCTGCCAGGCGACTGTTTTCCAACTCCAGTCGTTCTAATTGGCTTTTGCAGTCCTCTAAATGGGAAGAGACTTGTTCCAGCTCCCTGGAAACCTAGGAGAAAAAGATAGTTTTCTTCCCACAGTTCCTCCTGAATCAGGAATCCCAAGACTTAGTCCAGTTTCTCTTTCCAGACAGGACAGCCAATCTCTCCTTGTTCACTGCAGCAAATAAGTCTAATCCTCAGGAAAAAGCAGAAACAGGAGAAAAGCTGATGAAGAAGGTGTGGAAGGCCACCTAACAGCAAAGGGACTGGCTGGTCTCCAAAGCCACAGATGAAAAGAAGATAGGTCTAGGGGAAAAGGCTCATCAGAAAGGCCTTTTGTGGAGAAGGAGGAGGAAACCAGGCCTAAGCAGTCCCCTCTCCTGTGTACCTGCTGCTTTTCCTCAATTGCAGCATCACGTTCCTGCAGGGTCTGCCGGCTCTTGGCTGTAAATTTCTCCGTGAGTTGTCGAAACCGGCTCAGCAGAGCTGTCCATGTTACATACTACCGGGGGAGGCAAATAGGTCAAGAGAGCATGCTTGAAAAAAGACTTCTAACAGGGCTGGCTGTGAGCAGAGGAGCAGTATAATGCCCGCCGATACTCACATCCAGTTGCATTGCTATCCAGTCCTGTTGCAAGGCTGAAGTAAGACTCGCTGTCTGCTGAGCCAACTCTTCTTGCTCAGTGTGAAGCCCTACCTACATGAGAAGGATTGCCAATGGAGGTGCCCCTTCCCATTGGATACTGGGAAGCATGGGTACATGACCCCCTCCCAGTGTGTCAACGTGGATCCCAGGAAAGAAGATGCCCTCAATTACCAGTTGGGTCTGGGTCTCCTTCAAAAGGCCTCTGAATTTCCCCATGGATGCCAGGTCCTGTTGCAGTTGGCTGATGCGCTGGCTGGCGTGTGCACAGAAGACCTCTAGCACTGTCTCTGCCTGTTTAAAATAAGAGGCTGTGAGGACATCGTGCACAGAAGGAAACAGCACAGAAAACCGTAACTACCCGTCACAGCAGTAGCTGAGTTCATTACTCCCCAAGGGCAGGCAGTTCTCAGGCCACCCATCTGTGACTCTAGTCAATTTGTATTCCTGCAGGAACCTTAGGAAGAGACCTCCCTCATCCAGGAATCAAAGCCTGACACCTTACCACATCCTTGCCTCTGAGGGCCAGTTCCTCTCTGTGCTTTGCCTCCTCCCTTTCTGCTTTGAGGCTCTGAAGCCTGGCCTTCAGTTTCTTCAACACATCAAAACAGCAGGACACCAAGGTTTCTGCACGCCGAGTCTATAAGATAAGAATCAGATACTGTGTCTGGTTTCTTTCTTTGGCTGAATTTCAGTCCCACCAGAGGTCTCTGCCTCCATCTTCATGCTGCTTACCTCCTGACTCAGAGCAGTCTTATCTTCATCTAAGTGCAGCAAAGACAGGTGAAGCAAGGATATCAGCTCTCTAGAGAGGAGCACCCATGATTGCTGTACAGGGAGAAGAGGTTAGGCTAGATCAAATAAAGTCATTAAGCAGGAAGTAAGCAGGGACACTGGAGGAAAGCCACTGACCCCAATTTCAAGCTCCCAATAAGGAAGAGATGTCCTTAACAAAAGGAAACCTCTCTTCACTCCCACGTTTGAGTACCATCATCTGCTCACCACTCCATTCTTGATCTTCACAGGAGACCCAGCAATGGTCTAAGGTCAGTCAACACTTACCATGACATTCCTGGCTTGCTGCAGAGCCTGTCCAACCTCCTGGCTCTCCTGAAGATGCTGAGGTTTCTTACTCATCTAGCCGGAGAAACAGGGTTGTTCCTTTTGCAGAAACAGTATGCAGTGCCAGCACCTTGTGCCCCCTCCCACCCACTGATATACAGGAGCCCTTCCTATTAAAAGCAGGAGCAAAGCTCACGGCTTGATGAAGCCAAGCTAGAAAAAATCCAGAGGTAGGTTAAAAGCAAAATTACTTTTTTAATTAAAAGTAATCTAAAAATTACTTTTAAAAATATTTTTGGGGGCTTCCCTGGTGGCTCAGTGGTAATGAATCCACCTGCCAATGCAGGAGACATGGGTTTGATCCCCGATCTGGGAAGATCCCACTTGCCACAGAGCAACTAAGCTCCTGTGCCACAACTATTGAACCTGTGCTCTGGAGCCTGGGGGCTGAAACTACTGAGCCCGTGTGTCACAACTACTGAGCCCTCATGCCTAGAGCCTGTGCTCTGTAACAAGAGAAGCCACCGCAGTGAAAGGCCCACGCACCACAACCTGAGAGCAGCCCCCACTTGCTGCAACTGGAGAAAGCCTGTGTAGCAATGAAGACTCAGCCCAGCCGAAACTGAATAAATAAATAAAATTTAAAATAACTTTCTTCTGATTATGTGTTTACTATAAAATTTTAGAAATGGAAAAGTGAACAGAATGGGAAAAGATTCATTATTAGTTTTACCACTGAGAGCCGTGATTCTCAACCAACAGCACAGCATTCACCCCAAGAGATTTCGATATACGTCCACAGCAGATTTCCTTGCTATAGGGATTTGCTATAACCGATGAGTCTACTACCTCCCTCAGGGGTCAGGGTGAAAAAAGTTGTAGACTACGGATTTAGAAGGAAATTACCGTATTCAGTAAATTCTAAGATGACTATCTTTTTACTTTTTAACACCAGTGACATTGGTATGCTTTTAAAATTGACAGTATCTTAGATTTGATGAAAGACAGTAATGCTTAAGAAAAAACACAATTGGTTTTGAGATTGAGATATATAAATAAAATTGGGGTCCTGCTTTTCCTGGGATTTCTTTGGAGGGAATGATGCTGAAGCTGAAACTCCAGTACTTTGGCCACCTCATGCGAAGAGTTGACTCATTGGAAGAGACTCTGATGCTGGCAGGGATTGGGGGCAGGAGGAGAAGGGGACGACAGAGGATGAGATGGCTGGATGGCATCACTGACTCGATGGACGTGAGTCTCAGTGAACTCCAAAAGTTGGTGATGGACAGGGAGGCCTGGCGTGCTGCGATTCATGGGGTCGCAAAGAGTTGGACACGACTGAGCGACTGAACTGAACTGAATGTCATTTAGCTCTGAGTTTATGTTCACTCTCCTCATTGAGAGCCTGAGACTAGGATATATGCTTTAGGAAGACCTATCAAAGTGGAGTATCACTCATTTTTAACTTCTGCTGATATTTTACTTCATGTCAAAACCTCTGAGAGGTGAAACATGATTTCCTTTTACCAGGAACTTACATTAAACTTATTTTTCCATGCTATTAAAAACTCTTCAGGGGACCTCCCTGGCAGTCCAGTGGCTAGGAGTGTTTTCACTGCAGGGAGTACGGTTTTGATCCCTGGTCGGGGAACTAACATCCTGCATGCAGTAAGGCATGGCAAAAAACAAACAAACAAAAACTCCTCATGAACATATTTTTAAATAACTGTAGATTATCTACATTTTATGATGTACCATTATTTTCTTTTTCATGTTTTTAAAGTTATCTGTATGTGGAATTTTCCCCCCCTTAGGATATACACCTAGAAGTGGAGTTGCTGCTGCTGCTGCTGCTAAGTCACTTCAGTCGTGTCCGACTCTGTGCGACCCCATAAATGGCAGCCTACCAGGCCCCGCCCTCCCTGGGATTCTCCAGGGAAGAACACTGGAGTGGGTTGCCATTTCCTCCTCCAATGCATTAAAGTGAAAAGTGAAAGTGAAGTAGCTCAGTCGTCTCCGACTCTTAGCGACACCATAGACTGCAGCCTACCAGGCTCTTCCGTCCATGGGATTTTCCAGGCAAGAGTACTGGAGTGGGGTGCCATTGCCTTCTCCCAAGTGGAGTTACTGGGTCAAAAAGTTTGAACTGCTTTAAGCAGTTTAAACTGCCCTTAGAAAGGCTGAACCCATTTAAAGGCATAATGTTCAAACAAGAGGATAAAAAATGTTTAAGTAATAATAACGTTAAATATAACTTTTAAGACATTAAAAAAAAGGTTCAACCAATTTATGCCTTACTGATGATGGGGCAATATTTACCACCACTATCTATTTTATTCTTTGCTATTTCGTCAGAAGAAAATAGCATTTCATGTGCAATTTGCATTTATCTGATCATCAAAAATGGTAACCTTCTCAAATATTTACCATTTTAATTTTCTTAGTCTCTAAGGTCTGTTCACTATCTTAGAGCAGATGAAAATTGTGGTGTGCTATGTGAAGTAGATAACTGTGATCTCAAAGGCAGCAGAGCCATAGAGAAACTTCAAAGTTCCAAGAGAAAAGTGGGAAGCCTTCATTACCACTGCAAGACATACATCGCCTAGGGAAAAGCCTAGTGCTGGAGCAGCAGTGCTGAGTCACGACGCTGCAGCAGTCTGGATGTAAGGAGGCAGATCTCCCGGCGTCCATCACTCCCGGCCCCAGCAAAGCAGGCCTCCCTCCTACTGTGTTTTACAGTAAGGACATGGAGTCCCTCACTGAGCCCTGGAACAGGGCATGCATACTGCTTAGGGCTGGGCAGTCAGGCCAGTGATGAGATTAGCGTCAATGAGGCAGCCAAGCACAAAGACATGAGACTGTTGTGGGGAATGGCTGAAGGTACTGTCATTTCCTCTCTTTGGTTCTGCTTCAGTGGTATCTCAAAGGATTTGGCAAGGTACAGATGGTCAACTTGGGGTCGGGGAGAACAAGGTCAAGGACCAGAGGAAAGGATACAAAAATAAGAAAACACAGGAGAGAAACTGAGCAGCTGGAAGAATGATGAGCCTGTGGTTTCCAGGATTTTGGCAAAAGGTAAAGTCATTATTTGAGGATATTTTCAACCCAGAGAAGACTTTTGTTTGTTTGTTTTTTGCCCAGCTGAGTGGCTCGTGGGATCTCAGTTCTCCAACCAGGGATTGAACCCCGGCCTTCGGCAGTGAGAGCATAGAGTCCTAACTGCTGGACTGCCAGGGAATTTCTGAGACCATCTCTTCTTAGCAGCAGCCCCTATTATCTCAACAGCCATAACACGGAGGGTCTCAGTTTCTTCCCTGACACATTCCCTTACATCCTCAACCTATGCTGTCACAGCAAGAATCCTCTAGGACAATGGTCTTTAACTGTCATCCTCGGATATCTCCTACAATAATTTTGAAAGATGGAGTAGTCTGATGTTTAAATTGTTCAAAGGCTGTAATTTCCACCACCTTATAAATGTTGACAGTTTGAAATAAAACTGTTACATCACCCCCAAATATACCCAATGGTATAAATATTACAAATACCATGATTTATTATCTGTTTGATATTTTTAAAAAATATACACACAACCACTTTAAGTCAGAAATTTTATATCATCCTTTTTTCTCCTTAAACCTCAGTTTTTACTCCTCTCAGAATTTTATCCTAATGTAATATATTTTTACACTTTAAATCAAGATCTCTGCAACAACAACAAAAGTTCACCTAAATTGAGATAAATTTAAAACATTTCCTAATTGCTCTGACCATAAGACTTTACGTGAAAAAACTCTTGGATGGACAAATATTTTCATCAGTTGTCTATGAATCACTATTATAATTAAAATCATACACATACCTAGTAAAATTTTACTGGAGATCATTCATTGATACTAATGAAATGGATAAACCAGTCCTCTCCTTACCAGTTCATGTGTCTGTGGATTATTATAATTCCTACAGTAAGACATAGTTCAACAACGATTCCATGTTTGATGAAAGTGAAAGAGGAGAGTGAAAAAGTTGCCTTAAACCTCAACATTAAGAAAACTAAGATCATGGCATCCGGTCCCATCACTTCACGGCAAATAGATGGGCAAACAATGGAAACAGTGACAGACTTTATTTTTTAGGGTTCCAAAATCACTGCACATGGTGACTACAGCCATGAAATTAAAAGATGTTACTTCTCGGAAGTAAAGTTATGACCAACCTAGACAGCATATTGAAAAGCAGAGACATTACTTTGCCAACAAAGGTCCGTCTAGTCAAGGCTATGGTTTTTCCAGTAGTCATATATGGATGTAAGAGTTGGACTATAAAGAAAGCTGAGCACAGAAGAATTGATGCTTATGAACTGCGGTGCTGGAGAAGACTCTTCAGAGTCCCTTGGGCTGCAAGGAGATCCAACCAGTCCAACCTAAAGGAGATCAGTCCTGGGTGTTCATTGGAAGGACTGATGTTGAAGCTGAAACTCCAATACTTTGGCCACCCGATGCAAAGAGTTGACTCATTTGAAAAGACCCGATGCTGGGAAAGATTGAAGGTAGGGGGAGAAGGGGACGGGATGAGATGGTTGGAAGGCATTACCAACTCAATGGACATGAGTGTGGGTAAACTCCGGGAATTGGTGATGGACAGGGAGGCCTGGCATGCTGCAGTCCATGGGGTCACAAAGAGAAGGACACAGCTGAGCGACTGAACTGAACTGAACTGATGCCTATTTTCCATTCTTATAGGTACAAGATTCATGTGAGGGAATTCCCTGGCTTTCCAGTGGTTATGACTCCAGGCTCCCTGTGCAGGGGGTATGGGTTCAAACCCTGGTCAGGGGAATAAGATTCTTCATGTTGCATGGCATGGCCAAAAAAAAAAAAAAAATCTGGCAACAGTGCATTTGGAAGATGAAGATCTAGAAAACAATTCCTTTAAAACGTCCCTTGCTATTGATGTATGGCAGAAACCAAAGCAATATTGTAAAGCAATTAAAATAGATGATTAAAAAAATTTTTTTTCAATTAAATTAAAACAAAACAAAACAAAACACCTTCCTTGCTTACATTCCCTGGAAAATCTTGATGCATCCCAGGGGTATAGTGTGTACCCACAGCTCTAAGGGATCTTCCAGACCCTCAGCTTTCATACTCACTTTAAGGAAGAGGGCCCATTGAGATCCTCCATGCTTCAGGAGGAACTATCTTACCTCGTTGGGAAGGGTGTCAGTCTGTGTGCTGCTGTCCCGGACTTCGGGGTGAGGGCCGCTCTGCTGACTCTTCCAGTCCCGCAGCTGGCGGGAGAGAACCTCCAGGATGACAAGAGAATTCAGCAGGTTATCTTCCAGGTCATGCCGAGACAAGGCAGTCAGATCTGGAGAACGGCTGTGGTAGGAAAAGAACATGGGAAGAAGAGAGGGAGAGGGATGGGAGTGATGGATCCAGGCAAATGAAGCCCCGGAGCACAAAGACACAGGACACTTACCCCCACAGGAGGTGCTCTGTCTCAGAGGCACTGTCCTTGGTGCCCACCAGGCCTGTCTGGGATGTGTTTGTACTCCTTTCCTGTTGTGCTGGGGGAGTAAACCAAGTCCCCACCGAGCAAGCAGAGAAAGGGGTAGTGCCGATTGCAGCATTCTGAAATGCAGAGGGAAGGGATAAGCTCTGGCGGAGATTTTCTAGCATGACTGAGGTATTGACACCTTTTTCCAGCCAGGCCAGGGGTGACATCCAAGGCCCTACATCAGAGCCAGGAATGCCACTGGCATCTTTTCCTGCTGGCCCAGGAACCACCTGTGATTCCATTTCTCCAGGATTTGGGCTTGGGCATGTGGATGGAATATCGTCTGTATTTGACACAAGTGCTTGATGTCCCAATTCAGCCTCCTCAGGGAGTGTGGGAAAGCTCATTTTCCTCTCCTCTATAGCTCTGTGCTCTAAAATATCCCCTTCTGGGTCCACATGACTGACAGGGCAATCTGCCGCTAAGGCAGTTGAAGGGGAAAGCCAGAGCAGGGAGGAAGGCAACAAGGCATTACTTTCCGAAGGAACTAAGTCCTCAGGCTCAGCCTCAGTGCTCCTGTCCTTCAGGCTTTCCTTGGAGCAATGTAACTGCTGCTCAGAACAGGGATTTGGTGGGGACTCCAAGAGCTGGGATGGAGGATCCTGAAATGCAGGTATCTCAGGCATACCAGGAACAGTTTCTGAAAAGCTGTCTTCCATACAGAAGTCTACCCCCTTTCTCAGCAGATCTCCTGGCCTCAGAGGCTCATCTAGAGAGAAGTTGTTTCCCTCTGCCATCGAATCTAGACGGTCCGCAAGTGTAATGTCTTGCTGCTGCCTCCCTGGAGAAGGTACAAGGACCATGGTTTTAACCACATTGTTGTCCCGTGGGTCTACTCCTTTCTCACAGGTTTTGGGAGTAGAGTTGGTTTGGGGAATCAGATTTAGGGGCTGCTCATCTGATTCGTGTTGATAAGCTTCTAGCCACTTTGAGGGATGGCCGAACTGTTCTGAAGGGGAGTCTGTCTTCTTAGCATTGACAAAATCTGGCAGAGATGAGTTGTTGCTGCCTTCCTGCCAAAGAAAACAAAAGCAGTTGACTAAGACAGTCAATTCTAGTTCACAATATACAATTATGGGCTCAGGATATTGTCTGAACTCAGAAAAGGAAGAGTTCTTATTACCTTTGCCTAGGTAAGAACTTGGCTAAGCCTTGCTGCTTACTAAAGAGACCCAGTAGAAAAGTTGGGAAGACGTTCTGGGTCCTTCCAAGTGAACCAGGTTATAGTATAAACAAGGCTAAGATATTCTGTCCATGTCATATGGAAATGGTAGCTTGAAAATGACCCTCCTCTTCTCCAATCCTAACTCCAACCTAATTCTAGGGTAGGAGGAATCCCTGGCTCAAGTTCTAGACTTGGTGTAAGATTTTCTTCTTTTTGGAACAGATGAGAAATTCGGGACTAGAGTTAGAGAGCCCTTGGCCCACAGAGATCCATGTATTCTTGGGAGAAAAGGCAACATTAACCTATGCTAGTGACCTAGTCTCCCTGGGTGCAAGCGCTGAGGTTTTCCTGAACACATGAGTTGAAGCCATTCAACTCTTGGGATCTGAAGAGCTCTAGCCTTTGTAGTAGGGGAGAATGAATGGCCGAAAGACTTCTTCCTGGTGCACTGATAAGGGACTGCTGCTGCTAAGCCGCTTCAGTCGTGTCCGACTCTGTGCGACCCCATAGACAGCAGCCCACCAGGCTCCCCCGTCCCTGGGATTCTCCAGGCAAGAACACTGGAGTGGGTTGCCATTTCCTTTTCCAATGCATGAAAGTGGAAAGTGAAAGTGAAGTCGCTCAGTCGTGTCCGACCCTCAGTGACCCCATGGACTGCAGCCTTCCAGGCTCCTCCGTCCATGGGATTTTCCAGGCAAGAGTACTGGAGGGGGGTGCCATTGCCTTCTCCAGATGACAACCTCTCAATTGGCGGCTCACAGGAATAGAGACCATTGAACTTTATACCACTTGCAGGACTGCTGGTTTTGAGATTCAATGAACAACAATAGGAAAATATGAATATACTTATGTGGATCTAGTAGCCAGAAAAAGGACAAACTCTGAGATAGTTAAGAAAGGTAGACCCTACACAGCTGATGGAAGAAAGAGATGACAATTTGCACCCCAAAAAATTTATGAATATATAAGAAAATCTGAGTACAACTCACACACACAAAGACTTCCTGGAAATAATAAATGTTACCTGTATTTATTTATATTTCAATTATTTTTTTGTTTTGTTTTGGCTGCATGGCATGTGAGATATTAGTTTCCTTACCAAGGATCAAACTCGTACCCCCTGCAGTGGAAGTGCAGCGTCCTAACCACTGGATCGCCAGGGAATTCCCATGGAAATAATAAATATTACTTTTAAAGAAAAAACTTCAGTAATATGAATTGAAAGAGGATGATCAGGGTTAAGAAAGGAATTGCTGGCCAGAACAATCAAGTGGAAGAAAACCTTTAAAGATACAAAGAAGTATAAATCTGAGGGAAAAGCTAAGAGAATTGGAAGATAAATCTAGTAAACCTAACATGTGAATAAAAGAATCTCCAGGAGAAAAGAGAACACCCATAGGTCTGGCACTGATTAAGAAGTATTAGAAGAAAATTTCTCTAAGGTAAAGAAAGATTTGAGTTTGCATATTAAAATAGCTCACCAAGCTCTAAGCAGGATTGATCAAGGAAATGAAAAAATTTCTAAACTACCAGAACAACAAGATATTTTAGAAGCTTTAGATATAGAGACTAATTATTTATTTAAAAAAAAAAAGAAAGAGTCAGACTTATATGAAATTTCTAATTTACATCAGTGGATGAAACGTAAGATTGACCTAAAAAGGGCTTCTGATATTCTAGCAGTGTCCTTGGGTATTGGTTACAATGATGTGTGCTTTACACAAACTTGTTAGGCTCCATGTTTTATGCCCTTTCAAGTATTTTATTGCAAATTTTTAAGTTTTTATTTCAAAGTGCTTAAGAAAACGTAGAAAATAAAGGGATGGCAAAGAGATATCAGGCAAAAACAAAGCGAGCAGAGGCAGCAATATCAGTATCAGACAAGGTAGAATGTAAAGTTATAGCACTTCTGTGACAAGACAAAATTAAAGTTATATGATGAAAAAAAAAAAATCAGTCTGCATTACATAGCCCAAAAGCTAAATATACAAACCAAACACTTTTAGAAATGTAAAAATGCACCTTAAAGCATTTGCTATGTTTATTAAGTTCCTATTTATTCCTTAAGGAGTAGACATTTGCAAATCATATATCAGAAAAGGGGTTAATATCCAGAATAGACAAAGGACTCCTACAACTCAACAACAAAAATAATCCAATTTAAAAATGGGTAAAGGACTTGAATAGATATTTCTCCAAAGAAAATATATGAATGACAACTAAGCATATGAAAGTGTGTTAGTCACTCAGTCGTGTCCTACTCTTTAAGACCCCATAGACTGGCAGCCTGCCAGGCTCCTCTGTCCATGGGATTCTCCAGGCAACAATACTGGAATGGGTTGCCATTTCCTTCTCCAAGCATATTAAGAGATGCTCAAAAACTTCCAGAAATGTCCAGGACCAGATCATTTCACAGGTTGAATTTTACCAATCCTTCAAAGAAAACATAATACCCATTTGTCTCAAGCTCCTCCAAAAAATTTAAAAGAACACTTCCTAATCCATTTTACAAGGCCAAAATTACACTGATACCAAATCTGAACAAGGATAACACAAAACTCAACAGATCTGGCAGACTGAAAGATGGGCAAGGACAGGGTAATTAACTATCTGCTTATGAAATAACAGAATGTGACATTCTTTGAATAGTAAATATGCTTTTTTTTTCATATGTTCACGGAACACTCACAAAAAAATTCACCCTATACTTGGCTAAAAAGACAACAGATTACAGTCCGATCATAATGTAAGAAAATAAATTTAAAAGGTGACACAAAATGGTTTTTAAGCACTTGGAAATCAAGAATCCCTCCTAGATAGCCCCAGGATTAAAGATAAAAATCAAAAGACAGTTATAAACTAGCTAAAAAGCATGACAAAGGATGACTATAATATAATAAGAACACTTAGAAAACAATGAAAAAGAGATAACAACCCAATAGAAAAATAAGCAAATAATATAAATAAGCGTTTGACTACCTCTCGGAACGGATGGATATTGGCTCATTCTTGCAGCTGACTGACTTCTCCATAAGTGAGCCCTTATTAAGAGGAGACCACTAATCAGTGATAGTATTTCTGAGACGTTTGGTAAAGACTGAAAGGGGGAGGAGGTGATAAAAACTAACACCTAAATAGAGATGTGGGCTCTCAGTGGACTTCCTTTAACGACCCTAGGGCACCTCTCTGTTGGCCTGAATAGATGTAAATGGATGTCGTCTAGGCAGAAAACTTCATTATCGTTATTAATTACGTTCCAGCCCTGGCCCTCTGTTCCTCTGAGCTCTCGGCCTCGGCAAAGAGCCCAGTCGAGAGACTGGCCAGGCGAATCTCACCTGCAGCCCCAGTTTGCATGGTGATGGGGTCGGCGAGTGTGGGGGCCCTTTTCCAGAGTTGGTGGGGGCGTCGGGCTGCAAGGCAAGTTCTCGAAGAGGCGTTCTCATAGCTGCTTTTCCCTAAGAAAGAAGAGAGCATGAAAGTAAGCCTGGGCTCTGCCAACCGGCCCTAAGAAGCTCTCCTCCCTCAAGCTCCGGAGCAATAAACAAGAGTAGGCTCCAACCCCAGTGCTCCGAACATCAGGACCGGAAAACTCCACACGCCCCCCGCCTCAGGCTCGACTCTTGCTTTCCAAAACGCTCGGCACAGCCACAGACCCCCGAAACCCCGGTCTAGGTCTCTCGCTCCATGAGGCCCTTCGGCTCACCGGCTGGGGCGAAGGAGACAGGCTAAGATTGAGTTTTTTCATCCGCCACATCTTCGACACAGAACGCGGGATGAACACCTCCCACACGTAAGAGACAACGCCATGCCTACCCGCCGCCTTTATTTGAACCTGCTTCGCGCTTCCCGATTGGCTGCGAAGCCTCAGTGCGTCAGGCGGGCGCGTCCGCTCCGGACTGGGGCCCGGCGGGCAAGGGCGGGGCTTGGATTGGCCCCTCCCGGCCATGCCCACCGTGGGCGCGCGCGCGCGCGTGTGCCCTGCGGTCTGATCCCCAGCGTCAACCCTCGATGCGGGCGGTGGGAGAGGGGCGCTCAACGCCCAAGGCCAGTCTTTCGGCCTCACCTCCGAGAGCGTAATGGGTAGCTGGACGGTCGAGGAATCCATCCCTCTAGTTTCGAGAAGGCCACTCTCACTCCCAGTCAAAAAAGTTGTCCCCGTGGCGTGGCCTTAGAAGTCTCTCGCTCAGGTTTCCCACAGTTACTTTAGCCGTGACCAGCAGGAGCCGGCCGAGGGGTCTAGAAGGGAAGGTAAGTGGAGTGGTTTTGTTTTTTCACTTAGGTTGCTTGGTCCGCGAACAGGTCTTGCGTCCGTGATGAACTCAAACAGCCTGCGCTGTCATTTAACCTCTCCAGAATTTCTGGTGTTTTCTTAGGACTTACCTCAGAGCCCGCAACAAGTTTACTTAAACAGTCATAGCTCACAAGTATCTGGACATTTATTAAGGCACCTGGCACTCTTCCAGATGCCTTTTATATCTCCTTTAATCCTTAAAAGAACTATGAAATAGGTGCTGTAAATATTCCCGTTTTACAGACATAGGAACTGGGTCACACGTAATGTCTTTTGTTCAATGCCCCTCAGGTAGTGGCAGGGTACAGATTGCCACCCACACTACCAACTATATTCTATTGTCTCTTGAGACCCGTGTGTGAAACTAGCTACTGGAAGTGGGATTGATTTTGGAAAACAGCCTAAAGGTAAGTATTTGGAGTTATAGTTTATTACGAAGTATGTTCGTTTCAACACTCACAGGCACCTTATTGACACTCTGAAGTCATAATGAATTTGGAAAAGGCAATAACCCAAGGAGGAAAAATCATCATGTTACAAACTTCAGGGCTCTCAGGGGATGGGCTCTTCTGTATTATCCAGTAGCAGAGCCACTAGCCATGTGGCTACTGAGCACTTCATGTGGCTACTGAGCACTTCAAATGTGGCGAGTCCAAACTGAGACTGTAGGAGTAAAACACAAACTGGATTTTGAGGACTTTGTATGAAAAAAAGAGAAGAAAACCTTATTTTAAGGTGTTGATTACATGTTGTGAAAGTCGCTCAGTTGTGTCTGACTCTTTGCGACCCCCATGGACTATACAGTCCATGGAATTCCCCAGGCCTTCTCCATGGGATCTTCCCAATCCAGGGATCGAACCCAGGCCTTCTGCATTGCAGGCGGATTCTTTACCAGCTGAGCCACAAGGGAAGCCCAAGAATACTGGAGTGGGTAGCCTATCCCTCCCCCAGCGGATCTTCCCAACCCAAGAATTGAACTGGGAGGACAGCAGGCGGATTCTTTACCAACTGAGCTATGTTGAGATATTTTTAGATATATTGGGTTAAATAAAATGCAGTACCACAGACCGATGGCTTAAACAACAGAAATTTATTTTTTCACAATACTGGAGCCTAGAAGTGGGATCAAGGTGTCAGCGGGGTTGGCTTCTTCTGAGGCCTCTTACTGAGATGTTTGTTGGTGGATCAAGTCACCAGGTCTCCTAAATTCCAGTCTAATACTCTTTACTATTTAAAAGCCATTAGTTTCTATTTCTAGTATTGTTTTTTTATCCAATGTGAAGTTCTGGTCATGACAACTTTAGAAATATGTAATAAAGCTTAAAAAGTCTCTAAAGAGAAACAAATGAGATAGTCAAAAGGCTTAAGGATACATTATTTATTTATATCTCAACCTAATTCTAAAAGAAGATGGAGATAATCTACTAAGATTTTTAAAAAAGGATTAAAACAGAAAAATGAAAATAAGAAAAGTAAAGGCAGAAAAGGAGGATGGAACCAAGAACATGGATAGCATACAAAACATAACATGAGGTCCTAAACACTGGCTGGAAGTAGACCACAAACTGGGCCCTCAGTGGTCTAGCATCATATGAAAAGAAAAATAGACTCAGTTGAATATAAATTGTCTTTAAGGTAAAAACCAACCAGCAATTGAGGAAAAGCACAATTGGGTTCAGAGAAAATTTTCTCACATACATCCTTATATAGAACATTATGATCTATAAACACCCTTTACAGTATCCACAGCAATTAAATTTCATAGGGATTTTCATATGGATTGTCAAAGTATAATTCAGATAAAGCAGTTCTGCAGAGGTCAATAAAATGCCAGCTATGTACAGGGAAAATCTGGCTTAAACCAGGGACAAAATTAATAAACAGTACTCAGAGTACTTCCCAGACTCTATTCAGATATGACTGAAGAATAATGAAAGTAAAGCTTTTAGGAAGTTAAAGAAAAATGAAAAGAAGTCATGAAGGCCAGAAATGTATTCAAATTTAAGGTTCAGATGATTTTCCTATAGGAAAAGTTTCTTGAGTTACATCTCTTATCTTAAATCTCAAAGTTGATGTCATGCCTCTTAATCCATTGGTTTGCCCATCACAAACTAAACCCTTGGCCATCTACGGAAGAGATCAATTTAAGAATACTTATGTCTTTCAAAGAGGTTTTGTTTTGGAAAAAATGTGGATAGTTATTCCAGTTACACCTAAAGAAGACATGTAACCCACCCATGTTTCATTTCTTATTCTCTTCCTCACAGTATGCTATTAGATTAACTTTTTAAATTTTTAAAAATTAGACTGACTTTGGGCCCTAAATCATGTTTTACCTGCATATTTAGGGGTTGAAATAAATGCTAGCTTTTGAGATCTCTGAAAAACATTCATACTGCTTCTGACAAGCCTATTAAACACATAAATAGCACCTTGGGAACCCATGAAATGTTATTGCTCATGAAAGGAAACATGGCACAGAAACAAGAAGGAAAAGTGGAATAAACTTCTGGCTAAAAACTGCAGGGTATAAGCACTGGTGAACTGAAATAAAGGTAAAGGTCCACACTTTGATCTGAGATTGAGAGAGAGGTTGTAAGATGAGGCAAGGACTAGGGCATCGTGGCTGCCAACAGCAGAACACCCAGTCTGAACTCTGGTTCAGCACCTAGAGGAACAGAATAAGAGGCTACAAAGTGAAAACAAACTGATCATCAGGTGGTCACAGTGGGCTGGCAGTGGAGGAAGTCCTCAGGTTCCCGGATGGGCCCCAACTCCAGTAGAGGAGCTCAAGCCAGCCTTGGGTGGACCAGGAAGGACTCCAGATTACAGTCAAAGTCCTTGAAGAACATGGACTCCGATGATGGACTAGACTGGGTAGCTTGTGTCTCCAAGACAAAGTTCACTGGATGCTTCTGTAGGAGCTCTGGGTCAAAGGCCACACCCCGGAAGAAAGGGTGGACCTGGAAGTGATGCAAATAACGTAGACGGTGAAGGGGATTCTGGTGTAAGAGCTGAAGGAAAACAGAGCATGAAGGATGAGAGACTGGGATATGAAAGGGACGGAACAGAGAAGCTGGAAAAGGAGAAAGAAGTTCATGGATCTGTGGAGGGCAGGGAGAAGAACCCAAAAGAACAGAGATATGTAAAAGTGGGAGAAATAGGCTAATTTCGGGGCAGCAGTAGGAATAAAGGAGCTGTATTGGTAAGAGAGCAGCACTCTCTCAGAAGTGACCTGCTATGGATAGGGACGAGCTTTGGAGGATCAGCAACTCAGGTATAAAGTCTGAAGTGCTAGTTAGAAGGCAACTAGTGAGGGAGTACTTGATCAAGTTGGAACAGCCCCCATACCTGCCCACCACCAATAACTAATCAGAGGAATGAGGACATATCACTTCAGTGATAGGGAAAGAAGTGAAAGGTTTTTGTAGTGAAGTCGTGCTCGCCCTTACCTCGTGGAGCAGGAGTGAGAGCCCCTGGTTAAGAGAAGATGGGATCTCAGAGTCATAGTGGGTCACACTTGCCAACATGGCCACATGATCTCTCTCTGCTGGCACCGGGAACTGAGTTAAGGGGTGGGAAGATGTCATTGCTTAGTAAGAATAAGGGAAGATTTCTTAACATCTTCTTTCTTCCCACCAGAAAGCAACTCCTCTCTGCCCAACGTCACTACCATTCTCTCACCTTTCCAGTTGACAGAGAGAAAAGCAAGACACCCAGGGACCACCAGTCAGCAGCATGGTTGTAAGGCCCTCCACTCAGGACCTCGGGCGCTACAGATTTGAAAGATACTTGTCACTGAATCTGTTAGCATTCCTCCTGCCTACTGCTTACCCATCAGCTTTAGCTTCTCCCTCACCCATGTACTGAAGAGTGCCACAGATAGTATAGGCGCGGGCTCCTTGGGGCAGGTGGCGGGACAAACCAAAGTCTGTCAGTTTCAAATGGCCTGTGAAAAACAAGGCATCAGCACCATTCTGTTCCAACCCTCATCAGTCATGACTTATTTCCAAACTGTGGTGCCTCTTATTCTGGGACTAGAAAAAGAAATGACTTACCTCGTTCATCCAGAAGGATATTCTCCATCTGAAAAACCACAGGTGAGAAGTTATTATTCATTCTCTTCCTTTCACCCCTTTTTCATCATGTGTATTCTCAGCTGAAGAAGATGCCCTTGCTCAGCAGCCAGGTCTATACTTGGAGGGCCCTTGCCCAAATCCTTAACACCCACTAGGGTCCCAAGGTCAACTGTTCTCAGCAGCTCCTCCCACCTTCTTGGACCTATTGGAACATCTTACTGAAGTCCCTCCTCAGACAAAAACAAAACATTTAGTTACCTTCACATCTCGATGGATGATGCCCAAGTCATGGAGATAGCCTGTGGACGACAGCAAGCATGAGGGTTACTGAAGCTCTTTGTCCTTTCCAATCTCCCTGATAGCTCCCACCCCGTTTCTATCCCTGTGGACTTCAATTCTCTCCTGCCTCCTCCCTCCCTCCTTAATTCCTTCCTCATTTCCATTACCACTCCTGTTTCACTTACACAGCACCAGGATCAGCTCAGCAGCAAAGAGGCGGATGGAAGCCTCAGTCAAGCGGCCAACAGCAGACCACAGGGAGTAAAGATCTGTGCTGCAGTAGCTGCACACTGCAAAGCAGCAGAAGTCTGGGCAATATTTGGGGCCTCCTGTGCCTGGGTGCAAGGCATTGCATGCCTCCTGCCCAAACCGATGCCACCTGCTGTCCCCTCTCCCTTTGGGAGAGAGCAGTACTACAAGAAGGGGAACAGAGCAAAGGCAGAACAAGCCAAAGGGATGGGTAATCTCAGGTGGGGAATACAGCAAAAGTACCCTTGGGAATGAGGAGAGAAGCCAGTTACTCACTAATGAAGAGGTGTCGTTTTCCCTGCCAGCTGTCCCCCATACTGTGTACAAAAGGATGGTTGATCTGTCGCTATGGACAAAGAAGACAGGAAGTGAGGAACACTGAGGATCAAGGCAGCCAGAAGTCAGGCTTTACCTAGTTGTGCAGAAAGGAAGCTGCTGCCCCACCTCTCAGTTCAGGCTGCCTGCCTGGTACCCCACTACTAAGGAACACAGTGGATGTGCTGGAGAGTCTTCCCTCAGGACCTAGAATCACTCTACTGATAGCTGCATTTCCTGAGGTCTTCTGGTTACAGCAGAGGGAGGGGTCAGAGTCAGGAAGAGCAGGCTAGTTGGACACAAGAGGTGCTTTCTCCACCTGTAGTTTGGTTCTTCCGAAGATCCTTTCCAGAGCTGTGTGCATACTGCATACCTGGATGCTGACCTCCTCTTTGCACTGCCTCAGGATGTCCCTCTGTAGGACCTTTGCCTTGGGTACCACCTATAAAAGGAGAGGAGTGATGCTAGAGGGCAACAGTGGTATTATACTGTTTATTCCTCCCAACCTCTCTGGAATCAAGGCTGAGGCAGGGACTAGAGAATGTGGGAGTGCCTTGGTCCCTACCTTCACTGCAAATACTGCTTTCTGGCCACAATCTAACACCTTGAGGACTGTTCCAAAGGAGCCTTTAGCCACAAGGCCTAAAATCTGTACAGAGAAGTGGAGAACAGGGCAGTTGAGACTCTGTTTCTTGATTTCTCCTTGAGACTGAGACCCTTTCCAGGGATTCCACTGACCTACCTTTAGCTGCTGATGCCCACTAAGGGGCCTAATAGGAAATTCCGGCAGAAAGAGGTTGATGAACTGAGGCACTGGCCATTCAGGCAGCGGCTTCTCTACTAGTAGTGGGGCTGGCTCCAGGGGCTCCCGGTGCAGGAACTGATGCCCCCGTAGTCCCCACAGTTCTTTCACACCTGACCTTGTGGTCCCCACACCTGACCAGAGGCTCTTCCAGCCTTGGACCCAGGGGCCCCGGATGTTGCCACCCTGCTGAGAACCAAAGGAGCCACTAAACCTTCTGCCCCTGAGGCATTACAGGTTCTGCCCATCTTTAGCAGGCACTCCCTCAAATCTCAACCCTAAAGACATAGATTTGACCCAGGCAAGATGGCCACTGCGCTTGCATCAAGCCAAAGTCTGGATTTCCTGGACACAATGAAAATCCTCTAGGAAAGGAGTATTTGGACATTTCCCCCATATGGCATCAGAAATTCAGCCTGCACCTCTCAGTATGGGGCTGGGATAGCTACTTTGATACTAAAGCCTCCCTGCCCCACCCCCACAGTGGACACCACCAGTCAATTGCCAGGCCTCAAGCCTATGCCTCTTTCACCTCCCCTAAAGAAGCTGCCAGAGGCCCCACACCCTACCTTATGAGAAGCAGCCATCTGGGCATGGTGCCCCTGCCGGCAGCTCACTGCTCCCATCCCCAGCTTCTGCCTCCTCTCTCCTTCTGCTAAATCTGCTGTCCCAGTTACATAAGCAATTCCTCCCCCCTGTGCTGTTACACACAAGCCCCGCCTCTTTTCCTTGCTGTTCAAGACTAGAGAGGCAAATGATGCAGTCAAACCTCACTCTTATCCCCAAATCCTATCGCCCTGGTGAGGAACAGCTTAGAGCCAGGACTAAATATGTCAGCATGGGACCCATGTCACATTAGAGCTGGGAAATATCTGTGATACAGCTTCAGGCAGGAGGGAAGAAGCCACCCTCAGAGGGGCAGCTAGGATTGGTGGTTTCTTGGATCGATGGAGAGAAAAGGATACAGGCTGAAAGCATACACTCAATATAATTAGAAAAAAAAAAAAAACAGCATCAAATTTAAAATATATTTTTTCTCTTTAAATCACTTTTTTTTTTTTTTTTTTACCATTCTTCAGGGGATACCCCAGGGAGAGAGATCCATGGCCAGCCCTGTCTCCTACTGCCATTCTCCAAAGTGAGGTTGGCGGTTTGGGGAGGGGCTGATTCCCCCAGAACACTATTACCTCTTTCATACAGGGTGGTGGGATGAGGGACAGAAGATCAGCCCCTCCCCTCCGCTTTCTGGCACACAGGGAGAGCAGTTACACTTACAAATATATATATATATATATGTATTTTTTTATATATGCCTATTTATAAAAATTTATCACACTTGATCAGAACTGTCCCCCCCACCCTTTCAGTTGATCCCAAGGGAACCAGATTCTGGCCTTGGAGCCATTCCCTGGGTCTTGCTCTCTTGATGCCTCTCTGGCCCTGGACCTGCTGATCAGTGTGAGGTAGAACTCAGCATTATCCATCGTGGTCTGCAAGGAACCAGCCAGCTGTTAAGGAGCAGGGCCTCTCTCCACAGCACCCTATGGGCTCCTGACCCCCACAAATCCTAAAGGATGAAGGGAAACACCTCCCACCCCACAAGTCCCTGGGGCCTGAGTCAGAGTCAGATCCTGTACTGCAGCCTCTCTTGGATTGCCGGATCACTTGCGCCTGCCAAAGATGGACTTCTTCCCAGGATTCTTGTTGCCCACACTTAAACCGATGAGGAGCCGGGCCTTCTCCTCCTCTTCCTGCTGTTGCATGTTGAGGTCTGATTTAGTTTCTAGTTTTCCCCGGACCTCAGACCCTGTTGCAGGCTTCAGCCTTAGCTTCTCTTTGATTACCTGATAGGTTAGAGAGGAGTAAAAGGGAAGGTGAATATTAATGGGACAGGCAGAGTAAGTTAACTGGAACAAGTCAATATTTATTTAACTTACATGGACACACAATGGGGGCAATTCAGATTATTAAACGATCTCTGCTCTCAAGAAGCTTACAGTGTATTAGAACCCATTCTAAACATGAACTTATGTCAGTCCTCACTTCCCTAAAAATCAACAGTAGTTAACATATATGAAACACTCAGTAGACATTCAATTTAACCATCTGAGCAAAGTCATGGAGAGGATAGGAGTAACAATCACTCCATTCACCTGCCCCCTTCCCATGGCTGCCTGCTAACACATACATGTTACAACGAAATGCCCCTGAGCAGAGGATCTGCTTGCCAGCCTCTGCTAACCAAACAGCCATGAACTCTGCCGGGATACCTGGGCAACCAGGGCTTTGCGGCTGTCCCTCTTGACAGCCATGGCAAAGTCTAGCCACGTCCATGTGTTGTTGTGGTACTCCAGACAGGGCAGCACCAGGTTAAGGTCACCCCAGTCCACACTGTTCTTCTCACCCTGCAACAGAAAGAGTGGGAGGGAAGAGAAGAGAAAAAAATATATCGGCTGCCATTTTTAGTCCAAGCCAGTACTTGAGTCCACACCTGGTATCTTTCTGCAGCAGCAACCTACAGATACTGATACTGACTTCTCCCTATCTCAGTCTGGTACTGATTCCTAAGAGAATCCAGAGGGAATAGCACATTACCCACAGACCACCTTCACTATCTCTGTTTTTAATCTCTGATCTTATCTGGTACCCTTCCCATACTGTTCTAAGGAAGTGCTGGGAAAGGGCAGACCTTGTAGCTGACGCACAGTGGAACCTGTGGGATCTTTATATAGATGAAGGAGTTGTTCATGGCAGCTCGCTCTTTCATCTTGTCAATATCATCGACAGGGTGCTAGGAAAGGAAGGAAAGAAGTATGTACCCCTCAAACCATCACAAGAAATTCAGGACCCCAAACATCTCCAACTCCTTTCATCCCTGGAGTAGACTCAAAAAGAAACAGAAGAAATCCCCAGCCGGGCCAAACAGAGTACCCCAGGACTCTCCCATTTTCCTATTATCAGGGGCCTGTCCGGTACCTCAGGTGCTTTGCGAAATGACCTTCTGACCCCAGAACTCCGATTCAAGCCCTGTGCCACACCCTTCCCAGGGCCCAGTGGTGCTGTATCATCTGTTGCAATCAGCTGCCGAGGCTTCACCACTGGTATTCCTACAAAAAAGCAAGTACACTAGCTGTTGTCCTCCTTCGGAAGCTTCAGCCATCTCTGGGGCTGTGACCCCAGTCCTCTGGAGCTCCCCATTAAAGTTCTCACCAGTAGTCACCAGTTTGGACTTATCTTCTTCATCACCAACCTCATCATCTTCCACACTTCGGCCAGGAAAGAAAAAACCCATTATTCTATGGAAGAACTGGTGTGTCAGCTGGATGGTGAGAGGCACCACATTTACCTAAAGAGGAAAAAGGCTGAAGAAGCAATTAAGCTCAGACATCATCCCTCAGT
Organism: Bos indicus; assembly: GCF_029378745.1. Lineage (NCBI taxonomy): Eukaryota > Metazoa > Chordata > Mammalia > Artiodactyla > Bovidae > Bos > Bos indicus. The sequence continues at coordinate 21,330,226 of NC_091778.1, forward strand.
TTACCTACCCCTAATGTAACAATGCACAGATAGCTTTTAACTGCCTTTTGTTCCTGGGTCCCCAAAGGAGTGTTTACTAACCTCAAAGTGCTCCTTAACAGAAATACCCCCAACTGGGGGCCGGACTTTGCTAAAGAGGCGAAGGGCCAGTTGTCGTCCAGACTGGCAAGAACTCTGGGGCCGCAGGACTACCTGTAGGAGAGACAGTGATAAATCAATCCACAAATCCTCTGCAGACTGAGAGAAGCAGCAATGGTCTTGCTAATCTAGGCAAGTTTCCATCTCACATCACCACACTGTATCCCATAGCTGGGAAGTGTCATTGCAAATGCCCAGTGTTAGGAAGCCTGTAAATGGGCTAGGAATAGGGAACTAAGACTTACCTTATAGACAGCATTAGGGAGGAGATTGTTCATAGTGAACCAGCCCAACTCCAGAAGATGTTCTGCTGTGTCATCCGATTTATTCACCTATAAAGACAGATCCCAACCCCCCAACCCACTATAATAAGCCTTTCTCAGGAGCCTGCCAGAGGACTGCTACCTATATCATTTGTTTTCAAGTTCTACAAATGCTTTTGTTATGTCTTTCAATCTTAGACTCAACACATCCTCTAATCCAGTATTTCTAATGGGCACTGATGGCCAGGGCACTAAGTGCCAACAATACTTTCCAGTCCCTATGACATTAAGAAATGGTCTCAACACGTTTCCAAATATCTCTAGGGGAGATGGAAGAATAATGAAGAACGTCCTGTCCTCCACGCCAAGGGTAACTGCAGGAAAGACGTATGCCAGTATAGAATTAATGATTCTATTCTAAGCTGGACTTGGGAGACTACTTTCCTCTGGCCATACAGAACAATTTTCTTCTTCAATGAGGGAAGCATTTGATCAAGCTCATCTGTATCTCTATTATTTACTATCACAAACAAATGTGCATGAGGGGTACTCTCTCTACTAATGTTTCCATCATTATTAATAACCACTCATACCACCATTAACAATCAAATAATAGTCTCTCTTTGTGAGTTAGACTCCTGAGAAAGGTCAATGCCTCTCAATACTGCTGTCTTTGTGTGACTGTATATACCCGATACCTTGCTGTAGAGGAACCGCTGCAGCTCCAGTTCAGCAATTCCTAGCTGTCCGTCTTCCTCGGTCAAGCGCCATCGTGCCTGAGCAAAGTAGAATTCAGTGCGGCGGACCACACTCACATCCTCTTGCTGCTTTCGCAGCTCCATCTTGTTGGCCTGCTGCAACTGGAAATCCTTAAAACACCTATAAAAGGATAGGAAAGTCAAAGCCAATACAGGCAACAGCATTTGGGTTAGAGGTGGAGTGGAGTGCCCTAGAATGATGCAGGAGGTAAACCCAGAGATGGACCTATTCTAGAACAACTATTCCCTAAATATTTTCATTGGATTCATTGTTTCTTACACGCTGCCACGTGAGGACAAATACCATCTTCAGTTCTACAGCTTCTTGAAGTAAGCTGTTCCTACTAATAACCCCTGCAATTATATCTGTAATCGTGTTCCCTACTGATCAACTTCAAAACATTTTATTTTTAGTTCAGTTGCACAGCATCATGGCCACAAAAATGATCTTTCTGAACTACTTGTTTTTCTTTTTCCTGAGGTACTCTAGTAAGGATCCTAAAAAAGGACTCTCCTGTTCTCAACCTGTTGGCCAAGTCTAACAAGGCTTATTCAGGAAAAGGTGCCTGAATTTACTACATCAGCCTTCGATAACATACACTAGACCTAAAGACTATCAGAACGCAGGCAAAAGAAACTGACTCCATCTTGGGCACTGGAGAAGGGCATGGGGAGAATGCTGTGGCACCTGATTAGGATATTAAGCTCTTCACTTTCCAGCTGTAAGTTGGCCTTCTCCTGGTTTAGCTGCAACTGAAGCTTTAGGTTCAGGTCAAGCAGGTTCTCATTCTTGCTATCATCCTGCAAAGACTAGGGAGCCAGAACAGGAGAAACTGAGAGATTGCCCATGTCTTAGAAGACCTCCCTACCGTCAGACTCCCTACTCCAGGAGACTACCTTCATGATAGAATACATCTGCTTTTCCAGCTGCCGTATCTGTGCCACATGCTGCCGCACTGCCTCCTGCAAATGTAATATGCTGCTGCGCTGCTCCTCGGGATTGCTAGAGATCTCGAGCTGGAACCTGACCCGCTGCTTCTTCTCACTGTGCTCCTAAAGGAACAGAAAAGGAAATGAACAAGAGACAAGCCTTGCAGTAACATAAAATATAGAGAGGAACAAGAAATGACCTCTTCCGGAATGTTCACCTTCATCTGTCACCGTTAGTAGCAAGAATAAGGAGGAGGCCAAGACGAAAGATTTGGCAATGTGGATTTCACAATAAGCCAGTTCCACAGGGGAGGGACAGAGATGGAAGTGAGGAGCAGTCTGGTGTTTTTCGAGGTAAGTGACTAAAGAAAAAATTGACCAAGAAAAACAAGGGACACTCAGACCTTTCCTAGATAACTAAAATTTCAACTGCTGCTGCTAACTAAAAGAGGATAAATCATCCATCAGGCCCTTTTTCAGTCTGAAGCATGGCTTTTGTTACTGGAGCCCAAATAAAACCACAAGGTCTGGGGGTTCCTCTGAGGCTAACTGGCATTCTATAACAGATCCTACTCACCTTCCGCTTGGGTTCTACATGGAGCAGCAGGTTATTGACGATGTCCAGGATCATAGCATATTGAGCTGGGTTGGTGGAGATTTCCAGCTCATGATGGATGAGGGTAAAGGTATCCACAGCCCCTAAATAATTGTTTGCAGCTGAATAAGAGAGTTTCTCCCTAAATTTCTATCCTATCTCCTAATCCATATCTTGAACCATGTCTGTTAATTAACCCCATAAAAGGGCTTGGTGAGATATGTTCATGGGTAGAAACACCTGCTTATTTCAGAATCAAACAATATGCATTCATTCCAGTTATTTGTTTTTTTTTGGCTGAGACTCCCGGCATGTGGGATCTTAGTGCCCCAACCAGGGATCAAACCTGTGCGCCCTGCAGTGGAAGCACAAAGTCTTAACTATGGGACCACCAGACAAGTCCCCCATTTATTCCAATTCTGTTCTTTCCTAGCAGTACTTAAAAAATAAAAAGCAAAGTGAAATGCTAATGCCCTGTGCATAGTGGGACTCTTAATAACACCACTGTCTCAAAACCACCAAGGAAATTACTTTCACAAGGTTCCTACTCCCCCCCAAAAGCCTTTCAAACCCTGAATACCTTCTTGCTTCTTCAGGAGATCTTCCTTTTCCTGGTTCTCAGGAACCTCAGGTGGCTTAATCTGTGTTGCCAGCTCAGGATCAATGTCATGGCTGTAACTAATATAGTACATTCTGCAGTTGCAGCGTGAAATGATCCTCTGGATTTGCTGGGCTTGCTGTGCCTCAGCTGGCTGGTTCCAATCTGGGAAGAGGTAGGAAACAGATAAGAGGAAGACATTCTCAAAAGAGGTATTTTAAGAGCCTCCCAGCTATGTGTGATGTCTAGGTAACTCTAGACACTTGCTTTCAATATAGCCTAACACAAAAATGGTCCTAATCCACATATATTAATCTTGTGTGTCTGCGTGCGTGCGTGCGTGCTCAGTCGCTCAGTCACATCTGACTCTTTTGTGATCCCGTAGACTGTAGCCCACCAGACTCCTCCGTCCATGGCAAGAATACTGGAGCAGGTTGCCATTTCCTTCTACAGGGGAATCTTTCTGACCCAGGAATTGAACCCGTGTCTCCTGCTCCTCCTACACTAGCAGGAAGACTCTTTACCACTGAGTCACCTGGGAAGCCCATATTAATCTTAAGAATAAGTAAAGAAATGAGACCCCCTTCAGGATGCATGTCTGCTCCTCACCACATGATGGGGAAGAGGTGAGAACTGACCTGTGGTGGTGGTAACCATGCCTCCCACTGCCTGCCCGCTCTCCATCAGCTCCTGCACAGAGTCCAAACTACGCTGCCGGTGCTCCTCAATATTCTTTACCTGCAGACAGAGAGATATAGGCATCTTTAACTCCTTGGGGGACCAGTAGCTTGTCCTGTCCAACTGGGTCATATATATCCATAACGCAAGTATAACACTATTTAGGCTTTCACTGCCTAGAACTGATGAATCTCCCAAGGTAAAGGACAAATGTCCCTCTCTCCTGGCTCAAACTACCCAAGCTCTCCAAACCCAACTTGAGTTACATTCACGTTTTGCCAGGACTCAGGCCAGAAAAATACGAGCTAGGTAAGAATCGTGTCCAATCTCACACCCATAAGGATGGCTGCTGCTAACTCGCTTCAGTTGTGTCCGACTCTGTGCGACCCCATAGATGGCAGCCCACCAGGCTGCCCCATCCCTGGGATTCTCCAGGCAAGAACACTGGAGTGGGTTGCCATTTCCTTCTCCGATGAATGAAAGTGAAAAGTCAAAGTGAAGTCAGTCAGTCATGTCCGACTCTTAGCAACCCCATGGACTGCAGCCTACCAGGCTCCTCCATCCATGGGATTTTCCAGGCAAGAGTACTGGAGTGGGGTGCCATTGCCTTCTCCATAAGGATGGCTACCATAAAAAAATGAGAAAATAAGGCAAGGATGTGCAGAAACTGGAACTCTGTGTACTGTTGATGAGAAGTAAAATGTTATAGCCAATATGGAAAACAGTATGGCAGTTCTGCAAAAAATGAAAAACAAGGACTTCTCTGGTGGTCCAGTGGTTAAGACTCCCTGTTTCCAATGCAGGGGGCATGGGTTCAATCCCTGGTTAGGGAACTAAGATCCTACATGCCACACAGTGTGGCCAAAAACTAAAAACAAACAAAAAAAATTAACAGAATTACTCTATAATCCAGCAATTCTACTTCTGAATATATACCCAAAAGAATTAAAGGCAAGGTCTTGAATAAAAATGTATACTCCCATATTCATAATAGTGTTATTCACAATAGCTAAAATATGGAAGTCACCCAAGTGTTCATCAATGGATGAGTAGAGAAATAAAATGTGGTATATATATACAATAGAATTCAGGTTTAAAAGGAAGGAAATTTTAACACATGCTACAACATGGATGAACCTTGAAGACAATATACGAAGTGAAATAAGTCAGTTGGTCACAAAAAGACATATATATGATTCCACTTACATGACATACCTAAAAACTTTATATATATATATATATATATATATATAAAAAATAGATATTTAAGAGCACTCAAAATCATAGAGATAGAAAAGAGAATGGTGGGTGCCAGGACCTGGGGGAAAGCGAAATGGGGAGTTACTATTTAATGGGTATAGTTTCAGTTTTACAAAATGCAAAGAGTTTGGGACATGGATGGTGACGATGGTTGTAAAACACTATGAATGTACTTAATACAACTATACATTTAAAATGGTTATGATGATAAATTTTCTATAATGTTATCAATTTTTTTTGGCCATGTACACTGCATGGAGCTCTTCAAACCTGCACCCCTGCAGTGGTTTGCAGAGTCTTAACCACTGGACTGTCAGGGAAGTCCCTTTTTATCTTTTTTACGTTTATAAGTTTTATATTATGTATATTTTAATTACAGTTTTTAAAAATGGAAAAAAATCACATCATGAGCAAAAAAAATTCATCAAAACAAATGACTTCCCACCCATTTTGGTATTCGTGTGTTTGTGTTCTTGCTGTTTTCTGTCTTCGGACTGTTCTGACACTGTTGCTATGGGGGAAGGGAACTGAATCCTTTGGACTCTCTCTGCCAAGCTGAAGTCAAAGTGAATAGAATGAGTGATAACGAGAAGAACACAGACAACCTGCCAAGTCACAAAAAAATTCATATAGGAATGGCAATATCAAAGTCCTTCCCACCTCAGCCAAGGACATTCTACTCTAAGGCTAATACCACAGTCTGAGAAAAAAAGAATTCCCTTGCAAAAGAAGGCATGCCAAAAGAACAAGAGGTCCAGAAAACACCAGGAAGGGAGACCTTGCATAGCTCATCCTGCCTACCTCTGCATGAACAGCTGACATTTCCTCCGCCTATCTCCTAAGACTACGGTAAACAGTACTGCTTGCCTTATTACAGCTGTAATATATCAGCATGACCTCTCATACTATCATCAACCTGACCTTGATTCAATGCTTATTACCTCTTACATAACTTATACTTGGGGTTGAGCCTTAAGATCATTGGAGTAATAAGTACCAGTCAGGGAGGAGGGAAGAGGGGTTAGCTTTGTCTCCAGTGAGTAGAATGAAAAATGAAATTATCACGTTGGTCCCAATCAGATGTAGCTGGATCCAATAACTCATCTGAATGGACCACACCCAGAACAATGTGGACATTTAACACCTATTAAGTAATCACAATGCAGAATAGTGGCCAGATACATCTCATACCCATTAGAGCTCCCAATAAATTTGATGATAGTATATCCTAGAAATTACAGTGCAAACTTAGTTTTACCAAAATGCTGAAAATTTATAGTTTAGTCCCTGCCAACTGCTCACAATCTCACCTAACAAAAAAAATTACCTTAATATACAACTAAGACCTCCCCAAACATACTGACTTAAATAAGACTTTACTTCCATCTGAATGAAGCTTTGTATTTTTCAAAGAACTTTCTCTTTGATCCTTTCAACAACCTTGTGTGAGTGAAATATTAATTCAGTTTCACAAATAAAGGTGACTTGCCCAAGGGCTCATGGCTACTAAAATGGCAAAACTGAAATCATATCTCATGTAATAACCTGCCTCCCAGACAAGCAGTCTTTCTATTCAACCTTACCGATTTTCTGAAACAACTAATCAACCATCTTCATGAGAGATCAGAGAAAGGGCAGCTAGAGAGCTTATTGAAAATTCCCAGACTTACTGCCTGTTTTTTTTGGCTGCCTACTGATAAGTATGATCTTAATAGTGGTCAGCAATCTCAAGTTAAAAAGTTGCAACTCATTTTATTCTCATGTTGGGAAATGAGAATTTCTCTTGCAATGAAACAATAAGTAGTATGAGATCTAAAAAAAAAGAAAAAGCACTATGTTGTCACAGATCACAGGCCAGAGACTGCATGGAGTTTCTATCTTCAAGTGTTACGAGCCTCATTATTCTACAACCTGCTAGCAAAAGGTACTATCAAGGACCCTGCAAGCCATTTTGGTGAAAGGTGCCAACTATGGAGAACTGGAGAGAGATCAGGCCTTCCCAGTCCTGCCGACTAACCTCTAACCAGAGCTGTGGGCCATCCTGCTCAGTGGGGCTGCTTTCAGTGGTGGCAAAGTACTGCATGCCATCTAGGATGCAAGTCCAGGAAGTCTTTTGCTTCAATGTGTCACCATACCAGGCTGGATGGTGTTGGCACTGGAGCAGCTGGGCTTTGGCAGCAGACACAATGACACAGCCTTCCGTCTCTGCTCCACGAAGAACCATCTATGCCAGAAACAGAAGCAGAGTCACAGCACAGGGGCCGGGAAGAAAATGGAAGGTTAGTCAAAGGACTGTACCAGTGACTACAGGTGGGTCTAATTCTGGCTTAGTGAGCTCTGCTGGCTTCTACTAATGGAAGCGATTATCCATGATATCTGTTATTAATAAAAAGTATAGTGTTTTGGAGCTCTACCCACCTATTCTTATGTAGAAGTGGAGGGGGGCAGGTAAACACACATGATTATCATCTAGCCCTATTTTGGGGTACTCTAGTAAAGAGAAGGTACCTGGCAGTTGACCAGTTCGATAAGGCAGTTTCGGTTATATATGTCATCAGTCTGGCAGGCAGCAATGCCACACAACTGGTCACTCACACCTGACTCCTCTTCTGTGAACACTACGAACCTATCTGTCTCTTCAATCAGCTTCTTCAACATGTAGGCACCTGGCAGAGGAATAAGAAGGCAGGTGGAAAGCCACAGAGTCAAAGCAAAGAGAACACATCCAGGGCCAAACTCACCTTCTTTCAATTTCTCTAGAACATATTCTCCCCAACCTGCAACTCCAGCTCAGCCCACTCCACCCCTTTTGGGTAACAGTTGTCATTTCATTTTCCTTCAATTTTAAAAAGTTAGATTCCCAAGAGAAACTTAGAAACACTATGTAAACGCTAGCATTTCTTTCTCTTAGGCATATCCACCTCTGAATTACTCTAGGATCTTTTTCCCTTCCATCGTGTTCCTTCTATTTTTCAGTTTATGTATTTTTTTAATTTTTATTTTATGTTTTAAATTGAAGGATAACTGCTTTACAGAATTGTGCTGGTTTCTGTCAAACATCAACATAAATCAGCCACAGGTATACATATGTCCCCTCCCTCTCGACTTCAAATTGTTTTAAATGCTATTTGTTGACTACTCCTTTCCACATAAATCATTCCCTTGCCATCAGTGTCACTGTGTTCTAGCTCTACTGCTTTCTCTGATCATGCCTTTAGGTCGTCCACCTTCTCCCAGGTTTTAGAGATAAGTCTATCTCTCGAGGTCTCTCCTTGGCCTGTTCCCTGTGCTTTCTTCTAAAGTTTGTCCAACAATGGTAGGTTAAGAGCACTGTCTCCAGAATTAGACTAGCGTGCCTATGTTCAAGATCCTATCTCTGCCAATTACTTGGATGGTAATCTTTGGCAGTTGGCTTTAACCTGTTGCCTTGTGTGTAAAATAATAGTAACTATCTAATATGGTTTTTGAGAGAATTAAATGGAATAGTATATAAAGTATTTTACAGGATACCTGCCACACAGTTAAGCATTATCTCCTGGGCATTAACTCTTAGCTCTATGCTGAAACTCCCAATCTCTAACTCTAAGCCGAAGCTTTTAGATCCTCATTTCCGCCTGTTTTTTAGACGTTATCCAGATGTACTACTTGCATGACAAACTCAGCATGTCCAAATTTGAACTCAACAATCCTACATCTCCACAAACCTGTGTAGCCTCTGGCTTTCCTATTTCTGATATTATTGTTACTATCAAGTCACCAGGCTCAAAGCATCAGTCAATTGTTCTCTCTTTCTCCATGTTCTAACTCCCTCTTCCAACCAGCCGCCAAACCCTACATATGTACAGAACACTTCTGTTCGTCCCCTCATCACCACTCCCACTGCCTCTGCCTAGTTCAGGCGCTCCTGGCCTCCTGTTAAAATGCCGTAATAGTTTCCTCATTTGTCTCCCCCACCTCCAGTTACTTTCTCTCCAGCCCTCCCCAATACCACCACCAGATTTATCTTTCTAAAACTAAAATTCTAGTGATGACACAGCCCTATTCAAATCCTTCAGCAGTTCACCGCTGTTTCCTGAATAAGGAACAAAAACTCCCGAGCCTTGTGTGAAAGACCTTTGATGTTCTACCTGTGGCTTTCCTTTCCAGCATCTTCCCCATTAGCTACACCTTGTGCCAGCCCAGACTGTTCACTCTCCTCTGAGCATACTGAGCGTGACCAACTCCACTCCTGTTCAAGATATTCCCTTGGCTTTCAGTGCCCTTTCTCCTCATTTCCACATGCTTAAACCATACTCAGCCTTACTAAACCATTCTAAGTCCAGCTCAAATGCTACTTCCTCAATAAACCCTTCCCTGACCATAGGGCCTCCTTCACTACAGTTAAGAACTCACATAAGCTGTAAGTTCTCTCTAGTGGCACTCAGCATTTTTCGCCTTGTCTTTAAACTCATCATAAACTTGCATTCCTCTGTACTTGTTATTCCCTCTCCCTAAAATGCCCTCTTCCTTTTCTTTGCCTATTAAACCTCTCAGTCATGTCTGACTTCTGCAAGCCCATGGGCTGCAGCCCGACAGGCTCCCCTGTCCATGGGATTTCCCAGGCAAGAATACTGAAATGGGTTGTTATTTCCTTCTCCAGGGGATCTTCCTGACCCAGGAATCGAACCTGCATCTCCTGCACTACAGGTGAATTCTTTATCACTGAGTCACTGGAGAAGCCCCTTATCAGTCTTACTCTCTTTTAAGACCCATCTTAATTATATTATCTTTTCTGTGAAGCCTTTCTAGACTTCCCTACACTCATTTAAATAGTTTCTTCTTAAACATTCCTACCAAGCATTTTCATGACTTATTTTTTTTGGCTGCACTGCACTGCACGCAGGATTTCAGTTCCTTGACCTGGCAAATCCACGCCTCCTGCAGTGGAAACACGGAGTCTTAACCACTGGACCCCCAGGAAGTTCCTCACGACTCTTAGTTTCAAAACTTCCCCTCATCTTTACAATTCTAATGTTTAGGGTCACATGTCTAGTACATTACAAACCGTCAGTAAAGCTAAAAAGTGAATCCATGAATGAATGAGTGACTGATTCAGTGAGTAAATGAACTAGTCTTAGCTCAAAGATGATAAACTTGTCGAGGCAAGTAGAATGTCATATATATTTCTTGCTAAATCCAGTACAGTGCTTTGTGCCTATGAGGTATTCAAAAAATATTTATTGACTGAACAAATTCATCAAAACACAAAATAATTCTCTAATTCTTTGTTTCTTCTCCTTAGTCATTCTGACTAAGTCATCACTCCTTCCTGATCCTCTTCTCCTGGCCAAAGGACCAGACCCTTTTTTCTTTTTTGCCAGAATCTTAAGTTTCCTGACCAGGGATCGAACCTATGCCCCCTGCAATGGAAGCATGGAGTCTTAACCACTGGACCACCAGGGAAGTCCCATAAACCAGACCCTTTAATGTCCACCTGGCACTGCTATGTAAGACTTAGGTGGCCTAATATGGAAAAATAACAGTTTCATCTCTACACACAGATTGAACCACCCAGAATTAGTCCTTCTCAAACTCCTGTTCAAGCCCACATACATATTCTAAACCTAACCCTTCAGAGTCTTCTCTCCCAGCTTACCTCCTGAAGACCCCTTATCAGGCTGTCCACTGAAGCTGGGAGTGCTGACAGGAGGTGGGGTTGGGGCACTGGAAGGAACACTCTGCTTTGGTTTTTTGGCTGGCAGGTGGGGATCAATCTTTAACCCCTTCAGTGCCTCAGTAGAGAGGTTACGTTTGAGCACAGCCGCCTTTTTGTAGCCATCATATAAACCAAAGGCAATGTCCCGATTGGTGGTTGTCCAGGAAGCCCGTAAATCTACCAAGTGCAGCTGATGTGTGTGAAAGGCAGAATCCCCAACTCGAGTAGAGGGCTCCTAGGAAACAGGGAAAGGACCTCAGAGTTGCATGGAAATTCCCACCATTCCTCCTGAACCACAAATGCAAAGATAACAAACATGCTTGCTGAATAACAGACCTCTTCTGAGTGATACAAGACGACTGAGTGAAAGAAAAACTACGTGGGCTTAGCGTGTGTATTATATTACACTCTGACTATATCCCCTGTATTTTAAACACAGTGTTATTGTTTGTTTGTTTTTAGTCACTAAGCTGTGTCCAACTCTTTTTCGACCCCCATGTGCTATATATAGCCCACCAGGCTCCTCTCTCCATGGGATTTCCCAAGCAAGAATACGGGAGTGGGTTGCCATTTCCTTCCTCAGGGGATCTTCCCGACCTAGGGATTGAACCTGCATCTCCTGTACTGCAGGCGGATTCTCTGCCACCGAGCCACTGGGGAAGCTCTATCCACTGTATTTTAAATGACTCAAAAGAATTTCATCTCAAAATCCTTCCTTAATTGGGGGCAGGGGAGGGACCACCAAATAAAGCACTAGTGAAAAAACAAGTTTTATTCTATTTCCTGAAAAGCAAGAGACTATCTTCAGAAAGAGGGGAAAAAAGAAACTTTCAGAAAGAGGGGTGCACATACCAGTGAATATATCATAAACGAACAACATAGATAATTAGAACCTAGTTAGGAACATTACCCGGGACTTCACCTAAAGCCTACTGCTATGAACTGAATTGTGTCCTCACACCAAATTTTTATGTTGAGGCCATAATCCCCAATGTAATATAATGGGGATTATAAAGATGGGGCCTTTAGGAGGTAATTAGGTTTAGATGGGGTCCTAACCAGGGTTGGGCCCTCATGACAGGATTAGTGTCATCACAAGAAGAGCCATCAGGAGCTTCCTTCTTTTCCTGGCTGGTGAGGTCACAGTGAGAAGGCAGCCATCTGCAAGCCAGGAAGACAGCCCCCACCAGAACCTGACCACGCTGCCCAGCCTCCAGCAGTGAGACAAATTTCTGCTGTTTAAGCCCCTCTGCTTACAGTATTCTGTTACGGCAGCCTGAGCAGACTTAGACAGCTACCGATACAAGCAAGGCAGCAGAGTGAATGTGTCAGGTGGTACCTCCTCAGCCGTGCGACTGCTGTGCCGTTGGTAGGTCAGGGAGGACAGGCTCAGTAGGTGGGTCTTTGTTACCAAGGGATCAAGGCAGTGGTCAGCATTCTCTTCAGCGGGCGAAGCCATCAGGTGGACAGTCGCCTGGCTTAGGTCACTCACCATCTGGGTCACACTCCAGTCAGAGATGAGGCGCCGCATCACTGTGCCCGCTGAGGAGAGGAGGCACACAGGGCCCATGCAAGCCAGCACAGAAGGCCAGTGTGGGGCACAGAGAGAGGCGGGGGGCACTGAGGAGCAGGACGGGGGACAGGCGCGGAGAGACAAGGGAGCCTCTGGTCTCACCTTGAGGTATCAGCCGCTGAGTTCCCCGAGTGAAGACGTGGCCCTGACTGCACTCAATCTGGACGCCACGCTGCTGGGCGAATGAGGCCCAGTAATGCACCTGGCAACGAGAGAACATAACACTGAACCGAAGACGGTGCCAGGGAGGTGACTCACCCAGTGAGGGAAAACAAGAAAACTAGAGAAGTGGACAGCTGTCAGCAGCGCCATCAGAGCTGACCTGCAGCTGGGGAAAGAGCGCGGTATAGGAAAGTTGCTTGTAGTGCTGGCCGAGTTTCTTCTTGCTGGGTTTCAGGTTGTTGAAGAGCTTTCCCCTACAAATAGGCCTTGTGACACTAGTCCAAGTTGCCCAGAAGTTCTGCATCCAGCGCAGGGTGCTACTATACAGCAGAATCCGGGGCTGGGATATCGCTGCAAAAGAAATGATAGACATTTCCCAGCTGTGGTTAAAACTCAGATGAAAGGACTACCCTGGTGGTCCAGTGCTAAGACTCTGTGCTCCCAATGCAGGGGGCCTGGGTTCAACCTCTGGTCGGGGAACTAGAGCCCATATGCCGCAACTAACAGTTTGCATGCCACAGGCCTCAACTAAAAAATTTCACAGGCCATAATGAGGATTCTGCGTGCCAACTTAGACCTGGCACAGCCAAATAAATTTAAAAAAAAAAAAATGCAGATGAAGCTAAATCCTTTCCTAGCTTCAGGGTTTTGCTTTTTTTTTAAAATTCACTTGTTGAAGGGCTTCCCAGGTGGCACTAGTAGTAAAGAACCTGACTGCCGATGCAGTTAACTCGAGATGTGGGTTCAATCCCTGCGTCGAGAAGAGCCCCTGGAGAAGGAAATGGGAACCCACCCCAGTATTCTTGCCTGGGAAATTCCATGGACAGAGGAGCCAGGCAGGCTGTAGTCCTTGGGGTGGCAAAGAGCTGGACACGACTGAGCACACCACACACTGCTGAAGCAATAGCTCCCGGTACTTTCTTTCTTTTTTTCATTTTGGCTGTGCTGGGCCTTCAGCAGCACAGGGGCTTCACTGCCCCGGCATATGGGATCTTAGTTCCCTAGTTACAGATCAAACCCATGTCCCCTGCATTGGAAGGCAGATTGACAACCACTGCACCACCAGGAAGGCCCCCAAGCTTCAGATTTCAGAGGTTTAACAACCCCAATGGCACTCAAGCCTCACACTCTCTCCTTTCAAAGACCCAAGAACTCTACTTCTACCAACCCTCTTCCAAAAAGGATCCTAACCCCAAAGCTCCCTTGCTCTTTTCTGATCCCCTCTCCAGAGGGTCAAGCTGAAGTCCTCAGTGTCTAAGCTCATCCTCCCAAGCCCTTTCTCCCCAGCCCTTTCTCCCCATTGCCCCAGACCCAAGCCTCACTTCCACTGTGCCGAGTCAGATCCATCTTGATGGAGAGATTGAGGTTCTCAGAGCGAAAGGCCCGGTAGGAGTCATGGAACTGGCCCAAGGGCACCTCAGGCAGGAACTCTGGGGCCCGCAAAGTGACACCATGGTGATCGTGGGGGTTCCCGTGACACAGCCACTGCAGGTCCAGGGTCATGCAGAGGTCAGGCAGGTGAAGGAAGCAGCAGTCGTCATACCTGGCTCACAACACAGCCCTGGTCACCAGCGGCCCCTCGGCTCTCCCCATCTCCCCCAACCCTGAGTCCCACACACCGTCTGAGGCTCCATCCGTTACTTCACTCACTTAGAGGCTGTTCTCACGTTGATATCCAAGTCACCCTTGAACACAAACTGACCGGGTTTCCAGTGAAAAGACAGGTGGTTCCATTCCCAGTGCATATTTTCAGTTGTGTTGTATGGATCCTGTAACCACCCCAAAAACTTGGTGAGATATAACTAAGCGTTATCACCTCCTCCTCCCAAATCAGTGCTTTTCTCTCTTCCCCCATATGCTGTACAAGCCCCAGCCCTACCATCCTCAGAAGAAAACAGCTCCTCTGGACCCCTCACCTCAGTGGCCAGCTGGTGCAGGTTGGCCTGTTCAATGTCCATGTGCCAGTCCCCGTGGAACAGAAGACGGCTCTTGTCCCACCAGGGCAGGGGTGGACTGGGGTCAGCTGAGGGCTTGGTCAAGAGGTCCACACACTGGCCAATCAGTGTCCATGCTGGATCCCAGCACGGGCCCCATACCACGGTGTACTGGAAGATTTCCGCTGGGGCAGAGGAGCACAGGACGCAGCCTGTTATACACTTTCACCCCTCTCTTTGGCCTTTACTCCAGAAGGGCCTCAGCTCATCTCCCACCCCAGCCATCACCACCATCTCAGTCAAATCATCTGCCCTCCCCTACTCACAGTGGAAATCGTGATAGAACTTGAGTGGGGGCATGTTCCTCTCGATGGCCACATTGCCCCAAGGAAGCCCCAGCGGCAGGATCTGGCGCCGCCGAGAGCAGGGCTGACCGCTCTGCTCAGTGCCCACCAGTCGACCCATCAGCCGCCAGTCACGGATCTCAAACAAGTACCGGGGATAGTCTCTTATCCGCACTGTCAACACAGGGAGGACACACAGTGGCTACCCAGGAAACTGAGCACTCGCAGGCCCTGCTTCCCCCTGCCACTATTTTTACATCTATTTCACAAAGCCAACTGAGAGAATAAGAGCTGGCAGTTGGCAGCAAAGCCAAAAAAAGGGCACGGAGACCTTGAACAGAGAGTGAGGGGGATAACACTGAGATCCAAGAGCCACACCAACCCTGAAGATGACTGTGTTAGCTGTGCCCCTGTGTTCAGCCAAGCAGTTTCAGGGTGAAATTCAGGAACAGGGAAAAGGAAGAGGAGTCCACCCATCCCACTCCACCCACGCCCAAAACAGCCGCATTTCCCAATATAACGGAGCTCCTCTGTAATTGCTCAAAGAGCTCCCTGGAGCTCCAAGGGCAAACCCTGGGCTCTGCAAACAAAGAAGTGTTACTTACCCAGAAATGTCTTGACGCTGCACTTGAGCATCCTACACCACTGAATGACAAGATCTATTCCCTCAGCAGGGAAAGGGCTGCCTGGATCAAGCTCTCGAACCTGCTCTAGCACACGCTCAGGACCGTGGAAGGAGGCATCTGCCAGAGCCACCAGTTCTAGCCCTGCCAGGCTCCAAGTGAGCAGTGCCCGGCGCATGGGCGTGTTGCCATAGAGACGACGGGAGCGCTGGATGTAGATTTCGATGTTTTTATGTTCCAAAGAGGCATACAGCTCCTCGATTTTGCGGGCAGGCAGTAACTCCCCGTGCTGCTTCCGCAGGGCGGCCACTTTGGCATCCAGCAACTGCAGCCTTTTGGCACTCTCCTTACTTTCATCCTTCATCAGCTCGTAGTTATCACGAAGTTTCACCTCAAAAATGTCATCCAGGAAAACCCATGAGAAGTGCTGGACCTTCAGGAGTATATCAGGTGGGAGCGGGGCAGAGCTGGGAGAAGCCTGAGAGCGAGACCCTCCATGCAGGCCCTTCAGCCACTTCTGAACTCCCACGGCCTCGTCCAGAGTCCGAGAGAAATCATACTGATAAGGAAACTCCACGGAGACTGAACCCAGGGAGAGGAGCCACACGCGGTTCCGGAGCGTCTGCAGCCCAGGGAAGGGGTTCCGGTGAAGGATCATTTCCTCCAGCTCGGGGAGCAGCTGCACCTCCACCTCCTTGAAGCTGAAGATGCTGTTGCCATCGAAGCCCGCAGCCAGCTCTGGGCAGTAAGCCTGCAGTGAACCCCCGTGCCGGCTCAGGGACACACTCTCGGCAGCCAGGGTAATGAACTTGTCCTCAGCTACAAAAGCTGTCAGCTTGGCTGTGCTCACCTCCAGCGTCAGGTTTAGCAGCCGCTTTGGCGGGGAGGACTCTGGGGGACAGCCTTCTGGCTCAGAGGGGGTCGCTGCAGTCTCTAGCTCAACAAGGGGAACAGTCTCAGGGAAAAGAGTGGTTCTTAGTAGGTCTCGGCACTGCAGGGTGGCCAGCACATGCTGGTACAGGTACATGTGATCTGGGGGGCTCCAGAGTAAGGTCAGCCCTGAGCCACACTGAACCTTTACAGAACAAGAGGAAAGGATTGATCGATTACCACATCCTAGAACATGAGAGATGCAGGAACTATTATATACACGCACAAGAACTATCTCTACTCAGAAGTCTTTCCTGAGCAACCACATTAATTACCCCCTTGCTTTGCTCCTCTTTGCACTAGTATGCTGAGCTAACAGTTCCTACTTATATTTACAAGCACTTACTCTTTTTTTAAGTTCTCCTCAACCGGATTCTAAATTGTCTGAGAGTAGAAACCATTTAATTCTCTGGTATCTACCAGAGAATATCCAGTATACAGATGTACTCGATAAGTCATTTGGCTTTTATGTTTCTGCTCATGATTTACCTTTCCACAACAACCACCTTCTGTATAATAACTACTGCAAGAATCAACTGGAAGATGTTTCATGCGCTGATTGTACCTTGACTTAATTCTTAAAAAGTACTGGTCACAAGTTCATATAGCAACTGACTTATGGGAAAGTATGCCTCAAAGAAGGGATTAGAGGAACTCTGTTAGCCTGAAAAACAAAGTCAATTGTCCATAGTTAGGCAGACAGAGAAAATTTAAATTCCAAGACCAAAAAATTCCTTTGAGTTCCAATCTCTATAAAGGAAACTCTTCAGTTTCCAAAGGAAGTTGAAGTCCGATGAACAGGGAAATATCTCACTCTCCTCCCAAAAGGACCCCATGTCCAACTGAAATGATACCCTGAGAAGAAAGGTACTGGGAAGCCTCTCAAAGCTTTCCAGTGCCTCCATCTTCAGATCTCTTCCAGCCCGTTGATGAGCTGAGTGCTTCAGTAAAATGCCACCAGGCATGACCCTTAAGAGCCCTTTATTTATATATATATCCATATATCAGATATATGCACTGAAATCTTTACAGTTGAAATTATATGTCTGATATCTGCTTCAAAATAATCCCATAGTAGAAGGCAGGCACGACTGCTCAGAGTTTAACTAAATGAGGTTGGTCCTAAGTTGGTAATTATTGAGGCCAGGTATGATTGCATGAAAGTTCATATACTCTCTGGTTTTATATGTATTTTAAGTTCCATATTAAAAGATAAAAATGTACAACACAAGCCAGGAAAAAAGACCAACCACTAGGCGTTACGTTTCTCACAGGTGAGTTGCACAACGTGACTCAAGACTGGAAAATGCTCTAAGCCAGGGAAAAACCAATCTGACCCCACCTTGCCATAGAAACATTACCTCTAGAGAGCGGATGCTGCTGTGATAGGTGACGGAGAGCATGGAGAAGCTGAGCACTGGAGTGGGGATGTCAGGAGCCTTACAACAGGGCTGCATCTTCTCTGTGACTGACTTCACCAGCGCAAGCACAAGTCCTTGAACACCCACAGTGGAGGTCTCAGCACTTCCCAGGACAGTCAGTGTGTCCAGCCGGATCTCAGAAGCACCTAACATCCAGAAACCATGTCAGGGTTGGTGCTTGGCTCTCAAACGCCAACGTCAGTCCTCACTCTCCTTCCTTCCTTATTCCCTTCACTCTGGTTATCCTTAATCCCCACACTTTCCTAACCTAATTCCTCATGTTTTAGGGAAGTTTTTCCTTTCCCATTTTAACCTAACTACAGCTGGCAGGGCCAAAGAAGTACCCAAACTCCCACCAATTCCCCAGAGATACATCAGTTTCTCTCTAGAACTAAATACACAAAGAAACAGAAAACTAACTGCATCTCCTTCTCCTGATCAGATATCAAAGCTGTTTTTTCTTATACACTTTGCTCTCTGTAAGCCCTTAAGAAATATCAAGAAGCCCAACAGTTACACAAGACCTTTTAACATTTCCTGCCTCTGACTTAGAAAATTTTCGAATAACTGATTTTATTACATGAGGAGCAGCAGCGTAATCTGCTTAGGTTACAAACTACCCACTTCAGTATAGCATACTGTATACTATACTGTGTAAACTACCCACTTCCTGTCCCACTTACCAACCAGGGCAGAAAGGGTGAACAAGTTCATGTCCTCCACCTTCAAGTCCACCTTCCACAGTAACGACACAGATTCCCCAAATGAGGATTCCCTAGAGACAGCTGACTTCCCAGACTGTGGACCCATCAAGGAGAAGATCCGAGACAGACACTGAGCACAGGTATCTGATACCTCCACCTGCAGTCCTCGGATGGTACAGTCAAGAAAGAGGGTATCTGACTGAGTGCTGGACAGGCCCAGAGGCTGGTTATAGCTACCCTAGAAAAGAAACAACAGGACTTCATCAGAAGCATGCCGACACACAGTTCTGTCATGCACAGGTGCACCATCTGCTGCCAAAAGAGGTGCTCAGTGCTCTAGAGCGTGGCAGGATGAGCAAACTCTACAGGCTACTGTTCACCAAAGTCCCCACCTACCTGTAGTGTGAAGGAGTCCAGGACAAGCGCCTCACCCCAAACATGCATATTGGGTGGGTGGGGTGCTCTCTGAATATGGGAGTCACTGCCCACCCGCCAGCAGAGGTGGTCCACAGTTAGGACGCCCCGTTGATGGATACTCTGTGGTCTCAAGTGCTGGTAATCTAAACACAGAAGGTGGGAGAGAGGACTTCTTTGGAGCCACAGTGGCCATCAACTGGGCCCAGCTCCACTAATGAACAAATTGTTCCTTTTCCATCGCAGAGCCTTACCCAGAGAGATGGAATTGAATCCCAAGGCAAAGGGCGGTGTATCTCCCAACTGAATGGAAACATTGACGTTGGAGATGGAGGTGCTAAAGATGATAGGTGCCAGGATTTGAGGAAAGGCTCTGTACGGGGACAAGACTTCATTGTCTGACAAGGAAAGAACTGCAACTTCCTATCATGTTACAGATTTCAGAAGCTCTCAAAAGGCACGGTGAGTTTTGTTGTGATTCTTAGGAAAGGATGCAACTAGAAAAAGATTGAACTCATCAGCTTCCTCCTACTCCCAGTGATAATCCATAGAGACTTATGAGGTTGAACCAGATGAAATTGCTATTTTCATGTATCAAATAGTATATATCAAATATGATGAATATCAGTATATCTTATGATTCAACTTAATACCACCAAGTAGCATCACTTACAAACCACTGACCTCTATGGGACACAGTGCAAGTACTATACACACAGACAGGGCACTCATGACATGGCAGGCACCTTATAATCCAAGGCAGATGAGATATCGATTATCTAAGTTCAGTTCAAGAAATGTTCATTTTACATAATAAGGAACTGTGCTGGGCACCGAGGACATAAAAACAAAGAATTCTGTCATTCATTCTACTGCCAGAGTCTCATCTAACAGAAAATATAAAGCATGTTTGCTGTTAAGACTGGGCTGTTGAAACTGAGATTTAAAAAAGATCAAACAACTAAATACATATTTAACACAAGATGCCACTCTAGACCAAAAAATCTAAGAATGCACCTGATAAGATAGTGGCCGAAAAAGATTACACTGACCTGTCCTTCCTTTGCTTAAGAACAGATGAACTAGACTCCTGGGTTTCCAGCGCTAGCATGTGTAGCCAGTGAGAGAACTCCTGGTGCCGGTAATGAATAATACAAGTGTTCAGAACCAGGGAGGCTGAGAGGTCAATGGTGGTCACCTGGAAACGAGCACACCGGAACTGCGGGTTCAGGTTTTATTTTACATGCTCACGACTCAATGACGTATGGGGAGAGCAGAAAAAGGGATGATTCTTGGTCAACAGACCTGCACGTTAGCCTTGAGGGAGTTGAGGCAGACAATGCGCTGGCGGCTCTGGGACAGCAACAACCCATCTGTAAGGGCAAAGGGCAGATGAGAGGAGGACACGGAGAGGGTGAGAGGAAAGACTAGGAGAGGGTCAGGGGCAGGCGAGGAGATGAAAGAATGTCACCAATACTCATTAGTTTCAGTACATTCCCAACTCCCCCTCCTCTGCATCACTGATATTGAGTTAAGAAGACCAAGTAAGGCATTGGGGAAGTGTGTGACTGGTCCTCCCGTTCTCTCTCAATACCCAACCCCACCCATGAACCTTTCAGAAGGAGTTCGGTGCTCATCTGTGCCACATCAGAATTCGCCGTGAAGCTTCGCAGGGGCAGCTGGTCCTCATCACGGTGGTACAGGAAATGCAGCAGCTTCAATGTCCAATTCAGGTGCCTGGACCAGAGACAGAGTCTGGCTTAGAAATACATGGGATGCTAGTCTTACTCCCTTTCCCCCTTCACACAAGCTCAGTGCAGCTACTGGGCTGGTTATGGAGACCCCAGCACACAGCTCCATTTATCACTCTCCACACTTGTGTGTCAGGAGAGACCTCACCTCTTTTGACTATTCATGGACAACACCACACTTGTGATCTCCATCTTCACTTTGACCTGGTCCGGCAGCTGCTGAAGAAGGTATAGGCCAGGCAGAGTTGGCTCAGCCAAGTCTTCTGTCAGCTCTGAAAACACCAATAAATAATACAAAAGCCATCAACTCTTAACACTCAAGTCTCTCAATATGCCAATCCCTCTTCAGCCAAATGTTCCCACATAAAGTAGGCTAGGCAAACGTCCAAACTTAGGCAATAAGGCCAAGATCCCAGGGATCCAGGCACCTACTGTACTTCCTTCTCCAGGGTCTAAAAAACAGTCTGGAGGACTTCCCTGGTGGCGTAATGGATAAGAATCTGCCTGCCAATGCAGGGGACACAGGTTCAACCCCTGGTCCAAGAAGATCCCACATGCCACAGAGCAACTAAGCCTCACGCCACAACTATTGATCCCATACTCTAGAGCCTGCGAGCCACAACTGATAAGCCTGTGGGACACAACAACTGAAGCCCAAGTGCCTAGAGCCTGTGCTCAAGAACAAGAAAAGCCACCGCAATGAGCAGCCTGTGCGCTGTAACAAGAGAATAGACCCAGCTCTCTGCAACCAGATAGCTGGCATGCAGCAACAAAGACCCAGTGTGGATAAAAACAAAACAAATAAACGTAATAGTGTGTACATGTCAAAATAAATAACTAAAAATAGTATGGAGAGCAGGTTATTATAATGAAAAGAATACGGACTTTTGGGCCAAATAATACAAACCCCGTTTTTATTACTGACTACCCATGTGATCTCAGTCAAGTTACCTAATCTTCCTAGGCACTTTAGTTTCCTCATTTGTGAAATGCTGAGGATTTAGTAGGGGAACGTGTACAAAACACAAAGTTCAGGCCTCATTTATGATAATTACTCACTAAATGTTCTTTCACGTACCACGAGCAAATGCCTTCTTTCCTCTAGCTATCCTCAAAGGCCAGGATTAAAGGCCACGGCAAATAACAAATCACACCTAAATGGGTGGTGAGACCACTACTTTTTTTTTTCTACTTCCAAAAGAATGCCCAACAGGGAAGCTAAGAAGCTCACTGACTGGGACTTTACCTGAACCGGGAAGAGGCTTGGGGGCCAGGCCTGTGCCCTGGCGCAGCAGCTGACTGTGAAAGAGGCCCTCATGCAGTTCGGCATGGAGTGTCCACACATCCACCGTGATCGCCTTCAGCTGCCCGCTGCTGATGCCCACCTCGAGACACAGCTTTAGGGCAAGTGAGAGCTCTGCTAGACAGGTGTCCTCCTACAGGGAAGATAAGCCTCTAAGGTATGACTGTGTCAGGAGCTTGCGGTCAAAATGCTGTGGTCTGCAACACATCCCTGAGGGAACCCCATAGCACACATAATCTAGAGTGCAAGCCCTGAGCGCCTTCGTATTTTATGCCCAGAAGAAAAACAAGGCATCTGAACAACTGTGACGTACTCACCAACTGGCCGCTCTTTAGAACTTTGCTGTTGATCTGACTTAGGCTCACCTCACACTTCAGCCTGGAAAGGAAAAATAAAAAGAGCACCTGGCCCCTTTCCTCATCATTTACCTTCAATCAAGCTTTGTTGGCTGGAAGGCACGAGGCAAGCAGAAGTGCTTAATCTTACTCTCTCCTCAAATTACACAGAATGAGAGAACTTGACACCTTGATAAGAAAGCCCTGATATCCACCCAGCCTGAAACAACTGTAAGGCAACAACAGGGTTATCGAACCTTCTTCTGCCCTGTGCTTACCTCTTCCCATCACTATCCAAAAGAAAACTGCTTTCTCTGATCTGAATATGCCACAAGGACTCAGAAGTAGCCACCTTGAGGACCATGATGTTTATAGAATCTACATGAATGGAGAACAGCTGGAAGGAAGATGCAAAGATGAGTGATAATTAATATCAAGGCAATGTCGTGCCTTTCCAATGGAAAAACAATGAGGCACCTCTTAGCATTATGCCTTAAGTACATTAGAAAAAGCCACCCATAACTCCAAAACCAGCCATTCCTACTTCAGTCCACGGAAGTGGGAAAGTAGCCTCACCTGGCAGATTTTCAGTAAGGATGGGCTGAAGGCCAGCTCCTTTTGGTGCGCCCCAGTACTCTGGGAAAACGGGGCAAACAGGCTAGAAACCTTCTGTAGGTCAGTTCTGATACGTACTTCTCCAAAGCACAAGGCCACATAGTGTCTGTACAGGAGAGAAATCTCACTGCCACCAGGTCCAAACCCCTTCCATACCAGTCTTTTCCCCTCCCTCATACTCATTTTCCCATCCTCCCTAAAAACAGCTCAAATCATGGAAGACAGTCTCAGAGTACTTATCAATATCTGTCTCACAAAACAACAGCTTCCAGGCTAACCCAGAGACACCATCAAGAACCTGCTTCCCTCCTTGGGCTGTGGGGCCTCTGGAAATGAATCTCAATATGCAAACCACAATCCCAAAACATTCCCCAAGAGGAGAGTGAAGAGATAGAGTACTCACGGCAGATCATGGCTAAGGAGTTTGCTGGAAATCCACAGGCTATCGATTTCCTAAAACAGTGTGAGAGGAAGCTTTGTACACTGGCTGTTAGGTAAGCCCAGAGCAGTTTGACAGGACAAGAAAGGTTATAAGAGGAGGAAGTACGAGAGCCCTTCCACTATTCTCCATTCCATTTCCCCCAGCCTTTCTCCTCAGCACTATATCTTGTTCCTCTCAGTGACATTGGTTAGACTTTAATATTTCTCTCTCATGGATTTTTGCCATTTCCCCTTTTATATTAGAATGGTAATCTTCGTTATCTTTGGTCTCTGTGTTACTTCTGTATTTTTGTTCTGTACTTTACTTCCCTATTTTTTTACATGCCCTGGAAACCCTGTGCCTCAAAAGCATTTTTGAAAGAACTTGCATCAGTTCCAGTATTCTCAAATAGGCTCTAAAATCATCTTGGCAAAGGGGTGGCAAGGCTGGGTTAACTAGGAAAGCCACCAGGATTTTTTAAAAAGGACATTAGAAGTTGAAATTCAGCTAGATCAACCCACATACATTCCCCAGGAGTTTCCCAGGACTCACCACTGTTTGCTGGTGCTGCTGAAACTTAAGACTGACATTCTGAATCCAAAAAAAGGAGCCAATCTTTAGTTCCGCCTGCAGCTTCTGCTGACACCACTTGGTGGCCAACCGGACCACAAGCCACCTGCAGAAAAATCCTTTTGAGTTCACAAGACCCTCTCCTAAAGGGTGGCCACCCTCACCCCCTGCAGGTCTTAGAAAGCCTGGCAAAGGATCATGAACTGGAGGTGGATCTTCTGGGGCAATACTCCTGTCTCCCAAAACACCACTCTGCCATATACATTCAGTCACGCTGATCAAGACCCTAGCCCGAGTGTCCCCTCCACCCAAATGAAATCAGATGAACTAAGCACCGCCGTTTAAGTTGGAAACAAAGAAAGCAATCCCTCAAATCCTTAGGAACCTCAGAGGTAGAGAGAAGAGGTCCCAACAGGAGTTGAAGTCCAGGCATCCATGTCAGGTGTGCCATCACACAACCCCCTAAAGGTCTCCTTCTCCGCCCTCCAGACAGGTGTCTGAGAGAAGGCAGTGTGGGGTCACATCCGGCCGGCTCCAGTGCCGCTCTCCCTGGGCAGCCAGACCTGTTCCGGCTCTCCAGGGCGAGGCTGCAGGTGCCCTTCGCACTCGGGGAAGGGGACATTCACGGGCATGCGGACGGGGAAAGAAAAACCACTATGCCGGGCCCCCTCCTCATTCACACCCCTATTCACCACCCAATCTCAGCATCTTCTTAGGCCTCGGCCGCTTGCTCAATCTCCCGGTTCTCCCGGTTCCCTCCAGCTAGCTCCACTCTTACGCCCCCGCGCGACCCCTCCCCTCGTCGCGCGCCTCCTCCCCGGCCCCTCCCCCTCCGCCGCCCGCGCAACTCCCCCAACCCCCTCCCGCGCGCCTCTTTCCAGCGCGCCCCCTCCTCAGTCTCTCTTCCTTCCCTTCCCACCCCCTCCGCCACCCGTCGTGGCCGGGATCCCCTCACCGGACTAGGAAGAGGGCGCTGAGCCCTAACAAAAGCAAGGCCAACAGCGCGGAGAAGAACAGGGGCATTCCGGCCCCGGCCCGGCCTGGCTCCGGCCCCGGCCCCGGCCCGGCCTGGCTCCGGCCCCCGCCCTGCCGGGGCGCCACCCCCTCCCGGCGCCCGCCCCGCCAGCTCCGAGCTGCGCCGCCGCGGGCCGACCAGCAGCACGCGCAGGGAGAACGCTGGGCGAGGAAGCGTTGGCGCGCCTGCGCCCCGCCCCCCGCAGCCCGCCAGCCAGCCAGCCAGCCGTCTCCCTGCCCTGCCCCGCCCGACGCCCGCGATCCAGCGGGGCCGACTGGCTGCTTGCGCGAAGTGAAGGCGTGGCTCCAGAAGGAGAGCGCAGGGTAGCGGCCTACGACTGACATACAAGCCCCGCCCCCGGGCGCACCGTTCTGAACCCGGAAAAGCGGAGCCGGGGGTTTGCCACCGGCCCGCGGCCCTCCTCGCTGGCTGGCAGTGGCCTTCGCTGGGTAGTTTCGGCCGCAGAGAGTTCCACTTTCAAAGCAGTTTCCCGGAGTAGTTTGTAGTCTGCTTGGCTACTTAGGGCTCGGACTGAGGCTACCGCGGAAGTTATACTTCCGAGTCACACAAACTAGTTATCTTAACTCATTCTTGTCTGAACATCAATAAGGAGGAAACCAAGAAGTAATTAAAAGGCCTCAAAAATCCCACCTCATTCCATCCACAAAGGAATGAGTTGCACCATTCTGGACTCTTCACTGCAGTTTTCAGTTACTACTGAGAATAGCACCATTTAGGCACTGGGCTAGGAGGGGTATATTACTGAAGTAGAGAATATTGTTCTTGCACTTCAGCAACAATTTACATGGGGAGCAAGCATAATTACATGAAATAGATAATTCAGAGTCAACTTTATTTTGCCTGTTTCCTTCTCTGTAAAATGAAGGCACTGGACAGTTTCTGTCCAACACTAGTACAGTGATGTCAACACAAGCTTAAATTTAGCTTTAGCTTCTTTGACATACTTACTTCAAAATAAGTACTTCATATCCCTTTGTTCTGACATCCTAACCTCCTAAACATCTTCCAGGCTTTCTCTTGGAGACTTTTTTCACTCCTACAGATAAAGCACCATTTCAGCTTTCACCTAGGTTACCCAGAGTTGATTTTACCCCTCCAACTGGTTTCCTTTCACATCTAGTCAGTCCTCTTATCGGTCATTTCACATCTCCCCAAGGCTCCGGCACTTTTTTTTTTTTTCTAAGTTCATACTTATCTCCAGTGCTAAAGGTCCTCCATCCACCTTGTAACCTGCAGCCCCAAGGTATAATCTTTCTTTCCTGACTTTCAGGAAGGGCCCAACAACTGAGTAAAAACACTGACCAAGCCACGGAGAAGTGGTTACAACACAACTCCCTGCTGCTGCTGCTACTGGAGTGGGGTGCCATCACCTTCTCCTCAACTCCCTACTCTTACATTATGAAGAGTTACTCTTTACTCAACTGTTTCCTATCACTTCCTTTCTCCCCAGACTGTTACCACTCTACTCCCAACCATCTCAGTAGCATGAAATGTTGATATTGTCTACTTTTTTTTGGAGAGATTTCAAGCAAGCAATGCAACTAAAATGGAGAAAGAGGAGAGAAGGCAGAGATGGAGTTCCTCAAGTAGTTCCTGGCCTCAGCTTACTGAGACAAGTCCTTGTAAGAGATCAATCCTTTTATTGTTATGGGCTACATCTGGCACAGACCTGATATCCCCAAATGTTCAACATTAACTCCCTAAAGCTAGTAAGGAAAAAAAATCAAGGTTTCTAAAAATAAAAAGGTCCTGCTAAGTCATGAAATTCCAGCAGATGGCAGTCACTTCTGTTTATCACTAACATCCTTGAAGGACAGAGGAGCAAACCTCCTGGATCTACCCAGCAGAGAAAAGAAGTGAGGTAAACAGAGGACAAAAGCTTTCTAACCCCTTTTCAAAGAGAGATATTTATATTTGTCCAAAAAGTATAGTTATCTCCCAAGAGCTAAATACGGTTGTACTGCAGTAAAAAGAACATATGGCAGACACAGCTGGATTCCTGTATTCAAATTACTTACTAGCTTTAAGAATTCAGGTAATAACTCAACTATTCTGTTCTGCATTGGTAAAATTGTAGTTATCTACCTGGTAATGTATTTGTGAGGATTAAATGAGGTGAGATCTATAATATGGTGCCTAGTATTTAGCAAACAGTAAATAAATGTTGATTCCACTTTCTACCTCTACCCCTTTTGCTCAAGTGCAGTAACATATCCAAAGTAAAACATCTTCCTGGCTATTTATTAAGGGTCTTTAGCAATAGTTAGTCAAAAATCTAATAAAGATGAGGTGCTGAGGGAAAAGAGAAAGTAAAGACAGAAAAAGCAGGATGCAAGTAAGGCTCTCACAAGGGTCCACACCATACATGTATATGCATGGCTGAGTCCCTCCGCTGTGCACCTGAAACTATCACAACACTGTTAACTGGCTATACACCAATACAAAATAAAGGTTTTTAAAAAACGAGGATCTACATCAAAGGTTCCCATCATCTCAAAACTTAGCAATGACTTTTAGGACTCAAGGATTAATCAGGTTATGAAATAGCACACCTTATAAATGACAACACAGTGACTAACAATGAAATTCTTTTATCGTTTTAAAGAAACTGGAAGAAAAAACACACACATTAATAATCCATGATGCCAAATTTCTGAGGAATAAAAATTTCCTAGCTAGGAGGGATGCCTCCTTCAGTTTTTGTCCTATTAATAAAAAGCTTCTGCTCCTTCACCAACAAGTCTTGTACTCAGAAAGAGCTGACCCAAGTCTGGGAGAAACACCCACTCAAGTGTGAAGGGCTGAAGCTTCCAAACACAGCCATGGTTTCCTGTCATGCATCTTCATCTCAGTGGGGACACGGTCACTGCCCAGGGAACCTGTGGCAGGGACCCAAAGGGCGAAAGAGCAGCAGACGTCTAGGAACACTGTGTGGTGACGCTGGCTCGCAGCCTCCAGACTCAGAGCTCTGTGTGGTGGCCTTCTGCCTTCAGCAACTCACTGGGCTTCATGAAGATGCCTTCCATGGCTTTCCAGTAGTTGTTCTGGCTTGGCTGGGCCATGCCATGCACCTCTTTTTGCCCACTGATGGGTCGACCATATTGTTCTCCTGTGACAGACAGCAGAACCTCAGTGGAAGAATGCTTGAACCGCACCTCACCGTCCCTCACCCAGTAGGGCCCATTACAGAGCACTGTCCAGTCATCCAGATAATCGCCTTCACCTTCCTCACCAAAAGCACTCACTTCCTGGAAGACACAGATAGGTAGCAATATTAGTATAGCTGACACACAGGCTTGAAAAGGGGAGGGAGGCAATGGAAAGAAAACGAGGCTATCCAAGAGTGAAAAATAAAAGGCTCTCCAGTGTTGTTTAAAAATAAATTACTTTGCAAATAATCTTCTACTTGCCTTATATTTTCTATTATAGTCTGAAAACACTTTACTTCTTATTATTTGACTTTAAATATTCCTACCTCATTCCCTTAACTAGACATTAAGTGACCTGATGAGAAACACAAGTTAGAAATGGGATGGGCTCTGGAGCCAGGCAAACCTTGAATGTCAGCTTTGTCCCTTCCTGTGTAACTCCTTTGCGCTTTCATTTCCTCCTCTATAAAGTGATGATGATAACACCTTACAAAATAATTGTGAGAATTAAATAATAAATATTAATTGAGCAAAGTATAGCAAAGTCTGTCTTCCACTTGTATTCTAATCCCATTCCCCATAAGGTCAAAAATTCAGAGTTTCTATAACAATTTTAAAAGTTGCTGATATTTCAGATATATATAATTTTTTTAATTGAAGTATAATTGACCTACAACACTATGTTACTTCCAGGTGTACAACATACTGACTCAATATTTCTAGACATTACAAAATGATCACTACCAAACACATGTAACTTAAATATACACTTACAGCTATAAAATTTTAGAAGATAAACTCAGTCAATTGGAAATAAAGACTAAAGGCAAAAGAAACTACATGTAATTAATAATCTCAATTGGAAATAAAGACTAAAGGCAAAAGAAACTACATGTAATTAATAATCCTACTACTATACTTGTATACTGGAACTGAATAAGTAAGTAAATGGATGACAGTGTTGGGAGCCAGGTGTCTCACTGTTAAGAGTAGGAATTTACAAATAAGCAGAGAGGAGCTAAAATGATCTATGTGGCAATGGATTAGAGTTGGAGATATCAGTAAGAACTCAAGTTTAACTTACAGATACAGACAATTACATGTATGATCACTTATAGACATGTACATATACACACACAGGCATGTTATTTCTTTGCTCTGGCAGGTGAGAGGATCTCAAAGAAACAAAACCCCAGTAGTAGTGAGTTCATGCAAAGTCTAGATCTTGGTTTCTAAGAATACTCTTCTCCAATAAACGGAAGCAGGACTCCGTAGGGAAATAGCTGAATCTAGGACTGGGGAAAGAAATAGACAAGATAAGCCTGTAGTAATTTAGTGCCATAAAGTAAGGGAGTGCTAAAAACACAGCCACACACAAACACAATGATGGGAGCATGTCAAATGGATACAGGAGGCAACTGAAAGAGCTCCCAACAGCCAAAGTTGGAATAATGTGAGCAACATAATAGAGACAGTGGTATTGGATAATAATTCAAAGTACATATAAAAAATAATCCAGGAATCCATATCAAGAAGTCCATATTGGTATAAATAAATGATTGAATAAATACAGAAAAAAACAAATCTCCCATGCAGAAGAATTCCAAATAAATTATGTAGCTATCCCACCCTAGAGGAGGAGGAGCTAACTCCTCACTCAAGTAAGGGCTGTGCACAGTGACATAAGAGTCAAGAGTTCTTCGTCCCAAGAGTACAGTATGCAAAGGCAAAAGATGACAAGAATAACTTTACCAGACAAACCTGAAAAATGCTACTTCAGCCAGTTCATCAATATCAGCAATCGTAAGATACTATGTACCCTTGAGATAGGAGATGAAAATGGTACTTTACCTCTGTAGTCTACCTCCCCAAAACCTTTATAAATCTGGTCTAATCATAAGAAAAAGATCAGACAAATTCCAACAGAGGAGCATCCTATCGTATACCTGATTGGCACTTCTCAAAACTGTCAAGGTCGACAAAAACAAGGAGGATCTAAGAAACTGTCACAGCCAAGAGTAGCCTAAGGAGACAACTAAATGTAATGTGGATGGGATCCTGGAACAGAAAAAGAACATTAGGTAAAAACTAAGGAAATCAGAAGGAGCTATAGACTTTAGCTGACAACAATGTATCAGCACTGTTTTATTAACTGTAACAAATTTGCCATACTAATGTTAAAAATGTTAACAGGGAAAACTATGTACAGAGTGGAGGTGAGAAGAAAGCACTCATTAGGGGATCCACATACTCAGAAGTTCAAGGCTTTAAAAAAAGGGCGGGGGGGGGGGGGGCACAATTCCTAATTCATTCTCCTAATGTGGTTAGTTGGCATCATTAGAAAATAATAATACTTTTTATTGCAAGTTTGGAAAACATTGGGTTTCTTTATTGCCAGATTTACCAGGATAACTTATGATACACTAACATATACCTAGCCTCTCTTTCTGCCCCATCTCTTGATCTAGATGTAATCTCTATTTTGACCAGAAACAATTTCCTTCTCCTTATAAGACAGGCAATTCTTCAGGTCTGCACAGAAGAGATTTATACCTGGAAGAGAAAGGGCTAAGAACCAAGATATCAAACGACTCAACTGCGTAAATGCTCTGTTGAGCAGCAGTGACCCATAGAACGCCACCTCACCTGGTTTCCAGAAAGAGGTGAGGTGAAGTGGTGACTATGGAGGTTTCGGCCAGTGTTGACGTGTGTCAGCCGGATAGGCTGACCACATCTGATGGGAGTTCCCCTCTCACACACTGTGGCTGTCTTCCCTCGTATCCTCCAGTAACTGTTGCTGTCATCCACAGAGGTTACACCTGTCACCGACTGCTGCCCACTACCTGTAGTCAAAAAAAAATTTATATCTATAAAGGACCAGTCAGAATGGCCATCATCAAAAAAATCTACAAACAATATATGCCAGAGAAGATGCAGAGAAAAGGGAACCCTCTTGCACTGTTGATGGGAACATAAATTGATACAGCCACTATGGAAGACAGTATGGAGATTTCTTAAAAAACTAGGAATAAAACTATCACATGACCCAACAATCCCACTACTGGGCATATAGCCTGAGAAAACTGTAACTGAAAAGGATACATGTACCACAATTTTCATTGCAGCACTATTTACAATAGATAGGACAGGGAAGGAACCTAGATGTTCACTGACCCATGAATGGATAAAGAAGCTGTGGTACATACATACAATGAAATATTACTCAGTCATAAAAAGGAACACATTTGAGTCAGTACTAATGAAGGAGATGAACCTAGAACCTATTATACAGAGTAAAATCAGAAACAGAAAAACAAGCACCATGTACTGATGCATACATATGGAATCCAGAAAGATGGTGCTGAAAATCTATTTGCAGGGCAGCAACAGAGACACCGACATAGACAATGGACTTCTGGGCCTGGAGCCGGGCAGCAGGGCGTGGCTGGAGGGAGGGAAGGAGAGGGTGGGATGAACGGACAGAGTAGCATGGGAAAATGAACCATATGTAAAATGGATAGCCAGTGGGAATTTGCTCTGTGACTTGGGGAATTTAAACTGGGGCTCTGTGTCAACCTAAAGGAGTGGGATGTGGCGAGTGGTAGGAGGAAGGTTCAAGAGGGAGGGGATGTGTATACTTATTACTGATTCATGTTGATGTATGGCAGAAACCAGCACAATACTGTAAAGCAATTACCCTTCAATTAAAAATAACTACATTCAAAAAATTATTAAGTTACAGATTCTTCTCTTCTAACCTTCATCAATAAAGGGTTTTTATATACAAGGAAAAAAAAAAAAAGGAAAAGAGGGTGAGCTCAACCTGACTCCTCTCTTTCCTATGGCTAATAATGTGCCCTGTGTCATTAAAAAGGTTTGGAGGAGTGGGAAGGAAACCCTATGTTTCATAATATTTTTTTCTTCTACGACATTAAAACATGTATGAGAAACACAACATATTTACCTAGTATTAGTTACTATATGATGAACTATATTTGAGTGTACCGTACCAGAATAGTCCAAAAATTTGCATCAAAGGACACTAAATAAATGAACATATGCAGTTTTCTTGACGCACAGGCAGTGTTTAACCTGTATACAGTAGCCTGGATATCCCCCAGTATATGTCAGTTATCTAATCATATTTTTAATTGTTTGTAACATTATTCAATGTTCACTATATATTACAGTCTACTACCTGCAGTCAAAAAAAAAATCCAATATTTTTATTACAATCCAAAATTTTTTTATCCTATTTCACAATGAAAATGAGACCAGTTTTTGCTGTCAACTTTAATCCAACAAGCCATTACAGTTATCCAGTTCCTTTAAGTAAAGTATGAACATGTTACAAAAGTATTCTTGAGTCATTTAAATTTGGTTCATGATTACAGAAGGTGTGACTTTGCAGGTTAAAAGGTTATCTTACCTCTAAAAAGGTTAAATATATACCTACAGACTTGAAAAAAGAGGGATTATACAAGTAATAATTGCTAACTAGCTAACCTGTATTTGAGCACTTACTAGGTGTCAGATACCAACTCAAGCCTTTTACTTGAATATTCTTATCTGATACACTCGTCTATTCTCTGGGATACGTTTTACTATCATTGCCCCCATTTTATACTGGAGTGTTAAAAAAGATGAATGATATGTCCAAGATTACACAATCCCAAGAGACAGTGCAGGGTTTGAACCTAGGTGGCCGACTCTACAACTCTTAACCACTTGACCACTTGGCTTCCCACAAAGCTTTATTTACTGTCAAGCTCTCCCAAATAGCCCACTCATATAAACTCCAGAGCCATTCTCTTCCCTAGGCCTCATTCAGTACTCAATTCTATGAAGGTACTACATATTTCCCAGACGCTCTCCTCAGTCATTATTGCCTGTTCCTCCTAGCTTTCCCTTCAGTCCCCTAGGCCTGTCAGACAATAACCTTTCAATGACACTTTCCGTTTACCACTTAACATACAGTGCTGTACCATAGTCCACAGTTACCTGGATGAATGTTTATGACTAAACTACCACTTTCTCTCTTGTTTCTTCTACTCAACCCAATGATTCTGTACATTTTTTTTAAGGGTAAACCAACTCTCCCTCCTGAATTCCGGTTACTGCCGTAACAGTTCTCTTGGTCCTCACTGCTAGCTTCACTAAATCGCAGTCCTCACTTTCTGTCTCTTACTTTTTCACTTTCTGTTCAACCCTCCACTTCCTCTCCCATTCTTAAACTTAGGGATTACCCAGAGTTCCATCCCTGGCCTTAGACAGTCTTAAATAATGGTTGGGGATCAGGACAAAAGCATTTACATGTGCTTCAGTGAGCTTTTCAAATTGACACCAGATTGCAAACCACAGTTCATCCTGGGCAATTTTATTTACTCTTCCCACATCTTCAGTCACCACTGAGACAATGATGTTGTACTTAACTCTCTACCTCAGGCTCAGCACAAATCTCTCTTCTGAGCTCCAGACTTGAACCTGGTTCTCAAATCTGGCTACCCATCAGGAGCATGTGAAGAGCTTTCTAAACCTATAGATTCCTACTGGCAGGCCTCTCTCCACCCACATTCTGACTCGATTTAGTAGATCCAAAGTAGGAAACCACATCAAATTAAAATACAATAAACCTGACATATAGTAGGTATTCACTTAATAATCACTAAGATTATTAAGACATCCCAACAATGACAATTCAGTTCCTCTTCTAGTCTAACTGGTCAGACAGGTTTTGGGTATCATGAACTACAGACCCATCCCCATCTTAGACCTATATCCGTCTAAGAGAACTCTTTCCTCTCTTAGCTAATAGCATCATCAGTTATCGAAGACAGAAATCTAGCAGTCATCTCACACACCTCTCACATCTCACTAGCTGAACCTCTTTCTCTCCTTTCTGTTTTTGTTTTCCTGTAACGTGCTGACTGGCACACTACTGTATTTCCTGTACCTAGAACAACCTTAGGCACATAGTAGTTGCTCACTAAATCTACACTGAATGACTGAACCCACAAATAACTGCTAACTTACAGATGAACCCACAAGCTAAGCATTTTAATTTCATACATTAAAAAGCCCTCTAAACAGTTTCCTCTTCAATTCCAGTTGAGTCCTTTAGTTTTTCTTTACAAGAAGGGCAAGGTTTGAGTGAAAAGAGGCCAAAGGAAGAGTTGAAGAGCAAGTGTAAGATG
The DNA here is from genome assembly GCF_029378745.1 of Bos indicus. Taxonomy (NCBI): domain Eukaryota; kingdom Metazoa; phylum Chordata; class Mammalia; order Artiodactyla; family Bovidae; genus Bos; species Bos indicus. Next base: position 21,364,620 of record NC_091778.1, read on the forward strand.
GAAAAGAGCTAAACAGAGGGTTATAGTCTTTAAAGACTGAGGTCTTCGAAGACTTCGGCAATGTAACAGCACTTACTGTACTCTTCTATATGTCTGTCCCTCCTGCCCTGAGTACTGCCAGCCTGCAGTAGCTGAAAGCAGGTTTTGAACCTGGACAGATTTGGATCGAACCCCGTCACTGTCATTCACTAGTTGCCAACACCTTGAGCATGCGATTTATTTGAGTGTTTCCTCATCTGTAAAATGAGGATAATAATAGTCTATACCCCGTAGTAACGTTGTAGTCTTTAAAAGTAATTATGTAACATGCCTGGCACGAAGCGCACCAGATAGAAACTAGGATTACGATTAAGATGCCTAAGGACCACTGAATTTTCGGACTCGGCCTCCAGACCTCAAGAAGCTCCCTGGGTTCCCCTAACCTTCCGAGACCACACCCCTCAGAGTTTCTCCAGGCTCCGCCCCCTCCGGAGCCTACCAGGCCTTCCCAGCCCACCCGAACCCCGATGGCCGTACCTGATCCGTAGCGCACGTCGTGTGAGTGCAGTCGCACGTTGTGGCGCGTATTGAGCAGCTTCACCACAGAACCGCACGTAACGACAGCCAGATTGGACGATCCCACAGCACTCCACAAGCCCCCGAACAACAGCAGCGACACCACAGCCATCCTGGCTGTAGCGCGGAGCCCCTAATCTCCGAAGAAACTCCGCCCCTGCCCGGAAGCGGAAGCTGCAAGCGGAACCACAGAGAAGAGAAAAGGAAGAAGCCCTAGCCTGGTCTTTATGGTTCTTTGCTAGAGCGGCCTAAGGGACAAGCTAGGCCTGGTTTCTTCCGACCCGCTTAGTTGTTTCCGGAGCCCTGTAACAACTGCTTTCCTGAACCGCTTCGGCCAGATAACCCCCTCCTCTGACGAACCCAAAAATGCCGAGTGGGAGAAGAGAGCACGAACTGGCCCGCCCACTCCCAGTGACAGGGCGCCGGAAGTGACGTAGCACGTTGACGCAGCAGCGGCGGCGGTGGCGGCGGAGGGGCCGTGCGGTGGGTCCGTACTATCCTTTCCCAGTCTCGGTTCCACGACTCCATTTTCCTCGGTGGGGGCTTAGAGCACCAGAGAAGCGGCGGGCCTCAGGCAGGTAAAGTTTGGACCGGAAAGCGTGTCCCTCGAATGAGTCAGGTAGGGAGCCAGGCTCCTAGGGCCTGGTCCCGTAAGGGACGAGGCACTGGGGAGCCGTATACGGGAAGAAGGGGGGCCTCCGGCCTTCCCGACTCTGTAAGGGAGAACGAAGAGGAAAGCGGGGTAGTTGCTCAGAGTCTCAAGGTTCTTCCCAACCCTGTGCCACCCAGAACCCATGAGTTGGGTGGCCTGTTGTGTCAACAGACTTCCTGGGATGCCGTCCTTCTCTCGCAGCTTCTGAAAACTGGGCCACGCGATAGGGTTGGGAATGGAAGGGACCTGGGGCTTCCAAGTCAGGATCAGCTGATCGAATTGTTTGTCCTGGGGACGTGAAACCTACGGAGCTTTGAGCAACTCGGTCATCGGGCTAGAAGGCGATGCCAAATTCCGTCTTTTTTCATGTTGTTGAATAATACAGTTAGAACTTTTTGTAGATGGCTACATTCCCTGTGGCTCAGCGATAAAGGATCCGCCAGCATTGCAGGAGGCACAGGAGATGCGGGTTCGTTCCCTGGGTCAGGAAGACCCCCTTGGAGGAGGAAATGGCAACTCACTCCAGTATTCTTGCCGAAAATCCCAGGGACAGAAGAGCCTGGCAGGCTACAGGCCATGAGGTCGCAAAGAGTTAGACACAACTAAGGAACTTGACACACACAGGCACACACATCTATCCATCCATCAAACGCTTACCACACACATCAGATTGGACTATTAAGTCAGAAGTTTATTTTCTTCCAGTTTCTGCTTTCTCTTCAAGGACTCCCTTGAACCAGCCGAAGCAGTTCATGTCCCTTGTTCGTTGCAAGTACTGATGCTTATTTTTCTGTTATCTATCCAGAAATACTTCTGTAGAAATTCACTGTAATATCAGAAGTAGCAAGGGAGTATTAAGTTACACTGCTGCTATTAATGAACATGAAGAGTGTAAAGATTTTGAATTTAATTTCTTTGGAGGAAAAAAGTTCAGTTTGACCTTTTTAAGTTCAACTGTTTATCTGAAAATTGCTGATTTTTGTCTTCTGTGTATTGATGACAAAAGTATGATTGTTCCCCCATCAGTTGTGAATTTAGAGCTCTTTTATATGACTTGCCCTCCAGCCAGTAGAAGTCTGAAACATTTGAAAGCTAATTTAGTTGGTTTGGGTGGCTGCTAGATCAGATCAGCATGGTATTGCTACCATGATTTAAAGAGGTTTAAATCTCATTCAGGGACTAATCACACCAGGAAGTGGTAGTCACATTTTGCAGTTGAATTTCCTTCAGAGTTTGATGCTGGGTTTTCTGCATGCTTCCTTCAGATGATCCAGTCCTGTGGCTTTAAGTACCATCTGAAAGCAGGCCTCTCCCAAGTTTAATCTCTAGCCCTGCCTTCTCTCCTCTGTGTTTAAGAATCACACAAGATACCTGTTTAACAGCTCCATTTAAAAGTCTCTTAAACATCCCAAACCTGGCATAAAAAAAAGAAAGTTGTTTTTTTTTTCCATCATTCCAAACCTGCTCTTCCCTACCTTACTGAGTGGTACATGATGAGAGTACCAAAGCCAGACCTCTTTCTAACTAACGACTTAGGTCTTTCATTAAGTCTTGTCACTTCTACCTTCAAAATGTATTTCAAATCTCTCTTCTCCGTTTCCTCCCTGTTCCAAGCCACCATCATCTTTTGCCCAACTCCCACGATAGTATCTTCAGTTTCCTCTGCTTCCACCTAGAACCTCTCCCAGTCCATGGCAGGATCAGATCAGATCATGTCATTTCCCTTTCCAGTGGTTCTCTGGAGCCTTCACAGCCCAGCTTGAGCAGGTCCCTTCTCCCTCTCACATTCTTCTGCCTTCACCATTCTTTGGTCACATGACCTTGGGATATGGCCTGCTGTGTTCCAAGTTCTTGCCCACCTTTTCTGCCAGAAACCGCTTCTGGCTCTGCATACCGCAGCCTACCCATGCTTCATGTCTCAATCTAAACTAAGTCTCTCAGAGGGGAGGGTGTTTATTTCCTTCCTATCATTTATAGCCAGCTTTATTTTGTTTGTGGTCTGTCTCCTGGACTAGAATATAGTTATCCTAGGGGCAGGAATTTTTTGCCTTGTATGTGCCTGGCATGTAGTAGGCACTCATTAAATAAGTGCTTACTGAAGTAGCAAGTAAACTACTAAGTCAGTTCTTGGTTTAAAATCCTGTAGGACTGTCCCAGCACCTTTCAGTTAGAATCCAAAATCCTTAAGAAGATCCTTGTGACCTCACCTCTGACTCATGGACTCTCTCCAGTCAAACCAGCCCTCACTGTTCCCACCTCAGCATATTCTGAGCCTTGTGCCGGAGCTCTTTTCTCCAACAGTGCCGCTCCTTGAACCACCTCCAAAGAAGCCAGCTCTTCTAGTTAGTTAATTCCATTTTCCTTTAAAAAAAAAAAAAAAGTCAAGCCACTTGCTCAAAATCAGGTTAGAATCCTCTATTACAGGTTCCCATGGTACCTTTGCCATCATTTCTTTAAAGACCTTCTTTAAAGACTTTCCATACTTGTAGATCAGGGGTTACCAAACTAAGGCTCCAAAATAAATGGGCCAAATTAGGCCGCTCCCATTCATTTACATACTGTGGCTGCTCTTGTACTGCAAGGGCAGATCTACCCCTTGGTATTAGAACAGGAACTATCTGCTCCCAACACCCTCTCCATGTTGCACAGGATTCAGTAACTGTTGCAGGGATTCTGAATCTGGTTACATATTGTTGTTTCTGCTCCTCTTTTATTTTTTCCTTATCTCCAAAGGAAACACAGAAAGAAAAAAATTAATTATTATGTTTTAACCATTATTAACAATAGTGGCATTGAAAAGATTCTAAGAGGATTATTTCTTATAAATAATGGTGTGCATGTTAAAATGATTACAGGTAAAATTCTAATGATGTGATTAAGATTTTCCATAACATAGTTCTGAATCCCAAATTTAATAAAAGAACTTGTTTTAAATGGATTCTGAATACTTTTGTCTATTAAGCTCTTAGGTTTTTGGATTCCAAATTGGGTAGTCATTTGTGAGCATCATTGGAATAGTCCTAGGCTCTTGCTCATCAAATGCAGAGTGTCTTATAGTTTAAACGCCACACCAGACTTCTGAGGCTATTCTTCAGACCACTGGGCCCTTTCAAACCTTTTGCTCATAAGGTTTTGCTCATGCTGCCTTTTTCTGACTATCTTCTTACCTCCTCTCAACTCAACTCAGTTCAGTTCAGTCGCTCAGACGTGTCCGACTCTTTGCGACCCCATGAATCGCAGCACACAGGCCTCTCTGTCCATCACCAACTCCCGGAGTTCACTCAGACTCACATGCATCGAGTCAGTGATGCCATCCAGCCATCTCATCCTCTGTTGTCCCCTTCTCCTCCTGCCCCCAATCCCTCCCAGCATCAGACTCTTTTCCAATGAGTCAACGCTTCAAATGAAGTGGCCAAAGTACTGGAGTTTCAGCTTTAGCATCATTCCTTCCAAAGAAATCCCAGGGCTGATCTCCTTCAGAATGGACTGGTTGGATCTCCTTGTAGTCCAAGGGACTCCCAAGAGTCTTCTCCAACACCACAGTTCAAAAGCATCAATTCTTCGGCGCTCAGCCTTCTTCACAGTCCAACTCTCACATCCATACATGGCCACAGGAAAAACCATAGCCTTGACTAGACGAACCTTTGTTGGCAAAGTAATGTCTCTGCTTTTGAATATGCTATCTAGGTTGGTCATAACTTTCCTTCCAAGGAGTAAGCGTCTTTTAATTTCATGGCTGCAGTCACCATCTGCAGTGATTTTGGAGCCCAGAAAAATAAAGTCTGACACTGTTTCTACTCTTTCCCCATCTATTTCCCATCTATTTCCCTCTCAACTCAGGCATCACCTTTTGTGAGGCGTTCTCTGACGACCTCTGTCTTCATATTGCTTTCATAGTTCTCGTATGTAAGTGCCGTAAAACATTTATTATGCTTTGTCATAACTTCATTTACAAGTTTTTTTGTGAGGTGAATGTGAACACGAGGGTCAAAAGTATATTTTACTTATGTTTATATACTCAAGTCCCAGCACAGAGCTGTACCGTAAAAAAACAAAACTGTAAATGTTAATTGAAGCTGCCAGTGGAGGGAATTAACAGACATCTTTTTGATCTGGTCTCCTTTTAATTGCCTCCCTCACCGTCTTGTTCAAAGGGAGGGACTGCAGAGGGCCTCCCCTGTGGCAATCTGATCCCAGCTCCATTCCTCTTCCAGAGAATGTCATGGTAACCGACAGCATCTCCCTTTGAGCCACATCTTCTACTGCAGCTGTGCTTCCGCCTAGAGAAATCTCCTTTCACTACCCCACTGCCCTTCTGGATCTGTTTCAGGAGCGAATTTAAGTTTAGAGTCTGAATATGGGAAAAATTCAAGAGCCTGAGTACTAAATACAAAATCCAAACAACCTCAGAGTCTTCTCAGATGTCATGTATTAATGATAATCATAGACTAACGAGTGGTGGTTTTGTCCTGGAGTGGTTGCTGCTTGCCAGCCTCAGCCTGCAGTGCTGCTGCAGCGCCCTCAGCACATCCTGCTCCCCCAGGTTGCAGCAAATCAAGATTGCTTCTGGCACAGCCTCTTTTAACTGGAGGTCTTGGCAGTGAGCTAGACTGGGGGCCTTCCCCAGCTGTATAGCACAGCACGTACTTCATTGCTAACCTAGGGGATGGGAGGAAAGCTGTGCACAGCACAGCACCAGCTGCCCCCAGAACAGAAGAAAGCCGTTGCTTTCATTAGGTAAACTGACTTTCTCTCTGCTAAGTAGGCTGTAGGGCATCTGGTCTGGAGGAGCTAGCATCTAGTGTGAAGATGTTGAGGCCTTAGAAGACTGAATTTGTGGGTCTGATAGCCTAATTAAAGCAAGCAGTGTGTGGGGGCTGCTGTACCCAAATCTGTTTTTAATGACTCAGCTTAGGGCTGAGGGGGAGCCATATTAAAATTAGAGCACCACATTTAATTGGCAGAAGTTTTAGATACTCACTTCTCACTTTTGGCTGTACTCAGGATAATGACCTTAAGGAAACAGATCTTGGGGGGTGGGGGGCATCAATCTAACCAAGGCTCCAATATCACCATCCTGTGGGACTTAAACATGGTTTAATATAGGGGGCTCCCATACTTTTTGATCTCAAGACCCCTTTATACTCTTGAAGGTAATATAAGATTACAAAGACATTTTGTTTATGTGAGTTACATCTATGGATGTTTATGAGATTTATATGTATAGGTGTTTACCAGATTAGAAGTTAAAACTAATAGATAAATGTGAATTGATTTTAACCTAATAATAAGCCTGTTTGCAATATACAAGTATATCAAATCAACACATTATGCACCTAACTTTATACAGCATTATGTGTCAATTATAGTTGACCCGTGGACAACAGGGACCTGAGTTGCTGACACACACCCCCCACACACACAATGTGCATACTGCTATCTCTGCCTCAAAAACAAAGGAATTGATGAATGCCTCACCCAAGGGCAGGAAGCTGAAACATTTTGAATGGAATCGAAACTCAAACCTGGGTTCTTTTGATTCCATGTATTGTGATCTCTAACAGAACATAAACTTTCTCCCACACTTAATTTTAAGATATGTACAATGAAAATACAGATACTACTGTGTTTACTGGGGGGAAAAAAATCCACATACAAGTGAACCCATGCAGTTCAAACCCATGTTCAAGGGCAAATTGTTTATCAGTAAAACAGAAAATAAGCCTGCTCTGCATTGTAACATTTTATGGAAAACAAGTATAATCTTCAAAACAAAATAAAATTTAAGAAGAGTAGCATTATTTTTGTTTGGGGGTTTGTGAGGTGGTTGTTGGGTTGTTTTTTGTTGTTTTTGCAATTTTGGCAAGTTTTTTTTTTTATATTTATTTATTTTATTTATTCATCTTGGCTGCCTCGGGTTAGTTGTGGCACATGGGCTTAGTTGCTCTGCAGCACGTGGGATCTTGGTTTCTAGACCAGGAATTGAACCTGCATCCCCTGCATTGCAAGGCAGATTCTTAACCACTGGACCACCAGGGAAGTCCCATTGGCAAATCTTTTTAATGTTTGCTTTAATACAGTGATGTGGATTCTCACACCTGCTTCTGCATTCAGCGCATTGTGATATTACATGTCGTAAAACCTCTGGAAGACTTCACTCTACACATGAAAGAAAAGAGAGGGTGATCCCTGGACCACCTTTGAGAGCTACTGATGTGATAGCAAATGTGATAGCAACAACTGTTTCTTTGGAGTCAGACAGACCTTAACTCAACTCTCAGGTCTTACCGTTGAAAGTAGTATCACGTTGAACAAGTGACTTCATCTCTGAGTATATTTTTTCCTCTGTTGAAAGGACAGAGAAATGTGCTATAATCCACAGGACAGTGTTGGCCTTAATAGGTTATTTATTAAATGTCTGGAACTTGTTAGGTGTGCAGTAGATTAGGGAAGGCCTACGTTTGTTTATTTATTTTTGGCTGTGCTGGGTCTGTGTCGCCGCGCGTGGGGGCCGCTCTCTGTTGCGGTGTGTGGGCTTCTCGTTGTGGTGGCTTCTCCTGTTACAGAGCAGGGGTCTAGGACATGGGGCTTCAGTAGTTGCAGCATGTAGACCTAGTTGCCCCGCAGCATGTGGAATCTTCCCTGCCCAGGGCTCGAACTTGTGTCCCTTGCATTGGCAGGCAGATTCTTAACCGCTGGACCACCAGGGAAGTCCCTTTATGGTCCTTTTTGGCTCTCTACTAGAAGTCAACTTCTTGGGAACATTGAATCCTATTTCTCTTCAAATTCCCAGCTCCTAGCAGAGTGTTTCTACTTGGTAGACATTCAGTACAGTTTAAAAAGAATGGCATCTGAAACTTCAGTCTAAAATTGAACATAAGACCGTTCTCATTGATTCTCCCTTTCCACCACAACTTGTACCTTCAGTTTTGTTTTCTTGAGTTCAGTTCATCTTTACTTGGTTATGGTATCAGTTGATATCAGTAAGGGTAATTTTCAGGAGAATTAGAGCCATAGCACTTAAGGCTCCTTCTAGAGCTTAGACCACTTGAGATAGCCATTAGCCACCGTCCTCCCTCTCCAGGCCCACTGCCATCTTTAACTGGGAAGACATGAATTAGTAATCTATTTAGCAGATACTTAGCAGTTTCTGTTCTGTATAGAGCACCTAGTGGGATACAGCTTATCTGCTACAGAATAAAAATGCGGTGTAATGCCTCTTACATTGCTGTTTATGTTTTTGTGATTTTTTTTTTTTAGTCCTTTAATTGGATATTGTCTCTGACTTGCAGAAGCTTGTAGTCTAAGTGGAAAAAATGGACATAGACAGTGGACCATAATTCAGGACAGCATGAGGAGTGGTGCTGAGTGGAAGAGCAGCCAGCTTCAGGATTCCAGAATGGAATTTTGATGCTCTGATTTGTGTGATGTATGCTGCGTTTTAAAGCCCAGGGAACTCCATGTCATGGTTCTGTGGTTCTCCACTGCCATTTCTAGGTTTTTGGATGCATCTAACATCAGGGAGGTAGAAGAGAAAGTTGAGATTGGTTGGTACTGAATTATAGAATGCTGGAAATTTAGGCCTAGGATCCAGTTAACATTTTTTAAATAGTGAACTAGACTCTTTCCCCTATTATGTCGTATTCGCAACTACCCTGCATGGTAGGTAGTGCTGTTGCCTTTTTTCAAATGAAGACATTGATATTCAAGCACATTCAGTAATATGCTTACCTTTAAGACCTAGTAGACGATGGGACCAGGATTTGATTTCTACTCTTAAGCCCAGCGATGTTTGTATTTAACCGTGTTGCATTTAATTTGTAGGCCGTGGAAGTCTCTTTCAAAGTGTTTTTTGGTTTGTTTGTTTTGCTGGGGAGGTAAATGCTCACAACAGAGTTGTGGTCCTAATGTTTCTGAAGAGGCCCCTTTTCTACCCACATGCTCCCGACCAGTACTCACACAAGTGGACTCAGGTTCATGAAATGATGTTTAATCTGTTGAAAAAGATTTTCTTTTTGACTCTGCCAGTAGCTCAGCTATAGTTCCTATCATTAAGTTGGAATTTAATTATTGTTTGCCAGACTTACGAGTGAGTCATATAATCTCACTACTACTGTATCCCTACCTATGTAATTATTCCTGCATTAATTTCTTTCTTCATCTGCCCATTTCTATCCCAAAATGGTAAGTGAGATAAACCTCTTTGGACAAGCCATGTGGTATTTACAGAGATGTCCAGTATAATTGCTTTTTAAAGGTACACATGAGAGGGGCAGTGGTGAGAGAAATGGATAATAGAAGAGGTGGAGCCATCTTATTCTTACTCGCTCCTCCCAGATGGTAATGATTGGACAGAGCAGTGACACATAGCTGAAGGCTGTTTGTGGAAATGTTTAAGAGTCCTCTCTCTCATTTTTTATCCCCATCTCCCTTTCTTCCCTAGTCTCCTTCAGGCAGGCCGTGAGAAGCTGCAACAATGTCTGATTTTGTGGAAAGCGAGGCTGAGGAGTCTGAGGAAGAGTACAATGATGAAGGCGAGGTGGTGCCCCGGGTCAACAAGAAATTTGTAGAAGAGGAGGATGACGGTGAGGAAGCCCCAGCCTCAAGCTTCTCCCCACTATTGCTAAGCTTTGGATAGTTGGATTCTTGCTGATGAGAGGCTCAGGCTGAGCACAGAAGTTGTCACACATGAGAGGTACCAGCTTGAGTAATTTTCAGTCATTCATAGAAAATATTTACTAATTATCTGTCTGCTGTATGCCAGGCACTGTGCCTAGAACTAGGAATACAAAATAAAGACCTGACTGTCATGGAGCTTACATTAGTGGGATGGGACAGCCAGTAAACTAAGAAATACACAGGGGATGTTTCTCTTTTAGAGACCTAGCAGTGTTGGTATTTATGCACCCAGTTTCCAATTTTTCTGTTGAAACCCAACCATTAGGATCATTAGCAGAGTAGAACCAACTACTCTAAAGTAGAAAACAACTTTAGAGACAGTAAGGAAAATGGAAGCTTTATCAAAAGCTTTACAGATGAGAGAAGGAATATAGCTACAGAGTTTATAAACTGAGAAGAAACCAAAGTTATTGGTGGCTGTAAAACCCCTAGTCAAGATTTTGACCGACCAGAGTAATTAGGAAGCTCATCTTGCCGAAAGACAGATAGTGAATGTAGACAAGAGTTTCCTTTCCAGAGGCTACTGCTCTGAGCCAGTGGTCATGTTTTTCGCCTTTGGATTGGATGAGGCAGAAGAGTTAACATGGCATCCAGGTCATCTGGTTCAAAGCAGATAAGAAATAACAGTTAAGCAGGTGGTCCTGCCCCAGCGCCAGCCTGTTTCCCAAACTGCTTGCCTCAAACATGCATGTTTTCCAGATGAGGAGGAGGAGGAGGAGAACCTGGATGATCAGGATGAACAAGGAAACCTGAAAGGCTTTATCAATGATGATGACGATGAAGAGGAAGGGGAGGAGGATGAGGGTAGTGACTCCGGAGATTCGGAAGACGAAGTTAGCCACAAGAAGAGAAAACGCAGTGAGTAGCCCCTCCCCAGATCAAGTGAGGCTGGGGTGGAAGCCAGTGGAGGAGGGGCCTCCCGGTCACAACCAGCAACATTTTGTTTTCTCTAGCATCTTTTGACGACCGCCTGGAGGATGATGATTTTGATCTCATTGAGGAGAATTTGGGTGTCAAAGTCAAAAGAGGAGTAAGTGCCTTTTTTGTCTCTGTCCTTGAGGATGAAGGAAGAAGCCCTTGAAGTTCAGTGGCCCTGGGAGGTGGTGGGAGGCACATCCAGAACCATCTGGGGAACTTCAGCAAGGAGAAAGTGGCTCAGCATCGTGGTGCCGTGGAGCCCAGTTCTGGGTGCCTGTCAGAGTTTCAGGAGTGGGCCTTGGGGCATCACTTGATGTGACATTCTTTCCCATTTCCCTCGTCACTGTAACTGTGGTGGGAAAATAGAAGTGAAATTGGAGGGCAGGCATCGTTATGCCAGTTCCCTCAGACCCTGACCAGGCAGACTTTCTACCCCTTAGCAAAAATACCGACGTGTCAAAAAAGTCTCAGATGATGAGGACGACGAGGAGGAGGAATATGGCAAGGAGGAACATGAAAAAGAAGCTATCGCAGAGGAGATCTTTCAGGATGGAGAGGGGGAAGAAGGGCAGGAGGCCGTGGAGGCCCACATGGCTCCTCCAGAAGAGGAAGAGGAAGATGATGAAGAGTCAGGTATGTACCATCAGGTAGGGAAGCCAGTTTGGGGCAGGGGGTTGGGATTTCCTGCCCTGAGGAATGGGACGGGAAATCACTTTTCAGCTACTGGCCTCCAGCATTTGACAGAAAGGAGTTCCTTTCCAAAGGCTCTCTTCTCTTCACTGGCCACTCATATAGTAGGAACTAAAGCCATTCAGTCCTGCCTTTGGGCACTAATCCCTCCCTTCCCTACCTAGACATTGACGACTTTATCGTGGACGATGATGGACAACCTCTGAAAAAACCTAAGTGGCGGAAAAAGCTTCCTGGATACACTGATGCGTGAGTGGAGTCTGGGGCAAGGTGGTCATAAGGGCATCTAAGTGGACCCAGGCAGGAAGGAAGAGGGCAGAGGCCTTGGCCAAAGATAGAACAGTCAGCTCTCAGCCACTTTGCCTCCTGCCTCTGATAACCTTCACCAGACAGTGACGTCAGACTGCACCTCGAAGCCCTGAAAGCTCTCTCTGCATCCTAGTGCCGGGGCGGGGTGAAGGGGGCGGCACACATCAGCAAAGACCCAGCCTTTCTCTAACATCTGCAGCTGTGCGTTCACTTGTTTATGTATCAGTCTTCTAAGTATAATTTTGTCAGGAAATTCTTTGCTCTGAGAGAATACTCTAACATCTTAGCAAAGGATGGATCCACTGAACATGATATGAACTCATCTGTCCTGTTACTTTTTTTTTTTTTTAAATTTTATTTTTAAACTTGTCCTGTTACTTTTTGATCCTGGTCACGGACATGTGCCAAAGATGGGTTTTCATCTCAGTAAATGAGAGTTTCCCCAGAAATAGCTACCAGCTAAGCCTTTATTCCGTGGTGAATATGCTGTTTTTGTTTAGATTTCCCTCAGCCTTTCTAGTTCCCTCGGGGCAGGTAAAAGATCTCTGCAGGGGCCGCATCTGTCTCCTCTCACCAGAACCTGGGCCAACTGCCTTTCGCTCTCACCTGCAGGGCTCTGCAGGAAGCCCAGGAGATTTTTGGTGTGGACTTTGACTACGACGAATTTGAGAAATACAATGAGTACGACGAAGAGCTGGAGGAAGAGTACGAGTATGAGGACGACGAGGCTGAGGGCGAGATCCGAGTGCGCCCCAAGAAGACCACCAAGAAACGTGTGAGCCGCAGGAGCATCTTCGAGATGTATGAGCCCAGTGAGCTGGAAAGCAGCCACCTCACCGATCAGGACAATGAAATCCGAGCCACTGACTTGCCTGAGAGGTTCCAGGTAAGGAAGCAGCAGCCTCTGTCCTGCTGAACTGTCATCAACTGGCCCGAGTCACCTTGGTACAAGGGTTATAGCAGAGATCAATCTAACAGTAGTTTATAGGGGGGCTTTCCTGGCAGTCCAATGGCGAAGACTCCATACTTCCACTGCAAGGGGCACGAGTTCAATCCCTAGTCAGGGTGGCGCAGCCAAAAAAAACAAAAATGATATATAGGAACTTGGCTTTGAACCCCAATCTGACCAGGGGTATAGGAAGTCTGGCTCAACATAGACTCTGATGTGTCTTAGGGTTCTTGAAATGGCTCTCTCTGTTTAGCAAATATACGACATGCGTACTTCTTGCCAGACAATACTTTTCCAGGTACTGAAAACATGTGCCTCTGGAGCACATATTTTTATCCAGAAGTGCGTGTTTTTGCTGCACGAGATACAAGATAAAATCAGTCTCATGCGCCTGTGTTATCCCCTGCAGCTCCGTTCCATCCCTGTCAAGGGGGCTGAAGATGATGAACTGGAAGAAGAGGCGGACTGGATCTACAGGAATGCCTTTGCTACACCAACCATTTCTCTGCAGGTACCCCCCTAAAAAAGAGCCTATGTTTTGACACGAACCAGAAGTCACCTCATCAGGATGAGTAGCTGCTTCTCCCTTGCCCCAAACATCTGTGGGTCTCCCACAGAACAGCATGTGTGTACGGGTATATGAGGAGATTTTTCTAGACTTACTCTGAGAAGGTCATCCTGTGACAAGAAGCAGTTTTCTATGTGGTGAGACAAAGCAAGACAAAGCAAGTAATGGTGTTGTTGCTCTTTCTCTTTTCTTCCAACTGTAGGAAAGCTGTGATTACCTAGACCGAGGGCAGCCAACCAGCAGCTTCAGTCGAAAAGGGCCCAGCACAATTCAGAAGATTAAAGAGGCCCTGGGCTTCATGCGAAATCAGCATTTTGAGGTAGCACCTCAGGCTTTAGTGGTCCAGTGGTAAGAACGTCAGCTAGGGGTGAGGGAAAAGTTGGTTAGGTAGGGACCCCCCGCCACCTCCTGTCCTCAGCAGTGGTCCCTTGACCCAGAAATGTGAGGACTCAAGTGATCAAAAGAAACCCCTATCCTTTCTGCAGCATTATGTTCCCCCATGGCAGGACAAGCATGTGCCCTGGGTGAGCCAGGGTTCCCAGTGCTGAATTTCATGGAGCTGTTTATCCCTCTAGCAGAGGGCTTCCTTGCAGATCTTTCCTCTCTGGCTGACTGCCCATCTCTTTGCCCCGCTAGGTGCCTTTCATTGCTTTCTACCGGAAGGAGTATGTGGAGCCTGAGTTGCATATCAACGACCTGTGGAGGGTGTGGCAGTGGGATGAAAAGGTAACGTAGGGATCCGTGTCCCTCAGAGCTCTGAGGGCTGCACTAGGCATTGCTACTACTGGGGCCCACGTTGTCCCGCACGGCCCAGGTGATGTCCCAAACCCCCAGGCCTGTCAGGCTTCCCCCATGGACTCGGGTAAGGAACTGCCTGGCCTTGGGTCTCCAAAGCTAAATACCAGCCCTTACCCCTGCCCTGCCTTGTCCTAGTGGACCCAGCTGAGGATTCGTAAGGAGAACCTAACACGGCTGTTTGAGAAGATGCAGGCTTATCAGTACGAGCAAATCTCTGCTGATCCTGACAAGCCCCTTGCTGATGGCATCCGGGCTCTGGACACCACGGACATGGAGAGGTAGCATATGCGGGTTTTATTCCTTTAGAGGGAGCCCTCACGCCAAAGGCAGGTGTACCCCGCCCCTGCCCCACCCACCTACCGTCCAGAGAAGCGTAATCTTGTAAAATTCGCAGCAGGGCACCTATCGCTTAGAAAGCCAACTTGACAACACACCAGAAGTGCTCTTTTTGACAGGCAAATTCCTGTTACTTACCCATATTGGTATAAAAGGTTAAGAGGATCAGATAGTCATGTTTGCTTATTTATGTTACCTGTATGAAAAGCCACATGGGAAACCAAACTACAGCCCGAAAGTGGCTTGGTGAGCCTGGAATTAGAGAGGGTTGTGGGAGAGAAGCAGGTGATGTTAATGGCCAGTGGCATGAACCCGGGAAGGAAGGACAAAGACTGTCTCAAGGACTCTGAACTGGAGACATGCTTCCTCATCTGTCTCTTTCTTTTTGTTGCCATTTGTAACAACCACCAATTATTGGACATATTCCTTCTTGAAAGTACCTTGATTGCAGTTAAGTCATGGTTTAGGGCCATTGTGTGTCCCTGATAATTGGAGTACACAGGCATCCATCCTAGTTGGGATCTTGCCACATGGAAATTGTACCTCTTGTAGCAAACCCGGGGTATACCCTTCCTCCATGACAAAATTGAGGTCTTATGTCCCTTCCCTCCAGGCTCAAGGATGTTCAATCAATGGATGAACTGAAAGATGTCTACAATCATTTCCTGCTCTATTATGGTCGTGACATTCCTAAGATGCAGAATGCCGCCAAGGCCAGCCGCAAGAAGCTAAAGCGTGTAAGGGAAGAGGGAGATGAGGAAGGTGAGTGTTGAAAAAGAAAACCCAGAGGCTTGGTGGCCATGGCCTTTCCAAGGATGCCTTTGACTCATTACACTTTGGAGCTTTTCTCCATGTGTCAGATCCTTGGAAGTAACTGGAAGCCAGAAGAGTAACTCATGTTTTCTCCCCAGGTGATGGTGAGGAGGCAGAAGATGAAGAGCAGAGAGGGCCAGAGCTCAAGCAGGCTTCTCGCCGAGACATGTACACCATCTGCCAGAGCGCCGGGCTAGGTAAAATCTAATTGTATAAGTTCCCCGATAGTCAGCGGAAGGTAGGATGAGGACTTAAAGGACAGCTGAGTGAATCACCAGTCCACTTCTAACACTTGCTCCCATAACCCAAATCCATGCCACAGGAATGGTCCAGCTTTCCCTGTAATTCCTGAAGGAGTGGGAAACACATGATCAGAGTTCATCCTATCTTTGGGAAATTCTTTTGCTAAACTAATTTCCACAGAAAATTTCTATTTCTTCTGCTTCTGTTTAAAGCCAGCATTTTCATTGTTCATTGTGAGGCATCTTGCTCCTGCTCATTGGTGATCCTTTTTAAATTTACTGCCCAGAATTTGCAGTTTTAGACTGAAAACCAAGAAGTTATTCAGTCCTGCTGTTGGCTTACCTTTATCTCTCCTGATTTGCTTTAGACGGCCTGGCCAAAAAGTTTGGGCTTACTCCTGAGCAATTTGGGGAAAACCTCCGGGATAGCTACCAGCGGCATGAGACAGAGCAGTTTCCAGCAGAGCCCTTGGAGCTGGCGAAGGATTATGTTTGCAGGTGGGCTTGCAGTAGCTGGCTGGTGAGAGGAGGAACCTACGGGCAAAGGTGTCCTCATCCTGCAGCACCTCCATTTTCCCTGCAGCCAGTTCCCTACCCCGGAAGCCGTGCTGGAAGGTGCCCGCTACATGGTAGCCCTGCAGATTGCCCGAGAGCCCCTCGTCCGGCAGGTGCTGAGGCAGACTTTCCAGGAGAGGGCCAAGCTCAATATAAGCCCCACTAAGAAAGGTAGAAAGGTAAGCCAGTTGAAGGGCTTTGATCCAGCTTACAGTCCAGCTCTGTTTGAACTGAGTTTCTTGCCTTCACGCTTAGCTGAGCTGTCTGCCTGAGTGCAGAGGCTGGCCTTTCCCAGGGTCCAGCCCAGTCTTTCTGTTGACTGATGGTTCCCTCTTGTTGTGCAGGATGTGGATGAGGCCCACTATGCTTACTCCTTCAAGTACTTAAAGAACAAGCCTGTTAAGGAACTGAGAGATGACCAGTTCCTCAAGATCTGCCTGGCTGAAGATGAAGGGCTGCTCACCATTGATATCAGCATCGATATGAAGGGAGTGGAAGGGTAAGCAGAGCTCTAGCCTGGGGTTATTTTGGGAAAGCCTGGTCTGGAGTCTGTTGGAGGGAGGGGTCACCATTGTCTCTGGCTCACTCAGTGTTCAAGGGCATTCAGGCACCACCTCTTCGCTGTTCCTGATACCCTGTTATATCTCCTCAGCTATGGCAGTGACCAGACGTATTTTGAAGAAATCAAACAATTTTACTACCGAGATGAGTTCAGCCATCAGGTGCAGGAGTGGAACCGGCAGCGCACAATGGCCATCGAGCGAGCTCTACAGCAGTTCCTGTATGTGCAGATGGCCAAAGAGCTCAAGAACAAGCTGCTGGCCGAAGCCAAAGAATACGTCATAAAGGTGAGGACAGGGACTCGACTTTTCAGTTCAGTTCAGTCACTGAGTTGTGTCCAACTCTTTGCGACCCCATGGACTGCAGCATGCCAGGCGAGCAGCACAACCTTCAGTCATGTAATTTCCCCAGGCTAGAGCTGAAAATGAAGGCACCCCTTAATAGCTATTCTGTAGCTAACGGAAACCCCCCGGGCATAACCTGAGAGGGAGTGCACACAAGGTCATGGGTCACTCTTAAGACCTCCCTTGAAGAGCCTCTTCCTTCCCTCCCCGACCCTGTACACATTCTTCGTGTATGTGACTGGCCTCTGTACTCTCCTATTGTTAAGAACAAGGTGTGCCTTCAGGTTGTAAGCCTGCCAAGGGCTAGAAACACGTGCAAGTATAAATATGATCTTTGCAAATATGTGTCTGCCCCTGTTTCTGTAACACTTGGCGAGCCCGACAGCCATAGTGACTGGTGTGTCTCCTCCCCAGGCCTGTAGTCGAAAGCTCTACAACTGGTTGAGGGTGGCGCCCTACCGGCCAGATCAACAAGTAGAAGAAGACGACGACTTTATGGATGAGAACCAAGGGAAGGGCATCCGGGTCCTAGGCATTGCTTTCTCCTCTGCCAGGTAACTTCCTGTTCTGCATGCCTGGCATCACCCCTTACCTGTCTCCCTAATCTTGTTCTTCTCTTACTCATTCTTATAGACCTGATTATCACATGGTTCTTTTTCTTTCGGGCTGGCAGAGATCACCCTGTGTTCTGCGCCTTGGTCAATGGTGAAGGGGAAGTGACAGACTTCCTCCGGCTGCCTCATTTTACCAAACGGCGAACTGCATGGAGAGAGGAAGAGCGGGAGAAGAAGGCAGGTGTCTGGGACTGGTTATCAAGAGTACATCTTCAACATGTCTTGTCATTCAGTGGGGATATGCACTCATGGTCTACGCAATATCTCATGCAAGATCTCTGACCTGTGAACTATCCTCTTAAGTCCTGGGATAAGTCTCCTTTCATAGGCAGTAGATGGCACTCAAGATCTGAAACAGAACTGGCTTCTTGACTTGAAGCCAGTTCCTAGGCCTTGTGCTTCTGGGAGCTGCCATTACTGCCTCTGTTCTTACCGCATCTGGGTCAGCTTGTTCCAGGAGCTGAAAGCCACTGAGGCATTAAGCCAACCTTTTCCCTGCTTTCAGCATTTGTGTTTCTTCCATGGAAGGAGAAATTTAAATTCATCTCATGTGTATCCTTCTGATTTTTTTTTTAACATAACAGTATCTTTCCATTTTATTGACAAGAGTTCCATTCTAAAACATAATTTTCAGCAAAGAACTCTTTTAAAAAAGAAAAAAAAAAACCTTAAAGTGGAGATCAGAATAGTCTTGACTGCCAGGCAGTGGTTCGTGTTAAAAGAAAGACCTGAGTATGTTAACCACAGCTCACGTGTAAGCCAGATATACAGTAATCATAGGAAAGATTAACAGATGTTTAATTTTCAACTAGAGCTCCTAGTCACCTTGTTTTGTGTTCCAGTTAGACAATGCATGACGCATCATTGTTCTCTGGTCTTGTAAGGTCTCAAGCTACTTACGGAGAGAAAAGCGTTAGAAATCTCCCCTGTCCTCAGCCATTTAGCTCCAATTTTGTTTCACTCCAGGCTCAAGACATTGAAACTCTGAAGAAATTCCTTCTGAACAAAAAGCCTCACGTGGTGACAGTTGCCGGAGAGAACAGGTAGGGAGGGGCACCAGGCGATTGGGCCAGGCCTGGCTAAAGCCACTCATCCTTTATTGTTGAACCTGCTCTGTGCCTGTGAAGAGCCTTGATAACACATGGTACCCCCACTTCCAGGGGGTATCCCTGGAATATTGTACCCCTTTGTCTTCAAAGCTCTCTCCCCTGCTCCCAGCCCTGAGATGGTTCATCTCTGAGAAACTATCCAGAAATATCCCTGAGCAGCACCCCTCCTTCCTCCAGGGATGCCCAGATGTTGATTGAGGATGTGAAGCGCATCGTGCATGAGCTGGACCAGGGTCAGCAGCTGTCCTCTATTGGGGTGGAGCTGATTGACAACGAGTTGGCCATCCTCTATATGAACAGCAAGAAATCAGAGGTAAGGCGGGAGCCCACGCTTAGGCTTCACACAGGCAAGAACTCTCAGCCCCGGGGAGATAGGGAAGCAAAGATTGTCAGGGCCGCAGGATTGCACCTGTTCTCTAACCTCTGCAGAAAATCTCCCATCGTGCCAGTCATAGTTCAGGTTGGGAGCCCCAGAGATTAAATTGGTCCCAGGAAAAATGGTCCCAGAGAAGAGAACATGACATCAAGCCAGGCGGTTTGGATTTCCTCTGACTGTTAGAGCTGAGGGGACTTTGTGGCCCTGCTGACCCTCATCTGACCTTAGGCAGAGTTCCGGGATTACCCTCCTGTGCTGAGACAGGCTGTCTCCCTGGCCCGGCGCATCCAGGACCCTCTGATTGAGTTTGCCCAGGTGTGCAGCTCGGATGAAGACATCCTATGCCTCAAGTTTCACCCATTGCAGGTGAGTAGGATTTGACAAGTAGGCCCAGGTGGACAGAGTGGCACAGTAACCTTATCCCTGCCTACTGTGTGTTGACAGGAGCATGTGGTGAAAGAAGAGCTGCTCAACGCCCTGTACTGTGAATTCATCAACCGAGTCAATGAGGTTGGAGTTGATGTCAACCGTGCCCTTGCCCACCCCTACAGCCAGGCCTTGATTCAGTATGTCTGTGGCTTAGGACCTCGCAAAGGGACCCATCTCCTGAAGGTAGGATCGGGTTGAATCAGGAAAAAAAAGGAAAGTTCTTATTTCATTGACCCTTTACTTTCCCAGCGTGGTTTGACCAAAAGGACAGGGTCAGAGAGGTAAAGGCACTCGCCTGGAGTCATCCAGCTAGTGAGAGTCAGGGCCAGACTCCAGCCTTGGTGGCCGCAGTCCTGGTCGTCGCTACCGCATTCTGGTGGCTCACGGAAAAGAGCCTAAGCCATGATTTAGAGGAAGGCGAGAGTATGCTAGACACAGACCTTGGGATAGTGGGCTTTTCTTCCCCCGGAGGAAAGAAAGGATTTCCGTACAGAGAGGGGCATGTAGCAACCCTCAAGAGTATTTGTGGTAATTTTTTTCTTGATGTGGGATGGGTACTTGAGTGTATATTTTACATCAGCTTTGAAGCTGTGCATTAGCTGTGTATTGTCTTTGCTCGGCACAGTGTAGTTCTTTAAGATAATTTTTTTAGTAGCAGTCAGTATGTTGTGCTAACTGCTCAGTGCTCAGTTAGCTGTCGGGGTGCTGGGGCAGCTTCCCATTGTGGAAGGTTTCCCAGAGACCTGGAAACAGACCAGGAGGTGGGGCCTATCTACTGCTCCTGCTCACTCCAGGCTTCTCTTCCAGATTCTGAAACAGAACAACACCAGGCTCGAGAGCCGGACTCAGCTGGTCACCATGTGCCACATGGGTCCCAAAGTCTTCATGAATTGCGCTGGCTTCCTCAAGATTGACACTGCCTCCCTGGGGGACAGGTGATGCCCTCTGCCTGGGTGGGCCAAGAGGAGTTCTCTTGGGCTTTGCTTTGGGGGTTCGGGGATTAGGGCTGTCAAAGGGCCACAGACTATTTAAATTAGGAAACGTTTTAAAGCCAAGAATCTTTATTTAGTCAAGAGCCTCTGACCTATGGAAAAGATCAGTTCAATTATGTGAAGCTTTTCTGTGAGGGAAACATCAAAAGAACCAACTTAGTTTATCAATTGAGGACAGAAAACATAAGACTTGGTTCAGTAAACACAAACTTGTTCTGCTGTTGTGATTTTTTGTGGCTCAATAAGGGTGGGAATAGTTGGGGCATTGGAAGAGGAGTGTGGGGGTCTGAGGAGATAAGAAAGGGGGAGAGAGATTTGCTATGTTCTGAGATAATGTTATTGAGAGAAAGTTCTCTATTCACTTGGACTTTGGACTTCACTATTGACCTCTTCCTCTCCAGAAGTTATCAACTCAGTCTTTGGAGGATCTTTTCCACGGGCACATAGCTCCTCATTCAGTAATGGAAATCAGTGGGGAAATAGGCTTCAAGTTCTAAAACTTCATTTTCCACCCAGCTTTGCTGTAACACTCCACGAATAACATAGGTCCATGTGAGTGCACGGGCAAGACCAGCCTGGGAAGGCTTTATGGGGGAAAGTAGCTGTCAGCAAATTCTCAAAGGTCTTCTTCCCCCTTCTTGTTTTATTTATAAGACTTTTATATATAATTTCATCATATAAAATTCAATAACATATAGAAATATTATGCAGAAAGTGGAAGTCCCCCATAATCCCACCCCCCAGAGATAACTGCCATAACAAGTTGATGTATACTACAACTTTTCTAAATTTTATTTTTGCTATGCATTTACTAACTACCCATTTACTACAAAAATGGGATCATACGGTTCATAGTGTTTTGCAGTGCATTTTTCACGTTATCAATATATCGTGGCCATCTTTCATGTCAGCACACACAGACCTACCTCATTCTTTGTAATGGATGTATAGTATTCCATTGTATGGAGGTACCCTAATTTATTTAACCAGTTCCCCATTGGTGGACATCTGGGTTGTTACTAGAAGCTTTTTGTTATATATCCTGCTCCTCTTCTGCCTCTCCTTCAGCACTGACTCATATATTGAAGTCCTTGATGGTTCCCGAGTTCACCCTGAGACTTATGAGTGGGCCAGGAAAATGGCGGTGGATGCTCTGGAATACGATGAGTCAGCTGAGGATGCCAACCCTGCGGGGGCCCTTGAAGAAATCTTGGAAAACCCAGAGCGACTCAAGGACCTGGACCTTGATGCCTTTGCAGAAGAACTAGAGAGGCAGGTGGGTGACAGAGTGGAAGGCCTGGCCTAGACGAGAAGAGACTCAGGCAGCACATCCTCAGAGAAGCCCCAGTACTTTTAGTGTGAGAGACTTGATCCTCTCCCTCCCCATGCAGTACTGGGTTTACTCAAGGAGATTTTCAGTCTGCTTATTAAGGAGCAAAGGACGTCTCAGAGACTGCTGTAGTCATTGTGGGGGGCATGTTTTGGGGGAGCTGGGATGGGGGGGTAGTAGTTTCCTTCTGGGACCTCTTAACTCCTCTCCAACTGTGCAGTTTTGCATCTGTTTCACACATTGTGATTCCATGAGGGGTTTGGGGGGATTTTTTTTGGCTGCACTTTGGGTCTTCATTGCTATGCTTAGGCTTTCTTGAGTTGGGACGACTTGTGGCGAGTGGGCGCAACTCTAATGCTGGTGCACAGGCTTCTCATTGTGGTGACTTCTTTTGTTGCGGAGTACAGGCTCTAGGGCCTCCAGGCTCAGTAGTTGTGGTGCAAGGGCTTAGTTGCCCTGCAACATGTGGAATGTTCCCAGACCAGGAATCGAACCTGTGTCCCCCATGTCGGCAGGCAGATTCTTAACCCCTGGACCACGAGGGAGGTCCCCATGAAGCATTTTTATCGTATAACAGTGTTCCATGGCTAAGGAATAGTTTGAAAAGCTGATTTAGTACATGTTGTGGGGAAAGAAAAGAAACCCTGACAGGAGCCAACTGGCTGCTCCTTTCTTTGAAACCCCTGGTGGCTCAGGTTGGGGAGCAGTTGCAAGACTCTTAATGGGGGCTTCTTCCCCAGGGCTATGGTGACAAACACATCACGCTGTACGACATCCGAGCGGAGCTGAGCTGTCGGTATAAGGACCTCCGGACAGCCTACCGCTCCCCCAACACAGAGGAAATCTTCAATATGTTAACCAAAGAGACACCGGAGACCTTCTACATTGGTAAATCCTGGGTCTGCTTTCTTTAGTTGGAGGAGGAGAAGAGGGGGTAATGGGATAGTGTTTACTGTGCATGTTCGAGTCAGACTGTAATTCCAGCAGAATAAGGCCAGCTTGTACTGTGAGTGGGAAAGACCAGGGAAGCTTTTAAAAAGATTGTAGAGCCCTAAGCTGGAAGTCAAATTCGAGTTGCAAGGTCAAATCGTGCTTTTTAACCTGCTTTTGTGAGGTATTCATGGGGTCAGTCTTGTGGCTTCATTTTCCTGTCATCAAATGAAGGGAAGATCTCCCTTTTTGAAGATGTGAAGGAAATCAGGGGAGATGCTCTAGGACAGATGTTCTGTCACTAAACAGTTGGTGGGGAGGAGTCACCTCTCCAGTTCTCTCAGCCTGCCCCCCGTTCTCTTCCCTTCCTTCTCCTCCTTTCCCCTTCCTGCAGGAAAGCTCATTATCTGCAACGTCACTGGCATCGCCCATAGGCGTCCACAGGGCGAAAGCTACGACCAGGCAATCCGCAACGATGAGACGGGGCTGTGGCAGTGCCCTTTCTGTCAGCAAGACAATTTCCCGGAACTAAGCGAGGTATGTGCTACAGTGTTGTTATGGTCCCTGGATGTTTGTGATTGCGTGATCTCAGTGCTCTAGAAAGGCGTCGAGAATGGGAGTAGTTTAGGTGACACTTTACCGTGGCAGTGCACAAAAAGGGAAGAGATCCGGAACGGACACAGGCCTAACTTAAAGTCCCTCCGTGTGCTGCTAGTCAGAAATGGTCTCTGTGCTCTTATTCTGTTCTCACTCAGCCCTTAATCCTTGTTTCCCATTCTCTGAGGATCTTGCTCAGCCAGTTAGAGACATGAGGAAATGTATGCGTTTTTTGCATACAGGGTGGGCATGGTGTCCCTATGTTAGTTAGAAGGTATCTGTAGACTCCCTTCAGTGTTTTCATCCTCCACACACATCTTAGTTTTTCCCACAGTCTTCTCGACGACATCTGCTTTTTTCATGGTTAGAACTCATAAAAGCCATCCTGAACCTTTTTCTGTATCTTCACATGTTGCTTAGGCAGATAGTAAAACAGACCATTTCTCAACTTTACCCAGTAAAAGAAACTGGTGAGATTTGTCAAGGATGTAAAAGAGCCATGATGTGCTGGTTCACTGAGGTGACAAACATATATTTCTTAAGCTCAGAAGGGCAGGACAGAATGGGAGGGAGGGGTTTCAGTTGAAGCTGGAGGGACGTATACAGTAAATTAACATAAAAGGTTGATCTGCTGGCCAGTGGTGCCAACATGAGTTCTGCATCAGGGAACCTGGGGGAGATTCAAATTCTGTGTTGCTGGGTGGCTGAGTCATCGTGTTCTCACATCGTGATGCCAGTGTCAGTGGTAAGATGAATTACAGCATTCCTGCCAGCTGTTTCCTGACTGTATGGTCTCCAGAATCTTAATGATCAAGCTCTTCTCCTGATGCTGTCCTTAGGTCTGGAACCACTTTGACAGCGGTTCATGCCCAGGCCAGGCCATCGGTGTCAAAACACGGTTAGACAATGGTGTCACTGGCTTCATCCCCACCAAATTCCTCAGTGACAAAGTGGTAAAGCGTCCAGAGGAACGAGTGAAGGTAGGTGAATGACAGGGCTAAGGCATCTGGCGCAGTTTTCAGCAGCCCAAATCAGGCTGGCTTTGGGCTGTGCCCACCAGGAGTTAGGCTCTGTTCCCAGGGGCTCCTGGTGGGGAACATTTCAGGAGGATTTATAGCCAGTTGAGTGAAGTCAGGGTAAGAAGCATCTACCCAAATGAGGAACAGTTATTGTTCACTGCTTTTGTGAAATTTCATCAAGTTGCCAGCCCTTCCTGTGTTGGAAGCCATGGTTTAGTCTGGCGGGCAGGAAGCAAGGCCTGGCATTCCATGCTGTGAAGCAGAAAGGCTGAGTTCCCTTTCTGTTCTAGTTTCTCTTGTCAGAGCTGCCATGTATTATGCACACACTGGATTCCAGCCCTTGATATTTATATATGTTGTCTCAAATCTGCTAGTCCAATGGAAAAGGGAATATTTATCTTCTGGTTTCAGAGAAGTTTGAGTGCCTTTTCCAGGATCATCCTGTTAGTGACATCTGCTAGTGGTACCAGATCTGCCAAATCTCTGGTTCTAAGTGTCGTGAACCCCTGAGAACCATGGACTTAGGAAGGCTGGGGAAAGACATTCTTAACACAGACATCCTTCGTTTTATTGCCCTTCACAGATACCATTGTTTTTTTTTTGTTTTTTAAACAAATTTAAAGTTGGTAGTAACCCTGCATTGAGCAAATCTATTAGTACCATTTTTTCCAACAACATTTGATCACTTCATGTCTCTGTGCTACATTTATTTGTGCCAATTCTCACAATATTTCACACTTTTTAATTATATTTGTCAGAGTGATCTGTGATCAGTAATCTTTGATGTTAGTGTTGCAAAAAGATTTGGACTCGCTAAAGGCTCAGGTGATGGTTTGCCTTTTTTTATCAATAAAAGAAATTTTAATTAAAATTTTTAATTTTTTAAAAATATAACAGTGTTAAAAAAAAAAAGTGTTGCACACTTAATAGACTATATTATGACCATAACTTTTATATGTTCTATGAAACTAAAAAATTCTAGTGACTCACTTCATTATGATGTTTGCTTTATTGTGGTGGTCTGGAACTGAACTTGGAATGTCTCCGAGGTATACCTGTAAATGGAGCTAGGGCAGTTTCCAGGAGAGCTGTGCAAATTGACTGGGTTTTGTCACTCTAAAACAGAAGGGCTCAAATCAGGGGGAGAGTATAGAAAAACTGTTACTTTGCTTTTCCTCCAAAAAGGCCAGCCAGACTTGGCTCACACCCTAAGAACAGTAATTGGGCAACTTTATGGGGAAAGAGAATAGTGCCAGTGACAGATCCCAGGGGACTCCAGTTGGTGTTTCTGCCTAGAGCAGGAGTCATCAGTACTTGGCACAAACTAGTCTGTGGACCAAACTCAGCCCGGAACTCCTGCTATCCTGACACTCAGTAGCCGGCTGGCTCTGGACAGTCTGTCCACCTTTCTGCCTGGACTTTGCTGTCCTCACGTGTAAAACAGGGCATCGGGCTAGACCGTCTCTGTCCCTTCCAGCTCAAATGTTCTGTGGATCTAGGTGGGAATGACTGTTCACTGCCGCATCATGAAGATTGACATCGAGAAGTTTAGTGCAGACCTGACCTGCCGCACCTCAGACCTCATGGACAGGAACAATGAGTGGAAACTGCCCAAGGACACCTACTATGACTTCGATGCCGAAGCAGCAGACCACAAGCAGGAGGAGGACATGAAGCGGAAGCAGCAGCGGACCAGTGAGTGCTCCCAGCCATGCTGTGCACCCCGAGTCCTGGCAGCCCTCCCTCCCCAGGATGCGCGTGCTGACTACTTGGCTTCCCAGTGGGAGTGAGTGCTCAGCTCTGAGGGGCTGAGGACCAGAGGCAGCAGGAAAGGGAGTCATAGGCCGGGCTGGGTGCCAGGGTCTTCTTGGGTCACATTTTCTTTGCTAATGCACTGGGACTCCTAAAATTTCATTCTCCCAGCACCCTAGGAGCCCAAGTTAACACATCCTTCACACCCAGAGGGGGTGAAAGTCTCAGAATTTAGTAGTGGATCAGAAATTTAGCCATGGCTTGTCTTATTGTGCTGGCTCCCCATCCCATCAGCTGACCTATGCTTCTTTCCTGCCCTCTTCAGCGTATATCAAGCGAGTGATTGCACACCCATCCTTCCATAATATAAATTTTAAGCAAGCAGAAAAAATGATGGAAACCATGGACCAGGGTGATGTGATCATCCGACCAAGCAGCAAGGGTGAGAATCACCTGACAGTGACCTGGAAGGTCAGTGACGGCATCTACCAGCACGTGGATGTGCGGGAAGAAGGCAAGGAAAATGCCTTCAGCCTGGGAGCCACCCTGTGGATCAACAGTGAGGTAAGAGGCAGCCCCTGCACACTCTAGCATCCCCACTCCTGCTTCCAGAAGCAAGCCCCTTCCATTTTAGTCACTTGTGTGCATTGTATGTATTCTAGCTACTCAGGACAGCAAAACTCAGGGCCCTTACGAAATGAGTAATTTGACAGCAATTTTGTATATATCGTGTTTCTTTTTCTGTCCTCCAAGTTCTAAAATAGACTATCTAGAGAAGCACTAGAGGAAGAGGAGAAAATACACATGCAAGTGCTCTGTCCTCAGGCAGACACAGGCCAAATTTTTCTGTTCAGTGGAGAGAAATTTTATGAAGGCCCTTACTGTTCCCAAGCGCTAAGGGAGAACTAAAGTTATGATTTAAAGGGTTTTATGGACTTCCCTGGTGGCTCAGCAGGTAAAGAATCTGCCTGCAATGCTGGAGACCTGGGTTGGGAAGATACCCTGGAAAAGGGAATAACTACCCACTCCAGTATTCTGCCTGGAGAACTCCAAGGACTGTGTAGTCCACGTGGTCACAGAGAGTCGAACACGACTGAGAGACTTTCACTTCACTTCACTGGTGGTCCAGGAGTTAAGAATCTGCCTTACAATGCAGGGGTGTGATTTTGATCTCTGGTTGAAGAATTAAGATCCTACATGCCTCAGAGCAACTAAACCTCCCTGCAGTAGCTACTGAGCAGGTGCACTCGTGCTTCAATAACAAAGACCCAATGTAGCCAAATAAATTTAAAAAATGTAAGGGATTTTGTGTCTTGTAAGCTAATAAACTTAGACCCAACTCACACAGATGGGTACATTGAAGGGACTTTGCAGCAGAATGAGGCTACAGCAGGAGGGCTGGGGGAATTCCTCCCCTCCATAGGTTATCTTCCAAGTGGACTTGAAAGGCTGGATCTCAGTTCAGAATGTGACACTCGGGGCCTTCACCTTCTTCCCACAGGAGTTTGAAGACTTGGATGAGATTGTTGCCCGCTATGTTCAGCCTATGGCATCTTTTGCCCGGGACCTTCTAAACCACAAGTATTATCAGGACTGCAGCGGTGGGGACCGTAAGGTGAGCCCAGGGCCCTGTGAGGGATGACCCCTCCCAGTCACTTAAGGATGTCTGGTTTCCCTTCAGTGTAGGGGATGCTGCGCTGGTGAAGGAGGTGTACATGGTGTGTGAGGCCAGACATTGTGTACCAAGCATGCTGCTATCCCAACCTCTCCCCCTCATTCTACCCCCAGAAATTAGAGGAGCTGCTCATCAAAACTAAGAAGGAGAAGCCCACCTTCATTCCCTATTTCATCTGTGCCTGCAAGGAACTGCCCGGCAAGTTCCTACTGGGATACCAGCCCCGGGGTAAACCCAGGTGAGCACTGGTGCTGAGAAGGTGCTGCCGCTGGGGTCCACAGATAGGTTTGCAGGCCCCGAACAGTACTCTCTCTGGTTCTGCTTGACTGCCTTTCCCCTCTTCCTGTTTCTAGTGGAGCTGGAGGTTGGAGGTGGGGACAGAGGGTGATGCTTTAGAGGCAAAAGCAAAGACTGAATAAGAAAGGTGCTTTAATCAACCGAGTGAAAGAGGAGGTCCCTTCACCTCTTCTCCCTGCCAGGGAGTGATGGAAACCACTGGACCCTCTCTCCACCCGACGGGCAGAGATGGGGGCCAACACGCTGCTCTGTCCTCCGCTTCACCCTCACCAGGGCCTTTACCCTCAGCAGTGGCTCCCTGCTGCTGTGGTGAGCGTGTGCTGAAGGTGGGGTAGGCTTGGAGGGCATCTCTTTTTCCAGTCGCCGGCCTGCTCTGCTCCCTTCTGTGTGTGACAGCCAGGCTGGCCTCCCTCGGTATTCCAGTATCCGCGTCCCTCAAGCACTCACACTGCACCAGACCAAGTCCTTCTCCCTCAACCTCCTTTGTTGTGTCTGTTACCCAGACTGATGGCCAGACTTGCCTTCTGCACTCCCACATCCCGCTGCCATCTTGGCCTCAGTCTGTGCTTCTCTGCTCTCGGTCCTGGACCACGCACGCACACATGATGCCCAGAGTGGGCTCCGTTAGGAGGTGCTCAGAGGACAAGCAGCTCTGAACCCTGCACCGTCGTGAGCACTTCTGGAATATCGTGCTTGTTTCTGATTCGCCAGCGTGCTTCCAGAAGATGGCAGCCAGGGCTGCCATCCACGTGGGGGTTGGAAACTGTTCCATGAGGAGCAGTTGAACAGAGGACTTTAACCAGGGACAGAGGCCACGTGATAGCTTCCCATGGAAAGGGTCACAGACTCCTTATGGTGCAAGAAGCAGGTTTCATCTTCATCTGAGTGAGAACATTGACATACTTAGCACTGGCTGTTGACAGCTGTGCTTTATTGATCACAATCCGTTCTCAGTATTGCGATGAGTGCCTTACACACTCTGTCTTGTTTATTGCTCGTAGGTTAACCGCTATAGATTTAAGTGTTATCATCCTCTTTTCACAAATGAGGCTGAGATTCACTTCAGTAACTTGGTACAAAACCATATAGGTGGTGAGTTGGCAGAGCCAATATTGGAACTGGATCTGAACCCAGAACCTCTTATCTACTCTCTGCTCTGCAAAGTGTTAAATGAGGACCGACCAGCCACCCTCAAGAGGCACTTGGACCTCATTCGGCTCATGGACCACTGTGCTTGGCTGCCCGGGAAGCCCCCCCCCACCCCAACACTGATGTCTGTATCCCCCTCGCCGGCTGTGTGGTGCCGTCACAGCAGCCCAGGGTGGTGACCGGCCCCCAGCGAGCCTTGTGGCAGCCTGTAGAGAGCACACCTGGGGCTGCTGACTCCAGGCCTTGTCTGGGCTTCTCTGTGCCTCCTCGCCTCGCCAGAGTGCAGCCTCCTTTTCCAGGGCCAGGGACTGGCTCTTCCGTCTCTCCTCCCCCTCGCACCCAGTGCGGCTGCTTCACGTGGTGGAGATCTGCTCTGGCCACTCGCTCGCAGCTGGCCACAAGTGGGATCTGATGCATGTTTCCTTCCAAAATCCCAGGATAGAATACGTAACTGTGACTCCAGAAGGATTCCGCTACCGGGGCCAAGTCTTCCCCACTGTGAACGGCCTTTTCAGATGGTTTAAGGACCACTATCAGGATCCTGTGCCAGGTGAGCTCTGCTCTCTGTGACTCCCAGAGTGTAGTTGAGGGACAGCTGAGCACTGAGTGGAGACAGACACTAACTCTGGCAGAAGGGGAGGCCTAGGCTGCCGCTGTAGCTCAACTCCAACTCCCTCCTCCTCACATCAGGAAGGCCCTCCATTCTCTTT
Source organism: Bos indicus (assembly GCF_029378745.1). Taxonomy (NCBI): domain Eukaryota; kingdom Metazoa; phylum Chordata; class Mammalia; order Artiodactyla; family Bovidae; genus Bos; species Bos indicus. The sequence continues at coordinate 21,394,568 of NC_091778.1, forward strand.
GCCTATACAGCTTCCCTTTTTTTTTTTTTTTAAACTTATGTATTTATTTGGCTACACTGTGCAGCTGTGGGATCTTAGTTCCCTGATCAGAGATTGAACCCAGGCTCTCAGCAGTGAAAAGGCAAGAGTTCCAACCACTGGACTGCCAGGGAATTCCCCCAGCTGCCCTTCTTTGCACCCACCTCGGTACCTCTCCCAGCTCCCTAAGTTGTAACGTAAAACTGGAAGTAGGTTTCTGGAGAGACTTCTCACTCGGGCCATTTCTTGTAGGTATCACCCCCAGTAGCAGCAGCAGGACCCGAACACCTGCTTCTATCAATGCTACCCCAGCCAACATCAACCTTGCAGGTAAGGAGCTCATGCCAGGCCTGGGGGTGAGAGGGATGGAGCTGGAAGGGCTGTGCCCTAACATGCCCATCTCCACCTCTTGTGCTTACAGATCTGACACGGGCTGTGAACGCCCTGCCCCAGAACATGACCTCGCAGATGTTCAATGCCATTGCTGCTGTGACGGGCCAGGGCCAGAACCCTAATGCCACCCCAGCGCAGTGGGCCTCCAGCCAGTATGGCTACGGTGGCAGTGGAGGGGGCAGCAGCGCTTACCACGTACGTGGCCTGGGGAAGAAAAGCCCTGCAGAGGGTGGGGAAGGGTGAAAGGTCATCCTTCACTAGCCTGTGTCCGTAGACTGGGCTCTGCAGGGCCCACCACAAGGGCCTCCACAGCAGGTGGGACTGCCACAGCATCAGGAGCTGTCTCCAGTAGGTGTTCCTTGTTCTCGGGCCAACTGAGGGGAAGGGGAGTAAGAGAAGCCATGACCATTCCACGGAGTCTTTTGGGATCTTGGAACCCGAGCCCTCAAGCCTCTAGACTCGAGTGGTCAAGTGGTGGGCCCTGCTGTTGGCCTGCCTCAGCTGCTCAGAATCACACCCTGCTCAGGAGAGTGTCAGCTGGAAGGCTTTGTGCAGAGCCCAGATTTTCAGCTTGTCAGAAATTTACCAGAAGAGCAAATAAACACAAAACCCAACCTAAACTCAACTGTCACCCTTCTCCAGGTATTCCCAACACCAGCCCAGCAGCCAGTGGCCACACCACTAATGACCCCCAGCTACTCCTACACAACGCCCAGCCAACCCATCACCACGCCACAGTACCACCAGCTGCAGGCCAGCACCACCCCACAGTCTGCCCAGGCCCAGCCCCAGCCCTCCTCCAGCTCCCGGCAACGGCAGCAGCAGCCAAAGTGAGTACACCAACAGTAGACAGGTCGTTAGTCGAGGTGGGCGCTCTGGGTCTCCTGACAACCGTAAGCCAGGTGGTGTCCCCCGGAGGACTAGGCTCTGGGAGGAGCCAGAAGAATACTGCTGTCTATAGATGTGAGATCCATCTCTGCGGGAATGGAGGCTCCCGGGGACTGTGGGGTGGGCTTTCTTCTGGCGAGCCGCAGGCCGAGTCAAGTCCTTTATCACACACCCTGGTTCTCCCTCCAGGTCCAACAGCCATGCAGCCATCGACTGGGGCAAGATGGCAGAACAGTGGCTGCAAGAGAAGGAGGCGGAGCGGCGGAAACAGAAGCAGCGGCTGACCCCTCGGCCCTCCCCCAGCCCTATGATCGAAAGCACCCCCATGTCTATTGCTGGCGATGCCACCCCACTCCTGGACGAGATGGATCGGTAGGGCGCCTGCTCCTAGGACTCTGGTTACCTCTGAGGCTGGGAGAGACCTGGCTGCCCACTGCCTCACTCCCTGCCCCTCCTTTTCTGTCCATAAAGTGGCGTGAATTGACGTTCTCTTTGGTGGTCAGCCTGGATGGGCGACAGGCTAGATGGCCTTGCGAACTTGAGCTCAGTGTGCGCTAGGCAACAATCCTCTCCTCCAGGCCGTCACTGACTGCCTGTCCTGGGACCAGGCTGGGAGCGGCGTGTGGCAGGGAGGAAGAAGAGGAAGAAGAAGGTGAGAGTGGAGTTTTGTGCTCTGCTCCCTACAAGCCATTTTGGGCTTCTGCCCTCCCCTGACTCTGGGCTGCGGCGGGGCCAAGTTCAGCACGCGAGTCTCCCCCGCGCTCGTGGGGAGAGGGATGCTATTTATTCAGTTTGGGACAGGAGGACGAGTACTTCCACCCTGGTGCCAACAGCAGGGTGGCCGTCAAAGCAGGATGACGAGGGATGTAGGGGAGCAGTGCTGACCTGCCCAGCCCCCACCTGGCTGCCCTCACCCCTTGCTGCCGCCGCTTCCTGCCTGTCATTTGAATAAACAGTGTTTCTACAGAGCACCTGACAAAGCCTCTCTCTCCCAAGTCTCCGGCTCTTGAGGGGGAGCTTTCAAAGCTGTGTTGGGAGCTCTGCAGGCTCCCCTGACCCCAGGCCTTCAGAGAGGTGGTGACTCACAGAGGAGCAGGTGGCTTCTGCATCAGACCGCCTAGGATCACAGCACTGTGACCTTGAGCAAGCTTTCTTGTCTGTAACACAGAGACAAGGATACCTGCCTCAGCAGGGCAGCTGTGAGGACTGAGATAAAAGGTGTGACGGTCAGTCCGGGGGCTGGGACCTCATCACACCTCAGTAAATGTTTGCACAGCTGTTGCTTCTCAACACACGGCCACCCCATCCACCACCTTCTGGTCTTCTCTGCCATGCCGGGGAGAGGCCAGAAGTCAATCTGGGTTTCTCCACTTGAGCCCTACGCCTCTCCCCACTTTTAGCTGACTGGGCCTTGGGATCTGATCTCTACGTGAGTCGCCCCAGGACAGGCCCTACACTCACCTGATCCTGCCCACACAGCCCTGGTGAGGGCCCCTTCGTCTAGCCCGCTTCCTCTTTAGTTCTGAATTGATCTTCCTGTGTTCCTTCACGTCTTGTCTCACGGCCCTGGGAAAGCAAGGCTTTCCCCTCCCTTTTCTCTGAGGACTGCTGCCCATACTTGGTGGGCTTCCCACCTGACGTCTTCATTCAAGATCCCTTTGGCTGTTTCTTGGCAGGAGTTGGGGGGAGGGGCTTGCCTTCTGACAGGAATTCAGTTCCTTTCCCTTAAGTATAAAAGGTTTCTAGAAGGGGGACTTGCCTGATGCCTGCCGATGTGCGGGACATGGGTTCGATCTCTGGCCTGGGAAGATCCCACTGAGCCCATGCTCCGCAACCAGAGAAGTTACCACAATGAGAAGCCTGAGCACAGCACCAAAGAGCCAGTGCAGCCAAAAAAAATAAATTTAAATCTTTTAAAGAAGGGGGGGTGGGGACAGTTTAGAAGGGCTGAGCGGGAGCAGAGCCAACCAGCTGGGAAGACTGTGTTCCCTTCAATGCCACCAGCACCTTCCCCAGGGCCACTTAAGAGTAGGGAAAGGCCAGGCACGGTGGTACAGAGTGGGTTAAAAGGTTCAATTTATTAGGGGTATCACTGCACACAGTACTGCCCTTCACCAGGTCGATTTCACACAGACCTGTCTCCTTCCCACCCAGTTGTGCCTGGACCTAGGATATTACAGAGAAACGGGCTCTGCCCCTTCCCTGCCCACCCACCTACCTTCTCTGGACTTCTCTTGAAAGACGGACCGCCCTTCAGAAACCCCCGCAGCCCCTTAGCCCTTTGGCTCCAGCCATGCCCAGAGCCTGCCCCCTGCCCCCACAAGTAGCCAGGTTGGAGGGAGAGAGAAGCAGGGGGTCAGCTACAGGCTTGATCGCATTTATTCTTCACCCTGGTCGCCTCAACTGAGATTGGGGTTTGATGCTGGGGGAGATCTCCTCTTGTTGATCTTCTTGACTGGCGAGGTCTTCAAGCCGGGCTTCTTGACCTGGACCCCGTTCTTCTCTCTCTTCCTGGGTGATGAAGACTCCACAATATCCTCACTGGAGGGTTCCTCCCGCCCAGGGTCATTGTAACTGTCCTCACTCTCCAGATCCTGCCGGCTGTCTGGGCTGGACTCTGACATCCTGGCCAGCTCTCTTGGGCTTAACGATCGGCTTAAGTCCGGAGGTGATTCCGATTTAACTGGGCTTTTCTTCTTCATCAACTTGCCCTTCTTGACTTTTTTCTTCACCTTTGCTTTTTCCTTTTCGTCCGTCTCCTCCTCCTTGTCTTTCTCTTTTTTTTTCTTTATCTTCTTGATCACCCTGTTGCCCTGGGACTTCCCAGTGGGGCTTTCAGAACGCCAGATGGTGATGGGAGCTGCTGAGTCAGGGGCACCCGTGATCATGCTCATGCCTGTGTCGGTGGGGGAGTCAGTGGGGGTGGGTCCCACCTGGGTCGGGATGGGAGGCTTGCTTTCCTCTTCCTCCTCCTCCTCCTCCTCTTGGTTTAGGTCATCTGCCCCACACTCATGGTGGATGGGGTGGTGGATCACTGCCACGGAGACAGGCCTGTAGCTCTTGCACCTTTGAGGAAGGGGGGCAGGGAAAGATGATTGAGGAGAGCAGGGCAAGGTGACTGACAGAATGTGGGGGCCAGTGCCCCCTTTCCACCTGCCAGAACTCACCAGCCGTACCAGAACCGCTCCACACACTCTTCCTCTGGGATGAGTTCAAAGCATGGGGACTGGATGATGTCGAAACAGGTTGAGTCCACATCTCGGGAGCAGGTTGGGCCCACATCTCCAGAGCTGCTATTCGTCTTCTCTGAGCAGTCCTTCAGCCTGCCATACAGGGGGCTCAGCCTGGCTCCCATGCCTCCATGACTCCCCAGGGGCCCAGAGCGAGAAGCCTAAGGGACAGCAGGCTTCCACTGGGCCCAGCCCAGGCTGCGGGAAGACCTCCCCACGGCCCCTGGAGCAGAGCCGGGCTTACAAAGCTGGGGCCGGGAGGGCAGAGCTGACACGGGGAACCACAGTGGACATTTTGGGCCTGGGTCTGCCCAGGAGAGACTCCTGGGCTGTTGGTCTCCCGAGGAGGGGGCCTTACCTCGAGTCACAGTCACAGTGGCTGAGAGAGTGCAGGTGCACGTCGTGGTGGACACAGTCAGGGGAGAAGGGGCGGACGATGTGCCCAGCACACTTGTGTTTCCAGCAGCACCTGTCGGTGTTCTTGAATTCACCTGAGGCGGGAAGGGCATGGGTCACAAGGCGTCCACGGCAGCACACCTGGATCTCCCCTCTCAGCTCAATCTAAAGGTTTCATCGGGTTCCCCTGCTGCTACCACCCTCCCTCCCCCACAGTTGTTTTGTTTTTGGCCTCACTGTGCAGCTTGTGGGATCTTAGTTCCCCCGACGAGGGATTGAACCCAAGGGCTCCAGCACTGAAAGCACGGAGTCCTAACCCTACTGGACTGCCAGGGCCATCCACCCACACACGCACACACAGCTGTCCTTGTTACTTGGACAGTAACTTGGTTACTGCTTGGTAGCAGTAACTCAGCCCAACAGCACCTAGGTCTCAGCCTCTCCTCTCCCCAGCCCATTGCATGTGAATCTGCCTGCCCCTTGCAGACTTCCAGGACAGTGTCTCACCAAGGTCCCCACCAGCCCCATGCTATCTGGTAACACCTGCCTCTTCCCCTCCCCTGCCTTCTATGGGACCCCCACCTTCCCAGGACCCTCCACTGACTCCCACCTGCCCCTCACCCAGTGCTCAGAGTTGTCAGCTGACCCCGTGTGCGCAGAGTAACTCGGGGAGTGGAGGGCCGAGGGGAGCCAGTGGCATCTTTGGTTCCACTCAGCACAGGCCCAGAGGGGAGACCGATGTCCCGCCCCTCCCAGCCTTTGAAGCCGCTTCAGCCCCAGGGCCCTGCTAGAGCAGGCCGGCTTGAGCCAGGGAGGAGCCTGACTGAGCGCCACCCCCCACCACCCCTGCCGTGTCACGCCCCTGGGCTTCTGTCTCTTCTTCCGCTCTTCTCTAAGCCTCTTCTCCCTGCAATGCCTGTCTCACCCTCACTTGTTTCCCCTTTCTCAGACTCCCTGTTCCCTCCTTATCAAGTTCCCATTCCCCATCCATTCTCTCCCCAGTCCTTAGAGCCACAAACTTGAACAACCTTGTAGGGGGCACAGGGGAGAAGCTGCCAAGAGATGACTGGAATTAGGGGAGGCCCCCGAGGAAAGATGCCTACCTCTTTTGCTAGGATGCATCAAGCCTGTAGGCACACTGGTCTCGCCCAGCCTTCACTCGCACTGCCTCACCTCTGACCCTGCCTAAGGCCCCAGTGGCGTAATCCTTGGGCCACCATCTATAACATAAGCCCACAAAGGGACAGGGCACCTTCCTGCAGGTTCCCCCTGAACCTCGGCTCCAGGTACTCGTGAGATCCAGGGCTGCCTGGCTTGGGGTGCTGTGGCTGGCTGACTCCCTCAGAACAGGCCAGGAGGACTGTGCCTTTATCCAGCCCTGACACGGAGTAGAACTGGAGCAAGACTTCATACTGGCCTCCAGCCAGCAGTTAACTCAGGCTGGCCTTAAAGTTACTCCAGGTGACCTTAAAGGACTTGAGAGGTGAGACAGAAGCTTGGTCTGAGCCTTCCCCCACCTTCCTCGTCCCTTCCCTTCCCCCCACCAGGCTGTTGGGGCCTGGGTCCCCCATACCCCACCCCCCCCACCCCGCCCAGATCCACTTCCTGGCCTCCCTTTGTGCTTCCTTTCCTCCCACGCGCCAAGGCGAGGGAATAAGAGTCCTGCCTGGGAGGCAGGACCTTGGAACACCATCACCACTGCCTCAGGGTTTCTCCAGCACTGCTGAACTGCAGCAAAGGGCAGCAGAGTGGCAACTGCCCTGAATTTGTAGTCAGGCCTGAGTCCAAGTTGAGTTGGGTGACCTAGGGGCAAGTTACTTTACTTCTCTGAGCCTTCATTTCCTTACTCACAAAAATGGAATGATGGTAATGCCCCTTTTGCAGGGTTGTTGAGAGGACTCAGTTCACATGTGTCAAAGATATTTGTGCACCATAAAGGGCTGTACAAAGGAAAGGGGTGGCACTCTCTGCGGGGCACGAGAAGGAGCTGGGGTAGGGCAGCTAGGTGACCCTTTCAGGACCAAACACCTCCCTCCCTCCTGCCTAACCCCTGGGGCCAGAGATTTCCACACACCCCGCCCCCACTTGAAGGAGGACCCACCTTCAGAGGATAAAGTAGAAGCATCTGTGCTGGACTCCACACTAGCCAGCAGGTGTCCTCTCCCCCAGCTGGGCAACCTGTTTATATCTGAGAGAGTACACAGAGGTAGCAGCAGCCCCTCCCCACTCCATTCACTCAGAAAACGGCTCCGGAGAAGCTCCAGGGACAGCCCCCAGGAGATGCAGCCTTTAAAAGACAATAGTCCCTGCTCTCCACAGGGGCTGGGGGAGGGGATGAGGAGAGGAGACACCGTCTGTAACAGTTCAGGATGGTGTGAGGCAGACCCTGATAGGGAGGGACAGGGTTGGGAGGAAGGCCTGTGGGAGCAAGGACACTCACTGAAATTGGGGGCACGGGGCTTCTTGGAAGAAGCATAATAGGAGTAGGATCTGGAGAGAAGAAGAGGAGTGAGCCAGAGTCTAGGTAAGAAGGGACAGTTTCAGGGAAGGGATTGTCCCAGGGTGTCCCCAAACGAAACTCCAACACGACAGCAGCTCCATCAGCAACCACAGAGTAAAGTCTGCACTTCCTTTTCCTTCCTACAATTGGCTTTGTCCTTTGAGGGTACCGGACTGAGTCCTGCTTAAGGAAAGGAGATGATTGCTTTGGGACTTCTGCTGGGCCTTCAGTGGTACTTGGTCATCCTTCTACAGGTCTCTGGTCAGCTCTATCTGTTTTCCACGGCACAGGAAGTGCTCAAATGAATGAAACTATGAATGCTTCCCCGGAAATTTGTACCCCGCGACTGCTGCTCTCAACACATCATTGCGTGGGCTTCATCCCTGGCTGCTCCCACCCCCATCGACTTCTAGCCTGGGGAAGTGTCCCTCCTTCCTCCTTGCCCAAGCGTCTGAACTCCAGGTCCTGGACAGAATGCTCACTTCTGCCTCTTTCATGTTTGTTTTTCTTCTTACAGGCTATGAACATTTTCAAACAAAACATTCTGTGAACCCTATTTCTCCTTATGTAACTGCATAGCCACCCTTCTTCCTTTTCACTTCCTCATTTAACAGATGTATTGGACAGCTTCACTAGGCGGCCTACCAGCAAAGAAGGCCCAGTCCCTACCTTCAGTGTCTTGACCTTTGTCTTCTCCAGCCACTACAGCATGGCAGCCATCCCTGCCCTCCTATCAGAATAGCCCAGGCAAAGGCCACCAGTGATCTAATAGCTAAACCCAGTGACCTTCTTTTTGTCTCATCTCACTGACGCTGTTGATTAATCAACCTCTTTCTTCTGCAGACTCTTCTTTTGGCTCTCATGACACACCTCTCATCTCTTTCTTCCTTCCTAGCTTTTAATTCTTTCCTAACTTCTTTGCTGGCCTGTACTCCTTAAATTGGTGATGACCAGGGTTCTTTTGCTGGCCTCATTCTCAGAAGACTCTACAGGCTTGTCTTGGATAATGTTATCCATTTCCATGGTTTCAACATCCACTAATAAAATGACATAAATCTCGATCTCCAATGCATACTGCTTTCCTGAGCACATAGCCTATGTCCTCTCCGATATTCTCAAAACATCAGACCAGCACATGTCATATGAACCCACCATCTTCTCCCTACCCTTCATGAAACACTGTCTCTTGTAACTTCCATTTCAGAGAGCAACGGACACCTCAGCTAGAAATCTAGGGATCATCCTTTGCCTCACTTCTCACCAACTCAATGACCAAGTCTTGCCATGCTTGCTTGTCCCCACGTCTGACTGATTCAGACCTATCAGTTATCTCTGACACAGACAGCTGGAGTAGCCTCCCACCTGGCCTCCCTAACTTCTGTCTCACTCCCTACATCCACTCCTCACGATGCAGCCAAACTGGTTTACCACGTTCCTCCTCTTTAATAGCGTTCCACTACCTTCAGGATGAGGTGCAAACTCTCCATCATGACATAACTGGTCCCCCAGTTGGTTGACTGAATGAACACATGAGTAGAAGAAAATAAAGGCCTACTGGTGCCACAAGAAGCTGTGGCATTGGAGATTCTGTCCAGGGTTCAAATCTGGGGACTTATCTGGGGAAAGAAAATTGACCTTGGATGAGCATTTTTCCAGGGTCAGGCACTGTGCTGGGCTTTTAAAATATGCCATTGATTCTAAATCCTCACCAAAGCACATTTTATGGATGGGGACACAGAGACTTACAATAAGTAACTTATCCAAAAAAATAAGTTAATAGATGACAGAGGTAGGATTCAAATCCAATTTTCTTGGCTCCATAGTCTATGCTCTTTCAGCCTCTCTACTTGTGGTTCCTATCCAAAACCTGTCCTGCCAGCTATCACTTCCCACTACAACTGCTTTTCACCTCTAACACAGCCAATTCCTCACCCTCTGGTTTTACTCAATCCTGACTCCACAGCCTCCTTTATCCAGCCTGGACCCTAAAGGTCAGGCCAGAGTGACCTGAGCCAGGATCAGGATTCAAACTCTGCTTGCTCTCAACAGAGTCACTATGGAAGAGGCTTATATGCAGGGTCCACTGACTAACCGCCCCTTCCCCCGTATGCCCAAGAAGCCTTGACGGTCATAACTCTAACGCCAAGGGGAAGGATTTAATAACCCGCCTCAGATCTGAGGAAGACAATCTGCTCTAGTTTCCAGCTGAAGCAGCAATCTGGAGCTCCTGCAGCAGAAGTGATTGAAGATGGCCATAGGGGAGACCCCATAATGAATGAGTGACATTGAATGAGAGAGAGCTTAAAAGGAAGAGGGAAACTTCAGGTCTCTCAGCAGGACATTAATCGAGGTACAGGGACCTAACTCAAAACTCACAGGTGATGCTCATTTGTACAGTCCGCCCAGTCCTGCGAGCTGAGGAGCTCCCCCTGCCCTTGCGGCACAGGGGTTAGGGTTCCAGGTCGGGCGCCCGAGCAGCTGAACGGGGGAGGGAGGTAGGGAGGGGGGAAGGAGGAAGGAAGGGAGGGAAAAATCAAGGAAGGGAAGGAGGGAAGAGGGAGCTAGGCAGGGCAGCTCGGGTTTCCTTGGAAATGCCGCCCTGGCCCCGCCCACCTCTGGAGGCGATTGTGACGTCACTAGTGGAACTTCCAGATTTTTTCCTGCCTTAAAGTCAATGGAACCGCGGTTCCAGCCAAACCCTCCACTTCCTGCTTAGCGGCTGAGGCACAGCAATGCCTTCCACCCCTACAACTAGAGGTCGTAGTTCTGGCTCAAACCAGACGACCCCAGTCCAACCCGCAAGCGGTTCTCCAGCTCTCCTGTCCCTATTGCTCAATCATTGGTCCAAGTCTCGAGTGAGCCCGCCCCCAGGCCCTAACTCCGCCCCAGTCAGCCTTTGGCCCCGCCTCCTTCGTCGGGCTCTCAGGTTCCACCCCCTCCTTGGGTTCTCAGGCTAGTCCCCCGTGCCACGCCCCCCAGCTGAAAGCCCTCCCCTAATCTGCCACGCCCCCTGTTTACCCGTGCTGCTCTCATCCCACGAGCTGGTATCGTCCTCAGTTTTTTCCTTAGTCCACCTTTCAATCCTCAGTGTCGTCCTGACCCACATATCTCTCGGTCTAGTTCTTCGTCTCTACAAGACTCTTCCACGCATAAGTCCAACCCTGAACCTCAGCTTGGCCGAGCCCACTGTAAACCCCAATCTCAGCTTCGCCCCAGTCCGGTCCTTAACTCCGCCTCATGCTTGCCCAGTCTCCCCTCTCCCTCTGCTCTAGGCTGCGTTGTCTTAGCCCAAGTCTGAGCTTCAGCGGCGCTCTTCATCCGGGGCCTCCTAGCTCCTTCCGGGCCCCTCTCTCTTTGTTCCACTTTAACCTTAGCACCTCCCCCGTATCTCAGGCCTAAACTTTAGCTCGGCCGCTCAGGCCCTGCCCTCAGTCCCATCCCTAGTTCCTCTCCAGATCTGCTCCCGGCTTAGTCCTACCCCCAGAACCTAGCCCCGCCCCAACCCCGTTCTTAGCCCCGCCCCAGCCATTCTCTCAACCTCCCGGCCCCTCCCAATCCTTCCGAACCCAGCCGCAGCCCTTAGCCCCGCCCCCAATCTGCACTCGGGTCCGTGCGTGTCCGCCTGGGGAGCTACTCCCATCAGTCTCCAGTCCTCCATCCAGGATTTCAGGGTTTCTCCTTCCCTGGTGGAAGGCCGGGCTCGCTCTTTCTCTCCCCCAGCAGGCCCCTCCACGGGAGCCCAGCGAAAGAAGACGTGATACCGGATCCCAAGCCCCGCGACGGCCCCCACCCCAAGCACCCCCTCCGACTTCTATGGGGCTCCCTGTTCCAGTGGCAAATACTGCCCAATATAGATGTCAACATGGAGTCGGAGGAGCGAGGAAGGGGAAGGGCGAGTGTGCAGAAAAGCCAACTTCCAGAATAGCGTAGCAGGTAAGAACGGTAGCAAAGGACAGAGGGGTTGCTTACTGGGAACTAGAATTGATGTTCCTGACTTGGCCTCTTAGGATGATGACACCAGGCCACAGGTGTCCTTCCTTTCGCGGCCCAAATATCTGAGACAGTTCCAGCCAATCTCTGGCTCTGGGTCAGATATCAATGGGGAGCCAGGTTCTTGGTCACTCTTCACCCAAACTGTTATTATAATAGTTAAGGTTTTTAAGCTGTCCCAGGTGGCGCAAGTGGTAAAGAACCCGTCCCTGGGTTGGGAAGATCCCCTGGAGGAGAGCATGACAATCCACTCCAGTCTTCTTGCTTGGAGAATCCTATGGACAGAGGAAGCTGGCAGGCTACAGTCCATGGGGTGGCTAAGCCTCAGACACGACTGAAGCGACTTAGCATGCACCCAATGGCACCCCACTCCAGTGTTCTTGCCTGGAGAATCCCAGGGACGGGGGAACCTGGTGGGCCGCCGTCTATGGGGTTGCACAGAGTCGGACACGACTGAAGCGACTTAGCAGCAGCAGCAGCATGCATGTATGTATTAGTGCTTTATCTTATTTCATCCATGAAATGAATGATGAACGTGCTCCTCCTCTACAGAGGAGGCAACTGGGAGTTCCCCAGTCCTAGTTAGGATTCCAGTCTTTCACTGCCGTGGCCTGGGTTCAATCTCTGGTCAGGGAACTCAGATCCCATAAACCGCTCAGCACACATTCCCCACAAAAGAAAATAATAACAATAGAGGTGAAACTAAGGCACAGAGCAGAAGTGACTTGTCTGAATGTCCAACATGTACAGCAAGGTTTCAAATGCAGATCCTCCTGCTTAGAGCACATCTTTTTTTTGAAGTGGGAAAAATGTCTTATTTTTAATCCAATTTAGTTTTTAACTGTTTTAAAATATAAAAATGTGCTACTCATAATTTTATTTATATCACTAATATAGTTAGAGGTTATCAGCACATCTAAGTAAGAGCCCTCCCTCTACCTTCCTGGGCCTTCTGTTCAACCCAACAAAGCACCCAAAACTCACTTTTCACTGTGTTCCATACTCTAAAAAAATACTTCTTAGAGAAGTATTTTTTAAAAGGCAGGAAGAAGGTGAAAAAAAATATCCAACGGTAGACTTACGTTTAAGCACCAAGTAGCAGGAGACATTTTCGGGGAAGGGACCAAAGGAAAAGGGCTCTTAAAGATCTCAAAGGTCACTCAGATGTTATCCAGTGAGGGCCAAGTGCATCCCTCTACACGTGGTCCCTGAGTTCCCAGCCTGCCTGAGTCCTGCCCAAAGGCCAAGATGGCCAGAATCGCAGCAGAAGGCTCCAGTCCTAAGATGACCATATAGCCCTGCCCATTTCACATCCCTGATCCCCCACAAAGGACTCCAGACCCTAACGTGCTAATAACAGAAATTTTAATGCATAAGGCATAGTGTGAGACTAGGACCATTAAGCATCCTGAAACCTAGAGGGCCCAGCAGCTGAGTAAGAGCAGCAGGGCCCTCTTACCTCCCCGCACTGGGCACCTTGGACAGAGAGGGGCATCCAGGTTTTGACACGGTGCCTGGGGGCAGGAAGTGACTAGCATGGTCCCAAGTACCTCTCCAGGGATACTGCCACCGAGAGGCAGCTCTTTGGTCTGGAAAAACAGTCAGTGCAAATGTCCAGGGGTTGAGTTCTGGGGGAGTCAAGGTGGCACAATGCCCCAGGGCGGGCAGTCTCTGGACAGTCCTCTACCCATCATGGGCAACACGTGGGCTTCTTCTTGCTGGCAGTTAGGTAGAGGTTGCTGTCATCACTGTTGATGCCTGAAGAAGGGTGAGAAATAAGTGAGGCAAGGATGGAGGGTCCCTGAGCTCTCTGCCACCCTTGTCCAGGTGGGCACTCACGGACAACATCCCCTATGCGCCGGGATCCCGATTTCTCCAGCTCAGCCAGCACGTTGACCTCAAAGGTCAGCGCCGCCACACGAAAGAAGAACTCCCGGACATTTTCACCTGACACAGGGAGCAGATAGGAGCTCAAGGGTGGTTCCAGGCCGAGGGGCACAGCTGGAGGTGTAGGAGTGAGAGGCAAGGCAGGCCGGAAGGCCAGGTGCCTCTGACTCACCAGTGAGAGATGAGACTGCCCAATACTCAGCCTTCATCTCTTGGGCCACCTTGAGTGCATCTTTCTCCATCAGTATATACTGAGCAGGAGTCTGAAGGAAAGTCAGAGTCAGATGCTGGGCATGGGGTTTCCCTTGTCGAGATGTGAAGTCCTCCCCCACCACTGGCACACTCACACTCAGGTCCTTCTTGGAACCCACGAGGAAGAGAAGCACGCTGGAAGGGTCGTTCTCCTTGAGCGCATCAGCTAGCCACTGCCTGCCATAGACAGTGGACAGCAAGGGATGAGGGAGCCAGATAGGCTCCCCCCACTTCTATGCCCAATGACGCTCCCTCTGGTCCTGAATGCACTCTTCTCCTTCCCTTCCATACTCCTGACCCGCCTCTTTTTGAACATTCTCTTCTCAGAGCCCCCATTATAGTGCAGCATGCTTACTTACTTGGTATGCTCCAAGGAGGCCACATCATTAAGGTTGAAGACAATGATGATGGCTGGAAGAGTGGCAGAAAACGGGTGCAGATTGTTGGGGAAGATGCTACTGGCTCATTTCCACAATCCCTCCAGCCCTAGGCTAGAGGCCAGGTGTACCCACCTACCTCACTTCACCCTGGTACTTACCTTGAGCTCCTCGGTAGTAGGTTGATGCGATGCACTTGAACCTCTCCTGTCCAGCGGTGTCCCAGCTGGGAGGAAGGTGGGGAGAACACAGGTATGTGTGGGGCAGGGTGGTGCTGGGGGCTGAGGTGGGGAACAGGTGCTGGGAGAACCAAGGGCGGGAAGGAGTGGGGAAAGAACTCACAGCTGCAGACTGAACGGGACACCCAACACCTCAAATCGTTCCATCTCAAAGTCCACTCCGATGGTGGCCTTGTAGTTCTTATCAAATGTGTCTTTGCAGAACCTGAGGGGGCACCAGATGCTCTGGTCTTGAGCCCAGTCTGCCTGGCTAGGCTTGGGCTCACCCCCCTCAGCTTCAGCACCCTCTTACCTATTAATGAGACAAGTCTTCCCCACTGACAGGTCGCCCACCACAATGACCTTGGAGATCTTAAATCTGCTGGACACAAGAGTGGGCGGGAAGAGTGAGCTCTAGCTCCTTCACTCAGAGGAGCCCCAGTGCTCCCAGGCAGGTCCACAAAGGGAGCTGCTCCTGGGCTGAGATTACCATAAACACCAGGCCTCAACAGAAGTGCTAGGGAGGAGTGGTTCTGCCTCAGTATCAGAGAGACTGATTTTGCATCCCAGCTCTCACTTACTAGCTGTGTGACTCAGGACAAGTTTCTTAGCTTCTCTGAGCCTCAGTTTCAACATCTGTTAAGTGGGGATTTAACACACATTTTATTGGGTTGTTGTGAAGGTTAAAATGAAATAAATGTCCTATATTCTGGACTGGTCAAGTGGCTCAGCAGCAAAGAATCTGCCTGCCAAGCAGGAGACCCAGGTTCGATCCCTGGTCGAGAAGATCCTCTGGAGAAGGACATGGCAGCCCACTCCAGTATTCTTGCCTGGGAAATTCCAGGGACAGAGGAACCATGGGGTCACAAAGAGTTGGACACCACCAAGTGACCAAACAACAACCCAACAACCCCCTCCCCCTCAACACACACACACATACATTCCAACATCTCTCCCTCCCTCCCCAGGATACAACTTAAAAGTGGTATTTTCCATTTAATAAAAGACAATAATTATATGCAACACACTGCCTGGCACACAGTACATGCTCAATTAACGGTGGCAACTGTTAATAGTATTATCTCTCTTTTTTTTTAAACCCACAATGGGACTTATCCCTCTAGGACAGCTCACTGTCCTGGAGGCCAAATAGATGGAGTGTGGGAAGCTAAGCTGGTGACCACAGCCTTAAGTTGGACCCCCTCCCTGTGTCAGGAATTCAACTGCCACCTTCCTACCCAACCCCATCTCTTAGGACTTGCCACAAGCCAGCTGGAAGAAAGAGGAGCACAGGGGCACGCTAAGGGGGAACAGTGTGGCTGGCAGGGACCGAAATGGAGCCTGCAGCTCTTGGCTTTGCACCCTTGCTTTGACTGCAGGTTTCCTGGGACTCCATTTCTTCCTTCCGGGTGTCTCTAACTCACCCCACGGTGCCTGTCCTGTGCTCCTGGCAGGCGCAGGTGACGCGGGGCTGGAAGTCTTTGTGCACGTGCAAAGCGGCCTCCTTCCTCAGGCACTGGGTGGAGTGGAAGAGAATGGAACTCACCCATTTCCTGGCCCTCAGCCCGCCACCGAGCAGCCCCGGGCGGGGCGGGAGGGTGGGGGTGGGGAACGGACCACCCAGAAGCAGCTGGCCTAGCAGGGCGGCAGGGTTGGGCCCAAGCCCGGTCCGGTGCCGCCGCCTCCCGGCCCACCCCCACCGCCGCCCGAAGCCCGACGTGGCCCTGGCGCCTACCTGGGGCAGCTTCGTCAGGACGCGGTCCCTCCGCACCGGCGCCAGAATGTTCATCTTGCCTGCGTCCTTGCGGGGCGCCCTGAGAAGGCGCGGAGGCCTGATGCGCCCCGGCGACCCGGGCCCGTGGAGACCCGACAATCACCCGCGACCGAGGGGTCCCGACTATAACTCGGGGCCACGGGGAGCCTACGGGAGCCCGTGGCCTCCGGGACGCTACGACCACCGCGGGCCACGGGGATGAGACAATCACCGGGGGCCGGGGCGAACCCACAATCACCCGGGCCCGGGGCGTCCCTAGGACGACTCGAGGCCTGGGAGACCCCTCGGCCTCCAAGTGAGGGCGGGGAGTCCCGTCCGGGGGGACCCGAGTCCGCGCAGACCCTACAATAACTCGGGGTCGGATAGTTCCTACGATAACTCGAGGCCGTGGAGACCCGACGACAACTCGGGGTTGAGGCGGCCCTACCATAACAGAGCAGCCGGGGGGCGCTGAGCGGCCCCGCCACACGGGGTCAGTGTGTGCAGGGACCCCACCGTGCGGCCGAGGAACTGCTGCAGGAGGGGGCGAGGGGCCCAGTCCGCCGCAGGGCCTCGCGTCCCACTCCGCTCTCCCTCCGCCAACGCTGTAACTTGATCCCCGGAAATTCCTGGAAAAGGGCCGCCCCCTGCCCCTCTCCCGGCAACTCCCGGCCTCGCTGCCCGCCCCTACCTCCCCCTCTTCTCTTCCCCGAGTGCTGCCCCAGGTCAGGCTCCCCTGCCAGACTGACTCGCCAGGGCTCCGGGTCCGCCCTCACCCAGGTTGCAACCTGCCGAGAGCAGGATCCCCCAAGTCTCTCCCCAGCATCTCCTGTGCTGGGAGGAGCCTCCAAGGGGACCCTTACCCCGCCGAACTGGTGAAGGGGAATCGGCGATCGCTGCGCAGCATCTGGCAGCAGGAGGGGAAAGGGGGAGAGAAGGGGCCCTAGGAGAGGCGGCGCTTCCCTCGTCAACTGCAGGCCTAGGACATGACTCATAGGGTCTGCTCCCGCTCGCCCTTCTGCCCTGGGAGGTGGCGATGCCAGGGTAGGAACGAGGTACCCACCGAGGAGAGAGGTGTCCGAATCTGGTGCCTTTTCCTCCAAGGCTGCCGTGTAGATTGGAGGCCTTGGGGGGCCGACGATCAAGCTGCCTTCCTTGATGGAGGATAAAGGAGGTCTAGGGGACCGAGAATTTCCTCCTTTGGGGGGGTCACCATTCTGGGACCTGGGGACTCTACTTTGGCACGGGCCTTCTTCGCTCCGATCCCAATGGAATCTACCCCCGCTCCCCCAGGACTTTTCCTTTTTGCAGTCTGCAGGCTAGAAGAGGGGGTAGCACACGGTAAATCTCACCTTCAAAGGGAATCTCTGATTCCGAGAGAGGTGGGGGAGGGCATAAAGGTATTGTGATGGGGCGGGTAAGCAGTCCCTCAAAGAAGCTAAAACCTGAGCGTTTACTAAACCTTTACGTGTGTCATGGAACTGAATTTGGGGATGCAAAGATAAGCAAGGAAAGGAAAACTATTTAAGGGGAGGGGACTGTGAATGAAATCATTCCCAAGAAGAACGAGCATATTCTGGAGAAATCTGAGCGCTGAGTGTTTGGAATATTGGTAGTCTCTTCGAAAAGATTCCCGGGAAGACGCATGAATGCTGTCACAGGTAAAGAGGGGAAATGTGACCACCTCCTCTGACACTTTGCTCCTCCCTTCTGCCTGACTCGACCAACTAATCACCCTGTTATAAATAAGTCCTCTCCCCTCTCTCGACCTCAATTTCCACAGATGTTGTCTGACAAAGTTGGACTGGACAAATCCTGCTCTAACATTCTAGAATTTTGCTTCACTCTACTGAGTCAATCTAACTACAGTATTAATTCCAGTTTGCAGTGGAACTGCAATCCTTCATCCTCGGTGGCGCTAGTGGTAAAGAACCCGCCCGCCAATGCAGGCAAACTTAAGAGACTCAGGTTCGATCCTTGGGTCGGGAAGATCTCCTGGAGCAGGGCATGGCAATCCACTCCAGTATTCTTGCTTGGAGAATCCCGTGAACAGAGGAGCCTGACGGGCTACAGTCCATGGGGTCGCCAAGAGTCGGACACGACTGAAGCGACTTAATCGCTTCAGGCACACAAGCACACAATCCTCCTCCCTAAAGTTGCTCAAGATGCGAAGCGCTCAGATCCGCGCAGCCGCAGGTTATACCACTGAAAATAAACGCGTGTCTCCAAAAAACTACAACCCCCAAGAAGATTTAGGGTCTGACAAGCGGCGGGGTGGCGCTAGCTTAGTCTCTCTCGCGAGGAAATAAAAATCTAACTACCATTCCCGGCGGGCGCAGCGCTGCAGATTGTCCAATCAGCTTTAAGTAAAAAGTATCGCGAGTCTTCGGTGAGAGTTGGCTCTATAAGCCCGTGGTACCAAGTCTCGGAAACCCTTTTCATGAAGATGGCGCCGAAGGCGAAGAAGGAAGGTGTGTGCTGGGGCTGGGGATCAACAGCTGACTGGCCGAGGGTCCCCGCAGAGTGAATGAACTGGGAGGACGACGGCTGGGCTAACCCTTGCGGTGTCTGCTCCGGAGCAGCTTCCCGCGTTTCGGCAACGCTAAGGAGCGCGTACGCCTAGCCGCATGGTTGGGGCTCTAGTGAAGGGGGTTGGGGAGGCAATCCTGGCCTGTACCGCCTGCCAGGGACAGCCGGGTCGTCGGCTCTGGGAAGCTCCATGTTTCCTAGACCTGTACGGAATCAATACTCAACTGTTTGACCCCACGTTAAATGGGTGGCTGTGCAATGGTATATACAAAACTACTAGTTCACATTCTAGTAAGTGCCAAGCGTTCGTTCATTGCTAGTTTCTTTCTCATCCCAAGTTCGTCCTAGAATCGTGCACATGATGGAAAAATTTTAATCTCCTGAGACTTGTGATGTCTTCAAAGGAACCACTGATGCACGTGTGGCCTGGGACGCCCACTACCGGTCTTGAGGCCAGAAGTGATTTCTAAATCCTTCACCCTCGTTTTCTTTGCTTTTCTCAGCCCCTGCTCCTCCTAAAGCTGAAGCCAAAGCAAAGGCTTTGAAGGCCAAGAAAGCAGTGTTGAAAGGTGTCCACAGCCACAAAAAAAAGAAGATCCGGACGTCGCCCACCTTCCGGCGGCCCAAAACACTGCGGCTCAGGAGGCAGCCCAAATACCCTCGGAAGAGCGCCCCTAGGAGAAACAAGTCAGTACTGCCCCTTGTTTATGAAAAGATGTTTGGGTATCTTCCATTGGTAATTGGGAAATTTACCAAACATAGAGTATGGCTTCTCAAAATCATGTTGGTACCTAGAGTGCTTGTCTAACGGGAGTATGAGATTAATGCCATATTTAAAACAACCCAGAGTCATTGTCAAAGTTAGTCAATTGTTAGATTGTTTCATATGTGGTTTACTTTCTGGGGAGTATAAAGTGGGACTGAAATCTTGAAGAGTTCCAGGTTAGGGACCTGTATTGGACAGTGAAGGCCTGCAGCAGTATATAGCAGCTTCTTTTCATTTACTTTCCCAAATGTTTACACTGAAGGAATGGTCGGGGAGGGGGGGTGGGCAAAAGGATAGGGTACATGAGTGTTTTGGTGTCACACTGTTGGTGATAACTGACCTTAAGGAGCACAGTTGAGAGTAGAGCCATGGTAGTGGTTACCACCAAAGGTAATTTAACCATTGCTTCCTACGAAAAAGGCAGAAGAGTAGATTGTGTCCACAGAGAAAAGGACTTTTACCCCCATTTGCACCTAGAATTTAGTGTGATGAGAGGTTGAGACCTGATCTCTATCTTCAAAAGAGGACAGTATACCCAGGCAAACAGAGCTTTGCTTCTCTAAATTTCAGAGGGAAAGCTATGTCCTGAAGGGCTATTGTAACTTTAAGCCATAAATAAAAAGTTGCTCTCAAGAATTGATGGCTTACCAGCCAGTTTTCAGTAACCAAAACAGGGAAAAACAGTCAATTCAGCCTCATAGTGAAGCACCAACATTCTTAGGCACCCTAGCCTGGATTTCAAGATTCCATAGTCTTAACTTTGCTCTTGGGTTTGGTTTTCTAACTTCTTAAGTCTCACCTTTCTTTTAGAAATTTGCTCCTCAGGAATGTTGAGGTCAGGTAAAGAATGAAGAGGGTTGGAACTCAAAGATGATTGTTTAATCTCTTAAAAGGATGAAAGCTCTTGAAATGTCACTAAGCCAAGGCTCCAGGTTCCCAAGTTTCAGGGTGCATGTGATGACACTGTTCAGCGACCAAAGTCTGACAGAAATGATTGCTATCATTGTCTGATACACCTGGGCCCTTTGAGCCTTGGGCTCCAAAAAAGGGCCCATCCTTTTACTGGGCCCACGCCAGGTGACCCCGTTTTACCTTTCTCCCAGACTTGACCACTATGCCATCATCAAATTCCCCCTCACCACCGAGTCAGCCATGAAGAAAATAGAAGACAACAACACACTGGTATTCATTGTGGACGTCAAGGCCAACAAGCACCAAATTAAACAGGCTGTGAAGAAGCTCTATGACATTGACGTGGCTAAGGTCAATACTCTGATCAGGTAGGTGAGTGGGGCCCTGTGGGATGGGAGGAGGCCAGGGCCTCTGTCACCTAAATGGCAAGAAATTCCTTGATGCTGCTTTTGGGGTCCAAAGTAGGCTTCCCAGAACGTCAGCTGTCCTGTCTCTAGGACTTAGGGGTTAGTTGCTCATTTTCCTGATCCCCTACCTCTAGGCAAAAGCAGGCCCTAGAGTAAGGTACAGTTAATGTCAGAATACCTGTGGTTTGTGGTTTAGTGGCTTCCCTGACTCCCTCTGTGCAAATGATGGAGAAAAATCACTATTTGTGAGGAAAAAAAAAAAATGACATGAACAAAGGAACCACTGATGCACCAGAAGTCTGGGTGGAAGAGGGTATGGGGGCAGTGAGGGGCAGCAAGGATTAAGGCTTCCTTCACCACCCCAGGCCTGATGGAGAGAAGAAGGCATATGTTCGACTGGCTCCTGACTATGATGCTTTGGATGTTGCCAACAAAGTAAGTTTCCTTTGCTACAAACTCCTTAACACACTCCCTGGGTGCAAATGATGTGTCTGTTAGTGACCAAAGCCTGACTTCGGTGATTAGTCTTAACTGACTGACTGCACCTCTGTCTTTTAAAAATACTGTGACATTCCCTCTTAATCTTCACATTTCAACTTCCAGTAACAGAGTTCCCTTTTGTTTTTCAGATTGGCATCATCTAAACTGAGTCCAGCTGGCTAATTCCAAATATAAAAGTTTTCACTATATATATGCTTCTTGTCTTTATGTTGATTTTTGGGTGAGGGGCCATACTGTGGTACATGCACACTTAAGTAACCAGGCTTGGTTGGGTAAGACTTTTGGTCTACTTAACCTGTTGGAACACTCAGCCATATCACTTCACCATACTTGCAGCAGAGATTTATGACCCAGATTACAGTTGGTTGTCCTAGGACAACTACAACTTGACCTCCATCCTGGAGGTAAGAGGCCAAGCAAGAAGCTTTACAAGAATGCCTTCCTTTATCTGGAAGAGGCTCGGTATGAGACCAATATCCAGAGGTTCCATTAGCATCCATGTCAGGGCTGTGTGGCTTGGCTGGCTTTGCAGTAGCACCTTACCCCACACCCATCTACTGCGTCCAACCGGTCTGTCTGCTTCCCTCACCCCTTGCCCAAGAAAGGACAAGGACTTCAGAGGCCTTCTTTCATTAGTGTTTTAAATAGTAGGAGCAGGCTTGGTGGAGGCTGGCCCCAACAGAACACCTCGGGCGAGGGGCTAAGCCTCTTCTCCATTCCTGTGAGGCTGTTCTTGGTGGTGTTTGCTGTCCTTGCCACAAATCCCTAACTGCTTTTTCACTCAGTCAAGAACTTGTCTTTGTGTTGGTGGCTGGGGACGCGCTGGGGGCAGAAGTCAGAGCGGAGGAGGCGGGAAAAGTAGACAAGGATCATGACATCTAGCATGAGCAGGATGGCCAGCAGGAAGGTTCCCAGGGTCCTCTGGCCAGCGTAACCCAGGAAGAGATGGGTGAGGTAGGCCTGAGGGGCCAGGCGGAAGAGGAAGTACATGACCAAGTTGATGTATTTGTTGACCCGATAGAGGAGGAGATGCTGGGCATTATTGATCTTCATCATCATGCGTATCGTGAGGAAGATGTTGCTGACCTCCACCAGCAGTGTTAGGACACCCCCACCAACAAATCTGCTCCAAAAGATGCCTGAAAAGAAGGCACCCATAGCCTACAAGGCAAGGGAGAGAATGGGTTAGGGCCCAGATACTACGGTTTTCTTGGAAGTTAGGGGGAATATCCAGGGTATCAGAAGGAGGGATAAGAAATCTTTTAATAGCTTCACTCTGAAACAAAGTTTACAGTGGATTCAACAGTAGTAAATCTTGATCTCTGGCTGGAAGGCCATGATTGCTGGCTTTAAGTAGTGAACCAAGGGCTCATTCTGCAAGCCCTCAGCACTGTAGCATGTGGGACACGGTGGGGATGGGGTTTAGAAAAGATGGTCTTTACTTTCCAGGTTAGGTACTTTCAGGTATAGGCACCAGGCCTATACCACATCCCCAGCTTCTCACTTACCATGA
This sequence comes from Bos indicus, assembly GCF_029378745.1. Classification (NCBI taxonomy): domain Eukaryota; kingdom Metazoa; phylum Chordata; class Mammalia; order Artiodactyla; family Bovidae; genus Bos; species Bos indicus. The sequence continues at coordinate 21,417,098 of NC_091778.1, forward strand.
CGTGGTGGACGAGGTATTCCCAAGAAGCTCTTGACTGATGGCTAATCACGATATCCACCGTGTCGTGGATGAAATACCCTAGCCGAGGGATGGGGGAGAGGTTGTAAAGGGTACCGAATTAGAAGTTTATCCCTGTCTCCCCACCCATTTAATGCCTCCCGGCAAGATCTACCTGCGGAGAAGCAAACAAGCAGGTAGCCAGAAAGCGACCATGCTTTCTCGATCTCCACCAGCATCTCAGGGGTCTGCCATATACTGAAAGAGAGTGAAGAAGGCAAGCTCTCATCATTTCAGTATCCCAAAGGTCCCACAAATCCTATTACGGTAGCCAGTCCACTATTGGCTGACGAGCGAGAAGGGGCTTGGCTGAAACCCAGGTGTGTCCCGTTTCCCAGGTGAGAACACCCTCCCCCGCCCCCACCCCTCACCCCGCGCCGCCTGGGGCTGCCGCCGCTCCTGGTTGGACAGCATTCCAAGCCGAGAATCAGGTGAGACTGCCTGGGCCATAGCCCGCCGATGAGTGATGGAAAGCGGAATCCCCAGCCACCTTCACTCCCCCAGCCCTCCACTCACCACAGCAGAGCCCAGATCCCCGACACAATGGAATGCGCGAAGGAGACGAGCAGGTTATGCCAGCGCCAGGTCCGCAGGGGGTCGGCCCGCACGTGCGCAGGCAGGGGCAGGCGACAGAGCGCGTGCCGGACTGCCCGGAAGGTCAGCGTGGCGCCCAGGAGAAGCGGCAGGGCGGGGACCAGCACTGGGGGCATGCTGGCCCTCCCTGCCTCTGTCCGCCCTCTAGGGGGCCTCCTCCGGCTGTTTGGGGACGGGGCTCCCTCGCGGACCAGTCCACCCTGGATCCCTGTCCTGCCAGCCGCCGACTTCACACACACGGTTTCGGCAGAGCCTTGTAGGCCCCTTCGCTCCTCCCGTCCCCCGCCGGCCTCTGCCCCCGCCCCCAGCCGCCCGCGCCCCCGCTCCGCCCCGCCCTACCCGCCTGTCCCCGCCCCTCCGGCGCCTCTGCAGCGCAGAGAGCAATAGCCCCATTTCCCCCCGGCCCCCCGGGCCCGCCAGGCTTCCGCGGACTTCGGTCAAAAGGAGCTGTCCTGGGGGCGCCGCCGCCGAGCCACCCCTCACTGGCGCCTCCCGACGGCCGACGGAGTCCCACTTCGCTCGCTTGGCCTCGTTAACCCGCAGCCACACTTTCCCCAGGCGTTCCGGCTCTCCAGCCTGGGCGCTTCCTGAGAGAACTTTCTCTCCGCCTTCAACTGTTTGGTGGGCAGAGCAGAGCTGAGCAGACCCGTCACAATCCACGTTCCTAATCCCTGGTCCCAGGGACCAGCCGGTACCCAGCTTCGGACGGTGCTCTCCGCCCAGACCTTGTTCCACTGGATCACTAGTTTCTTGGGGCCCAAAACGTACACGTTTACCTGCCTCTACCTCGTCCCGCACCGAGTCGGTGCCTAGAAACTGTCGACTAACCCGTCAGCACCCCTCCTCCCAGCCGGCTCTTGGGCTCCTGGGGCCGCGCGGCACTCACAGTCCTCCCTGACAGTCCAGCTCGCTTCTCCCCGCTCCCTAGAGGCTGGGGCGGGGAAGACGGCCGATTTGCCCAGGCCGCTAGAGTGACTCTGCAGCCCAGTGGACTGGCGCAGAGGCAGCTCTCGACCACAAGGTGTCAGCCTATCCTCACCATGGCGCGGGATCCCCTCCCACAGCCAAAGAAAAGAGGTGATTGTTTTGGGTGGAGAGTTAGCCAGACTCTGCAAACAGAAGGGCGGTGGAGAGCTGGGGGTGGGGCGGAGGTGCTGTGACTGGGAAGAAGTATCAGAAGCCTTGAGGCGCCAAGAGGTTTCGGTGTTTGCTCTGTTTCCCCTGCTGACTCCAAGGTTACACATTAACCCCTCTGGGGCTCCTTGGTCAACCCAGGCCTGATCGGTTTCTAGGTGAGAGCACGGAGTGTCCCGGCTGAGCGGTTTTCCCCCTTGCGCTCCCCTTTGCTCTCAGGGCAGCTTTGTCCGCCAGCCACACCGGCCTGAGCCAGACGGGGATTGAGGGGGGTGGTGCGTCATGAGGGGCCCTTCTAGTGGTCATCCCGCGTGGATAAGTTTGGGCACCCTTTCAAGGAGCTGAAGATAAACACTCCTTTTCTCACATTCCTCGCCCACTCAGAAATAGGGACGCTGTCCCTTAGCTCATCACCATCCTTCCTGCTTCCTTAACAGCTTTTATGGAGCTATGGAGCTCGTGATGAGCAGGAGGCGCCATGGAGAAACCTGAAATTAAACACACTTCTGATCAAGACCTTAATTGTATTAACCAGCCCCCTACCTCTGGGCAGAACCCTTGAACTCTTATCAGCCGAACGACCATCTTTCTCCCTCTCCCCGATTCTTTCAGGTAGCAGTCCACTTCCCTCCCATCTTCTCCCAAGGAGGGCCTCTCTAGTTAAGTGTTTAAGTCAGATTACTCTGCTGCAGCGGCAAGCGTTGTATGTGTGCTCTGGGGAATTGAGAGTGTTGACGAGCGCAGAGCTCACCAGTCGGGACAGCCCGGAAACCGTGTTGCATCCTCCCTAGGTGAATCAACTTACACAGCTCAGGGTTTCCCCGGTCCCTCCCTAGGCAAACACGAAACTAGCCTTGCACCCTGCCCACAGACCGAGAGTGCTGACTCGGTTCAGTTTTGGTAGTTGATCGTTTGCGTGCTAATGAGAATCTGCCGTGTACTTCGAAAACAGCGTGATGAGTGGGCAGAGTGGGGCAGAGAGAGATCCGTCCTTTCTTCCCACCCTCTCTTGGCCTGCGCGGGGAACCCCTCCGGTCTAAGGAAGAACTGCAAGGGCCGGATGCGGCCACGTGTGTAGGCAGTGGCTGGCACAGTGCTGACCTTTGCGGGGCGTGCCAAGAAATGGCATACCGCCCTATTCCTTGGACCCTAGAAGGCCGACTGCGGATCCGGACTGCAGGAAGTGTGCAAATGAGCAGAGACAAATAAGAGGCCGAACCAACACCTAGCTCCACTAGCTCCGCCCCGTAATTATCTTGAATGGCAGTGGGCGTGGTTCTAGAGAGGGCGGGTCCGCGCACGCGCTGCCTTTGGGTTTGGGGGTTCCGGAATTGTGACTCTGAGAAATGAGATGGAGAAGTACGAGCGGATCCGAGTGGTGGGCAGAGGTGCCTTCGGGTGAGCCAGGGCTCTGGGGGAGGAAAGCGCTTGGGGAGAGGGAAAATCAGCCCCCCAATTCTGACCTCAAAATCGCCGCCCGTGTAGCCCCGCCCCGAGGCGTGAGTGCCCACTCCGGGAAGCCCCTCCCAGGCTTCCGGTTCTAGTCCTGGTTGGGAAACTCCGCCTCCAAGGAGGTCACGCCCCCGGCTGGCCTTCTGGGCCCCCGCAGAGTTTGTTCTTTAATCCTGACTGATTCATTCAACAAATGCTGAGCATCTGCTATACTTGTCAGGTTTTCAGTGCTGGGTATACAGTTAAGACTTGGATTACTGTGATATTGAATGTTTGCCTTGGAGACGAACAGAGATCATTCTGTCATTTTTGAGATTGCATCCAAGTACTGCATTTCGGACTCTTTTGTTGACCATGATGGCTACTCCATTTCTTCTGAGGGATTCCTGCCCGCAGTAGTAGATATAATGGTCATCTGAGTTAAATTCACCCATTCCAGTCCATTTCAGTTTGCTGATTCCTAGAATGTCGACATTCACTCTTGCCATCTCGTTTGACCACTTCCAATTTGCCTTGATTCATGGACCTAACATTCCAGGTTCCTATGCAGTATTGCTCTTTACAGCATCAGACCTTGCTTCTATCACCAGTCACATCCACAGCTGGGTATTCTTTTTGCTTTGGCTCCATCCCTTCATTCTTTCTGGAGTTATTTCTCCACTGATCTCCAGTAGCATATTGGGCACCTACTGACCTGAGGAGTTTCTCTTTCAGTATCCTATCATTTTGCCTTTTCATACTATTCATGGGGTTCTCAAGGCAAGAATACTGAAGTGGTTTGCCATTCGCTTCTCCAGTGGACCACATTCTGTCAGATCTCTCCACCATGACCCGCCCATCTTGGGTTGCCTCACGGGCATGGCTTAGTTTCATTGAGTTAGACAAGGCTGTGGTCCTAGTGTGATTAGATTGACTAGTTTTCTGTGAGTATGGTTTCAGTGTGTCTGCCCTCTGATGCCCTCTTGCAACACCTACTGTCTTACTTGGGTTTCTCTTACCTTGGGCATGGGGTATCTCTTCACGGCTGCTCCAGCAAAGCGCAGCCAATGCTCCTTACCTTGGACGAGGGGTATCTTCTCACCGCCGCCCTCCCTGACCTTCAACGTGGAATAGCTCCTCTAGGCCCTCCTGTGCCCGTGCAGCCACAGCGTGGGGTTGGTCCTCCCGGCCACCGCCCCTGGCCTTGGGCCTGGGGGTGTGGGGGCGTGGGGGCGTGAGGTATCTCCTCCTGGCTGCTGCCCCTGACCTCGGACGCCGGGTATCTCCTCTTGGCCGCCACCCCTCCCCCGACCTCGGACGTGGGGTAGCTGACCTAGAGCCAGACATCCTGGAATGTGAAGTCAAGTGGGCCTTAGAAAGCATCACTACGAACAAAGCTAGTGGAGGTGATGGAATTCCAGTTGAGCTATTCCAAATCCTGAAAGATGATGCTGTGAAAGTGCTGCACTCAATATGCCAGCACATTTGGAAAACTCAGCAGTGGTCACAGGACTGGAAAAGGTCAGTTTTCATTCCAATCCCAAAGAAAGGCAATGCCAAAGAATGCTCAAACTACTGCACAATTGCACTCATCTCACATGCTAGTAAAGTAATGCTTAAAATTCTCCAAGCTAGGCTTCAGCAATATGTGAACCATGAACTTCCTGATGTTCAAGCTGGTTTTAGAAAAGGCAGAGGAACCAGAGATCAAATTGCCAACATCCGCTGGATCATGGAAAAAGCAAGAGAGTTCCAGAAAAACATCTATTTCTGCTTTATTGACTATGCCAAAGCCTTTGACTGTGTGGATCACAATAGACTGTGGAAAATTCTGAAAGAGATGGGCATACCAGACCACCTGATCTGCCTCTTGAGAAATTTGTATGCAGGTCAGGAAGCAACAGTTAGAACTGGACATGGAACAACAGACTGGTTCCAAATAGGAAAAGGAGTACGTCAAGCTGTATATTGTCACCCTGTTTATTTAACTTATATGCAGAGTACATCATGAGAAACACTGGACTGGAAGAAACACAAGCTGGAATCAAGATTGCCGGGAGAAATATCAATAACCTCAGATATGCAGATGACACCACCCTTATGGCAGAAAGTGAAGAGGAACTCAAAAGCCTCTTGATGAAAGTGAAAGTGGAGAGTGAAAAAGTTGGCTTAAAGCTCAACATTCAGAAAACTAAGATCATGGCATCCGGTCCCATCACTTTATGGGAAATAGATGGGGAAACAGTGGAAACAGTGTCAGACTTTATTTTTCTGGGCTCCAAAATCACTGCAGATGGTGACTGCAGCCATGAAATTAAAAGACGCTTCCTCCTTGGAAGGAAAGTTATGACCAACCTAGATAGCGTATTCAAAAGCAGAGACATTACTTTGCCAACAAAGGTTCGTCTAGTCAAGGCTATGGTTTTTCCTGTGGCCATGTATGGATGTGAGAGTTGGACTGTGAAGAAGGCTGAGCGCCGAAGAATTGATGCTTTTGAACTGTGGTGTTGGAGAAGACTCTTGGGAGTCCCTTGGACTGCAAGGAGATCCAACCAGTCCATTCTAAGGGAGATCAGCCCTGGGATTTCTTTGGAAGGAATGATGCTAAAGCTGAAACTCCAGTACTTTGGCCACCTCATGCGAAGAGTTGACTCATTGGAAAAGACTCTGATGCTGGGAGGGATTGGGGGCAGGAGGAGAAGGGGACGACAGAGGATGAGATGGCTGGATGGCATCACTGACTTGATGGACATGAGTCTGAGTGAACTCCGGGAATTGGTGATGGACAGGGAAGCCTGGCGTGCTGCAATTCATGGGATCGCAAAGAGTCGGACAGGACTGAGCGACTGATCTGATCTGATACAGTTAAGACCAAAACAGGCGTGGTCTTCTCCTTCTTGGAGCTTACATACTACCGGAAAATTATACTATAAACAGGCCATTGTTAAAGCAGTGATTAACAAACTGTGAGAATAGAGTACAACACGAGGGAGTGTTCATTTGGGATGGTTAAGGAAAAGTTCTCTGAGAGGTGAAATTTAAAATCAAAACTTGAGGAATGAGGATTGATACGTAGTGAAAAAAGCAAAGCTTCTCAGGCTAAGGAAACAGCTTTTGCTAACGTCCTCACGTGGGAAAGAATTCAGAATATTCAAGGAACTGAGAAGAAGACTAATGTCATTGGAATGTAATGGGCAAGGTAAATAATGGAATAAAATGTGATTGTCACAGAGGGCGGGAACCAGATTATGGCCTTGTGTGTGTGTGCGTGCTAAGTCACTTTAGTGACTTTAGTTCCACCCTGTGCGACCCCATGGACTGTGGCCCGCCAGGCTCCTCTGTTCATGGATTCTCCAGGCAAGAATACTGGAGTGGGTTGCCATGTCCTCCTTCAGGGGATCTTCCAGACTCAGGGATCCAACCCGCAGCTAACTCCTGCATCTCCTGAGTTGCAGGCAGATTGTTTACTGCTGAGCCACCTGGGAAGCCCCTATGGCCTTGTAGGCAGAGGTAAAGAAGTTGAATTTATTTACTTAGGGTGTCAAGGAAAAGAGATTTAAGCAAAGGAATGGTCTTGATTTGATTTGCATTTTTACAATGTCACTGATTCTGCCAGTGGAATTTAGATTTGAGGTGACAACAGGGAAAAGGACCATTTGAAGTCTAGTGTAGTATTTTAGGCAAGAAATGATGATTTGGTCAAGGATTATAGCAGAAGACACAGAAAAATGGATGGGTTCACAATATTTTGGAGGTAGTAGAAACAGCGTTTACAGATATGTTAGTGTGAAATGGAAGAAAAATTCTGGCATGATTTTCGGGTGTCTGATTTTAATAACTAGTGGATGGTGTTATCATTTACTGAGACGGGAGAAACTGAGGAAGGAAAAGTTTTGAGGTCAGGGATCAAGAGTTTTGTATTTGTTACATTTTAGAATGCTTGTGGGCCATTCAGGTAGAGATACAAAACAGATAGTTGAATATGTAAGTCTGAGGCTCAGAGGAGATGTGTGAGCTGGAGATAGACATTTGATACTTAGACAATCCTTCATTCAGCAGATACTTGTAGAGCTCTTACTAAGTGCTGGGGTATGCACTAGGCTATGCAGTGGGGCTATAGTGGTGAAGGAGAAAGAACAAAACGCTGCTTTTATGAACACTGACGACAGAGTTGGAAGAAAATAATATAATGAATGGCTCCTGCTCACTGAGTATTTTTGATGTGCCAGGCGGTGTGCTGAGTGCAGAACTTTCATTTTCTTATTTGATCCTCTCAACTACCTTGTGAGATGACCCTTTTTTTCCCAGAACCTGATGTCACATAATTTAAGACCAGATAACTTGTAAGAGGAGGAGCCAAGATTTGAACCCAGGCAGTTAACTCCAGAGTCTGTGGGGACTTACTGAGACCAAGACTAACTTTACCTCATTGAGCCTATGGTGAAACTGAGTCCCAGATAAGTTAAAAGACTTGCCAAAGGTCTCGCACAGTTTGTGGTCTGTTCTCCCTACTCCTCATTCGTGTTCTGTGCACTTACTTAGATGACTTCTTAGTGTAGGCGCTTATTCCCCCATCCTAAGAAACATCCAGTCACCAGTCTGACCTGCTTGATATGTGGCTGGAGGCTCAGTCCCTACTCCTGTACTCCATGTCCTCAGGATTGTTCATCTGTGCTTGCGCAAAGCTGACCAGAAGCTGGTGATCATCAAGCAGATCCCTGTAGAGCAGATGACTAAGGAAGAGCGGCAGGCAGCCCAGAACGAGTGCCAGGTGCTCAAGCTGCTCAACCATCCCAACGTCATTGAGTACTACGAGAACTTCCTGGAGGACAAGGCTCTCATGATCGCCATGGAGTACGCACCAGGTGGGACAGCCTTCTTGCATTGGCCTGAGGGCCTCTCGCCACTGGGACAACCCCGATTCCCTCTTTGGAGTGGGCTTGGCTGAGGGTCTGAGGTATATAGAGTTCTGACCCCAGGCGTGTGACACCGGCAGACCTTCCTTGCCCTGTCTGGGCCTTTAGTTTCATAAAAGGAAAGACTGAAGCACAGAGAAGCCTGGGTCTTGACGAGTTCCCTGTGGCTGCAGGCGGCACCCTGGCCGAGTTCATCCAGAAACGCTGTAACTCCCTGCTGGAGGAGGAGACCATCCTGCACTTCTTCGTGCAGATCCTGCTGGCGCTGCATCACGTCCACAGCCACCTCATCCTGCACCGGGATCTCAAAACCCAAAACATCCTTCTCGATAAACACCGCATGGTCGTCAAGATCGGCGACTTTGGCATCTCCAAGATCCTTAGCAGCAAGAGCAAGGCCTACACGGTGCCTGGCGTGGAGGGGCCTTCAAGGGTGCTGGAGGTTTTGGGGGGCCAGATCTACTTGGCATCTCTGTCTCCACCCCGGCACCCCCAAGATCTTGGCCCCTGGGTCCCTGGCTCGGTGGTCCCGCAGGAGTAAACACTTTGGCCTGCTTTGGAGGGACACTGTCTCTAAGTGGGCTTTGGGGCTGTAGCCTTGGTCCTCCCACTCCGGCTCTAATAGCAGCTCCCCTCCTGCAGGTGGTGGGTACTCCCTGCTACATTTCCCCAGAACTGTGTGAGGGCAAGCCCTACAACCAGAAGAGTGACATCTGGGCCCTGGGCTGTGTCCTCTATGAGTTGGCCAGCCTCAAGAGGGCCTTCGAGGCTGCGGTGAGTAAGTCCCCTGAAGGAGAACAGCTGGGAAATCCCTCCCTCTGTCTCCTGAAGTCCGTGGCCCCAAGCACCATTATGTCTCTCTCTTCAAGCTGGTTGGTGGGTTACTCCAGGCCTGGGCTGCACCTCCTCTCACACTGTGGGTTCCTGAGGGTAGGGTGTGTGTCCTCCCTTAAACTGGAGACTCCTGAGGGTAGGACTCTCCCATCAGATAAGGGACTTTCCTAAGGGCAGGACTTGAGTTTTCCCCAACAGGCAGCCAGTGGACAGGGCTGCAGCTCCCCGTCAGAGGTTCTTGAAAGCCGGGTTTGGTTCCCCTATCCTCCTAGGAGTCCCCTTACCACACCCAAGGCTTCCAAGTGAGTGCAGGGCTGCGAGCACCCCACCAGGCTAGGGGCTAGAGCTGGGGTGCTACTGATTTAAGAGCCTGGCTGAGGCTCCCCTGCCTTCACAGAACCTGCCAGCGCTGGTACTAAAGATCATGAGCGGTACCTTCGCGCCCATCTCTGACCGATACAGCCCGGAGCTGCGCCAGCTGGTTCTGAGTCTGCTCAGCCTGGAACCCGCCCAGCGGCCGCCGCTCAGCCACATCATGGCGCAGCCCCTCTGCATCCGGGCGCTCCTCAACCTGCACACGGACCTGGGCAGTGTCCGCATGCGGAGGCCGGTGCAGCGAGGGGGGCGGGAGGGGGCCCTGGGAAGCAGGGGTTGGGGGGCACCCAGGGGAGGTCTGGGGCAGAGGGGTGCTCTGGGCCAGTCCTCTCTGCCTTAGTCTGGGATCGTCAGGGAGGGTCCTTGTCCTGATGCCCACCGCATCTGTCCCACAGGGCAGAGAAGCCCTTGGCCACTGGGCCACCCATGACCCCGGGCAGTACAGGAAGCAGGACCACCAGCGCCCGGTGCAGAGGTAAGTCGGGCGAGCGGGGCGACCACTGGGGTCCCTGCGGCGTTCGCACCTATGTAACGGGCCTGATGAGCTGTCCCCGCAGGCATCCCCCGGGGACCTGCACGGCCGGCCATCCCGCCACCGCTGTCGTCGGTGTACACGTGGGGCGGCGGGCTCAGCGCGCCACTCCGGCTGCCCATGCTCAACACGGAGGTGGTCCAGGTGGCAGCCGGGCGCACGCAGAAGGCCGGCGTCACTCGCTCCGGGCGCCTCATCCTTTGGGAGGTGAGCAGCCGGCAGGGGTAGGTCAGAACCGAGGGGACGCGGAGTGCGGAGCTGAGCGCTCAGGCCCCGCCCACGCCCTCCCCGGTCCCCTCGCAGGCCCCGCCCCTTGGCGCGGGAGGTGGCGCCCTCCTGCCCGGGGCGGTGGAGCAGCAGCAGCCCCAGTTCGTCTCCCGTTTCCTGGAGGGCCAGTCGGGTGTGACTATCAAGCACGTGGCCTGCGGGGACCTCTTCACCGCCTGCCTGACTGGTGAGCCGGTCAGAGCCCTCCCCTGTGGGGACTCAGCTTTAAGAAGGCCCCCAGAGCAATTTCCATCAATTGCCTGTCATTTGCTAATCACGCTTTTATCTTTCAGGAGGTGCTTTACTTACAGATCTCCCTTAACCTTCCTAGCTGACCTGGCAAGGCAGTTAGATTCCCATTTGACAGATCTGGAAACTAAGGCTCAGAAGCTGTCACTTGTTCAGAGTCACACACTTGGGGAAGAAAGAACCCTGTCCTTGATTCCCCTCACCCAGTTCTTCCAGCCCTAGCTGCCAACTAACATTTTCTCATTCCTCTAATCCAAGGTTGCATTGGTCTGTCTGGAAGAACAGCTTAAACTGTCTCCTTTTCCCTTTCCTCACTGCCCCCTTCCCCAGACCGAGGCATCATCATGACCTTTGGCAGTGGTAGCAACGGGTGCCTAGGCCATGGCGGCCTCAATGACATCAGCCAGGTGGGTTCTGCCTGCACCCTGGGGAGGAGGAAGTGGGGAGATGGCAAGGAGCCCACATCTGAGAGCTGACGCCCAGGTTGGGGGCAGGGGAATCCCCAGCAACCACGGTCCCAGTAGCTTCCAGGCTGCACCTGTTCTGGGCAACGTCTGGGGAAGTACAGAAAGACCAGGCTTCCCCAGTGGGTGCGGTACATGTGGGGGGTAGTTAAAGAGACAGCCACCTCACGAGAATCGGCAACTTCCAACTTCATCCTTAGGGGAAGTGTCGAAGCCTGGTGGCTAACCAGGCCCCTTGCCCAGTCTGCCCTTGCTTCCTCTCTCTCTCTCTCTCTAGCCCACCATTGTGGAGGCCCTGCTGGGCTATGAGATGGTGCAGGTGGCTTGTGGGGCCTCTCATGTGCTGGCCTTGTCCACTGAGCGAGAACTATTTGCTTGGGGCCGCGGAGATGGTGGTAAGCTTTCACTATGTTCCAGCCTTTGGAACCCCCCAGCCGTGGTTTCATAGCCATGAACCCCCTTCATAGCCATCTTCTATCCCATGGCCTGTTCCCTTGCCCTTCTTTTCTCTCCGATTCATTTGTTCACTCCACAAACCTTCGTTGTGCACCCACTATGCGCCCACCTTGTCCAGAGTGCTGGACAAGACGCATACGATGTCGATTCCTTCGGGCGCTCATGATGTCACGAGAGAGAGTTCATTTCTCCACCCATATTTGTTGTGATCCTCTCTGGGTCAGGCATCAGACTGGGCATTGAAACTAGAGACAGATGGGGTCCCTGTCCTCCTAGGGGACTCAGTCTAAGTGGAGGAGGGATCATAGAGGATATATCTCCAGCATGATAGAGGATAGACAGCTGCAGGGCTCCCCCGAAGGTCCAGAGGTGTGGGAACCCAAGGAATGGCAAGAGGCTCCACTTGGAGAAGACAGATTTGGTATCTGAACAGGGCCTTAAAGGAGGAATAGGATTTTGACCCACAGAGGGGCCAAGGATGGGCATTTCAGCCTGGGAAACAGCCTTCATTCATGCTGTCACCTCCTCTCCATGTGTCCTCTTTATCCTAGTATCATCAGTCCTAAAGCTCAGACAAGCCCAGTCCTGGTTTCTCCTTATAGGTCGGCTGGGACTAGGCACCAGGGAGTCCCACAGCTGCCCCCAGCAGGTACCCATGCCCCCAGGACAGGAAGCCCAGAGGGTTATATGTGGCATTGACTCCTCTGTGATCCTCACAGTGCCTGGCCAAGCCCTGGCCTGTGGGAGCAACAGGTAAGTGGGAGCAGCAGGTAATTAGGTGCATTAAGATGGTTAACCTCCCCACCCCCCCACCCCACCCCCACTCCCGCTTAGCTGCCAGGGTTCCATCTGTCACTGCCTACCTCCCACCAAGGATTAGAAGTGAGGAGGGCTTGAGTTCAATCCAGGGTGGGACCTGATCAACCCAACCTGCTATGAGTTCAGCCCAGAGAGGGGGCCTGTCCCCTGGTGCACCAGCTCCTGCCCAGATAGGTGAGGGGGAGGACAGTCTATATAAAGTATGTCAGTTGAACTGGCTCCTGGCTCTGTCCTCAGGTTCAACAAGCTGGGCCTGGACCACCTCTCCCTAGGGGAGGAGCCTGCCCTACACCAGCAAGTGGAGGAGGCCCTGAACTTCACTCCATTAGGTTCTGCACCCCTGGACCAGGAGCCCCTGCTGAGTGTGGATTTGGGCACTGCTCATTCAGCTGCTGTAACTGGTAAGCGGGACCTGGACACAGGAGGCCAAAGGCAGGCTATCTTGGCTTCCTTGGGCCCTTTTCTTCCTTACCCCTCTCTTCCCCTACAGCCTCTGGTGACTGCTACACTTTCGGCAGCAATCAGCATGGGCAGTTGGGTACCAATGCTCGCCGGGTCAGCCGGGCACCCTGTCAAGTCCAGGGCCTCCAGGGCATCAAGATAGCGATGGTGGCCTGTGGGGATGCCTTCACTGTTGCCATTGGGGCAGGTGATCAATGGACATTATGGGGACAGATGAGAGTGTGGGCAGACCCTTGGGCAGTGGGGGGTTATGCTTAGGGCTGCTGAACTCAGCAACCCCATGTGGGGGCTGGTAGGGCAATCTAGGAGGCTAGCTCCTTGCTAAACTCTGTCCTTGTCCCATTGCTTTCCTTGGGATTCTCTTTGGCAGAAGGTGAAGTGTACTCCTGGGGCAAAGGGGCCCGAGGTCGCCTGGGAAGGAGAGATGAGGACGCCGCACTCCCTAGGCCAGTGCAGCTGGATGAGACCCAGCCCTACACAGTGACCTCTGTGTCCTGTTGCCATGGCAACACTCTCCTGGCTATCCGCCGTGAGTTATAACTTCACCCTCACCCACACAAGGGTTAACCCAGCTGGCTCCTGCCCATACTCGCATCCCCAGTGGTCACACCCCAAATTGCTAAAAGCATCTTCAGCTCCCAGATAAATGAAAGCAGAAGCTGCAGGGCCAAAGTGAGCTCCCAGGGTGGGCAAGGGTAGGCACTTCTTGGGCCTCACTGAAGGGCTGCCCCCTCTGCTCCCTGGGGATCAAACACATTCTTTCTCCTCCAGCCCTCAAGTCCAGTTTCCATTTGAACCTCTCTTTCTGGGCCTGGCAGGGTCCAGAGTCCAGGGCCCTGTGTGGGAGAGTGGAGGGAGCTAAGGCTTGCTGGAGGCACTGCTCTCTGGGAGGCTGCAGGGATTTCTCTTTTGTATTCCCCAGCTGTCACGGATGAGCCAGTCCCCCCTTGACACACCTGGATACACTGCTGGGTACCCTGATATTGCTTCTCCTGTGAATGGTCTTGAAAAGTGCAGGCGCCACACTGGATTTTATCATCAGTGGGGTATAAGGACCAGTAAAACCCCTGCTCTGCTTTTGGCTCTGGATATGGGCTTCCCTGGTGGCTCGGTTCGATCCCTGGGTCGGGGAGGTCTCCTGGAGTAGGAACTGGCAACCCACTCCAGTATTCTTGCCAGGAAAATCCCCTGGACAGAGGAGCTTAGCGAGCTCCTACAGGGCTACAGTCCATGGGGTCACAAAGAATTGGGACACGACTTAGCGACTAGACAACAACAAATGTAAAACTCAACCCACCCAACTCCCCCAGCATCCTAGTTTCCCCTCCCCACCCCTTCTTATCTTTAGTTAATGTCCCCAGGGTTCAGTCTGGCTAGAGCTGGAGGCCAGAGTGACTTTAGGAAGCAGGGTGGTCTCCGGAGCCTCTGCAGAAAAAGGCTGGAGGTGGCTGTGTGGCGCCACCCAGACCCTGCCCATTCCCCCAGTTAGAAAGTAAGTCCCTGGTGTCTATTGGGAGAGCAGCGCCGTGCTTTGGACTAGCGCAAGCTGGGGCCTGCCTGGACTGGCCATTCCAGCGACCTAGCCCCTGCATCGCCCGGGGCAGGGAGGTCCCAGGAGCGCTGCCTCCCGCCCCCACTCCTATATCCAGAGGCAGGGGGTTACATAATTTTTGAGTGCCTCCCTTCCCCTGCGGGAGTGCATGGGCTGCAGTACACTCCATGCCAGTCCCCCAAAGCAGGTTGGGAGAAGGGGTAGCTGGCTGGACCAGACTAGTTTCCCAGATGACTGGGAGGTAGCGCCAATAAAAAAAAAAAAAAAACAGCTGCCTGCCTAGAGTGTGGTCTCTTCAGGGGTGGGGGCGGCCACCCCAGGGCTGGGCTGGGCTTGATCTGGGCAGCAGAGCCGCGGTCAAGGGAGGAATGTGGGCGCAGCCTGAGGCTGGGGCCGAGGTTCCTCTGGCGCGGGGCCCAGCCCGGCCTCCCTGCCCAGCTGGACTCCCCGGATCTGGTTGCTATGCTTCAGCTGCCTAGCACCTGGAGGCTAGAGCCCCGGGCCCCTGGGCGACACGTGGCCCCCGAGACCGAGCTGTTGACTCCGGAGAAGCGAATCTTTGTGGCGTGGCCCGGCCAGTCCCCCGAGGCCCTCCGTCCCATCCAGCGTCCGAGCTCCTTCCGACCTCCCCAGCCCTGGAGAGAAGCGGGGCCTCGGTTTTTCTTTCCCAGGGGAAGGGGGAACCCCTGCTCCTCGGCGGTGGCAAGTCTGGCAGAGCGCCGACCCCGAAGCCGCCGGCCGGCCGGGTGGGTGGGGAGCGCGGCGGAGAGGGCGCTAGGACCGCGCGGGCGCAGCCCCGCCCCCTCTTCCGGCGGGCGGGCTCAGGGGCCGCGAGCGGGCCCCGGCCGCCAGTCGGCGCCGCCCGGAGCCGGGAGCGCGGCCGGAGCGAGGCACGGGCTGTGGGGCCTTCGCGCACCCGGCCCCGCTCGCCCGTGCCCGCCCGCCATGCCCGGCTTCGACTACAAGTTCCTGGAGAAGCCCAAGCGGCGGCTGCTTTGCCCGCTGTGCGGGAAGCCCATGCGTGAGCCCGTGCAGGTTTCTACCTGCGGCCACCGCTTCTGCGACACCTGCCTGCAGGAGTTCCTCAGGTGCGGCCGGGGGCGGGGGGAGCGGGGACGGCCGGCCGGCGGGGACGGGAGACGCTGCCCCGGGAGGGCCGGGGCCGGGAGCATGCCGGCTCTTTGTCTGTGCCGCGGCTCGGTGACCTCAGGGGTGCCCACCGTGACGTCACGGGGCTGCGGTGACGTCACGCCCCGAGGGAGGGCCACCCCCCCACGCATGAATCCGTCGGGTCCCGCGTGCCACGCGCCGGGTGGGACGAATCCCGTGCCTTCCCGCGGGGTGGAGGTGGGAAAGGACGCCCTTCCTGACCTGCGGCCGGCCCTTCCCCCTCACCTGAGAGCTAGAGCGGCCTCAGCCTTGAACTTTGAGTCCTTCTGGGAAGAGGAAGACTAAACCCTCTGTTCCTCGCGGAGCCTTAAGCCTCCGGAGTTTTCACCCATCTAAGCCCTTCTCATCTTTCGATGTTCCCAGAACGGCAGCTATTGTTCTCCCATTTCACAGATTCAAAGAAAAAATGCGACTTGCCCACGGGTCGCGCAACAACCTACAGGCGCACAAGTACCTAACTGGGAGGGGGGTGTCAGCGCGGGCCGTTTGTGCTCGAACGATAGGGGAAGGACTGTGACGCCCCGATCTTCAGTGAAGCAGGAGCCCGTTGTTGGGTGCCCCTGGGGGTCTTGGGTACGGCGGGTAGTCTGGATCGTTAGGGAGGGCCCCGCACCCCGCCGTCTCCCGCCCCTGCTCATCAGTCCCTCGGCTCTTGGGCCCTCATCGAGTTCTGGGCGCCCTGAGCTGTCCTGAGTCTCCAGCCCGCGCTGGGAACTGCACCGTCCGGGACGTGGGGAGGCCGGAAGAGGGAGCCCGGGTCTTGGGGTCGTCCCCCGAGGGCCCCGGGGAAGGTGGGCCAGCCGCTGCCTTGTGTCAGGAGGCTGTATACTGAGGGTTCGCGGGGCACAGGCTGCGAGAGCACCTCCGGGGCTCGTGCCTGAAAGGCTCCCTGCCTCCGTCCTCCGCGGCCCCTAGCCCTGCGATCTCCGCAGGCCCCTTTGTTTTGTTGTGCTCCCGGCTGCCTGGACCGGTCCTGCCCTCACATATGCTCCTGCTCGAGCCGCGGTGCGGGCCCCCTCCTCCTTTTCCCTCCCCTCCTCCCTTTCCCTCCCCTCCTCCCTCCTCCCGTCCGTTTACACACGCTCTCCTACCGACACACAGCCCCATTGTCTTCTCCCTAGCCCTTCCCCGGCCCTCTGGTTTCCAGATGAGGCCAGCTGAGCCTCCCCCCTTCCTCAGCTGACCCACCCTGCCTGCCTCGGGGGAGGATCGCGGGAGGGGGCTGTCAGGCTGGTTTCCCTCCCTTCTGCCCGTCTCGGCGGCTTCTGCCCCTCCCCCTCCCGGAAATCCCCTCTTCCTCTCCCCCAGCCCCTTCCCCCCATCCTGTCTTCTCCCCTGGGCTTGGGCCTCCACTGCACAGCCTAGAGCGCTCGGCCCCAGCCTCCCCCCACCCCGCGGCTCACTCCGAAGCCCGGGAAGGGAAGGGATGGTGGGACGGGCGCTGCCCCGCCCACCCTAACAGCTAGGGTGTCCGCCGTCCTGGGGGAACCTTTGTTCTGGCTGGGCCCCAAGCTGCCCAGGCTAATCTTATGCCTGAAGCCTGGGGACTTGCCTCAGCCCCCCTCCCTGACTCCAGAACCACGAAGTCAGCACATTCCTGAAGCAGCCAAGCAGACCCCCCCCCTCCCCCAGGCCCACCCCTTGTCCCCTGCTCTTGCCAGGGCTATTACTCAGGTTGGCCCAGGAAGGCTGGTTGCCCCGTGGGCATGGGCACACCTCCTCAGTGCCTGGGCATGTATTCGTCTGGGCATTGGCAGCATGGCCAGTAGTAGTCGTGGGATCAGGGGAGGAGATGGGTGCTAGAAATCCCTTGACCACACACAGGGAGCAGGGGACTGCCTTCGGCCTGCAAAGTGCCATCCTGGACAGGGGCGCTGTGTGGCCTCTGCTTCCACCTTTCGTCCTGGCCTGCCCTCCCACCTACCTACATACCTGACTCAGACTTGCCAGAAATGCCAGGCCTGAGGGCCTTCAGTCCTGCTGGGTGCGCCTTTGCCCTGCCTAGGCTGCGCCAGGCAGCAGTGACTGGTCCTGGCTGGGGTCAGCAAGGCCATGCTGGCAGGAGAAGGCATGCCACAGGTTCCTGGAGTGCTGACAACCTGGTGTGGGGTTGGTGAAGGACCCGAGGGCAGCGGACTGGGTCAGCAGGCTTCGGATGCCCACTGTGCAGTGAACAGAGTCTTGGCTGTGCTTGTCTGGCCAGTTTTTCTGGGACTAGCCTCTCTTCTGTGTGCAAGGTAGTAGAAACTGAGCTGTGGAATCAGGCAGGTGTATCCAGTTCACCTGGGAGCCCCAGTTCTTTCATCTGCCAAATGGGAACACTGAGCCCTTCTGAGGCAGGTGGTGAGAATGGGGTGGGAGTGTAAACACAGGACCTTGGGGCATCCTCCTCCTCTTTGCTTTAGAAGACACACCCACCTAGGAGGAGGGGGAGGTGGAGTAAGGTGGCCCCAAGCTGACCTTTGCCCTGGGATGTTGGCTGGGCACCCTCATGGGGACTGGACAGCCCTGGCACTTAATCTCAGCCCATCTCACCCTCCCCTGTGAGCTTCCAGCCCAGCCAGTGAACATCAACCTGGGGGACTGGGTGGCTGGGCAGCCTGTTCCTTTCCCAATCCAGCTGCCGTCCTGGGGGGAGGGGTGCCAGCTGCCACCTGTTGGCCAAATGCTGCCTGAGGCAGCTGCCTCTGCCTCCGCTGGGCCCAGATCCCCCCTCCCCAGGACAGGAGCCGGGCTCTTCTGGGGGTCCTGGAGAAGTGGGTACCCTCAGGCCTCTACTTGCCCTCTCAGGTGAGGCTGCCTGGGAACCATCTGGTGACAGAGAGGCTGTTCTGGCTCGGAGTGGGGAGGGTGGCCCCGGGTCTCCCCTCCAGCTCTGTGACCCTGTCCCCTCCCCTTTCACAGTGAAGGAGTCTTCAAGTGCCCGGAGGACCAGCTTCCTCTGGACTATGCCAAGGTGAGTCCACCGTGCCAGGTACAGGCTCTTGCCGCCCTTGGTGGAGGCTGGAGCTGCTGCTGCAGCCAGTGGGCTCAGGGCCAATGTCAACCCAGTGCTGTGCGCCCCGACAAAGGTGGCCTGTTCCCTCCTACCAGGCCAGTTTGCAAA
Source organism: Bos indicus (assembly GCF_029378745.1). Classification (NCBI taxonomy): domain Eukaryota; kingdom Metazoa; phylum Chordata; class Mammalia; order Artiodactyla; family Bovidae; genus Bos; species Bos indicus. The sequence goes on from NC_091778.1 coordinate 21,435,516, forward strand.
TGAGGCCCGTGTTTGCCCTGGAGGGCGGGCACAATGCCCAGCTTGTGGGGGTGCACAGAGCTTCTCTGTGCCCACCAGAAGTGTTCCCCTCCTCTTTGGGTGGCTGGCCAGACCTGTGGCTGAGGGCCAGGACCCCTCTACGAGGGAGAAGGAAGCAGACGGTGTGGGGGCCGCCAGGGGCTGGGCAGGCTGACTGGCTGTCAACCCCAGAGGGAGCGCCCTGCGTAAGGGAATTGGGGAACCCAGAATCTGAGGCTGGAGCAGATTCCACCTGCTGCGCTCTGTATGCCTGGGCTTGAGGGGAGTTTAGCGGGAGGGAGGTTATTCCTGGCTCTGAGGAAGCCATCGAGCCTATGGGGGTGGGGGGGCGGGCTGGAGTGGGCGGGAACTGGGGACTTTCGCAGGCGCTGTCCCTGATCACTGCTCCTCGTGACCCCAGATCTACCCGGACCCAGAACTGGAGGTGCAGGTATTGGGCCTGTCTATTCGCTGCATCCATAGCGAGGAGGGCTGCCGCTGGAATGGCCCCCTTCGGCACCTACAGGTGAGCCTCTGCCCCGGGTGGCAGGACACACCCCGACCCCGGCAGGCACTAACTCAGCCCCTCCCACCAGGGCCACCTGAATACCTGCAGCTTCAACGTGGTGCCCTGCCCCAACCGCTGCCCCGCCAAGCTGAGCCGCCGAGACCTGCCTGCGCACCTGCAGCACGACTGCCCCAAGCGGCGGCTCAAGTGCGAGTTCTGCGGCTGCGACTTCAGCGGGGAGGCCTTCGAGGTGGGTGGGGCCTCGGGGAGGGGGCGGGGCACCCGGGGTCGGGGAGCCCTGAAGACTCAGCGGGCCGCCCCCGCCCCCGCGCCTCCACAGAGCCACGAGGGCGTGTGCCCGCAAGAGAGCGTGTACTGTGAGAACAAGTGTGGTGCCCGCATGATGCGGCGGCTGCTGGCCCAGCATGCCACCTCCGAGTGCCCCAAGCGCACCCAGCCTTGCACCTACTGCACCAAGGAGTTCGTCTTCGACACCATCCAGGTAGGCCCTTCCTGAGTCCGGGCGGAGTCCGCGGGACCAGGAGCAGGGAGTTGGGCCGCTGACTGCTCCGCTCTGCCTCTGGGCCATAGAGTCACCAGTACCAGTGCCCAAGGCTGCCTGTGCCGTGCCCCAACCAGTGTGGCGTGGGCACCGTGGCTCGGGAGGACCTGCCAGGCCACCTGAAGGACAGCTGTAGCACCGCCCTGGTGCTGTGCCCGTTCAAAGACTCCGGCTGCAAGCACAGGGTGAGATGCCTTTTTTCCTTCCCCTCAGCTCCCTTCTTGGTGCTTGAGACCTCAGACGTAGGCCCTGAGTGGTCCCTGCCGTGCTGCCCGGAAGGCCCAGTCCTTCCTCTGCTGGCCGGCTCCAGCCTTATTAGTGCCTTGTTTTCCCCATTCAGGGCTCGGTGCCCACTACCCTGTATCCACTCCTCCCCTCTCGCCTGAACTCGCCCCTACTCACTCTCCTCTCTTAACCCCATGGCCTGGGGCTTTGCCGACAGTGCCCTAAGCTGGCGATGGCACGGCACGTGGAGGAGAGTGTGAAGCCGCATCTGGCCATGATGTGTGCCCTGGTGAGCCGGCAGCGGCAGGAGCTGCAGGAGCTACGAAGAGAGCTGGAGGAGCTGTCGGTGGGCAGTGATGGCGTGCTCATCTGGAAGATTGGCAGTTACGGGCGCCGGCTCCAGGAGGCCAAAGCCAAGCCCAACCTCGAGTGCTTCAGCCCTGCCTTCTACACGCACAAGTACGGCTACAAGTTGCAGGTGTCTGCGTTCCTCAACGGCAATGGCAGTGGCGAGGGCACCCACCTCTCACTCTACATTCGCGTGCTGCCAGGTGCCTTTGACAATCTCCTCGAGTGGCCCTTCGCCCGCCGTGTGACCTTCTCCCTACTGGATCAGAGTGACCCTGGGCTGGCGAAGCCACAGCATGTCACTGAGACCTTTCACCCTGACCCAAACTGGAAGAATTTCCAAAAACCAGGCACTTGGCGGGGCTCCCTGGATGAGAGTTCTCTGGGCTTTGGTTACCCCAAGTTCATCTCCCACCAGGATATCCGCAAGCGAAACTATGTGCGGGATGATGCGGTCTTCATCCGTGCCTCTGTTGAATTGCCCCGAAAGATCCTCAGCTGAGAGCAGACCAAGCAGCAGGAGAAGGGGGGAGGGCAGTGACCTCCATCGGGCATGGCTGAGCCTGGAGAGGGGGCCGGACCCCCTTACAGCTGCTGCTGCTGCCGAGGCTCTGGTACCCCGTTCCCCCTCCCTCCTTCCCCACCACCCTCAGGTGCCTCCTATTGGTGCTTCATCTCTGACCTCGGGGAAGAGCAGATCTTAGGGTCATCAAGGGCTTGGAAACCAGCGAGCCCCCGGACCTGTCTCCTGGACAGGGCAGACACGCCTTGGTGCTGGCTACACTCTTCCAGGGACCGAGGTGCCTGCTGGTGCTATGTCCCAAGAGCCATAGGGGGGAGGGGGAGTTGGGAAACTGAGGGGGTAGTTAAAATAATCTTGAGATCAGATTTCTCTTATCCTTTCCCCAGCTGTGTCCCCTCTGGTTATTTATTTACTTAGTGCCAGGAGGGCACAGCGGGGAGCCCTGATTTTTAATAAATCCTGAATTGTATTTATTAACTTGGTTCCAGCCTGACTCATCCGGGTTGCTTAGGGTCCTGGAAGGCTAGGCCCTAGGGTGAAGTCAAGGGACAGGGGTAGGGGTGGGGGTGGCGGGGGGGGGCCCTGCAACCGTTCTGGCCCGAATCCAATGGCGCTCATGGATCGCCCTCTGGTGGAAGACAGAGGGACTGCAAGGGGCTTTGTGTGGAAGAGTTGCCTGCTGCTGCCCTCTGGTGATTCTATGAGGGAGCTGCAGGCTCAACACAATAAGGGCTATAGTCCCTGATTCATACCCCACCAAAGACTAGTGCCTGTCCTTTGGCAGGTGTTTCTTGGTCTAATGAGAGTAGCTACCATTCATTGAGTACTTTTGATATGGCAGACACTGCTAAGCATTTTATATGCATTATTTCACTTAAGTGCAATAGTTAATAAAAGGACCTTAGTGAGCTGTGATGAAGACAGTCCAAGTTCCCACCTAGCACAAGATACAGTCGGTCCTTTGTGGGTTCCACATCCTTGAATTCAATCAAGAAAGAGTAAACTGGAAACACTTGGGAAAAGCTACAAAGAGCAAAACTTACTGGCTACTCATGGGTAAATTTACATGGTGTTACATTGTATTACATATTATCTATAGATTACTTAAAGCATGTGGTAAAATGTGTGCAGGTTATATGCAAATATTATGCTATTTTCTATCAAGGACTTGTTCATCTGTGGACTCGGGGAATTCTTTAAACCAATTCCCTGTGGATAATGAGGGATGACTGTGAGCACTTGGTGAATGTTAGCCTAACTCCAAAGCCTTCAAGGTATTCAAAGCACTTGGATTTCCCCATCCATACTTGCTTTTCATACAGGTCTCAAAGGAGGTGCCTGTGATTATCCATATTTGAACTGACTTCAGTTATCATCCAGCTATTTTGGGGCAGGGCCTGGATTTTTCTTCCCCTTATCACTGGATTCTGTTTTAAGCTCCAGCAATCCCTAGAATAGCTTCCTTTACTTTTGGCAATAGATTTGGTTTTAGATCTTTGCTATGCTTGCTTTTTGGCAAGTTACTTAGCTACATGACATCCTTACTCTCGCTGGTAAAATGAGAGTAATCCTGCTAGATTTGTAAAGATTAACTCATCAGCATAAAGTGCCTTACTCTTGCCTGGCCCTAAGAGGCCTGTGTATGGAAAATACTGTTCAGGCTCAGTATGGGAAGGAGAAGGTTCAAAGGCTGTAACTTGCCGTCTCTACTTTGCCAGCCAGAGACTCAGGTGGAAAAGCCCTTATCAGAAGTGACAGGAAAGGCCTATGCCTGAGACAGCAAGCCTGAGGAACTAACCAAAGCCTTCAAAAGGTCAAATTCACTCATCTAGAGAGAGACGAAGCCCTGGCTGCTTTGCTGAGAAACATGGCTCTTTCATGAGCTAAACCATCTTGGTATAGTGAGGCCTGGAAGCTGGTAAAAGACCGTGGGCTCTCGCAGAAGAAATGCCTTAAGCACAGACCTGGGTTTCCAGCACCAACAGGTGGAACCTCTTCTGCATTAGCCTTTCCGCAGAAGCCAGACCCCCACCTCCGCAGATCAAGTCCTCTCTGCTGGCAGCACTGTGCCACTGCACCACTCCAGGCGGTAGGGTCATACAGGCTGGTCCCTCCTTTGGTTGACCCCATACCCATACTGCTGATTCTGTGCCTCTGCAGGTGGTCATAATTGCTTATGGAACTCAAGGCGGGTTTTGCATCACAGTGTGAGTGGGGCTCAACTGTCTACTCTGTTCAGCCTTGTTACTCTAGGCTGACTGTCGGTTTTCTTTCACACAGATGGAATGAAGAGTAAAGGCAAAAAGTACCTTCATGAAAAAACACCCTACAGACAAGGACATGCTCAAGGTGTTTTCGACTCCCATCAGTTTTGAGAACCACCTATTAACCATCTGATTGCACACTCACTGAGTTCTACAACCTGTGGGATCTTTCCTTCCCTCCATCACATCTTAGTCCAGACCCAAACTCAGCAGAAAAGGGGACACCTAAAGAGCTGTTGTGGGCTTCCACCCCCCCACCCCCACCCCCTGGAGACCAAAAAAAAAAAATCTCCTATCAGTACTCAACCTTTTAAGACTGAAATTGCCAAGAGGGCCACTTTTCATGTTACAGATTATTACAACACTTATCACTTGTCAGAGGTCCTCAGAAATTCCAAGATTTTCAAGGGGGAGGGGAGGGACATTCAGTCTTAAGTCAGCTTATTCACAAACCAGATCCCCATTTTTCAGTGACTGATTGTCCTTGAACACGGCAGTACAATAAACTGGGCCTCCACTGAAGGGTGGCAAACATAACCATCAAGTCCCACCAAGCCCCCCGCAGCCCTGCCCAGGGCAGACGGCCAGTCAGGCGGATGCCCCCTGCAGGGGCTGACTCAGCATACCTGCCCTGGGATGATGGGTGGGGAGAGCTTCTGACTGGACCAAATACTCTAGAAGGCCCTTTAAAAATGAGAAATTATTTCTAGAAAGTATTAAAAACCGTTAAGAAAGATCATCTCTAACAAGCATTAACGAATAGGACAAGATCAAAAGATGAGTTTGCTCTTTTTACTGGTTTATAATAATCTTAAAAACCCCATCACACCCATAAACCACCACAGGTGAGAGGATGAGGGAGATGGAGAATGAATGCTACAGTATGTGGACGGCAGGAGACCCAGATTATTCTCTAGCGGCAGTGTGGAATGGAGGCGGGGGTGTGGACAGGAGGCCCTGGCGTGGGCCCTTATTGCTGGTTGGGGGTTGGCTGGCAGAGGGGAAGAGGGGCTCAGGGTGATCTAGGAAACATCTCCCACCAAAGGGGAAGGTAGTGGAGGGCAGGGGGTCACAGTACATTTTCCATGCAGACTAGGGGTGAGAGTGAGAGCTTCAGATGCACCCCTACACAGGAAGAGATGGGTTTGAGGTTTGATTTTTAAGCCCCCAAGTTGGTGTCTGGTCCAATTTCCTAAAACGGCAGCTCACCTTTTGGGGAGAGAGGCATTGGAAGAAAATTACAGCAAAAGTATCTGGTTTGGAGATCAAGCAGGGGATAAGCTGAGACAGCAGTGTCCTTTCACAGAATTTAACTCAAGAGAAGGGGCCCCTGGGTGAGACGGAGGCCAGCACACTGGGAGAAGGCATCGCACCAGAAGCTGCTGGTGCTCCTGGGGGCTCAGGACAGGAAGGTACCAGTGTCTACAGACGGCAGCAAGACAGCGGGGAGCAATAAATTAGGACTTCATGTTGCTATCATTTGGCATAACACAATCAGGCATGATTTTTCCTTGTTTTTTTTTCTCTTTTTAAATATAAGGCAACTTGCCAACACATAATTTAAAAACTGGTCTTCAGTCACATTGCTTCAGATCACTAGAGAATTTCTGGCTAAAGAACAGTGGATAGTATAGTAAACAAAACCAAGAATCTTAAACAACATCAGCTCACATTCCCCAGAGAGGAGAGGAAAGGGTAGGGCTTATTTGGTTTAAAGGAAAAAAAAACAACAGCCCAACTATGTATCTTTAACAGAAGGAAGCAAAATGTTACAACAAAACATAATCTAAGTTACAGAAAAGTTTAAAGTTTCTAGCCAACTAACTGTCACGTGGGGATGGGACACTGAACGTGGGGTGGGTGAGGGAAGGGCGAGGGGCAGGAGGGGCTGTTTCCAATAGAGGCCCGTCTCCAGCTGTTGGAACCATGCTCATTTGGTAAAGGAGAAGTCAAAGAGCTTAAGGCTTTGTGTTTTTTTTCCTTCATTAAACTGAGGGGCTGCGGAAGGTGACTAGACAGTGAATGCACCTGTGGGGCCGCTCACACACACTGCTACTCAAACCCACGCTACATTCATACAGAACAGGACGCTTAAAACTTACAGTGTAGAGCAATATTCTTAGCCAGTGTAGAGAACCAAATGCAGTTTAACTTTTTTTTTTCAGTATTTTTAATTCCAAACTCCAATGTGATCATCCCATACCTACTACCTAATTCCTCAAGTAAGACTGGCTTGTTTGTTTTGTTGGCGAGGGGAGAGTGGGGCATGAGGGCAGCAGGTGACTCAGGAGACAACAGGCAGGAAGGTCTTGGATATGCCAGATGTCCTGGCATTGCTCTAGGGATGGAAAGGGAGTTAGGAACCAAGGTATCAATACAAGACAGGCTCCCCACCCCCGCTGCCCTGCAATGTCCCAAGGCCATGGCCACATGCTGCAGGATGCCCTTGAGGAGTGGCAAGGATGAGTGCAGTGGCTCTGGGTTCAATGCAGGTGTAAAAATAGCCTTGAGGAAGGGCTGGAAGATGCAGACAGGGTCAGTTTTGATTTGAGGTCTTTGGGTAAATAAGAAATCAGCTCCCAGTACACTTGGGAAGTCTGGCTTCTTAGTCCCAGAAAGAGAGACAGGGAGAGGCCTAGCTTTGGCAGCTGGATGCTGACTACTCCCTCGCCTAAGGGGACCCTTCCCTTAGCCCATACCTCAGTCCTAAGGGCAACGGTGAGAGGTGCAGGTAAGGATGAAAGGAGGCTGGTGGGAAATGGTGGGCAGGAGGTGGCGGGGAGACGGGGCAGGAACTGGACTTGTAGGCAGGCAATGGAGAGTCAAGCCGGGAGTTGAGATTGGGTCCCAACATAAACCCAAAAGTTGCTGGGGCTGGTACAGGTGAAGATAAAGGCGAAAAGGACCCCCCTCTGTCCTCAATTAGATCCCACTAAATTCCCTTTCTTAGACATCTAAGAATGATCACGTTGGAGCAGTGAAACTTTGAAACTATCCAATTACTCAAAAGTAAGACTAAACCTAGGAGGGTGACGTATGACGTGGAACTGGAGGGCACCAGGGCTCCCTATCTATACCCGGGGTGCTGAACATGAAGACTTCGACTATCTGTGGGGTCAGGGGCTCGGTTGCCAGGGGCTCGGTGGGCCTTGCTCAGCATGGCCAGGCTCTGTTCTCGGAAGCAGGCCTGCTGGAAATCCCCACTTAGGTAATCCACCGTTTGTATCAAGCTGTTCTGGCTTGCCACTGGACCGCCCCCGGTCCCTGCCCGGAAGTGGGCCCCAGCAGCCACCGCCGCACAGTCGAGGGGTGCGCCCGTGGGCTGCCCACTGTGGAACGGCACGGCGAGGTCCTGAGACCCCGAGCTGTCGCTATTGGGAGTGGGCAGAATGTTGTTCCACAGGGGTTGGAAGTAGTGACCATTGGGGTAGGCCAGTGGGGCGGCCAGGCCGTTGACGGGTGGGGACGGGGTTGGCTTCTCCAGGGGTGGCTTCAGATGGAAAGACTGTGCCAGGCAGAGTTCCTGCGGGTAGGCAGGGGTCTTGCCCACCAAGCCAGGCCCTGCCAACTCGCGTCCTGCTGCATGCTTGCCTGTCAGGCCAGGGGCCGGTGTCCCACCGGCCTCACCGCACATCTGCTGCAGGTGTGCCAGCTGGTGCTGGTTCCAGGCGACTGGCTTGAGGTCGCTAGGGTAGCCAGTGGGGGCACGCGAGAGGCCCGCGGGCAGGTTGACGGGGCCCGCAGGGGGCAGCGCGGCGCTGGCCGCGTGGGTGTACTCCATGGGATTGACCACACATGAAGGCATTGGTGTGGGGACGCTGTGGGTCGACACCCGAGTGCTTGCATTGATGAGCAGACTGCGACTAATGGGGCTGGGGTTGGCGATCTGGCCCTCACACACTGAGGTAGTGCTGACGCCCGCCCGCGTCTGGCAAAACTGGTTGATCTGGTGCACGATGCTGCTCAGGTCCGGGGGCTGGCTGTGCTGCAGGGTAGCCGCCATTGAAAGGGGGATAGTTGAGGTAGACACGGTCACATTCGGGGGGGCATCTGAGTCTGGCATCTTCCGGCCTCCATGCAGCAAGGGAGTGGGGGGGTGCTGGAGACCCTGGTGAGACAGGGCCTGAGGGTGGACCAAGCCCTGGGTCTGGGCCATGGGCTGAGGGTGACCCAGGCCCTGAGGCTGTTGGAGGCTCTGGGGGTGGGACAGCGCCTGGGGTGGCGGGATACCCTGAGGGTGCTGCAGCGTCTGGGGAGGGGCGTGGGCCAGGGTCTGTGCGTGCTGCAGGGCCTGCTGGCGGGCCAGAGCCTGGGCCTGGGGGTGGGCTAAAGTGCTGGGTGCCACAGTAGCATAGGGCGCCACTGGGGGGTTCATGATGGCCTCGGGGAGCAACCGGGCTCGGGTGCCGTCAAAGTCCTTGAGTATGCTTTTGGCTGGCACTTTGACAATGGCCAGCAGGCCTGCCCTGGTGGCGGCCTGAGTCGGGTAGGGGCTGTAGCGCTGGGCCGATGTGTCCAGGCCGTTCACAGTACGACGAACGTGTTTCCGCTGGGGAACCTTCACACTGTTGGGGAAGATTTTTATAGTCAGTGGGTTGTTTGCGACCTTCTTAGCATACGCGTCCAATTCGGCTGGGGTAGGGTAGTGAGCAGTTCTCATTTTCTGTGTAGTGTCCCCTAGAGAGAGAGAAGGGGAAGGAGAGCAGAGAAGGAGAGGGAGCTCGTCAGTGCCAAGCCAACCTGCCCTCCTAGACTTCCCGCCTGCGGCCTGCGGGGCAGGGTGCACGGGGCGTCAGGCTGAGCCTCCAGCTTGGAGCCAGCCTCAGCCCCAACAGAAACAAGCCTGGCTAGCATGCAGTGGGCACGTCTCATGGGCCAGGGCTCGTGATGAGTGCCAGGCTGTCCCATGAACCCCCGCTACTGTGTTAGGAGGCAGGTACCATCACGATGGTCCCACTTCACAAATGAGGTCACTAAAGATTAGAAGAGCAGAGCAACTTTCCAAAGTCTCGCATCTTAGACAGCCGGAACCGGGCCAATTCTCACGCGAAGTCTCTCCAAGTTCCTACTGGCCCCTGCTGGCCTGGGGTTTGGAGGTTCTAAGCAGGGCTGCTTGTCAGGGCCACTCAGTCCCTGCCAGGTGACAGCCTGGGGAAGAGGGCACCCAAAATGGCTCCTCTCCGGTCTGCGATGGCCAGTGAGGCGTCAGCTCTCTCGGCAGTGGCAGCTGGGGCACTGTGCCCACAGGGTGGGCATCCTGGCACAGGAGGCAGGATGCTTCTTTTTTCAGGGGCAGAGGAGCGAGCTGCCAACATCCCTCCCCCACCCCCATGTCACAAGTTCACTTTTGTTTACAGCTTACTCTCAGCCTGACTGGGTGAAGATCAAAAGGCTTTATTTATTTCCTTGTGGGGGGCGACAATGATGACAGGACTGCAGGGAGGGAGCTGAGGAGAAAGGATTCAGAGCATCTTGAAGTTCTGAGAGCCAAAAATAGTCTGTATTCGGCCCCTGTCAGCTGTCACTTTCTGAAATGAAAGAGGAAAAACCTGCCCTCCTTTGGAGACTGCGGAAACACCGCTCAATGGGCCTCATTAATGCTAACAGTCTCTTTGTTCCCATCTCCAGTCGCTTCCCATCAGGGGGCTCCAGCGGATGTCGAGCTTGCAGTCAAAAAGGAAAAGGTTCTGAGAACCAGAGCTCTTTAAGCTTGCCAGGCTCCTGGCAAGGGGTCTCAGCGCCATTCTCCCTCTCTCCGAGGGAGGGTCTCCCCTGAGTATACACAGAAGGTGCTTAATAAAGGCTTGCTGAGTAAGTGCACAGACTCCTCGAGCAGGAAAAAAAAAAAAAAAAGGAGGGGTGCGCCTGGCTGGGAGCCTGGGTTCAGCTAGCTGACTCCCTCCCTACTTCCTCCCTGTGCCGGAGGTGGCCAGGGCAGACCAAGGACTAAGCTGACCAAATGCCTGGCTTGTGGCCTCAGCTGGCTTGGCCCAAAGGAGACCCCATTCAAAGTCATGTCGCTGGGCATCACTGAACAGAAGTCGTCTAGTGAGTGCTAGCAGGGAGAGGGCACAGCTGCCTGCATTAGGTGACACTGCTGGTTGGCTGGCAGCAACTGCTTAGAAACTGCTGCTCTCCTCGGAAGCAAGAAAAGAAAGCTCCAGTTCAGGAGGGACAGAGAGATCCGGACTCACACTCAAAGAGGCAGGACTCAGCAAAAAAGGGTACAGGAGAAAAAAAGGGTACAGAAAGGAAAAGGTTCGTATTTTGAAATGCTGGCACAATGCCTTGAACTTGGGAGGCATTCTAACATATTCAAGGCTCTGCTTTATTTCCTGAGTGCTGAATACCTGCTCCATCCTTAATCGCAATGTTTGTAAGACGACTGATCTGCAGAAAGATGAATGTGACAGTGACAATTGAAGGTAGGAAGCAGAAGGAGGCAGAGAGGCCTGGAAGTCTCCCACCCACTAGGCAGCACTAGATGGCAAGAAGGGTCAAGGCCTGGAGAACAGAGTTCTGCTGCTGCTTGTAAGGCTCTGACCCTTAATGGGCTTCAGGCTTCATAAAGTGGGGGCCATTTTCTGACGTATCTTACATTCATTCTCTTGCACAGAGGACACCAAAAAAGTCTGGGATCACTGAAGAATGTCCCTAAATCCAGGGCACCAGCACTCCATGAGAAGCTGCCCTGGTCAGCCACCGCGCTTTCATGTGACTGATGAGAAGTGTGTGACACTCCTGGCGTGGCGCCTTCCTTCCCCAGAGCAGACCCGCAGTAAATACCTATAAGCACACTGTCTGGCTGAACAGCTGGGATTCAGCTGAACAGAAGGAGTCTGAAGCTGCTGCGTTTCCATTCAGACAGGAAACGAAGGTCTGCCCCTCCATGTAGGAAGAGTCTTGCTCCATGTTAACAAGCTTCTCTCCTTGAAGGCCAACTGAGAGAGGCTGGTACAGTGGCTTGCTGAACAACAGCTCCTTTGCTCCAAGTCAGTACCAACTCTCAAGCTAGTTTTTTCTAGTAGAGGCACAGGTATGCTGGCCTCTATCAGGAGTGTGGGACAGGACACTACACCGACCAGTTCCCTCTGTCCTGGCTCCGCTGATGCTGACAATGGTGATGAGGTGAGGGGCGGGGAGGCGGGACACGGGCTATAGCCCATTAAGGAAGACTCTCGGGAATGACAGATGAGCATACTGGACAAGAAAGAGGTCACATTCTGGGCTCTGACACCACCCACTTCACACACCAGACTTCAGCCCAACCCTTCCGAGTCTTTCTCAGTACTTCATCTCAGTCTCCACACAGGCACCCTGCAGCCTTTCTTTCTTCTGCACCATCTTCCTCTAAGTGCACAGCTGACACAGACACTATAGCTTTGCCAGCAACTTATTTAACTATCTGGTACCAACAGTGTCATTAATTGAGGCATAAAGCAGTGGAGAACAGAGACTCTGGTTAGAAAAAAGAGACTGGATTCAAGCACTGACTTGATTATCTGATTACTCAGAGTGTTGCTCAGTCATTCCTCATTTATAAACAGCAATGATACCTGCTGTCCTACCTCACAGAATTACTAAGATCAAAAAATCTGATGAACAGGAAATGTTCTGTGAACAGGACCTGTAACTGTCAATGGTAATTATTCAAAGATAGCAGGTTTCGCTGAGTCTGCCCAGAGATGAGACAAAGTAACCTTACCATGGAAGCCCTAAATGCAGGACCTCCCAGACTTGAGCCTGAGCATTAAATGTAGCAGAGAAAGTTCCATGGACTAGGGACTGGGGGATGGGGGAGACCTCCCCATTTATCTTTCTGTTTTGAAGATCAGAAGACACTAGTGGCTTACGCAGCAGGAGCCTCTAGCCTGTGGGGAGACACAGGCCGTGCATCAAACACAGGCTTTGGAGTCTGACCCAAGAGTGAATTCTAGCCTAGTCACTGATTAGTAATGTGACACTGACAAGTGACACTCTCATGCTTAAAAGAAAGATAAATGAGTCTCCCATATGGAATTATTGAAGAGTGAATGGGAACGTACATAAAAATACGCAAGATAATGCCTGGCATATGGTAAGCACTCAACAAATGTTAGCTAATATTTCTGATGTTTCTCTGAGTTTATCCAGTCACTGGGCCAATTTGCCATTTCCAGATCTTTCCACTAGGGGGCAGATAAGCATATGGGAGTATAGTAAAAGATTAATTTTAATTATTTGTTCTAGGTCCCAAGACTCTACAGTGAAAGAATTCACAGTCGCTGTCTGAAAGACAATCTGAGGACCAGGGACCTTTGGTCATTTCAACCACTCTACCCAGAAATCTTCATCAAGCCACCCTATCTGTACACCTGACTGTGAGCTAGAGAAACAGGAGCAGAGGCATGGGGTTTAATGAAGGAAACAAATGTTCAAAAGCAACAGTTTCTGGGGAATTGGGAGAAGATGGCTTAGAGGAAAACAAATTTTTCAAGTACAAAGCTCCAAAATGGCTCAGGTCTCCTGAACCATGTGATGTTACAGAATAACAATCCAGGAAAGTTCTGGGAGGGCAGCCACTAACCACAATTGTGGTTTTCTAGCCCCTGCAGGACCCACCCAAAGGCAAGATGTCCCTTAATCCAGCCTGCACTAAGGTAAGTCATACTTTTGGTGGGAAAATACATCACACCCTCCTATACATGTAGAAGAGGATGGGGAGAAGAGAAAACACTGGTGTCTGAAGGGACTGGTATTATGATTCTGTACATACGGCAGCTCAAGCCGGGGGCAGACTGACCAGCCAGGTGACTGACAGTGCTGGGCCAAAAAGCCACATATCCCCTCTCCTGAGCCCTGACCTATCTCCCCTGCCTTAAGCTGACTATTCCAATATAAAAGATACTGAGCTGTTAAGGCTGATGCTGGGAAAGACTGAGGGCAGAAGAAGAAGAGGGCGTCAGAGGATGAGAAGGCTGGGTAGCATCACCAATAAAAAGAACATGAACTTGGGCAAACTCCACGAGATGGTGAGGGACAGGGAGGCCTGGTGTGCTGCAGTCCATAGGGTTGGAAAGAGTCGGACACAACTGAGCGACTGAACAACAACAAAGCTATAAATATCTGTACCCCATGGAGTTTCCTAGGTAGCACTAGTGGTAAAGAACCTGCCTGCCAATGCAGGACACATAAGAGACATGAATTTAATCTCTGGGTTGGAAGATCCCCTGGAGAAGGGCATGGCAACCCACTCCAGTATTCTTGCCTGGAGAATTGCCATGGAGAGAGGAATCTGGAGGGCTACAGTCCATGGGTCACAAGAAGTCAGACATGACTGAAGCAACTTAGCATGCACACACTCCATGCCCACCTCACTAGATACCGAGTTCTGTGTTTTGAGCAACTTTTAAGACCCTCCTTAGGATGGGAGCAGGGAAAAGCTGAACAGCAGTCACAGGTTTTGACAGCTGGTAGACCTGGGCTCTGAGCAGCATCTTAGCTTCTGGTTTCTGAAGCAGACAGTTTATACTCTGTCCCACCTTAATGGTGAATGCTTAATGCTAAGAGCTGTACATCACAGAACAGGATTTTTTTTTTTTTCCTCTAATACATTTTGGGAGAGCAAAGAAGCAAGCAAGTGAGCTTACAAACACCACTGGGTTTTCTTCTCTGCAAAAGTTTAGGTGTAGTTAAGGAGAGTCACAAGAGAGTTGAAGGGATTGAAATATACTGTCCCCTAAATGGACAGATATGCCTGAAACCAGAGAAAAAGGACACCTCAATTCTTGAATACAGATTTGGGATAGAGGTTTTTGCAGAGGTGACTTGGAGGCTGCTTTGGGGAGAAGGGAGTGAAGATCCAACATCAGCAGCTAAGATAAAGCTGCCAATTTGCCTTTCCTCCTAGATGGTTCAGCCCTTGATGGTACCTCTCTGGGTGAAGCTGTCAGCGTGTGTTAAGGACCTAGAAGACAGACAGCGAGCTGCATTCTGTTATCTTACCACATGCTTCTGCGTGCGCTCCCTCCCCAGCTGTGTGCCTGGAGGCCTGCGCCCAGTCACAGCGCGTGAGCATGCGGCTGTGGGTGGCCAGAGAGCCCAGACAACGCCCTCACCCGATCGGCACTCAGCGGGAGAAAGAAAGGCTGGGGCAGAGCTGGGACAGCGAGCTTGCCTACTGCGTCAGGCAGCCACAGAAGCAAGACTGACACCCTCAGCTCTGTTGTTACGGGAGCTGCATTCAGTGGCCAAATTCTAGATCTGGCCACGCTCTGAGTCTTACTCTCTCTCAAAGAAAGGAAATCAAGAGGCCAGACCGTTTTTAACTTCTGCAGATAATCTCACGGAGCAGAGAGCGGCAAACTACAGCCTGAAAGCCAGCACTGGGCTGCTGTGCTCCTGTAGCGGGTGGTGCTGGAGCACAGCCGCACTCATTTGTTTACATACTGCCTACGGCTGCCTGTGCCCCGTGAGAGCAGGGTGAGAACACGCAAGAGACCACGTGGTATGATCCATTTGACCCTTGACAGAAAAAGCTTGCCAACCTCTGTCATAAAGGAGTCAGGTAACCTGCTGAGGCTCTTTTTCTGTTAAAGGGTAAGCTGAGATGTCTCGCTGATTTTCCCTTTTTGCTCTGAAAGGAAACTCTATTCCAAATTTAGGGCCATCTTTACACTCGAAGACGCCATGCATGGCGATAAGCCAGGAACAGAATCTCCCTTGCACATTCACACAGCACAGGGACAGAGGGCAGGGGTCTGGGAAAATACAAAGTCTGAAGCCCCAGCGCCAGCCAATCCAATACAGGAAGCTAGCAGTTCTCCAAAATCCCGTCTTGGGGGAAGAATATTAACAGGAACACGCCCAGAGAGGCTGAGAAAGCCAGACAGTTCCATGTCCCTTCTGGAGGCAAGAGTTTGTTTGCTGTGAGCTGCGGGCATTGGCTCAGAAGGCAAACAGCAAGGCCAAGGGGGAACGGTCTGTCTCCGTGGCAGAGGGCACTCAGAGAGCTCCAAACAACACAACAGTGCACACGGTTTGTTTCAGGGATACAGTAAGTCATCTGGACTGTGCGTTTTCATTCCATTCCTCCCAGGGTTCAAACTGAAACACTTCCTTGAAGGGTGATGTATACACATAAGATATATGTAACACTGGGCTGTAAAACTCCATATAGTCCTACTGCTCAACAGACATCTATCAGCAACAACTAAAATTAAGATGACATACACTGGGGAACCTAGTATTACGAGGCTCTCTCTGAGTAGAGAAGCGCCTCGCACTGCCGACAAGTGCCGCAGCTGCTTTCCTGCTGTCTGTGCTGAAGAACACCTTGGAGGTACCAAAGCCAGGGTACCCCAAAGTCGTCTCTGGGAGAACCCGAATGGAGGGGAAAATAAAGGACCGCATGCTCCCCTGGGATCCAGATCACTTACATTTCTGAAGTCCAGTGTTCATCTGCGTGTGAGAGAGAAGCTGAAAGGACAGGTCACCTGGCCCTGGTAGACAGGCTAGCATGGCAGACCGGCATCAACACAACGTGAGGCAGCCACTCACACTGCAACAACAGAGAAAACAAGGTCACGGAACACAGAGCAACTCACTCCAGAAGATACCAGGGACATCGGATAGCAGCAGCAGAGGCCCAAGTTTAGACAGATAAGCAATTTAATTAGCAGCATGTAGGACAAAAATATATCTATGTCTTTATCTGTAGAAACAATTTGCTCTCTACGATTGCTATGGCTCAAATATTTCAGTCAGCACAGATGCCTGGATGGGGAAAATAAAAACTAGACAATACTGATCTACACAAACAACTGAAGGTCTTTATGTTCACAAGCTACAGACGCACTCGCTTGACGCTTGTATTTCCCATGGGCTGCCTCTCCTTACGGCTTTTGGGTAAGCCCACGTGGCAGCCACATAAATGGTATGCTGGCTCTCCTCCATGCCCCAGCTAAGGCAGGCACAGAAAGGCTAGGGCACAGTCCAACTGAGGTGAAGGAAAAGACGATTTCTCCCTAAAAACAGAACAGCATTCCTGAAGACAGCTCATCCTCATGGGGCCCAGCTCAATCTATTCAGAGACCTGGCTGGGGGCCGGGGCAGCCAGACACTTCCAGAGACAGTACAGTATATGAGATACAAAGACACTCAAAGTCCAACTTGTGACCCCGGTAATCTGAGCTGACTTTTTTTTTTTTTGGCCGTACCACTCAGCTTGCAGGATCTTAAGTTTGCCAACCAGGGACTGAATTTGGGCCCTCGACAGTGAAAGGGCAGAGTCCTGACCATTGGACCACCAGGGAATTCACCTGAACTTATTTTTAAAAAGGAGGAGGAATAAGAGCATCCTAGGAGACAAGACTAACTACTATTAAAGCAAATTCTGTCTGCAAGTTTCTGGGGATTCACCTTCCTATGGCCTTTCACACAATTAGACCTCCAGAGCTATCCACTCCCCCGCCAAAAAAAAAAAAAGGAAAAAGAAACTGCTTTGCTCCCAGGGTAAATCAAGAAAGTGGTAGGCTGCCAGCAGCCCTCTTTGGGCAGGTGATTCTGATGTTGTAACAAGATGGCATGGTTTCATCAGTGAAGTCTTCCAACAACACACACACAGCCCAAGCAAACAAACACTGACTAGCCTTCTGGAGGGAAGGAAGCTTTGTCAACAATTCAAGCTCCCCATGTACCAAGGACCACGCTTCTCTCCCATCCAAGTACTAACCAGGCCTGATCCTGCTTAACTTCAAGATCAGGCGCGTTCAGGGTGGTATAGGAACCACCTGTTTGGGAACACGCGTTTCCCAAACAACTGTAATGTACTAAATCATACTGAATTCCTTTCCCACACTGCAAACCCCAGAAATGAGGGTGGCTTGGTATTAAAGCTTTCAGATCACAACAAAAAAGGAACGGTGTGGGCTGGGGGGTTGGGAGAGGTGAAGGGGAAGCTCAAATGTTAAACAAAGACCACAAAACCTCTTTCTTTCCCTTAAAGGGTCCTCTCAGGTATGTGAAAACTACCTTGTCACAATGAGCATCAGAGAGCTCCAGCTTGCAAGGCCAGGTAGCTGAAAAGATACTTTGTGAAAGAGGCTGCTCAGACTGTGTCTAAGATAGCAACTGTAGAAAGAACTGAAGCGTGAAAGCCTCAATGAGAACAGAGCTGCCCCGGAGTTCTGGCACAGATTCGGTCTTTTCAGGTCTCTGGTGGGTGGGATGACAGAATGAACAGTGTGCCAACTGCAGTGCCTTGAGAAATAAAAAGTCTTCTGTTAGGGTCAAATGACTGAGGCACTGCTTACAACCCTCCCTGGTGAACGCTGATCTCTGTTTAATAACCTCTCCCCTATGGTCCTAATACAGCTGAGGGCAAACTCCAAGGAAAGGAAGAGAATTAACAAATCCTGGAGCCTAGTATCGTGCAAAGGGCTGTATGAGGGGCTTTAGTGACGTTTTCTTTCTGAGGTCTCCCAACCTTTCTTGGAGGTAGGCAATACTTTCACTTGTCTCATCCTCTCTAGCCTGGATTACGACAACAGCCTTCCAAATGACCTCTCTCTCTGTTTTACCCCTGCTCCTATCACCCAATCTATTCTCCACATCGCAGCCAGAGTAATTTATTTTTTTAATTGGAAACCATATCAGCTCAAAAATCTCCAACGACTTCCACTCTCGCTTAGAATAAAATACAAAATCCTAACATGGCCCACAAGGCCTTCAATGATCTGTTACTATCACGTATCTGACCTTATCTTCTAACCTCCTCTGACACTTTTGCTGACTCTAATTCCAGTCACAGTGGTCTCCTTGGAGCCAAGCACACTCCCACTTCCAGGCCTTGTACTTCACCTGGAAAGCCAAGAGACTGTGAAGATAGAGGTACAAAAAACACATTCATTCAGGTGTTTTGCAGATACACTCTCTCCCTGTACTTTTTAGAAGGAACTAATCTACGAATGATCACTGTAATCTCTGATAGACCTAGCAAATCCTGATGCCTGCAACCACGAGACAAGTGGGGGTTGTGGATCCTAAAGAGCTGACCATAACATACTGCCCTTCAAGCCACAACTCTGGATTTCAACAGGAAGAACAGGAGAGAATTAAGCCAGCTGAACTGTGGCAAAAGGCGTTAGTGATTTACTGACAGCAAGCAAAGGAGCACAACTAAGAGGTGAGCTCTGTAAAGACTCCAGAAAGTCAGTGTTTAGTCTGAGCAGGAAGCAGTCCCAGAGTTTGGGACCTCCGATGATTATGTTCCCAACCAGAAAAGTGAAGTCGCTCAGTCGTGTCCGACTCTTTGCGACCCCATGGACTGTAGCCTACCAGGCTCCTCCCTCCATGGGATTCTCCAGGCAAGAGTACTGGAGTGGGTTGCCATTTCCTTCTCCAGGGGATCTTCCCGACCCAGGGATCAAACCCGGGTCTCCCACATTCCAGGCAGAGGCTTTAACCTCTGAGCCACCAGGGAAGCCAGAACCCCCAGCAAGTCTAACTCCTGAGCCCTTACTGGCATTATCTGGGCTGCCAAGAGCACAGCCCTTTGTCTGTGCACACTTCCTTTGCGAGTTCAGGGACCTGTCATCTTTTCCAAAAGACTGCCTCTTGAACTAAGGAAATCTTCAAGCCCCCTGAGGAGTTTTACTGAAGTCAGGAATCAATTTCTGCCAGGGCAGGGAAAACAGAGAACGTGGCAAGGTTCACGAGGGTTGTGAGGAAATAGGAAGGAAGCAACTTGCTTCCACAAGCCATTCGAAAGCAGGAATGCATTGTACAAAGCACTTCTCTGGAGGCTTGGCAGCTGAGTACAAGCCTTTTATTTAAAAACTTCAAGCCACCCACACATTTTGATTACCATCTGGCTTTTTTCTTAAATGTATATTCCAATATAAGTTATAGCTGATAACTTCCACATGCACAATTAGACCCAGAAATCAACATTACCTCTACCTTCTCTGAAAGGGCCTCAAAATTCAAATCCTGACTTCTGAACAGCATCAAGTAGCAACCTGGTGCTCAGGCCAAATGAGCTGCAGACATCACAGAGAAAGAAAAAAGATCTCCTTGCAGAGCCTCTCTGTGCGCTCTCAGCCAGCTTTCCTACCACCAGCTGGTCTGCTCCCTCAGCAGGGGGACGACAGTATCACAGTGAGCACAGAACTAAGGTGTTCAGACCCTCCTGGGGCATTTGCACAAGTGCTGGCTTTTCCCAGACGACCTCTAATTAAGGAACAAAACTCTGACCCCACTGGGAAAATTCAAACGGACTTTCATCCGTGCCCCCCACACCTCCCCCGCCTCACCGAGGTTAACAGAGGCTCTATCAGAGTTGTGAGGTCACACTCTGCTTTCCTGGGTAGCATCTGATAAAGGGCCATCTCTGCCTTAGGACAGGTGTGTGCCGGTAGGAGCACCGCAGCTGCTTGTACTGTTTGTCCCTGTTCATGCTTAACGACCACTGGAGGGTAGAAAATGAGGAAAAGAAAGACTCCTCTTCATTTTTTTTTTTCCCAAGTGGGAAAAGGAGGGGAGAGAAAATACTAGCAAAGGTTTTTTTACTTGGGAGTCGGGGGTGAAGTGATGGAGAGTCGTGACCTCCCAGCAGAGTCTCCCACCCACAGCCTCGTGCCTTCCAGTACCCTTATTTCCAAGACTCTCTCCTGCTTTCCTTCTCTTTCTCTGCCTTCAACCCCAATTTCAAAAAGAATTACCACCTCCCCAAAAGTAAAGGTTGACAAACCCAATTTCTGATTCATGCTCTGGTTCAAAATTTTAAATCTGCCATTTATGGATTTTAATTAAAAAATGAAATTGAGAGCAGTGCCATCTCTGAAATCCCAAGTAAAAAAAGAAAATGTTATGCCCCCTTGTTATCAGATTCCACTTTATAAAATACACCCAACAGTGAAAATCCTCAGTCCATGCATCTTAAAAGAGTATGATTAACCCTGAGAAACTGCATTCATTAAGAGTCATCACTATCTTTGACTACTAAGTTTTCTCATCCATGAGGTAAAGGCTTATCTAAAAAGACTGCCTTTCAATAATGGGGGTAGAATTCTCATCCTACTCCCCATTCCTTTACTCCTGGGGTCCAAGAAATTAGGTTAAAAACCGAAGGGAATACTGCTCTGGGGAAAACAAACAGGGACAAAGACGGTAAAATATTACATGTTCATCAAACCAGACTCTGCAGAACCAGTCATATTTAAGGTCTGTGTCACTAAAACCATCTATTCAAACAAATAATTCTGTCAGTCCAGGTAACTGGCAACTTCCAACTCTCTTGTACTTTTCACTACTAACCCAATCTCAATAACATTCAGTCATTGCTCAAAGGCATCTTTCTTCTCTATCTTTAACACAATAGGGGACTTATCACTAGCAACTGAGACCTCACAACTCTAAGCTGGGAGAAGGAGCAGGCGAGAAAGATGGACGTTCCCTCTGGACTAACTTTGTTGCAAGCCCAGAACTACCCCTGCTGCAAACCACCTCCACAAAGCTGAACACATGAGGCTCAAGGGGTTTGGAAACATTATTTCTAACTACCCTTTAAGACCCATCACAAAAGGTCCTGTTCCTTTCCTATCCACCCCACCCCACCACCATGTCACTAAATGTGCTTTCTCTGCCAGTGCTTTCTTTAGCATGAGCTTTCTTTCCTGGAGCCTCTCATTATTTCATCTAAGGACCCAAGTGCTTGCTTTCTCCTGAATTTGTTATTCAGGTCCCAAGAAAGTATTTGCCCTGGACATTCTAACCTTTCAACTTGAGCTTCTGAAGACTATCTTTTATTTATCCTTCCCAGTTACAGGGTCAGGACCAAGATTATTCATGTAACAGATGTTTAATAAATACTGCTGGCTCACATTCCAAAAGAATAGCATATACTTTAATCCCAGGGTCTGGAATTTATCTGAATTTAGGTCCTTGAAACACATGAATAACCGAAGTGCCAAAAAGTGTCTGGGCTGGTGTGTACACAGGTGCCTTTACTCTGGGAATGAGAGAGCAGAAGAGACAAAAACTACCTAGGTGCTTAAAAAAAAAAGGCCCAGGTACTACTACTGCATTGTATTGAAAAGTATCCGCTGGCTTCTGTACATTAATTACCATTAGGCAGAAATCAGTGCTCCTAAAAATGTGAAATGAAGGTTACAAGCTGCTAAATCAGAATTTGCAGTTTCTAGTCACTGCATGTAATAGCCTTCAGTTTCCTAACGGCTGTATCACTATAACTTAAGCTGAACCATTTTAGAAAGACTGACAACCTTTGTACTTAACCACATTCATAATCACAAGCAGAGCTGTCAGGTTGGTAGGATTCTACTCATAAGTACCTGGGACTGTGCACAGCAAAACAAAGAGATAATAAGAAATCAGAAGAAACCACTTCCTTGCAATAATACACAAATAATGGATTTTTTCCTTTTACAATTTCCTGTAGAAACCTGTGCCAAATCAGAAAGCTTTTGATTATTACTCAGATGAAATATAATTCAACAAATAACCTATAATTATGTGGCAATTTTTAATCTTCAAAGCCCTGCATCCCCCATGAGTTCACGAAAAGCTGCTAGAGAAGCACAGCTCTCACACTCAGGCGGGGAAACTGAGGCAACTGAGTTAAAAAAGGAAATCTGTAGGAAAGATATCAAAGTTGGGTGCGATTTTAAGGCTCAGAGTGTCTAAAAAGTCCTTTAATAGGCACTGACTGAGCTTAAAACAAGTCACACCATAGACAGGCATTTATTCCGATAAAATGAAAAAAGGCAGGTCCTCAGTATAGCTTCTGTAATCTTACAGATCAAAGCCACAACATGGAAAAAGAATTTTAAGAATGTAGCAGGCTGTTTAAAAACCTTGGCAAGCATGTGTTCAAAGAGCAGCTAAACACGCGGCTTATGCAGGCCCTTCCTCCTCCCTCTGCACGCAGGCCACGTTCTCCAGGGACTCGCTGGCCCAGAGGAGGCCTCTACGTCAATCTAGAGTCTGGCTTTCAAGTTTGAAGGGTGACGGGGATTTAAGAGACTTAAGGGCATTTAGAAAGCCTGCCACATTAAAAAAAAAAATTTATTTTACTGAAATATAGTTGATTTAAACGTTGTGTTAATTTCTGCTGTACACCAAAGTGATTCAGTTCTACATATATATACATTCTTTTTCATACTCTTTTCATTAGGACCCTGCTGTGTATCCATTCTATATATAATAATAGTTAGCATCTGCTAATCCCAAGCTCCCAATGCATCTCGCCGCCCACCCCCCGTCCCCGCCTTGGTAACTGTAAGTCTGTTCTCTGTGTCTGATTCTGTTTCAGAAATAAGTTCATTTGTGTCATATTTCAGATCCGCATATAAGTGACAGCGTATGGTATTTGTCTTTCGTTTCTTTTTTGGCTGTGCCACACAGCTTGTGGGACCCTCAGTTCCATGGTCAGGGATCAAACCCAGGCCGTGGCAGTGAAAGTCCAGAATCCTAACCACCAGGTCACCAGGGAACTCCCCTGCTCTTTCCCTTTCTGACTTATTTCACTTTGTAAGATAATCTCTAGGTCCAACTATGCTGCTACAAATGCCATTATTTCATTCTTTTTTATAAGCTGCTCCATTTCGAGCACAGAACTACAAGGTATTATTCTAAAACAAGTCTAAATGAGAGTGTTTGGGTCTGTGTGTGTTTCTTCACCCTGGTGCCCAGGTGTCTCCCTTTTCTGGGTCTAAACTGCATTACCCAAAGCTCACTGCTGTGTTTAGAAAATTTGAGAGAAATTTATAAACCCGTATTTTTGCTATGTACTGAGTAACATTGATTTATACTAAGAGGGTAGTTTGTCAAAACTGCAGAGAACGTTTTAATGCAATTTTGAACAGGTGTTGAAGAGTTATGAATGGAAGCAGGGAAGGAGACAGCAACAACATGTGAATGAGTGTGTGTTAGTGGAGTGAAGACACGAATTCCATCGCAATTGTTGGAGAAATGTAAGCAACTCCAAACACACAAGGAAATGGTACAACTATCTAATAATTAAAGAAATGTAAATTAAACAGATGACATTTTTTGCTTAAAAATTGACAAACATGTTTGAAAAAAAGTCTAAATCACACCGAGTCATGGATTCAGTGAAAAGTCACTAAAGTGAGATGCTAAATTGACACACTTCCTAAAAATAAGTTTTTTAAATACTCATACTCTTTGATATAATAATTATACTTCTAAAAAGCCTAACTTAAGGAAATAATCAGAAATGTAAACAAAGATTTACACACAACTCTCTTCACTACAGTATGGTTCATAATTGTGTGAAATCTCCAACAATCTAAATGTCCAAAGGCAAGGAAATCATTATATAAATTACGGGATATTCATCTAATGAAATTAGTATAAGCCTCCCAAATTAAATATATATCATTAAAGACTATCTAAAGACAAAAAATGCTTATAAGTGCTGGGTTTAAAGAGTACATATAATACATAAATATGGTATAATAATAATTTTGTAAAATTTATTATATAGACATGAAAATTATGAAGTCATTTGTATTTGACCACTAAATGCATTACAGCACTCTGTGGAGATGAATTCTCACTCCTGGACTATCTAGTTTAGGATATCATTCTACTCAGCTTTTATTTCTTGGATCATAAAACCAAGAGAGCCAAGGAAGTCAACAGAATTTAGGAAAAAACTGGGTGGCAAGGGCAGTCATTTTCTGGTAAGGTTTCAACAGCAGAAAATTCACATACAAAAAAGCGTCCAGTGCAGCTCGAATTACCTGAAGAAACCTGGATTAACAAGAGGCACAATGTCAAAGTGGCTACGAGACAAGACTGGGTTTGAATCAGAACTAGACAAGACTGAGCTCTCTGCTCCCTACCAGTTGTGTGACCCTGGGGGGAAAAACCTCATCTGTAAAATGTTTCCTACTTCATGGGATCATTTTAAGGACTAAATTAGTTTAATATACTCAAGTGTTTAGGACACCAGTGTGAACACTGTTCAAATGTTGGCTGATCTATCGTACAATCTATCAAAATCCAGGCCACTTTTTATTTTGCCACCAGAACTAAACCACCCTCTTAGACTCTATAGTTCTTTACACTTTGAAACATGTTTGCGTACATTATTTCACTTGAAACTGAAAGCAAGTTTTTAATCCAGATGGAATAAGTATCATCCCCTTTCCACAGATTAGGAAACCTAGGTTCAGAAAGGTGAGGTAACTTGTCCAGTGACACACAGCTGGGACGGTGAACCTCACACGACAGTCTCTGTCTTAACTCCCACACCTGTAGCTCATTCCATCAGACAAATATTTTCTAATCCACAAGCTTAAAAAAAAACCCCACAAGGTAACAGTTAAGAATGCTTATTGTTTCATGACTCTGTCCCAGCTATTGAAATTATGAGCGTATTTATTGGGATGCAGTCTTCATTGTGGGCACAAGGACGTTCAGAAAATGCTGCACCATATCACAGCTGCCGCTCAAGCCAATATTTATTGAGCACCTACCATAGCCCTCTTCCTACACTATTATATACAACAAAAACATACAACTCTAGGCCATGGCTTTGTCTTTTAAGTGTAAATGTAATTATTGACTCTCCAATGGATTTGGGGAACGACCTGCTGCAGATCAGCTCTTCACTCTGCAACTCTATTAGACCTTTGCTAGTCTGGCACTTCGGAAATGGCTTTCAGTGAAAACTCCTTTCAAAAAAAAGGACCGGGGGAACAACTATAACCAGAGTAAGACTGCATAAAGGCAAAGGAAAGCTTTAGGTTTGAGTGGTCAGACTTTTTCCCAGGAGAAAGCTTTATCATTCACACTGAGGAAAAGTGTACCAGAGAATACTACAAGTAATGACCAACAGTTACCTCTCGTTCTCAAGCTACCCTTGTTCAGGAAACTCTTCCCCTCCTGTTCTCAGGCTCTTTCCTGAATGGGAGAAGTCAACCCTGACTAACTCTGAACACACTCTCAACTCATACCTTTTCTAAGTTGGTTTCCACTTTGACACTCACACTATGATGGAATCTGGGCATCACAGAGCCGACCAAGATCTCTGACAGGAAGCATTTCTCTGCTTTTTAAGGTGTTCCGAGTTCAAGGGTGAAAAGGAGCTCACGCTTTTTCATGGCTATGCATCTACTCTATCTACTGTGTATTTATTTGGTCTGTTACTTTCTTAGAACCAGTTCTCTGTACACAGTGCCTCGAGCTTATGTGCCTTAGGTTTCTAGTGTAGTTTCAGTATAAACTCAGGGCAGGCAGGGAATGTTAATGCTACAGTAAACATACTGCCCTTCACTGTATCTCTAGTCTGCTGCCATCCAGGGTTAGTGTGGCAACAGGCAGATATTAAGGTAACAGAACAAGGCATGACTGACACACTAATACGTTCTGTTCATTTAGGTCCTTCCTTCTGCCCCCACTCCCATATTCTGGCCTGGAGAATTCCATACACTGTGTAGTCCATGGGGTCCCAAAGAGCCAGACACGACTGAGCAACTTACACTTCTGCCCCAGCCTGAGTAGAGGAGTTTGAGGAATTCTAATGTATAACAACTTTGGGGGAGGGTTTCTACAGCCTTAGTGAAAATCAAAAGATCTTACCTTGCCATTTCACTGAGGCTCCATGGGGTCTCGAAGAGTTGGGACACAACTGAGAGACTTCACTTTCACTTTTCACTTTCATGCACTGGAGAAGGAAATGGCAACCCACTCCAGTGTTCTTGCCTGGAGAATCCCAGGGACGGAGAGCCTGGTGGGCTGCCGTCTATGGGGTCGCACAGAGTCGGACACGACTGAAGCGACTTAGCAGCAGCAGCAGCAGCAGCAGCACTATCACCTGAAGCTTTATTCCACATACCCAAGGAATTACCAAGCTTCTGAAGCTCAAGGTGTCTCTGAAAGCAGGAGAGGCTGTTAAACCTCCAAAGGACCTAGGAACTGACAGCTTACTGAGGAAGAAGAGCAACCCTCCTCCCATGCCCTGTGAACTCCCACAGCTAGCTAATAAAACTCAGAATACTGGCTACAGCCATAGGAAAAAGGAAGGAGAGAGAGACAGTCCCTATCTGTGCTAGAAGAATACTTTAATAGTTGCTGCTAAGTTGCTTCAGTCGTGTCCAACTCTGTGCGACCCCATAGATGGCAGCCCATGGGATTTTCCAGGCAAGAGTACTGGAGTGGGTTGCCATCGCCTTCTCCAATGCATGGAAGTGAAAAGTGAAAGTGAAGTTGCTCAGTCATCTCCGACTCTTCACGACCCCATGGACTGCAGCCTACCAGGCTCCTCCGTCCATGGGATTTTCCAAGCAAGAGTACTGGAGTGGGATGCCAGTGCCTTCTCCATTAATAGCTAAACACCCACAAAAATAAGATTCTGAACTTAGCTTTAGGAGGCTTCCTCATTTCAGGAACTGCCTGGGAAACAAAACAAAAACTCACAATATAGTTCTTTAAATTTTTCAAGGACACAAGGTACCATAACTCATTCACAGATCAACCCATTAGCAGACTGGCCCTGAGAAATTCCATAATCATTCAGCACTGTTATTTGTCAGTGGGTGACTGGTTCTAACTGGTCAAATAAGTCTTATACCAAATATTAAGTCCCACCCAAACAGAACAATTGAACTCAAGATTACTTTAGCATTGAGTGAATCAGGAAAAATTATATAAATATATGGTTTATCTTACAGATATCCAAACAATCTGCCTTCCTTTTTCTCAGAGATACCTTCAAGAAATGGCTAACACTACCAACTGAACATCTTATCGACAGGGGCAGAAAACAAGTTCTCTTCTATTCCTGGTACATGCCTCCTTCACTCGGCACACCCATTCAAGGTCCTAATTTCTACTCTATCAACTTCTCGCTCTGAGGTCTCCCTCACCAACTAAGTGTCCTAACCAAATTTCACCCAGTTCCCTCTGTCAGGTCGTTTCAATTGGATAAGAAACAGAAGGTGCCCAGAGTGCAGAGTGAGGAGAGTGCCCACAAAGTTGCAAGTGGTGAGCCCTGACGTGGGGAGCCAGAACCCAAGTGGTGTGAGAGCACCCCAGCAGGGGCAGACGAAGTGACTACTTCTCATTCAACAGCAATGAGCCCCAACAGCGTCTGCTCAGATCTCGGCTTCTAATTACTAAATTCTCCACTAACAGGAACAAAGGCCTTTGGAGAAATGGCTGAGGCAGAGAAAGTACTAGATGAGTCTGGTACATATTACAGCGCAGGAAAGGAAGTGCTCAAAGAGTAACAGTGACATGTCAAAGAAGACAGAAGTGACAGGATGCTCAACTGGTGAGGGAAGCTCCAGAAAGAGAAGTTTACACAGCAGAAATCAGAGGGAACACAGAGCGGATACACTGAGTGAAGGAGGCATATACTAGGAATAGAGTAATTAGAGACTTGTTTTCTACCACTATTCATAAGATGTTAGTCTGGGTTAGTGCCAACCAACCCCTTGCAATAAAAAGACAGTAAATCACTTAGGCACCTTTCAGGTTAAACATATAGTTAAATATTTTTTCTTGATTTACTGGCAAAATCTGAGATAATCTGAATATCAAAACAAATAGAGATAGACTAAATTTAATAAAATGTAGTCAAAGTGAAAGTCGCTCAGTCGTGTCCAGCTCTTTGTGACCCCATGGACTATACAGTCCATGGAATTCTCCAGGCCAGAATACTGGAGTAGGTAGCTGTTCCTTCTCCAGGGGATTTTCCCAACCCAGGGATCGAACCCAGGTCTCCTGCATTGCAGGAGAATTCTTTACCAGCTGAGCCACAAGGGAAACCCAAGAATACTGGAGAGGGAAGCCTATCCCTTCTCCAGCGGATCTTCCCGACCTAGGAATCGAACCGGGGTCTCCTGCATTGCAGGCGGATTCTTTACCAACTGAGCTATGATAAGTTGACTAAAATAGGAAATCATGAGCCCATACTAATGTAAATAAACTAGTAAACTAAAAGGCTTAAAAGAAAATGTTTGCATAGTTTTGAACTGTCTCCTCCCAAAATATTAATTACAGAGGGAAGAGTAACTTTACACTGGAAATGCCTATAAGGAACCAGTTTAATCAAGTGATCAAACATTCTCAGTAATGAGACAAATAAAAACTCTGCATTTCTGAAAATTATGCAATGAAGAGCACAGCATCATTCCTGTGATATTCCTGTTGAAGATGTACAACCTAGATTAAACATGAAGAACCATTAAACAGTTCCAAACCGAGGACTTTATACAAAACAACTGCTGGTAGTTGTCAAAGTCACGAACGTCAAAGGCGGCCTGAAAAACTGTTCCAGATTGAAGGAGACCAAGAAGACAGAAGAAATAAACGCAAGGTATGGTATTTTTTTGTAATAAAGAGCATTACTGGTACAACTAGTAACATTTGAGGGGGGTGCTGATAATTATATGATGGTAATGTTGTCACCATTAACTTCCTGATTCTGATGGCTGCATTGTGATAATGTTGGAGAATACTCTTTGCAAAAACTAAAGTATTCAGGGATGATGGAGAATCAAGTGAGCAACTTACTCTCAAATGATTCAAGGAAGAAAAATACTCTGTACTGTACTTGCAACTTTTCTATAAATTTGAGATTGTTTCTGAATTTTTTTATTATAATTGTTAAACAAACAAACCAAAAATAACCAAGATAGCAGTGCTGAAATCTGAAGGAGGGTAAGAGATCAAAAAGAAGAGCTGAAGAGAGTGGTCTGTTGGAAACCATTCTCGTTGTGTTTTAACGCAGGTGACTCAACTCTGAATTGGTGAGTACTGACACTGGGGTGCTTGCCATCTGGAATAGGTTTCCTGTATGTATCTTTCTGCCTCATCAACTTCTAATTTCTTTTCAATATTTATCCGAATAATACTTTCTCCTGTGTCTGCACTTAACAACTCTCTCCCAGCCTCAACTCTGTTCTGGCAGTCCTTCCCCTAAGTGGCATTCACGCAACTCTCCTACCCTGAAGATGGAGAATTTCTTTAGAAAGATTCCAAAAAAAATGTCTTATCCTAAAGGAGGCACTATTAATGATCCTCCTTTCTTCAGGCCTGGCATTCGCTAACATTCCCACCAAGTTCATGTTTTAATAAGTTTTTTCAAGGCCCTTCGTTCTAAACACATGTAACTCCCCTATGCTCCAAGGGAAAACCTTCTTAAACCTTTTGGAGTGGAACACAGTTTTAACACTCTTTCCTCCCACTATATAAAAAGTTTCAAATAACATCATAAGCTTTATCTCCAGACTTCCTGAAATGTAGCAACTATTACCAGCTTCTCCACTTTCACACCAATGGCAGCTGGCAGGCAGAGTCTTAGATATTCTACAGCAGAAAGGTTTTCAGTAACAATCAATGAAGAGCTTTGAAGCAGTACAAAGATGATGTTTATCACTCATCCTTTCCTCTTCTTTATTATTTAGGGTGATTATGGAAGTTTTGGAGGAGGAACAATTATATGGCAGCCTGTCTCCAAGCAGCCATGAACTTTCCTCCCTTATTTTTTTTCTGGCCGCGAGGCTTGTGGGATCTTAGTTCCCCATCAAGGGTTGAACCTAGACCCGTGGCAGTGAAAGTGCAGAGTCCTACCACTGGGCTGCCAGGGATCTGCCCTTCCCTTACTTTAACAAAAGCAGACTCTTAAAATGCACTCCTTGGCAATTTATCCTCAACAAAACTTTTATCCTAAGGCGACTGACGGGCCCTTGGGAAGAGAGCCTAGCAACAAAGGACACTGAGGTGAACGACGTTCAAAATGAAAGCCGTAGCAAGTCACCTGGAGACCCAGGAACAACCTGAGCTTGAATCAGCTTCAGTCTTCTCATGTTAAAGAGAGAAAATTTTGCTTACAAGCACATTCAGGGTAATTATCAAACAGCAATAGGGAAAAGGAAACAGCAAAGGAACTTCACCATCTTTAGAGAAAAACAAACGATTTTCTTTTGTTTCTTCCCTCTTTTTCTACATAGCGAGGACTGTTTCCAAATATATTATGCAACTTTCTATTAAAATCACAAATTCCTATAGAGCTTATTAAGAAACATATCCTCAGTGTCCTACTGATTTTAAAAGTGCTCAAAAGTTTTCTTTTGCACTCTGAAGAGAATTTCCAATGCAAACAGAGGACTAAAATGCACCTTGCCAATTACAGAAATCTTACAACAAGCACATACTGCTATGAATGACATTTAGTTCCATCTCAGTCTATTTTCCCAGGATAAGCAGCAATGAACTCAAGGGTATGATCTCAGAATATAAAAAGCCATTAAGGCTGTTCTTAATAGATTCTTTTAAAATATGATCCTACACAGCTCTTCAAAAGGACAGTATGCTTTAATTCTGAGATGGATTTTTACAATGCTTTGACCTCCTCTTTAAAAAAGTCTGGAAAAATAAGTAACTGCAGCGGGGGGAGGGGGAGTGTGAAATGTGTCACTCTGGTTACTAAAATCCATTAAATTCA
Organism: Bos indicus; assembly: GCF_029378745.1. Classification (NCBI taxonomy): domain Eukaryota; kingdom Metazoa; phylum Chordata; class Mammalia; order Artiodactyla; family Bovidae; genus Bos; species Bos indicus. The sequence continues at coordinate 21,466,446 of NC_091778.1, forward strand.
TACTTCAGCCTTAGGATAACTGCAGCCAAAAAACTGACTTGCAAGTAATTATCACCACTATCTGCAATAAAAGTTAATTGGACATAATTGAACTAACGCCCTAGTCAGAGGGAAGCTGCAACTGGCGAAGGGCCCATTCCTCCTGCTCCTTCAATCTGCAAATGAAACTGCTAATGCTAATTTGTGGACAAACAAGAAATTGCTCTCATGGCTTCCCCACTGCAAATCACGAGGCAATTCCAGCTAATGCCCAGGCATGTTAGGCCAAGAGAAAAATCATTAACCAATGCTTCCTTTGATAAAGATGGATTTTAACAATAACCAAGCCCATTAGGCTGAGAGTTGCTAAGAGTTGTTAAATTTCTCCTGGACGCCCTAAGTAAGGCACTGTGGCCTGATCTCCATACCCCAGCACCATGCTTGAGATGCTCCCTGTACCACCAGCATGTGGTAGTAAGACGAAGAGACATTATGCAAGGCCAGGAGCTGCTGCTACACAAATAATTTATCTTCTTGTAAGAGAATCCTTGGGTAATCTCATTTTTAGACAGGCAAATGGCATTGCTGATCTACTTCAACAGCAAAGATTAAATCGCTTCTGAATGAACTCTGGAATTGACAGATACCTGCTGCCCAACTTCCTGCCTTCAATTCTGGACAAGAACTGTGCCCTTTCCCCTGGAATTAGTATCAGGCCTTCTGCCTTTCAATTCTGTCTACACCCCAAGGGACTAAGACTCCTAGGGGTATTATGCAGTCTTAGGTAGCCACTCATAACAGAAGGGGAAATCTGTGGTCTTTATATCTACAATGACCTGTAAAGTGGGCAGAAGACAGTAACCTCCTGAGGTGACAGAAGGTAAAAGAGAAAAACAAGTACAAAGTGCTGTCTGCTTATTTTTTCTTAGGTGGCCAGGGCTCTATCCTGGCAAGGAGGTGGCTAATGACAGTTTTTAAAAGTTGCTATTACCAATTCTGTCTACTGTAGCAAGATACCTTAAGTTACAACAAAATCTTAGGAAATAAGACTGAATAATAGCTGTTATAGAAATACCCTACTCTTTACCAATTCCCACCCTCCCCCACCCCTTCAAAATCATAAGCAGCTCTCTCTGTGACAGACAGAGAAATTAATGCAATGAGAACCTTCCCTAAGGAAGCAGCTGGACCACCTGTACCTTTGGTACACTTTTCAATAGAAGTTATTTTGGAAGGTTGCAGTTTACTTCCTCTAGTCATCAAAATACAATATTTTCTGATTTGTGAAATATGAAAAGCCTAAGAACAGCTTGGCTAGGATGTAAGAGAGGGACCCAGAAACTGTAATATGGATAATAAAGTGAAATAAGAGTTTAACCTGAACAAAAGAACACTTCCTAGGAATGTCATTCATTCCTTCATTTGTTCACCAGGCCCCTCTGAGGCACCAGGCACTATGGCAGTAGTAGTACTATGTATTAGGAATACAAATATGGCAGACAAAATCCCTGATGAGATACGTGATTAATGTGATCATTTTACAATGTATACAAATATCAAATTATGTTGGGGGACTTTCCTGGAAGTTCAATGGCTAACATTCCTTGCTCCCAATGCAGGAGAGAGCCCAGGTATGATCCTTGGTTAAGAGAACGAGATCCCACATGCCGCAACTAAGACCCGGTGCGGCCAAATAAATATATATTTTTTTAAAAAATCATTGTTGGACACCTGAAACTAACATAACATTGTATTAACAACTATACCTCAAGAAAGGAAGGAAGAGAGGCAAGCAGGAATGAAGGGAGGAAGGAAATCAGAGTTGTTTCAAAATGAAAATAATGAAAAAAATACCTCCAGTAAACAATTATAAAGATGAGAGAAAACAATATGGGTCATTGAAGGCTGAGCAAAAATTTACTGGATTGAGACAGTTAGGCTACTCTAGACAGAGAAAACCAGCGTAATGAAAGGCATGCAGTTGTGAAACCAAACAACTTGTTTGGAGAACCACAAGTAGTCTGGGATAAGGAGGAGAGTATTGGGTGTATAGGCTAAACTTGGAAATGAGTCTGATGTGTTAAATTATGAAGAACCTTATATTTCATACTAGACGGAGAGAAGAGCAGATTAAAAGTAAATTAGCAGAAAAGCAGCCCTGACATCATATAGAGTAACTGTAATGATTAAATGAGATTATATTTATAAAGTGCTCAGTACAGTGTCTATGCTCAATGATGGTAGTTGTAACTATTATTAGCTAATGTCAGACTTTATCCTGAAACCACGGGAGATAGGAACAGGTTTTAAAGAGAGTAACATGATCAGATGTCTATTTTAAATAAATCTGCTGCAAGTGTGAAAGACAAATGGGAGATGGCACAAGTCAGTTAAGTGGCTACAGTGATTTCAAGGTGAGAAATGAAGATTTCAAATAAAGGTGTCACAGGAGGGCTGTCATACAAATGAAGGAGCAGCTTTATCTCTGAGCTCCAAAGATCAAAACTAGGTTAATAAATTAAAGTCTGAAGATAGGCAACTTTAGATGAACATAAACAATAACTTGAGCTTGTTCAACAGTGGCACAGCACTAGAAACGCTGAAGCAAAAGCAATGACCCATTCATTAAGAGTGACAGAACAAGAGTTATTTTCAATAGCTAAAAATCTGAACTAGATAACCACTAAATCCAACTTTCAGATTCCAAGAATCTAAATCACTTATGGGGACGATTTTGTAAAATCATTAGGCAACCCACTCCAGTATTCTTGCCTGGAGAATCCCAGGGATGGAGGAACCTGTTGGGTGCCGTCTATGGGGTCTGGGGTCGCACAGAGTCGGACACGACTGATGCGACTTAGCAGCAGCAGCATGTTAATGTCTATAGCTGGGTTACAATCATACTTTTAAAACTACTGTTACAAGAGTGAGACTGCCTCTGTCACTGATGGGGCCTATGACTAGTTAATAAACCAGGAGATGAAACAACAACAACAACAACAAAAATAAAATAAAATCATTAACAATTGCTTATGTTTGTAGAGAGGTATACAACTTTCCTGGAGAAGGCAACGGCACCCCACTCCAGTACTCCTGCCTGGAAAATCCCAAGGACGGAGGAGCCTGGTGGGCTGCAGTCCATGGGGTCGCTAGGAGTCGGACTCGACTGAGCAACTTCACTTTCACTTCTCACTTTCACGCATTGGAGAAGGAAATGGCAACCCACTCCAGTGTTCTTGCCTGGAGAATCCCAGGGACGACAGAGCCTGGTGGGCTGCCCTCTCTGGGGTTGCAGAGTCAGACACAACTGAAGCGACTTAGCAGCAGCAGCAGCAGCATACAACTTTCCAAGTGCTTTCATACTGATTCTCTCACTTGAGTTGCTCAAGTGCCCTGTGAGATCAACTGGGCAGGAATCATTAGTGCCCATTTTCGCAAATAAACTAGGAAAAGCTAGTAAGTGCCTGGATACAACCAGATTTTCTCACTCCTGGCTTTGTGCTCTTTTCCAGTCTCACCATTGCCTCCAATATGGTACCAGTGCTGAAAAATCCATTCTGAGAAACCATCCTTCTTTGGTTACCTATTCCAATGTTTGTTCTTAGAATCAGTAAATTCTTCTGCATGTTTTATTTTCGTTGTTCAGAAGTTTCAGCCTATTTCTCTGCTCTCTTCAAGATGAATAAGAGTTAGTCATCTATCTTTATTCAATGTTCCTTCATATTTACATACTATAAGATGTCTATCATTTCTCTAATCTAGGATAACTAACCCTAATTATTAAAACTCAATTAATCCCAATTATTAAAACTCAATCCTTGAGTTTGTTCACAAATGTTATTTCCTTTAAAGCAGTTAAGTAATCCGATTCCTAATTTAATACTAGCTCCAGGAACATAACATTCTCTTCTTGTCATTCCAATTCTAATCCCTAGATATCTATTCTATTAAAGATTACCTCCTCCAATTATTTCATACCAATATTTATTGAGCACCTACTATGTAGCAAGGCATTGCTCCAGAAGCTGGGGCCTCAGCAATGAACAAAACAAACAAAAACTCCTGTCTTCATGATGCTTCCCTTTGTACATGAGGTCAAGCTGTAGGATCAGACAAAACAATAAATCGGTAAGGGACACAGACTATTAGAAGGTGAGAAATGCTATGAAAAAAAAAAACAAATGAAGCAGTGTAAGGGGATGAGGGGGACTGGATGGGGCAGCAGCTTTTAAACAGCATACGCAGCGTGTGGTCCTCACTGAAGAACCACAGTTTCTACCATGCTTTTTACCTGCTAGTTTCAGCACAAGGCAGCTTTTAATTATACAAGAGATTTTTTTTTTTTAGCAATTAAACTGTAACTAAAATAGTTTTTCCCCCTCTCAAGTTTAACTCTTAGGCACTTGTACATTTAATAAAAAGCAATTTATCAACTTGTTTTGAAGAGTAAAGTTTTGTTTCTATAATGCTGAAATATTCTTCAAGAAATAATGTAAGAAAGTAACGGAAGCCCAAAGCCCAGCACTGTGCACACACATACAAAGACTGCTGCTGGGTGCAATGACTTTAATAAAGACTAGCATTTCCCTGGAGAAGGCCATGGCACCCCACTCCAGTACTCCTGCCTGGAAAATCCCATGGATGGAGGAGCCTGGAAGGCTGTAGTCCATGGGGTCGATGAGGGTCGGACATGACTGAGCGACCTCACTTTCACTTTTCACTTTCATGAATTGGAGAAGGAAATGGCAACCCACTCCAGTGTTCTTGCCTGGAGAATCCCAGGGACGGGGGAGCCTGGTGGGCTGCCGTCTATGGGGTCTCGACTGACACACGACTTAGCAGCAGCAGCAGCACTTCCCTGCGTGAGCAATGGTAGGTACAGGGTTGGCCAAAAAGTTCATTTAGGTTTTCCATAACATCTTATAGGGAAATGAAATAACTTTCTGGCCAACTTGATACTTTTTTAACTAGTCATGGGGAGCTGAAAGATGAGCAGGTGGGATACACAGGAGGATGGAGGGAGTTGGTACAAACAGAATTTTAAAGATCTACAAAATTGGTGTGCAGCCTGGAGTGGCATCAGCCTCTCATTTCTAGGTGCACTAAGGAGTCTCCCCAGAACATACTATGAATGGTAAGAAAGACCGTTTTCAGTTGGGACATTTGTTCAGCTTGGAGAAGAAACCAAAATTCAAAAACATAGCTTATTGGAAAAGCAACCTGTTCCAACTTAACTTTCCCACAGACTGTGGAAATAGGCAAAGCACCTCTCTTAAGAGGGAAGGGTCCTTTCATCTCTCTGGGGAAATATCCTAACACAGTATCATACTCCAATCATAACATACCTCACAAGGATTGAATGAAGCCTAAATACTAAAATCCTCAGTAAAGGACTTTGGTGAATGCACAGTAACACCTGCCAGGACCAGTCAAAACCAAGATATAGAATCATCATTAATCCACCGGTCCCGCTTTCTGCTGAATGCAAGAGGTTCTAGGAGCATAAGATAAGCAAAAGCCAAACCAGTGCCTTCACAGTTACAAAACTAATGTGTTCATAATAATAAAACTGCTTTCAGCTGCATAGCTGGGTGATCCAGAAGGCCCATTCAGGAACCCAGGAAAAGGGCCTTTCCCACTGATACACTGTGACCTGGGATGAGCTGTCTTCAACTTCTCACAGTCTTGATACCCTTCCCTTTTAAAACAGATTAAGTCCTACCCTTTATATTGTAATTGATAAATGAAATGCCAATGATAGAGGTACTATAACTTCTGGGAGGAAAAAAAAATTAAGTTGTGACTAATAATTGCTTATGATTCTCCTCTGAAGCAACACCGATGCTGAGTAAATCACTCCAATTTCTGCAAGTGGCATAAAATCTGATTTTCTCTCAGATCAGCAACTGATCCTCAAAACCACTTTGCTGAGTGCGAAGTAGCAGCAATTGGTTATGAAACCTTGCCTTTTAAATCTACTGGAATATTCAGCTGATCTTCAACAACAACAAAAGCAAGGGGTGGGGGTGGGGAGGAGACATTTTCCAACCAAACAGCACTTAAAGCAATCCTCAGTTTTGAATTTATAATTTATAGTACTTCTTTGATCACAACCCAATGTGTACATGGATTTCAGCCAACAGCTCCGATCAGGAGAATCCACAGAGCCCAGTGTTAGAAGAGGGGTTTACTTTGGTAATAGTTCTTCTTTGAATGGACTACCTATAGCCTGTCCATATAGGATGAACGATTTGCGTAGCTGTGGGACAAGAAGACACCAACAAAGGAAACATGCCAGTGTCGCGGGTTAGTTTATCTACGATTTACCTGGAAAATCTCAGTTCTCCATAGGACCTTGGTATAATTAGGTCCTATAACAAAGGTCAAGTCTTAAAATACTAAAACAAACCATCTCAAGGAGACAAAACTGAGCTAAACCAAGCTGGTGGCAACCTCACCTACTTGGCTCTTGAATGATCAGACAAAGAAACATAATCAGTTTGTTCAACTGGAAAACTGCAGTTAAGAAGCAGAGGAAGTTAAAGCTATTGCTTAAAAATATGGCCTACGAATATCTTTGGACTTGTCTATGCTTTGCTTGTTTGCCTTTCTGCATGAATAATCAAGAACTAACTGTATTCTCTGATCAAGAATGAATCTTTAACTATTAGAGTTCTCCCTGTATGTTGGTAAAGGTGCCTCCTGCCCTTTCCAGCTAGGCTTACATGAAACAAACTCAGTCTATGACTAAACTTGATCTAATGAGCCAGTGTGGCTATCCCCGCTCCCTCTCCCCACCCATCCATCAGGACAAAATACAATAAAATTTCAATTTGGCCTTTCCTTTATCTCTCTCTCTATCATTCTTCCAGCATCTCATCTTGAACGTTCCTCCTTCTCTTGACTGATAATGGCATCTTGGGTCTTTGGATTCTCTTCACAAGTACAGAAATTAAAAACAGCTTCTCAGGGCAGAGATAGGAAACTTTCAATCATTTCAAATAGGGACCCTGGAAGGAGTTCTTGAAGAAGAGAATCAAACATACTAGAAATTCAGAGGAGGGAAGAATTCAGAGACCTTGGCTTTGGGTCTGGCTTCACTACTAAATCACTTTCTAAGTTATTTAGACATTCTTGAGGCATTAGTTTTCCCAACCTCAGAGAAATGCTGAGACCACTAAGAGACTGCTTACTTAATTCACTGGATGAAAACTAATCCAAAAGTAAAAATATTTATGTTAATACTGGAAAGGATTCTTGGGCTGAAGGAACTCTTGTCTTAACCTTTATGAGTTGTTATGTAATTATTCCCTACAACCCCACATTTAATTTCAAAGTATAATATGTACTCAAGGTACCAAATAATTCCTAATTCCTTTAAGCCAGGCTCAGCTTCTCTCTTCTATTACTATATATATTTACAGATAATGAAATCACTAATTAAGCAAAATTCTAAGATATGGCCAAACAAAAGGACTGTCCATTATTCACAGAATGCTAATACAGAGGACAAAGTTGGGGGAGGCAGCAAAGGCCTGGATTCTAAGAAAACAGATGAGCTATTTGGGTATTTGGCTTAAAAAAACAAAGCAAAAACAAAAAGATGGATTAATAGTTTATATCTAAAAGGCAACTCTATTTTGAATGGCTCTAACAATCCCATAATAAGCACAGTATCAAACACAGTCAGGGTAATTAATTCAGTGGACTCTTCCCCTTTCACCGCCAGATTGAACAGCTCTGAGGATAATCTCCTTCATTCTCCCAGGGCTCAGTTGGAAGATTCATTATTTATGCCCTCAATTGTTTACTCTGTCCTATTTTTCCATCCATCCAGGCCCAAGGGCAGTGTTATCACTGGCCTGTTTCCAAAATGAATGTATTAGTTCCCTGCCTTACTAGTTACAAACCCAGAGATAATCAAACAGTGGTTATCTTAACACTGGAGAGCAACCCCACCCCACCACTTGATCCAGGAGAGAAGTTAATGACAATGCTGACCCCGGTTACCCAAAGCTGTTATTTTAGATGGATGAAATGAAACACATTAGCTTTTCTAGTCTTTTTGTTTTTCTTTAACCACTGAGCAACATGTATGCACATCCAACAGGATTCTTGAAGGGCAGTACCATTAGAAAGACAGCTCTGGCCCTCACCAAGAGCAGACCTGTAAACTATGAAGGATTAAACTGATTGAGATGCACTTTGCCTAGCAACCATTCATTAGGAAGAGTTCAGTAACTCACCAGCAATCAATTCCCTGTCCTTATCTAAGCCATAAACAGATAACAGACTCCACCAAGTCCTCTACCCTCTGGATTCAGACAGCCAACAACTTCCTTAAAAGACTCAGCTTCCAAAAGTCAACCCTTGGAGGAGGGGGTTGTGCTTAAACACACACAAAATACTGTCTCAGACACCTGACTGACAAAGCTGAATCGCTAAAAACTACCACCAGTCACATCTCCATATGAATGCATTCATCGTCTCTAAATAAGTCTCCCACACTGCAGCATTCCTAGGTCTTTTTGCCTCTAATATTTTCTCACCTTGAGCAAGTCTTTCCTAGTTTCAAACCTGACAACACTCAAGCTGATTATCATGAGAATCAAACAACGCCAAGGGTCCAATCTTTTCCTTCACCTTCTCAAGGGGATCATTTTATACTTCAGATGTGAATGGGGGATTGGGCTTGAGTCTCCCTTTAGAGAGACCATGAAGTGCATAGGGCCCTCTTAAAAAAGAAAAAACACATCCTAAGCTGTGACTCACAGAAATAAGCAGGATAAAAACAGATTGCTAAAGAAAAATAAGCGAACTGAACCTTAACATCACCATGTCCCCTTAACTTAAGACATTATGGGATATCACGGCTTCATATAATTGTTTCCTCGCAAATGACCAAATCTGAATTTCCATCCTCCTTAAATGATACCTGGAGATCAGTATAGATATACACCTATCATTAGTTCTATACATAGCCTTTTGTCTCCTGGGGAAAATTCTTTGGGGAAATCACTGCACCATGCAAAATGTAGATTACACAAATCTGTCAAGAAAATAGGAATATAAAAACATTAAGTGAGCAAAGTGTAATGTAACTTTATAAAGCTGTATTAGCTGCTCACTCATGAGTAGACAAAAAAATAACACCTAGATATCAAATAGGAGGTTATTAGTAGAAGCATGTTGAAGTGGTGGTATATGCTTTAACATGGCCTCCAAGTGGATTTTGTCACTTTCTCAGGTTACCATATAGTTTAGACATCAAAGTGCACTTTGTTTTATACAATAGCTAGCTGCCAAAGCTTCAAAGTGATTTTTAACAGTTCATTCTCAGTAACAAGTTGGGTAAGACAACATCTGGGGTATTCTCTCTGCCTTTCAATTTAAATATGATTCATTGACTCTTAAGGGATAAATGAGTAATAAACTAAAAACCCAAAATCTAACAAAGGTTTACTATGAATCTACATTTTTTGCACAACTCTGTATTAAGGCTGCTTCAGATTAAAAAAAACAAAACTATAGTAAGTTTCCTGATCCCTAGCAAGTTTCCACAATTGAACCGATTTCTTTTCCCATCATCCCTATTCTTTATCATATTTGCTTTTACCCCAAACTGCTCCTTATTGATTAGAGATAAAAATAAACCAATGCAAAGAAGAAACATTAATCCATCTTAAAACTAAAAGAGCTCCAGCATATCAATTCTATCCTCAAAACTGAACTCCATTTAGAACAATTTCTGGAAACTGAACCCGGATTACAAGAATGAACTCTCAACATTTCAATTAATATTTACCAAAGTGCTGCCAAAAAATTGACATTCATCCCTTCTGGCATTCTAGCTCTTTTCTAATCAACATTAGGATAAATCTGGTCCAAACACTTTTGCTGAAAATGCCCAGTTAAAGCAAGTTCACCATGAACAATGCCACTGAAAACACACAACACACACACACATCCTTTGTTGCCATCATAAATTTTGAGTTTTTCCTCTTCAACTGCTATCTTTCCTCTCTGTTAAAAACCGATAAAGAGGTTCCTGATTTTGGCTGAAGATGAACTGTCCTTCAGGAAGAAGGGATCCATAAGCTGTAGAAGCAAAGGAACTCAAAACATAAATATAAATTGTAATGATACAGCCACCTGAATTCATGAGGGGGTGCTTTAAAAAAATTAACGACTTAAACAAAATTCATCTGGATTTGTTCAAAGTTTGGTTTTTGACGACAGAAACTAATCCCTCTGAGAGTCTGTGAATGGGAAATATACAGATGGAGAAAAATATGAGACTTTTAAGTTTCAGTAACGGTAAGGGAAGTTTGCTTGCTCAAGCTAGGTTTCTCCAACAGGACTGAGTCCTACACAAAGCCGGTGACACTGTACTCGGGAGAGAGACTTTAGAAGAGTTAATCGCTAACTACTATCAGGATTTCCTTTAACCACCATCTGACGGAGGCTGATCCCTCTTTTCACTAGCACCTCCTTCATTTTCAGACTGTTTTTGCTGATTAAGGCAGTCCCAAGTAGGAAAATGGTGAAGACAGCCTTAATGGACACGGATGCAGAACAGTTTCAAAACCCCACTCCTATCCTATAGCCTGTCCTTTTTTTTTTTTTTTCCTCCGGCTTACTGCATCAGATGCCAAACAAGAAAGGGCTCCTCTTTTCTCTGTTCATTTTACTACGCGACCGACATCTACACATCAGTAAAAAGAGAGGAGAGTCCTGAATCTCCTTACCCAGCTGCAGGGGTGAGATGAAGGGAGGGAAAGAAGCATGAAGGGCAGAATTAGAAAATCAAAATAAACTGATTAGACGTGGAGCTCTTACTTCCCATTCCATTTCCCCTTTTCTCACAAGGTTAAGTCGGCTGAAGTCGGGGTCGGATAGAAAAAGCACACACACCTTGAGCCCTGGAAGGGAGGTGAGGTTCGCTCCGCAGCGCTCGGTGGGGCTCCGGGCTCCGCCCCGCCCGCCTGGGGCAGCTCAGCCCTCCTCGGCCCCAGACCGGGAAGACGGAAGAGAAGGGGTTTCTAGCGGTCCCGGCAGGGGGAGGGGGAGGCGGCTGCTCCGGGTGCCAGGCTCTCCGAGCGCAGCACTCCGCGGCGCGCCGACACCCCCTCCCCCAGCCGGCTGCCTCTCGCTCCCCTTCGCCGCCGGAAGCCAGCCCCGCCCCCTCAACTCCATCCCGGCCCTCTACGAGCCCCCTCCAGTCCGCACAGCCAATGGCGAGCCAGGGAGCCAGCAGAGCGACTCACCCGACAGCCAACTGCGGAGGCCCACTGGGAGGTCAGCCGCCAGGGATAGGCCAGCCACCCGCCGCCCCGGCCCCGGCACGGCTCCTCTTTGTTAGAGCTGCCCCTTCGCTCCAGGCCCCCACCCCAAAGCCGGCAGCTCAGCAGCCCGCAGCTGGGCCAGGTGATGCCAAGCCCCTTCCCCTGCGCCCCCCGCCCCCGCCCTGCCTGGGTGTGAGGAGTGACTCCCATCAAGGCCGTACCTCCGTCAGTGCCTCAGACCTGCATAGCAAGAGCCATCCGGAGACCTTCGACAGCAAAAAGATGCTCCCCAGGCCTCCGCCTCGCCCTTCTTTTCTCAGACTAATCAACTGCACTCCCTCATAACCGTGCATAGATTCAGGTTTGCATATTAGATCAGCTGCACACATCAATCCACCCTGTCTGAAACTCCTGCTTCCCATGACGCAGAAATTAAGGGCGGCGGGGGGGGGGGACGACACATATTGTGAATGTATTTATCTGGAAGTTGGTGCGGTGGGAGAAGGGATACAGTAAATCACCTGCAACAAACACCATACACACACACACAGCTGGATCCAACCCAGCTCAGATTCAAGCCATCTACATCCAATTAAACCCCAACAAACCACTCCCTCAGCAGGTTTCAGTACAATTAGGAAACAAACATCTAAGTCCTGTTCAAGCCGTTCACCTAATATTAGAAAAAACTCTCAGCAATAGCCCGGCTTCCGCATAACTGGCAGGTTGCATCAACACCTCAATCACTAACGTCAGTGTTAGAAACCTAACACTGCTGGGACGGAATATGCTCAAGACTGTAGAATATTTCCCTAGGTATAGTGGTGAAGCTGTAGAAGTGGTTCGTTCAAGAAAAATAAACCGGGAATGGGGAAGGCAAGTTATTACCTACGCTGTCATTTTTGTCCACAAAGTTCTTGCAACTAATGTTAAGTGTCTACACCACATTCTACAAGTCCACTTAGTTCCCAAGTGCTAATACAACTAAAAAACTAAAGTTAAGTAGCCTTTTCTTATGTGGAGCTCAAAGCATTTCATATATATATGAACCTCAGTGTTCTGGGAAGATGGAAAAGGAGCTTTGTGTCATGCCTATTTAAAAGCCAGTTTGGGACTTCCCTTGTGGCTCAGCTGCTAAAGAATCCGCCTGTAGTGCAGGAGACCTGGGTTCAATCCCTGGGTTGGGAAGATCCCCTGGAGAAGAGAAAGCCTACCCACTGCAGTATTCTGGCCTGGAGAATTCCACGGACTGGGTAGTCCAGGGGTCACAAAGAGTCAGACACGACTGAGCAACTTTCACTCACTCACTCTTGGGACTTCCTTGGTGGTTCAGTGGCTAAGATTCTGCACTTCCAATGCAGGAGGCCCAGGTTCGATCCCTGGTCAGGGAACTAGATTCCACACTTCACAACTAAGAGTTCAGGTGCAGCAACTAAACATCCTGCATGCTGCAACTAAGACCTAGTGCAGCCAAATAAAAAATATTTTAAAAAGGCCAGCCCTTTTTTTCTAACCCAAATTAAAAGACTTGGGCTTAAATAGATTTCTGGAGAAACTTCATTAGTCTCAGAAACTAGGTTCCAGATAAAAAGAACTAAGCGTGAAACATTTTTTATTTTAAATACTGCCCACAAAAGTGTCCCAGATTAGCTAATCAGTCTATTCCCTCCCCATATACACCTGAACTACCAAAAATCCTGAAAAGCACAAAAACAGTTACAACTCTCCATAGTGTTAGTCACTCAGTTGTGTCCAACTCTTTGCAATCAATAGACTGTACCACTGGTCAGAAGAGCCATTAAAAAGTCTACAAATAACAAATGCTGGAGAGGATGTGGAGAAAACGAAATCGTCCTACAGTTGGTAAGAATGTAAATTGCTGAAGCCACTATGGAGGAAAAAAAGAGTATGGCAGTTCCTCAAAAAGCTAAAACTAATAGTTGCCATATGATCCAGTAATTCCACTCTTGGACACACAGCCAGACAAAACTGTAATTTGAAAAGATACATGCACTCCCCTCCATGTTCACAGCAGCACTATTTACAATAGCCAAGACACAGAAGCAGCCCAAATGTCCATTAATAGATAAAGGGATAAAGAAGATGTGGTACATATAAAGAGTGGAATACTACTTGGCCAGAAAAAGAATGAAATAATGCCATTTGCAGCAACACAGATGGACCTAGAGATTCTCATACTAAGTGAAGTAAGTCAGAGACAAATACCACAAGACCTATATATGGGGTCTAAAATAAGCAACACAGGACTGGAAAAGGGCAGTTTTCATTCCAATCCCAAAGAAAGGCAATGCCAAAGAATGCTCAAACTACTGCACAATTGCACTCATCTCACACGCTAGTAAAGTAATGCTCAAAATTCTCCAAGCCAGGCTTCAGCAATATGTGAACCGTGAACTTCCTGATGTTCAAGCTGGTTTTAGAAAAGGCAGAGGAACCAGAGATCAAATTGCCAACATCCGCTGGATCATGGAAAAAGCAAGAGAGTTCCAGAAAAACATCTATTTCTGCTTTATTGACTATGCCAAAGCCTTTGACTGTGTGGATCACAATAAACTATGGAAAATTTTGAAAGAGATGGGGATACCAGACCACCTGATCTGCCTTTTGAGAAATCTATATGCAGGTCAGGAAGCAACAGTTAGAACTGGACATGGAACAACAGACTGGTTCCAAACAGGAAAAGGAGTACGTCAAGGCTGTATATTGTCACCCTGCTTATTTAACTTATATGCGGAGTACATCATGAGAAACGCTGGGCTGGAAGAAGCACAAGCTGGAATCAAGATTGCTGGGAGAAATACCACTAACCTCAGATATGCAGATGACACCACCCTTATGGCAGAAAGTGAAGAGGAACTCAAAAGCCTCTTGATGAAAGTGAAAGAGGAGAGTGAAAAAGTTGGCTTAAAGCTCAACATTCAGAAAACGAAGATCATGGCATCTGGTCCCATCACTTCATGGCAAATAGATGGGGAAACAGTGGAAACAGTGTCAGACTTTATTTTTTTGGGTTCCAAAATCACTGCATATGGTAACTGCAGCCATAAAATTAAAAGACACTTACTCCTTGGAAGGAAAGTTATGACCAACCTAGACAGCATATTCAAAAGCAGAGACATTACTTTGCCAACAAAGGTTTGTCTAGTCAAGGCTATGGTTTTTCCTGTGGTCATGTATGGATGTGAGAGTTGGACTGTGAAGAACGATGAGCGCCGAAGAATTGATGCTTTTGAACTGTGGTGTTGGAGAAGACTCCTGAGAGTCCCTTGGACTGCAAGGAGATCCAAGCAGTCCATTCTGAAGGAGATCAGCCCTGGGATTTCTTTGGAAGGAATGATGTTAAAGCTGAAACTTCAGTACTTTGGCCACCTCATGCGAAGAGTTGACTCATTGGAAAAGACCCTGATGCTGGGAGGGATTGGGGGCAGGAGGAGAAGGGGAAGACAGAGCATGAGATGGCTGGATGGCATCACTGACTCGATGGACGTGAGTCTGGGTGAACTCCGGGAGGTGGTGATGGACAGGGAGGCCTGGCGTGCTGCAATTCATGGGGTCGCAAAGAGTTGGACACGACTGAGCGACTGAACTGAACTGAACTGAAAATAAACAAATGAATTTATTTACAAAACAGAAATAGACTCACCGACATAGACAGCAGACTTGAGGTTGCCGAGGGCGAGGGCAGAGGGGAGGGATGGACTGGAACTGGGGGGTTAGGAGATGCAAACTATCATATGCAGAATGAATACACAGCAAGGTCATACTGGATACAGCACAGGGAACTGTATCCAATATCCTGTAATAACCATAATGGCAAAGGAAAAAAACCTTTGTTCTTAAAAAATAAATAAGCAAATAAAAAGACATTTTTCCCCATAAAGACCTGCCAGTGCCATTTTATAAAATTCAAACACCCAAAAGACAGAACACAGACTTTGGTAAGAAAATTTATTACTTACTAGACTTAAAGAGAACAGATCTGAAAAAACAAGTGTGAGAGCTATCCGGGAGGGGAAAAAAAGACAATGCCTTGACTATTATTTCAATGTAGCAAGGTATTAACATTTTTTTAACTGGCTGCACTTTCTCTTTCAGACACTAGAGGGAAGTATAAACTCCATTCACTGTATTTGGGAATTCAATTTATTCATTTATTCACTCACTCTGGTTTCCCTGGTGGTTCAGACAGTAAAGGATCAGTTTGCGATGCAGGAGACCTGGGCTCGATCCCTAGGTTGGGAAGATCCCCTGGAGGAGGGCATGGCAACTCACTCCAGTATTCTTGCCTGGAGAATCACCACAGAGGAGTCTGGCTGGCTACACTCCATGGGGTCGCAAAGCGTCCGAGGCAACTAAGCACACATTCATTCACTCATTCACCACATATTTACTGCATTCCTTGTTGTTGTTGTTCAGCTGCTAAACTGTGTCCAGCTCTTTGCAACCCCACGGACGGCAGCATGCCAGGCTCCTCTGTCCTCCACTATCTCCTTGAGTTTGCTTAAATTCATGTTGATTGAGTCGGTGACACTACCTAACCACTACTGCATTACTACATACCAGGAACATTATAGACCCCAAAGACAAAAAAACGAATAAGCTACAATCTCTGTCTTCAAGGTGCTTACTCTAGTGAAGGAAGACACCAGTTTAACAACAACCAAAAAAAGGCCACCACGACAAAGAATGCACATGAGAACCAAACCCCAACTTTTGCAAGACTGTGGGTTTGGGAAGGACAGCTTGGCAGAGGGAGGGAAAGAACATGTATCCATATAACCATTCATACTAGACAAACAAGATTACTCCAACTGGCTTATTCTCATATTAACTATATTCCCATCTTAATTTAAATGGAAATACCTACACTTAGAAAGTATCTTTAAACTGTTATCTACAGAAAGTAGGAGAATGAGGCATTAACATGTGTGGAAGATTTGCTAAAATATCTGGTTGGCTAGGTCTCAAAATCAATTGTACCCAGTTTAAAAGCACGAAGGTAACAGATACAGTTGGAGTTAAGATTGCTTACAGGATTATAAAAATTCTTATTTGAAATCAGGGTAAATTACACTACACCCCCTGACAAGAGCATGTCAGTATAAATAAGTCCAAGTTTCCTGAGTGTGTTCTGTCTTCACAAGTTACGTTTCCAAAATTAGGAAACAGAATACTCTGAAAATTAGCTTCCACCAATGCTTGTGGAAAGCCTCTGTAGAAAGACATCTTAGTTGGCAAATCATTTCTCCACCTAAATAATTTAAGCCTACATAGGAAAGACAAAAACTTTAGCTGATAAAGCAGAATTAAAACTCAAAGTCACCAAAAGGGCAATGGAAACTTCCGTGTGGTGTCCTTTTCCCTAATCCTCAAAATGACTGCTGCATCTTTTGCTATGGTTTGGGATGTGTGGATTGTGTGTACTGGGGGTGGAGAGTTGGAGAGAAGGAACAAGTTGTTGATTTCTCATACTGATGGAGCACAGCACATGGTAGAAAAAGTAAAAGCCAACATCCTGAAAAAAGTTTCACACACATACACAAAATGAGACAGCAAACTTGTGAATCAAGCATGATTTGGCATCTTTAAATGCACAGCCAATTCTCCTCCAGTGCCAAAGCCAATGGCTTCTCCTGTAGATAAAATGGCACAGTTCCTGAAAAAGCCCTGGACGCTGTTTCCCCACAATCCTATAATCTGTCAGAAGACAGAAAACAAAAAGAAGGCTCTGCCAGCCAGAAAAAGCAAATTATAACCAACACAGAGCCAACACTTTACTTCAGACAGAAGGAGCTTTTCTATGCGTCTTTGGAAGGAGAGAGACAAAAGAAGCTTACCATTGCTCAAATAACCACGGCAAACATTTCAACCAAATATCATCTGGGATAAGTATTTGATGCAATAGCCTGCTTTCTTACTTCTTATACAGTCTTAAAGAATATCTGCATTTACGATAAAGAATTGGCCACAAAATACAAAGAACTTATACAAGTCAATAAGAAACAGAAACAACCGAAAGGGAAAACTGTGTGAAATACAGAAGCTGTGTGAAATACCTACTCTGGGAAAGAAACAGTTAAGTAGAATGGATACCTGTATGTCAACCACAAATCAAATCTGAAGGAACTAAAATAAGAATTTAAGATGAACCTTTACCTATGAATCTGAAGGCAATCCCTGAGTTTACAATGAGCAAAGCAGATGATGGAAGCAAGTAGCAGAAAGCCTAAATACAACCTCATAAGTAAATCTCCAAGAAAGAAAGCTTACTCACTCAAATGTCTTTGCTGGGGAAGCAGACCATTCAGGGACCCCCTTTCCAAACACCAAATGCAGAAATAGAGCTTATAATGTCTGGGTGTGGCAAAACAAGTACACAAGTACAGGCTTCCCATCAGAGAGGAACAGAAACCTAAACCTTTTACTTGTCCTTGATACAAAGAGGTAATGGATTGTGGAACTGAAATTCAAAAAAAAAAAAAAAAAGATTCAATTCCAACCTACATACCTACATAAAGCTAAGAACTTCACGCCAGTTTGTTTTCAAATTGGCAATACATAGGTCCCCACTGGAAAAAAAAAGGGGAGGGGGGCTTCCCTGGCACTCAGTTGGTGAAGAATCTGCCTGCAATGCAGGAGACCCAGGTTCAGTCTTTGGGTGGGGAAGATTCCCTGGAGAAGGGAATGGCAACCCACTCCAGGATTCTTGCCTGGGAAATACCATGGAAGAGCCTGGTGGGATCACATGGGATCACAAAAAGTCGGACATGACTTAGCAACTAAACTACCACCACTGGAAAAAAACAATACACAAGATCCCAACTGAGCTGTCAGCAGGGTAAAGTTCCAAGGAGACTATTGCTTAACCATTTCCCTTATCATTTTAAACATCAAAAGAACCACATCACAGTTTTTCTCCATTGTTAATGCCACTTTAGAGGCTGAGAAAAATTTAGTTCATCAGATTCAAATTTCAGACATTTCCTCAGTACATTACAGGTAATGATGCCACTGAGTCTATATTTAGACGCAGGTGTGGAACAAGGAGTGCCAGTTTTGCCTGAAATGGCACCATGTCCCTCTTTAAATTCTAACTGCAGCCATCACCTAAGCCTGCATTAAAATGTCTATATGGTGTCGCCTAAAATAAATTAAAATGCTTTTTCAATGCTTTTTTTGAGTGGTTCTATTGATTGACTGTGACATTTTAAACATAGATAATAAATCACTCCCACCAGTCCTTTAAACAGTCAGCATTTTAACTGCTGTAGGGTGGCCCTCACAGCCTCACTTGAATCAAAAAGCCAAGATGGTAAAAACTTTTGTCATATGAATCCTCTAAAATGGTAACAAAATAAACCTTTGGGCAATAATCTCTTTAATAAAAAGTTGTGTCATCATGGTTCCATTATTGCTACATTTCAGAAGTTAGGATAGCAGCCTTTTTCCAAATCCTGAGTTATTTTCTCTGCAAATAGTATTTATAAAAATGTATCACCTTTCTCAAAAAGAACTTAAGGGCTCTAACAGACAGTATGTTGCTAATTTTCACAACATCCCAATAAAGAACTATTATTTAGCATTTATATCACACTTTAACTTGCAAAAGTGTTTTACAATTATTTTCATTAGTAGTCATGCCTCACAACCGCCCACTGAGCTAAACTGGTCCTGTTATCCTCATCTGACAGCTGAGAAAACTGATGTGTCGTAAGGCCAAGGTCAAGTCAGTCTGCTTTTCCAAGACCAGGAACCTGATCCTTAAAGGCAGTCTCATTCATTCAGCAGTGTATGTGTATTGCTTGTAATGCTCATTAAACTCGGCTTTTAGAAAACAGAAATCTACCTAAAATGATGGTAAAAAAAAACACTAAAATTGTAATGCTTTGATGAAAATATATAACCACACTGGAATACAAATAGGTAAGGATTTAGTAATACGGACACAGCAAGTTTTTAGAAATAGCCTCCCAAAACCTCAATGTCATCATACAAAACTGAAATGCTTTTCACCTCATTTGCTCCCTCCAGTCTGTCTCCACCATTCCAATGAGTAATTCTACTCAAGATTACCAATAATCTCTAGGTTGCCAAATCCCCCACAGGTACGCCTCTGCTCTTCTCTGAGACAGCATTCGATATCATAACATGCTCTCCTCCTTTCTTTCCATATTCTTTACTTGGCTTCCATAACATCATTCTTTCAGGTTTTCCTCCTACCTCACTGGCTGGTCCTCTGTCAGACCTCTCTTCTCTAGACACAAACTAAGTGACTGCCTGATTGAATTCCACGACTTCAAATTCTATCTACGGGTTGATGATCTCCGACTCTATAATTCCAGCCCAGACTTCTCCCTGGAACGCCAGGCTTTTCTACCCAACTATACTATAGCTCCAGGTGGCTGTCTAACAAACAGCTCAAACTTGACATGACCAAAACAGAATTCCTGACAAATATATTTTGCCACAGTCCTACCCATCTCAATAATCACCATTTACCTATCTAGTTCTCAAGCCAATAAATGCAGAACCTATGCATGATTTCTCACTCTGCCTCACTCCCTCTGGCTACTGACAATCCCTGAGCAAGCCCTGTCAACTTCACTTCCAAAAGATATCCCAAATCCTTCTACCTTTCTACAGTTCTTCAGCCATCTCCCCAGTCCTAGTCACCATCAACTCGTCTGATTTAGTACAACAGCCTCGTAAACTAGTCCCCTTGCCTCCACTCTTGACCCCTCTACAATCCAGTTTCACACAGTAACCAGAGTAATAACTTTTTAAAATTACTAATCAACTCACATCATATCCCTACTTAAAACTGTCCAAAGGAAGCAGACCATTCGAGCTGTCAATGTCATCTGCCTTCTGGCCTCTTGCACCATCTCCCTCTCACTCACCAAATTCAAAGCCACATTGGCCTTATTTCTGCTCCTCTAACATATGAAACACTACCGTGGGCAAGAATCCCTCAGAAGAAATGGAGCAGCCATCAGAGTCAACAAAAGAATCTGAAATGCAGTACTTGGATGCAATCTCAAAAACAACAGAATGATCTCTGTTGTTTCCAAGGCAAACCATTCAATATCACAGTAATCCAAGTCTATGCCCTGACCAATAATGCTGAAGAAGCTGAAGTTGAACGGTTCTATGACGACCTACAAGACCTTCTAGAACTAAAACCCAAAAAAGATGTCCTTTTCTCCTTTGCCTTTCGCTTCTCTACCTTTCATAGCTTCTCTACTTTTCATACTGTTTGTAAGACCTCCTCAGATAACCATTTTGCCTTTTTGCATTTCTTTTTCTTGGGGATGGTCTTGATCACTGCCTCCTGTACAATGTCAGAACCTGGCATCTGGTCCCATCACTTCATGGGAAATAGATGGGAAACAATTGAAACAGTGACAGAATTTATTTTGGGGGCTCCCAAATCACTGCAGATGGTGATTGCAGCCATGAAATTAAAAAACACTTGCTCCTTGGAAGAAAAGTTATTACCAACCTAGACAGCATATTAAAAAGCAGAGACATTACTTTGCCAACAAAGGTCCTTCTAGTCAAGGCTATGGTTTTTCCAGCAGTCATGTACGGATGTGAGAGTTGGACCATAAAGAAAGCTGAACACAGAAGAATTGATGCTTCTGAATTGTGGTGTTGGAGAAGACTCTTGAGAGTCCCTTGGACTGCAAGGAGATCCAACCAGTCCATCCTAAAGGAAATCAGTCCTGAATATTCATTGGAAGGACTAATGCTGAAGCTGAAACTCCAATACTCTGGCCACCTGATTCGAAGAACTGACTCACTTAAAAAGACCCTGAGGCTGGGAAAGATTGAAGGCGGGAGAAGGGGATGACAGAGGATGAGATGGTTGGATGGCATCACCGACTCAATGGACATGAGTTTGAGTAAACTCCGGAAGATGGTGATGGACAGGGAGGCCTGGCGTGCTGCAGTCCATGGGGTTGAAAAGAGTCAGACACGACTGAGCGACTGAACTGAACTGAATATATAGAATTAATTCCTCTTTAGCTTTGCACTGGAATGTTTGATCTGCTAATCTTGGTATATATCCTCCTGGGTTTTAAATGCCATACCTTCAGAGAGGCATTCCATATTCCCTATTCTCCCCATCTTAAGTAGCTATCCATTCATCCTCTAATATATCACTCTATTTTAATGCTCTGCAACTGATTTTTTTTGGGCTGTTGGTTGTCTGTTTACCCTCCTAGAATGTCAGCTCCATAAGAGCAGTGTATGCCTTTGTTCACCAGTGTATGGTTAGTGCCCAACACATTCTATCAACTCAATAAATATGACAAGCTTACTTGTTAGGAGAGGGTAAAAAAGACATAACCTGGGACCTTCCCTGGACCTAACCTGGGTCCAGTAGCTTAACACTCGTGCTCCTAATAGAGGGGGCCTGGGTTCAATCTCTGGTTAGGGACCTAGATCCCACGTGCTGCAACTAAAGATTTTGCATGCCACAATGAAGAGCAAAGATCCTGCTGCCATAACCAAGAATAGGTGCAGCCAAATACATTAAATACTTTTTTAAAAAAGACATAACCCGTATCCACAAAGAGCTCACAATCCAACTGAGGAAACAAAACATTTAAATAGTAAGTGTAATGATAACAGGATACTAAAATATCACAGCAGCCTAGAAGCAGGAATGATTAATTCTGCTTTGAAAACTAGGAAGACGTCACAGAAGAAATGAACTATGAGCTAAATCCTAAAGATTAATTAGGAGATTCACTAGATTATTGGTTATGTTTGTCTGCTTGTTTTAGAAGTGTCCTTTGAGCAAAAATAGGATGAAGAAAGGAGGAAGGAAAATGAAATCAAGCATCTGCTGTGTATGAGGCACTGTGGGTAATGAAGGGTCTTAAAGGGAAAGGGAATAAGTAGTCTCTTGTGACTGGGTGGTGGACTGACAGAAGGGTGATAAGACCTGAGACATACAGACCAGTTAAGAGGTTATTGCAAGTGTCCAAGTGAGAAATGAAAATGGTCTAATCCAAGACTTTGGCAACAGGTGTGGGAACAAAAAGGTAGATTTAGGAGACCTCAAAGGTTAAAATCAGACTTGTATCAACCAGATACGAGTGATGAAGGAAAAGAACTAAGGTCAAGTCCAGAGTTTTTTATTTAGGCAACTGTGTGGCTATTCAAGTTCAGTTCAGTCGCTCAGTCGTGTCCAACTCTTTGCAACCCCATGAATCGCAGCACGCCAGGCCTCCCTGTCCATTTTTAAATAGGAAAGATCTCAATGAATACATGAAGAGATGGAGAGCAAAGCTATAAATTAAACGGTAAGTAGTAGATATATGAAAATCATTCTGTACGAACCTATTTGGATACTGTTCCAAACAGTTGAAAAATTACTGAGGTAACTGGGGAAATGTGAAAACTAACTGGATAACTGATGCTACTAAGAAATGCTTGCCAAAAAAAAAGAAATGCTTGCTAATTTTTGGTGGAATTTCTTTTTAGTCCTTATCTTTTAAAGCTACATACTGAAATATTTATTCATGAGATTATGATATTCTGGATTTTAAAAAAATAATGTAGGTGGGTTAGTGGGTACAGGCTATACAGATGGAACAAGCTGGGCATGAGCTGACACTTACTGTAGCTGTAGCAGGGTGATAGGGGTTTCTTATGATGTTCTGTCTACTCTTGCACTTATTTAAATTTTTCCATAATAAAGAGGCAAAAAAGAAAAAATGCTACCATTTTTTTCCACTAAGATGAGAGGTTTTGTGTTTTGTTCTTTGCAACCTAAAAGCTGGTAATTTAAGCCAATTGTATAACGCGTTAAAAAACGTAAAGATAAGTATGAACTACTATTGAGAAAGTACCGAGTGCCACATTCTCATTTAGCCAATCTCTCCAGACAATGTGAATCATCAACACATTAAGCAACTGGACCTTAGACTCAGGGTCATTACACTGGCTTTAACTGTTACTTACACCCTAAATGATTTCTAGGTCTGCATCTCCATTCTACAGAGATTCTAACGCTTTCTACTGAACTCAAGATCCAAATATCCAAAACCCTGTTAGACATTTGCTCCTGGATTTCCCAGACACCTCAAATCTGACATACCAAAATCGAACTCATTTTCCCTCAAATGGGAACACCCTCTTACTCCTCTCTTCCCTATCTCCGTTAATGACATGACCATCCACTTAGTTGCCCAAGCAAGTAATTTTAAATCCATCTTGGACAACTTCTCCCTGACACCTTCCTCAACAGAAAGTCAGTAAGATCCTTCTAGTCAGACTCCTAAAAAGCTGTTTAATCTGTCTACAATTCCAGTACCTGAGGTCTTCAATATCTTTCAAACGACCATCACACCAGTCTCATAACCGTCTCCCTGCAGCCAATTTCTCCTTTTAAAAATCTAACTTCCATACTTTTCATTTTACTGAAGTATAGTTGATTTACAATGTTGTGTTAATTTCTGCTATACAGCAAAGTGATTCAGTTACCTATATATAGAGAGAAATATAGAGATATCCGTTTTCATATTCTTTACCATTCTGGTTTATTACAGGATACTGAATATAGTTTCCTGTGCTATACAGTAGGAACCAGTTGTTTATCCATCAGTGTTACTTTTCCTAAATAGTGATCTAAACTCTCCCATGACTGCCTAGCACCTACAAAAGAAAATTCAGACCCCTCAATAAGACCATCCATAATCGGGCTGCAACCCATCTTTTACCTCACTTCCTTCCACTCCTACCTCGTACCCCTTGACCTACGCACATTAAACCACTGGCCTTCCCAGTATAGACTCGTAGCTTTGTGCAAGTTGCTCTCCGCGCTTGAAGTACTATCTTCTCCAATCCTTTTCTGTTGAAGCAGCCAAATAGCATTCATTCCTCAAGACCTGATCGATTCTTCCTCCAGGAAGCCTTCTCCAACCTTCCTTTCCTACCACCAGGCAGAACCAGGGCTCCTATTACTCTTAGTAGAGATCTCTATGACAGCACTTTACTATACTGGTACGTTTCATAACTATGTATTTGTCAGTCTCCAATTAAAATGTGAGCATCTTAAAAACACAGATCACGTCATTCACATTTTAATTCCCAATATCTACCACAATGCCTAACACAAAGTAAGCACTTCAATGTTTGCTGAATCTGATTGCTGAGGATTATCACCAACATTTTTCAATGAGACTAGAGTCTAAAAATTTAAAGAGTTGTTTTGGCTTACTGGTGGAAAAAAAAAAAAAAAAGACACTACAGAAATTCGTACTTTATGGTATTTTTGGTTTTATATATTTTTCCCAAATTGTTTCAGGGTTAGTCACTAGAAAATTAGTACCAAAGTCTTTTCTCCTGGGTGAGTCTTTTACTATTATTATTTTGGCTATGCTGCACAGCATGTGGGATTTTAGTTCCCTGACCAGGGATCAAACCTGTGTCCCCTGCAATCCTGCAGTGGATGTGCAGAGTCCTAACCACTGGACCACCTGGGAATTCCCTTAAGTCTTTTTTTTTTTTTTTTTTAATCACCAACCCTTGAGTAAATATTATCTCACTCCTTAAATGACCTATGTTTTCCCATGAAACAGTCACTCCAGTGCTGAATCAAATCATCATTTTGTAACTGAGCTATCAAATCGAGTAATTTATTATTCTCCTTGTATTAAATCTATCTTTAATAAAATCTAGCATTTTTCCTCTCAAGTTGTATTCACTCTTTTCACTCCTGAGTTGTAAAGCTCTAAAAGGGACACAATCAAGACCTTGACAGGCAGTGAAAAGACAGGAATAGGTATTAAAAACACTTCTCTGCCAAGAAAGCACTCACCTCACACCAAGAGTACAGCGACTTCACACTTATCCCCTCTCTGGTCAGCTGTAAGGCTTCAGCCCTTCCCCTGCCATTTCACTTCTCACACATACTCTCACTTCTCAGTTTACTGTATCAGAACCATCTATTTAGAGTTGTGGTAATATTTTAGGAGTTTAAATCCAAGAATTAGGCTCATGACGCTTCTGAAAATGTTCCAAGCTTCCTGTCCTGCTCTGCTGCATTAGACAATGTTGCTCTGCCAAAGTCTTAGCTCATTTCCTCCTGCTGGTTGCCCTGATATGGTGGTACACATCAATAATGCCCTCCCCTTTCCCATTTGCAGACCTCACTGTCCGATTGGAATGTCCTGTCGTCCATGTCCATCTGTGAGGGCCTATCAAACAGGTTCGATGCAGTAGAGGCCTTTACTGACAATACCTGAATCCAGCCCTTCCATCAACTCTTACTCCATCATTTTTTTGGGGGGCCATGAGCATTCAAGATCTTAGTTCCCTGATCAGGAATCATACCAGCAGCCCATGCAGTGGAAGTTCTCAGTCTTAACTACTGGACCACCGGGGAAGTCCTTCCATCAATTCTAAGACAGGCTTTTTTCCACCACATTTCTCCAAAAAACATGATGCAACTGACGGCATGCCAGTCTCATTAGTAGCATTTCTTCTTCCTTAGTGGTATGCAAAATAACTGTGAGACTTACAATCACTGGCACCGTGGATTTGATGAAATAAGGTATTGAATTCCATTATAATTACTTTGTATAGTTCTGTTTCCTTCACTAGACTGTGAACTAGCAGAGGGCAGGGGCTAGGTCATCATCAACTCTGACCTGTGATTTGGGCACAAAGAGTGAGTATATCCAACGAACACTAGTAATAATTAACATTCATTTAGCATTTACTAAGTGTCAGGTACCATTCTAAACACTTTGTATGTATTAACACATTTAACCTTCACAACAACCTCATGAAGTAAGTACAATTATCTTTGGTTTATAGATGAGGAAACAGGCAAAGATACGTGAGTAAGCTTATTCAAAGATACACAAAGTTGCACAAGATTTGAACCCAAGTTTGCTGATTACATACTGTTATTATTTTCCCTTCGGCAAATATTAACAAGCAGGTACTCTAAGCCAACAGCCGTGCTAAATAAATAAACACTGGTAAGCAAACCCTGTTCTTCAAAAGGGTCCTCTGAACCACAGGTCCATTCTTGAATCCTTTACCCTCCAAACATCACAATCAACTTACAGATTCACTAAGTTAAACCCACTTTTCTCACAACATTGTAAATCAACTCTACTTCAATTTAAAAACTGAGTAAATAAAAAATAAACAAATCCACTATCCTCTTTACTTTCCCTTTTAAACATTTTCTCATACAGTATTCCTTTAAAGTTGTTAGCACTCTATCAAGAACCAAAACAAATGACAAAAAAAAATCCTTCTGCTCTTATTATTAATTAGTGGTTATAAAAATATCACAAAAGAGACTTCAGCTAAGGAATGGGCGGCAAGATCAGAAAGGATCTGAAGAAACAAAGGTTCTGTTTGCAAGCAAATATTCTCAGTAAAAGAAAAAGAGAGGGAGGTAAAAACACCATAATTTTGTTTTTAAATAGACTGCTTTAAAAAGGGTTCCCCCGAGGCATGAAATGTTTGCTTTTTTTTAAGAAAAATGATTCATTTTATCAGAATGAACACGAGCTGGTAAACCTTATTCCTTTTATTTTAGCTCTTGTAACAGGCAATCAAGGCACTGACCATCCCCTTTCTCTCCCTCAGGGGAAGACTCCCTGTTCCGTAACAGTAATCTACTACATAAAAGGAACCACAAACAGGAAAGAGAATAGAAGGAGAGGACAGGAAATTCTCATCACAGCTGAACAAACCTCTATCATTTTAACGTAATAGGGATGGCATTTATGGACTTGTCTGAACTGATGGAAATTTCCAATAGAGGGGAAAATGCATCATCAAAATTAAAAACAAACGTCCAACTATTAGAAATAAGATGGTTAGTTCTAACATTTTTACACCTCTACTTCATCTTCCATGTGATAGACAAAGAATGAATTTGAATCCTGTAAATGACCTATGACAACAGTAACACTTTCTTTTTAAACTATCCTCTAAATAAGAAAAAGAAACTATCCTCTATTATGGACAGAGAATTTATTGGAAAAGCCAAGCAACTAGAGCAAAAAGTTTAAAATGATCTATTACTGTGTATTTCCAAGAAAGAGAAGTAAAACACATTTGACCAGACTGAGAAGTTAAAGGCAATGAGGGTTCATTTCCCCCTTCCTATAAAATAATTCATTCTCCTTATCTGTGAACCTTCAAGGATCTAATACAGCTACTCCTTACCTTTGGTCAGATGAAAGATAAATCACTCACTAATTTCCAAAAGACCTTGCCATTTCAAGCTCTCCATCCTCAGAGCTGGCAGAGCTGAAGCATCATCTCTTTCCGTCCTTTTGAAAGGAGTTTCACCTCTTTTTCAAAAGCTGTGACTAGAAAGCCATTTTCTCTCTCTCCAAGTACAGTTTAACTCTGTCCTCTGCTTTGTCTACCCTAAACAACGAGAACGACGACAAAGCCTCAGGAGTGCTCCTTCGGCCCCTTAGAAACAAACCAGCCACCTCTCAGGCTTTTGCACAGCTGCTTCTGTCTTTCTCTGAGAGTCATTCCACCCTGGAGGTTTCCACAAGCAGGGTAACAAAAAGTGGAGCCTAAAAGCGGCTATATGCTATCTGACCTCCAAAACAGACACAGCGCCTTGGGGAAACCAGAGACTCTTGCAAAGAAAAACTTTTTTACAATTAAAAAAATAACAAACTGGGAAAACAAAACAAAATGTATTTCCACATCCCTCACCGTGCACCCCTCCCAGTTTGTCTCAAACTTTTTTTTTTTTTTTTTCAACTCATAATAAAGCAGGTTAGTACCAACTATGCTACAAGGGAACCGAATAGGCTGTGTTCATAAAGCATTTAACAGACTGGCCTTCCATTCTCTATTGCCTCCCTCTTGGGTGAGGAGCTACATACCATTTGTTAAAAAAAAAAAAAAATGCCTGAAAGTATGGCATTTTTCCTACACAAGTCTGTCTGATGGCTAATGTGTCACATCACAGAACAAACTGGTATTTCTGCACAGGATCTGCTGAGCCGATAAAGAAAACACGTCTGTGCCGATTGCTTTTACAAACAACATGCTTCGCCTTGACAAAGAAATCAGTCATTCCATTAATAACGGTAAAATCTAAAATCCAGTGATACTGCTGGTGATACAGCAACCTCGACACAGTACTCACAATTTACAGTTTTTATAAACGAACTCAATCATATACGTGATGCTTACAAGATGAAACACATTACATCTTCCGAAGGTTCAGAAAGGTTAAGTGGGACCTGCCCAAGGTTATCTATCAGCTTTATCCAGCGATGGACGTGGATTCGAACCAGTCGGACGCTAAGCTCCTAGCTCTTTTCCCTAGACCCCTCCCAGCTTTAAAAGACCCCCATCCTCTACCCAGAGTAGCCTATTACTCCGGACGACCGGCTCTTCCCCGCCTGGACCAGAGTTGTCTTCTTCAGCTCCAGCAGGGCTTTCATCCTCCACTACCCTTCCCCCCCGCCCCCCCCCCCCCCCCCCGAGATCATTCTCTGAAAGAAGCGGAAAGGGAGAGGCGACCGAAAGCTTCTGGGGGAAGGGACGATGACACACGGGGGAGCGCGGGACACTGCCCCTGCGGTGGGCTCCTTCAGTCTGCAGCGCGCACCTCCCGACCTCCCCGAAGCCGTCCAGCCCTGGCGCTGGCGAGCTGACCACAGTGCCCCGAATCCTCCCATCATCACCTCAAACTGTCCCTCCCCCACGCCCCTTCGCCTCCGACAGGCAGAGCCCACCCCCACCCCCCAAGTCGAAGTATCCCTCCACCAGGAGTACCCCTCCACCTCTCCCTCCTGTCTCCCACCCTGCTCCCACCACCACTCACTGTCGGTGACTGGGCCCGGCCCTCATGGCTGCTCCGTTGCCGCCCGCCGCCGCCACCGCTGCTACACGCCCCGGCCCCTCAGTCACCGCCGCCGCCGTCGGGACTTGCCGGGAGCCGCTCCTGCGCCTGCGCAACCTGGAGCGCCGGGGCCCTCTCGGGCCGTCCGCGCCTGCGCAACCCACACCGGGGGCGTCTGCCTCAGTGCCTGATGCCCTGGACCCCTGGGTCTCAGGTGGACATGGCCGCTGGCTTCGAGGACTTAGCTTAGAGGCTCTGGTGGCTGCCCCAGGGTCTCAGGCTTCTGGAAGGTAGCGTGGGTTACTAAACGCGGTGCCCATAGGGGCCGTAGACTTAATCGTACTTCCAGGATTCTGGATCCCGCTTACACTTAAAGGATTGAATGCTCTGAGATGACCGCTGATAATAAGTTTAGGTTTCTTTCAAGAATACGATCACATCTAAAATGCATTGAGGGGTAACTGTGTAAGAGGTAACTTTGACATTCCTGAATACTCAAGTGCTCAGAAGCCCTGGGGATTTTGTCAGGGAGATGACTACACCTCTAATGCACAGGGACAGGGCTAAATTCAGTCTGTTTATCAAGCACATACAGTTTATGGGATGAAAACGCTCCGGGCATCTCATATGTGCCATCAAGGGGCTTATCAGGTTAATAGTTCCCTACTTTCCAACTCTTATTGTGGAGTCTGACTCTTGCAAATTGGTAAAAACTAGGACTTTAGCCCAAGGAAAACCAGCTATCAGCCCCTAGACCACCACCTAGACCCTTGCCTTAGCATAACCCAACAAGAGACTAGGCTCAATTCAGTCCCAGGAATTCAACAATGCAAACTTTTTTTTGGGGGGGGTGGGGCATATCTCATGGCTTGTGGGATCTTACTTCCCCAACCAGGGATGGCACCAGGATCCTGGGCAGTGAAAGTGGGGAGTCCTAACCACTGGGAATCCAGGGAATTCCCCTCAACAATACAAACTTGAAAGCTGCAGCCAATGCACTGCAGTCAGAGGGAAGAGGAGATACAGGACTAAACTCTTCTTATCACCATGACTCTTCCTTCCTCCTCTAGCCCTGTCTCCTCTCTACAATTCAGAGTCTGGAGGGATAGAGACCAAGAGTTATTACTTGCAAAAGTATTATCCTTTGGAATGAGAGCACATTTGGCACCAGAGGGGAATTGCAGAGTCAGAAAGGAAGAAGAATCAATATCGACACTATGTCCTGATGAATGGATGACTAAAAAGAAAGCCATAGCTTACCCTGAAACTTCTGGGAACTGTGCCTTAACTCCCCCACCACATGCAGTCCCAGGGAAGGCCTGCTGCAATCTGTATGGAGATGACATATCTTCTTATATTTGAACTGTAAGGATCTCTGGAACCATTTCCCTATTTAAATTTCTTACCCAGGGCAGAATTGTGATTTGTTTTTTGTCTGCCAAGCATTCACTCACTATATCTCATGATAATCATTCAAAGAATCACCCCTACTCCATTTTCAGACCATGTGGATGAGCACATAAGCTCAATCCCAAGTCATTCAGCTCATAACATTCCTTAAGTTTGAATGGTTGTTTCATGGATGGGCATGTAACCCAGTCAGAGTCAAAAATGCACAGAGTTCCTTCTGGGAAAGTCTGTTTCCCTTTCCCACTAACACTGGATATAAGAAGATGTATAATAATATCTGATACTGTTCCAACTGTGTTGACACCAGCAAGGGAGCACCAATCCAAAGAAAGATATAATTTATTCACTCACTGAACAATGTGCCAGACACTGTTCTAGGTGCAGGAGACACAGTAGTGACATATATATATATATATATATATATATATACACACACACATACACACACACAAATTATACATATTCTTTGTCCTCATAGAACTTATAGTCTAGTAGAGGACATATAATAGGAGCAGGCACACAGCATTTACAATGTGCCTAGCACTGTTCTGAGTAAACACTTTACACATAAGTGTGTGTGTGAAAGTTGCTCAGTTGTGTCTGACTCTTTGCAACCCCGTGTACTGTATAGCCCGTCAGGCTCCTCTGTCCATGGAATTCTTCAGGCAAGAATATTGGAGTGGGTAGCCATTCCCTCCTCCAGGAGATCTTCCTGACCTAGGGATCAAACTCTGGTGGTTTGCATTGCAGACAGGCAGATTCTTTACCATCTGAGGCACCAGAAAAGCCCACTTTACACATATAAGTACTCTTAATTGTAACAACCCTCTTTTATAACATAACAGTAATCATTATGTCTGTTTTATAGATGAAGAAACTGCAGTAAAGAGAAGTTACTTGCCCTGGGCCACACAGTGAATAATGGGGCTGAGAACCACAGCCAAGCTGTCTGGCTCAGTTATCTGTGTGCTCAATCAGTGTATTGTTAACTGCTTTGTCATAGGAGGATAAAGGATCCTATAAGAAAATGTAACCTATCATGGAAGGAACAGCCTATGGAAAGACCTGGAAGCGAGAGAGAATATCATGCAATTGGGGGACTAAAAAAAATTCAGTCGAACTCAAAAAGAAGAGTAAAAGAGATGAGACTGGAAAAGTAAGCTGGAGCCACATTAACTGGTTTATACTTTTTCATGAAGGCACTGAAGCAAGGAAGTTACTTGGTTAGATTGGGGCCATCAGGAGATAGGTAAGACCCTGAAGAGCCCTGAGCAGTCTCATAGCATTCCAGACACTGCATCAGAATCATTGCAGGAGTGGTAAATGCTGTGAAGAAAAGCCTGTCTGAGAAAGTGACATTTTAGCTGAAACCTGAATGGGAAGCAGAAGCCAAATCTAAAACATAGGAGGCAGGAACAGCAGGTATAAAGGCCCTGAGGCAGAAATGAGCTTGGTATAATCAAGAGATGGAAAGAAAGCTAGTTTGCCTGATGCCTTGGGAGTAGAAGTAAGCAGAGCTAGATGCATGCAAGGATTCGGATTTATCTAGCTGTAATTGGAGTCCCTTAGAAGGTTTAAAGCTCCATCTCCTTCAAATTCTATCTCCTTAGATCTCTGGAATCCATCTGCTTCTCTCCACCATCTTCACTGCACTATTTTAGTGAGAAGGATAAAATGACACCTATTAGAAAACGACTTGATGGGTCAGGGAAGGTGGTTGTTTGTTTTTTTTTAACTCATTTCCCCTAATTTTTTATGTTATTCCTGAGATTCTTCCCGTGTTATCTGTTGCCATCACTGTGACACTTAGTATGTGTTCCTTGGGTGATTTTACATTTACGTAGCTAAGTTCTTCAACTACTGTTTAACCTGAAATTCCCCTTCATTTTAATTGCAGTTGAAATGGTATTTCATACCATTTCATGAAACACTATTTCTATTTTTCTGATTGTTGGCTGTCTCGTATTTAGTAGCATCTTGTTTTTTGGACACCCATATGCCCAAAGAACATCCGGAATATCATGTTCCAAAAAGTCCATTTCTTCTACAAACAGAGAAGGCAACCTGAAAGCTGGAGCCTGACACCATTTGCAAATCATCAGTGCATTTGGCTGCCCAAGGCTCTGTCATTCTGTGTCACTTAGAGCTTATCGAACACTCAGCCTTCATTCCCACAACAGCAGTCTGGCCAGTTGGTTCTTACCATCCTCCAACAATTCTCCCATCTCTGTCCTATATCATCAATTTCTTCCTCTTTACTAGGTCGCTACCATAAGCAAACAAAAACCTCCCATCTTTAAAAAAAAAAAGTAAATCCTCTCTTAACTCCACCCCTCTTTCCCTCTCTTCTATTACCACTCTCTCTTGCTCTGCTCCTCTGGGAAGTTTCCCCTGTGGTAAATCCCTTCAGTTGTGTCTGACTCTGCGACCCCATGGACTGTAGCCTGCCAGGCTCCTCTGTTCATGGGATTCTCCAGGCAAGAATACTGGGGTAAGTTACCATGTCCTCTGCCTGGGGATCTTCCTGACCCAGGGATTGAACCCAAATCTCCTATTTCTTCTGCATTGGCAGGCAAGTTCTTTACTACTAGCACCATCTGGGAAGGTCCTGCTGCTGCTGCTGCTAAGTCGCTGTCCGGCTACCCTCAATTCCTCTCCCCTCACTCTCTCTTGGAGAAGGCAATGGCACCCCACTCCAGTACTCTTGCCTGGAAAATCCCATGGAGGGAGGAGCCTGGCGGGCTGTAGTCCATGGGGTCGCTAAGAGTCGGACACGACTGAGCTACTTCACTTTCACTTTCGTGCATTGGAGAAGGAAATGGCAACCCACTCCAGTATTCTTGCCTGGAGAATCCCAGGGAAGGGAGAGCCTGGTGGGCTGCCGTCTATGGGGTCGCGCAGAGTCGGACACGACTGAAGCGACTTAGCAGGAGCAGCAGCATTCTCTCTCTTAAATCCACTCGGTTTAGGCTTTCACGCAAACCATCCCACTGAAACCGACCCTGTCAGGTCACAGGTCGGGTATCTCTCTATCTCTCTTTCTCCCTTTCTCTCTCTCTCTCTCATACACACACACACTCACACACGAAGCTCCCTGGATACAAGTCCCGTGCTGGAGATTTTTGTCCGTTTTGTTCTTTGTTGTATCCTCAACACCTCCAATCCTCGCGACATTTCTCTCTCAATTCCAAAAGTCTGACTGAGGCGTCAAAGGATGAAGAGAGGGCTTAGGGCCACAAATCAGCCAAGGTGTATCAGGATCCTAGGCAGCTAAAATAATCCCGGAGATCATAGGTGACTAAGCAGCTTCTTCTCCTTTTCCAGACCCTCTGGTTTTTCTCCAAAAAGGATGGCCTCAGAGAGGAGGTAGTAGCCGAAGTTTATAGGAGGGAAATCCGGGTTTGCTGCTTATCGGGACCACAGACCCACAGACCACTCCTTACAGGAGGCTCCCGTACAGCTAAGGCACAGATTGCCAGAGGCCGCTGCGGACGCTAGGCCAAACCAGAGGGCCACTGGGTGGGGGTCATGCAAGCCTCAGGCTGGAGAGGACTAAAAAGAACCTCAGCGGGAGCGGTACAAGGTCCCACGCCTCCGGATCATTACTTCTACGCTGCGCGAGTTTCTCCTGCTTACAGAAGTCGGAAGCTAAGAGAAAGATTTTGCCGCTCGGCCTCGTGGGAGATGTAGTCTTTCATGAGGAAGGGCTAGACAGGCCTTTTACAAAACTTTGGCAGGAGAAGAATAAAACACGATGCGTATCGGAGTCCAAAACGATTGTGATGCTCACACCAACTCTGAATACACTTTTCCCCCTTTTCTTAGCCTCGGGCCGTCTCCAGAGAGGATCCAACCCCAGCCCACCTCCAACGTCCCATGCTCCTCCGCTCTGTTTGGGCCGATCTAGCTCTCTCCCGCTCGCTCGCTTCTCCGCCGCGCTGTCCAATCGTAGGTGCGTTCCCAGCAGTTCCCGGAGTGCCTTGCGTCTGCCATGGCTGCCTCCAGCTGGCGCGGGGCTGTGCTCCTTCGAACCGTGTCGGGGCTCTGGCAGGCAGGTCCTGATGCTGCGAGGGAATGGATGACCCGGCTCCCCTCTCTCTTGGGTTTTCAGCAGAGGTGCGTTTCCTGTGTAGCGGGCCCGGCCTTCTCTGGTCCCCGCCTGGCTTCGGCTTCACGCCCTAACGGCCAGAACTCAGCCCTGGATTGCTTCCTCGGACTCTCTCAGCCAGACAACTCGTTGCCTTTTCGCGTCCCCGCCGTGTCCGTGCACAGAGGTAAAGAATGCAGATAAATTTGTCCGCGACTGTCACGGCTTTAGCACTGCAAGTCCCGTGTTAAGGAAACCCCTCAGTCTCTGGGGCTATCATCTTTGGCTCTATATTGTAGAAGACGATCTTGAGGACCCGAGAGATAGAGGCGAGCAGTGAAGGATCTCACAGGAAAGAAATACTAGGTTCTAAGAGTTTTCGAGGTAGAAGGAACCGATCTATTCCCAACCAGCGACGCCCACAAAGAGCAGGAAATTAAAGGGCCACAGGATGGCAGAGTTGTGGCTCTCTCTCCCAACGTGGGGCGCAAACTCGACCCCAAAATGCCCCATCTACTTACCAAGACACGGAGTTACAGTTGGTCCTTGAACAACTGGGGGCAGAGATATTAAAAATGCTGAACCCGCGCAATCGAAAGTCCTTGTATAACGTATTATTGGCCCTCCATAAGTGCAGTTCCTTACATACCCACAATTCCAGATCCAAGGATTCAACCAAGTACAGAAACCAACATTTAATGGGGGGATGGGGAGGGCGGAATCCTGTGTGTAAGTGGACCAGCCCAGTTCAAACCCATGTTGTTTAATGGTCAACTATGAATAGCACTCTCTTTTCTTCAAGTAGCATAGACTAGAGGCTGAACACAAAAACTGGTCATTGCGATGCAGTGTCATAGGAGCGAATACTGAAAGACTTGGAGAGCCTTCATAGTACCCTTCGTAGGGGGAGACAGCTGAGGGAATTTCTGGCTTTATCTGGTATGGTGATACTTTAACACATGTGCATACATTTACTGGGCACACAATATGATTCCACAAGGTTATTGAGTGCAAGGCGTTGTACTGAGATGTTTTACACAACTGTCAGTTGTCAAAAGAAGGTTATACAGTAACTGAGTACCATTGATACCATTTGTTTTACATATGACAAAACGAGAAAATTTGATAAAGGCATATAAACAAACTAATGGGCAAACAAAATCTCAAAGCCAGGTCTCGACTTCAACCTGGTGCACTAATCTCTTATCCATACTCTTTTTGTGGACAGGTAGGGCTATGTACCGGAGAAGGCAATGGCACCCCACTCCAGTACTCTTGCCTGGAAAATCCCATGGACAGAGGAGCCTGGTAGGCTGCAGTCCATAGAGTCGAGAGGAGTTGGACACGACTGAGCGACTTCACTTTCAGTGTTCACTTTCATGCACTGAAGAAGGAAATGGCAACCCACTCCAGTGTTCTTGCCTGGAAAATCCCAGGGATGGGGGAGCCTGGTGGGCTGCCGTCTCTGGGGTTGCACAGAGTCGGACACGACTGAAGCAACTTAGCAGCAGCAGCAGCAGCAGCAACAGCAGCGGGGCTATGTACCTGACGGAGGATCCAGATTGCACTGCCTCTCACTCCCCTCCTGTCTCCTCATGCAGATGAGCAAGATCTCCTCTTGGTCCATCGCCCCGACATGCCTGAGAACCCCCGAGTCCTACGAGTGGTCCTCCTGGGTGCCCCAAATGCAGGAAAGTCTACACTCTCCAACCAGCTGCTGGGCCGAAAAGTATGTTGCATCCTTGACCCTTCCCTCTCCCCTTTTCATTTCTCACTTCTTACTGTGCCTTTGTGGATTGTTCCAGAGGGATCCAGGACCTCACTTGGGATTTCTTTCTTCCTGGCAGGTGTTCCCTGTCTCCAAGAAAGTGCACACCACTCGCAGTCAAGCTCTGGGGGTCATCACAGAGAAAGAGACCCAGGTGGTGGGTACTTGCAATGGATGTCCAGCAAACAGGACAGAGGGTGAAGCTAAGACAGTCTCCCTTAACGATTGGACCCTTCGAAAATGATGTTTAGATCCACTTTTCTTAGGGAAGGGGGTGCTCTTCCTTTAGACCTGGAGCAGTTCTCTCTCTTGCCTTACCCCTCTGGTATCTAGTCACAGAGGTCTCATTGCCTCTTTACTGCTTCCTAATATTCCATATATTCACAGTTGTCCTCCTCCTCCTGGATCCTGTGTATTGACAGAAGTAAAACAGCTGGAGGATAAAAATCTAAAGTCAGCTCAGCCAAGAAGTGGGGGCAGGCTCCTGACATCAAGGGTGGGTGGCTTTTCACTCCCCAGTCATAATCTTTCCTCCTGGGGTTGGGGACCTGGGCATCTCTTTCCTGATTTTAGATCCTACTTGACACACCTGGCCTCATCAGCCCTGCTAAACAGAAAAGGTAACAGCTGGGGGAACAGGGAGTCGTTGGGGGGAAAGGTGTTGAACAGAGAGTGGGGCGATTCCATCCTAGGGGCTGGAAAACCCCCTGTCACACCCCACCCCTCCTCAGGAATGCATCACTCACCAGACCTTCCTGACCTATGTGTGTCTGTCCCTTAGGCACCATCTGGAGCTCTCTTTGTTGGAAGATCCGTGGAAGAGCATGGAATCTGCTGACCTGGGTTAGGCTCAGGCTAGGAATCTGAGGCCCAGTTTTCATGGTCATGGCCTGTCATTCCTGGTAGTTTGGGGGGTTGGGGGTTGGCCAGATGCCATACCCTGGAAGTTTTTTCTGCGGGTGGGGGAAAGAGTGATCATAACCCTGTCCTCCTCCATACGCTGCCGACTGCCAGTTGTGGTACTTGTGGATGTCTCGGACAAGTGGACTCGGAACCAGCTCAGTCCCCAGGTGCTCCGGTGCTTGACCCAGTTCTCCCAAGTCCCCAGCATCCTTGTCATGAACAAGGTGAGCCCCACCTACCTGAGGAAGGGGTCTCCTTCGAGGAGACTGACCTTCACTGACCACAGTCTTCTGCCCATCGCCCACCCCCAGGTTGATTGCCTGAAGCAGAAGTCCGTTCTCCTAGAGCTCACAGCCGCCCTCACTGAAGGTGTAGTCAACGGCAAGAAGCTCAAAACGAAGCAGGCCTTGCGCTCACGGCCAGACACCCACTGCCCTAGCCCAGCAGCTCAGGGCCCAAACCCACAGCCTGTGAGAGACCCTCAGCAGATGGGCTGGCCCCACTTCCAGGAGATCTTCATGTTGTCAGCCCTAAGCCAGGAGGATGTAAAAAC
Organism: Bos indicus; assembly: GCF_029378745.1. Classification (NCBI taxonomy): domain Eukaryota; kingdom Metazoa; phylum Chordata; class Mammalia; order Artiodactyla; family Bovidae; genus Bos; species Bos indicus. The sequence continues at coordinate 21,504,312 of NC_091778.1, forward strand.
ACTGAAGGTCAGTTAGCCTGGCTCTTGGTGTGCAGCAGGTGAAGACAAGCCTCAAGAGTTCCTCCTGGAAGTGAGAGTGAGAGGGAAGTCCTGCTTGGGACTGATACACTGACTTCTTCCCTCTCTGCCCATAGCAATACCTCCTGGCACAGGCCCGGCCAGGGCCCTGGGAGTTCCACAGTGAGGTCCTCACCAGCCAGACACCTGAGGAAATCTGTGCCAACATGATCCGAGAGAAGCTCTTGGAGTACCTGCCCGAGGAGGTGCCCTACAACGTACAGCAGGTGTGGGCACAGTGAGGGATCCGGGGGCTCCACCTGGAGCAGGGCAGCTAGGTCCCCAAGAGCAGGGCTAGGGGACCTGCCTGACCAGTCACAATGTCTCCTTGTGCAGAAAACGGTGGTCTGGGATGAAGGGCCAAGTGGGGAGCTGGTGATCGAGCAGAAGCTTCTGGTGTCCAAAGAATCTCACATGGTGAGCAGGGCTGGGCTTGGAGGAGGGACCAGGACTCTGTTAGGCAGAGGTTCTTCCCGACTGCCTGACAGCCAGCTAACGGCCCTCTTTTTGACCCCACCCTCAGAAGATCCTGATCGGTCCGAAGGGGTACCTAATCGCTCAGATCGCACAGGAGGTGGGCCGAGACCTCATGAACATCTTCCTCTGTGAAGTTCAGCTCCGCCTGTCTGTGAAACTCCTCAAGTGACCACCCTCCGCTGTCTTTTCCAAGATGTCCCCGCCCAAGCTGCTGGCGGGAGCCACTAACCAGAACTGCCTGCAGGGCCTGGGGCCAGGCATGGACACCAATAGGCTGACTGACTGCTGGCTGGCCTGGCCGAGTCTGCACCACATCTGCCGAGTCATGCCTTCCTGCTGGAGCCTTCCTCCTTCAACCTGCTTTAGCTGGGTTCCCAGGTGGTTCCTCTGCTTGGGGCTATAGCTACTTGGGTCTTAGAAGCTGGCCCTTTGGTGCAGAGCACTGCTTCCCACTGGCTTTGGGCCCAGAGTCTCTGAGTTGCCAGTTGTCAGCAAAGAGGAGACCTTTCGCCTCCGCACTCAGTTCGTCCACTTGGCAGTTGTGTAAGGACCCATGTGTCCTGAGTGAGATAGTGCCCCTCATCTACTCCTCATGTCCTTGATCCCTCCCACCCCACCCCATCTCCAATCTCAAATGCGAATAAAGTTCAAAGACAAACATTCTGGTTCTCATCTTTATTTCTTTAGAACAGGAAAGAGAAAACTCACTCATTCCCTCACCCCCACACCATGGTCTGAGCTGGAGCTTCCCTCCCTTTGGTAGTCTGCTCCAGGGATCCGAACAATCTTCTTGGCACGTTTTCTGGGTGCAGCAAGAGAACCGTTACCATTACTAAACTCAGTAATGGTAACGGTTTCCTCGCCACCCCAAGTGCCCTGGCGGTCGGCAGGCTGTGATAGGCAGAGCAGTGAGCATGGTGGGCTTAACAGCAACCCCTGGCCTCCTCCGCTGGCTCCAGAGCTGGGAGCACCCGGACTAGTACATCATCTATACTGTAGTGTCTCATTGCAAACTTACAGTATATGATGATATCCCAGTCAGGGCCCTGCGGGAGGCGCAGGGAGCATGGCTCAGAGAACGAGGGGCAGAGAGAGACAGGCACTAGGGGCGGAGCAGGACAGGGCCAGGCTGGACACACACAGCCCCCCACTCCCTGGGAGACATCTTGACTCTCTGATCAAGGACATCCTGAAGGGGACTTATCCAAAGAGCCTTTCAGAGCTAGGGTCTGTTGAGAACTTAGGGACCCAGCGCTGGTGTGAAACAAGCCAGAGATCACAATGAAGCAGAAGATTCCCTCTGATCAGACCCACAAGCAGATGGAGCCAGAGGAGGAACACTTACCTGGAGCTGAAACTGCAGACCAAGGAGGCCTTTAGAAGTAGGGAGGCCTGTCCCTGCCTCTCCACCCCAGCTGCCCCTTTTTAACGCACCCGCTGGCCCCTCCCCTTGGGTGGGGTACTTTCCCGGGCTCTGGAAGGCTCTATCTCTTAACCCTTTGCTTGCTAGTCTCCTTGGACTGAGGACTATTGGCCCTTCTTCCCATTAGGCCCTTTGTCACATATTCTTTTATGGAACTTGTTAAGCTTAGGAGCCACCCTCCACTCTCATCCATGAAACTGGTCACCCATCTGCTGGGAGGAGAAAAAAAAACAACCTCACCCCAGCCATCCTTTAGGGCTTAATTACTGATCAGAGCCCTGGGAAGGTAGTGGTGGTGGGTTCCGGTGTTAGGAACATAAAGAATCCTCCTGCCAATGCAGAAGACTTAAGAGACATGGGTTGGGTTCGATCCCTGGATTGGGAAGATCCCCTGGAGAAGGGAATGGCAACCCACTTCAGTATTCTTGCCTGGAGAATTTCATGGACAGAGGAGCCTGGTGGGCTATAGTCCATGGGGTCACAAAGAATTGGACACAACTGAAGCAACTAAGCATGCATATTAGTTTGAATCTCTGTAAGGCAGGGAGAGTCCTGACAGCTGGATTTTGGGGCAAGCTCTGACCTAAATTCCGGTCCCCAGGCCCCTTCTATGTTTCTGCTGAGCCTAAGAAGGCCAGAGCCCTTGCCAACCTCTGCCATGGCAAGGTTCTGTAAGTGGAAGGGTCCTCTGCTGGGAGATGTGAGGGCAACTGAATCCCAAGCTCATGTGGGAGCCAGCCTAGGAATGGGTAGGGACCTGTTCTTCAAAGCTCATGGCCCCTAGGGTGAGAGCCTGGCCGTATTGGTTCTCTGCCTCTGGGGAAGGTGAGTCTCTTGGAGTAGCAACTTCTCAAAGCTGGGCCTCTGTAACTTGGACTCCCATTCTGGGGAACACCTGGGCCTCTCTGCTTCCTCTCCTTCCTCCCTCCTAGACCATCTGGTATGTGTGCTGGGAGGCAGTTACACCCCTCTGCGGGGGCAGATGAGGCCAAGATGGGGAATGAGAGGGAGAGACTCAACCTTCTTTTGGTTTCTTGGAGATATTTTACCTCCTGTCACAGAACCTTGGCACATGCTCTTCCCTGTTTGGCACAATCTTCCCTCCTTTCTTGTCTCCTTAACTCCTGTTCTCTCTTTAGATCTTAAAGTGTTATCTCTGCAGGGAAGTCTTCCCTGGCTAAATTCCCCTGTTGTGGGCTCACCTATTTGTGTGGTTATTCATATTAAGCAAATTTTCACAAGGGCCTGCTTTATTCACTGATGTCTGTCTACCGCAACGAAAGTGAAAGTGTTAGTCGCTCCGGTCGTGTCTGACTCTTTACGACCCCGTGGACAGAGGACTCCACGGGCAGTCTGTAGCCCGCCAGGCTCCTCTGTCCATGGGATTCTCCAGGCAAGATTACTAGAGTGGGTTGCCATTCCCTCCTCAATGGATCTTCCCAACTCAGGGATCGAACCTGGGTCTCCCTCATTGCAAGTGGATTCTCTACTGTATGAGCCACCAGGGAAGCCCCTCTGCCACAGAGCAGTGACTAAATAACATGTCGAATGAGTGATGTCATGTGGGGGAGGGGAGAGACTTTGACCTGAGAAGGCAGACAGACAAAGCTGTGGCTGTCTCAGGCAAGTCATTTTCTTGGACAGTCCCCATTCCCTTTCGTAAAAGGGAATAATAGCAGTCCCCAGTTTGCAGAGTCCTGAAAGCTAAGTGATGAGCTGCTGGTCAAGCACTTAGCACTGTGCTCGTCCTGGCCCACAGGGGCTTTGTTGTTGTTTAGTGGCTAAGTCGTGTCCAACTCTTTTTGACCTCATGGACTGTAGCCCTCCAGGCTCCTCTGTCCATGAAATTCTCCAAGCAATACTGGAGTGGGTTGCCATTTCCTTCTCCTGGAGATCTTCCCAATCCAGGGATCAAACCCCAGTCTCCTGCATTGCAGCCGGATTCTTTACTGCAGAACCACCAGGGAAGCCTTTTAACAATTTCCACCTCACGCCCTGCTCCGAGGGGCTCACTGAAGACCCGTTATTGAACATCTGAAAACTCATCAAATACTCTTGAAAGCAGCTAGAGGCCATTGAGGACATCCAGGTTTAGAGATAACAGGCCTCAGGTGACAGCCCCGATTCCATTGTTCCTGCTCTGTGGCTCTGGAGCCAGTGCTCCTCCCTTCATTTTCCCCATATGTGAGATGGGCGCTTTCCACACTGACCTCACGTGGCGGTTACAAGGATTAAGTGAGCACTCATGTCAAACTGTACATGGAACAACAGACTGGTTCTAAATTGGGAAAGGAGTATATCAAGGCTGTATGTTGTCAACCTGCTTATTTAACTTATATGCAGAGTACATCACGAGAAATGCCGGGCTGGATGAAGTACAAGCTTCAAGATTGCTAGGAGAAATATCAATAACCTCAGATATGCAGATGACACCACCCTTATGGCAGAAAGCAAAGAAGAACTAAAGAACCTCTTAATGAAAGTGAAAGAGGAGAGTGAAAAAGTTGGCTTAAAACTCAAAATTCAGAAAACTAAGATGGCATCTGGTCCCATCACTTCATGGCAAATAGATGGGGAAACAATGGAAACAGTGACAGACTATTTTTGGGGGCTCCCATATCACTGTAGATGGTGACTGCAGCCATGAAGTTAAAAGACTCTTGCTCCTTGGAAGAAAAGCTGTGACCAAACTAGACAACATATTAAAAAGCAGAGACATTACTTTCCCAACAGAAGTTCGTCTAGTCAAAGCTATGGTTTTTCCAGTAGTCATGGATGGATGTGAGAGTTGGACCATAAAGAAACCTGAACACAGAAGAATTGATGCTTTTGAACTGTGGTGTTATAGAAGACTCTTGAGATAAGTCTCTTGGATTGCAAGGAGATCCAACCAGTCCATCCTAAAGGAAATCAGTCCTGAATATTCACTGGAAGGACTGATGCTGACCCTGAAACTCCAATACTTTGGCCACCTGATGTGAAGAACTGACTCACTGGAAAAGACCCTGATGCTGGGAAAGATTGAAGGTGGGAGGAGAAAGGGATGACAGAGGATGAGATGGTTGGATGGCATCACCGACTCGATGGACATGAATCTGAGTAAGCTCCGGGAGTTGGTAATGGAAAGGGAAGTCTGCCGTGTTGCAGTCCATGGGGTTGCAAAGAGTCAGACATGACTGAGTGACTGAACTGAACATGTCAAACACCCAGATCGGAGCCCAGCACCCATGAGCCCCTGTCAACTTTCTTCCCTCCTTCCCCATTTCACTCGCTTGCTGTGGGACTGCAGGCTAAGTGCCACATTTTTTAACTTTGGCGGTCATATACATATTACCAAGTTGCAAGATTTAAGTGAGAATGTGGGTGAGCAGCCTTCATAGACCCAGATGCTTTACCCAGTGAGGAGTTCCCCTTGTCTACTCCTGCCCTTTTGGACCCTCACTTCCTGGTCCTGTGACCCTAAAGATAGTCCAGGTTCCCCTCCCAGAGTCAAATCTTCAGGCACTAGGGCCAAATTCAGGCCACTCACTGCCTAGGTTTCTACTTAGACCAAGGGCCAAGTCCAAGGGTGAGCTTGGACAGAACTCAAGGATCCTGGAGGTAGTGGAGAGAGATATCTCCACCAGCCAGAGACCTTGTGACTGTGGCCCTGAGCTGGGGTGGAGGGTGCTGCCATCAGGGTGTGGGCTGGTGGAGAGTCGGAGCCTGGGTGGGGTAGTTTGATTAGCAGACTCGGGGCTATCAGGGGTGGGGGCCTTTCTTCTTATCAGGAGCTTGCAGGGGCCACAGTAGAAGCTGAGGACACTTTGTTCTGAGGGCTGTCTCCTGGATGGCTACTCTTCCATCCCTCTGCCTCCATATAGCCTTGAGGGGAGTTAGAGTGGGGTCCTTCTCCCTTTCTGCAGGTCACAGAAACCCCTGGTGACCAGCATAGGGTTGGGGAATTCATTTCTGGTCCTTGGGCCAAGGCTTGTATGTTAACTGCTTTTGCTTCAGACTTCGAGCTTCAGGGCTCTCCTGAGCCCGAGGTGGGCTGGGACCTTCCAAAGTCTGGTTCCGATTCCCGCCACTGCAGCTTTTAACCTTTGACTGTTATTTTGGCCTTCTTTGGATGAAGTTCTGAAACTCAGCATATGCTGAGTGATGAAATTAAGGATAGTCAGATCTGAAAGAGTGCTTCAAAATCATGGGTTCAAGTCACTCTTTTCTACAGAAGAGGAAACTCAGGCCCAGAGGAGGGGCGGGTATCACCCAAAGCCTCAGGGTCCCCTCCACCTCACAGCATCAGGGGACCCAGAACACTTATGAGAAATAGGCAGGCAGGAGTCAGTACCAAAGACACAGATGGCACACAGGTATGATGCCTACATAGACACATAACACACAGAGATACACAGCTTTTAAAAATGGACTCAGCTAGTAAAATTACTCTTAATTTCCTCTCGGTTGTTTTACTAAGTTTCATAAAATTGGCAATTTTGTACAAAGATATAAGAAGGCCAAAATATGTCATTCAATGTTTCACAGCACAGAGAGTTAGCATCAGAGCTCATCTTAGAACCAAGGACTTTGAGAAGTTCTGGGAAATTCTGGCTCTCCTGTATTGCTTTAGAAACAGGAGGCCCAAAGCAAGAGCCTGGTGTGGTTCTAGGAGTTTCACAGATGTGACAAGAAAAGCTAGAAAACTGAGCAAATCCTTATTTTCCGGGTTGGGCTTGTGATCTGGGGCTTTGTTGGAGATTACTACCAGTGATTACCTTTTATTCCGGCTTGGTTTCATCTTGACCAGCCTGTGAAGCTTCTTCTGACCCTCCCTGAAGATTGCCCCTGTGTCCAGGCTTGGACCTGCTCTGTTTTCCTCATCACATTGTGAGAATTTATCTGATCCCTTATTTGTCCCATAACGACTCTACAAGTAGGCACCTTGTCTGATTCTTCCCTGTGGCCCCAGCACCCTTCATGGGCCTTATCCTGAGAGGTGCTCAGAGAAACCCTGACACTGAAGAAATGCCCCGCAGACAACGAGCAGTGTGTGCTTATGTTCTCAACACGTTCCCTTACACACTGTAAGCCTGTTGGCCCCACGAGCAAGCACACAAGGTAAGCACGAACTCAGGTGTGGCGGGTCCTAGCAATGGCTTCCCTGGGGGCTTTGCCACATCCATCAGTCTCCAAAAGATGACTGCCTGCCAATGTTATAACAGAGAAACTGAAGCTCCAGGAGGAAACTCAGGGCCCTGGGTCACACAGTAGTCAGGAAAAGAGGCAGGACAGCAACCCCACTCTCCAAACTCTAGATCCCTGACTCCAGGCCCAAAGCTGCTATGAATGAGGTTGATTTCATGTGTGCGTCTGTGGGGCCTTTCAGAGTCTCAGACGCAATGGAATCAGACCTGAGCTTTGCCACTTACCTACCAAGCACATGGCTTGCTTTGTCTCTCGGGATGAGCTTCAGCCTCCTCACCTCTAAACTGGGGCCGACCTTGGGAAGACTCAGTGAAAGAATGTGTGGGAAGCTCCCAACGAAGCCGGGATTCCCTCCCGGCTTCCGCTTCCTCAGATCCTCCCACCCATCCCACCCCTCGTTTAGCCTCTTCCACACCTGCTCTTGGTCATCTCCAACCCACCAACATTCCTCTCTCCTTTCTCTGACCTCCTATGGTTCATGAAGTGGGCCCTCGCATGGAGCTCACTGCCCTGGACTCACAGTCAGGGCAGAACCGCCGCTTGAACCAGAGCCTCAGCCTGTACGGTTCAGAGGTCGTGCCTGAGAGGTCTTAACTTTCCTTCCTGACCACTGGCCCAGCACTGATGCAGAGCCAGAGGGAAAAGCGTGGCATTGGATCCGTCAGAGCCCAGGCTCCATTGCAACCTACCAAGTGGGCCTGGGCCCCGCCCAACTCGTGGAAACTTGCTTTCCTTAGTAAAATGGGCTTAAAATGCCATCTTTTTCCTGACTGTAGTACAGGTGAAATGAGACATAGAGCTGAAAATTTGTAACCTAGAGCCTGACTCCTCCGTAACAGGAGATTAGCAAACGCCAGTCTCCTTCCCTTTACGCTTTGCATGGCTTTTCCTGCTCGTCCTCCCCAGGAGGGCATGTTTAGCTGAGGCCTGCATGGTCACTCACATATCTGCCAGGTACGCATGGGAGCTCACACCTGCCCAGGCTCACATTGAGGCAGAAATAGAAACTTCCTAGCCCATGCCTCCCTAGCTCTGTTCATTAGCTCCCAGTTCTCTTGGTCAGTGGGAGGCCCCATGTCCAGACTCAGGCCATGCCCACTTCTGTCTCCTGGCACCGTCCTGAAGGTGGCTGTTAGGTGGGGAAGGATCTCCAGGGAGCCTGGGTGTTCCTTCCTGCTCAAATCCTTCCCGCCATCAGCCTGGCCCCTGCCTCCCTCCCTCCCTGCCAGGACAACCTCTCTGCTTCACAGCTGCTGTGAAAGAGATAGGCAGCCTGGATTATCAGGCCGGAGGAGGCTCCCCATGGCAGCCCCCATCTCCACCCTGGCAAAGGTTCCAGGGCTTAACCCCCTCTGTGCTGGGCCCTCACCCCGACTGAGTCTGGTTCCAGGCTCTGGGCACGAGGCCTGGTTCTCCTCACTCTGGCAGGTGTGATGACTCACCCTTCCCCCGTCACTGCCCATTTCATGCCTCCAGCATCCTTCAAGCCTCCTTCAGCAAGACCCCTGCCTTTTCCCAGGGCCCTCTGGTCGTCTCCTCTGGCTAGCCACCGTCTCTGACACAAAGGCTAAACAGGCCCATCTCCTGGTTAGGGGCCGGTGCAGTTCACCCAGGCCTTCCTTTCCTGAATGTCAACAGGAAGTAGTGAAAAGAGAACAGGAGCCTCAGAGTCTGGGAGTCTGGCTTCCAGTTCTGGTTCTAGCTCAGACTCTGTGTGACCTCAGGCAAGTTTCTCCACGTCCATGCCCCTTGGTGATTTCATAAAACGGAGGGCAGTAGCTCTTTTCACAGGGTTGACTGAGGGATTACATGAGAAAGACACACATATCACTTTAGTAATCAGTTGGAAAACAAAATTAAAATCTGAAGAAAGAAAGAAATGCCTGCGAGAGGGCCTTATAAGCCAGCTACCAAGCAAAGGATACCAGCTCCTACACGTTAAGTGCTCACGAAGTGCCGTACTTGATGCGAACGTGAGCGCGATCATTCGGTCCTAATAACATCCCCACTACAGATGGCCCCAGGGCTTCCCAGGCGCCTCAATAGTAAAGAATCCATCTGCCAAGGCAGGAGATGAGAGAGTCACAGGAGATTCCTATTCCTGGGTCAAGAAGATCCCATGGAATAGGAAATGGGAACCCACAGTATTCTCGCCTGGAGAATCCCAAGAACAGAGGAGCCTGGCGGGGCTACAGTTCATGGGGTCACAAAGAGTCGGACATGGCTCAACATGTATGCACAACACATAGATGGCCTCGGGCTCAGTTTTTTTTTTTTTTTTTTTCCGGGCTCAGTTTTGAACCTCTTTACACCTATACTCGTTCCTTCGTTGAGTTCATCTTGTCTCATAGCTTTAAATACTGCCTACGTACTGAGCGACTCCCTAAGTCCTGTGTCCAAGCCAAGCCTCTCCCAGACACTAATGTGTAAACTGAATCTCCTGCTTGGCGAATTTCTCTAATAGGCACCTCAGACTTAACATGTTCAAAATCGACATCCTGATTCCACTTCAATTCTGCTCCTTCAACTATTTCTCCCATTTCAGTAAATAGCAGCTCCATTCTAGACCAGTCAAAAAACCTTGGAGGCAATTTATTTATTTATTTATTTATTTTAATTTCTAAAAACACTTTATTGAGGTGTAACTGATCATAAACTGCACTGATTAAAAATGCACGCTGTGGGACTTTCCTGGTGGTCTAGCAGTTGAGACTCTGACTTCCACTGCAGGGGACACAGGTTCAATCCCTCATCAGGGAGCTAAGACCCCACATGCCATGCTGGGCAGCGAAAAAAAAGCACAATTTGATAAGTTTGGACATATGTATACACCCACTGAGACAATTTATTCTTGAATTAACTTTTTTACTGAAGTACAATATATATTTTAAAAAATGCACAACTCATAAGTGAATTATCACAAAGTGAATAACATCTGTGCAACAAGCATCCAGGTCAAGAAACAGCACATTGCCAGGAGCCTCCTGTGTCCTCTCTCTGTTACTCCCCTCTTTCTCTCCAAAGGTGACTTCTATCCTGACTTCTGATGCTATAGATTAGCTTTGCCTGCTTTTTTGGATGTTGTACAATGGGATGAATCCTAATCACTAGCTCACTAGGGAACTCCCAGTATTCTTGTACTTATATATGTGGGCATATATCTGTGGGGGTAGAATGGTTGGGTCAAAGGGCATGCTTATGTTCAGGGGTGTGTGTATATGTGTGTGCGCGCATGCGCGCTCAGTTAGGTTCAACTCTGCGATCCCATGGACTGTATCGTGCCAGGCTCCTCTGCCCATGGAATTTTCCAGGCAAGTGTAGGTACTATGGCGGCTTAGTGGTAAAAAATCTGCCTGCCAATGGAGGAGATGCAGGAGACTTGGATCCCTGAGTCAGGAACATCCCCTGGAGAAAGCACATGGCAACCCACTCCAGTATTCTTGCCTGGAGAATCCCATGGACAGAGGAGCCTGGTGAGCTGCAGTCCACAGGGTTGCAAGGAGTCGGACACAACTGAGCTCACGCGCATGCACCTAGGTACTATCTTCTGTCCTCAGGTTTTCACAGTGGTTGTATTGACATACACTTCTTCAGGATGTGTGTGAAATTTCCAGTTGCTCCATATCCTGCCCTATGCTTCGTATTGTTGCTCTTTTCTATTTTAGTCATTCTGGTGGATGTGAAGTGGTATCTGTTATGGTTTGAATTTGCACTTCCTTGATGACTAATGAAGTTATGCGTGCTTGTCCCACTATTCATCACTGTGTAACAAATTATCCCCAAATTTGGAAGCTTAAATAATTAATATGGTCTGAACTTCTCTGGGGGGCCCATGGTTAAGACTCCATGCTTCTACCAGAAGATCCCCTGGAGGAGGGCATGGCAACCCACTCCAGTATTCTTGCCTGGAGAATCCCACGAACAGAGGAGCCTGGCGGGCTACAGTCCAAGGGGTCACAGAGAGTCGAACACAACTTAGGACATAGCATGCTTCCACTGCAGGGGGGCATGGGTTGGATCCTGATCAGGAAACTAAGATCCTATATGCCTCTCAGCCTAAATAAATACATAAATAAAAGATAAAAGCTCTTAAAAGAAGAAAAACAAATGAACAAAAGCCAACAATTCTTTTCCTACCTTGCATAGTTTTGGAGGTCAGGATTTCAGGAGGTCTGCTGGGAAGAACTAGCTTGGGGTTTCTCTGGCAGATGAGGTCAGGTAGGGACTGGAGGAGCTGGGGGCTGATGGAATAGCCATCTCTCTTCATGTGGCTCAGGGTGTATCCATGAGGTCTGCCTGCTGGAGCTTCCTCACAGCGCAGACTGCTTACAGAGTGGCTGAAGGCTTAAAGATAGAATATTCCATCAAATAAAGTGGAAGAGACATTGTCTTTTATGAGCTAGTCTTGGAAGTCCCATAGGATCACTTCTGCCTTATTCTATCGACCTAAATAGTCACAAAAGGCCACTCAGTTTCCAGGGAAGGGAGCAGAGGCTCCACCTCTGATTGGAAGGACTATCAAAGTCACACTGTAAGAGGAAGTGTAGGATGGAAAATATTGTTGCCTGTATCTTTGCCACACGTGTTTGCCTATCGGCCATTCTGCGTAGTGCTTGAGCCATCATTTCTCCTTTTTCTGAGGGGTTGTCTTTTTCTTTCTTTGTATGCAAAATATATTCTGGGTGCTAGTTTTCCCCTCAGGTATATGTGTTATAAATATCTTTCTCCCTTATTCTGAGGTTTGCCTTCTCATGCTCTCAATGGGTCCTTGTGTGTGCGTATGTGTGTGTGCATGTGTGCTTATAAACTGAAATTTTTATGAGACAAGTGTAGATTCATATGCAGTTGTAAGAAATAAGAGAGAGATCCCTTTCATCCTTTACCCAGCTTCTCTGCTGGTGATGTCTCGCAAAACTGCAGAATAATATCATAACCACAGCCAAGTATCACAGGATGTTGACCTTGATATAGTTTACCCGTTTTATTCAGATTTCCTGTTTTGCTTGTGCTCACTTACATGTGTGTATTAAGTTGTATACAATTTTATCGTGTGTACATGTAGCCACTATGATAAAGTTACTGAACAGTTCTAGTACAAGGATTCCTAATGTTTATAATCACACCAACCCCTGTCCCTACCACTGGCAGCCACTAATCCATTTCTAAAATTTTGTCATTTCAAAAATGCTATATATACCTTACACACATTAGGATGGCTACTACCAAAAAAAAAAAAAAAAGAAGAAGAAAGAAAAGAACAAATGTTGGTGAGAATGGATAGAAATTTGAACACTTTTACACTGTTGGTAGGTGATGGGTATGTAAAAAGAAGCAACTGCTGTGGAAAAGAGTACACTGCCTCAAAAACGTACAGAGAATTCCTTGGCTGTCCAGTGGTTAAGACTCAGCGCTTTTATTGCAGAGGCCAAGAGTTCAATCCCTGGTCAGGGAAAAAAAACAAAACCCCAAACAATAGCTAAAACATGGAAACAATCCAAGTGCTTATCGACAGATGAATGCATAAGCAAAATGTGGTGTATACATACAATGGGATGTTGTTCAGCCTTGAGAATATTATGCTAAGTAAAAGAAGCCAGTCACGAAAGGGCAACTATTCCAAGATCTCACTTCTGTGAGGTATGTAGTCAAATCCATAGAAACAGAAAGTAGGTTGATGTTTGCCAGGGGCGGGGGACAGAGAGGGATGGGGAGTTAATGCTGAACAGGGATAGAGGTTCAGTTTTACAAAATGCAAAATGTTCTGGAGGATGGATGGCAGTGATGGTTACATAATAATGTAAATATGCTTAATGCCACTGAAATGAAGGCTTACAATTGGTGAAGATGATAAATTTTGTTATGTGTACTTTACCACAATTAAAAATAAAGGCTTTATATTAACAGTTGGAATCATGTATGTAGTACACATGGACTTCCCTGTGGCTCAGACGGTAAAGAATCTGCCTGCAACGGAGGAGACCCCAGGTTTGATCCCTGGGTCAGGAAGAATCCCTGGAGAAGGGAATGGCTGCCCACTCCAGTATTCTTGTCTAGATAATTCTCTGGACAGAGGAACTTGGCAGGTTACAGTCTATGGGGTCACAAAGAGTCGGACACAACTTAATGACTAACACTTCTACTTTCACATGTAGTACGTAATATTTTTTTTTGCTATGCATAATTCCTTGGAGATTAGTATATCTTTTAATAAACAGATAGTCTTGTTTTTATTTTTGGCTGCACCCTATGACTTGTAGGATCTTAGTTCCCTGACTAGGGATTGAACCCAGACCACTGCAATGAAAAGTACCAATTCCCACTGGGGAGCTCCTTCTTTTCTATTGATTGATTTCTGCATTGTTTTAAAAATGTTTTGATTATCCTAAGGTCATGACAATATTCTGTTATTTTCTATATGTTTTACCATTTTACTTTTCACATTTAGATCTACAATCCATCTGGAACTGATTTTGTGTACAAGGTGAGGTTTAAGGTCAAGAATCATTTCTCCCCCAGATCTCCAGTATCTTTTATCAAAAAGACTGTCCTTTTCCCACAGCTCTGCATGGTCATTTTAGTCATAAAATAAATGTGGGTCTATTACTGGATTTTCTGTTCTTCTCAATGTAATCTTTGGTGTACTTTGTGCCAGTATCACACAGTCTTAATTACTAAAAAAGGAAATGGCAGCCCACTCCAGTTGCCATGGACAATTCCAAAGAGGAGTCTGGCGGCTACAGTCTGTGGGGTCACAAACAGTTGGACACCACTGAGCAACCAACACTTTCACTTTTTTTTATGTCTTGCCGTCTGAGTTTGAATCCTCTCACTTCACTCTTTTTCAAGCTTGTCTTGATTATTCTTATTCCTTTGGCATTTCCCCATAACTTCAGAATTACTCTGTTGATTAAAAATTTCTTGGGATTTTGATTGGGATTATACTGAATTTATAGACCAATTTTAGAGAATTGGTATCATTGCAATACTCCCTTTTTTTTTTTTGGTTGCACTGAGTGGGGCTCAAAATGGGCAAGAGGGGCAGTGAACCTGGCAGCCCCTTGCATCTTGTGTCTGCAGTGGAGCCCGGTCTCCCAGGACTCAGATCTGGCTTCAGCACCTGGGCAATGGCTGCCCTGCTCCAGGAAGCTGAGGACAAGACCAGGGTGCTGCTGCCCCCCAGTGTCGAGGGTGGGGAAGAACAGGCAAAGTGTAGCCTTTAGGCTGAAGGGGTGTGTGGGCGGGTTTCCAGTCTCTCTCCTCACAAAAGACACAGTACAGGGCGTGGGCATAACCAGATCTTTATTTTACCAGAAGGGACAGGCAGTGGGGCAGTGCAGCATCCAAGCCCCAGACCGGACATGCAGCATCCACATGCAGGAACACAGGCTGGGGCAGGGCGAGGGGTGGGGGACCAGGACCACAGGACACCCGCAGCGTCCCTGCGGGGATGCTGGGGCCCTGGGCTCTTCTGCCTCCTCTGAAGCAAGGAGACAGAGGACTGGGCTGCTTCCCCACAGCTGGAGCCTGATCATTTCTGGCCAGGAAGCAAGCCGGCACGAGCAGGGAAGGATTCCGGCCAGCCTACGGCACTCGATTCTGTGCAGGGCTGGCACAGCTCTGCCCACTGGAAGGGCCCGGCCTGATACTCAGGGCAGCACAGCCCTAGTAGGAAGGGGGTCTGTACATTTTCTATTCCCCAGAAGGGCTGGATCCTGATCCCAGAAAGGCTTAGCAGAGTTGGGACCAAGCCCCACTCCAGGGAAGGGGATTCCCTGAGCACGAGCAGGGGCCTCCTAAGGCAGTAGTAAACCGAGGGAGCTGCTCTACACAGGAGGCCTCGCCTCTGTGCCCGTGGGCGCGGGAGAGAGAGGTGAGGTACGAGAGCAGGCCTGGGGCTGGGCAGGGGTTGGCAGAGGGCGATGGCCCTGGGCCTGCAGCCACAGCTACTTGGGCCCAGAAGGGCTGGAGTGGGCGAGGCTGGGGACTTCCTGGGGGCAGGTTTTGGGCTGGGAAGACCAGGCCAGGAGAAGACAGGGTGGCCGTCATCCCCAGAATCCCTGCACCCATGCTGAAGCTCTGGCTGGGGCCATGGGGCGGCGGGGGATGGAGAGAAGCACAGAAAACTTCAAGGCACCAGGATTCTCGGGAGCAGCAGGGCCACCCCCACAGACAGACAAGACAGTGATTGTAATAAACATCTTCAATTTAAACTACATGATGTGTGTAGAGGGTGCGAGGAGAGAAGGAAAGAAAAAGACAGACAAAGGAAGAGACGAACAGGAGATGAGGGTGCAAGAGACAAACCAGACAGTCGTGGCAGTGAAAGCGAGGCTGTGGGATGGAGGAGAAGAGGCGGGAGACAGACAGAGACAGAGGGGAAGGGAAGACAGCCAGAGGCCTGAACACGCAGCGCTTCTGGTCCCTACAGAATAAGGCACCAGAGTCAGTGACGTTCCCGTTGTCCCTGTGGTATTAAAACGGGTGCTGAAGGTGGGGGCGGTGGCTGCTGAAGGGTGTGGGCCGATGAGACCTCACACCTGTGCACCGGTGGCCTTCTTGATCAGCGGTATCTGCAAGGATGGGAGATGCCATGAGGCCTTGGCTTCAGGGCCCCCACCACTCTGCCCAGGCAACCCACCGCAGACAGCGAGACACCCACCTTAGACAGGTCCACGCCCGTCAGGGCGTGCACAGAGGCGGGCAGCTCGGCCAGCAGTCGGTTCACTTCCGATGTCACCTTGCTGTTGTCCCCACTGAGGACCACAATCTCATCGACTTTGGTCAGTGGGGCGGCAATTTTGGCAGCAATCTAGGAGGCAGGGTGGGAGGAGAGCTGGTTGCCACTCGGACTCCATCCACCTGCCCCATCCAGCATCTCTCCCTCCTGTTTCCACCTCACCCCACCCCAACGCAGCCTGGGCGGCCCTTATTTGCAATAAAGGTCAGATGGTCCCCTGCCTAGGCCTGTTGTAGAGTTCTTCCCCATGCCGCTGAGTACTTCCCCATTTGACCCTCCCAGCCATCCTGTCGCTGTGTCACTGACAAGGCCCAGAGAAGTCCGGCACTTGCCCAGCCAGTCCCAGCCTTGGGTGGGAGCCTTACCCGGGGCAGGGCGTCCAACACCAAGGCCATCTTGGCTGCATCTCCGTATTTCTGGTAGGCCTCAGCCTTGAGTTTCATCCGCTCAGCCTCTGCCTTGCCCCTTGCCTCAATGACTGCCGCCTCTGCCTCCCCGATTTTGCGGATCTTCTCTGCTTCTGCCTGAGCCAGGAGGACCTGCTTCACCCTGGGGGAGTTCGGGCGGGCAGGGTCAGTGGGAAGTGCCAGGGGTCCCTTAAGCCTTGCCTGGGGGCCAGCGAACCCTCAAGTCCCCCACTTTGGCAGGTGTCGGGGTGAGGGACCCATGAGGGCAGTGCCCTGGCCTTCTGGCTCTGGCCTGGAAGAGGGCACTGGCTCCAAGAGGCCAGATTGGAGAGGGGACCTACCTGGGTGCCCTCTGTGCCAAGCACCACATCAGGCCCTTAAACCTCTAGCACCTAATTCAGTCTTCCTAACAACAATCCCATGGGGCAGGCGGGTTAACCCTACTTCCCAGTGAGGAAGCAGGCGTGGGGGCCTCCAAGCTTGGCCAGGAGTGGAGGGGGTGCCCAGGTGGCAGAGGAGCCAGACTAAAGCGGGGGCCCCCAGCGGCACCTACTTCTCGCCCTCTGCGATCTGCTGTATGCGGTGGGCCTCGGCCTCGGCGGGGCAGCGCACCGTGGCGATGAGTTCCTTGTCGGTGCGCAGGATCTCCTGCGCCTCCACAGCAATCTGCTTCTTACGCTGCACAACCTCGATCTCAATCTCTTCCTGCCGGATCTTCTGCTGTTCACGTGCCCCTTGCAGCTCATAAGCCAGCTGGGCCTCAGCCGTCTGTGGCGGGGGAGGGTGGTCAGCACGTCAGAGGCTGGCCGCCACAGTCCTGGGCCTTGAGCCCCAACCCCAGGACGCCCGACAGCTTCTCACCTTGATGTTGACCTCCTCGCTGAAGGCCGACTTCTGCAGCTCGAAGGCTCGCTTGGAGTCGGCGATCTTGGTGTCAGCCATGAACTTCACGTCCAGCATCTCCTTCTTGCACTCGGCTTCCTGGGAGCAGGAGGGGCAGGTGCTGAGGGTCCCCCTGAGTAACCGGGGTTTCCACCGCCCCTGAGCTCCCTCATCCTCGAGGCTGGGAAGGCAAGCCCACATACCCGGATGCCTGCGTCCCGTTCGGCCTCGGCTACCCCGATGTCAGCATCTCTCTGGACCACAGCAGTCTGTGTCTTGCCCAGGGAGCTCAGATAGTCCACTTTGTCATACACGTCCTGGGGAGGGAAGGGGAAGTCGTCCCTGGGAATAGTCAGAGGCATAAAGGGGCCCCTCCTGCCAAGCTCCCGCGCCACGCATGAATGGACACGGGGGCCACAGCCTTCCCGCCACACTGCACCTTGATGGTGAAGCTGAGAATCTCGATGCCCATGCGGCCGACATCAGGGGCTGCCACCTCCCGCACCAGCTTGGCAAACTGGTCCCGGTCCTGATAAATCTGCTCCACTGTCAGGGTCCCTGGGGGCAGAAGGATCGTGGGCTGGCTCCCCAGGGGCCCAGCCAGCTTGGGAAAGGGAGGAGCCGGCCAGGGAGAGGTCTGAGTGTAGACAGGGGTCACACGGTCTGTGCTGGGTCTTTCTAGGTTTCTTTCTATCTGGCTGTGCTGGGTCTTCCCTGTAGCATGTGGGATCTTTAGCGGCAGCATGTGAACTCTTAAGTTGTAGCATGTGGGATCTAGTTCCCTGACCAGGGATCGAATCTGGGCTCCCTGCCTCGGGAGCGCAGTCTTGGCCACTGGACCACCCGGGGAAGTCCCTGGTGGGTTTCTTCTAACACTGAGTCTCCTCCTGCAGGGTCTGGGCAGGATGAGGAAAAGTGCCCCAAGCAGCACTAGGTGCCTGACCTGACTGGCAGTCAGTCACTCAGCCCCACCTCCATGCTCTCTTCTTCACTCGAGTCTCCTGATATTTTGAAAGGAAATACATGACGGAAAACCTGTCAGCTTTTCTGCTAGAAGCCTCTCAGTGGGACTGACAGGCCCGCCTGTCCAAGGCCCCCTCTCCCCTCCCTGGCCTTGGCTCAGGGATGCTGTGTGGCTCCTCGCAGGTGGCAGAGGAAGAGGGGTCCCTGGGCCAGGCAGGGCCTCACCGAGGATGGAGCGCAGGTGTCCCTCCAGTGTCTGCAGAACGACGTTCTTGATGTCTTGCACGCTCTTGCCTAGGAACTGCTCACAGGCCACAGCCAGGAGCTCCTTCTCGGTCATGATCTTCACCTGCCGGTAGTCACAGAGAAGTCTGAGCCAGGCTGGAGGCAGGCAGACGGAGGCCCCAGACCCAGGAGGATGGTGGCAGTTGGTACCCCTCCCCTCCTTTTTAGGACCTGGAGGCCTCAGGGGGAAGGGGGTGGTGGTGGGAGGGGGTGGGGTCTGCTGAGGCCTCCAGCAGGGAGAAAACACGAGGAACTCATATTGAGAAATTTCACTTTCACTGGCAGCCCCAGGCTCTGCCAGGGCCTCTCCCCTGGACATTCTGGGCTCCTCCCCACCACCAACCCCTCCAGTCCACTCTTGGCCCCTCAGCCTGCAGGTCTCTGCAAAAAGGAGAATGAGCAATAGGGGTGCAGACAGACAGACTAGGAAAGAGAGCCAGGAGAGGGCAGGAGACAGGTCTGCGGTCCATCACCAGGGGAAGGCATCCTCTTCTTTCTTCCCCAAGGCACCAAGCCAACCACTCCTGCACCAGGGGCCTTTGAGATGGCTGAACCTGCCCTGTGAGGACCTCTGGAGAGCAGGAAGCCCCTCGCCCAGTCACCAGGCTGGGAATATAACGCAGCTCTGACTCCAGAGCCCAGAGCTCCCTGGCCTCATGTGGCCTCGCCCTCTGGTCCCCACCCTGCAGCCCCCTACCCAGGGGTCAGGGGAGGCCCGGGTTCTGGGGCTTGGCATTTCTGACGCCTGCAAAGAACGGGGAGGGGTTAGTGACACAGGAGCCCCGGCACTGCTTCTGTCCTCCGCTGGCCCTCTGGGGAAAGAAGGGTGTCTTGTTAGTCCTGCTGGGTGGCCGAGAGGCTGAGTGCAAGTTCCAGTGGCGACGACCCTCTCTGGGAAGGGGGATGGGCATGGGTGGGGCCGCTGGAGAGAGACTGCCCCTGGCTGCCGGCCTCTCCTCGTTCCCACCCCAAAACCCAGCGTGGGGACGAGGCAGCTCAACGGACATGCGCGGGGCTGCTGAGTTACTATACCTGGGCGACACCCGTCACAGTTAAAGCTACCCCCTCGGCCGTCTCTACGTCCTCACAGCGGGGCTGCAACGTCATAATCTCTAGGGAAATCCTGCCAAGAAATGCAAAACAGGGGCCATGGGTCTGGGGGCCCAGGGCCTGGGGTGTGGGGAAAGACTTTGACATCTCACTGCGCCGGCTGGGACGGGCCAGGGGGGTCCTGCTGCAGGAGACGGAGGGGGTGGGCTCTCCAAGGGGTCAGAGCTGAGAGTGTGTGAGGAGAGGGGTGGGAAGGCAGGGCCAGGGTGCAGATGGCTCAGTGGAAGGAGTGTCGTGTGCCACCCACGTGCACGTGTGTCCTCTGCTCACATCAGCCTGGCTGGAAGAGCGGGAGAGGAAGTAGGAGTTGTCAGGGGTGGTCTGGACCGGGGGGCTGGGGGTAGTGTGGGCAAGAGTCTTGGCATGGCCATGTGTGTCCTGGAACAGCACATAAGTGCTGGTCCTCCAGGCTATATTTGTAGGTACCATCTGACCATCCCCCAGAGGCATTTGCCTGTTCCCTGGGCATGCTCAGCACCCCAGAGTGCCCTGGAGGCTGCTGAGAAAGCTGCCTTGTACCTGGCATGCTGGGAGTATGCCTACTGCTGGGTCAAGATGGAGGTGATCCTGTGTTTGCCCCACCCCACCAGGGGAGCCCTGCTGGGTCCCTCTACCTGGCACCAGGCCAAGGCTGGAAGCCTGCTCTCTGGGATTGGGGCCAGATGCGGCCAGTGGAGGAAAAGGCTGGGGCATGCTAGAGCTTTGGGGCCAAGGAGGGTTCTGCCCAGATGACCTGAGTCTTCAAGGGTTCACATCACCCAGTTGAAAAGGGATCTGGGTATTAGCTATTTCAAGTGGAGTGTGGGCTTGGAGGGAGACGAGGCTGCTAGGTGGGGTGTCGAGGGAGGCCTGGCCCCTACATATCCCACTCAAAGGGGCTCTGGGCTTCTTCTCTGCCCTGAAGCCTGCCCTTCCACAGTGATGAGTGGTGGGTGTGATAGGGACAGTCTTCTTCCCCATTAAGGATATGAGGTTGGGTGAGGCAGGGTGTGGGGGTGCTGGGTTTTGCCTGAGAAGCTGAAGGACAATTTCATGGAAGGGTGGAGGATGAGTAAGGTGACATGTAGGTCTCTTCTGGCCTGGGGACCCGCCAACATGCAGGCTCTGAGGGGCAGGGGCTTTCTGATGTCCATCGCTGCCTCGCTGCCTCCGCTGTGCCTGGAGCTGACAAGACGCTCAGCGGGGAGCTGGCAAATGGACCAATGAAGATGGGAACCTGTGCTGCTAAATGCCATGGCTCAGGAAAGGGTTTCATCTCTAGGGCTGTTTGGCGGTGAGGAGGGAGACAGCAGGTCGCTTGCTTTCCCAGGTGAGATCAAGTCTGTGATACAGATGGCGTTCCTCGAGCACTTCTTTTCTGAAAATCCCAAAGCGAGCACCCTCACATTGCTTTACTTGCCTTTCTAATATTCCTACAAGGCTCAGGGAGGGCTTGATTCTCCCCCTTTCGCATATGGGGAAGCTGAAGTCTGGTGACAGAGAGCTGCTCAAAGGCCTCTCGAAAGAGAATAAGGGGCAGGGAATGGCCATGGCTCTTTTTGCTCAGGCCTGTCAAGGAGGTTGGAAGCGGTCAAGGGGTGAGATGAACATAACTCCCCAGGGGACCCGTTCTTCTGGTGCATCAGGGAGGAGGGTGTTGGCCTGGAGAAGACGCAGGACACAGAGCTCTGTGATACCTGAGGACTAGGACTCCCACAGGAATCTTTAGGATAGACCCCTCCCGACCTGGATAGCCCACCTCTGTCACAAAAGGGCCTGTGTCTTCTTCTCCCGCCTCAGCTTACTCTCAATGTAGGCTTGGCGTCCAAAGACACCCCCTGGCAGACTTGGGCAGAGCTCCCAGAAGCCTTCACTCTCTCTCCCCACTCGCAGCCCCCCATGAGCCGGGACAAGGGAGTGGGGGACCCTAGAGGCTCCACGCGGCCACCCAGAGCAGTGGTGGTGGGAGCAGAGGGCAGGGAGGCGCGCTCTCAGGAAAAGGGAGTCCATCTGGAGTCTGCCAGGCCCCCGCAGGGCAGGAAGAGAGGAGGTTAGACACAGAGGAGGAAGCAGGCGGGTTATTACCTGTGCAACCCCTGTTACGAATAGCGGGACCCCCTCCGACGTCTCAATATTCTCACAGCGACACAGGATGGTCATAACCTCCAGAGACAGTCTGAGGAGCAGCCGGGGGGGAGGGAGGGAGAGGTAGGGACAGGAAGGGAAGGAGGGGACACAGCAAACACACACAGTGGTTACCAGACAAGCACCGATGCCTGAGGCCTGGGGGGTGGGGGTGGGGTCGCTCTCAAAACTTCAGCTCCCATTCCCCACTGCCAGCTTGGCTCGGCCGTAGGGGACCAGAGACACCCCTGCGCTGGCCTGAGGCCTCTGGGTCTCTTCTCCAGCCCCCACACCTTTCCAGCCAGAAGCTGCTGAGCTGGAGGTAAAGCCTGCTGATGCCCTGAGCCCATGACCTGAGGTTGGGAGGTTGCCTGTGCGCAGGGCACCAGAGCTACCCACCGCCTCACTTTTCCAGGAGATTCCTGGCACAGTCTGGCTGGCAGCCTGAGCTCCATGCTCCAGATGGAGGCAAGCCTGTGTTTCCAGAAACGGGTGGGGGTGGGGGAGGCCACTCTGGGGGTTCATGAGCCACAGCAAATACCGAATCCTGCTCAGGGCACAAACCCTCAAGGCCTGTGCTACTTATCCCTAAGAAGGCAATTTAGGGCCAGAAGAGTCTAAAGCAATTTTTGGATTTTCTGATTTGCGGTGGTGGGATGTGTCAAGGAAGGCTGGGACGGGGGGAAGTGTGTGCACCCCTGCCAATATTCACAGGGACAACTGGGAGTCACTCACTTCCAGAGTTGGGCACGGGCAGAGTCATGGCAAAGAAAAGGTGCGTGGAAGCTACCTGGGCCTCCCTGGGGCAGGGTGTGTGCCCGTGTGTGCTGGGTGCCGGACCAGGCAGAGGCCAGCCTGTGGACAGCGCAGAAGGTTTCCTTAAACCAGAGGGAGGGAGGGCAGAGGCTGAGGTGAAGGAGCAGAAGCAAGTGGAGTGGGGGGATTGGGAGCAGGAGGCAACGTGGGGGTCCCCCCACTCTCCAGCCATGCGCATGTACACAGGTTGACTGCCTTCCAGCCCCTCCCTAACAGCACCCTCAGGCTGAGAGGACAGCAGACCCAGCTCAGACAGGCACCCATCAAGCTCTCTTTGGGGAAGGAGAGGGAGACAGGAAAGAGGGGGAGGATGGGGGAGGGGAGGACAGAGGGAGGGAGGGAGACAGGAAAGGGGGAGGGAGGGAAGGGAGGGGGAGGGGGGGGAAGAGGGAGGAGGGGATGGAGAGGAGGGAGGGAGACTGGAAAGAGAGAGGGAGGGTGGGGGGAGGGGGAGGAGGGGAGGGGGTATAAGGAGGAGGGGATGGGGAGGAGGGAGGGAGACAGGAAAGAGGGAGGGAGGGGGGAGGAGGGAGAGGGAGGAGGGGATGGGGAGGAGGGAGGGAGACAGGAAAGAGGGAGGGGGGGGAGGGGGACAGGGAGGAGGGGATGGGGAGGAGGGAGGGAGACAGGAAAGAGGGAGGGAGAGGGGGAGGGGGACAGGGAGGAGGGGATGGGGAGGAGGGAGGGAGACAGGAAAGAGGGAGGGAGAGGGGGAGGGGGACAGGGAGGAGGGGATGGGGAGGAGGGAGGGAGACAGGAAAGAGGGGGAGAGAGGGAAGGAGACAGGAGAGGGGGAAGGCGGGGAGGAGGAGAAAGGGGGAGGGGAGGGAGACTGGAAAGAGGGGGGAGAGAAAAGGAGGGGAGAGGGGGAGGGGGAGGAGGGGGAGGAAGTGGGGAGGAGGGAGGGAGACAGGAAAGAGGGAGAGAGGGTGGGGGGAGGAAGGGAAGGGGAGGGGGGAGAGGGAGGAGAGGATGGGGAGGAGGGAGGGAGACAGGAAAGGGGGGAGGGTGGAAGGGAAGAGGAAGAAGGGGATGGAGAGGAGGGAGGGAGACAGGAAAGAGAGGGAGGGAGGGGAGGAGAGAGGGAAGGAGATAGGAAAGGGGGAGGGTGGGGAGGAGGAGGAAGGGGGAGGGGAGGGAGACTGGAAAGAGGGGGGAGAGAAAAGGAGGGGGAGGGGGGAGGAGGGGGAGAAAGTGGGGAGGAGGGAGGCTGCAGCTCAGATGCCAGAAGTGGAGGAACAGCTCAGGTCAGGGAGAGACAGCTACCCCCATCGGGGCCTCAGGACAAGACAGGGCATGGCAGCAAAGGACAGCGGGAGAGACCTCACTGAGTCTGAAGAAGAACAGCTGACACTGAGGGCAGGTGACATGGAGGATGGCTGTGGAAAGGACCTCAAATGGAAGGCTGGGTTAGAAACCTAGACCTCCACTCTGACCTAGGAAGCGCCTGCCGGTCTCAGGGAAACAAGGGTCCCCGCTGGGGGAGACGCCCCTGCAGCAGACTAGGGGACAGGGAAGGGGCTGCCCCAGGAACCCAAGAGTGGGCCCTGCCTGCGGGCCCAGAGGGAGATGCTGAGCCAGGGTGTGGGAGAGCCACCCTGAGGATGAGGCATAAGGCCCCCACCCCTCACCTTCAAACCTGCAGTCAGAGAAGCTGGGCCCTGCTGTCTTGGGGCTCTGCTCCCAGGAGCAGGAAGGGGGAGGGGACCAACCACGGTGTGGAGAAAGGGCCTCTGGGGTGTCAGCGGACGCCTGGCAGGACAGGTCTCGGGGCAAGCGGATACTCTCTAGGCCCGGCTGTACGTCTAGGGGTTTGGACGAGACACTCTGCTGTCCCAGGACTGTGTGGCGGGTGTGGGGTGGGAGGTGACAGTGTCTCTGGAGAGGGAACCCATGGCTCCTGTCAGGCCAGCTGGCCCCCTCAGGAGTCTTAGGATCCTGAGAGGATCTTGTGACCACTACCAATTGCTTTCTGAACACTTTTGACCTTGGGCCAGAAGAGTTTCCCAAGATCCCTCAACTGAGGCAGGGCTAAGAGAGGGGAGAGATAGGCAGTGGAGGGGGTTAGGAGAGATAAGTGAAGTTAAATCGTTGTGACATGCTTCCCATGCCCCTGACTTCAGCCAACACCCTCAGACTCCCTGCCGCCATGGGGCGTCTCTCTGCCAACTGGGATACAGGGGGATTTCCACTGGAATCTCCACTGCTTCCCCTTCACAGGACCCCCACCCCTGCCAATGGGCCTGCGCTTTCATAGCTCTGCTGTCTGTGTCGCCTGGTTCCTGGCCTGGAAGAATCTGGGCCCCTCCCCGATCTCCCATAATCAGGAAGGGGTTGCTGGTGGGGAGGTGGCCGGCCAGCCTCATCTCCTCCCAGGTGGGCAGTGAGGGGGCAGGAGAGGCCTGGGCCCGAGTCTAGCCCTGCCCCGGGCTCTGGGAAAGCCAGCAGGCAGAGCCTGAGCTGAAATCTCCTTTCCCCTTCTGAGTCTCTCCAGACTGATGGAGGAGGTCCAGACCCATCTTGCCCAGCCCCGGTGCCAATTCCTTAGATCCGTATCCCTTGTCTTTAATACAGAGAGCCCCTTCAGGCTATAACCATCCTCTGCCATTTAGCCCCTGCCTGCATTGTCCCAGGATCTGCACAGGGCAGGGGTCTCTTCAAGTCTTTCCTCCTTCCTAGGACCACTCCAAACAGGTGTGTTATTAAGGGTTCGTGAATAATTCTGAGCTAGAATCAGGGTGTTAGGGTTCTGCCTGAATTGCCTGGGGCAGAAGTGATGCTTTCACTGGAAAAAAGCACACCCACCAAGGAAGAGCTGCTCACAGACAGCCCTCCTGCCTCCCCATGTAACCCCCTCCACCTGCCTCTTAGGAGGTCCCCCCAACTAGAGTGGAATGCAGCAAGTGGTAGATGCTCTAGCTCAAGTGGCATGAAGGGGGTTAAGGATGGAGACCCTCTTCTCCCCTGCCCACCAGGATGCCCGATTGCCAGCCCCCAGGCCCTTACCTCTGAGTGTCGGAGATACACCACCAAGCCCAGGCCCAGCCGCCAAACACATACTGTTTATAGTCGGAACCACAACAGCCCCCTGGAGAGCAAAGCAAACCGTGGCTGGTCAGTTAGTCCTTGGGTATGTCTACCCTCCAACGCCTCCATCAGTAACGCTGGGCCTTAGCCTGCTCTGACACTTGACAACTCCCACCACTGGGCACCAGGGGTGGAGGTTACAGATAAATGGGAGACAGGCCCTTAAGGTCTTGGGATCTAGTTTGGTAGACAGGCAATTTGCATAGAAATGAGGGGAGCCAATGAGTGGTTCAGAATGCATGTGCTTTCAGAGAACAAAGTCAGTGGGCAAGAGTGAACAGGGACACGTCCATCTTTGATTCAACCATCCGTTCAGCAAACAAGTACTTTTCTGTGCTAGGGAAACAGAGATCAAGGTACAGCTCCTCTCTTAAAAGCGGTGGGACTCGGAGGAGTGACCTTTTCCTGAGCTGATGGTTGTACCATGCGACTGGCCCATTACCAGGATGGGATCAGTCCCAGAGGGGATGCAGGTGGAAGGCTAATACAAGGGAGTCTACGAACCAAGAGGTGGGATGGGGGTGGGGGTGGCACGCTCAGCAGACCTCTCAGTGAGACTGGTTCCCAGGGGTTCAGAGTGAATGGGAGTGGATGGGGAAGACGGCAAGACCTCAAAACAGAAGCCAACTCATGGTACCAAATGGAAAAGTGAAAGGGAAAAGGCCTAAAAAGGAAATGACTCCTGGAAACTATGTATCAACTAAATAGCCCCGTTGAATCTGGCCACCACCCAGATTCACCTCCTGGAGGAGCTCCGCACAACCTCTATACAGAAATGAGAAAAATCAGTTCTTGAAATTCTTGTTGTGAACCCTCCTGCTGATGCCAAAATTAATCAACAAGTTCATGAAAACTTAGTAAAAGGAAGAAGGGCTGTTCCCTGGCAGAAACAGATGATTCAAAGGAAATGTAACATGTAACAGGGAGGAAAAAGCCAGTGGGCGTCATTGTTTCTGCATTCATAAACTTGGGTTTTCAGGAAAGTCTAGGGTGGGTGCCTCCCAAGGTCAAAGGTCAGGGGTAGTTTTGTGTAGCTGGGTTAGTGTCTCTGAGCCCTCATGGGACACTGACCTCAGGGGACAAAGCCGGGCAGCGGGGCAGAGGGCAGACTGCAGAGTATTGTAGGGACTGGGCCAAGCAGGGGTGTTGTGTGTATGTGCCTGAGTGATGGGGAAGTCATTTAAGCTAAGAAGCCACACTTGTATTTGCATTTTAGAAACCCCACTTTGCGCAAGGAGAAAGATACCTGGGTCAGGGAGGCTGGGGAGAAGCAGCCTCTTGCAGTGACCCAGGCCACACACAGTGGCTGACGTGGGGGGATAACTTCTAGAGTAGTCTTATCCAAGAGAACGTCCTTCTGGGATTGAAATGTTCCCCAGCTGTGCTGTGCAACAAAGCAGCCACTCGGGACATGTGCTATTGAGCACTGGAAATCTGGCTGGTATAACCGAGAAAATGAATTTTAATTAACTTAAATTAACCTGTGGCTCACGGCTACCATATTGGACAGTGTAGACCTAGAGCCAGGGTTTGGGTTGGTGGTCAGGCCAACAACCAGAGACAATAGAATCATGAACCGGAGAGAAGTTTTAGATAGCTGGAGGGACCACCTGACGCGAACAGCTGACTTACTGGAAAAGACCCTGATGCTGGGAAAGACTGAGGGCAGGAGGACAAGGGGGGCGACAGAAGATGAGATGGTTGGCTGGCATCACCGACTCGATGGATATGAATTTCCAATAGTGAAGGGCAGGGAAGCCTGGAGTGCTGCAGTCCACGGGGTTGGAAGGAGTTGGACACAATTTAGTGACTGAACAACAAAGGAACAAAGATCCCACAAGTGTGGCAGGACTGCCAAGATAGACAGCTGGCAAATGATACTGCCCACCGGGCAGCCCACCCTGTCTCCTGGGTCTGCCCTGTGCATGGTGTACAAGCAGCTGAGCCTGAGGTCCAGGGAGCTGGGAGCATCCCTGCAGTGTGAACAGGGTCGGGAACAGGTTGCAGGTCTCTGGAAACACCTGTTCACAGGACTGCTGCTCAAGGTAAGCCACTGCAGGCTGCTCTGTCCTGGGGATGGGGTGAGAGGAGACTCTGAGGACCAGCAGTCAACTTGAAACCAAAACCATCTCGGGATCCAGTGAAACTGGAAAAGGATCAAAAACCACAGCTTGTTCCACTTCTTCTGGCCTGGTGGGAGCTGGGGCACAGTGGCACAGCTTTCTCCAACCAACCCAGGGCACTTCTCAGGGTGCAGGGAGAGGAGACGTGTAGTGGTGTAGTGTAGTGGTGGCAGGGTGGGATGGAGGTGGGATGGAGGCGAGAGAGCCAAGGGTGGAAATCCACGCTTTGAAGTGAAAAGTGAAGCATTAGTCACTCAGTTGTTTCTGACTCTGTGAGACCCCGTGGACTGTCAGGCTCCCCTGTCCATGGGATTCTCCAGGCAAGAATACTGGAGGGGTAGCCATTTTTTTTTTTTTACCTTTAACTTATTCTTTGACCTTGGGAGCAGGCTGCCACAGCTCAGGCTGGGCCTTGGCCAAGGGTAACATGGCCAGGTTCCCAGGGGTAGCAACAGGAAGCTGGGGCTGCCTGGCTGCCCCACCCCCAGCAGCCTCCTCCCCTGGAAGGGATCTTCCTCCCAGCTTCCTGGTCACCCTGGGGGCCACTCCGAAGAGAGGACTCTTAGGTGACCCTTCCTTGACCTCCCCAGTTCTTACTGTCTCTAGACTTGGAGACAACCCTCCTAATTTTATCTCACTTCTTCTAACCCAACGTACTTTCCTTTGCTCTGTCCTCAACCAAGTTGAAGAGTCACAAAATATCCTGTCATAAATTCCGCCTCACTCTTAGCCCTCCCCCAACACAAGTGTCCGTCTGCCCCCTCAGGAACACTTCCTTTCTTCCTGCCCCTCTTCCACTCTTTCATTCCTACTAGTCAAGAAGACCTACAACTCTACTCTACAAGGCAGATTTTTTTTTTTTTTTGGTCACGCTGCAGGGCTTATGGGATTTCAGTTCCCCAACCAGGACTGAACTGGGCAGTGAACATGCTGAATCCTAACCACTGGACCATCAGGGAACTCTCACACAAGGGGGATTTTTTTTTTTTAAACATTTTATCAATTTATTTGGCTGCACCAGGTCTTAGTTTCAGCATGTAGGATCTTTCGTTGCGGCATGTGAACTGTGAACTCCTAGTTGCAGCATGTGGGACCTAGTTCTCTGACCAGGGATTGAACCTGGGCCCTCTGCGTTGGGAACACTGAGTCTTAGCCACTGGACCACGAGGGAAGTCCCACAAGGGGGATTTTTTGAGCCAAAATCCCCCCTTAGTAGTCTGGCAAAGCCTGAATGTTCATAAATGCATAAAATAAGATACATAAGAAACAAATATTTAAAGTTATATATGTGTGCTATGTGATACATAGTAACATGTATAATGTTATTAAATAATAAGATCTTGTGGTAGATTAATAACTGGCTTAATTTCAAAGTAGCAATGAGCATAAATGATTTTTACCATATCTGCAACAAAGGCAGTATGGTAGGAAAATATCTGCTAATTCTATCATGGATTGTTGCCGACATTAATAATCGTAGGAAGCACTTTCAGTTAAAGTGAAAGTGAAGTTGCTCAGTCGTGTCCAACTCTTTGCGACCCCATGGACTGTAGCCCACCAGGCTCCTCCATCCATGGGATTCTCCAGGCAAGAATACTAGAGTGGGTTGCCATTTCCTTCTCCAGGGGATCTTCCCGACCCAGAGATCGAACCCGGGTCTCCCACGTTGTAGGCAGACGCTTTACCGTCTGAGCCACCAGGGAAGTCTACACTTTCAGTTAAAGTAAGTGTAAATAAAAATGTACCACTTTCCTCTTATCAAATGCAAAGACCTCTAAATTCTTTCCACAAACTCCAGGCTAAGAGAAAGGTATATGGTGTTTGGATTCCCCCAAAGTAGAAACAGAGAAAAAAATTGTGCATTACAGAATGAAGGAGGCAGGATAGACAAGAAAAACCTCCAGACTTTTCAAGTGGAAAAGACGATCATGATATGTATCAACATCCTCCTTCTGAAAGTAGGCTGCATGAGATGGCCCTGGACTTAGAAGGGAAAGTGAAAGTCGCTCAGTCGTCTTTGCGATCCCATGGACTATATAGTCCATGGAGTTCTCCAGGTCAGAATCCTGGAGTAGCCATTCCCTTCTCCAGGGGATCTTTCCAACCCAGGGATCGAACCCAGGTCTCCCACACAGCAGGAAGATTCTTAACCAGCTGAGCCACCATGGAAGCCACCTGGACTTAGATGCAGGTCCAATTAATGGGGTGTAGGGAACAGGACTGGAAGTCCACATGCCAGCGAAAGCCACGGTGCAGTTCGATCATCTCACATTCCAAGATACTACTATGCTGGGCATCATCTCTCTCTCTTCTCTTCCACCCTCCCTTGACTTCAGCTCTCTTAATTCTCAGTGTGGCCTCCTCTCCGCACCCCTAAAATGGCTTCGAAGTTAGCACTGCCTTGGCCTCTGGCTAGAGTACCCTGGCAACTTGGGAGGCACAGAGCAGCCCGTCTTAGGGGTTCTTTTTGCCCCTCAGTTTCAGGATCGCCACAAAGACAAAACTGGAGCTCTTTCTCCTTGGCCCAGAGTCTGGGCTTCTAGAGAGAAATCCGACAAGTAAAAAACAAGTGTGATGTAGATTCAGGTTTCTAAAAACCTTTAGGAGTAGAGGCTGGGAGACTGGCCCAAGTCTGAGAGAGGAGCAAGTTTGGTCAGTGCTCTCTGGGGGTCTCCCTGGTGACCCCAAGGCTATCTTCTCTAGTTTTCAGGGAAGTGAAAGATTTTTTTTTTTGGCTGTGCCACAGGGCTTGCAGGATCTTAGTTCCCCGACCAGGGATCAACCCCCCAGGCCCCTGCAGTGAAACCAAAGAGTCCAAACCACTGGACTGCCAGGGAAGTCCCAGGGAAGTGAAGGATCTTAATTTCCCCACAGTAGGTTCCTAGTCAGAGAGATTGACGATTTCCTGTCCCAGGGCAGAGACTGACTTTAAGATTCAAACTGAAACAAAGTTCATGAAAGTTCCCAATGGATTCATCCCAGGTCTCAAAGTGGGTGGCAATAAGCCCAGGTCGGGCCCACCCTCTTCTGCTCAGTTCTGCAGCTGGCCCTAACAACTCTCTGCACAGGTGGAGAATCCATACTGACAGTGGCAAGTAGGATATGAGCGTTTCCTGCAGCTACAGGCCTCCACGCTGTCGGGAAAACACGGGCTTCTCCCCAGCACCCGCGCCATTGGCTGCACAAACTGGTGGCTTGAAAGGCTTCTGCCACTTCCCAAGACACCCAAACACACAATTTAAATAGCAGCCTTATGGCACGATCTCTCTCCCTACCCCAACATTGCGGAGCCCCCATCCCGCCTAAGCGCAACAGAAATTCTGGAGTCTGCAGCATTTTGCAACCAGAGCAACACAGCCCGGAGCCAGGTTTCTCAACCTGTAGAGGCCGCACCCGCGTCTACGGGGCGGGCAGTGCCAGTAAAGCCCGGCAAGCCTCAGCCTGCTCGGAATTAACGGATCTGTGCCCAGAACCCAAGGATCCAGGTCCACCGCCCCTCCCCAGACAGGCACCTGCGACCCACCCACCCCTCGTTCCGGGCGCTGGCATCCAGCCAGACTGTGTTCCCGGAACCCCAAGGCTTCGGCTCGGGATCCTCTAGGCCACAGGGGAGACCCTGCCCAAAGGAGGAGGCGGAGAAAGGAAAGGAGGGAATAAACACGGGCAAACACGCAGAGCACGGAGGTGGGGGGAGCGCCTGGCCGGTGCCCTAGGGCGCGGAGCACGGAGAGTGGGGGTCCCTCCTGGAAGGGTCTCCGGAGCTACCGTAAGCTCAGGCCCCACCCCCGGCATTGCCCCCGCCCCCCTACCCCCCGCCCAACCCTCAGAGCCCTTCCTCGGCCTGGCCCCTCTCCCGCCCTCCCAGGCACAGCCCCCGCCCCAAACACCCTCCCGGCGCCGGGCGTTCCAGATCCACCTCCCTCGGGGCCCCCTCACCTGAAACCACCAGCGCCTCGTTGGGCCCCACCGTGTGACAATTGCCCATGGCGCCTGCAGGACGGAGGGGCCCCCCGGAGGTCGCGGAGACCTGGACAGCAGCCTCCGGCCCGCCCGCACAGCCGGCCTCGCCCTGCCTGTCGGGCCACCCCCAGCGGCCGCCCGCCCGCCCGCACCCCTCCGCGGCCGCAGCGCCGCCGGAAGTGTGGCGGCGGAGGGCGGGGCCGGCGCGGCCTGCTAGGCGGTCGGCGCGCTACCCGTAGAGTCAACACGCTTTATTGCACCGGCTAGACATCGCGTACCCTCGACTCCCACGGGGCGCCTGAATAACCACCGTCCTGCCCTTTCTCACCTTCCACCTCCCAGCTCCCACCTTACAGCGGTCGGCCCTGGAGCCAGCCCGCTGGGGGTTCCAATTTCAGCCCCTGCGCTTACCAGCCGGGAGACCTTGGGCGAGTCCCTTATCTGGCCGAGTCCCTCACCTGGCTGCTAATGCAAAAAGGGGATAATGAAACTACTTAGCTACAGGGTCGAAAAGGGCCCAGCTGAATAATCCTCAGTGTTGGCAGTGCATCCGATTACAAATTCCCAGGCCCTATTCAGGGGCTGATCTGCATGCCTGAGGGTAGGGCCTGGAAATACGAAATCCAAATTCCTGAGAAGCCACAGCAGATACACTACGCCCCACCTCTCAATCTGGGGTTACCGTTCCTCTCAGGGAGAAGTAATCACCCTTTATTTCCTTCCACCAGGAAACGAGCTGTCCAGGACATACCTTGAAAACCCCAGAAAGTAACCATGGAGGCAAAAATGGCAACTCTGTCCTTGCCCAGTGCATGGCCCGGCACACAGCTAAAGTTTTAAAGGCCCACCAGGTGCCCTGGAAAGCTTCCCGGTCTGTGTGTGTGTGGGTGGGGGGGTGGGGGGAGGGGGCGGTTAGCAAGCCTGAGGCTCAAGTTCAGCTTTAACCGGAATTCGGCGCGTGACCGTAGATCTGTCTGTTGAACTCTGAGGGCTGGGGTAGAGTTCGGAAACCGTGGGCTCCTCGGGGTGGGGGCTGCTCGGAGAGGATGGAGTCCCCGGGTCCTCAGGCTGGGAATCTTCATCAGATTCGGCATCCTCCCCAGGCCCAAGCCCTGCTAGCTTCCTGCTGGCCTCCCACAGCCGGTGAGCTGCTCGGTCGTCTCTGGCGGCTGGGGGCACTTCCTCCACGTGGCAGTTGGCGAAGTACCTCCCGCTGAGGGGCTCAATGCCTTCCTGCAGAGCGCAGTACAGGGGTGTCTGGGCACCCCCTCGCGGTGCCCGGAGCACCAGCCAAGCCAGGGGGCGCAAAAGTGGGCGGAGCCATCCAGGAACGTGGCGCAGGAAGAGCTCCGAGTTCACTGGCCCTGTGGACGGGAAGAAATGAAGCAAGCAGGGAAGACGACCGTGGTTGAGGGTCTAGGGTAAGAGGCAAGCACAGGACTACAAAGGAGTGGGGAAAAGAGTCCGGTCCCAGGGAAGCCAAGGTCGGATTAACCAGGTAGTACTTAGGGACCTGATAAGCTGACCTCACTCGTTTCTAACAGCAAGCCGCTTCTTGTCCATCCAAGCTCTTTACACATCCTCATCTTCCAGATATTGCTCATGCTGTGTCCCTGACTGCTCAGTCACTTCAGTCATGTTCGACTCTTTTCGACCCTATGGACTTCTCCCATGGGATTCTTCAGGCAAGAAACTAGCCTGGAACAATCTGTCCCTCTCCATCTTTTTTTCTAGCTCATCTTTTTTTCCTGTTCCTTTGTGTTTTGTTTATCTTTTGGCCTCCCCCAGTGGCATGTGGGATCTTAGTTCCCCAAACCAGGAATCAAACCCTCATCCCCTGCATTGGAAACATGAGGAGTCCTAACCATTGGACTGCCAGGAAAGTCCTCCTATTCCTTTGTTTAACCAGCAAACATTTATGAACACCTACAATAGACCAGCCACTGCTTTGGATATTAGAGATATGGAGTCTAATAATGGCTAGCTATAATTATTATATCACTATTATAATTTTAATGAGGCTTAGGTAATGATTGTCTAATATTTGGTATAGTATTATGGGTCAGGCAGATCTTGTTATCCGGCAACTTGTTCCCTAAGGCAGGGATGGGTCTTCAGTTCAGTTCAGTTGCTCAGTCGTCTCCGACTCTTTGCGACCCCATGGACTGCAGCACGCCAGGCCTCCCTGTCCATCACCAACTCTGGGAGTTTACTCAAACTCATGTCCATTGAGTCAGTGATGCCATCCAACCATCTCATCCTCTGTCGTCCCCTTATCCTCCTGCCTTCAATCTTTCCCAGCACCAGGGTCTTTTCCAGTGAGTCAATTCTTCGAATCAGGTGGCTAGAGTATTGGCGTTTCAGCTTCAACGTCAGTCCTTCCAATGTACATTCAGGACTGATTTCCTTTAGGATGGACTGGTTGGATTTCCTTGCAGTCCAAGGGACTCTCAAGAATCTTCTCCAACACCTCAGGGATGGGTCTTACTAATTAGTAAAATCACTCAGACTGTAAGAATGCTTCCAGTGGACCCCTAGACCCTGGATGATCCAGCCTATCTCTATACCTCATCTCTTGCCACATTCCCTTCCTCACTCTGTTCCAGCCACAGCAGGCTCTCTGTTCTTTCTTAAACACACCAGGCTCTTCTGCCTCAGGACCTTTGCACTTGGTATTTACTCTGTTCTTTTACTCTTCTCCCTAGAATGCCTCATAGGTCATTCATTTCCTTCAAGCTTCTACTCAAATGTCACCTTTTCAGTTACATCTTCCTTGACTGCCATAGATAAACATAGCATCCCCTGTCATTTCTTTTTTCTTTTTCTTTTGCCAACTCTGTCATTTCTTAGTCCCCTTTCCCTGTCTTATCTTTCCCTGCAGCACTTTATTTTTTTTATTTTTTCCTGCAGCACTTTAAACACCACCTGTCATTGTATATATTTATTAGCTGTCTCCTTCTATAAAGTAGAATGTAAACTCTACAAGGATGAGGTCTTTGTTTTGCTCACTGCTACATTCCCTGTGTCTAGATTAATGCCTGGAACATAGTAGGTACTCAGTAAATGCTTCCTGAATGAGTAATTATTAGCTAACATCATCAGTTCAGTCATGCAGATGGCTCCTTGGGGTAAGAACCTAGGCCTTCCTCATTGCCATGCCTTACCCAGCCATCAGCATCTGAGCTTGTGGTGTGAGACAAGCTCAGACAAGAATAGCCTGGCTTCAAGATCAGCAAGGAACGGGCCTCTCCCTGGACCAGGCTTCCTTCCTGCTCTGAGATTCTGTGGCTCAGTGAGAGGCTGGGGGAGCAGGGGAAGGGGCGAGGATGGGAGAGGGGGAATAAGAATGAAGCAGAGCAGCCAGAGAGCTGAACCTCACCTGGGTGGGCTGCATAGCAGGTGACGCCAGTGCCCTCAAGCTGAGTGGCAAGCTCCCTGGCGAACAACACGTTGGCCAGCTTACTGTTGGCATATGCCCGCAGCTCCTGCCGCCAGCCCACCACTGGGTGGTCCAGGCGTGTGAAGTCGAGGCGGCCTCTGCGGTGGGCAGCAGAGGAGACCACCACCACACGGCTGGGGGCGCTCGTCTTGAGCCGGGGCAGCAGCAGGTGCGTCAGCAGGAAGGGGCCGATGTGGTTCACACGCAACAGCAGGTTAAAGGGCTCCCGGGTCCGGCCGCAGGAACTGATCCCTGGGGTACGGGCTAGGTGTGAGCAACTGCTCCAGAGGGATTCTCGGAGGCCTCAGCATCCCCCAGGTGAGATGGTGGTAGGGGGCATCCTTCCCACATGTTTACCAGTCCCTCGGCCAAGCCTGCCTGGAAGGGTCGGCTGGCTGCCCCTGGCACCCTCCCACCCCTCCGCAGGTTGGCTTCCCTCACCAGCATTGTGGATGAGGATGTCCAGCCGTGGCTCAGAGCTCAGGAAGGCAGTGGCAAAGGCCCTCACGGAGGCCAGACTGGCCAAGTCCAAGGCCATGAAGATGACTTCATTGTTCCCACTCTCCTGTGGAGTGGCAAGAAGTGGCCTGTCATACACACCCTTCTCTTCTTCCTTCTCCCCAGGCACCAAATTCTGAGAGTTCAGCTCCTACTAACTCCTTCTACTAAGATCTTCCCCAGGCATTAGAATGTAGTGGATAAGTGTGTGGAGGCTGGATGCAAATCTTGACTTTGCTTATTACTAGAGTGATACCTCGGGCAAGATACTTAATCTTTCTGAGCCTTAGTTCTCTGTAAAATGGAAATAATAATATTACTGATAGAATTATTGTGAGGATTAAATGAGTTAATATATGTAAAATCTTTAGAACACTGCCTGGCATGTAGTCACCACTCTTTAGGCACTTGCTTTTTTTTTTTGGTACTTGCTATTATTATTAATATTATCATACCCTCTGCCCATTATTGTTTACTCTAAAATCTACAACGGACTACTCACTGG
Source organism: Bos indicus (assembly GCF_029378745.1). Taxonomy (NCBI): domain Eukaryota; kingdom Metazoa; phylum Chordata; class Mammalia; order Artiodactyla; family Bovidae; genus Bos; species Bos indicus. The sequence continues at coordinate 21,540,371 of NC_091778.1, forward strand.
TCTCCTCCAACCCGCTGTTACCCACTACAAACCAGGTGCCACACAGTCACTTAGGGGTTCATTCCCAAAGGTTATTCTGACAGTCCAGTCCCTGCTGAGGACACTTCATCGGATCTCTGTCCATTCTATGAAATCTGATCTCCTCAGTAGGGTCTATAAAGGCCCTTTGAACCTGGCCCTGGCTCAGAGAGTTCAGCCCCTTCCTTTTGCCTCTTCTCCCCATACTCTGTGCTCCGGCCTCATTAAACCTTTCGATCAGTTTCTCAGATCAGACCATTCATCTTGCCTCAGGGCCTCTGCATACGCTGTTCCCTCTGCTGTTCTCTTTCCAACTTTCATTAGAGTAACTTCCACTGATTCTTAAATGTCTTAGAACAGCAGTTACTTCCTTCAGATCTGATGTCCCTTCGCTGTGTGACCAGAGCACCTGTGCACCCGCTTCTCCATTTGGAGAAGCGGGCTGCATTGTCCTTTAAGGGACTGGATACCTCCGCCCCAATGTCTCCAGCTACCCGGCTCTTTTCCGTCCTCTGTTCACCCTCCCGCCAGGCCCCGCCCTCCCCCGCCAGGCCCCGCCCTCCAAAGCCCCGCCCTCCCTCACCTGGCGGAGGTCGAACGCAGCCGCTTCGCCGCGCTCCCGGCTCCTGCAGGCCAGCACCACGCGCGCTCCTCGGCGCGCCAGCTCCAGTGCCGTCATCTTCCCGATGCCGCTGTTAGCACCTGAGGAGGGTGGGCGGGAGCGGAGCTGAGGCGTCGGGCCCCCGCCCCACCGTCCCGGCTCCCCGCCCCCTGCCCGCCCGCCAGCACTCACCCGTGACCACGGCCGTGCGGCCCCGCAGGCTGGCGAGGCCGCGGCACGGCGGGGCCTTCACCAGGTTGTAGTAGACAAGCACGTAGGCGCCCAGGAGCAGCCCCACGCCCAGCAGCAGCGCCTCCATGCCGGCCGCACCTCCGGGCTCCCGCCCAGGCCCGGAGCCGCCTGGATCGCCGCCCGGGGGGCTGCGGGCTCTCCCCGCACCGGCCTGGAAGGGCGCCTGGAGCTCTTCGGCTTGGCGAAGGCGGAGGCGGAGGCGGGCGGCAGACAGGGCAGGGATATGTGTGCGTGCGTGTGTGCGTGGGCCCTGGGAGCGCCCCCTAGGCGTGCGTCTGCGTCCTCGGGGTGTGCGCTGGTGTGAAAACCTAGGTGCCTATGTGCGTTTGCGCCTGGGAGCGCCCTCTAGGTATGTACACGCACCTCTAGTGAAGGTGCTAGTCTTTTTGGTATGTGATGTGCCCATGGATCCTGTGATCGTCCTTTAGGTTGTGTGCGTGACTCTGGATCCTGTGTGAGCGCGCCCGTGTGAACACCTTGTAGGTGTGTGAGTTTGTGGGCTTCGAGCCCCTCCAGGTGTGTGCATGCATCTGTATTCTGTCAGCGTGTGCATGAATGACCGTCTTCGCGTGTACCTGTACTCTGTGCTGGGCTCTGTTGCAGAAGACTTGCAGGAAGGGGCTTAGCAGACGGATGGGCTCTCTGGGTGTCAGTATGCAGCAGTCCTTCCCTTCTGGAGAGGGGTGGGCTCCTGAATGCTGCTGTGTCTGACAGTGAGTCTAGTCCTGGATTCTTTGCCCTCTGTGAACAAGTCCATCAGTTCCTTATCCTCTTATTTCAGCCCTCAGCTTCTAGGATCTTCTCAACCCAGGGATCGAACCCAGGTCTCCCACGTTGCAGGCGGATTCTTTACCAGCTGAGCCACGAGGTAACCCCTCAGCTTCTAGGATTCTTTTCATTTCTTCCCATGGAGGTCAGAGAGGTGACACAGTGCATGCAGGGTGGCACCATCAGTTCAGGGCTGTCAGGATTCACTTATTATTCATTAGCTGTCTATCTTCTACCTCCTTGTACCCCACCAGACCCCTCCTTTATATATATATATATATATATATATATATATATATATATATATATATATATATATATATATATATATAATGTATTTGGCTGCACCGGGTCTTCTTAACTGCAGCACGTGGGATCTAGTTCCCTGAGCAGGGATTGGACCTGGGGCTCCTGCATTGGGAGTACAGTCTTAGCTGCTGGCCCACTAGGGAAGTCCTCCACCCCTCCATTTCCGAAGAGAAGCAGGAAGAGTGTAAAATCTGTCCTCTGATCTTCAGGAGGAAATTTGTCTCTGGAATGATTCTGACAGGTGGGAGAAATAGGTAAAGAGGCTTCATTACTGAATAGAAGTGATTATGATGGCTGAGTGGGTGGGGACAGCTAGGGCGGCATGGGTAAGGGTATTATTTCTGGCCAGGTGACTTGCCAGGAGAAAGGAGAAATCCAGTCCGATTTAGCACCTGTTGTTTGGCACTCACAGCATGCCCAGCAGTGCAGGTAGCCTTGGAAATACCGAGCAGAACAATGTTTCTGCCCTTAAGGAGTTCACAAGGCCCATCGGGGGAGGAGGAGGAGAGTGGTGGAGGCAAAGCTAGACGGGTGGGTGGCAGCCAGGGTCAGACCTCAGATTCCAGCGGTTTCCTGTTTAGTTGCACCATGGATTCAGCGTTCATGTGTCCATACTGTGGGATGAGACTAGGGATGGAATATGAGTGAAATAAATGGATGTGCTCTCCACCCCGACCAAAACAAAATCCTGACATGCAAACAGGTACCACGCACTCTTAACAGCGCTGGCATGCATACGCACAGCTGTGTTCTCTAAGCATGAGATGGTTTTCAGGAAAAACTTGGCAGATAAAGTTTCTTAAGTATAATGTGCAAGAAGGAATAGTTTGTTTAAATAAAAGGGAGCTTGGAGGCCTGAGAATTTAGGTAATGGGTGAACTCATCTGTCCAGGGGCTGCAGTTGTAAACTTGTGACTGCGAGTAGAGTTACTTGTGGCATGACTGAGTCTACAGACTGGATTTCTTTGTTCTTCAGACATTTGAAACAAACTGCTCCACACTAGATTCTAAGCTCCAAGAGGCAGGGGCCACATCTGCCCTGATGATTGCTCACAGCAAGTTACTGAGACAAAGATCCAAGGCCAGCAAAGGCTGGGTACTGGAGGAACTTGAGTGATACTTGAAATAATGAATTGCTCCATACCCAGCTAGGGCTGGGGGTGGGGGAGGGGGGTGAAACCCAGGTGTTACGACTTCTCCCAGAAGAGATGGATAAAATGATAGCAAATAACTGAAGAAAAGACAGCCCCAACTGCTTGGGTTAAAGCTTCTGGAGCAGAATGCAGAGGTCTCATGCTCTTATTTAAAAAAAATACTTTTGGTCGTGTGGGGTTTCTCTAGTTGCGGTGAGTGGGGGCTGCTCTTCACTGTGGTGTGTGGGCTTCTGATTGCAGTGGCTTCTCTTGAGGTGAAGCATGGGTTCTAGGTGAGGGCTTAGATGCTTCGAGGCATGTAGGATCCTCTCAGACCAGGGGTCGAACCCAAGTGCCCAGCTTTGGCAGGCAGATTCTTTACCACTGAGCCACCAGAGAAGTCCAGCCATCTCCTATTTTAATGTCTTGGTTTTGGAGCCAAGAGGACCAGGGATCAGTAGTACTCTTGGGATTCTTGTAGAATCTGATCACATCAAATGCTCAAGCCCTCTGAATTCCCTCAAGTCACCCACAAAGCCATACAACAACCCGCCATTGCAGCGGAACCCCTCCCCTTCCATTTGGCCTTCCCACCCTGGGCACACTTTTCTCCAACACCTGCCCTCTTCCTGACTTCCCTGGGGACTGAGGATCTGGGAATGAGACTTGTTCAGTGGGGCTGTGGGACCAGGGCCTCAGGACGGTTCCCTCTTAAGGGTGATGACAGGTAGGACAGACAGGCAGAAAACATAATTTGAAGTATTTTTGTTTTTTTATATACAGAATACAGGAAAGTTTCTGTAAAGTCTAAAACATTACAATTACTATGTACATCGGTACTAGTTGTGGGGGAGGGGGGAGAGGAGGGAGCCAGGGGTGGGAGGAAGAGGAGAGAAGTGGCAAGAGAACAAAAAAAGGAGACAAAACAGGTTTACGACAAAAACGTTTTTGCTACAATAGACAATTTGAAGAAAACGCTCTACCACATGTAGTACTGTACACAGTTTTTAAAAACATTGAAAAAATGTCATCACTAGATGTATTTACACAAAATCCAAATACACTTTTCCTTATTTGAAATAAAATAAGATGGACAGCCAGAAAAAGAATTCATTTCTCATTTGTCCATAATACACAGTAGCTACCTGTAGTGCAACCGCTGCAGAAAGGGAAAATAACCTGGAGGGTGGGAACCATGGAAGGAGGGTGGGTACGATCTTTATATTAAATAAAACAATGATATTGTATAGATTTTGCTGTATGAAAACTGTATTTTTTTCTTTTAATATAAAACTATTGTCACTGCCACAAAATAGAACAAGTTTCTGATTATTTTACAACGGCGGGCGAGGGGGAGGGAGCAGGAGGTGGGTGGGGAACGGTTTTGTGTCGGAGGTGTCCAGACCATCGGCCTTCCCCTCCCTGCCCACGCTGTTCCTCAGCTCGGTCTGCCGCTTTCCCATGAAATGTTGAGTACAAATATATGTGCAAATGCCCCCTAGAACTTGAGAAAAGAAAAAGGATTTTTAAAAAACAGTCAAAAGGTTTCTTCATTTCATGCAAAGATTGTAGTCGAAGGGTTTCCGGTGGAGTATAGAAAAAAAACCCGGGCTTGGTTTGTGTACATTTTTGCATTGCAGGAGTCTTGGGTGGGGTGGATGGGCGGGTGACGGGGTAGCCGCCAGTCCTAGGGAACGGAGTTGGAGCGCAGCACGGGGCCCTGGTGGGGCTTGAGAGAGAGCTTCTCGGCCAAGACCCCATCCTGCAGCAGGCCGGCCTCGCCTTTGGGCTGTTTGGTCGCAAACTCAGTGATGCTGAAGACAAACTGCAGGCACCCCAGCTTGATGTAGCTGCCGTGGTGCAGCAAGGCCGTGCCCTCCCAGCCGGCCCCACTGCCCCCAATCAAGCTCGAGCTGCTGGCTTTGCAGTTGCAGGGTCTCCGCTGCGGCCCCTGGGCCTGGGAACTCATCATGGCTGCCTCTTCACTTGGCTCTTCATCCTGTTTCTGGTGCCGGCGGCGCCCTGGGAGAGAAGGGGAAGGTCACAAGAGAGGAACAGTGAGCAGCCAAGCCCCACCTGGGCCGCTGGCCAGGGTGGGGCCCCTGCACCTCCCCACTCTAAAATGCTGCATGACTTGGGGTGAGGGATGCTCAGAAAGGAGGGGTGGGGTCTGAGGCTCCCAAGGTAGGTGTATATACCCATGGGAGTGCACAGCACGTGCTTCTCTGTGGCCTTTCCGGGGCCCATGAGCAAGGAGAACCTGGCCAACGGGACCGGGAAGGCGAGCGACAGCAGGTCATGGCAGTGAGCCACAGCCACTCTGAGGCGTCAGACCAAGTGTCCAAAAAGGGCAGGCTCCGTGGCCACAGGCCTCTGCTCCAACTTACTGATGACACTCTGCACTTTGGCAACAATACTGCTTGGGGGGGTTGGCGGGGTCTTCTCAGAGAAGTCACATGAATACAGCACATTGTCCACCGTTGTCCCGTGCTCACTGTAGTTTAACAGCTCATAATGTTTGGTATTCTGAGGAGGAGGAGGGAAGATAAGATGTGTGGTCTGCTGCGTGGGGCCTGGGGCTAAGGGGAGAGAGGACACATGGAGAAGGCTGTGCTGCTCTACCGGGGAGCTCCCTCCTTCCTTCCCCGTCACGCCCCGCTGCCCTGCCCCTTCCAATGGGCTCAAGACTCATGTCCTCAAGAAAGCTTTCTTTCCTACCCTCCCATTACGCTGCCTCCTTAGCACGGGCTCCTGGTGAAATGACATTCACTGGCACGTGATGACGACGATGATGAAACCCACAGGGACACGCCTGGAGGGCTTGGTTCCTTCTACGTTGGTCCCCCCGCGCCGCGCCGCCCCGCCCCACTTAGGGTGCCTCGTCCCTCCCTGGGCCTGCTGACCCACCTCAGGAGAAATAGGGGCCCTACTCCCCAGGACGGATGCCCTTCACCCTAAGGCTCTTCTCTTCCGGGAATGCCAGGGAGGCAAGAGAAGGAGAGGACCCCATCCCATTCCCCTCACCCAGGGCACTGAACAAAACCCCAGTGCTGGGAGAGGCCTCAGGTTGGCAGAGCTCTCTGGCACCCTCACCTCATCGTAGAATATGCAGGCGTGTTTCCCGGACACGTAGTTACAGTGACCATAGTTTGTAAGGCACACGTCCATGTCAGCTCCTGCGAGGGGCGGAGGGCAGAGCAGAGGAAAGGAAAGCAAAGAACAGACTGTGAGGTGGATGCGCGGGGGAGCTGAGCAGGGTGGGAGTTAGCTTCTGGGTGGGAACTCAAGGGACAGGTAAGCTCAGGGCCCTCTCCTTATATTTTCGAACAAAAACTGCTCTCTTTTCCAATCCCCTGTAAAAGAACAGACGTCCCTGCCAGCTCATGTGCTTCAGAACATGGGATGCTGCCCAGAGGGGTGCAGGGAGTGATCTCCATGCGAGCACAACATGGGGTGCATGGCCCAGAAACAGCATCATCTGAGAGAAAGGGACCCGTCCAGGCTAAGGGCCTGCCTGTCCCTCTGGCAAGACGCAGGGCCCAGTATGGGTTACACGCGTGTCAGCCCCACCACTTCTTCAAAGGTCGCCAGGGACACAGCACGTGCCCTCTGCTCAGGTCTTTCCTGTGCTGTTGAATGCTCACTGAGCAGCAGTCAGGGCTGACTTCCGGGCAGTCTGATGCCACATGGGGCACAAGGCCTGAAGTGGGAAGATGGCAGCCGACAGTCCCTAAAGTCCCTCCTGTCCAGACATCTGCTGGGTTAAACCTGGAGAGGGCGTCCCTCCCTTTCTAGCCTCCATGGGTCAGGGTGTTCCTCTTCAGGGCTGGAGAGATTCAACGCCCCTCCCACCTGGCTTACCTGTCCCGATGTAGAGGGTTCGATAGCACATGTTCACAGCGCCTCCCAACCCTAAGAGGGGGTAGAACACAGCTCGGGCCTGTACTTCCCTTCTCTGCACTGCAAGGCAAACATAGGGATGTGACTGTTCAGGAACAGAACCTGGGGCCCAAACACACAAGAGAAGCTGGACATTTGGTCATGGAGAAAATAACCCCATTGGATTAGTCATCCTTCCAAACTCACACCTGACACAAAGCTGCTGCAGGGTGTAGCTCTCTCCCCCCACTTAACAGCGTTTCCCACACGGGGGAGTAAAAAGGACCATCTCTGAAGAGGACCATATAATTCAAGGATGATAGTACTTGAAGCACAAGGGCTGCTGGTTGGTTTATCAGGGATATACCAACTGATATTATAAAGGAGACTGTGCAAAAACCCCAGAAGGCACAAACCAATGTTCCTCTAATTTTGAATATGAATCACCCAGGGATCTTGTTAAAATGCGGATTCTGATTCCGTAGGTCTGAGGTGGGGCCGAGCTCTGCTAACAAGCTCTTAGGTGATACTGATGCTCATGGTCTGAGGATCCCACTTCTAAGCAGCAAGGCTTTTACTGGCTAACGCTCAAAGGTCTCTCCTAAGCAGAGTTAGCCTTTTGGAAAATCCTTCCAGCTCAAATACTGAGAAGCAAATGAGCAGAAAGCACATCATATATACCCAAAGGCACCCCTAGCTGCTTTCTGTCTCACAGGGATGAGTTACAGCAAGCACTCTCCTGAGCCTGATCTGAAAGTGGTGGTTGCCATCTCCTTTCTGCTTTTGAGAAAAGAAACTGTGGTGTTTCATTAAGCCCAGTAGAGGCTTGCATGGAGGACGGAGATTCTCCGTGGGGGGAGATGGCTGTGCACATGCAGAGGTGGACCTAGAGGGGTGGCGTGGACATGCGCACCTTCCATGTGGTGCCCTCCAGAAGCCAGCGGATGTGCCCCGACACCGCCCGGTGAAGCTTGGACCCGGGAGGGGAAAAGCTGATGTATTCTCTGCAAGGCCAGAAACTTGATCAGCTTCTCGTCCAGCATATTTATCTCGATTTCTATTAACCAAAGAGAAAGATTAAAAAGCAGCTGAGGAGGAAATGAAATGCGGCAATAGGTGAGGGTCACAGAGCCAATATTTCAGCATTCCTAAAATTCAGCCAAGTGATTTTTCTCAAACAACTCAGAGTACAAAGTGGTACCAGGGCCTGGAGCCAAGCATCTCACTGGCTCTTCTGCAACGAGGCTGCAGGCAGCCTGGGCAGATGCCCCCTGCAGTGGGGCAGCTTAACGTTAGGTACAGCGATCCAAGAAAGTGGAGCAAGACACCACTCGCCTACCTGGGATGAGAGGAAGCCCCGATGTCTGGTATTGAGGCGTGGACTTTCTAACCTCCCTGCTCACAGAGATCAAGGACTGCTCCAGTTCTCCCTGACTTTGGGGGTTTCTCACAGACGAGGTCCCTCCTTTGGGAGCTCCTGGTTTTATTCAAGTCCAGGTGATCTGCCTAAAGTGACTTTCTTCTCTTCTCGCTGGTTTAGCTTGGCTCTGCGCTCCCTTTTTCTTTGTTATGTGTATCAGTTCAATTCAGTCGCTCAGTCGTGTCCGACTCTTTGCAACCCCATGAACCGCAGCACGCCAGGCCTCCCTGTCCATCACCAACTCCCGGAGTTTACCCAAACTCATGTCCATTGAGTCAGTGATGCCATCTCACCATCTCATCCTCTGTCGTCCCCTTCTCCTCCTGCCTTCAATCTTATACAGCAGAATTGGGAGAAGGGGCTTTCTTTCCTACAGTCCTCCCACCTCCCTGCCCCCTAGGATCAGGGCCCCTTCTGCCCCTTTGCAATGAGCTGAACACTGCACAGGCGCAGCGACTCACTCACTCACCTCCATTGACATCCATGAATGCTCGAAGTGAGTTGGTGAGGTCCACCATGGCAGTAGAGTTGGCTGGGAAAGAGGGTACGGTTAAAGCGCTTCCTATGGATAACGTGCCGGGGCTGACCTTGCCATCTGGGGACGGAGCAGGAAGACTGTTACTTACGTTGCCTGAGGGAAACCCACCGGTCCAATCCCCCACTGCAGAGACAGGCCTGGATTTCGGGCCCAAGGTGATGTTCCCTTCTTGATCCTCACCCCATAGGCTCTGGAACTCCTAGAGCTAAAAACGTGTGGTGAGGAAGGGCAGGTGGAACGACAACACACCCGGGCACGCAGGAGTCCCCAGAGCACGAGAACGAGTGACATCTACAGCTCAGGGGGACGTGGTGGGACAGCTTCGTCCTCTGGGCCATGAATACCTCCCGGCTGCCTCTGCTCACTCAAGTAGGTGATGCCTGCCCCTGCAGCTCCTGCGTCCTAAAGTGGACTCACAGGTGCCAAAGGTAGCCAGGCTGGTATTCAGAGATAAACAGGATGAGAGCCTGAGAGTAGGGGCCATCCTGGGACCAGGGGCCCCCATGCAGAGAAGTCACAGTCACCTGGTCACCGAGACTCCCAGCTGACTAGGAGGCCAGTTCAGTTCAGACAGGAGAGACCACAGGGGGTTCCAGCAGCATCTGAAACCTGGTTCAGATGCTGGGGTCAGCAACCTTGAGGTCCTGAATGCTGACGGGGGACAGCTGAAAGAGCGGGTCTACACCCGGCCCAGGTAGCATTATGGGACTGCCTTGTAGAATGTGGCCCGAGTGCAAGCGTTCGGGCCAGAGCAACCTCTGCGGGCACCCAACTCTGCCTACTCTGGAGGGCAGTGCTGTTTTGCGGCCCTGCCTTCCCTGACACAGCAATTCCTTCAAACGAGCTGTCTCTGAGAATCTGGAATGGAGTGGATCATCAAACACAGAGGCCGTAACCCTCAGGCTGACCACGGCAGCTTCCGGGAGCCAGCTGCTCTCCTCTAAAGTGATGGGACAAAAAGCCTGGAGAGCATGGGAGGGGAGAGTCAAGAGACCCAGGCTCCACTTCTACCCCTGCACTGACTAACTCAGTAGGTTACCTTAAGGAAATCACTTTCAGAGCCTAAAGGTCCCGCCTTTAAATTAGGGACAAGTTAACAGGCACTTTCTCTTCTATCATAGAAACGGGGGGAAGGACAGTTAATACGGAGATCAAAGTCCTCTGGAACGTTTACAGGGATACAAGTGTTGCTTGAACCTTAAGAGTTATTTGCCAGGAAGAGCATGAAAGGCTGAGCCGCACTCACCTGACGACGGCGCTGGTGAGCAGAATCGTTGATTGGCTCCTGTGGCCAAGATACCATCACCTGCTGCTTGGGGGGGAGTGAGCACCCGGGTGGCATTTGGGGGTGAGCCCAGTGGCCTTGAATCTGTCAACGGAGGTCCTATCTGGGATTGGACAGTCTTTCTTTGCAAAGTGCTGGTGTTCTCGATGCTGGCACAAGAGCTGGGAACGGAAGGGGGTAGGCTTGGGACAAGACCCACACTCCTCTGGGGGCAAGAGCTGGGGCCAGTGGCATTCTCTGTCTTCACAATGATGCCGACGGTGTGGTTCGGAAGCCCCCCAGCCGCTGGTGGCGTGAGGGGCCGGGGCCAGCCTTGCCGGTGTGAGAGGCCGGGTAGGGGGGTGTTGGCGCCTGGAAGTCGCCGGGGGTCCGTGGAATCAGTGGGGCTGCTGTAGAGGTGTGGGCCATTGGCTTTCACCTCTGTGTTCACCGGCCCGTTGGCAGTCCCACAGGGGGCTTTCTTGGATTTTTCCGCACAAGAGCTGCAGCTGATGTCCTCTAGGGTGGGGGGTTGGTGGGGTGGAGAGCAGCTCAGGGAATTCTGGGTGCTAAGCCCTGAGGGGCAGGACAAGGGGTAGTGGGAAGGTGGAGGTGCCTTGTCAGCTGTTTGCAGGGAGGTGGTGATTGAGCTGTCAGTCACAATAACAGGCTTAATATCAGCCTTCTCTGTCTGTTCAGAGTCCCAATGCGAAGGCATCTGCTTAGCAGATAAATGTTTCAATATGCTGCACTGGAGCGCAACAACACTACAGAGCCACTGCAACGGAAGGAGAGGAGAGGAGAGGAGGGTGAGAGGCCTGGGAGGCGCTGGTCCTTCCTGCCACAGCGGCCAGGGCTACAGCAGAGCCGACAAGCACTGTTTCCGAGGTCCCATCGCGAATGCCCAGAGAGGGTGTGCTTGACTCCTGAGAGGATTCCATCTCCATTCCCAAGCAAGGCTTGTCGGTACACACTCGGCAGGCAACACCCTGGTCAGCAGGGTTGGGGGTTCCCGTTCTGACTCTGCCCCTAAGGCTCACCTCGTCACCAATCTCCAGCAAGGACCCAAGCTCCTGCTGTGTGTCCAGCAATGCCACCTAACTTCTCTAGGTCTACTCATGTCTTTCTGCAAGACGGACGTGCCCGTCTCGCAGCACCCTGGGGACTGGTGGAGAGAAGCAGACCAGATGACTCTGTAGTTCTCTTACTTGCCTCAGGATCTGAGCCAGAGGGTCTCTCTGGAACGGTCAACTCAGGGGGCAGGGCGGTGGCAGTTGGGGTAGGGGCTCAGGGTGGGGGAGGGTGGGGGGGCAGAAGATGGGGATGAGAGTGACTTCCAGCGACAGCCGCGGCGAGGTGGAAGGAAGATGGGGTGTGGAATCCCAGCCTGCCTTCACTCACCTCTTGCTGCTCTGCCTGGGTGGCTAAGTGCTCAGAGTTCACAAGGTGCGTCTGTGATTCCTCAGGGATCCCATTGCAGATCAGCTCCCCATCCCGAATGGCCGCGGGTGCAATGAGAGGGGGTGGGAACTGGTACTGAGATTTGATGGCATCGGGAACCTGTTCAGGACAGAGAGAGGGAGCAAGGAGAGGGTGACAGTGCCCACACACCTGGGGGCTCTGCCCTGGCCGCGCGTCTGTCTGTGGTGCCGATGCCTGAGGGGAGACCGTCCACTCTGGGGTCCGGACAAGGACGCACAGTGGGTGGCTGCTGCTCTGCATCTCCGTCTCTGTGACTCTGACACACACACACACGCGCGAGCCTGAGCAGGCACAGAACTAGAAAAAGCAGCCATGTCTCCTACTCTTCTTCATCAAGGTCCAAGACCTGCAGAAACCAGGCCTTCTTGTATGCTGCCTTCTGTTTTGGCCTAAAAAGGGTAAGAGAGACACTGGACAGGGCTTTAGAGTGGTACTCTAGGCTCTTACTGATCAGCACCTAGCCTGGGAGGTGAGTGAGCAGTATCTGAGAAACAAAAAGTTAAATAAGGCCATCTTCACTTCGGAAATGCTCAGTGTGAGGCCTGTCTGGTGATAAGCACTCAATCAATGTCAGATGTCTTCATCCATTCACTCATGACTCACGAGACAATTAAAGGCCTCTCTGCTGCAAAAAGATGGACAACACACTCTGAATCACAACACGTGTGAATGAAAGAGTCACACAAGCCAAGAGTCATTCATACATTCAGCCAACATTTATTGAGTATCTCCTGAGTCTGTGCACTACGTCAAGTCCTAGAGATCCAGAAATGAACAAAATCTAAGCCTTGCCCCTCAAGGAGCTCAGTCTAGTGGGAGATGAGCCCAGAAACATTACAATATAATGTAACGGGTCCTAGAAGAGAGAATGTCTAAGGAGCTGCAACAACAACAAAAAAAGAGTGTGCTTACTTTCGTCTGGGGGCCAGGAGCTCAGGACTAGGGAGGATTTCATGGGAGGGCAGTATTATCAGTTGAGACTTGAAGCTGAGGAGGAGCTTCCAGGCAGATGAAGGGGGAACTACAGGTGGGGGAGGTGGACTTGGAAAATGTGTGAGAACTAACAGATTGGGTGACCAAGTTCTTATGGAGATTAAGAGAAGAACAGCTGAATTCTGGTTTGAGGGACTGGGTAGAGATTTCAGTCATTCACTGAACCAGGAAATATAAGAAGAGGAAGAGCACATTTGGAGGCAAAAGACTCTTGGACTTGGGCAGATCGAGAGAAAGGTGCCTGCGGAATGGGCAGGCAGATGTGAATCTAGTGATGAGAAAGGCACGGAACACAGAACTGAGCGCTGGCGCGTTAACAGTGGTGGCCAGTGCTGTGGGCTTGTCTGAGGGCATCCAGGAATGGGGCAGTAGCTAGACCAAGGTTGCCCCTGAGAAAAAGGGACCCCCCAACAAAGATATGAAGGTCTCGGCTGATTTTGCCTGCACGGCTGTATGTCAAGGATGAAGGCAAAGTTCCAGAACAGAGCTGGAGCAGTTCTCTGCCACTGTCCTCTGGTGCTGCAGGCCTCATTTCCCTCTCACACTAAGAAAAAAATGCTTTTCAGGCGACTCATACCCTTGGATTCTCCTCAAGAATAGGGACACATTTCCAAAGGGGGAGGGGCATCAGGATTCTATCAAGGCCCCTGGCCTGTTCACTTCAGCAGCCAGGCTTTCTTTCAGATCCACACGGTCAATCACACAGCCCAGACTTACTCTTAGATGTCTAAGTAAGGTCTGATGTGTGCCATCTTCAATGTGTAAACACACTGTACCCCTGACTGCAAATACCTTTATTTAATTTTGGAAAACTGGTGTTCCCATCAAAGCATAAGTGTTTACAGTTAAGAGTTTGTTACACAATTTTCGACAGTCAACATCTTGCTAGCGCTGACACCCAATGGAAGTGACAAGTGGTGGGAGTGATAATTTTAAGTGTGGCTGCCACCAAGTGGCCACATCTGAGAACTGCTGATTTCCCTTGGTACAGGGGACTGTAGGATTATTTCAAAAGAGAAAAATATATACACGGGTATATAGTGTGATGTTCTCTAAGTTAAATGAATGAGACTGATCGGTTTAGGAGAGACAGCCTCAGGACTACCAAATGCTTTTCAAAAAAGGAAATACTCCTGTCCATCTCTGTGGACATACGTTAGCAGCTGTCAGACACATACAGATGTTGATTATTCCAAAGCCACAATTTTTTTGAGCATTGATGATAGATTAACAGCAGCCCCCCAAAATGGATTGTGCCTCACTTTTTGTAAGGGCTTCTGCTTAATCACCCCCTTAAACACTTCCCCTCACCAGATAGCTCTGAGAAAGGGGCCACCTAACAGAAACAGAATGAGTGCCAGGAGGGGGGATGGTAACAGCAGAGCACACCAAAAGCTTGGTGGGAGGGGCTGAAGAGTGCTGATCCTCAAGACAACTAGAAACCTGGCTGAGTCTCAAGGCCCCCCTGTGGGTTTCCTGACCACCATAAATTGATGGTGGCATTTGTCACTTGCCACTGAGCTTCAGTCTTCCCCTCTGCAATTGGGACCCCAACCCTGTCTACCCAGGAAGGCAGGCAGAGACCACCATCCTGCCTGCGCCGGGCTGTGACTCACCTTCAAGCTTCTTCTTTTGACCGACTGGAGCATGCGGCGGTTGGGAGGGTGCTTCTTGTGGATTCGGTTCAGGAAGTCCACTTTGACGACGTGCTGTGAAATGGTGTCCTGGAAGCGGTCAAACACCTGGCACCGATTGCTCAGCGTCATGTTCTTCTGGTTCAGCTGGGGACAGAGCAGACACATTCCTGCTGTGAAGCTCAGCTGCATCACCCTCCCAACTATCTTATGTTAAAAAAAAAAAAGGAGCCCTCGGCCCAGTAGGCTCCTTTTGTCAGGAGCTGGTATGTCAACACTCCTGTCAGAGGGCCAGGAGATGTGGGTGAGATGCTCCCTCGGCCCTGCCCAGTCTAGTTCCTACTCCCTAGAGAGGCCCGAAGGGGACAAGACACGGGGAGTCAGCCAGGAAGAGCCCTTCCAAACTCAGCCTCTGACAGTCCTCTTCCCAGTGTACAGGTTTCAGAGGAGATGCAGGCCTTGGCCCTAGAGAGCGCCAGACTCCTTTCCTAGCAAGGGCCTCTCTCCCACCAGAAGCAGGACTGTTTCCCGTGTGGGAGCTTGGCTGACAGGTGAGACCAACACCAGAATCCTGCCCTATTCCTCCTCTATGGCACCAAGGAGCATTCGTGAACCCACCTGGGTACCAGAGCCTTGTTCTACAGCAGGCAGAAAGCCTTGGCCTGCTCTCAAGAGGCCAAAGGGAGGGAAGAAAAAAAGTGTGCAGTAGCCTCCAGAAGGCATGGAGCAACTATGCCTCTTTTCCTTTTCTATGTCTGGTCCCCTATACTTTAATTAAAAGAAAAGATCTATGTGGCAGCTTCCTAATTAGTAAATTAGGAAAACCCCCTATGTGGCTAATAAACAATCACCTAATTAATAACTCCTCATCTGCTGAAAGGCTGCTCTTACAGATTCACATTTGGGTAGTCTGCTCATGGCTGTTTCTCTTCTGGTTCAGCAGGAGGCAAAACGAGACACTCACACTGAGCCTTGGAGAGAGGCTTCCTCCTGCATAACCCTTCTGAGGTGCATGAGTGAAGTGAAGAGGGCCAAGCACGCCCTTTCTCCCTTATGAGCAAGTCTGTAACTGAAGTTCCTCTCAGCGCAGAGCGGAGAGCGCTGGTCGTGCAGAAGGCCAGCAGTCATTCCATGGTTATCACCATTTGATATGGTGATGCCTTATGCAATTACCCTTTGAACCTGGAGAGGCTACTCTTATGAGGGAGCTGCTCCGCCTGAGGCCCTCTCTCATTCAACCTTCTGAGGGACCATGCTGATTAGGAGATGTCCTAACCCTCTAGGGGAGATAGGAAATTACAGTTCTAGTCTGGCCCCGGGAAGCAGTCTGGAAAATGTAACCAAGTCTCCTGGGAGATAAGATAACAGCACCTCATACCATTCATTCATTCCACAGCTTTGACAAAGGAAGAGAAGGGCAAGGGCCTCGTCGTGTGGTGTGTAGGACACGTTAGGTGCTCAATAAATGACTGTCTGGAATACCGTTAGTTATCTGGGTCAATTCTTCAATTCTCCAAAGTTACTGGGAAGTTACCTGCCAGTGCTATGAGAATAAATATTTTAGAACTTTCTTAGTTTGTTCCCTCTAAAAACAAGAAACAAGAAAATATGGGAGACTTGTGGCTGATTCACGTTGTTGTACAGCAGAAACCATCACAACATTGTAAAGCGATTATCTTCCAATTAAAAATGAATTAAGAAAAAGAAAATATGGAAGAGCATTGATTTGCATAAGGCTGGATCTAACTACTCCCTTTTGAGGGCTGTAGCACCAATTGCTTAACTCATCACAGAGGAAATTATTCACGAACAATCAAGAGCTAGTGGCCTAAGTCTGCCTGTGCAACCGAAACAAGGCATTGTGGGAAAAGGCAAAACGCACGGCCGAGGCAGGCAGGTCACAGCAATGAGAAGTGGGTAGGATGGTCTGCAGGAACCAGCATCTCAGAGACTGGAGTGAACTCTGGTACAAGGCTGACAGTACTATGCTTCCCACTGAATGGGTCCACGCCCTGGCTGTGCCCACATAGGACGGACGGACACCGCCATGCTTACCACCACATGTTCGATGTGATTCGGACACATCCACCTGCCCAGGGGCATGGCAGTGAGCGGGGGCTCGAGGCAGTC
This sequence comes from Bos indicus, assembly GCF_029378745.1. Lineage (NCBI taxonomy): Eukaryota > Metazoa > Chordata > Mammalia > Artiodactyla > Bovidae > Bos > Bos indicus. The sequence goes on from NC_091778.1 coordinate 21,556,792, forward strand.
CATGTGGAACAGGAGGGGGCAATAGTCACACTGGATGAGAGGGGCCACGCGACAACTCCTGCAAGAGAGAGGTGGGCCATTAATAGGCAAGGTTAGAGAATTCACACGAACTCTGCCCTGTGGGACGGCTTCCCTTCCTTAATCCTAGCCGTGTTCTTCCACACTCTCCTCCCCAGTACTTCAGTTCCATTCACTATTAGGAAGATGGACGAAGCTGGGGGCCACCACTGGGCTTCTCATCACTCTTCTAAGACGAATGCAGAGAAGTGAATGCTCATTTGGAGTAGAGCTAAAGTGGCTGTCGGAGCAGAAATGATCAACGCTCAGTACCTACTGAGGAAGACCGCCAACCCGCTCTGATCTTTCTACTCCGTAACAGAAAGCAATTACCTCAGTTGGAAAAAAAAAAATCACTAGCAACTTTTCCAGAGTCTCACACTACAAGAGGAAAAGATTTCTCTGCCACATTAAGCACTCAGCAAAACTGACAACCAGAGAGCACTGTGCTGGGAAAATGCTTTTGCTATGTACTCATGTAAGCGCAGTTCGAGGGAGGGCATGTAAGCAAACACCAGTTATGATTTGTACCTACAATACCCCAGCAGTCCTGATACTTCAGAAGTCCTGAAGCTGCAGCGGAGCCGCAGTGTGGGTCTGGCTCCTGTCTTGTTCCCTATAGCTTTAGCTGTGGAACATTTCTCATTGAGAGCTATTTTCTCTTGCTATCCTGCCTTTCTCACACACCCAAGTCCAGCTTCAGTAACTGAGGCAGCTGGTTCCTGTCACTGCGGAGATCTTATTTGAAGGAAACCAGTGTCCCGGGGAAGCTACAACTGGGGCAGCCTAGAGGCTTTTGGAAGTCATCCAGTCTGAGGCATGCCAGCTAGGATGGATACTTGTACTACTTTAAAATTCATCTTTAGTGCTTCAGAAATTATTAGCCTTTCTCAGGGATGTGTGTCTTGGCTGCCAGAGTTCTTCCTGCTAGTTAGTCTAAATATCCCAAAGCTTCATTTTAAGTCCAACTCCTCTCGCTTAAGCCTCTATCAACATGGTTTACGGTACTTCTGCACCGTGACTGTTCAAGGATTTCTTTCCTACAATAGTCCAGGCTCTGGCCAATTAGTCACTCAGTCTCTTTGTACTCATACCATCAGATTATGGGTTACCTCTATTTAACATACGTGGTTTGGAAGAGGTGATAAATGAGAGAAAAAACACTTGCTGAATATGAGGGAGAGCCCTCTGCTAGGGAAGAAAAATACCTGTTACACGTGAAGCAGACTTTGACTGGTAAGGGAACAAGACCATTGTGATCTAACTCGTGCTGTGTTTTCTTAACGTTTTTCCCTGTGGTTTCCTCCTTTCTTCTCCTCTTGCTGGAACCTGGAAGAGAAATTGGTGGTGCTAAACGTTCTCTGGAGGCAGAGTTCCTAGTCTGGGGTATGGAAACAAGACTAAGTCAGAGGAATGGATCTCAGTAAAACCATGTGCCATGGCCTGGACACAGATCTCTTTCTGAGAGCCCTCCCTATCCCGGGCTGGTTCCCAGTGAGAAAAAGAATGAAAAAGGAGGAGAAGGGAGACGTAAGTCAGAACCATAATCACGAGTTCCTTGTTCTGTGACAGAAATACATCCTCAGTGTTTTGCAAACATCAAGTGGTCAGCAGCCTAGGTTAGATCCTGGCAAGTTAAGAAACACAAAGACCCAGGTCAAATGGTCAACAAATTCTGCGGAGGTGCCTGAGGAAAAGACTGTAATTTTACTTCATTTTAACAGAAAGCGGAAATGCTATGATTCTGTATGCACCCTACTGACCAGCAGGTTTCCTATGCCTGCCGATCTCACTTTCTATGGGAAGAAGAAAATAAGATTTAGATGCTTTTTGGTATCCAAGAGAAGTCATGACTTAATTAAAAAAAAATTTTTTTTTAAAAAGGGAATGGAGGACAATTTATAATATCCATCAAGACTGTAAGTACATAGTTGCATAGTTTTGACTCAGTAATTCTAATATTAGTAATTTATCCTCCATACACTCACTTGTATACAGTGATATATTTACAAAATTATTTGTTGAAACACCATTTGTTGTGAATCTGATGCTGGGAAGGATTGGGGGCAGGAGGAGAAGGGGACGACAGAGGATGAGATGGCTGGATGGCATCACTGACTTGATGGACGTGAGTCTGAGTGAACTCCGGGAGTTGGTGATGGACAGGGAGGCCTGGCGTGCTACGATTCATGGGGTCGCAAAGAGTCGGACACAACTGAGCGACTGAACTGAACTGAACGAAAGATTAGGAACAACCAGGATATCCATTAATAAGAAATTAGTTTATATAATGTGTTATTATGCAACCATTAAGAAAACTGAGGAATGTCAACATTAATATGGAAAGATGTATGTAAGCATGCTATTTAAGGGGAAAATGATAAACATATCTGTATTGGCTTCTAAGAGATACATAAGAACCAAAGAGTGGTTATCTATGGGGGGAAGGAAGGTGGAAACTGGGCAACGGCAGACAGGGACAGGTGGGAAATGTTTTATTGAAATTCTTACATTTTTTGAGTTTTGAACTATGTGTATGTTTTCCACACCGCCCCCCGCCCCCACCTCCCTGCTTTAAAGTGATACTGGGAAGGGTGGAATTTAGAAAACTGAGTAAGCATATGAGCCTTCAAAGATCCTTCCACAAACCAAAACAGGAACTTGAGACAGTGGCTGCACGGACAGCGACCCCCAGGCTGCACAGCCTCCTGGGTGGACGGCAGCCTTGTGGAAGCCGGGCTGGGGGGATATGGCGGTCTGGCTGACCTGGCAGTGCAGTGGTGCACGTCAGCTCATTGGGCAGCTGGAACTGGGTGGGGTTCCGCTCCATGGCGGCAGCAATCAGCAGCTCAAAGGGCCGCCTCAGCTGGGGCTGCACGTAGTCTGGCTCTGCGGCCACTGGCTCCTCGTCCACATCAATGATGTCCTCGTCGACGTCATTCTGCTCAGAGGTGGGGGTCTCCGTGCTGGCGTTGGATGTGGGCGTGCCAGGTCGGCTGGCTCTCCTTTCCAGGATCCGGGCATGGGCAATGGCCTTGAGTTCAGTTTTGCTAGCTGATCTGTCCAACAAGTCAGTGTCACTGCTGGGGGATGTAGTCCGTTTGCCAGATTTGTCCACCAGTCCATTGACATGGCCCAGCTCCTTCTTCTGCTCTCGTTTCTGTGCAAGTGAACAGGCGGGCCCATCACATAGAGTATCACAAAACAGAAAGCGATGGATGCTACGAGTCCCGCAAGACTGCTCACCACAACCGTGAGGGTCTCTTAATATTACAGACTCACCCACCTGCGGACTTGGAACACTGGTCTGTGAAAGTTGACCAAACTATGGCTGAACTAAACTACAGCTGGCAAAACCACTGGGGCAGGGAATCATAAAGTACCAAAGTTAGAAACAAACCACATATCACATGATACACAGTGTCTCCACACAAGGTGGGGGTAAAGGGATTAAAAAGTTAAAGCAGTGAGAATAAACTTAGACTAAGTGAGGACAGTGAGAACAACTCAGGGAGTCCAGGACAGAGAACACTGCAGTTTGCCTTGGGAGTGTCCTGAAGGGTTGTTAAGAACTTTGCTCAAAATAAAGAAAAGTCTGTAAAAGCAGAGATAAAAAGTAAAACAGGCAAGCCGAGCTCCCTATCCAGGGATGTTGGGTGCTGGCTTGCAAGGCAACCACACTACAAGGTGGAAGGGTGGTGTGTGGAGCAGTGACCCAGCAGTCATGGTGTCCAAGAATGGTGGCTTCATGTCTCCAGTTTAACCAGAACTCTCAAAGTGACACTTTTTGAATGGAAAGGTGGGGACAGGGAAAAGACTAAGTGCACAGAGTAGGACTGAATGACTGCCAATACATTTTCCTCCAAGGGTCCAAGCAGAGTGAAGGTTTAGCACTGGGGTCCAGCCAGGAGACCTGGGATCTTGTCCCAGTTCTGCCACTGATTCCTTATGACCTTAGGTGATTCCGGCTGGAGGGCAGGAATTCCTCTGTGTGTAAAACCTTTCTCCTCCTCCTCTCAGGGATTTGGTTGTGACAAAGAGCTCTGGATACATGAAAGGGATGGCTCTGAGATGGGGGGAAGATCTAGCCTCCACTAGGAGTGGGACCTCCTAGTTCAGTGGGACCTGAACATGAGAGGTCGGTGAGGTCCCCAGGAGGCCATTTCAACCCCCTTCACTGTAACTAAGGGAGGCCAGAGGGCCGGAGAGGTGGTGGTAGTGCAAAAGGCAGACATGGCGTGGGCAGACACAGAGGTCCACTTGAGAGCAGGGAGTGGCATTTTGGGAAAACCACACTATGCAGAAAAAGGTATACTATAGTATAATCCCCCACAAGTGGTTCTGTTTAAATTGTTGAAGAAGTAATAGAGTTTGGAGTCAGAAAGTTTTGGGTTCAAAACTTGGTTCAGTCAATCCTTTTGAGTACTTGGTTAAGTTCTACACTTGTGAACCTCAGTTTCTTCCTTCTAAAAATGGAGACGATAGCACCTGCACTCCTATGGGCTGTATGGATTAATGAAACACGTGTAGAACAGCCAGCTATGATGAGCGCCCAAACAATGTTAGCTCCTCTTCTTCACCCCCTTTTCCTGGCTTTGTCTCTTCTGCCACAGTAGTTCCCAACCCTGTCCAGTTCAATTTCTTTGAGTGGCAAGTTTCTGAATGGCCTCTTGGCTAACAGATGTTTCTAACTAGCCCCACTCTAATCTAGCTGGGGACACACAGGCAGAGATCCTGGGAACAGGACAAGCTGGAGGACACCTGCTTTGTGGACATCAAGAGAAATCAAACCACTGCTCTGGTAGGGTGGCTGACTTGGCCTTGGCTTACTTTTTAATAGGAACTCTATGCACACATTGAAAAAGTGTCCGCCTAATTGTTAACTTTCTTCTTAAAGGTTAAAAACTGTTACACACATAAACCACAATCTCTGAATCATCTCATCCTGTTTCTGCAACAAAGGAAGTCATCATTCATTGTGACATCATGTTGAGGGGCCAGGAAAAGATGTGATGTCACAACAAAGGACAGTTGCTTGGTGTGTGATTAGCGCGGGGGTAGGGCAGGGAATGGTTTACAATCCACACACAAATTCTAATCCACAGCCTGTAATTTGAGGATTGGGTCTCGCTATCTGGGTGGAAGCACACTTACTTCCTTTTCTGATAAGGGAGCATTTAGGTTTTGAACCCCACAGAAGTTCTCAACATAGAAAATTATGTTCTCAAAGCCAGTACTGAATTATCAAAGCTGAGGGAAGGGAAGCTGAAGAGAGGTTGGACAACCTGGGGTCCAAGTGGGTCAAAATGTTCTCCACCCCCCACACCTGGCCAAGCCTCTGGAGACCAGTGACTTATTTGCCTCGAGGTGAGGGGAATCCTTTTTCTATCAAGCTGCAGGGCCAGCCTTCTTCAGCCCCTTTCGCCATGGATACAGCTGCCACTATGTTCAGGCCAGTTATCAAGAGGTCTACAAGGAGATCAGACCACTCCTGTCACTAGTGAATGAACATGTCTCAGTAAATTAACACAGCTCTTCAGCCCATTTCAGCAGCCCATGTTTGGATTTTAGGCCTTACCGGATTCTAAACAGTATCATGGGGCGTGTGAGGGTGATTCAGGGGTGGAAGAGATAAGAAGAAGGGACGAAAATGCCTTCAGGACCAGGCCGCCTTAGCTCTCATTATCAGTGGTCTAGATCTGGCATTTGGAGCAAAGCCTTCCGAAAGCAGCATTCTTACCTTTCGGCGAACAGTGCACCGGTGACACATCCACTCCCCAGGAGGCAACATCTCTTCACTCAGTGGAGGATTGCTGCGGGAAAGACAAGGGCAAGACTAAGTGACTAACCCACCACTGCAGCGGCGACAAGCCTAACTAGGTCTGACCCAAAGCCGCATGGTGCTCAACTTGTATTCTGCAGTTATACATCTCTTATCCTTCAAAATGTTTACTTGGCCCCATTTACAGTAACCTAAGGAGTGAGCGGGGATGACAGAGGATGAGATGGCTGGATGGCATCACTGACTCGATGGACGTGAGTCTGAGTGAACTCTGGGAGTTGGCGATGGACAGGGAGGCCTGGTGTGCTGCGATTCATGGGGTCACAAAGAGTCGGACATGACTGAGCAACTGAACTGAAGGAGTGATCGTCCCTTCCCACATCTTAGAAAGAGATGCCAAACCCAGAGCTACGAACACTGGATTGACAATGAAAGATATAATGAACTGGTCTGGAGTATTCAAGTCATTTCTAAACTCTGCACCATGCTAATAAAATCACGGGGAGAGAGGTTCTCCACAGCCTTTTCAAAGTTGGCCAGTGGAAGTCCACAATATTCCACCTGCTGTTCAAAGCCGTCTGTCACAGGGTCCTCTTCCATCTTCCCAGGCCCCTTTTGGGAACTTTCCCCCCTAGTTAAACTGAAGACTTGCTATTTCTTCCTCTAAAATTCTTCCCCCTGAAAGCTGCGCCTATCGAAACTCTATTCACCCTGTAGGGCCTGCCTCAATCAGCCTATAGTAGATGAAAGACAGCTACAAATTCTCTGCTACCCTTCCACCCAGAAGTAGTCCATTTCCTTCCTCTCGAATTGCCTGTCTTTTTCTGACCACGCCTCACAGCTTGCGGGATCCCAGTTCCCCAACTAGGGCAGGGATTGAACCCATGCCCTCAACAGTAAAGTGTGGAGTCCTAACCACTGGATCACTGAGGCATTCTCTCTTGTGACTTGTTCTGACCAACAGAATGCAGCAGAGGTGACAATGTAGGAACTTCCATGGCTGCGTCTGAAGAGCCCTGTAGATTCCATTTTTACACGCTTGGAATATTCCATCTCAGAGCCTTGCTCTCATGCTGAGAGGTCACACAGAGGAGACTTCAGGCACTCCAATCAGCTCCAAGTCAACAGCCAGCACCGACTATTGCTACATGACTGAGTCATCCTGGATCATGCCAACTCAGCTGAGCCTCCAAATAACCACAGTCCCAGATAACAACTGAACAGAAAAACCACCCAGCTGAGCCTAGTCAACATGCAGATTTGTGGGTGATAATAACTAGGGTCTGTTTTAAGCCACTGAGTTTTGGGGAAGTTTGTTACCAGTGATAGGTAACTGAGCACACAACTCCTCCATGCGCTCTTCCCAGACTACTAAAACGTCCTTCTTATGCCTTCCCTTGTATGACAATTCTCTTACTTCTTTTATCAGAGGAATCAAGACAAGGACTGGATCTCCTTCTCTCTTTGTATCTTTACAATAGAGAGGCTGCATAAACAGTAGTCACTCAGTAAGTCAATACTGAATCAAAATTATAGCTGTGGAGGGCTGGTCTTACCGATTCTCCAGATCACTGATTTCCATTAAGGTTTATAAGAATCATATGAAACTTTAGTAAATTCTTAGGAGGGTCACATTTATAATGTCTCTACAGCAGTGGATCCCAAAGTGTGGTCTCCAGACAAGCAGCATCAGCATCATCTGGGAACTTACTACAAATAAAAATTCTGTCCAAAAAGATACATGCTCCCCAATGTTCACAGCAGTGCTATCTACCATAACCAAGATACAGAAGCAAGCTAAATGTTCATCGACAGATGAATGTGTAAGGAAGATATGGCACACATATACAGTGGAACATTACTCAGCCGTAAAGAGTGAACCACCACTTGCAGCTCAGTGAAGCAAGTCAGAGAAAGACAAATCATCATTTATCACTTACATGTGGAATCTAAAAAATGATACAAATAACTTACTTAGAAAAAATACTTGCAGACATAGAAAGCAAATTTTTGGTTACCATAGGAGATAGCAGTGGAGGAGGGTAGGGTGGGGGAAGGTAAATTAAGATTTGTGATTAACATACATACACTGCTAAATATAAAGTAGGTAAACAGCAAGGATCTACTGTATGGTGACGGGAACTATGCTCAGTATCCTGCAATACTCTATAATGAAAAAGAACCTCTGTGTGTGTATGTATGTATACCTGAATCACTTTGCATACACTTGAAACACAACATTGTAAATTAACTATAATTCAATTAAAAAATTAAACACAAATTCTGAGCCCTCACTCCAGGCTTACTGAATTAGAAATTCTGAGACAGCCTCAGCGATGTGTGTTTAACCAGCTCTCCAGGTGATTCTGCTCAACACCCAAGTTTGAAAACTGCTATATAGAATAAGGTTACATTTATGCTTAAGAAATTCCTACATTTGGTTCCTGGAATTCACCAACTTGGAATGGTGTGGAGGACATTTTTTTTCATAATATATGAAAAATGCTAAAAACAAATTATTATATATATTTAGGCTATGGATATATAAGGACTCTTCCTTAAGTCCTAGGCCTTAATGCTAGGCTGCTTTACCCTTTCTACCTAAATGGCACTTAGCTTGACAAATTTTCCTAGCTCCTGCTTTGTCAACACATCCCCAGAGCCCTAGGCACACGTGTCAGGATGTCCAGCAAGCCCTCACAGCTCACTGCTTCCTATTCAGTCTCCCTGGTGGAATCTCAGGAGGATCCTTGGCAGGAAGCAGAAAGCAGGAGGCACGCTGGCCTACTGGGACAGGCCTGCACGCCCTAGAGGACCACACACGACTGTCACCGGTAAAGTCTCCCCTAGTTCTCTCCAGTATATTCCTCACAGGCCATATCCAAACTAATGAAATGCATGTGTGTAATCTGCAAAGGCCTACAGACTCTGCTATGCTTCAGCAGCTGTCATATTAAAATTAACCCTGAAAGAGCTGTCATTTCTGATTCTGTTTTTCATCATTTCTTTTCATCTGCCTACTGGCTTCGTGTTTTGTATCAAGATAACCTATACCAAACATGTAGCAGGGAAGGGTGAGGCAAGGTGGCAGTGGCTTAGATGTTTTTACCAAGATGTGAATGCCCCCCCGGCTGCTCTTCCTGCCTTTCTCAATCTATGTCTAACCCTGCTGGCAAAATAATTCTGCCACAATTCTGATCATGTCAGTCTCCTAATTAAAAGCCCTTCCATATCGCCCTCACCCCAAAAGGATAAAGTTCAAGCTCCTCAGTACTGCAGGCCAGGAATCTGCCCCTTCCCCAGCTCTATTAGTCTGGTGGCTCCCTACACAGTCCACACTGTTTCTCAACCCTGTGTCTCTGCTCATGCCAGAGCTGCTACCCACAACCACAAAAGCTGAGCCTCCCTCCAGTCCTTCATCTGGTGAGCTCCTCATTTTCTGGAGCTCAAGTCAGGCATCATCACCAGGAAGTCTCCTCTGACAGCCCGCGATCCTCTATGGCACTTCTGGGCCACACTATACACTGAACTCTCAAGGACCCGAATCCTGCTCTCTGCCTCATTTACCTTTGTATTTCCATACTCTGCATAATGCCTGGCACACAGCAGGTACACAATAAGGCTTTAAAGAACAGGGGAGCACAAAATGAATGGGCTTCTAAGAGTGAATGTAACTGCCCCCTGGCCGAAGTCATGAGATGAGGCAATGTGGTTGACTTATTTTGGTGGTTAAATTACACGTGAAATTACTTATGTTTTCTGTCACGAAATAAGAAGATAGCAGAATCAAAGTCCATACCTGCAAGCCTAAACTTCATACAGAAACACCCTACTTAAATCCTCTTTAAACAATTTATCTTTCTTAACACAGGGGTAAAATGCTTAAAATCCATACTAAGCAGCTCTCAAAAGTAGCTCCTGGTTGGCTTCTAAAGGATCACTTTTAGAGATATCATGCTTAAGAACATTTCTCAGAATCCTAGATTATGGCCATGGGCTCCTCTTGTCTGCCCTGAAGTGTGGGATGAGGGCTGCAAGTTCAGGGAGTCGTGCAGGAAAGTCAGAGTGTTGTCTCCAGGATGAACACAGACATTTTAAAAAGTGACGCCTTGCTGCTTTCTTAGAGGCAGAATATGCATCTTGAAATAAATTTGAAAATATGGTATCTCGAGAGAAGGCAGTAATTTCTGAGAAGGGATGAATAGGGAAGGAAGTTCTATGTTTCTCGAAAATGACCATCAGAGTCGTGGCTGGAAAACAGGAATCACCCACCAAGCTTTCTCATGATGATGATTCTTTCCTCTTTGCTTTGAGCAATTCCTTTCAAGCTATTTGGAAGGCAGTTTTTATAAAAAGCTTTTTTTTTTTTGGGCCATGCCACATGGCATGTAGGATCTTTAGCTCCCTGACCGGGGATCGAATCTGTGCCCTCTGCACTGGAAATGTGGAGTCTTAACCACTGGACAGCCAGGGAAGTCCTTAGAAGGCAGTTTTTCAACTCAGACATCTACACAAAGATTCATGAAATGGGTCAACAAAAGACAGGCTGCCATTGGAGTAGGGTAAGCCTTTGACTGCGTGGATCACAATAAACTGTGGAAAATTCTGAAAGAGATGGGAATACTAGACCACCTGACCTGCCTCTTGAGAAACCTATATGCAGGTCAGGAAGCAACTTAGAACTGGACATGGAACAACAGACTGGTTCTAAATAGGAAAAGGAGTACGTTAAGGCTGTATATTGTCACCATGCTTATTTAACTTATATGTAGACTACATCATGAGAAACGCTGGGCTGGAAGAAGCACAAGCTGGAATCAAGACTGCCGGGAGAAATATCAATAACCTCAGATATGCAGATGACACCACCCTTATGGCAGAAAGTGAAGAGGAACTAAAAAGCCTCTTGATGAAAGTGAAAGTGGAGGGTGAGAAAGTTGGCTTAAAGCTCAACATTCAGAAAACGAAGATCATGGCATCTGGTCCCATCACTTCATGGCAAATAGATGGGGAAACAGTGGAAACAGTGTAAGACTTTATTTTTTTGGCCTCCAAAATCACTGCGGATGGTGACTGCAGCCATGAAATTAAAAGATGCTTACTCCTTGGAAGGAAAGTTATGACCAACCTAGATAGCATATTGAAAAGCAGAGACATTACTTTGCCAACAAAGGTCCACCTAGTCAAGGCCATGGTTTTTCCAGTAGTCATGTACGGATGTGAGAGTTGGACTGTGAAGAAAGCTGAGCGCCAAAGAAATGATGCTTTTGAACTCTGGTGTTGGAGAAGACTCTTGAGAGTCCCTTGGACTGCAAGGAGATCCAACCAGTCCATCCTAAAGGAGATCAGCCCTGGGATTTCTTTGGAAGGAATGATGCTAAAGCTGAAACTCCAGTACTTTGGCCACCTCATGTGAAGAGTTGACTCATTGGAAAAGACTCTGATGCTGGGAGGGATTGGGGGCAGGAGGAGAAGGGGACGACAGAGGATGAGATGGCTGGATGGCATCACCGACTCGATGGACGTGAGTTTGAGTGAACTCCGGGAGTTGGTGATGGACAGGGAGGCCTGGCGTGCTGCGATTCATGGGGTTGCAAACAGTTGGACACGACTGAGCGACTGAACTGAACTGAACTGAATGAGCTTAGAAACTAGTTCTGAAGATGCTGTTCTGCAAGCAGACTGGTTTTGCTCTGTATCAGAAACACTGCCAACAGAGAAAGGATTCCAGGGAGAAAGGAGATTCTGCAGCCTCGGGGTTGCTCACACACACATCCTGAGGACTCCCCTGCCTCATCCACCCATCTTAAAGCTGCTTCCCTCATTAGAACAGTGTTCTCACAAGTTAAGCATGCAACTTCAAAACAATTATATGCATGCCAAAGTCTTTAAATCATAATATGCCTGTCAAGAAGAACATGGTTCCATCCCAGCTCCCTCTCAATCCTGTATATCAATGAAGACAGGGTGATGAAGGCCATCCTCTACAGAAGAATATGATTAAAAGTTAAAGTCAGGATGCTGAAATTATCAAAGTTTCTGCTGCTCAGCAGTAAAAACCATAAAAACACTACCGTCAGCCAGTGCCGCTTGTAAAGACATCAATGTGCTTCCTCATCACTACGCTTAGAAACAGCAGAGTGATAATCTCATTTTACATCTACTGTATTACGGTTCACAAAGTGTTTTCACAGATGTTCTTATTTGATTTTCACCATCAAACTGTGAAAATTCTTACTCCCATCATACAGGTATCTCCAAACTCATTTATCTAAAGCTATGGAGTCAGAAAGCAGCAGAATGAGAACCAAAATCAGCTTCCTGGTTCTTCCAAATCTTGAGCCCAATCTGTTTTTAAAGAACCTTTGCGAGTTCTCTTATTTCTGGGGAACACAATGGAATATCCATCACGGTAACTTCCTCAACCATAAGGTCAAGCATTTCCCTCTCCATTAGTCTTCATTTACTGAGTTTCCACTGCTTCCTAACCAATGCCACCCTGGAGGTACCATGCTGTAGGAAGGACACAAAGCAAACCAGTTATGACCTACCCCGTCAAGAAGCTCAGCCTCTAGGCAGAGAAGACCAGAGTCATTCATCTACTCAAGTATTACTGGACACTATGCTTCCCAGGCAGTGCAGTGATAAAGAATCCACCTGCCAATGCAGGAGACGCAAGAGACACATGTTCCATCCCTGGGTCGGGAAGATCCCCTGGAGGAGGAAATGACAACCCACTCTGGTATTCTTGCCTGGAAAATTCCATGGACAGAGGAGCCTGGTGGGCTACATACAGTTCACGGGGCCACAAAGAGTTGGACATGACTGAACTCTCTCACATCCACCCACACCTCCCCCTCCCACGTTATGCTAAGCAATGTACTAAGTGGCAAGATTTCAGAAACGGTCCTTGCTCTCAGGGATCACAGTCGAGAGGCAATGTGAAAAGAACAATCAACTACAAACTGCTTCTTGGCATATAGACCTATGTAAGACTCAACTATTCATGGATCCCAGACAACCCAGAGCCTCAGAAGTTTGGTCTTTTGGTACCTGAAGGTGACAGTGGCCCTTCCCTGATTCTTTCTATATCTCAACAACTGCTATTCAGCAAATGGTAATTAAGCCAGTGATCTTCTAGAGATGATGAAGTTAAGGATCTTGAGGTGTTCATGAGAAGACTATTTTTTTATGTTTTGGCCATGCCCGGAATCATGTGGGATCTTAGTTTCCTGACCAGGGATCGAACTCATGCCCCCTGAGATAGTAGCACAGAGTCTTCACCACTGGACTGCCTGGGAAGTCCCGAGACTATAGTCTTAGAAGAAGAAGGTGTATTTCGGTATTGCGACAACCTACCTGATAAAGGAAGGTTCTGGGAGTGGAGACATTTCCCTGGGAACAGAGACTGAAGTCCACCAAGCATACAGTGGTCCACCAACCACGTTTAGGTTCCTTCTGAGAACTAAGTCCTGGGAAGAAAGGTGAGCCCTAGAAAAGTCGTGTTCTGTACGTGAGCTGGCTTGTCTTGGAAAACTGGCAGCTCTTTAGACAACAGGCCAAGGATCTTTATTTTATTTTCTGGCTTCAAAGAATATGCCCCACAGTGCTAGAAGACAGGCACCTTCTCCCCAGGAAAGAAGGGTGTCCTGGGAGCGTGGCGCTCTTACAGAATATCTTCCCATCTTCACAGCTATGGATGTTTCCTTCCAGATCGTTTGTTTAAAAGCAATTACTGGCCAGAGAGTGACTGTTCACCGCTCCTCAACTTGCTATTTATTTTAACCACTACCTGATCTTGAAGACATTGTAAGCTATAAAATACTTCACAGCAATGGAGCTCTCAATCTTCAGAAAGTGTACAACTGAAGGATATGCATCTCACAGAGTAGCTCTCTGTGAGGCCTGAGAGGGCCTATAAACTGTTAACAGTAACATCTACACACAAACCAATTAAAAAGCTGGTCAAAGGGGCTTCCCTGGCAGTCCAGTGGTTAAGAATCTGCCATGCAATGCAGGGGACACCAGTTTGATCCCTGGTCTGGGAAAAGTAAGCCTGTGTGGACAACTACTGAAGCCCACGTGCCTGGAGCCCGGGCTCTGCAACAAGAAAAGCTACCACAGTGAGAAGCCTGTGCACTGCAACTAGAGGAAGTCCATGTGCAACAACGAAGACCCAACACAGCCAAAAATTAAAAAAAAAAAAAAAAGCTTGTCAAAGACATTAATTATTTCAAGCAAACACTCCTAAACCTCTGCTGCAGGACTCTAACATCTGAACTCCCACCAACAAATCAAATGATGTGCCTCTGTTGCTGAAGAGGGTGTCTAGATTGGTCTATTGAGAAAACCACAGACATACACCCTTCAGCTAACTGTAATGCCTGCGCTGGGTCAAAGATTCAAAGTCCAGAGCCAGATGATCCCAACTTACAGCTAAAGAATGGAAGAAGCCCGGTTTTAATTTAGAATGTCTCTTTCATTCACTAATGAGGCAGCAGCTCACCACTGCAGGTGGAAGACGTTGGTAGTTGTCATGGTTCTTGGCTCTCTAATTAAGAGGATCTATTTCAAGTCATATACCAGTGCGGTTGATCCCAGTCTAACCTCACTCCTCTCCTTCGCCTATTAATACATGTGAACCTGCCCAACATTAACATTTACTTCAGATTTAGTCGCTACCAGCGGGACCTGTTGCTCCATAGCTCTGCGCTAATTATCCATCCAGCACAAGCAGTTTTTCAATATAGAACTGGAAGGGAGAGGGGGAGGGGATCGAGAGAACAAAGGGAGGAGGGGAGAGGTGAAGGGAGACAAGGAAGCAGAAAGACTGCCTTTTATTTCAGAGATCTCTTTTTTCGCATCACAACATGCAGATAAAAATGGTATAGGGCTCTGGACTTTTTTTTTTTTTAATATGCTGTTTCTGATGTATGGCTTGCAAATGTCCATTCAGCTAAGTGACACTGACATTTTAAAACTTGAACCAAAGGCAGTCGGAGAGACATGAAAATATCACCTAACCAAATTAAAAGCTTTGGTGTATGTCTTAAGACAAAAGGAAGCAGGTGGATGAAGAAATACTTAAAAAAGAACACACTCCATTTTCTCTCCCTGGACTGTCAAAATATTCTATGTAATACACACAGGAACACTGTTCGAACAGCCTTTCTGTACACAATACACCAACAGCCTTCCACTCGGTTCTCTTCTAAAAGAGGTCAGTCAAATGAACTCTGGTTAGGGTCCCTCCTGTCAGAACCCATCATTCTCCAAGAATCAGAAGCTCTCCAGCCCCACAAATGGTCATTTCAGTTGCAATAAAATATCAGACTAAGAAAGATTTCACTGCCTGCAGCCCCCTTCCCCATCATCTATGTCCCCTCCCCTTTTTGGGGTGGTGGTGGTGGGGGGGTGTTCAGCCAGCAAACAATAGCACTGAGCGGTTCTGATTTTTAATTTCACAGTTCACGGGTCTCATCCATCCACGTGAGGTCCACTACCAGATAAAAATCCTGCATTTATATTTAACGGCATTGTGCAAGACCGACTGCTGAAGACAATACATGCTCAGAACAGGCCTCTTCTCTCTGACTGGCCCTGCTGCTCTTGGCCAGCTCAGGAAATGTGTCGGTACTAGTCAAAACGGGATCGCTGACAGGACCATAGCCGTGTCTCAGCCTCCCAGCAGCCATCTTGATCTACAAAGGCATCTACCCGCATAAGAAACAAGCCTTTCATAAACTGAAATCAGTTTCTGTCCTGGAAAAGCTAAGAGGTGACGGTTCAAGTTTAATTTAAAAACATCTGTTTAAATTAAAAGCTGTATTAATCATTTCTCAATTTACTGGTCTGTGTTTTGAAAGAACAAAACTTAATGAAATTTAAATGTCAGAAGAAATAGTAAGCGTCCCCTGGACACTTGTGCGGGCATTAGCTTTTCCCTTCACGGATGGCCTACCTTTCAAAGGCAGGAAAGATGGTCACACTGAAGGATACTGAAGAGATGAAAGTGAAGAGAAGTTCATGGGGTCCCTGAACCTTATTTCTTCCTCTCCTTTATCCCAGCTACTGACTCAAATACAGCGAATGCCACGAAGTACATAAAAAGTACACGCACTGCTGGTTTTTCATGCAGAGCCTCAGTGGCTGTGTTAACAAGGAGGCCAGTGCAGTGCCAGGCCATTACAAATGCCCCATTGAGAAACTTAGCTAGTTGCGTCACTTCCACAGGCATATAATCCTTTCAAACTAGCTGACTGTGCCCCCCAATTTTATTGCCTTCTATGTAGAGCTTCATTGGCCGTCCTCCCAGTGAAGGACACCTGGAGAAGAGGATTACAAGTAGTGCAGGGCAAGGAGGAGGCGGGGAAGACCACCGGCACTTATACCAGGGGTTCGCCTCTGCTAACTTCTCTACCAGCCGAGCCCGGTGCCACAGGACCTGATCTATCACTGGCGTGGCTGTTCTTGCGATCCTGGCTTCTCCACAATGGAAAATGAGCTGGCTGCAAACATTTTAAAAATGGGCTTCATTCATTCACCTAATGATGGATGCTGGAGTCCACTTGTTTTAGAAAAGAGTCGATATTCTGGCCTCAACAGTCACTTTTTAATGGTCTCAGGGAACATTCCATGGGAAAGTAGAACAATTTTAACTGTGTATTCCATAAAAGTCTCCGAGGTATGGAAAACAAAGACTAAAAGTCTCCGAGGTACTGGGTACTGTTTTGTGGTCAAATTTCAGTGGACGGCCAAGAGTAAGGAAATAGCCAGGCCACACTCTCCTTGTGAACACAGCTCAGGGAATCTGGAACAGTTCACATCTTACAAATACTGGGCCTAAAATTCTATAAAGGTTGGGAAAATGAAAACCAGTGTAACACCTTAGATGTAGGGAGACCAACTATTTGAATCCAGCTAAATGTGGAGAGCAGGTTTCTACCCATGGCCCAGCTGCTCTTCCCCAAGAAGGATTTCTGCTTCATTTACTCTCCTCTGACAGGGTCTTCTTTAAAAAAAAAAAAAGGGAAGGAGGAGGCATAAAGCTACCATTTGGGCCAAAACAGCACAGGACTTATTCCCCTAGTCTTTGACTCTGCCGCTCACCCCTCCCCCAAGTTCACTTAGAAACCTCAAAGCTCCCCGCCCTGCCCTGCTGAAGTAATCTCCTGGGCATGCTGTCAGACTGTGCTGTCGTGGTTTGATGCCACAGCTAAGTGCTGACTTGGGCTTCTGAAGCCTTCCAGTTATACCCCTGGTGACCTATTTAGGAGCTAAACACACTTGTCAGAGACAGCGCCATGATTCTTCCTTTCTGCCCACTGTTCTCTCACATGGTCCCCCACCAAAGAACAATCACCCTAAAGGCCTGAAAGTGTGCACACAAATGGTAAGACTTGGGGAAAGCCTGCATGCAGCAAGCATACAGGCCCTGGACAGGAGTTCTTTCCTGTGACTTAAATAACCAGCAGACATTTTTCTTACTTCAATGCCACAAACTGCAGCTCAAAGTCAAAGATGTCTGATATCATGGAGTCAGGTGTCAGAATTACCTTGAGTTAGATGACTAAGTGTCATCTCTGCCAGGCAAAACTGAGAGGACTACCAAGGAGGAATAAAGCAAGACACAGATAATAGAGCAAAACAATGTCAATATCAGCATCAATAAAGGTCAAAATTAGTGACAGAATTCTCCCTACATTTAAGATGGTCTTTCATAAAAATGGTAAGCAAGGTCAAGCAAAGTTAAATATGGCCAACCCAGGTACAGAACTATGGAATATTACAGGCTCAGACACATTTAATGAGATTCACGTAGTAAAATTTTCACAATGTATTTTGACCAATAACAGTTGATTGTTCATGGAGAAAGTTCACCGTAGAGTTTCTCCTTAGTGTTTCCAGAGCTTCGTTAAAACCAGGAATCAGAACTCTTGACAGTTAGTGAACATGGGAATTAAAAAGCTTCCAGCTCATCGCACGAGCCCATGGCTGGTAGAAAGAACAGGAGTAGCTCCACACTGCCCAATTTTGTAATGCAGAGACTTCTCTAAACTCACTCAAAGTTCCATGCATTTCATTGGCTTTTCTGCTCTGTTCTTTGCACAAATGCAGACAGGGGAACAAATACCCAGCATCCTTCTGAGGATCACAGCTGGATAAAAGCCTGTAAAATCATTGGTGCTGCCTGGAATTTAACCTTGCTAGCAATTCTGAGGTACCCCCACTCCTGCCTGGCCTGGAGGTACAGTGATGTCTTTGGCCTATGGATAAATTCAAATCCCACAGAATCCTCTCCTGTTTTGTGCTGTGCTGTGTTCAGACGTGTCCAACTCTTTGCGACCCCATGGACTGTAGCCCGCGAGGCTCCTCTGTCCATGGGACTTCCCAGGTGAGAATACTGGAGTGGGTTGCCATTTTCTTCTCTAGCCGATCTTCCCCACCCAGGGATCAAACCTCCATCTCTTGCATCTCCTGCACTGGCAGGCGGATTCTTTACCACTGAGCCACCTGGGAAGGCCCCTCTCCTGCTCACTTGAGTTTACTTCAAAAAGAGCCTTATACAAGCCCAAAGCACTGAGAGAGACCAACGTTAGGTTCAGGCGTTGACACACTCTACCCTGTAACTAAGGCTTTTGTCCTTTCAAGACCAGGAAACATTTCCTGGGAGATACCCTGGATAATTTGTCAGAAAACAGGGGAAGGGCAAGGATTAAACACCCAAGCTACTAATACATAGGAAAGCAAACGTAATTAGGGAGAAAGGAACGGTCACCGTGTTTATGTTAACAAAGGTACCATCCGCTTCGAAGAACCCAGACATCATTTCTGTTACCCAACCAGTGTTTATCATTGCACGTCTTTCATTTGTGACACCACTAAGTATTATGCAACAGTGAGCAGAGGAGATGGGTCAGTCTCTGGCTTTTAACTAGTTTAGTGAGCACTGAGTATAGGATTGCAAAAGGAAAAGGAGTGTAGTTCTTTGAAAGAGTGAGTCAACTTTTTCATTACTTAGAAAATGTCATCAATCTGCAAGGTATACCTGGAATTTGCTTATTGTGAATTCAACAAGAGCTGTGTGTAATGGCCAAGCCCCTTTTCGCTGATGGGTCAAATCAACGATTTCTCCTTTTATCAGTGGTCCAATACACCTCTCAGTGTCTTTTGCCTCCCATACAAAACTTCATCTTTAGAAAAAAGAACAAAAAAGACAAAAAAAAAAAGACTTCATCTTTATTCTTATTTGTTGAGATTAGATTTAGAAAAAAATTAAGGCTTAAAGGATGAGGAATTTGATATCTGGAAATGGCAGGCAGAAAAAGGAGTCACCTTCTTATTCTTCTTAACTGTTCTTGAGTCATGGGAAAGGCAGTCAGCTAGTGACCTGTGCATGCGGCCTGGGCACAGTGACAAATCTGCAACACCAAAGTGCCTTTTTGAAATTTGGTCTAGGACTTGCACTGAATACAATGTCCTCCTCTTGCAGGAAATTGGCAGAGGGACAGCTGTACTCCTGTCCTGTCTCCTGGGAGGCTAGCATTATGCAGAGGTGCTCTCAGAAATGTCACTCATTGAATGGCAATGCAGCTGGCCCATGCTGTACTCCCTAGGGGTTTTAAGTCAAAGAAAGAGCAGTGGAGGAGGGAAGACAAACTTTTTCCCCCCTGCTCTAATTACTTAAAACTCTGGCACTTTAAAACTAGAATGCATTTCCAGGAGCCTGTGCGGCATTATCATAGTAAATGCCATCATAACCTCACCAGAATTTTCTACCAGGTTGGCCTGCTTAGCTACACACCCAAGGAATTGCTGTTTATGTGCTGGGGGTGGGACACGAAAGCCCAGAGATGGATTTTAAAACTCTTACCCAGAACCCAAAACAAACAACAATCAACTTCATCTATTTACTATTGTGCTAGCAACTTATAGAAGAAAAAATATACCCGTTTCTGTTAAGAAGCAGGACACCTGCATATCTAGGGTACCAAAACAAAAAAACAAAAAAAACCCTCTTGGTTTCTTTTATAACCTACATAAAACCTTCAAGCAAATAGTCTCTTTGTGCTGTCTCCCTATTTAGTGCTATCTGGGGTTAGATATAAAGATACATATAAACAGGTGAGGAGTTCACTGCAATGTTCGAACAAACTTTTTGTTCTTGTTAACTGGGATCAAAAAGCTCACTAATTCATCTACAGTTATGTCCACCCCAAGGCTGTTACCTATCAAACTGAGGTGATTAAAATCTTCCTCCTTAAACCAGGGCCCTCCATGTATGAGAAGTGCCTGTACACAGAAATTTTCTATTGTGGCTGGTGGGAGACAGGTGGTGGATTTTTTTTTATACATCCTCCATGGTAACTTCTAGCTTTACTTTTTTGTTAAGAGTGGTCACCCAGAAAAGCTGAAATAGCAGCACACCAAATCATTATAAGGTTCCCTCTACTGAGACACATCATTCTGAGTTCATGAAGAAAAATCCTTTACTTACTGTCTCAACATAGACAACATAGGCAAAGACATTAAAGTGTGCTTAAATCTACCATCTTTTACTAGGTAAGAGTAAAAATTAAAAAATAAGAAGATAGAGGGAGTGAAAAGACAACCCATAGAATGGGAGAAAATACTCGCAAGTCATGTATCTGACAAAGGACTTGTATCTAGAACATGTAAGAACTCTTACAACTCAATAATAAAAATACAAACAACCCAATTAATATCAAAGGATCTGAATAGACATTTTTCCAAGAAAATATACAAATGATCAAGAAGCACACGAAAAGATGTTCAATATCGTCAGCCATCAGGCAAATGCAAATCAAAACCACAGTGAGAGAGCATGTCATACCCATAAGATGGCTTTAATCAAGAAGACAAGTAATAGCTAGCACTGAAAAGGACGTAAGGAAACTGGAGTGCTCACACAGTGCTGATGGCAATGCAAAATGATGCAGCCCCTGGGGAAAATAGTCTGCCAGTTCCTCACAGGTTAAATGTAAGAGTTACCATATGACCTAGAGATTTTACTCCTGGGTATATACCTACGAGAAATGAAAACAGATGTCCATGCGAACGCTTGCACTCAAGTATCTGCAGCATGATTATTCACAACAGCAAAAAGAAGAAATAACTCAAATATCCATCGACTGATGAATGGACTTAAAAAATATGGTGTGTGTGTGTGTATATATATATAAAATATGGTAGTCATACATAGAACCGTTTTCAACCATAAAAAAGAATGAAGTACTCACAAATCTTAGAAGGATGAACCCCGAAAACTTACTGAGCCGTTCTGAGTACCACTTTACTTCTAGTCAAGAACTTAATAAAAAACAGTGTTTCATGCAACACATCGTAGTGACTATTTGAATTCCTTTTCAGCTCAAATTAAATAATTTATTTGCCTTTATGATCTGGCTTTTAAAAAATTCTCTTGGAAACACACTTGATTAAGAATTTTAAAAAGACCAAGATGAATCTCACCTCCAAGATTAAAATGAAGGCAGTACCTAACTATGACTTCTACACATTTAAACACGTTAAAAAACAAATAAACAAACATAAAAACCCCAATACCACATAACTCATTTACAAAGGCCTCAAACAGTCCTAACATATTAATGGAGCCCATCTGTAAAGTACTTTGAGGGCCTTAAAGAACAGCAGGAGATTGACATTTTGTGAGTAAACAACTCATCCCAAGTATTATCCTTATATTTTTAAACAGTGTTTATATGTTATCTTCAAACTATAGCACTCATTTCATTAGAATTGGCCCTTGAGCCCCACGTTAAGTTTACAAAACCTTTGGTAAAAATAAATAAAATAAATCTAAAAAAACAGTAAAGTTCACAAAGCATGCACATTGAAATTGAGTTAAAGTTAAATGGTAGTGGAACCTCAATGTCTGAGTGGATCATTTAAAAACAATACTACACATCCAGATTCCAACAAAACACAGCAAATGCAAAAATAAATAAACATAAAATCAAATTAGAGTTGTTTTTTAAAGAAATCTTTTAGCGGCTCTGCACAGCATGTGGGATTAGTTCCCCCACCAGGGACTGAACCACATCCCCTGCAGGGGAAGCAATACTAAGCACTGGATCTCCAGGGATGTCCCAGGTCTGTTTACTGTTGAATCGTTTTACTATGAGGGGGCAGAAGGGAAGGAGTTCAGATGCTGTCATCCCCAGTTCTTCAGTGCCAGGCTTCTGAGCACTCAGAATGTCAGAAACAAAAGATTTGTAAGATAACAGTAAAATAAATCTATTTTAATTCACCACTTGCTTGATACTATTCTAAGGACAACAAAAGCAGAAAAATCAGCCCCTTAGAAGTTCGAACAGTATACAGGTTTTCTACAAGGCAGTTTTCTACTGTGTGTGAAACCTTTCTTGTTATGACTCACTGAAAATTAAATATGCAAAACTCCAAGCTGAGCTTAGTTTTGCCTGTGCAGAGACCTTTTTACTCTCATTCTTCGAAAACCTCGTTTTGGATCTTGCTGCCAACACCAGAGAGAGGAAAGCCGGCCAACAATTCCAAATATAACATGCGGAGGCAAATGCTACAGAAATCTGTCTGACGGGAAGCAACCATGCTGAGGTCTGCGAGGGAGATGCACTTCTCAACCAGACCGTTCTGGTCCCTCAGACTGTCTGCAGCAAAATGCAATCAGAAGGAACTATTTAGGTTCCAGTCAGCCTCACTATACTCCCTTTGCTCCTGAGAACAATCCCATCCATCTCAAACAGAAAGATGGGTCAGCTGCAACTAGAGCTCTGCCAGTTTTCTAATTTTTTTTTTTAAAGGCTAATTTTTAGGGACCAGTCCATGGAGATCAGTATTTTCAGAAAGCTCAACAATTACGATAAAGGTCAGGTTCACTAGGGAACACTTGAAAACATCTCTTCCTAGTCCTCTACAGGCAAATTTAGTAACCCTTACCACCACTCTGAATAACTGATAAACCAGTTAAACTTGGATAAAATGGATTACCCTATTACTTAAACAAATATGAAGACATCAGCCCCTCAAGTTCAATTCTTCAGTGAGTCCAGGATTCTGAGCACAGGACAATCCATTCCCTCACCCAGAAGGTTATCAGAGAAAACCCAGAAACAGGGCTCCCGGTCTAATCCGGAAGAAAGGTTCCTCATACAGAGCACTGGCCTCTGAGAAAAGACAAGACAATTAAGACAGCTTATTGGAGCAGTCAATTCCTCCAGTAGGTTATCTTAGAAAGATCCCCTGTGATTATGTCCATGTCACTAAGTCCAACAGGTAAAGTTTGCTTAAAATCACTTCTGGAGCCTTTTATTAGATCCTGTTCACTGTGAGACAAGCTGGTCAGGCACACCAGAGACTGAAATTGGACTTGTCTCCCAGAGCTTGGAATGGAGACCCACAGCAGCACTGCGATTATGACCTACAGAGTTTGCAAAACTATCTTCACTTTTGTACAGTGTCCAAGAGGAAAATCATCATTACAGTAATATGCTTATGTAAATAATCCAGTCTTAGCCAGTTAAAAAGGGAAGCAAGAGAGAACAGACACACCTCCTAACCTCACTCTCACATGACACAAATAAGTGATAATGGGCCAAATTACCGAGCACACTCAGGAATCAAAATTCTCTGACACTATTAACTGCTTGACCTAACTACCCAGGTTGAAACGGTTAAAGAAATACTTCTGGGCTAGAAAGAGCGTGGGGTAGGAAGCAGTAAAGTGGGATAAACCTCACTTGAAAGAAGGCTTCCTGCCTTTGTACCAAAATCTACAATGTTTTGTGATTTTTGTAACTACTGAGATACATCAATGTTACATTCAGTACTGGCATCTTCAAAGAGGGAACTGGAGATGTGAAACAAGGGCTGTCTCATTTACTAGGATTCTCAAATCTCTGATTACCAGTTTCCATTCATGGTCTAAAAAAAAAAGTAGTCAATGAAATGCACAGTCTGAATCTCAAAAAGACAGAAGGAAAAGCACCTCCCTCTCTCCTACCAGCTAAACTAGAACTGTTAATTGTTACAACTTGACAAGACTTGGACTCATCTAGTGCAAAGATCCAGGAGTTAAGTTTTAGACTTTAAAAGCCCAATCTCAGGCAAAACAGCACACTTTCCCCCTGCCTGAGGTTTTTAATAAACAATTTCAGCTTGATTAAACAACTGATAATAAAGAGCCTACAAAAGTCTCACTCAGTATGGGAATCACCCTTCTTGGTTAACATTCACTTCATTCTAGAGGTAAAATATTAACCCATGTTTTAAATCAAGGAGTCTACAATTCACTCTTAGTATGTATCGAACACAATCACGAAACAAACAAAAGCAACAGGGAATAACTGGTAAGCAACACAATGCCACTCAGTACAAATCTCTTCTGTGCTCAACAACAGCACAGGAAATGTGACAGGAGATGGCTTACACCTTATAGGAAGCAAAGGCTAAAAACCACAGACCCTTCCTGCTGGCCTTAGTCACTAAGCAATAAAAATTTTAAAGCCATCAGCAAAGCTCCCCCAGGATAATCATTTTTGTCTCTGCAACATTACAAGCCAAGATGGGGTGCTCTCCTGGGCAAAGGAATTTTGGGAATGGTAATGGGAGCTTCCTACAAAACTTCTGACCACAGACTTAATTAGCCCAGTATCAGTCATCTGTCTAATAAGTGTTCCCAAACCTGCAATTAGTACAAATACACAATAGGCACTATTTCACCAACCTAGGGGCGGAATGTGAATAGAACTGTATAGAGAGCTTAAGGAAAACCTCACTTTATGGTTTTGTTTTGTTTTTTAAAGAGAAGGCTAAAAATGGCAATATCAAAACTGGTGGGAACAAATGCAACAGCCCCTCTCTTTCCCGCTCTCTCTGGCCCAGCCATCTCCTCTCGCAAACATCTGCCTCAGTCAACTGTTGCTGAACAGAACAAGAGCCATCCGAACAAGATGTGATCGGGGTCCCGGCGCAGATGTGGGATTTTTGAGGAAGGCCGAGGTGATTTCTCCTGGCAGGAGCTGGAGTTTACACTCTTCTTGGTCGGATTGTTCTGGGCTGAGCTGCTGAGGAAGATCAAGCAGCGGGCGACTAAACCCGGTCCCTCCCTCCCTCTTCGATCTCTCCCCTCCCCTTGCGTTCAGTAAGTGGGGGTAAGAAAAAGCGCCCGGCTTTCCAGCTCTCCGCTCCTTAAAAATGCCCTCGCGGAGCAGTGAAATCGGCGCCCAAGGGCAATTTTAATTGTCTAACCCGGCTCGATTTCCTAAGAGGCGGCAGCGCCGGGAGGGGAGGGAAGAGGCAGGCAGCTCCGACAGGCAACAGGGGCAAGCGGCGGGAGAGAAAGGGAACCCCAGCGGCAAAACCCCAGCTCCGGCCCCCGACGGGCTTCCGTCGAAAGGACTCCGAGGTTACCCCCACCGTTCCCCGGGAGACGTCTGCAAATCATATATGCAGCCAAAATGGCGCTGAGAATAAAAATATAATTTAAAGGCGGGTCGCCATATTGTAAACAGAGAAGCAGAGCAAAGGCGGACTCAGAGACACCCTCCATGATTTCTTCCACGACCGCGAGCGCCCAGGTGCCGGGTCCCTCAGGCCTGGACCAGGGCAGCTCCGGCGGCCGAGGGCTCCGCGCACCCACCCCGAGGACAGCCCATCCCGGCAGGAGCCCGAGGGCGGCGGGCAGGCGCGCGGGCGGCGAGCGGCGCAGGGCCCGGAGCTCCTCCCCTTCCTCCCCCGCCACCGCCGGCCGTGCCCCGCCGGCTCCGTCCCGGCTCCCCAGCGACTTCCAATCCCAGATGGGGCTCTCCGCACTCCTCCCCACCCCCACCTCGGGGTCCGGACCTACGGCTGCTCCTCCCCCTCAAACGGCCGGATCCGGGCCGCACCTGGGGGCAGGGAGGCGCTCGCCCCAGCGGCTGCAGAGAGCTAGCGGCTGCAAGCGCCCGTTATCTCGGCCAGCAGGGGTAGGCCGGGTGAAGGAATGTGCCGGGAAGGGTCCGCCAAGGGGCTCCGGAGGGGGTCCCCAGACCTTACCAGCACTGGAGATGGAAGGCGGCCGGGCAGTGGTCACAGCACAGGAGGTCCCCACCTTCTTTGCAGCTATCGCAGCTGTCGTGGTTGGTGGCCCTGCCGCTTCTCCGGGGCTCCTTCTCAGGCTTCCGACTCCGCTTTTCGGCCTCGTCCGTCTTGGGGGGAGCCAGCAGAGCCTGGATTTGCTGCACACACATACAAATGGCGTGTGTGCACACTCGTAGCTCCCGGGCGGTCCGTCGCCCCCCCGGCGCAGCATCTCCGTCACCCACCCCTCTCCCCCCTTTTGTCCTTCTTCCTCCCATCCAGGCTGCTCCCAGAACCTCTTAGCCCCCGGAACCAGGGGGAGCCCACCCTAACCGCGTTCCTGCCGCACAACGAGCACCGCTTCTTCCAAATGGGGAGGATCAGAGTAGGGGGATGGGGAGAGGGTGCGCGGTTCCCTTCTCGCCACTTCCTTGTATGGACAGTGGGGGACTCCAAAGCCAGGCTCGGGAAGGGCCTGAAGCCCGGTACCCGGACGTGCTGGGGGAAGCACAAAGGGGCCGACAAGAAGGGGGTGGGGAGGCCCGCCGGTGCAAAGAGATGGAGTGGGCTGGCGCTTCGGGAGAGCGAATCGAGGGCGGCGGGTAGGTGAAACTGCTGCAAACGTCCTCGGCGGCTGAGCTCAGCCCCCCGAGTTGCAAAGATGGGAGGGAGAGTCTCGGTGAGGAAAAGCCCCCCTCCCCCGGCCCTCTTGCGCTGCGAGCTCAGGGCCGGCTTTGTGGGGCGGAGGGCGGAGGTTCCCTCCCGGCGCTGGGGGAAGGGGATGAGGTGGGCCACTCTTACCTCCATCAGCCCCCCCGACGTGTCCAAGTCGTACACGATCGTCTTGGTCTCCATTTTCTCCCACATTCATCCACCTCCCGGGCTGGGCGCTCTCTGCTCCGGCCCCCCCAACCCCGGGGGGAGGGGGGAAGCGGGGGGAGGGGGCGCTCCTGACCCCGGCCCTTCTTCTTTTTTCCAAACACGGGTCCCGACTTCCTCGCCCTGGCTCCCCCCCACCCCCCGGCCCCCAGTCCCCGGGACGGCAGCGTCCTCCCCACGGGCCGTGAGGGGGGAGCGGCCCCTCAGCCCCGGCCCGGCGGCTGGCTGCACGGTGGGTCCCGGCTCGGGGGGGGGGTCAGGCCTCGGCGGGGCCTAGTCCCACAGGCTAGAGCCGGCGCTGGCGACCGCTGGTCCGGCCGGGAAGGCTGGCGGGCGCTGCCATCCCGGGGTTGGGGGGATCGGAGGTGGGGGGGTGAGAGGTTAGGTGAGGTTGTGGTACGTGAGGTGACTGCGGGGAGGGTGATGGGGGGTGGTCCCCGGGCTCCGCCTCTCGCCGCCGCCGCCGTCTGCGTCCCGGCTGCCGCGCACTTGGCGCAAACTTACCGCGAGCGCCCGCAAAGCCACCCGCGCAGGCGCCCCGGGATCGCCGCTCGCCGCGCGCAACCGCAGTGACAGCCGGCGGCCGGGCTCCCGCGCAGCCGCAGAGAGGGGGCACCCCCCGGCGCGCAGCCGCGCTGGCATTCGTCTGGAGCGTCGAAGCCCCGCCTTTCAGCCCTGCGCCAGCGTACTGCGATGAAAGGGCGGGACTTGTGGTCTCGCGCAGGCGCCTGGGAAAGCTCCGAAGGGTCACGGCGCAGCCGCAGGAACACCGGGGCTCTTCATCCATTGGTGTTTGAGTGTAGACCAAGAGGACTCTAGTCTCGCGCAGGCGTGTTGCGGATGCTCCCCTCCCGTCCCACAATAACACAGTCGACTCCGGCGCAGGCGTATTGTCACCAGAAGGCCCTAACAAGAATGCTTCTCCTTTCGCCATTTTGGTAGTGGGTTATAGACTACCATGCCCTTGGAGTCCTCAGGAGTGAACAGAAAGGAGCAAAGTGTGGTGTTGGCTGGCGCTGGTAGGCTGTCGGTGACAGCATGTACTCCTAGGGATGTTGTACTGGACTGTTTGGTTCCAGCGTCAGGTGTGGCTGGACCAGGCGCCATATTGGTAAAGAGAAAAAGAAAAGCCATCGCGACGGAAAACGATGGTTTTGGTGTCGGGTTGGTTGGCTTCTGTTCTCTCTTCCCTCCCGCTCCCAGCAGTAAATTTTAGCCTGAGCATCCCTGCCTTTCGTAGTGATGGCACCGTGGAGGTCTGCCTGCCCGATACCACCCTCTTTTGATTACTCTCTCTGAAAACTGCCCTCCAAGAGGAAGCCAAAGGCTAAGAGTTTGTAATGCTGACAACGCCCAGCTACCTGCCCGCAGTGGACTTCAGCTCCCAGTTTGCAACGCGCCGAGGTCCAAAGGGCGAAGGGAGAGCATTGCACCCTGGGAGCAAGAATCGCGATGGGTCTGGTGGATTCTGGGAGCCGTAGTTCCGTGTGCGTGCGATGCAGTGTAATGTAGGATGGACTCGGGGAAGGCAATGGCACCCCACTCCAGTACTCTTGCCTGGAAAATCCCATGGACGGAGGAGCCTGGTGGGGTGCAGTCCATGGGGTCGCGAAGAGTTGGACACGACTGAGCGACTTCCCTTTCACTTTTCAACTTTCATGCATTGGAGAAGGAAATGGCAACCCACTCCAGTGTTCTTGCCTGGAGAATCCCAGGGACGGGGAGCCTGGTGGGCTGCCGTCTATGGGATCGCACAGAGTCGGACACGACTGAAGCGACTTAGCAGTAGCAGCGGGGAAGAGCGAGATACCTTTCTGAGCTGCCGCTGTATGCTGGGATTTGTAGTCTGAATGTCTCACCTCGGACTCTGGGCGGGGCTTCACGCTCTCCACCGCGCCCGTCCCTCCCCTTGGTGCGGTCTACAGAGATGGCCAGTTGCCTCTGCCTGACTGTAGATGAAGCGGTGGAGGAGGGAGGGGCATCATTGTGCCTGACACGAGGCGTTTAGTTGGCATTGTTACCAGGTAGCTGTGTCTTGGCTCACTTTTGATATTAAGGTATACTTAGCATTCTCAGAAACCTAAAACTGGAAAGGGCTTAAAAACCATCTGTATTAACCTCTTCATTAACCGATGCATAGAGAAGAGAAGTGGTTTGCCTAGTTCACATAGTGAATTTATGGCAGACCTAAGAATGAAACATTTTTTTTTAATTCCCAGGCTGGGATACTGTCTAACTGTCTGAGAGGCGTTGCTGCTTTGGGGTGGGGGATAGTAAGGAGGGTGAGGTCGTGGGTGTGTGATCTTAGGTTTCTGTTCTTCTGACTTTCCTAATGATCCGGTTGGTGCCTGGGAAGAATAATAAAGTCCTGGGCCTTATTGATCAAGCAGGGGAATATGTCATGTAGATCGGCCCTCTCTACCCTCTACCAGCCTCAGCAAACAAGAAATCTTAGTGGCTCTGGAACAGAGAGAGAAGGGCTGAGCTAGAAGTATGGAAGTGGCTGGACCTTATGTCTTCTTAGGCAGTATTTCATGCTACAGATGCTCAGAAGTGGGTATATCATGTACCCTCTCCTACTGGCTTCCTTCCTACAGCTCAGGGCCCATCCATGCTGCTGTGTCAGCCTGAAGGTATTATGGGGCAGATAAGTAAGCCACTGGCACATGCCCAAAGAGCAAGGCTTTGCTTTGATGAACACCGTCACTGCAGTTGAGAACAGACATAGGCATTAATGGGCTAATGAGGGAAATAATACTTGGCTCTGTTGACAAGTACCAGGGTAACTAATCACTCCACACACCTTCCTCTCAGAACTTGGAGGGTGAGGTCAGCCCCGTGGGGCTAGCAGTTGGTGCCACCTTGGAGAGCTCCTGCCCTGGATGTGCCAGGGGGATTGAGGAGAGCAGGTGGGATACACATGCCTTTGGAAGTGACCTCTTGTGGCTAATGTAGGCACTGCATTCTGCACGGGCTGGAGCCTCTCCATCTTTCAAGGTGGCTTGTGGTAGAACCAGGAGGTGGCCAGCCATAAGTGATCGAAGATCTCCGTGTTGGATAACTTTAGAAGTTCTGGTTGCTGCTACCATTTCCGTTTTCTGGCTTCTGAGTGCCCACAACTCCCTGTTGCCTTCCTTTTGCTCTTATTCTGGAGAGCAGCCATGCAGAGCACACCTCTAAGCATGGATGTGTGTGATGCGGACCAAGGCTGGCTAAACACATCTCAGGAGATTTCTGGGGGCCATAGGGAAGGGGCATAGATGCTGGGAGGGACCCAACAAGGCAAACTTAAGCACATCCTCTTTAGTCACCTCTTTCTGGAGTCCATGGACATAGCTTTTGTTAAATTAGAAGCTAAGCCCCTAGGCTACATTGCCTCCGCACTTGACAGTCTGGATGTTCTCTGAGGCCAAGACAGACCAGAGCCTCACGTTCAGGGGCTCAGTCTCTGATTCCTATTCCAATTTCCTAAAGCTTGCTAGCTGGAACAAAGTCAAGGAAGAAAGGCATCAGGTTTTTTGGGCTTTTTCAGCAATACGATGGGTTTGAGGACAGACTTAGGACTGTGCTAGGCTTTGGTTCTGGACCTAGCAAAGAGGGGAAGTGAAGCACTGGGATGGCTGAGCATTTCAGTCTCTGGGTTCCCACACCCCTGTGGCACCAACCTTGGGGCCTCTCACTTCACATGCCAGCTGTCACACTGATCTTCTGGGGACAGTAGTCCCTGAAGCACTGGCACGTGGCTACTTTTTGTTTTCGTTTGACTGCACGTGGGGCTTGCAGGATCTTAGTTCCCTGATCAAGGACTGAACCCAGGCTGTCCAGTGAAAGTGCTGAATCCCAGGCACTGGAGCCCCAGGGAATTCCCATGACTGGTTTTTTATAAAGTCTGGAGATGATCAGTTGGGAGGTTTAGCATGCCTTCTGGCCCTCAAGTCCGCATCCCATTTGTCTTCCGCCTCCCTTCCCTCCAAGAAAGCACCATCCACCAGGCCATTGCTTTTTTTTTTTTTCCAAAAACACCATTTTAATAAGGAAACAACAGAAATAGAAGATTGTTCTCTGACTGGAGCCCAGACCCCATATAATACATTACATGTACAAAGTAGCCTGCAGCCAACTCCTGGGCCTCTCCCTGGGATGCTTTGACCCTCTGTTCCATGCCAAATTCCTGCACCCATGGACCTCTGCGCATCTTTAGAATATGCCTGACACTCCCCTTATCCCAAAACGCAGTGGCCAGGAGGGAAGCCTGACAGGTCGCTGGGGTTGGAGGAGGGGAAGGTGGGCAAGAGGGTGTTTTTCACAGCCAGACTGACGTCAGGGGAAGATCTCCCTCTTTTAGGGTGTAGGGCCACCAGGGGAGCAGCCGGGGGTGTCCTGCTTTGGTGTGGCGCATGAGTGGTGTGGCCTAGGGAAGTCCAACCTGAGCTTGGGGTAGAGTCCCTAAACCCCTTAAGATCCCTTAGCGTTATTGCCTCTGCCAGGAAGGGGCAGGAGGCAGAACTGACCGTTCCTGGGGCCTTAGAGAAAGACTAGAGATCTCCCCAGGGGACTGATGTCAGCATGCCAGGACTACTCAGAGGTCACTGCTGAGACCAGGGTTGGCCACTGGCAGCGGCCCTGTGAGGAGCCCCCTGGCACAGTTTCCGCCACTGTCATGTCAGGGCTGCTGCATGCCAGGGCTGGAGGGTGGTCACATGGAGGGAGGTACTCCACCCTGCCTGTGAATTCCAGCCCAGAGGTCCCAGGCCTGAGAGAGGGTCAGGAGAATGCTGGTTCTTGGTGCATGTGCTCCAGCTGTGTTTGGCCTGGAGGCAGATGCCCCTGACTTGGACCCAAGGAAGGGCCCTAAGTGGGCAGTG
Source organism: Bos indicus (assembly GCF_029378745.1). Taxonomy (NCBI): domain Eukaryota; kingdom Metazoa; phylum Chordata; class Mammalia; order Artiodactyla; family Bovidae; genus Bos; species Bos indicus. The sequence continues at coordinate 21,588,454 of NC_091778.1, forward strand.
GTCCCAAGATAATAGGCCCTGGTGGGTATTGCAGGCGGGAAGTGCAGAACTTCTTGAGGGACTGGCCGCATCTCTTCCCAGGTGGTATGTACAGGAGGTGGAGGGCAAGGGAGCAGGAAGCTGGGAGCTCTGCTGCTGGACTGGGATGCAGGGCGGAGCCGGCTTCCCCAGGCCGCCCCACCTAGATGGAGACTTCATATTCTCTCGTCTCCTGCAAAGGAAAGAGACTTCTGGGAGTTGGAAACTTGTCAAAGCCTTGCCAGTCCACAATCCACCTTCCCGAGGAAAAAGGAAAGAGTGAAAGGGCTTGGCAGGACACTCAGGGGTACCTGGCCAAGGGAGCACAGAATTGGGTCCTGACTGGGGTGTTGAGCCTGGCCTGGGTACTTACTCCAGTCTCGTAAGTTGGATTATCAAACGCTGACTCCACGGTGATGCGGTCATAAGGGCGGGGTCGTGTCCGGGGCAGCTGCAGGGGGCTGTTCCCCTGGAGCCTGTGCAGCAGAGAAGCCTAGGAGTCAGGAGTGCTGGGCGGGAGCGAGTCAGGGGTGCAGGGCAGGCAGAGAAGCCGGACTCACCTGCAGAAGTAGAGGTACACGCCTCCCACCAAGAGCGCCATCGCTACCAGCGGCAAGAAGATGGCAGCTGCGAGGTGAGCAGCATCCAGTGTGCTGGAGGCAGCTGGCACCTTGGCAACTGAAAGCACAGAGGATGGGGCTGGGGCAGAGGGCCCTGTCGCCTGAGCCCCATGTCCCCTCACCTCTGCCCAGAGGCAGCCAGCTGCCAGCTCCCTCTAGCTGGCTGGGGGCAGGGGAAGGAGCTTTTTGCCCCCTGGTAGTCCCACATCTCTCTTTCTCTGCCCTCCCTCCTTGGGGAGCCCACAGCCTGGAAGCTGTGAGAACAAGGGGCAGGGAGATTATTTCCCTGATCCTTGAGGAGGTTGGGGGCTCACCATCCAGGCTGCGGCCGCTGTAGAAGCCGTCCAGAGAGGCTGGAATAAGAGGGGAGGGCCAAGGGCAGTGGGTGAGCCCAAACAGCCAGACCACAAAGGCAGGGAGGGGGCTGGTCATGGGGAGGAATTTGTCCAAGGGGAGCCCACCCCAGAGTTTGTCACCAGGTCAGAAGGATCTGGCAGACACCCGAGAAACCAGGAATAACATAAGAGGTGGGGGTGCCGTGGGCAAGGGGTTTTGGTTCTTGGCCTCTGACATCTTTGCCAGGGCAGCCCTGTGGGCCAGGCGGAGGTTCAGCAGATGGTAGGACACTCACCAGCCCTACAGATGGGCGGGGGGTCACTCCAATGTGAGGGGTGTCCGGGCACACACTTGATGCTGGCCTGGCCCTTCAGCACATAGCCAGGGGCACACGAGAAGTGGACAGTAGCCCCCGCTGGGTGCAGCCGCTTCTCGGGACTGCGGGCACCATTCTCGGGGGCGCTGAGGCCATGGCACGGTTTGAGCTGTTCCACTGCAAAACAGGCAGGGCCCAGTGAGGGTGCCAGGCCCCTAGCCGCCAGAGGCAGCATCCTCTCACCTCCCCGTTTGAACTCACGGAGACATTTGGGGGCCCGGTCACTCCACTTGGGGCTGCTGGCTTGGCGGTCATGGCAGGTGAGGAGGGCACTACCCGTCAGCACAAAACCCTGGTCACAGATATACTGCACGGTGGCCCCCACGGGGAACTTAGGGCTCGATATGAGACGTCGGCTGTGTTCCACATCCCCAGGGTCGCGACAGGAAGTCACTGAGGGTAGAGAGTGACAAAGGGAAGTGGCCCAAGTAGAACTCAACAAAACCCAGTGCATACTGGCTTTGTTCCAGGCCTGCCAAAATCTTCACAGCACAGGGCTCCACCCCTATTTATCTGCCCCTACCATTGTGCTGGTGTCCTCTCTCCATTTGTCCCCCTCCCCATTCATCAGAATCAACAAACACTGGTGGGCCACATACCAGGAATGGAAAACTTGGAGTACTTGGTGGATTACTCTATGAGAAGGTATGATCCTACTTCACAGATGAGGCAACCGAGGCTATGACTATCAGCTAATAACAGCTAGAGTCTGGATTAGAATCCGGGAGAGAGGCTTCTAGGTTGCAATGGGGAGAGCGTGGGGAACAGGTACACTTACCTCTCTGGCATGAGGGCAGGTCCTCACTCCAGGTGAGGTCCCACTGGCACATGAGGACACTGGAGCCTACCACCTGGTAGCCAGGGTAGCACTGGTAGGTGACGACGGTGCCATGCACCAGCTCAGGCTGCGACGGACTCTTCCAGCCATTGGGGATTTCAGGTAGCTCCGGACAGGTGTCATTACGGGGCACCTCTGGGGGCAGCAAGATGCAGGCCCTCAGCAGCACCCAAGGAAGACTGTGCTAGCTTCCCTCCCCTCGAGGGCACTCCAGTTCCTGCCAATTCATCCACGCCTGGCCTGGCCTGGGCAGGCTCAGCGATCATGCCTTCCTGCTCAGGGATTCCTTCTTGCCTGTCTCCTAGATTCCAGGGTTGTCACCTAAGCTTTGGCCTTACTTCCCAAGTGCGTTGGCCAATTCCTTAGCCCTGAGAGAGGGGCCGGGTAGGGTGGGGAAAACTGTCACTTCAATGAAGGCCTTTCCTCAGTTCCCTGTCTACCCAATTCCGTTTAGCAGAGGCTTGCTTCCTCTCACTGGGCCCTCAGGGGAGATGGAGAATAAGATTAACTTCCCAAAGGTGATGCCTGGAATGTCCCAGCTTCCAGCTTCCCCCAATCAGATAAGAGTGCTCAGACTCCTCACCTCCCTGGCCTTTCTGACTTGCCTAGGCTGGGGGTCTGCACCTGGCGCCGCTTCTACCCGCCCCCCACCCCAGCAGGGCAGGGCAGGGGCAAGCTCACCAAAGAAGTGGATGACGAAGCCCTGCTGGTACCCGAGCACTGAGGCCCCGGGGTCAGACTGGAACTGAATGGTGACGTCAGCCATGGAGGTAAAGAGCTTGAAGTGGCCACGGGGCCCAGAGTACTGGCCCAGGACCCGAGCTGTCAGGTCGTCCCCGTCATAGAAGGTTAGCACGTCACCCGTGCCTATGCGCAGCCTGTGGAGGGGAACCGTCAGGCAGGGTGGGCCAGCTGAGAGAGGGCCCCAGATCCCGGGAGGTGGCTTGGCCGAGCCCAGTGGGCACTCACACTCGGACGTCCAACATGATGCGCTTGTCTTCCTCCACATGCACGCCCCAGATGCAGTCCTGCCCACGGCCGTACGGCTCTGGCCAGTTGGGGGAGAGCACCACGCCAGCCGAGTCTGTGGTCTCTCCACTACACACGGCTGGAAGGCAGGGGAACCGCATCCCCTCGGTGTTCCACCCCCCTCCACCCCCAGCCAGTGCCATGTCCTGGGGCTGCCTCCTGTCCACAGGAGTGCCTGCCCACTGCTGGGACCCCCCACCTCCTCCTGGGTAGGGGAAGCTTCAATCACATGTGTCACCGGATCCCGTGGTCCCAGGCCCTGTGGCCGGCTCCCTCGTGCCCACCCTGCTCCCTGCCCCCAGAAGGCCTACCCCCTGATGCCTACTGACCTCGGCAGGCGGGCTCTGTCTCATTCCACTGAGGGTCGTGGGGGTCCACGCACTCAATGATGATGGAGCCCTGCTCCAGAGTGTAGCCGGGGTCGCAGCTGAACTCCACGGTGGTCCCCACAGGGTAAGAGGGTGCGCTGCTGCTGAAGTTGCCGTATTTGACAAAGGGCTCGTAGCAATGGCCTTGCTGGAAGGCTGCAAACCACAGGACCCAGCCCAGCTCAGCACGACCGCCACAAACACGGGCCAGTCGTCCTACTTCCCTCCCCAGGGCCTTTCTCTTCCTGACAACAGATGTGTGTCTGGGTTTGGAGCAGGGGGCGGAGCAGCCCAGAGCGTCTATCCTCAGGGGGCCATCACCATTGTATTCTCAGTGCTGAGTTTGTGCTTAGTACACAGAAGGCGCTCAATACATGTTTGGTTTTTTTTTTAATAAATTAATGAACACATGCACGCATGAGTGGTGCTAGAATGTCTGCTGCGGCAGTTCTTCTTCTGTAAGGGTGGAGGCTATTTTTATTCTTCAAACTCTAGAGAACTGATTCTCTTGGACCAGAGGGCCTGGGTCCAGGCAGGGGTCTCCTGCAAAGATGGAGCAGAATCCTGGATTTCAGGGGATGAATAAGGAGAGAGGACCTGGGTGGCAGGTGAGCAAGGGGCGAGTTGGAAGTAGTGATGAGGGAATTGAGGCAGAGAGGGAGAGTGTGAGAAGAGACCCTGGGCTGGAGACCCCGACCCCTGGTTAGGCCCCAGAAGGCTCACCCTCGTAGCGCAGGGCCATGCCCGCAGCCACCCCACTGCTGTCAGTACTGAGCTCCACGAAGAAGTGTCTGCTGGAGCTGAGCAGGCCCTCAATGGGCAGGTACTCCACCTCGTAGGAATCATACACGGGCGGGGCCTCCACGTTGTCCCCATTACGGATGATGAGCCTGGGCCACGAGAGCGGCAGCTGCGTGGTTGGTCGCTGAGTTGGGTGGGGTGAGGCCCCAGGCTTGGGTACCATCCCTCCGGCAGGGTACTACCAGGCCAGGCACTCCGATCCCACCAGGACACCCCCTCACCTGTCGTCATCCTCAGCCAGGGAAACCTTCTCAAAGTGCAGGTGCAACCGCTGGCCCTCGGGAGCCTCAAGCAGCCAGTGGCAGGTGAGGTTGTTGCTGTAGTTGCCCGGGAAGCCGGGCGAGACGATGCGGCCGGTGGTGGCGTTGCGGATCACTCCACCGCAGGCAGCTGTGAGACGGGCCGCTGTGGGCTGGGCCCCGGCTGGATCCTAGACAGCCTAGCAAGCCTCCCCACCCATCCCAGCTCCATGCCTTCTGCACGGGGCAGCAGGGAGCTTGCCTTCACTGCTCTGGAGGTCAATCCTTTGCCCCTGTGACCCTGCAGCTTCAGGCAGCCAACCTCCTAACCTTTCACACCTCCAGGACCATTCATGTGCAACTCCCTTGACTAGGGAATCTGCGGCTGCCTAGCCACGTGGTCCTGGGTGAGTCACCTTTCCTCACTGCTGACTTCTCAAGGAGGCCCTCCCTGATTCCTCCTCCCAGGTGAACTTTATTTCCCTTCCCAGGGCTCCAACCTTCTTGAATATATTTGCTGCCTCTGTCTCAGACCAGCTTCCTAAACCAGTTATTTTTGGATATGTCCCTTAACTAAGCCCTCCAGGGCAGGGGCCAGGTCTTTTCAAACCAGACACAGAGTTGGTATTCAATGCTTTTTTGGATAAAATGAATGAATGACTATAAAAAAGAGAGTAGGACTAGCTCAGGGATGACAAACACCTGGTGGGCATGCCCTTCACCTCCAGACCTTGTGCCTGTAGCAAGCATTGTTAGCCAGGAGACAGTCTTGAGTCAGCATCACTACTGCTGTCAATTAGTCCTGACTGACAGGCTGACCCCTTTCCAGCACTAGTCCCTCTGGCCTGGGACGGCCCCCTCATCCTTAGCAGAGGCTCGGCAGCTCGCCCTTCCCCATCACCAAGGGCTGCTGAGTTACTTGGCCACAAGCCCCTGGCAGTTAAATGGGGCCAGAGAAGAAGTCGCAGGCAATAGGACTCTGGCTGGTCCCCGGTAGCACTTTCCTTTCCTGGACCTACAGCTCTGGACTCTGCCAGCTCTCAGAGACCAGACTACCCTGGCCAAGATGCAGTGCCTTTGTCTCCAAGTGTTCAGACTGAAGAGTATTTTAACCTAATACAGCTCCCGGGGAAGGGGTGCTGGTGAGTTTCTTCTCTGCTTCTTTGCAGAGAGGGCAGACTCGCCTTTTTGCTTGGTCTTGGAACGGCACTGCCCTTGAAATCTGACTATGCCCCGTCCTCCACTTAAATTCCTCAGTGGCTTCCTGTAACCCTCAAGATAAAGTCCAAGATCAAGAGGGGTTTCGAGCCCTTTATAAACCCGTCTCTCTTGGCTCGGCTGCAGTGCTTCCTAGCCACTGTCTTCTTCAGGCACGCCCTGCCGGTCCTCACTGTGGCGTGCCACTTCATGTCTCCGCATCTCTGCATGTCCTGTTCCAGGAATCCATTCCACTTCCCGGAGCTCTGACATGCCCGTCACCCTTCCCTGCCTTCTCCTTGGGAAGCTTGTTTGACCTCCTTCCTAATTTCTGAGCAGCTCTCCCTTACTCCCCCTGCTGGGATCTCCATGGTGCCCTGAGTTCGCCCCATCACAGCACCATCTGCCCTGAACTTCCTGAGTTGCTTTCCAGTCTTCCCATTGAACAGAGAGCTCCTTGAGGGCAGAGCCCACGTCTGGCTTATTCACACCCGCTTTGGCCTGATGCCCAGCAAGAGTTTATAGGATGAAATAAGTATCAAAACCCCAAGCTGCCTTCCACCCTGCAAACAAAACACTCCATCTCCCTTCTGTCAACAAGCCCCTCTTCACTGGCAGCAATCTCAGACTCTCCGATCACCCAGGACCAGAACCTGGGAGTCTCCTACATCCCCCCTTTTCCTCGTTGGGGTCTCTGGAACCTCTTCCCACCTCTTCATTCCCAAAGTCATTGTCTAAATTAAACCCTCTTGCCTGGCTGGCTGCAAGCTTCCAGACACCGCCCGCCTGTCTCTCCTGAGGGACAGTTCTGAACCCCTCCCTCCCAGTCTCACAAAATGTCAACGGCTCTCCACCCAGTGTCTTGGCCTGACATTCAAGGCCCTCCCACTGCCCTCTCCCCATGTCTCAGGCCTCAGCCAAACCTGGCTGTTTTCTGTGTCCCTAAAACGCTCCCTCCCCTTGTCACCTCGGGTTCACTGCCCACACTGTTCCCTCCACTGAAACCTTCAAAGCCACTCCCCCCAGGAAGCCTCCTAGGCACCCAGCTAAGAGCGACTGCTTCCACCCACTCCAGGCCACTCTGTCTCTTCATCCGTACTTTTAACTTCCTGCTCTGGAAGTTGGTGAGCCAGGGGCTGTCTTCCTCCCTCATTTCCTAGAACTGTGGGCTCCTTGAGGGCACAGTCCCTGTTTAATTCCACTCGGTATACCTGTGGTGCCTCCATACAGTAAGTGCTCAAGAAGCGCAGGTTGTGTGAATGCTACTGAGGTGTGAGGCTATTTTCTGGCTTCCTTATGGAGAGCAAATGGAGGTGCCAGACCGCAACAGAGAGCAGGAATGAGCCCCCCACCTCACTTCCCTGTTTGGCACTGAGTCCCCGGGGGCCACTCACCGATGCAGACCGGCTCCTGAGAATCCCAGAAGGGCTGGGTGGCGTTGAGACAGGTAAGGAGCCTGGCACCCTTCAGCTGGTAGCCAGTGGCACAGCGGAAGCGGGCACTACCTCCAGGGTGGAGGCTGGTGACAGTCACAGCTCCGTAAGCTGGACGTCGGGGAAAGTGGCAGCTCAGGAGGTAGGCTGCAGAGAGAGAATGGGTGACGTGTGTGTGTGTGGTGTGTGTGTGTGTGTGTGTGTGGAAGGGGCTGAGTCATAGCCAGGGCAAAAGAGGCCTGCCCTAGCCTGCCTCGAGGTGTCAGAGGAAGCATCAGGAATCCCAGAAGAGACTCTGATCCCCTCCCCAGAAGGTGTCAGTGATACTTCCGGCAGCCTGGGCTGGAGCAAGCACAGAGCTGGAAGTTGGAGCCTTGGATTCCAAGCTTTGACACTCCAGGCAAGTTATATCTCCTTTCTGTGTCCTGGTTTCCTCATTTGTTAAATGAGGTTCAAAATGTCAGTCCACCTTCAGGGTTATTGTGAAAATAAATGGGGAGTATTTTATTCAGCTTGGTATCCCTGGAACCAAGAAATGTGTACTGAATGACTTATAGATGTGCTGCTGCTGCTGCTGCTGCTGCTGCTAAGTTGCTTCAGTCGTGTCCGACCCTATGCGACCCCACCAGGCTCCCCCGTCCCTCGAAATAGTGAAAAGCCTACACTGATGTGAAGTATTGCTATTATTTTTTCTGCAAAGGACAAAGATGAATTACAGCAGGGAACACCAAAGTCAAACAGTAAAAACTTTCCCGGTATTCACTGAGGAATGCTAAAAACCTTGATGACAAGGGCTGTGGACTTTGAAAAACAGGAGGGGTCCGGGATGGGGAAGCAGGATGCAACTTCATGGAAGTTGTGGGAGGAACAAGTTGCCCTGGGAAACTTAACTTTTGAAATTGTCATACCAAATATGACCGAATGGTGGCAGCAAATCCTATTAAACAACCCAGCAAATCCCAATCCAGTGCCAAGCTGGGGCCTTAGCTAAAAGTGGGGACCCGGGCTGAGAGGTAGGGAAGAAGGTGAGGGGTCAAGGAGAAAGGCTGAGTGAAGAGTCTGGGCTATGGAGCCTGAAAACCCTGGGGTGCTGGGAGAGATGAGGACCGTCTAGACTGAGAAAGCACTCCTGGGTCTTGGGGATGGAGGAGGCCCACCCTCACTTGATGGCACTGGGAGGATGGGAAGTGAGGTCCAGGCAGGAACTCGACTAGCCTCTGTGTGTCTTTGTATGAATATAAGAAAGGGCTGCTTCTGGGCAGACCAGGGTCCAGACACAATGTCAATGCCAGTGCTTAGTCGCTCAGTCGTATCTGACTCTATGCAAAACCCCATGGACTGTAGCCCGCCAGGCTCCTTGCTCCATGGGATTCTCCAGGCAAGAATACTGGAGTGGGTTGCCATTTCCTACTCCAGGGGATCCTCCTGACCCAGGGATCTAGACCGCATCTCCTGTGTCTCCTGCATTGTAGGCAGATTCTTTACCTTTGAGTCATTACTAGTTTTGTGATTTTTACCTGGCCTGGCCTTAGTTACTACGTCTGTGAAAAGGGGAGATGATTCTTACTTATCCCTCTCTCACAGAGTTCTTAGAAGAATGGCCAGTGAGTCGTAGCTTATGATTGGCAGTCAGTTTTACAGGGGCAGTGCTCAGGAGGTGGGCTCTGAGGTCAGACTGCCTGAGTTTGAATACAGAGTCCTCTCCTTGCTATGCCACATTGGGCAAGTTACCTAACTTCTCTGTGCCTCAATTTCCTTGTTTACCCACCCTGCATTCTGTTGTTACATGAGAAGATATTTGTGCAGTGTCTGAACCTTACATATTTGAACCTTCACTAATACTTCTGGGCAGGGAAAGTGAAAGTGTTAGTCGCTTAGTTGTCTGACTTTTTGCAACCCCATGGATCATAACCTCTGTCCATGAGATTTTCCAGGCAAGAATATGGGAGTAAGTAGCCATTCCCTTCTCTAGGGGGTCGTCCTGACCCAGGGATAGAATCAGAGTCTCCCTCACTCCTGCCAGATTGTTTACTATCTGAGCCACCAGAGAAGCCCTGGCACAGAACAGCACCAGATGCTGTTATTGTTTGTAATTTTGATTAATAAAAGCACCTCACATCTGCATGGGAAAGGGAGCACCTTCCAGCTTCTAAAGTGCCTTCATGGGACTCCCATGGCGGTCCACCGGTTAAGGCTTTGCGCTTCCAATGCAGGGGACACAGGTTCGATCCGTAGTTGGGGAACCAAGACCCCACATGCCGCGGAGCACAACGGAAAAAAAAAATAGGTGAGGAAAAAACTAAGGTTCAGAGAGATGGAGGGACTTGGCCTGATCACACAGTCAGTAAGTGGTAGAGTGGGCATTTGAAGCTCCTGGCTCTGGAGCCCACTTGCTTTCTATCTCCCCTTTCCCACCTGCTTTCCCAGTTGAAGTAGAAACGTGGGCTCAAGAATCAGAGAAACCTGGGAGTAATAAGCAAGGCTGCCCTGGATGGTGGTGCAGGGTGGCCACTCACAGCGATCTGGGGAGGAACCTGAGGTTGGGGTGGGATGGGACACTCTACCCAGAATGGAGGGGGGATGACACCCAGGGCGGTCTAGGTCATGAGGCAGATGGCATACTCAGCACTTGTATTTCCATCTTCCCCGTAACTCTTGGAACGGAGACCCCCCTCCCCAACTTCACAGATTAGGAAATGGGGCTGGTGTGAGGTGAGAGCAGGAGGCTGGGGGCAGACGATGAAGCCCCCAGACTCCATGGTGGATAAAGTGCCGCTTCCCAGGACGAGCTTCCTCATGTTGCCATGACGACTGTTCCCGGGGAGCCTGCATCACTGCAATCTGTTGAGCTATTTTCTCCCTGGCATCTGTTTCTGGGGCCAAGTCCGGTGCCAGGAATATTCAGGAGGGAGGAGGGGGATGCCTGGCAAGGCCCTCTGCTTCCTCACCCTGCCTGAGGCTGTGGGAGGGGAGCTGGAATTTGGTTCTGCAGATGAGACCCCTGCCTCGTGATCTCCAACATTCTCTTGGACAGCTCTGGTAGGGCTGTTGGTCCGGGGCCCCTCACCCCCTATTCTGGCACCCTCTTTCTCCAGCCTGGGGAGACGCGCGTATGAGTGCACGTTCCTCCTGTTCCCATCTCTGGGATCAGGGCTAATTACAGCCTATAATTAGGGGAATTACACTCATTAAGGAAAGAGCTGATCATTGACAAAAACTGGGCCGAGGAGGGAGGGCTTCTGGGAACTGAGAAAGACACAGGACTGGGCCAGCTTTCCCAGCCCCTCCTTGGGGTCCGCACCCCTCACCAGGCCTCCACCTCGCTACATTTCAGCCACCTTTGTCTGGCCCAACAGAGAGAAGGTCCGAGGATTTGTGCAAAGGAATCTAGCTACCGAGAAGGTTACCGTGGCGTGAAATTATGCCTGCTGTAGGGAGGATTGATGAGCTGTTATGGAGGCTGGCCGGGCTGCCGAGATGTCACCGCTGCCTCAAGGCAAGCTGGTCCCTTGTCTCTGACAAGCCCCTGGCCAGCCCCTGATGACCACAAGGCTCCCTATCGCCACACCAGACTGCTCCCCCAGTTTGGGTGGAGAGGCCAGGAAGGTGTGGGTACTTCTTAGGGGGAGGACCAAGCATCCCCATCTCCAGAGGAGTGGCGAAGTGGTTCCTGGTGATCAAGACAATTGTTCTCATCAATTATGTCCCCATTGGCACTCCCCAGTCTGAACTGGTTACCTTGTCACAGCAGTGCAAGGGATCAAGGAGACTGTCTGGGGACGAAGGGGCCAGGAGGGATCCTGGTGGGAGAGGGACAGAGCTGCTTTTCTTCCCTTTCCCATCCTGCCAGTTCTTTAATATAGTCTCCAGTTTTCTCATGAATGAGTGCTAAGCAGCTGTCCACCATGGCTTTGTGGACTCGGTGTTTTGGTCTCATTTTACAATGGAGGGAAAGAGGTCAGAGGGTTAGAGAGGTCAAATGACTTGCACAAGGTTGATAGCCAGGGGGAAGGAGATTCAGACGCGGATCTGCCCTTCTCTTGAGTCTGTGATTTTCCTATTACGTCATGCCACTCTCCTATTTCCAGAGGTACTCTGAGCTGACTGGGACATGGGCCAGGTCCAGGGTGGGTGAGACAGTTCAGGAAGGCGAGGGTCGTAGGTAAGGACCTCTAGATGGTCAGCTGTCAAGCCCCTTTGACCTTGACCCCCTTGCATTTGGGAAGCGGGCTTCTGTTGTTAACTGCCTGTTAAGTGTCTGCCTGCTGCGGAGATTCCGAATTCCTTGAGGGCAAGGACTACGCTGGATCTTAATACTCCCAGTCTCCAGCACAGGCCTGGCAAGGAGCAGAATCCTAGGAAAAGTTTACTGAAAGAACAAATGAGGGGTGATGGACACACCTGGGGCTACCTGATTCCGTGTCAGTCCCCCTTCGGGACGAGTTCTCTGGTGGGTGGTAGGTGGAGGAGGGAATGTCCTGGAGGTGTCAGATGTGCCATACTCACCCCAGTGTATGTTACTAGCCTCTCTGTGTTCCCCCCAAGGCTGTAACAGCACCAGAGACCCCCATAGGGCAGCCAGTCTGGACTGGTGCTGCCCTCAGCTCCCCAGGCCTACCTTGGTAGTGGAAATGGAAGGTGCCAGGCCCAGCAGGGGGTGGGAGGCTCTGGAACCTCAGGGCTGCCTGGTGGGTGGGGCTGCGGATGACTTGGCCCCTCAGCAGGAAAGACTGGTTGGCCAGGGGCAGTGGGTCAGGCCCCCCAAGGCCCTCCACGGTCACGGTCTCCCCCTCTCGGAGGCTGATGTTCTGGACCTGCCCATGGGATAGACAGAGCAAAGCAGAAGGGTCAGGCTTCTTTTTACTGATTGAGCCCTGCTGCCCTCAGGCTCCCGCAGGCCCTGAGGCATGGCCAGTCCTTGGTGCCCCCTGGGCATTGGAGCCCCCAGCCTGGAGCTAGGCTCTTCAGTGCAGGAAGAGCTCATTTTACCTCCCCAGTAACCCTGTGGAATGGGACCTGAAGTTCAGAGATAGTAAGTATATTATTCAAGGTCGCAGAGAGATTATAGGGCTTCTCAGGTAGTGCGATGGTAAAGAATCTGCCTGCCAATGCAGGAGACACAGGGGACACAGGTTTGATCCCTGGATTGGGAACCTCCTGGAGAAGGGAATGGCAACCCACTCCAGTATTCTTGCCTGGAGAATTCCATGGACAGAGGAGCCTGACAGGCCACAGTCCATGGTATTGCAAAGAGTCAGACACAGCTGAGCACACACATGCACGCACCCAGAGATTAGTAGAAGTGGGATTTGTAAACACATCTGGAGAAGGGAAAGGCTACCCACTCCAATATTCTGGCCTGGAGAATTCCATGGACTGTATAGTCCTCAGGGTCGCAAAGAGTCGGACACGACTGAACGACTTGCATGTCACTTCACTTCTGTTTTCCAAAACTTTTCAACTACACCATATGCTTCCTGTCCCTTCCTTGCTTGAGGCTCAGTTTTCTCATCTGTAAAGTGGGGATGTAGTGGGTAGGTTGAACTAGGTGGTGTCCAGGGGCCTGGCCAGCAAGGTGGGGTCTTAAACATCAGACCCATGAGCCCAGTTTCCCCTGAAAATCCCCTGCTGGATCCCTCACAGGCATCTCTCACCCAGTCTGCCTCAAACTGAGCCACCTTCTTCTCTTTCCTCAACTAGCAGCTCTCCTGGCCCCTAGCTCAGGGAATGACCTCACTATCCATCTGTAAGCCCAAGTTAGAAACTAGCATATTGCCTCCTGCCTCATATTCCACATCCAGTCAGTCATTCCATCCTGTCAACTGGCCCCCAGCTCTGTTCACTGCCCCCTCCCCACAGTCCTCACTGTTACTGCTCACCTGGACCAATGCAGCAGGCTCCTGCCAGCCTTTCTGCCTACAGGGCTTACCCCACTCTTCCCTCTACATCAATATTATCTGAACTGCAGCCAGTGAATCGCCCTGATCTGTGGCTGCTCATGGTGCTTTCTTATTTAAATCCTCTGTGAGTTTCCAGTGAGCCCACAAAGACCATAGTATCTAGCCCGAGCTCTTTGCTGTGGCCCTGGGGTCCCTGCCCCACTTGGCCCCTACTGACTGCTCAGCCTGGTCTTACACCACACCCCTCCCTTCTGATCATTTCCTGTCTGTCACAGGCCCCTCTGCCATCGCTCCAATCCTTAGTCCTTCAATCCCTGGAGCATCCTTCTGGGCTCCATGCCTTCATTCAGTCAAACAAGGATTGGACAGCAACAGAGTCTGCCCAGAGGAGAAATGGTAGTGATAGGATTAGAATAGGATAGTTAAACAGGTAGCTATCGAAGTCCCAGTAGGAGACTATGGATAGAGAGGGGAAACCTAGAAAACTTTGGGACACCAGTATAAGTTAATGATCACTCAAGAAAGCTATTGGAACATTGTGAAATAAAGCAGGCTTGCTTAACCATAAAGCCATAAATAAAAGCATGAGACATGCCCCAGGCCATTAGATAAAGAGAAAAAACCAACAACAACCTTCCACTGTTTTGAATAAGTGTTAGTAAGTAAGTGTTAGTTGCTCAGTCGTGCCTGACTCTTTGCGACCCCATGGACTGCCGCCCACCAGGCTCCTGTGTCCCTGAGATTTTCCAAGCAAGAATACTGGAGTGGGTTGCCATTTCTTTCTCCAGGGGATCTTCCCTGACCCAGGGATCGAACCCTGGTCTCCTGCATTGCAGGCAGATTCTTAACCAACTGAGCTACTTGCTATGATAATCCAAAGAATTGATGCTTTCGAACTATGGTGCTGGAGAAGACTCTTGAGGGTGTCTTGGAGAGCAAGGAGATCAAACCAGTCAATCCTAAGGGAAATAAACACTGAATATTCACTGGAAGAACCGATGCTGAAGCTGAAGCTCCAACAATTTGTCCACCAAGAGCTGACTCATTGGAAAAGACCCTGATGCTGGGAAAGATTGACGGCAGGAGGAGAAGGGGGCGACAGAAGATGAGATGATTGGATGGCATCATCGACTCAATGGACATGAGTTTGAGCAAACTCTGGGAGGGAGTGAAGGACAGGGAACCCTGGTGTGCTGCAGTTCATGGGGTCGCAAATAGTCAGACACCACTGAGTGACTGAGCAACAACAATGATAATCCTAGTTTGACCTCATAGGATCAAACACTCTCCTGCCCGATATGAAGGAGCAACTAGTGATGTAAGCCTGACATCTTCTCAAAGAAGGCAGTCTTTCTCCCTCCCTCACTTTCCTTTGACTATAAAAGTGTAGCCTACTTAATCCTCGGGGCAGAGTTCCCTCACCTGCCCACTTGCTTCTCTTACAATAAATCCTATATTAATAAACCTACTTCTTGCCTATCACTTTGACTCTCGCTGAATTCCTCCTGCAGTGATTCACAAAGAACCTGCCCTTCATTAAGTTCTGAAACCAGGCATGTGACCTCAGTTGGAAGATCATGGGTTTTGGACGGGTTTGAGTCCCGGCACTGAGATGGGATTGAGTCCCAGTCTTAGGTGAGTGGCTTCTGTCCAGGTGAGTGTGTGGCCTGGTAGAGAAGCATTGGGTCAGGAGCCCAGAGGTCTGGGACCTAATTCTAGCCATGTGATCTTGGACAAATATGCCGACTATTTGAGCTTTAGTTTCTTCATCTATAAAACGGCCTAGTGTGAATCTTTGCTACTCAAAATGCGGTCCCTGGGCCAGCAACGTCAGCACCACCCAGGAGCTGACTCTCAGACCCCATCTGCTGCTGCTGCTGCTGCTGCTGCTAAGTCGCTTCAGTCATATCCGACTCTGTGTGACCCCATAGATGGCAGCCCACTAGGCTCCTGTCCCTGGGATTCTCCAGGCAAGAATACTGGAGTGGATTGCCATTTCCTTCTCCAATGCATGAAAGTGAAAAGTGAAAGTGAAGTCACTCAGTTGTGCCCGACTCTTAGTGGCCCCATGGACTGGAGCCCACCAGGCTCCTCCGTCCATGGGATTTTCCAGGCAAGAGTACTGGAGTGGGGTGCCATTGCCTTCTCCGCAGACGCCGTCTAAGATCTACTAAATCATCTGTTGCATTTTAACAAGGGGG
Organism: Bos indicus; assembly: GCF_029378745.1. Classification (NCBI taxonomy): domain Eukaryota; kingdom Metazoa; phylum Chordata; class Mammalia; order Artiodactyla; family Bovidae; genus Bos; species Bos indicus. Next base: position 21,603,810 of record NC_091778.1, read on the forward strand.
CTTCTCAGGTGGTGCTAGTGGTAAAGAATCCGCCTGCCAATGCAGGAGACGCAGGAGACGTAGGTTTGATCTCTGGGTTGGGAAGATCCCCTGGAATAGGAAATAGCAACCCATTCCAGTATTCTTGCTGGAAAATTCCACGGACAGAGGAGTCTGGTGGGCTACAGTCCATGGGGTTGTAAAGAGTCAGACACGACAGCACATGCACACACACTTTTTAACAAGATTTCCCCTGTGACTCCAAAGCACTGATCAACATAGTTTCCAAAGTGAAAGTGTAAGTGTTAGTTGCTCAGTCATGTCCGACTCTTTGTAACCCCATGGACTGTAACCCCTCAGGCTCATCTGTCCATGGAATTCTCCAGGCAAGAGAGGCAACAGGTTGCCATTCCCTTCTCCAGGGGATCTTCCTGATGCCGGGATCGAACTCGGTCTCCCACATTGCAGGCAGACCTTTCCAAGGTCCCTAGTATGTTGCTTTGAGGTAGGACTTCCATGGATTATCCACTTGGGCTAGTTAAGTAGCATCCAGTGAGTCACCAAATCCCTCCTAATCTTATCTCCCAAATATTTCAGATGACTCCCTCTCTCCATCCTTTTGTCTCTATCTTGGCTCTGATTACCCCCACCAGGACCCCACCCCTCCATTATTTCCCACCTGACCTTCACCCTGTCCATTCCCAACTCGTCTCCTGGGCCCTGGCTGTCCCTTATTGGATCATGTCTCTCTTCTACCCAAAGCTGTTGGTGATTTCAGATTGTCCACAAGACAAGGTCCAAACTTCCCAGCTCACTGTTGATTTCGGCAGCTATGCCAGCCTCTTATCTTCACTGCGGCCACAGGCCATGCTTACTCCCCTCCTCTGGGTATTTGCATGCCCAGGATCCTGCCCAGGAAATGCCTGCCCTTCTTCCTCTCCGGCTGAAGCTGCTCATTCTTTCAGGTCTCAGGGCCACCATCCTCTGCCTCTGAAGTCAGTTCCTTTACTTCAGGCCCTCCCCGCCTGTCCTCTATCTATTAAAGCCCAAAGGTAGCATTTTGGGTCACAATGTCCTCTTTACTGGGGCTTCCCAGGTGGAGCTAGTGGTAAAGATCCCACCTGCCAATGCAGACACATTAGAGTCATGGGTTCAATCCCTGGGTCGGGAAGATCCCCTGGAAGAGGGCACGGCAATCCACTTCATTATTCTTGCCTGGAGAATCCCATGGGCAGAGGAGCCTGGAGGGCTACAGTCCATAGGGTTGCACAGAGTCAGACACGAATGAAGCGACTTAGCACGCACACGTCCTCTTCACTGGCCAGTTGCAATAAAGATGTATGGAAAGGGTGAATGGGCGGGTCACTGGATATATATCACTTGCCAGAGGCTGCTGAGAACAGCGAGGTCCGAGGACAGAGCTGTGCTAGGCTCTGAGCCCCTCAGACTGTGGGTGCTGAGAGCAGAGGTGCCCTGCATACCCCCCTGCCTGGGAGCAAAGACCTGGGGGATCTTAGGGGATGAGGAGAAGGCCCGAGGCAGAGATTCTGGGCCGGAAGTGCTGCTCCTCCAAGAGCAGCTCAGGGCACATTTGGGTGGAGGCTGCTGGACCATCTGCCAGGGACAGTCCTCAGGGAATTCCTGCAGCAGGCGGAGGCTGGAGGAGGTCCCCTCAAACTTGGAGATTCTGTGATTCTCGAGTTGGGCAAACAAGACTCACACACGTGGAATCTGTAATTATCGAGAGATGCCAGGCAGCATATAATTCTGCCTTAAGTGGGACTGAACGCATGCAGCAGGAATCCTCTAGGGGAGAGTGGAGGGGTTGTAGGCTGCGGGGGGAGAGAGGCTGGAGCAGGTGGGTCTGAGAGTGCTTCAGGGGGCGGGGCGGTACTAGGAAGAGGAGGAGGAAGGGATGACATCACCACAGGGAAATTGCTAAGGAAGCAAAGGCAGAGAAATACACATGAATTTAGCATTTTTCCTAGTTCCCCTAAACACCCTTTTGACCCCAGCTTCCAGTTCCCGACCCTGCTGTTTAGCCAGCAACAGCGGCAGCAATACCAATACTTACCATTCACAGAGCACCTACCATGCGTGAAACCTTGGACTATTTGCAGATATTATTTCATCCTCACCACAATTCTATCAGGAAGGTAGGTGGTAAAATCCCCTTAAGTAAACAGAAGCTGGGAGAGGCTAAGGAGCTTTGGAAAGGTCGAACAGGTGTTAAGTAACAGAGCCTTCCTTGCTGGAGGCCAAGGCAGCTCCCTCCCTCCCAGCCTCACGGGGGTGTCACCTGCAGACAGATTTCTAGACATCTTTATTCCCAGGCCCCAGGTCTGCCGGTTTAGCAGGGACGTGGTTTTTGGCCAGGCTGGGATTTTTTTAAAGGTGTTGAGCCGTCTTCCCCCTCAGAAGCCTGTAGTTTAGTTGATAAGTGGAGTCCGACTCTTTTGTAACCCCGTGGACTGTAGCCCGCCAGGCTCCTCTGTCCATGGGATTCTCCAGGCAAGAATTCTGGAGTGGGTTGCCATTTCCTTCCCCAGGGGATCTTCCTGATCCAGGGATCGAACCTGTATCTCCTGCATTGGCAGGCGGATTCTTTACCATTGAGCCACCTGGGAAGCTCTCAGAAGCCTGTAAAGCTGGGGAAACTGGGAGCTGAGACTTCTGTCCCTCTCTGATCTGGGGAAGGCACGCTCCCCTCAAAGCTGGCCTGGTTGTAGGGTTGCCATGAGAGCATGGGATGGAGTAGACCTGATTACTCAGGGCTCTTATCCAGAAGGCACCCTGTTCTCCCAGTGGCTGTCTAGGCAGCGCTGGCCCCTTGGGTTTCAAGCACCCACTTGCAGGCCTGCCACCGTGGCTGGATGTAATTTGTCACTTGTTTGAGGGCCAGGCCTGACAGGGGCCAGACAGGGCTGGGTGTTAGACAAGGGGGGTGATGAAGTCTTGATGTAATTTGCAGGCGTATGAAGAGCTCAGGAGATAGATTGAAATGTCAGCTCTGCTCATGAGGGCTGTCTTCCCACACCCCTAGCCAGTGACAAGAGGGGAGCTGAGGACCAGGCCAGGGAAGACAGAGGCAGGAGGAGGCGAGGACAATTCCCACAGGACCCTGGGTTGTCTAACCCTGCCTGGCTTCCCGCAGACCAGCGGTCAGTTCAAGGAAGGAAATAGGGCTGCTTTGACGGGGCTGACTCTGTCCTGACTCCTTCCTGGATGGGAGATGGGGAGGATTTAGGTTGCCCTCTGCCAACCCCAGATTGTCAGCCTTGCCTGGCCTCTCTGTCCCCATGGAAGCTGCCAGTCGGTCTCCAGAACACACTCTAATGGTATGACTCACAGGCAGGATGGTGCCACAAGGCTTTGCACACTATCACCTAAGTATAAGCCTGCAGAGGCAGGCCACGAGCTCACGGATGACTCATGTGCAAGCCCCTCCCCCAGCACTTGAGGCCCACCCCCAGAGGCTGACCACAGCCCTTGCTCCACTGCACTCTCCTGGTCACCAACAGCCATGTGTGTCTCTGACATAAGCCCACTGCATGCATGTGCGTATGTGCGTGCTAAATCACTTCAGTCGTGTCTCACTGTTTGCAACTCTATGGACTGTAGCTCGCCAAGCTCCTCTCTATGGGGATTCTCCAGACAAGAATACTGGAGTGGGTTGCCATGCCCTCCTCCAGGGGATCTTCCTGACTCAGGGATTGAATTCGCATCTCTTATGTCTCTTGCATTGGCAGGTGGGTTCTTTACCACTAGCGCCACCCACTGTGTGCACACTACTCCCTAAAATACATGAGCTGGCACACGCATGTCCACACATATGCGTTCCCTCGTGTCCACGTGCTCCCTCACTCCAACAGTAGTAGAATCACAGTTCTTCCTATGAGATCCTTTACAGTTTTCAAAGCTCTTTCACACCCATTATCTTCTCAGATCTCACAGAACCTCAATAAAGGAGGCAGGGAGGTTGTGGTTACCTCCACTCTATAGAGAGGAATCCTGTGATCAGAGAAGTTGAGAGATCCTCTGAGTCACACAGTGAATCCGAGGCAAAGCCAGGACTCCAGGCCAGGACTCCTGCTTCCCGGGCCAGTGCTGTGCCTTCATGCATATGCATCCCAGGCCTCTGCCCCCAGACTGGGAGAGTTCCAATGGGGGTCCTAAAGGAACAGGCAGGGCTAGGCTGAGGAAAGGGGTGGCAGATGGAGCTTTTCACTTGTCCCCAGCTGAACTCCCTCTTGGAACAGGCCAATCTTCTGGGCCAGGGGAAGAACAGGGGCTCTTGAATCTTGGGATCAAACCCCAGCTCCGTCACTGACTAGTTAATAGGTCCTTGGGCAAGTCACATGAACTCTCTGAGTCCCAGATTCATCTGTGAGTTGGGATTGTAAGGATTATGTTAGATCCCACCTATACGGGCTCAGCACAGAGTGGGCAGAGCATCTGCAGTCTCCTTCCCCTGTTTTGGAGTGACCCGGGCCCCATCCAGGCTGTGGGCCACCTCACCTCAGCTGTGCCAGGGCTCTGCCTGAGAGGCACGGTACCTGAGAACCACCCTCTCCCTGGCCCAGGTTCTGAAAGTGAAAGTCGCTCAATCGTGTCTGACTCCTTGAGACCCCAAGGACTGTAGCCTGCCAGGCTCCTCCTTCCATGGAATTCTCCAGGCAAGAATACTGGAATGGATGGCTATTTCCTTCTCCAGGGGATCTTCCTGATTCAAGGATTGAACAGGGTCTCCTGCATTGCAGGAGGACTCTACTGTCTGAGCCACCAAGGAAGCCAGCTGCTAGGAAGCAGGAAACAGGGTCAAGGGCCTGAGGTGCCACCGCCCAGTCTGACCTGTGAGGGAGTTTCTCAGCCAGAAAAGGAGCCATACTCAGAGGGACTGGCGTGGAGGACACTTTTATATCATCTGGTTCAACTTCCTTTCACAGAAGGGGACAGAGGCCTAGAGAAAGCCAGGGGCTTAGCCCCATGACTGAGAGATGGGCTGCAAAGGCAGGACTGGAAGCCCAGTCCTATAGCTTCTATGCCCTTGTCTTAACTGATGCTTGTCTGCAAACCCTGATGGCATAGGGTCTGCTTTAGGGATGGGGAGAAGGGCCTAGATCCGTGGGGCTAGACCTGCTGCTCCCTTGTGACCCCCCCGCCCCCACATGGGCCTTCCTGGAGCCAAGAAAGAAGAGGTTGCTGAGGAATTTCACCGCACTGCCCCACCATGTACGCCTGCATCAGGCCTGGTCCTCGCCTGGGAGGATAGGGGGTTCTGCTTATCAAATTGGCAGCTGGCCTGGCCTGGGAGAGCAGTGTTCCAAAGGGGCCACTCGGGGCACCAGGGCAGGGATGGTGGGCAGCTGTGCCCAGGCTCCAGATGGTACAGACAGCCATCAAGCCAAGATGGGGCTGGCAGTGGGAAGGCTCTTGGAATGCCAAGCACAGTGAGAGACATGAGCCAGGCCCAGAAATGCCTGGAGCCCTCAGGGGAGACTGGCTGCCTGGAGAGGAAATGGGACCCTCATGGGCTAGAGAGCTCAAGCCCACCCATCTGAAGGGGCTTCTCTGGATCTGTCTAAAAAGAGCCTAGCCCCATGCCAAACTCCTGGTCGAAACAGGCAAGCTTCTTCCTGCCTGGCCTTCTTCCTGCAGGCAGCTCAGATCCTCACTTTCAGAGGGCACAAGGAGCATCCTAAAAGGAGGTGGTCCAAGCCATGGGGAGCTGGGCCATTAGAGATTCTAGAACCCTGAGACTGTTCCTCACAAAGAGGGGGTTGAAAGGGTTTTGCCTAGGGCCCCAGTCTTCAGCCAGGACTCTGGGCACATGGCAGGGGCTCAGCATGGTGCCAGGCTGACCAGTGCAGGGCTGTGATTTATGGGTCTTTAAGATGTTCCTCTCCTCCCATGGCTCCTCCCATCCCCCTTGCCAGGATTCCATCCCTTTCACCTAGTGTGAGCCATCTCTGTGGACTCATGGAGGGGTAGGCAGGGGTTTACCCACGATAGGGAGAAGCCACAAGCCTAAAGGAGCAGTGGGCAGCCTCTTAGGCGTGCCAACAGTCTCACTCATCTTGCCGCCAATGCCCAGCATGGCTTGGCCCAACATCCAGCTCTGAGCAGGAGAGCATTTTATGCTGACCTAGCCTCTGGCAGGAGTGCCATCGAGAAGCCCTGAAGCCCACCTTCTGCTCCTCTGCAATAAAGTCACCTGTCCAAAACTGCCAGGCCAGGCTTCAAGGGCCAGTCTGCCTTACTTGTCCTTCCAAGCCCAGGCTTGGCTGCCGGCCTCTCATCCTTCAGCCTTCAAAGTAGGTATCGTCACCTCCCAGAAGCCTTCCCTGACCAACCCCCCTACTCTGACTGCTGGCTGAAGGAGTGTGCCCCATCCTAGAACTCCTACGGTCCTCCGTGCTCCCCACTCCCATCCCCAACAGTACCGTGCATTTTATGGTCATTGGTGGTGGTGGTGGGTTTTTTTTGATGGTGGTCATTATTTTTTATTTCTGTCTTCCCCACTAATTGTGAATATCTGTGTCCCCAGCGCCCAGCACAGAGCCTGGCATGTAGTAATTGCTCGATCTGTATTTGTGGAACAAATTCATTCGTCAAAAAGCATTAGTTAATGATTAACGGAGTGACCTTGGGCAATTCCCTTTCCATGATGGCCTCTGTTTTTCACACACCCACTGGGTACGGTCTGCAGTGTCAGTAATTCTTCAGGTCCCAAGTGGTCTGTGTGGCGCTCCCAGGAGGCCTGGATAGGAGCCGAAGTGGCCGGAACTGGCCGTGGAAGAACCTTAAATCCTGCTTCAGCGCTGGCTGATTCTGTGTCCCTCCCCACCTGGCCCTCCCTGCTATGGCCTCAGACTCTGTCTCAGGCCATCAGGTTGACAGGGTCCCCAAGGACTCTGCCCAGTGGTGGGGGAGTAGAGGGCGCAGCCAGCATCTGTCTGCTACATGTCTTAACAGCCATCCAGGGCTGTGGCAGGTCTTCCTCTCAAGGTTGCCTGGTAACAGCTTTTACATCTGATGAAAAAAAAATGTGGCAGAACCAGACAACAGACACGGGGCTTCCTAGGGCTTATGTGAGGGGGTGGGTATCCAGGGTGGGGCAGATGCCTGGGCCAGGGCCAGGGCAGGCAGAGCCTGCAGCATCTCACCTCACTGTGGAGAGTACCAGGATGCGGCCCAGCCTGGCCTAGTGGGCATCAGTGGGGGTGGTAGGCTTGGGGGGCAGGCAAAGCCAGCCCAGGCCTGTAGGGGGGCAGCCAGCCTGGCATCTGCCCCCCCCACCGCCTGCCCCACACCTGCAGCTGGCACCTTTCACCCGGTGAGCCACAGCCGGTGCCACCACTCATTAGGTGATGATGTTACATTAATTACCTTAATTAAGCGGCACTGAGAGCTAATGGCTTGGGGGTGGGGGGTGGTGGTGACTGTTCCTAATTACCCTCCCAGTCAGACAGGAGTGAGGGGCACAGGGCTTGGCAGAAAAGGAGCAAACAGTTACAGAAAGAAGGGGAGGGGCCCATCAGGGGTGGGAGAAGGTGCCCCCTCCTCAGGGTCTGGCTCAGAGACCTGGACCTGCCATCCCCAGAGGGGAGGGTGCTGTCCCAGGACAGATGGGCTGGCTCTCAGCCCAGATCCAGGGCTCTGGGATGCGTGGGGGACAGGCCAGGAAGGGGAGACAGGCAGTGCTGCCCTGCTCCCCGCCCAGACTCTTCTCTGCCCCTTCCCTGGCTCCTCCATCACCTGCCTGATTCCCTCTACTGGGCTGAATGCCTCTCCTCTCTACCTCCATTCAGTCTCCAGAGTCACATCAAATGTCACCTCATTCCTTCCCTCCTCCATTCATTGGTCCATTTCATTCAATCAGACCATGGAGAAGCCAGTCTGGGCCCTGAATTTCAAGGCACCCCTCAAGGAACTCACAGTCTAGCTGGGGAGGTGCACAGCTATAAACATACCCATTGGAGACAGAGCAATGAGCTATGATGGGAGATACCCCAAGCTCTGGGGATCAGGAAAGAATTCCCAGAAAAAGTGAGGCCAGATTAGAGTCCTAAGGGAAGGTATAGCAGGATGACTCTTGTGGGCAAAGGGACCAGCAGGTGCAATAGGAGCTTGTGAGGAAAGTGTGCTTGGTCTGTTCCATTAGCTGCAAGCTGTTTAATGCAAAGTAAGAGTAGAGAACAAGGGAGGAAACGCTAGAGATGGGCCCAGAGGGACTGGCCTTGATTCAGAGGCCCTTGGGGGAGACGTGGGAGGTAGGATGGATTTCATTTGAGAAAAATGACTGCAGTGTGGGTGGAGGATGGTAGGAGGGGGCAAGCATGAGTGGAGTGACCAGTGAGGCAGCCACTATATCATCAGGGGAAGGATGACAGAGGCTGGACCACGTGGTGGTTGGGATAAGAGGGAGCAGTAGGCAGATCTGAGTTTGAGAGAGTGTCATGGTGACAGAACTCGGGGATGAGTTGGTGGACTCAGGGAACAGGGAGAGGGAAGGGCCAAGGTTGCACAGTTCCAGGGATGCTGTCTACAATGTACCGTGGGGGTGCTGCTCTAGGTTTCTGATTGGTTGGGGCCAGTCTCTAAGGATAGATGTAGAGTGTCAAGCAGGTTTAGAGCAACAAAAAGGAAGAATTGGGTTTGGAGCCTGTGCAGCAGCCATGAGGACCTACAGGCTCAGGTCTGGGGATTAAGAGAGCTGGTGGCTCAAACGGTAAAGAATTCCCCTCCAATGCAAGAGGCCTGAGTTTGATCCCTGGGTCGGGAAGATCCCCTAGAGAAGGGCATGGCTACCCACTCCAGTATTTTTGCCTGGAGGGTCCCATGGACAGAGGAGCCTGAAGCAGCTACAGTTCATGGGGTTGCAAAGAGGTGGACATGACTGAGCGACTAACATTTCATGCCACGGGAGGGGTGAGATGGTGCAGGAAGGCAGGGGGCAGGGGCTGGGTGCTAGGTCTGACTCTCCCAGCAGCTGGTCACCTTGGATGGTGCAGCCACGTCTGTCTTTCCCACCTTTGCATCCCAGGAGCCAGCAGAGCAGGCTGCTCAGAGGGTATTTGCTGAAGGGAATGAGTGAGTGAATAAACGTGCAAGTGAGGCTCCAGGGCTCTCAGAGGCCCAACCAGGCTACCCTGAGTCCTCTTTGACTCAGACACCTGGATTCAGACACTCACCCAATCCTCTGCCATCCATGGCTAGAGCCCCTCCTCGGGCTCTCCTGAGCTCCTGATTAAACTCCTGGGGGAAGACGAGGGGCACACCTGCCCCTCCTGCCACCCCCTCCCAGCCTTGGCACTGCTGGGTGGGAACAGGAGCTCTCCACTTCCCGATGCACAGGGCAGAATCCAACCACGGTTTAGGCCCATCACCCGACCCTGCTCCTAGGCCCCTTCTCCCACTGATGACCTGGCACATCCCCACCTCCTTCCAGTAACCAGCACCTTTCTGGAAAGATAAGACACTGACCCCAGTTTTTCCTCTGCCAGATCCAGGTCACTCACCTTGATTTCCACACCGTAGCCAGGGTAGACAGAGATGTAGTAGAAACAGTCCAGGCCGACATCAGGGGGTGAGTTGGAGGCTGTGGGGGAGTCCAGAGAGCCCTCTGGGCCTGAGAAATTCCAGCTGCAAGGGCCTGGAAGGCAGGGGGAGACATAAGCTAAACTTAGCTCTGGCAATTTGGGTCCAACGATGGCTGCCGTGTGTGTGTGTGTGTGTGTGTGTGTGTGCATGTCTGGTATGTGATGACACTCACTCTTTGGGAGCTCTATTACCCTGTTGAAAGCAGGGTACCACCTTCTCTTGAGCACCTACTGTGTGCAATCTTATCTCGGTTCTTACAGTGACCCAGTGAGGTGGGTCTTCTTATTGCCATTTTACAGAAGAGGCTCAGGGAGGTTAGATAAAATCCCTAAGGTCTGGTGTGCATGCAAAGGCACTTCAGTCGTGTCCGACTCTTTGCGACCCTAAGGACTGTAGCCCATCAGGCTCCTCTGTCCATGGAGTTCTCCAGGCAAGAATACCGGAGTGGGTTGCTGTGCCCTCCTCCAGGGGATCTTCCCGACCCAGGGATCGAACCCACATATCCTGCGTCTCTTGCACTGGCAGGTGGGCTCTTTACCACTAGCGCCACCTGGGAAGCCCCAAGGTCTGGGGTTTGAACCTCAAATCCTTCCAGTCAGGATTTGAACCTGGGTCTGGTTCCAGTCCACATGCTCCCTGTGGGTTGGCCCTTGCTGCCAAAGGGCAAGGCAGGCCAGCACAGAGACACAGAGAGAGGAATCCAGAGGGCCCCCAGCTTCCCCATCCCCCTCTCTAGATGGGGATCTGAGCCAGCAAGTAACTGACCTGGTGGCTGGACTGTGGTGACGGCGGTGGTAATGATGGTACTGGTGCTGGTGGTCTCCTCATCGTCCCCTGAAGCCGTGGAGGTGGCGACGGTCCCCTCCATCCCGAGCCCTGTGGTCTGGGACATGACCCCTGGAGCCCAGGGCCTGCCTATGTCTCCAGGACCCTCTGGGGTTGGAGTCCATGCTCCACTAGGGGGTGTAGTATTGGGCCTCTCCCCTGGGCCTGGGGTGGGCACTGCCATGCTGGGCCCCGGAGGTAGGGCAACTGTGATACGAAGTGCAGGGGGTTCTGACTCCAGGCTCCAGGGTCCTTCCCTGGACTGGGGTTGAGTAGGTGCTGCCACCATGACTGGAGTGGGGCTGGTGAAGACGGGGCGGCTGTCCTGGTTGGCCAGGCGGGGCAGGGGACTCGCTGTAGGTGGGTCAGGCCTCAGCTCGTCCTTCTCCTGCCCCTCTTGTAGGAATTCCTCCAGCAGGGGGTGGTGGTTAAGCAGCTTCAGGGTAGGGGCCGTTGTGACGAAGTGGACGCCTGGTTCTGGCTGCTCAGGTGTAGGGGCCACTGTCAACTCTCCATCCATCTCTTCCAGGCCTGGGGCCTGCCCTTCCCCTTCCGTGGGGGCCTCCAAGGAGAGTCCTGAAATGATAACAAATGCTCAGAGATTCTCCTCCTGTGCCACAGTGAGCAGCAGCACACCCAGTCCAGGCAGTGGGAGACCCATCTCTCTTTTGACCGAGAGCCTTGGGGAGTGTCCTCACGGCTGAGAATCATGGAGCTATAGAGTTTGAGAGCTGAAAGTGAGATGATAACACGCATTTCCAGGATGGCACATGAGAGATCTCTTCTCCCCACCAACACCAGAGGCAGCCATTACTAATCTGCTGCTGCTGACAAGTGCTCAGTTGTGTCTGACTCTGCACTGTGGCTTGTCAGGCTCCTCTGTCCCATGGGATTTTCCAGGAAAGAATACTGGACTGGGTAGCCATTTCCTTCTCCAGGGGATCTTCCCAGCTCAGGGATTGAACCCAGGTCTCTTGGGTCTGCTGCATTGGCAGGCGGATTCTTTACCAGTAGCACCACCTGGAAGGCTAATCTGTCATCGCACTACTTCTTGGTTGTTCTCAGATTCGGCCTCAGAATCCTTCTTAACACAGCACTCTAGGTAGCCGTGCCTGACGCCTCAGACACACATGTTGAACAAATATTTCCAATCCCTAATGTAGTTCAAAGGCCTGCTGTTGATGAGGAAACAAGGTCAAAGAAAGGAAATGACTTGTTCGAAGTCAACCACCAGTCAACTGAAGGTCAGAGATGACACCCTTAGCAAGAGTGACTTTTCTGCCTGAGATTACAGGGCCTTGCATTCAAGCTCACTTTCTATTCTCAGTGAAATTGCTGGTCATTAGTCTCAGGAATTACTTCACATATTTGGGATTTTATTTTAGACTCCTTCATGGGTTCATGATGACTTTTTTGTTAGGGTCCCATTACACCTGATTTCTCTCACTTTCCATAAAATCATTCCTTTTGTCTCTCTCGCTCTTTTTTGTCCACCAAGAACAGTAATATGAATAGAGTAAGAGAAGCTAAACTCTGGAGTGAGGCAGATATAACTTCAAATTTGTCACCATGGGACTGTGTGACTTTGGGCAAATAAACTCTCTGAACCTTATTTTTCTCATCTGTAAAATGATGTTTCTTTTCTAGGATTAACTGAGACAATATTGCTTCCCTTTCCCATTTGCTATGTCTTTCTGAATTCTCTTTATCTTTTTTTTTGACACAAGCCAGGATCCATCTAGGGTAGGGGTCTAAAGTAGGGTCATCTGCATGTCACCCCCAATCCATGGCAGACATTGTTAACCAATGTTGATTATTTCTTGCTGAGGCCACATGGGACTTCAGAATCCTTCTCAACACAGTTATGCAGGCAGCCACTACCAATTGATTAGATAGGCTATGGAAGAAGAAACATGTTTGTTGTTCCTGGTCTGAGGTTGCTATGCTATTGATTGTATTGACTTATTTAACCACATCATAGCTGGAGAGATGCTGCATATTCTACGTTGGCCCACCAGGCTCCCCAGATCCCGGACTGTCAGAAAAAAGGTCAACGGATGTTGGCTCCAGATACATTTCACATAGAATTTTGCCAGTTTCGAGAAGGCTGGGAAGATATTCTGATTTGAACAACTCTCAAAATGGCTGCATGAGGACTCAAAGGGAAACACAGCCAGGGTGAGATAACAGTCGGCAAGGAGAAGGTTGGTTCCTCTGCACATCCGATGGTGGGGCTGTCATTCCACACCCACCCCGTGGATTGGCAGGCACGAGGATGCAGCAGATGGCCTACATTCTGTTCGGGAGACCATGGCAGCTCTGATGTGTTAGACATTTGGGAGGAGGGAGGAAACTGGGGTGGGGGAGGTGGCTGCAGGTCAGAGGGCCCTCTGCTGCTCTGGGTCAGAGGGGTCCGGGGGCCCAAAGCCTTGAGAAAGCAGGACCAACCCCTATTTCTCAGGACGCTCACTAAAACAGCCCATCTGTGCCTTGGCATTCTGTACCAGACACTTACAACGCGGTGCCCAAACTAGATACACAGCCAGGCCCACACCCCCTGGAGCAGATGGTCTGCCAGTGTCCTGTGTCTTTCTTCTGAGTCCGTGGTGGAGGGTCCAGGGAGTGCCTGTAACCTGCCAGGACAGGACTGCTCTCTGCCCAGCCCTCAGATGTCACACTGTCTTTGCCAGGTGACCTGAGACTAATCTTAGCATCTCACAAGGAAGAAGAGCCTTTCTCATCAATCACACAGACTGGAGCCTTAGGGTTCTGGTGTCTCTTTCCAGGGTGGCCCAAGAAGAGATGACTCTCCCAGGGCAGGCACCTGCAGGAGTCTTCACTGGGAGAGGGAATGCCTCTGTCTCAGGAAGGGACCAGAGTGTGGCACGGCTCCTCCCGCCGGCTGCCAGGTGGGTGCTCGGCAATGGAGCAGAGCTAATGGGCACCTCCCGTCACTGTCGATTGCACTGATTGTGTTATCTGGGGGGACTGAGCACTTGGTTAAATGGGATGGAGATAGCATATCAAACGAGCAAATTGATTCCACAATCAGCTGCCGCTTGGTCCCTGAGGGTGCTCCCCACTGTCAGAGAGGGTAGGATAATCTGTGGGAGACAAGCCATTTCTACGGAGAGGGCGTCTCCAGACACTCTGGTGATTCTGATGGAAGCCTATGGCCCTGTGACCTCCCTCACCAGAGAACCTGGGGTTCTCTCTGCCTGCGCTGACTGAGATCAAAGGTATAGAGGCCAACAAAGAGGGTGTGATACACAGGAGGTGTGTGTTAACTGCTCAGTCATGTGTGACTCTTTGCGACCCCATGGACTGCGGCTCCTCTGGCCATGGGATTTTCCCGGCAAGAATACTGGAGTGGGTTACCAGGTGTCGGGGGCCAAATGCCCAGTCTCTTCAGATACCTTAATGTGTACCAGACACTGAGTCAGGCCGTCCCCAGATCTTGGATTATGTGACACTACAAGTCTGTGAGGTGAGACTTTTATTCCCACATTACTGGAAAAGAACTGGAAGCCTAGAGAAGTAAGGTGACGACCTGCCTGGGGCACAGCGGTGGAGCTGGGATCTGAACCTACCTTGATCTGGTTCAAAAGCCCTAGTCTTTGCAGGACACCAGTCTGCCTCACAGGAGGAGGGGACTGGTGTTCCCCAGCAGAAAGCCCTCTAGCCAGTACAGGAAGCTAAGGCCCAGAGAAAGGACTGGACCCATCCACGGTCTGATGCAGGTTGGAAGCGGAGCTGGGGCCAGTTTCTGGCACCTGGGACCTAAGCTGAGTCTGAGCCGAGCTGGGCTCCCAGAAGGCCTTTGGGCTGGGACCCAGGGAGTTCCATTCTGTGCCCAAAGCGCATCTGAGTCTGGAACTCAAAACCAGAGGCCAAGGACACTGCTTCACAGGGAGGGGGCACCGTGTCACACAGGCACTGGGGTTTAGATGTCAGCTCTGCCACTTAAAAGTCAAGGGAGCCCAGGCCAGTCACCGCTGTGTCCTGAGCTGTAAAACGGGCGCTTTGGAAAGGTTTTATGAGAATCTTAATGTTCTAAGTAGCAGGGGTTTCTGGGGGGAAGGGTGGTGGTGGGGATACAGAAGGTGAGGCCACACTCCGAGGGGGGCAGCCCTCTGGGATTGGGAGAGGCTGGCCCGGGTGAGGCCACCCTCTCCTTCCTGGGGGACCATGTTCCCTGTTGTATAGCAGTGTGTGTGACCTCGAGGATGTCAGTGTTGTTGGCATCTGTTAAAGGAGTATAATATTGTACCACATGGTGCAAAGGACCGCCGCCTCCACGGCCGGCATGGAGCTGGGGGACAGTGGCCCATAGTCATACAGCCCCCCAGGATCCCCCGGCTGCCCGGTCCACCCGGTGCCTGGACACAGGAACGCACTCCCTGGGCGGCCGCTCCCTCCCCCGCTCTCGAGGGCCGGGACACCTTCTCCGCTCCCAGCTCCCCCGCTGGCTGGCGGAGGCCCGGAGCTTCCCGGCAGCCCCCAGCCCCGGTGTGGCCCCGCCGCCACCGCCGCCTGGGCCCTCCCCCCACATTAGCTCTTAAGCTATGCAAATAGACATCGGAGGGAGCCCTGTTTAAAGTATTTAGACGAAATGAAAAAAGGCTTTCATCGGCACTAATGAGCCATTCAGGATGCCTCCCCGGTGGATTCTCTCCCGCTCCGCCTCCCGGCCCTCGCCGCCTGCTGTGGCCCTTCTTGGGATCGGAAGCCCCCTCCTCTCGGCTCCAGCCGGGTCTTCCCAGGGATAGCCACCGGCCCCGCCCCCTTCCTTCCCTGGATCCAGCGAGTTGAAGGTGGAGTTGAGGCGGCGGGTGAAGCATCCTCCACCCCCACAGACTGGGATCCAAATGGGGCGGGGTGCTCACCTCTGATTTGGGAAGCCCATAACGACTGGGGACTCTTCTTCATAGCTTCCAGGGGTAGTGTTTTGTCCCTGTCTGACAGATGGGGAAACTGAGGCTCAGTGAGGCCCAGGATGTTGCCAGGGGTCACAGCATGGGTGGGCTGAGGAGCTTGAACTGGTTTGTATGCAGGCAATGGGGGAGGGTGGTAGTCTTTTCTTTTGGCCACCCCAGGCAGCAGGCAGGTTCCCCCACCAGGGGTGGAACCCTCCCCATGCAGTGGAAGTGCAGAGTCATAACCACTGCACCACCAGAGAAGTCCAGGGTGGTGGTCTTCATGCAGTGTAGACCTGGGGCAGCTGCTGCACCAGGCCCAGGTGGGCTGCCTGCTTAGGGCTACTGTTTCTGCAGATCTCTCTGCTCCAGACAGAAAAACCTCAGGTTCCAATCCCCCATCTATCTCTCACTAGCTGTGTGACTTGAGCTGGGCATTTGCTTCTTCATCTGTGGAGTGGGGTCCTCCTGGTTTGGGGACGGCCAATTAGAGACAGGCCCCTCTGCCGCCCTGCCCCTCATCCTCTGCCAGGGCAGGAGGGGCTTGCTGGTCTCAGAGGCCAGCACATGGAGGGGGGCCCCAGAGTCCTCAGACAGGTCAGGCTTGATCCCCACTTGTGGCAGCACCAGCTTTCGGCTGTGGGGAGCATGCCTGCTGGTGGGTACAGGGGAAGTCTAGGGGTTACAGTGGGCAGGGAGCCTGCCCCTTGGGGCTCTGGAGGTTAAGCTGGCCCAGCATAGGGAGAATGAGAATTTAATGGGATCCATTTATTATCCCATAAAAGCTAATGAGTTTATTCTGGAGGTTCCCTGGCCCCTTTCAAGTTTTAATAGGGGATTAGTGAGGGCCTGGCCCCTGCAGACCCCCATTATCCTAGAGCCCGAGGGCAGGAAGAGAGGCCCCCGGAGTAAGAGCACTTGGGGCCCCCCAGAGCCAGAGCCTGGTGTCCACAGTGACAGTTTCACTGGGTCCAGGCCTGCCTCCTGAACTGAGGGCCCCCAGCTAGAGGCTGGCAGGGTCACAGAGGGCCCCTGAGGCCTGAGTCCCTGTGCCACTACTGACATACTCACCCCACAGTATTCCTGTGTCTGAGGTAGGTTTTCTGCTGTTGACTTCTTGTATTAACAGGAAAGGCAATATAAACCCAATGGAACAGATGGGGAAACTGAGGTCTAGAGCTGGGGTGTGGCTTCTCCAAGATCACCCAAAAGCTATGGTAGAACCAGAATGGATACTTTCTGCCTCCTGTTCTTTGGAGCCAGACAGCTGTCGTTCCTCGTGCTCGTGTGCTAACCAGGCACTCAGCACCTTCACATGTAATCACCTATCCTCCCCAGAGATAGAGCCATTTGAAGCCCAGAATGGTTAAGTAAGCTGTCTAAGGTTTCACAGCCAGTGCGTGGCAAGCCTGGGACTAGGACCCAGAGCTCAGTAGCTCCATCACTCAGCTTTGTCTGCTGCTGCCACCGGCCCTCAGCTGTCCCTCTTCACTATCTCCCCATTAACTGGCCACCACTATTCTGGGGCACTCATGCTGAGAGCCCTGCAGCTTAGGGTGATGGGAAGGAGGTCCTGGTGGCGTCCTGGAGGGGCCATTGTGGGGGTGGACAGTGGTTTGAATGGAGGAGAAACCCTCCAAGGGAACTCTGCCAAAACAGGTGCCTTCCCCCTTCTGCCCCATTTGCTCACTTCTTTGCCTCTTTAAGGGCTTCCCTGGTGGCTCAGAATCTGCCTGCAATGCAGGAGACCCGGGTTCAATTCATGCGTTGGGAAGATGCCCTGGAGAAGAGAATGGCTACCCACTCCAGTATTCTTGCCTGGAGAATCCCATGGACAGAGGAGCCTGGTGGGCTACAGTCCATGGGGTCGTAAATAGTTGGACTTGACTGAGCAACTATCTAACAGTCTTCTTTAAACTTTCCCCATCCTACCATACCCAGCTCCAGTCCCTCCTGGGCAGCAGGGAGCCACCCTTGCCTGGCCCATGGGGTGACAACAGTTCTCTCCTCTGATCTCCTGGTGGCACTTCTTGGTGGACCCTCAGCATGGGTACAGCTTGTGCCCATGGCCAAGGATCTAGCACAAGGCACATCTCTCTTCCTTCATCTCTGCTCGTAGTTGCTGACCCTGGGGCCAAGCACAGTGCAGGGTGGGCTCAGGATTCTGCGTGTTTGCACACTCAGAAGGCTTCCTGCTCCCCAAAGTACTTGGCCCTTGGCCAGTAGGGGTGGGCAGGGGAGGGTGGGTGTGTCCTGAAGGGAGAAGATGGGCAGTCAGCCCTTGGCAGTGCCCCAGCACAGCCCCAACTGGCACTTGATGAAGAGTCTCTACCGGCACGAGCTGGTGGGCCTCCAGACTCAGACTATCCTCCCTTCCTCTGCCATTGACCACTGCCCCATTGCACCCTCTTACTACCTTCTCTTGGCCAACTTGTGGCAGTTTGGTCAAATCTGGAGCACAGAGATGAATGGGGCACCTCCTCTCGGCTGGGATCCAGGCAAGAAAGTGGCCAGTCCCCAGAATCTGAGCTCTTGTAGCCTCTGTGAACATCTCAGCCCACCCTCATTCACACAGGAAGAAACGGAATCCAGAGAGGTTTCCCAGGTCACACAGCAAACCTGGGGCAGGGCTAGAACTCAAGATGTTGGGGCTCAAAGAGCATCTGGCCCAACTGTTCTGAACAGTGAATGCTTCACTACTCCTGGGGCCATCTGCCATCTGAGGGTATACCTCCAGCGACAGGAGGTGTGCCAGGAGCAGCTACCACCCCCACTGTACTAGGGGGGGTGGGTAACCCTGGGCTTCATCAGCTCCAGGGTTGGGGTCTTCTTGCCAGATGCAGGGAGTGTGGGTGGGTGTAGCAGGCAACAGCCAGGAGTCGGCCCGCCAGTCCTGGTCCTGCCCCTATGAGGTTAATCCCTCTGCAGAAATCACTCCCCCAACCCAAGCCTCCATTTCCCCATCAGTAAAACAGAGAAGGTATCTAAGGGCCCTGCCCAGTCTCACTTTCCAGGATCCAGTGACCCACAAAGGGCTCCATGGATAAAAAATACAGAAGGCCACTGTTTACTGGTGGCTCAGACGGTAAAGAATCTGCCTGCAATGCAGGAGACCTGGGTTCGGTCCCTGGGTTGGAAAGATCCCCTGGAGGAGGGAACGGCTACCCACTCCAGTATTCTTGCCTAGAGAATTCCACGGACAGAGAAGCCCAGTGGGCCACAGTCCACGGGGTCACAAAGAGTTGGACATGACTGAACGAGTAACATTTTCATTGTTTACTGAGAATTTATCACACGCCTAGCACCATTAGAAGTGCTTTACCAGAATCAACTCATTTAACCTCCCACAATTACTCTGAGATATGAACTTTCATAGATGAAGAAACAGGGACCCAGGGAAGGGCAATTGTCAAGTTACCGGTTTGGAGGTGTCAGATTCAAACGTAGACGCCTTGCAGCCCTAGAGCAGTGCTGGCTAATAGAACTTTTTGTGATGATGGAAATGTTTTATATTTGCATGTGTGACATGGTAGTCAGTGGCCACACATGGCGAGTGAGCCCTTGAAGTGTGGCTAGTGAAACTGAGGCACCAAATTTGAAATTCAATTTCATGTTCATGAATTTAAACTGCCACATGTATGTAGTAGCTACCGTGATGGAAAGTGCAGCTCTATCACCTGACCTCTTGACCCCAGCAGTATTCACTTTTCAGAAGGGAAGAGCCTGGCCAGTGTGGGGGTGGGGGAATGGCATTCCAGAGAAGATTAAGATGGGCTGGCAGTGTCTACCCCTCTCTTTGGGCCTGGGGCCAGGCAGGAAGAGGTGACAAGGAGTCCTGGGACTCCCTTACGTTTTTCATAAAGGCCTCAAGAGAGGGGCCTGTCAGCCATTCAGTCCATCAACCCATGATGTCTGCTTCCCAACCTTGTCCGAGCACTGGTGTTCTGAGAAGTGGGGTGTTCAGTGGGCAATTTGGGGAGCTCGGGCAGAGCCACTGTAGGAGGTCTTCATGGATGGAGGGCAGCCAGGAATGCTTGGCCCTGGATGGGCTCAGGGTGTGTGGCATTCTATGAAACAATGCCTGCTGTGCTGGCCGACCTGCCCCTACCTCCCTGCCCAGCCAGACACATGCGGGCAGGGAGCCTGGCCTGGCCACCACCCCAGGGCTCCTGGGGCAGCCCCAGAGTAGTTGCCTGACCTTGGGCCCAGGGGAGGGCCTCACACTGAGCACCCTCCATGGGTTAGGGAGGACTTCCTAGGGAGCTGTCTTCTGCCCAGAGCAGTGCCTTTTATTCCTGGAATCAATATTTTACACTTTACATGTGAAGAGACTGAGGCTGAGAGGCAAAGTGATTCATCCTAGTTCACATGGGAGGGAATTAGCAAATAAGGGGCTTGAACTAGGTCTTCCTGCTCCACAGCCTGGGCTTAAGTTTTTACTGCAGAGTTGCTGCTTCACATGTGATTATGTGGGCCTATGTGTACACCTGAGTGTATGTGCCTGCACGCACGCGCATGTGTAGTTCCAGACACACTAACATAAGTCGTTTCCACTTGTCCTTGCCTGTGGATGCCATACCCTAGAACCCGGCCTCACGGTCCTCAAGTCTGGGCAGCTCTGCCTCCCAGAAGTGATGCCTTTCTCCCAAGGGCAGCTGGGCTCCCTCCTTCTCACTCTGCCACCTTTTTGGACCTCGCCTTGACCCTTCCTAGAGCCCTGTGGCCGGGACAGCTCCCCAGGCTCTGGGTGTGTGGCGGGGAGAAGGGACAGGGCTCTGGGCTCCTGCCCTCTCCTCCCCACAGCCTCCTCCCTCCCGTAAGGCTGTGACCAGGGGCTCAGGGTACAGGGAGCTCCCAGCTAACTGCCACGTTCGCCGCTTTCCAATTTAAAATCTAATATGGTCTCGCCACTGCAGAGCTGGGGGCTGGAGAGGTGATTAATGAGGCCTCTGCTACAGCGTCACCTGCTGTGCTCTACACCTTCCCCTGCGGCCCTGTGTTCTCCCTCCTGCCTGCCCGCTGCCCCCGGGGACCTGGGGGTCCTAATCCTGCCGGCTCACAGTCCCTGGTGCTTGGCAGGAGGCACGGGAGTTGGGGGCCTGAGGTGGGGGATTGGGAGAGAACTAAGGGCTGGGCTTGGGGGGCAGCAGGACTGATGGCCATCCCTGGGGCAGGCTGGAAGAAGGAGGAGGAACACTGGGCATCCTTGGGCATCACCTCCCTCACCACCAGAAAGCTGATCAGTCTGCCGAACTCCACTCCATCATGCCCACTGGCAGGAACACTGGCCAGGGCAGAGGAGGGACGTGGCCCCAAGCTGGGTGTTCAGGTCAGCCCTCCCCCAGCACCAACAGCTCCCACCACCTCCTCAGTGACAGCAGGGATTATATTTCTCTGACTGGAAACCTTGGAAATGTCAGCTGGGATGAGGAAGGCTGTGAAGGCAGAAAGATATTCTCCTTGGAGCTGGTACCAGCCCAGTGGTGGAGTTAGGGAACAGGAGGGTTGTTCTAAGGAGGAATGGCCATCCCCTCCATCCTCTGCCCCCTGCCCAAGTTCAGACACTGGTCAAGGAGAATCCCTCCCAGCCGCTGAGCCCAGCAAGGCACCAGGACCCGAGATCGGGTACCACCCTGGGTCCTAGATCAGCATCTCTGGGTTGCTGCCCCTTCCCAACCCTCTCTGAAGTTCAAAAACTGGCCGTACTTAGGTGGCTCCCAGGTCCTGTGCCCACCTCTGAGCCTGGTAGCCCCAACATTCTGTGGCCTTTAGTCAGAGGACGAGGCTCACTCTGTGTACCAAGGGTCCAAGTGACCTTGTGACCTTTGCCCTGTGGCTGGTTCTGTCAGCTATATCTGGGAGGAGATGGGTTGAGGGAGTTGGCTGAGCCTAGACCCCCAGCTGCCCTGATCCTCAATGCTGAGGAGGGGTCTCTCTCCCCTGGAGGAGCCTGGTGAGGCCTTGTCAGAGCCATCTCCAGCGTGGGAGGTAGCTTTGCCACTGACAGGCTGTGTGACCTTGGGCTTTTCTTGCTCTCTCTGGGCCTGCTTTGGCTTTCCATGTAGTACTTCCTTCCTGGTTTCTTCTAGGTTCTGTGGGTGGGTGGGTGAGTGGGTGGAGAGCCCCTCTACTCTCAGTGCCCAAGTGCAGAATTGATGGAGCCTCATGGTGGGCAGTGGTAGAGGCGGAGGGGGCCTGGCAGGGCAGGTGACCATGCTCTGTTGACTTGCCCATTTCCTCTGGTTGTTGCTGGGCCCCGGTCTCCTCATCTCCAGCACCAGAAGACCGTGTGTGTGTGTGTGTGTGCGTGTGGGTAGGGTAATCTCATCCAGGTATGCTCTCTCCCTTGACTTCCTGCCACTTTGAACCCCATTCTGCCCTTCCAGCTTCTATGGGGGAAACTCTGAGAGTCCTGCCTTACTTCTAAATGTCCTGTGGAAGAGTCCCTGGAGGCCTGGGATCTGCACTTAGAGGCTTGGAGGGGGCAGAGAAAGGGCAGCCTGGGACCTTCTCCTGGTGGCATGGGGCCTAAGCTTCCCCAGGGCATGGCCCCTGTACCTGTGGACCATCCCAGTCTCCCCTTGTTTCCATGGGACTCTGAGGCTCCCCAGGCTCAGCTTGTCCTCCCCACTTCCCCCAGCAAGCCCGAGTGGGGGAGGGGAGGGGTACAGAGCTGCTAAAAATAGCAGCAGCAGCTCAAGTCTCCTTGAGGGGTCAGTGGAGCCCAAGATTGGGGAGGAAGAGAGTGGAATGGGCTCTGGGGAGAGGAGAGACCAGCAGAGCTGAGACCTGCAGTTCCTGCACCCAGGGCCACAGAGTCCCAGGGTATGGGGACAGGAGTGCACAGACATGCAGGGACATATGGACACAGACACCCAGGGTTAAATGGACCAGCCAGGGCAAGATGTATACAGACATGGCTACCTGCAAATCTGGGGCTTCTTCTCCTCCAGACCCCCTGAGAACACCAGATGGACTCAGCTGTGCGGCCCCTAATCCCTCTGTCTCCTCTCTTGCCCCAACCTTGCTCTGACTTCTTCCAAGGACCCTGCCAGGTGGAGTGTGTGTACGCCTTGAGTTGAGAAGGCTAAGTCCTCTCCCCGTGTCCCTGCCAGTCTCTTCTGCTTGAGGCCGAGGGCAGTGAAGGACCCGGGAACACCAGGGGTAGCATCAGGAATACAAGTGAAACAGACTAGGCTCAGGGCAGCACCCGACCTGAACAGCAGGCCTAGACTGGCAGGTAGGGTAGGGGGATGAGCGGGAGATGGCTGGACCCAAAAGATCAAGGCTAGAACTCTGTCAGAAGGTGGGAAGAATGGAGTGGGCAGTGAAGGAAGGCGGACAAGGGGAGGCTGGACAAACAGATGCACTGGTGACCTCCATCAGACTAGCCTTGTTTGGTCCCTTACACCTTTCCCTGGAGATGCCAGGGGCTCTTCTGTCCTCAAAAGAAAGTGAATCCCTCTCCCCCACTTCCTCTAACCAGCCAGAAAATAGGACCTCACAACAGGAGGGAGCCTGCCAGCTGCCTGAGCAGATGTTTTAAATCACTAGCACATCCCCTTGCTGGATATAAATGATATCTCAGAATGTCCATCAGAGCAGCAAGCCAGGGTGAAGGCCCTTAGAAGCACCCTACCCCCAATGGCTAGTTTCAGCTTCCTAGTCAGGCCTGGGCCAGCTTGTGCTCACTGCCCACCCCTAACTTATAGGCCAGCCCTAGACTCCTCCGCTTTCTGATCTGCCCCTCCAGTGACTACCTGGAAATCAGCCCCTCCTGGTGCTGGACAGCTCCGGCTATAGGCATATGCTCCTCTTAAGCAGGGCTTCCAGTTTCTTCCCTGTCACCAACTCCTCTGATTTTCTTTGATCTGGATGCTGTTTTTTGAAAGAGGTGGGACAGGTGCCATGAATTCCTGAGGAAACTGAGACACAGGGGAGTGACATGATTTGCCCCAAGTCACCTAGGTAGTAAGGGCTTCCCTGGTGGCTCAGCCAGTAAAGAATCTGCCTGCTATGCAGGAGACCTGAGTTCAATCCCTGGATAGGGAAGATCCTCTGGAGAAAGGAATGGCTACCCCCCTCTAGTATGCTTGCCTGGGAAATCCAATGGACAGAGGAGCCTGGAGGGCTACAGTCGATGGGGTCACAAAACAGCTGGACATGACTGAGCGACTGAGCACACACAGCAGCAGCACCTAGCTAGTAAGAGCCAGTATCAGGTTTAAACCCCGGGAGTCCTGGCCCTCTGACCAGCATCCTTCTAGTCATGTTCTTCCTTTGGGGCCACCCCCTCCCCGCTGAGGCACAACTTGGTTCTCCACACGGTGCAGTATCCCCCCTTACAGGCTCTGGGGCTCCCTAGGCACCTGCTGGCTGGTGGGACCGGGGCCAGACGCTCAGCAGGTGGCTGCTTGGGGGACAAAGGAGCTGATGCTCAGCTGCTGGGCTGCAGGGAGGGAGGGAGAAGCTGTGGGTGGGGGGAGGGGAGGAGGGATAGGGGCTGGGAGTGGGAGGGGCTGGGTCTGCTTCTGTGCCTTTAATAAGGAGACAGAATGCAAAGCGGGGTAAAACAGCATGCAAATGAACATCTGTTGGGGGCTGCTCTGTGGTTCAGGCACTTTTCACAGGGGCCCTGCAGTTCTGCCCTTGCAGCCCATGACCAGCTGGAAGGAGAGTCCTGAGGGTAGAGAGAGGAGTCAGTGGGAGGGGAGGTGTGGGTGACTGGGGGAGATGCTGAGGTTTTTGCCAGGGTGCAGGAGTCCAACTGGGCTCCTGGGGACTTCACTGCGGGAAGGGAGAGACCCCCACCTTGGATTATTCTGCAACACTTGTGGTTCAGTGGCAGGTTCGGTTCAGTTCAGCTCAGTTGTGTCTGACTCTTTGCAACCCCATGGACTGCAGCACACCAGGCCTCCCTATCCATCACCAACTCCCAGAGTTTACTCAAACTTATGTCCATTGAGTCAGTGACGCCATTCAACCATCTCATCCTCTGTCATCCCCTTCTCCTCCCACCTTCCACCTTCAATCTTTCCCAGCATCAGGATCTTTTCAAATGAGTCAGTTCTTCACATCAGGTGGCCAAAGTATTGGAGTTTCAGCATCAGTCCTTCCAGTGAATATTCAGGACTGATTTCCTTTAGGATGGACTGGATGGATCTCCTTGAGGAGGGACTCTCAAGAGTCTTCTCCAAAACCACAGTTTGAAAGCATCAATTCTTTGGTGCTCAACTTTCTTTATAGTCCAACTCTCACATCCATACATGACTACTGGAAAAACCATAGCCTTGACTAGACGGGCCTTTGTTGGCAAAGTAATGTCTCTGCTTTTGAATATGCTGTCTAGGTTGGTCATAACTTTTTGGTGGCAGGAGGGACCCTGTATCTGCTCTGCCTTCTTGGGGGGTTAAAGGGACCCTCAGACCCAGCAGAGATGGGAAGAGTTGTGATGGAGGGCACCAAGCAAGCCTGGCCCAGAGATCCCAGAGTCTTGCTGGGGCCCTCAAAGACCAAAAAGATGAGCCCTCTCACTGCAGGTAAGAAACTGAGGCTCAGAAGAGTCCCTGGCTAGGAATCTCTTGTCCTTTTGAAGGTGAGTGGTTGGATGCTGTTTAGCAACTTTTTTGTATCGCATTCAATTAAAATCAGAGAGTCTGTAGTGTAGGTGGTGAGGCAGTCGCAGCTGAGCTTGTGGAGATTAAGGGCAGGGATTACGTTGTATTCCTGCCTATTAAAGCACCTGATAGGTGCTGAAAATAGAGAGGTGTTGCATGGAGAGGGGATGGGTGGGTGAAGGATGGATAGGCTAAGTTCCTGATGTGGGGTAGTGTTGAGAGAAGAGAGAGAACCCTGGGGGCTGGATGATCAGATAAAGAGGGAATGGTTGAACTGAAACAAATAGAAGGTTCCAGGTATAGCATTCCAGGTATGGGAAAATGGCTAAGGGAAAATGGAGAGGTTGGACTGAACAAGGCATGTACAGGGTCTAGGGTTCACTCTCTCTCTGTCTCTCCATTGCCCCTTTCCCACCCACTCATTCCTTCTCATCTCCTGGCAGAGCCCCTTGTCACTGCTGGGCCCAGCCAGGACCCCACCCCACCCCCACCCCCCATCCCTGGCTCCTTTCCACCAGCCTGCCTGCCAGCCAGGCTGCAGACTCTGCAGCCTGAGACCCAGATTGTTGTTAGAGAAGTGGCAGGTTTGTTTACTCCAGAGCCCGCCGAGAAATCTCAACAATCAATGGCCAACAACACTGCCGGCGCTGCGGCATCGATCCTTGCCTCCAAGGGCTGGCAGCCCGGTGGCAGGTGGGCAGGTGGAGGGAAGCTGGGGCAGGCTTGGTGCCCAGTCCTGTCCAAGAGCTGAGATTCAAGGCAAGTTCGGGCCTTCCCCGCCAGGGGCTGAACCTCAGCAGCAGTGGGGGTACCGGCTAGGTGGGGCAGCCCAGGTTCAGGACAGGAGTGACTGGTATTCTCATTCACTAAGTCTCCTAAAAGATCAGAGAGTAAGAGTTATCCAAGGTCACTGGTCTCTGGGCCAAGACTTCAGGGTTCACTTGACCCCCAGTCCTGTGCTCTATCCTGACCTCCAAGTGTCAGAAAGGGTGTTTTTTTCTTCTGCCCTCCAAGGACTGAGCCAGATAAAATATCCCTAATCTGCAGCAGTAAGGACTGAGGGTAGATGTCAGGAAAATAAGCCACTGTCATCACCAGAAACGTGCTAGAAGAAAGTCAGGGGCCATTTATATCTTGGGTCTGTCTGAACATGGCCTTGAACTTGGCTTATAAAATGCAGATAACAGCTTCTACCTCACAGAGATGATATGGGACTAAATGAGCTAATGTTTAATATATAAAGCACTTAGTACAGTGCCTGGCACATTAGTTGGTAACTAATAAATACTTGCTATTATTGTTGCTACTACTATTAATAGGATAGTGATACTCTCCTGGGTTCTCATCTGTTTGTACTGAAGATTTGCCTTAGGGTGGGGGAGTAGGCACAGTGCTGGCTGCAGCCAGATTTTGCAAAATGGGGAGGCACTTTCGAGTCATTTTATTACTTACTGGCTTTAAGCCCAGGGTAAGTAACTTAATCTCTGAAACTCAGTTTTCCTATCTATAAAGTGGAGATAACTAGTCTCTGGTTTTATTAAATAGAAAAGGCTTAAAAATGAAAGACTTGGCTCCTGAGGGTACTGAGACAGGCCTCATACCCCAAAAAGATGTTTGTGAGATGGATGAATGAATGAACCCCTAGGGATGGATGTTTCCAAGGGATGGCTCTTTTAGAAGCTGTGGAAGCTTCATGGACATGAATTGTTGTGGTTCGGGAGGACTCCTTCACCTCCACCTTTTCATTTAAGGGCGTGAAAGGCTCAGAGCAGCTCCCAAGGTTTCATATTGGTCCTGCCAAGCTCTGAGAGGGTGTCTGAAGATGAGATGGAAGAGGAAGTGATAAAGACAGATGACATGGGGTTGTCCCTTCCTTATCTCAGTTCTTAAGTTCATGCAGGGCACCCCTCCCAGGCAGCAGAAGTGGTGGGTACATGCTATGGGAAGGAATCAAGAAGTCTAGGCTCTGGGCTTAACTCTGCCATTGCCTACTTGTCCAGGTCGGGAGTTTATTCAATGGGTATTTAATGTCCGCCAAGTGCCCCTGGGGACCGGAGCAGTGGTGGTACCAGGGCAGCTGGAGAGAGGCTTTAGCCTTCTTAGAATGGCCATCAGAACCCCACCCCCAAGCCACCTCAGGCTGATGGCGTGACAGCTTAATTTGTGGAAGGAAAAAACTAAGTCAAGGCTATAATTTACAGTTGGGATAATTGGCCAACCGTTAGGAAAGGGAAAAAATCCTAACATACAATCTATGTAAAAATAGTGTGCTTGCTACGCAAACTCAGCTTCAGTCCCAGCTGCCATGCACCCAACTCATCTTTCTGAACAGGCAGCTGACCCTAAACTTCTTCCAAAGAAGAATTCTAGAACTGTCCTGAAATGGAGGGTCTGAGCAGAACAGACTTGGTGCCTTCCTTCCTGTGTTCAGTCTTGCTCCTGGAAAGGGACATCAGGCGCTAGGAGCTCGTGACCCCACAAGGTGGGCAACTTGATGGGGGAAAGCCAGGGGGTGGTGGGAGCCCAGAAGAATGCCCCGGCTCAGGCTGAGGATCTGAGAAGCCGTAGAGTAGATGCCCCATAAATATATGCTGAAGAACTGAAGGGCCAACGAAGCTGCGACCTGAAGCATGAGGTAGAGTGAGCCAGGTTGGCCTAGGAGCGGAAAAGAATTTCAGGCAGAAGGGACAGCAAGAGCCCAGAAGCTGATGAGAACATGGCTAGTTCCGGGAACTGATCATCTTGGCTGGGTAAGTTGGCTTCCTGCTGGAATTAGTCTGAAAGGGGCCTTGGAGACCTCCGAGTGTCTGCTCCCCACCTCCCAGCTGCTGACTCTGGCTGGTAGCATTGTCTCCTCAACACCACTCCCCCAGCCACTTACATACGGAGCCTGGCTCTTCCTCCCTGGGAGCAGGCCAGTAAGCTGAAGACCCAGAAATCTGCCCTAATGTGCTTTCAGGCTTGGCAACCACCAATGTGGTGCACCCTTAAATTGAACGTTCCAGAAGGTGGAGACCTACAGAGGACAGAGGCATGCCTGAGGCCAGACAGGTAGCCTGAGGGTCTTAACCACCTGAAGTGAGAGGTTCCTTCGCTAAAGTAACCCCTGCCTATAGGCCCTTTTCCACACCCTCTTTCTTATTTGGGGGCTGGGGTACCCAGCTCTGACAGCTCTGCCCAGGCTGGGGCGCAGCATCCCTGAACTGAGCCTAGCCTGGCAAACGGGGCCTGGAGAAGTGGGGACAAGGAGGGGAAGGGAAGCTGGGCACCTGGGTAGGGCCGGGGTGAAGGCAGGGTTTTAAAGAAGCAGGATTTTTAACGTGCCCCCCACCATTCAGACAACCATTGGTGGGAGAGGTACAGAAGCTCTAATTAAGCCCAGTTTCTAATTAAACCCAGTCCCTGTGTCTCCTCGATCCCCATTAGCGCCCCATGGTGTCCCCAAGGCATTTTAAGCTGCCACCCTGCTGAGGAAGCTGGGACCGCCGCCAGGGCCTGCCAAGCTTGATGAGCTTGGGCCTGTGAGGGGTAAAAAGCCAACCCAGACTTTCCCTCCAGTCCACAGCAGTCTCTGGGCCCTCCAGTCTCCTCAGAAGCCCAGGGGAGTCTCCTGGCTGCCATGTCAACCCCTGGGGCTCTGGGTACAGTCTAGACTGCCTCCCACTGAGCCTTGTCCCCGCACTCTCACAATGTGCCAGGCTGGGCAACAGGGAAAAGGGCTTGGCGCTAGCTTTGGCTTCAGCCCCCAGACTCAGGAATGTACCTTGAGACTCCAGCACCTACCACAGAGTCTGCAGGAAGCAGCAATTACCATTTCAGGTTAAGGCAGCCCTGGTTTGTTAACCCCTTCAGCACTAGGGCTCCTGGAGGCCAGATTTTCCTTCTCTTCTTACCTTCCAGACCCTGTTCCCCAGTTCTTGGCACAATGAATGACCCCTACTTCCTGTCCCCTCCCTCACTCTTCCCACCGAACACTCCATCAGAGTTCAGAGACGGGGAGCATCAGGTCCAAGGTCACACAGCCAGTGGAGGGAGCCTCTGCCTCTGGAGACCCAAGTCTCACCCCAGTTTCTGCTGCTTCCACCTTCACCATCTCCCCAGGCCACGTTCACACATGCAGAGTTTAATTAACTTTATTGATATTCAGAAATTAGGAGAATGACTAAAGGTAATTGCTCATTAAAAATCATTAAACTGACACAGCAGGCTTGGGCACACACTGCCCCTCCCAAACAGCATTCCTCCCCCCTCGTGGCAGGATCTCCAGCTACCAACTGCAGGAGGATTACCGGTGGCTCACGGTGCCCCTCAAGCCTAATGCTGACTGTGCCCCTGCGGCTGCAGAGGAAGTAGGGAGCTGAGCTCATGGGGTTGAGCTTGGCCCAGCAACATCTTGCCGTGCACCCCCAGGTCTCCACCTCTCCCATCTCCCGCCACTTCTTGGCCACATCTGGCTGCATCTGTGTCTCTCTGCCTAAACGTGAGCAAAGCTCTGAGGGCCCCCTCTCGAGGCCATGAGGCTGAGGGATGTAGCACTCAGGCCGCAAATGCTCACAGCCTGAGGCCCTTACTGCTTGGGGCCTCCTTCTCATAGCTGAAGCCCCCAGGAGTCCTGAGATGGCCCAGTGTATTGTCTCTCAGTGAGACCACTCAGTACCCCAAGGACTGGGACCTTGCAGCCCTGCTGGGAGGAAGAGGTGCACCAGGGCTGGCCCAGGTCCAGGCCTTCTCTCCTCATGCCTGGCATTGCTGGGCTGCTTCCTCTTCTCCTTTGAGGGGGTGGATATAAACAAAGATCTTTCCAAGCAGGCAGACCCCTATTCCACATATCACTTGGGGAGAAGTCTCTTGGGCACTGAAGAGGTCCAGATGGTTAGGGAGGGACACTGGCTGGAGACACACAGACTCTCGGCCACAGAGTGAACTGATTCTTCTCCATGCTCACACCCATGACCCCAGCGAGGCCCCGCCGGGCTCCCGGCCACCCCAGCCATCCTCC
Organism: Bos indicus; assembly: GCF_029378745.1. Taxonomy (NCBI): domain Eukaryota; kingdom Metazoa; phylum Chordata; class Mammalia; order Artiodactyla; family Bovidae; genus Bos; species Bos indicus. The sequence continues at coordinate 21,633,749 of NC_091778.1, forward strand.
TGGAGACCCACAGTTTCACTCTAGCCCTGCAGGGAACTCTCTGGCAGAGGCTGCATCGCACACTAGCGGCCTTCCACACTCCTCACACCCACTCACTGCTGAGCCCTCATGCAACATCCAGACCTTCTGAAGCACAGAGACACTTGGACCTACTACTCCAAACACTCTGGGCCCTGATTACATTCACAGCAGCCACACACACCCTCACAGGAGCCTTTAGACTACAGATTAGGAGGCACACACAGGCTCTGCACCCCAAGGGAGCTGTCCAGCACAAGAATGTGGCCCAATCTCAATATGCGTCCCAAACTCCCAGGGACATTTTCCGATAGCTGGGCCAGGATGTAAGCGTCTCTCCTTTCTCCCTGCACCAGCTCGGCAGGGCATCCAGGACTTTTTCCCTCTCCCTCAATGGGAACACATAGTACTGAATTCCTGGAATCACAAAAGAACCCGGCACGGGCAGCCAGGGAGCAGAGCGAGCATACCTGGCTGTGTGCTACTAGAGCTAGAGGCTCGAAGAGGGGCTTCCATGTCTCTGAGGACGCAGAGCAAAGAAAACTGAGGCCCGGGGGGCCAATCTGGCCCCATCTCCACTGTGCTGAGCTCCAACGACGCCAGGGAAGATGGAATGATGAGGTTAGAAACTCCCACCTTCTTCCTCCTCCGCATCATGCCCTACTAACCACACTCCTAAGGGATGGTGGGTCCCAATGCCAAGCAAGATTTCAGCGATCCCACCAGCCGACTGGCTGCAGTGGAAGAAAGAGGTGGGTGCCCTCAGTTTTGATGAGTGTTTGTTTGAGCCAGGGCAGGTTCCGTGGAGACAGACTCGGAAACCTTCCTTCCTCAAGGCACAGAACCCCTCATTGTCTCCCTAACATTCCCTCGCTGCCCACTTCATGGCCAAGCTTCCCTCGACCCAGGACTGATGAAGTTGGAGCCCTGACTCCAAGCGGGGGACGGAGGACCTCAGGGTGGGGTGCCAGTCCTCCCGCGATGAGTCTGCGGCCATGGGGTGGGTGGGGGCCGCAGCAGGACGGCAGGCCGGGAGGGAGGAAGAGCTCTGGGAGTGTGCAAGGGTGGAAGGTGCAAGGAAAGGGCTCCGGAGAGGACGGAGTTTTTATCCCAAGATTTCAGCTGTTGCAGCCCAGGGCAGAACAAGGAGCCAGATAGGGGTCCCCGGGCCCCTCAAGGTTCTCCCTGGAATGGTACTCTAAATCCCGACCTCTGCGTGGCAGCGCCAAGGAGGAGAGAGGTGGGCGAAGTCCCAATTCCGGGTACCGCCGCCATCTGGCCCCGTCCCTCCTCTGTGAGAGGCCCCAGAACCGGCGGCAAAGTCGAACGAAGTTTGGCGGGCGACAAGGGAGGCGGGACTGCCGGCCGCCAGCGGGACCGTCCCGACTCACTGCCCTGTGCCGTCCTCCCCCCGGCACGCGCGCCCCAACGCTCCTAGACGCCCGGGGAGTGTGGAGAGGTAGCGCGCGGGTGAACGCGTGAGTGTGTGCGGGGAGGGGGTGGCGTGATGAATTGCAGCTGAGAAATCCCATTAGATCCGGAGAGATGATTAAAGGCGAGGTCTCGGCCGGGTGCGAATGGCGGGAGCAGCGGCAGCTTCCCGCCCCGCGGAGCCCGCACCCCGCCCGGCTTGGCCGGCGCGGGGGGCAGAGCAACCGGCGGAGCGCGGTACCAGACCTGGACAGCCAGATACGCGGAGCTGAGCTCGGGGACAGTCCTCTCTTCCCACCCCCCAGGACCCTGCCCCTGCCGCCGGACTCTGAGGTCCCTTACCGTGAACCAGGAGCGCCAGCAGCGAGGGCAGGAGCAGCAGGGCTGCCGGGCGCATGGTGCCGGTGGCGGCCGCGCCCCAAATCGGGGCTGCGACGGGAGGGCTGGGAGCTCAGCTGGGCTCGGGCGCGGGGGACAGAGCCGGGTCCGACCGGGGAAGAGGGAGCGTGGCCGCCGCCGCCGCCGCCAGCGCCTGACAGAATCAGCACCACGGCCAGCGCCTGGCGTCGGCGCCGGGGATCGCCGCGCGGGGCTGGGGGCGGGGGCGCGGGAGGAGCGGCTTACCGTAAAGTCTCAAGCAAAGGCGCAGAAGACCCAGCGGCGGGAGGACAGCCTCCCTGCGCCGCCGCCAGCTCTGAGGAAGGACTTCCCTGCTAACGTGGGCACACGGCCCCCACCCTTCCCCGCTGCCCACGCCCAGCCAAGTCTGCCGCCCTCTCCCTCATTAGCAGCCTACCGAGGAGGTGGGGTTCTAACCTGATGTCTCCGTGAGAGAGCCACCCTGTTATCATCTCTCCCCACCCCATCCTGGTACCTGAGGGCGCCAAGGGTGACCTGGGAAGGCGTTCGCGTATGAGGTAGCTGGCGAGGCCCGCGTGCCCTTGTGGCAGCTCCGTCCCGAGCCCATAATGAAGATGGCTTTTGAGCGTACAAAGGACAATAAATTATTACTTTGCGCTCAATAAATGCCAGGGCTCCAGGCAGCTGCATCAGCAGCAAACTGTGCTCACAGAAAAGCTTAATTATCCTGATATTATAGTTAAAAGCCAGTAGTACTTGTGTCCTGGGAAGACATTCTACACTTGGCAGGAGCTAACCTGGCCAAACTGGGCAAGTGAAGGTAGTATCCTGGGTCCGCATGTGGCCCTGAATCTCCAGGACCCTGCCTTGGCCCCCCTACAGGACCAGAGAAGCCATAATGCTAGCCAGTGAGAGCAGACCCTTCACATCTATCCTTGCCCAAGTTCCTGGAACTGGTGGAGAAAATGAGACAGGCATGGTGGGGGGGCGGGTGGAGTGTGAGGGCATTTCCCTAGGATTATTTTAGATAGAGACTTGAAGGAAGGCCAGGGGGGTAGCCAGGGAGGTGGTACCATTCAAGGACATGGAAGAACAAGCTTTGAGGGCTCTGCTTAGACTGAGGAGCCCCAGTGAGTCACAGAACAGCAAAGAGGGCAATCAGATCCCTGAGGCAGATGTTTAGATCCAGAGGTTTTTCTGGCTCCAAGGATGAGCTCACTGGAAGAGCCTCAATGGACAAGTGGACATCACCCTGTGACTGATGTTATTCTCCTTGTAGAGGAAGAAGAGGGCTGAACTTCCTGCAGCTCCCAGGGAGAATAGCTTTCTGTTTAGGTCTTTGCACATGAACTTGGCTCCTCTCCAAAGCTTCCAGACCCCAGTCATTGTCCAATGCCCTTCCTTATCTCATCCTGGAAGCAGGTGGCAAGACTTCTGCTCTGAGCTCATTTCTCAGTCTTTTGGTCCTTACTACTTTCACAATTTTTCAGCTCTACTTCTCAGATTCTCTCTAGATTCTCTTGCTGTGGGCTCTGAGGAGCTACCTTGATGGCTATAAAGAAGCCTAAGCAACAGGCAGGTGGCATGTAGAATTATCTGGGGGTATCACTGGGAGAGGATTTCTGGACAATCGTTTCAAGAAGCTGAGAAAAAAGAGGGCAGTAGCAGATGGATGGCAGAAGGGAGGGGACTTGACAAAAGAATCAGAGGTAAGGAGAGGAAGCCAGGCAAGAAGATGCAGAGGGGAGGGAGGAAGAGAGCTGCCAACAGAGGATGGAGGTAGAAGGTTTTGTGGCTCAGCGGAGGAAATACTGGCAAATGGCAAGAGATTCCTCCTTGAAGTTATTTCTGAGCTCCTCCTTGATTCTTTGGCTCCTCTGAACTACGCAACTTGGGCAGAGGAGGGTGAATCATGACCCAGGGATGAACCTTATGTGCCAGGATGATTCATGCGAATTTGGAGGCTGGTGGAAGCTGGGCTCCTTGATAAGCTGGGCAATACAAAAAGGAGGAGCTCAGGAACCTGTCACATTATGGTTTCTATTGCCTGAACTAACCGAGGCATTGGTGGGGGGTGGTGGGGGGTGGGGTCCAATAAAGACTACAAGTCCCAGAATTCATCACCCTGCCCTGAGCTCAGAGGATGGATTTGTCCTGAATCATGGGGAAAATATGCACCTAGGTTGTCTGTCCCTTCCTCCTAAAGATGGTCAATGTGGCCTCTCTGCCATGGGCTCCTAGCTAGGTTGAGGCAGAGATTGCACCAAATTGGGAAGCAGCAGAGTTTCTGTCAACACCTATCTCATGCACTTCAAGGGGCTCACTCTGCCCAGATTTTAGCATCACCCACAAATTAAGTACAATAAGATGCCCTAGGGAACACTGAGCTCTATGCTACAGATTTACAATGTGCTCAAATCGTATATGCATTTCAAAGTGGCAGCCTGGGGAGACTTGCAAGGCTCCCTTTACTGGTCTTGTTTCTCCTCTTTACTTTGTGTCCCCCACCTGATTGTTACCCCAGAGGGTCTTGGACCTCCTTGTCTATGTAATTGCTTGCTTAATTATTTTCTGTACTAGTCGTCAACTCTGTGAAGGCACAGAAAATGTCTCTCTCTTCCACTCCCAACCTTACTGGTGCCCCACATATAATAGATGCTTAATAAATATTTGTGAATAAATGATGGCATGTCTATGGCATATCATTGATGCTAAATTCATGCTGTGAGATAAAGGAGAAGGGGACAATTGCTTTTGGGGGTGAAGGGAGGTCATTGAGAGCTTCACACAGGAGATGGGTTGACTGAAATCAGCCTTTTTTTGGTTGATAATTTTTAAAGCAGTGTTTTTTAAAAATTTATTGACTCTGCTGGGTCTTAGTTGAGATAAGCAGGATTTTTGATCTTCATTGCAGCATGCAGAATCTTTAGTTGCAGCATGTGGGATCTAGTTCCCTGACCAGCGATCAAGCCTGGAGCCCTCTGCATTGGGAGCATGGGGTCTTAGCCACTGAACCACCAGGGAAGTCCCTGAAATTAGCCTTAATTATGCCTTAGGTTTCAGTCAGGGGAGAGGAGGAAGGAGGGCATCCAGAGTGGATGGAGTGACTTATGCAAATTCAAGGTGGTGGGAAATGCAAGATGATCTGGGGTCAGTGAGAAGACTGGTTCTGGTGGAGCAGGGAGTCTCTGTAGGGACACAGGAGGAAGGGTTGGAGCAGGTGGGGGCCAGGCTTTGTGGTCGTCTGAGTCATAGGACATCCTTAGTGACAATACTGCAAAGGGTTATGCCATCACAAAGATATTTACACCAAAACCAGAGAATCTGGAATTCTTAAGGTGGGTTTTCAATGACCAAGGCCAGTGATAGGAACTGAGGGGTTCACTGCTCACTCAGACGGTGGGGGAAGGGAACTGAGTTACAGCCACTGCATTAGGACTGGGAACTAGAGAGGGGCTTTCCAACCTCAGGGACCCTCCTAGCCTCTGGCCAGAGAGTGCCAGACATCCAGCACAGCCCCCTGGAGAAGCCAGCCTCACTTCCCCACTCCCAAACAGCCCATCAGTTTGTGGCATCATGGGCACATTGGTGACTTATTTTGAAGTGCCTGGATGACACTCCTTTCTGAGTGAAAGAAGAAGAAAATTAGTCTTCAAGACAGCTTTCAAACCAAAACTACATCTTGTGGAGCCAACGGGGTTTTGAAGTTTCAGGGAAGCAGGGGCAGGGGCTACCGCCTCTGTCCAGAGACTCCTGGGGCACAGGGCAGCCTGCTAACCTCAACCCACTCCTCAGGGGGGTTTCCAAGACCCTGCAGCATCGGGAACAGTCTAGGATGCCATGGCTCCAACCAAGCTTCCCTTTGTACATGCCTGCTCAGTTGCTGAGTTGTGTTCGACTCTTTGAGAATCTATGGATTATAGACCGCCAGGTTCCTTTGTCCATGGGATTTCCCAGGCAAGAATGGTGGAGTGGGTTGCCATTTCCTTCTCCAGAGGATCTTCCCAACCCAGGGATTAGATCCACATCTCCTGCATTGGCAGGCGGATTCTTTACCACTGAGCCACTAGGGAAGCCCCAACCAGGCTTCCCAGAGAATCCAAAATCAACCCTTTGAATTTAGGGGCAGGAGGAGGGCCCTGCTCTCATAAATGGGAGTCCTGACTCCTCAGCATTTGCTCCTGCTCTGGGAGGAGGACCAGATCAGCTCTAGCAAGAGCCCGGGTGGGTGGAGACAGCAGAAAAGGGTCTGATGTGAGCTGCTTTCCATCCCTAGAATGAGGCCTCCAGCCTGCCCACCACTCCCAGCCAAGGTCTTTGATCCTCCTCAGCTCCATAAATGTTTAATGCCACTGGCTGGGCAGAAATGAGGCAGGTGCTGAAGCACAGAGGCTGGGGTAGGACTTAAGATCCATGATGCTGGCTAGATTATTTTCACGTAGGAGCCCTGGGATGGGTGGGAGGAGGCTTTCCCCTTCCATGTGACTGAAGTCCCAGGATTCAGGTTTGTGGCACTAATGAAGGAAACTCTAAAAACCCACCAAGGGGCTGAAAATAAAATGAATAATCAATTGCAGAAGCCCAGTTCCCAGTTTGATTGAAGGAGAAAGATGGAAAGTTAAATGACAATCAAATGCAAATACAGCTCAACAAACACTACAGCAATTACCAGGCGCAGGAACCACATGGTACTTGCAGGCAGCAGGGGTTGGCAATTTGGAAGCCTGGGCTTATGCAGAGGTGATGGGCGTGGGGCCATTTTAATAGACAGTTAAATAGATGCAACACCCCACTCCCTGCATCTACTTTGCATACACTGCTACTGAATGGGGAACTGGCATTCTGCATCCAGAGGAAGGTTATACCACCTTCTGTGGCTGCCTCTGCATCATTTCAGAGTGGAAGAGGACTCAAGTGCCTGGGAGGTGAGACCAAAGTGGCCCTTGGATCAGAGGACCTTGACATGGTCGTGCCAGTCTCATCAGATTCTTCACATCGCCTGGTGCAGAAGGGATGAGGGTTGAAATTGAAAGAAGTCTGTAGGGTCCTCTGAGAAAGGGCTCAAGGTGCTGGCCTTCCAACAGCCGAAAAGCCCTGGGTGAGAGTGGCCTTCTCTTCTAGATTTGCATAATGCTTTGCATCTCATTTGAATGCTATTAATTTGGTGTCAGGCTAGGTTAGCACTGCGTAGAAAAGAGAACAGCTGGCCTTCTCCCTCCCCTCTGTACCCTGAGGCTCACCCTGAGCATAGCCCTCCCTAACTTGGGGGATGAGGCTTTCACTTCCACCACCCCCTCAATGTTCCCTGGCACTTGGAGAGTCTCTCAGTGAAGCCAACTCCTAAAAGCCAAGGCTGCCTGGGCAGTGCGGCCACCTGCAGAGTTATGCAGGAGGAAGAAGAAAGGGTCCCTGAAGGTTGCCCTCCCCAGACCCAGAGGACCCATTGGAGGATGCAGGCAGCCTTCTTCTCCCCAAGCAATCAAGGCAGCTTGGCTTGGAAAAGGTCCAAAGATAATAACCCAGAAAGGGAGGGAACAAAGACAGGTGATAATCCCAGAGAAATATGGAGAGCTCTAGAAATAAAATGCTCTGAACTCAATATTTCTAGTGCTTGAACTTACATAAAATACATCTGTCCAGAGGCATTGGGTTTATGGTAGTGTGGCTCAGGCTGGAGATCTGGTACCAGGATGACGACCATGGGATGAGGGAATGAGTCACAGGGGTGGGGGAGCAGTGAGCTCCTGAGAAAGGGGAAGGAGCCCAAATACATCATATGGGCTGTCAGATGGGCCTCAGGGGGCTACTGTGAACTGAGGGAGGGGATGGGAGGAACAAAGCTTCTCTGGCTGGCTGAGATGACCCTCAAAGGCATTTGGGGGGATTTCCCTGGTGGTCCAGTGGTTACGAATCCACCTTGCAATGCAGGGGATGTGGTTTCCATCACTGGTTAGGGAACTGAGATCCCCCATGCCACGAGGCAACTAAGCCTGTGCACCACACTGGAGACTCCAAGCGCTGCAATGGAAGATCCCACATGATGCACGAAGATTCTACTTGCCTCAACTCAGACCTGACACAGTCAAATAAATAAATATATATATTTAAAAAGGCATCTCAGCTCTTCCCTATGTGGAACCAGCTATAGTGCCCCAACTGCTTCTTACAGGGTTTGACCTAACTGGAATCTTGATCAGCAGTAGGTAGAAACTATGTATAGGAAAAGCAAGGAGGAGGTGCCAGTGACGAAAAATTGGTCTCCTTTTGTCGGGGAGAGCCCTTCTACTCTATAGAATCCCAAGACCATCTCCACCCACCTCCAGGGATGAGGGCAGGATGGGTGAGGCATGAACTACTATCCCAGTCAGACTGACCTCAGCCTTTGCCTCTGATAGCACTCACCCTGGGCCAAGCATGGCCGGGGGCATGCCCCCTCACCCTTTTTTAAGGCCTGAGATAAGATTAGGGGGTTGCTTTAGATAATATGAGAGGATAATTGAGTTTTCCCCTTTGAGCAAAACCAGGCATGAAGCTTCAGAATTACATAAAAGATAAACTTATAGCTGATTCATGTTTTACAGAAGGGCTTTAGGTAAATTTCCTCTTTAAAAAATAGCCACATACATTTAAAGCAGATTTATGGAAATTTGGTATACTTCTCATTATTTTTAAGCAGTTAGCCCTAAATCCAGTAGGCTGTACTTGACCTTTAAAAATAAGAATAACAGCACCATTTATTATTTACTATTACTGGGCACTGCGCTGCGGAATTTAACTACATTCTCAGGTAATCCTATGAAATAGGCACTGTTACTGTCCCCGTTGTACAGATGAGGAAACTGAGGCTCTGGGAGACTAAATGATTTGTAGCTACCTAGTAGGTCAAACCAATATATAGAGACTACCATGACAGAGCAGAAATGCATATATGTCTGTGCACCTTTGCAGGCTCCTCTGGTGCAGGGGAGTGTAGGCCTCTCGGAATAGGTGGGGCAGGACTGGTTATTTATCAGTTTATTCTTTAGACAAATATTAAGTGTCCACAGTGCTAAATGCTGGGGATACAAAGATGAGTAAAAACAGAAGCTGCCCCAGCGTGCTCAGAGCTCTCTGTCTAGAACGGGAGACATTACACAGAACCGCCTGAATAAATGCAAAGCTACAGTGTGGCAGGTACTCAGGAGAGGTTCCCAGGGCTGTGAAGGCCCACAGTGGGGACCTGACTTAATCAGGGAAGGCTTCCTTGAGGAGATACTGACTGAGTAGAAAACCAAGGGACATGTATGAGTTATTCGATCAAATAGGAATGGCGAGTATGTTCCATGCAGAAGTAACAGTAGGTGCAAATTCCTGTGGTAGGCAGGACTAAGAAACGGTTAGCGTGGCTGGATCATAGAGAACAAGAAGCATGGGGTGGGGAACTTCCCTGATGGTCCAGTGGTTAAGAATCCACCTTGCAAAGCAGGGAACGTGGGTTTCATCCCTGGTGGGAGAACTAAGATCCCAAATGCCACGGAGCAACTAAGCCCATGTTTGGCAATGGAAGATCCTTCGTGATGCAATGAAGATCCCGTGCACCTCAACTAAGACTTGATGTAGCCAAATAAATAAATGAATAACTTTAAAAAAAGAAGTGTAGGGTGGGATGCAGCTAGAGAGGCAGACAGGTATAGAACTTCAAAGCTTGGGGGGGCTGCTGTACATGACCTCCAGGCTGCCCATCTGTCCATGTGTTCATCTGTCCACGCAGTCACTCAGCCTTCCTCCAATCTCCTACCCAGTTCATTCATCACCCTCTCACTCGTTTGCTTACTGAATGAGGGACCATTTATCGTGGCAGGACCTCAGTGTCCTGTTGGAGAGGCAGAGCCCTCAGGGAGCTCCCAGGGAGGGGAGAATTAGTTTCATCACACTGTGACATAACATGTCCATCTGTACAAGGTGCTTCAGCAGGCAGTCACCACCCTGGAGGCTAAGTGTCTCCCATGGTTCAAGCTTCCTAAGGCAAAGCAACATCAACCCCTCCAGGGAGATCTTCCAGCCACACAATTCTTCCTGGCACCTAACCTCATTCCTTTCGGCAACAAAAGTAGCCCACTTCTCATAGCCCCAAGGTGGGGAGTGTTTCTGATGGCCCTTTTCACTGACCCTTCTTTTGGGTTCTGAGGCATCTCTGTCCCAGATGAACACAGGGAAAATTGGTCAGGTCTCCCTCAGATATCAGAATCCAGTTCCAGACACTGCCTGTTCTGGGAATAAAAAATAGGACAGAAATCCCAAATGTCCCTCAGTTCCAGCCACACACTCCCACTCTTCACTCCTCCTTGAACTATTTGCCCTCTGCTTGTGACATCACAGTGGTCTCTATGGCAACCAATTGTGAGGTCACCAGTCCTTAAAGCAACAGTGTCTGTAGGGCCAGACAATGGTCAGGAAGAGACAGGGAGAAGGCAAAACGGAGGCTTGAGAAGAAAACCAGCTTCTATGCAAAAAGTACAAGGCCATTCTAGACCCATGGGAGAGAGGAAGACTCTATTCTAGCCCATCCACAGGGAGGTAAAACCAGCTTATTGACTTTGTCCCTCATTGAAAAGCTTCTACACTGACAAACAGCCCCTGTGAAATTGCCCATGAAGGGAGAACTTCATCTAATCCCACCCAGATGGGCTGTAGACAGTGATGGGATGTGGTAAGCAGCATCCTGGGATCACTGAGGTGGCCCCATGTATCACTGGGAAGTGAGGTAGGAGCATGGTTCTGTTCTCAGCCCCACTGGCCTAGAGGGGCTGCCAGGACCTGGCCCATGTTTGAGCCTTGATCTTATCAGGGAAGGAGAGAGGATGTGAAGGTGCCAAGGAGGGGGAAATTGCTGATACTTCTCAGGAAGGACTAGGCAGGCCTGCTGGCTCCCCCGAGATCATATTAGTGGTTTGCAAGAGCAAGGCCTTCTGGAAAGGGAGACTGATCATCAAGAGGCTGGCAGGGGGAAATGTCCCTGGTGGTCCAGGACTTCCCTAGTGGCTCAGACAGTAAAGAATCCACTTGCAATGTAAGAGACATGGGTTTGACCCCTGGGTCAAGAAGATCCCCTGGAGAAGGGAAAGGCTACCCACTCCAGTATTCTTGCCTGGAGAATTCCATGGGCAGAGGAGCCTGGTGGGCTACAGTCTATGGAGTCTCAGAGAGTCAGACATGACTGAGTGACTAACACTTTCACTTTCTAGAGGCTACGACTCCATGTTCCCAATACAGGGGGCCCCAGTTTGATCCCTGGTCAGGAAACGATCTACAAGTTGCAAATAAGAGTTCCCAGGCTGCAACTAAAGATTCTGCGTGTCACAATTAAAGATCCAGCATGCTGCAACTCAAGATCCCTCAGGCTGCAAAGAAGATTGAAGATCTGTGTGCCACAACTAAGACCCCATGCAGCCAAATAAATTAGTTTAAAAAAAAAGAGGCTGGGGGCATCCCGAATAGTGACCAGGCTTCAAATTCAGATCTGAGTTGAATTCATCCCAGCCTTTAACTTGCCTTGAGCAAGTCTCTGATCCTCTCTGGGCTTCCACTTCTTTGCGTATAAAAGGAACACCATGCCACTTACCTTTCTTAGAAATATTCAATAAGATAACCTGTAGGAATGCTTGGCACATAATAGGTGCTCAATAAATGCTTTTTATAGTTTTCTATCCTCTCAACCGTTAGCCTGGGGTTTGCATATTATATGTGTGTCATGAATGTTTGGACTCTAAATGCAGTGTAAGAACAGAGGGCAGTGTTTAGAGCAAGAGAAGTCAGTGGATCTGGGTTCAAATCCTGATCCTTACCAGCTATAAGCTTTCAAGCTAATTGTCTTACAGTTTCCTTAAACTGTGAAATGGGAACTCATGATAGTATTGTCCTCATAGGATTGCTTAGGACTAAACGAGGCAGGGAGAGAGCAAGCCTGGCGCCTGTGAAATGCAAGTGCATGGTGGTGATTGTGCTCAGCCTTGAGTGGTTCTGCGTATGCTGCACAGTCTCTGTTCACTGTCAGCTTGAAGGGAGTGCCAGTAATCTGCAGGGCGTCTGGAGCCAGAGAGCAGGTCAGCCTCAGACAGGGGCAGAGCAGGGCCGCCTCCCCAGGAAGGGGTCAGCACTTCCTGTTTGGGCTCCCCCACGTGGATCCTCAGGACTGCCGCCCAGCTCATGCCCGTCGCAGCGGCTGGGTCCCCAGCTGGGCTGTGCAGTGCACGCTCAGTCGCGTCCAACTCTTTGCGACCCCATGAACTGCAGCCCGCCAGGTTTCTCTGTCCATGGGATTCTCCAGGCAAGAATACTGGAGTGGGTTGCCATTTCCTCCTCCAGGAGGTGAGGGCTGGACTGTGTCTCACACTCTGTGAAGCCCACGCCAAGGCCTGATACAAGGCAGAGGCTCAGCAGCAGTTCAGGTGAACTGAGTTAGACGCTGTCTTGATAATCCTGTGCCGGTTAACATGAAGTCTGCATATATATATACCCCACGGCAGGCTCTGGCCTAAGCATTTTGCCTGCTGTTGAACCTTTGAGGTAGATGTTATTATCCATTTTTAAAATGAGGAAGCAGAGAGGCTAAGTAACCTGCTCAAGGTCACACAGCTTGTAAGCAACAATGGGCCCAGGATTTCAGCCCAGGCTACCTGGCTCTAGAACCTGCACTCTCATGTTAACCCCAGCCTCATGGGCCCTGTCCAGCTGTTTTGCACATCTTCAGACAGGAGTTTTCTCCCCTAGCTCTGCCCACCCCATCCCTCTCATCTTCCGACTGAGCCTGGGCCCAAGGCTGCCCAAAGAATGCAAATTCCCTCCCCCGCCCCACCTGCCTCAGCCATCCCCCTCCCCCTCTGTTGAAATAAAGCTCCTGCTGCCGCTGCCACAGCTGAAACCACCACTGGATCCTTTGCTTATTTCAAGTCCTCCTAAAGCTTGTTGAGTTCTTAACTTATTAAAGATAAGCACATGGAAATAGGGAGCAAATCTCTTTATTTATGACATAATCTCCAGCCCAGAAAAGCGGCAGGAACAGTGTTGCCTATATTAGGGAACCAATAGGAAAAAAATCAATTAGATCCGCCAGAGCGATTCGCTATTAACTTTCTTCTGATGTTTCTCTTAAGGCTGGCCATGGGGGTCTCCACCAGCCGCCAAGCCAGAGGAGAGAGGAGAGCTTTGTAGGAACAGAAGCAGGAATGTCACAAGGAAGGCAGCAGACCAGGCTCCCAGACAGATGCAGGAGTCTCTCCATCCCGGTCTCCTTCACGGCTTTCCAAACCTCAGCCAGGAAGTCCTTATGGTGATCTGACCTCCATGTTTCTTGCTTCAGTTTCAGCTGGTGTCTTCAGAGGCAATGAGAGTCAGCTGGTTATTCTTTGCTTCCTGCCGACCAGAACCACAAAGTCTAATCAGATTTCTGTTAGATCTTTTGAGGGCAGGAGCCTCTTCTTCCTGCAAGAATGTTATTCTGGAGGGGCTCTTGTGGAATGATTTTTAGCAGAGTCATCTTCTGCTGGGTAACGCTGCCTGGGACCTGCACCCACACCATGAGGTCTTCACGTCCACCTGTGCCTACCTTCTAAACTGTCTCCCAGAGAAAGGGGTCTGTCTTACTCCTGAGCAAGTGGGATGTCCTGGCTCCCATAGTAACCCAGAGTCTCCTCAAAGCGAGCATGGCTTCTTTCCTAGTTTTCCCTCAGGGCTAGGCAAATAGCACGTGCTCAGTAAATATCACAGAATCAATAATTATTATAATAATAACTCCATTGACTGAATGCTCACCCTGTGAATGCCAAGAAGGGTGGGTGCTTTGTTACCCAGAGCAAGACCCTTCGCTTCTCCTTGAACCATCAGCCCAGAAGAGGTCTTGAGCTTTATTTTGCTTTGTTTTGTCTTCTTTTCCTGCCCAAGAACAGCAGGAGCAGCAGCTCTGAGTAGTAGTATAATCCTCATTTTACAGAGGAGGAAAGAGACTCAGAAATAACATGTCTAGGCTAATAAGTGAATGATTCGTTCTATCCATCTACTTTTGGTCCTGAATAAGTCCTTCTTGAGGTCTAACCTAAATCTTGTCTGTGTCAGCAGTAGCAGTTCCTTCTCTGTCCCACGGAAGCGGAGAACGGCATCACCACCCAGGTAGACTTCTCTCAGTTTAGGAGCGTCCACCAGCTCTTGGTACAGGTTGACCCACAATGAATATTAAACACCAAACTTCACAGAGGCCAGCCCTGCAAGGCAGGCAATGAAGCCACCCTCCTCACGCCTGTTCATTATTATAATTAATATTGAGCCGGGGTTGCTGGTGATCTTGCCCTCACCAGGTATTTGGGCTTTTTTAGAAGCGTATTCAGATCAATGACAGACAGCTCCAAATAGATAAAATCCCTGCCATCTAGACGAATCAATTGCAACACTGCCGTCACAACAAGCCCAAGAAATCAATCTGATTTCGGGCGACATGGTAACTCAGCACTGGGCAAGCTGGTTTTAATTTCCCCGTGGCCGAGCCCAGCTTCCTCTGCTCACTGAAGCACTCCTCTTTCCCAGCTGGTGTCTCGTGCACACAGGTGCCCAGGGTCCTTGGAGAGCTTAGGCCAAGGGGGGCAGTCGTATGGAGGACAGGGGGACTAGGAGGTCGTGTGACCTTGAAGAAGGCTCTTGAACCCCCAAACCCAGGAGGAGCTGACTCAGCCCCGCTGTTGGGAACCTCATTTTGCTGGCTTCAGCTCCGATTTTCCGCTGCCCTCTGCAAAAAGCAAGCCTGGGAGCCTTTCTGGGCTGCCTCCCAAATCAGGAGTCACAGAGGTAGCTTGCCTACCTCAGGCATTAGGACAACTGCCCTTCTTGGTCTTGGAGACGGAGTTTGTCTAGCAGGGCAGCAAAAAAGCTCACCAGATCAGACAAAGCCATTTACTGGGTGCTTACTTTATGCCCAGGGAGGTAAGCTTAGAACTTAACACACCTCATCTTCTTAATCTCCGCAACAGCCCAAAGAGAGGAAGCAATTTCTACATTTTGTAGAAGAGGAAACCAAAACTCAGAGAGGTTAAAGAACTTGTTCTGGTTAAGACAGCTTGTAATGGATGCAGCCTGGATTTAACCCAGGTCTATTAGACTCCTGTCCCTAAGCCTTAGCTGCCACTCTATCCTAAAGACACCATCAGAGATGCCCCTCACACTCCCCCTGCTTGAATCCTGTCTGGTTAAATGAACCCATTACTTTTCCTCCAACCTGCCAGGGAAAGGAGCCTCTCAGGAATTCTGACAATTAGCAATTATTCCCTGAACTTTCACCTGATGCTCCAGGTACTGAGTTGAGGGTGCTGAGGAGATAAGAAGGTCAAGAGGCCAGCTGGCCACCTTCCTGCACCTCGTCCATTACTCCCCTCCCCTCTCCCACCCTATTAGTCTATCTGTGTGGTGAGACGTGGGGCCTTGGACAGCCTGCAGGGTGTTGGGACATGTGACTTTGGAGTCAGCTGATTTGGGCTCAGATTCTAGCCCATTCAGTAGAATATCCGGGGCAAGTCTCTTAACCTCTTGGCATGTCTCTTATCTGATCTCGACAAAATGAAGACACTTTGTTGTTGCTCAGTCACTCAGTCGTGTCTAACTCATTGAGACCCCATGGATTGCAGCACACCAGGCTTCCCTGTCCTTCACTATCTCCTGGAGTTTGCTCAAACTCATGTCCATTGAGTCGGTGATGCCATCTAACCATCTCATCCTCTGTCATCCCTTCTCCTCCTGCCTTCAATCTTTCCCAGCATTAGGGTCTTTTCCAATGAATCAGCTCTTCCCATCAAGTAGCCAGAGTATTATCGGAGCTTCAGCTTTAGCATCAGTCCTGCCAATGAACAGTCAGCATTGATTTCCTTTAGGATTGACTTGCTTGATCTCTTTGCTGTCCAAGGGACTCTCAAGAGTCTTCTCCAACACCACAGTTCCAAAGAATCAATTCTTCGGTGCTCAGCTTTCTTTACGGTCTAACTCTCATGTCCATACATGACTACTGGAAAAACCATAGCTTTGACTAGATGGGCCTTTGTCAGCAAAGTGACATCTCTGCTTTTTAATATGCTGTCTAGGTTTGTCATAGCTTTCTTTCAGGGAGCAAGTGTCTTTTAATTTCATGGCTGCAGTCACCATCCACAGTGATTTTCGAGCCCAAGAAAATAAAACCAAGGATAATAATAAAATAACAACAATAAAAAAAAAAGGATAATAAAATAAAGGCAAGGATACAAACAGAACAAAAGGGAGTTGGTCAGATGGGGATGGGGGCTGGGAGCCCTCCTGTTCCAGCCCTTCCCTCACCCCCAGCCCCATAGTAACTGCCCCCTGCACCCCAGGTGCTGTGACCAAGCCCTGGGCCTGGCTATTTTTCTGGGTCCGACACCATCTCTCACCTGACAGCTACCGTGAGCCTGTTTGGGTTTTGAGCATGACAATTTAGGTGCGAAGTGGGCAAAGCTGCCCCTGGCCATAGGGAAGCCACATAGCTACATCCTTTGGGGGTTGGGTTTGGGCATTGCAGCTGTAGACGCTTGGGTCTGGGGACCAGATGGCCCTGGACTATGAAGAAGGGTCTTCTATCTGTCCCAGGGAGCTTGAGCTGGCTCTTGTAGGGGTAGACAGTTGTTCATCAGGCTCTGCATCTTATGTCTTCCCTGAGGGAGGCAGGGGCGTCTGAACCTTGAAACCTAGCAATGGAGAGTGACATATAATACCCCACAGCTAGGGAGTGACAGAAGCAGATTCAAACCCAGGCCTGTGTGACTCCAGAGGACTGGGGCTGCCTGGAGTCCCTCTTCCCTGTGTGGAGGCTGCTCCTCACACTCCGTTTCGCATCTATCAGCCTTTTGACCCACCAAATACAGGGCATGAAGAGAGAAACTCAGAAGAAAGCAAGAGGGAATGGGAGTAGATGCTGGAAAGACTTCCAGATGCAGGAGACTGTCTCTAGGAGAGGTTATTCAAGAGGCAGTACTGTCTCTGGGGCGGTTTCAGTTGGGGTCTCAATTCAGCTGTCCACCCACCCCCCGTGACTCCCACTTCTTGAAAGCTACTGAGAGACAAGATGACCTCTGATGAGTGTGACTTTTTTTTTTTTTAATATTTATTTTTGGCTACATGGGGGTCTTAATTGCTCTGAGTCATGTGGGATCTTAATGCCCCCACCAGGGATAGAACCTACATTCCCTGCATTGGAAGGCGGATTCTTAACCACTGGACCATCAGGGAAGCCCCTTCTCTATTTTTTGAATAGGCAGTACCTGCCCATGTTTCAAAAAATAAAGGTACAAAAAATGAGCTGGCTCAGTGAAAGGTCTCCCTCCCACCCAAGTCTCCCAGTTCCCCTCCCCAGGGGAAGCAATGTTCTGTTTCCCATCCACACATATACAAGCAAATAGGGACACACATTCTCTTTCCTTCGTCTCATTTTTAACACACAAGATGCAGCTTAGCCGGGCACGCTGTTCTCTGCCTTGCTTTGTCACCTGACAATATATCTTGGAGATTACTCTGAATCAGTACATAAAGAGCTGCCTTCCTCTTAGGTGTCTTTTTATGGTCACAGGCTTCTCGGGGAGCTCAGAAGTAATCACATCTGGTTTGATTAGCTCCACATTTCCATTTATGACTACCCCGCCCAGAGAGGGCAGGAAAGCGCTCCAAGGTCACGCAGCAAGGACTAAAGATGCGCGCGGGCTTCTGCCCCCAGCTCCGGCCTCGGTTCCTGCTCCCCCAACCCCGGGCCACCTCGAAGCAGAGGCTGCTCAGGCAGGGGAAGGAGAGAGAGGGGGGCGTCTCTAATTGAAATGCTCCCCGCGCTGCGCGTTTGCAGCCGGCACCTGGCGGCGCGCGGTGCGGGTGAAGGTGCGGCCGGCCTGGGGCGCCCGGCGCGCCGGGGCGGGCGGCGGCCGAGCGCCCACGTGGGAGCAGGCGAGGCCGGCCGAGTCTCCGGGAAACCCGCGCCGCCTGCTTCTCGGTAATGAGCTCCCGGGGCCGAGGTGAGCTTTCCTCGCTGCTCACACGGCAGTCGCGTGGCACCAAAGAAAACGGCGATTTTTTTTTTCTTCGTGCCTGACAGCTCATTAGAAGAATTAATTTACTCCAGCGTTTGCAGTTTAAAGGACATTATTTACTGGTTAATTGTTGTTATTACAAAATGTTAAATATCATTATTTATTTCCCAGGTCCTGACAGCTTCTCTGACAGGAAATTATTAGGTGAGACGGGATCACCGGTGGGTGTCCCTGTGCCGAGCAGCGTGAAGGTGGGGGGTGGGGTGGGGATCACCCGTGGGCCTGGGTCTCTGAGCAAGGGAGACACTTCGAGGGCAGGATGTTGGGGGCTGTCTAGATCCTGCCTGCCCCCCCACCCAGGGGGCTGCCTGGAAGCCGCTTCCACTTTGGGGGCCCCTCTGTTCTGACTGGGCAGCGCCCTCGCCTTACAGTCTACCCAGCCATCACCCGCTTTTCTGTCTGAGGGAGAAGGTTGATTAGGCTCATTTTACAAGTTAGGAACCTGAGGCTCATACACAGGTGGCAGGCTGGGTGCTGACAGATAGATGATCTGGGATTTAGAAGAGAGCACTGTGGTCTGAGACCTGACGCCCAGCCCAGGGAAATGTGAATTTTGGGGCTGTCTTCAAACAATGGTTCTTCAGACAAGGCCTTCCATTCTATCCTTTCCTGCCCAGGAAACTGCCAGCAGCAGGTTGCCTCAAGGAAAATTTGAAGAACCAAAGGGAAATGAAAAGTGCTTTGAAAAAGTATGAAATCGAGCTCAACCAAGCCATTATTGTTGCTATGCTGTAAATTATTGCAAAGTTATTTCTGGCTGCCAGCCTGGTTTATTTTAGACCCTACCTCATTTCTTCCAGGTTATAGGTCCTAATTCCTTGTCTGGTGAGAAAGAGTCGAAACACTATTGGAGTGAATCCTGACCAGATTCAGAAACTGTAACTATAGCTTGGAGAATTTTACAGATTCTCAGAAGATCAGGGCTTGTCATCCTTCAGAGGTCTTCTCCACCAGCCCCTCAGTTTATTTTATTGCCGTGTTAAATTTTTAACAGTTTTATTCATTTTTCAAGTAGGTAGTTCATGCCCAAGGTGCAAAATTCCAAATGCATTAAATAGTATATGGTGAACAGTTTTTCTCACTCCTCCGAGGCAGCCAATGTTATTGATTCTTTGTTTTGACTATATTTAAAAATAGCATTGTTTCCCTTTTTTGTTCATGTAGAAAATACAATTATTCCTGCAGAAGGAAATAAAAATCATATCCAATCCCACTATTCAGCGGTGAATACTGTTGATGTCTTGGTGTATACTCAGGGAGCCTTTTCTCTGCACTGACACACACATCTCTAGTTACAGACTTGCATATTGTTGTTTATTTGCTCAGTTGTGTCCTGTTCTCTTGTGACCCTATGGACTGTAGCCCACCAGGTTCCTCTGCCCAAGGGATTCTCTAGGCAAGATTGCTGGAGTGGGTTGCCATTTCCTCCTCCAGGGGATCTTCCCAATCCTGGGATTGAACCCATGTCTCCTGCATTGCAGGTGGATTCTGTACCACTGAGCCAACAGGGAAGCCCACAGATTTGCATAACCTGAGTTTGTCACTTGTTTACATTAAATATTTATTCTTCAAAAATAAAGTTCTGAGAGGATACGTGCTAAACTGATAATTGGTATCTTGAGGAGAGGAACTGGATTGGGTTAGGAAAAGGGTGAACTTTGTATTCATTATACAGGATTTTTTTTAGAATGCAAATATATTTGTATATTGCTTCCCCCCAATATTCCAGAATCTACTTTTAAATGACTCCATCAGAAGGCTATTATTTAACCAATCCTTTCTTATTGTGGTCTGAAGATGTCTGCTGGTTTTGCTCTTATCAACAAAGCTGGGGGGTGGACACTTGTACATCTCTGCACACTCATCCATTGTTTCCTTGG
The DNA here is from genome assembly GCF_029378745.1 of Bos indicus. NCBI lineage: Eukaryota > Metazoa > Chordata > Mammalia > Artiodactyla > Bovidae > Bos > Bos indicus. The sequence continues at coordinate 21,653,535 of NC_091778.1, forward strand.
GGCAGTTTCTAAGAAATGGAATTGCTAAAGGGAATGTATACTTTAAGGGCTTTTTGATCCATCATGTCAATTTTCCTTCCTTCAGGGCTGTTTCAATCTCCCATTCCACCACCCGCTCCCCACCCCTACTTCTGATTTGTTCAGCACAAAAGTATCAGGTTTGTGAGATAGTAGGGCAAAGCCAGGGGAGGCTGGCACTGTTTCTTCTCTGGGTGATGTTCAAGAAGAGGGCAGTGTGTGATTTGAGATGCCTCAGACCCCTGGGATCCTCTCAGGAGTCCCAGAGGGGACCTCAGTGCTCAGATGAGCCAAACCCTCAGGCCGGGAGGGCAGGGGTCTCAGCAAGTCCTAATCACAACGTCGAAGGTTTGTGTATCAAGCATCTGGGTCTGGATCCAGATCCTTCCTCCAGGCATCCGAGCAGAGGGTGAGTGCAGCCCCACTCTCTGTGAGGGTCTCCAGGCTAAAGGCACAGCTGGGATGCTTCCTCTCAGAGCTCTTCCAGTCCATGAGAGTGACATCCCTCAAGATCATGTGGCGCATGGAGCACCTTCCAATTCCTACTTCCTCTAAATGTCACAGTCAGTCTTCTCTTTGATTCTAGGCGCTCGTTGCTGCCCAGGTCTTGTGGATCTTACCTGCAGCCTTTGCTCCCTAAGATTCTCTGGCAAGTTGACCTATCCCATCTGGAAGGCTTCCAGAGGAACAAGAGGGACACGAGATGGACTTGTTGATTTAATATTGAAAAGAGGGCATTCTGAAAGCTCCTCTCCTCCCTGGAGCCCAGCATCTTGATGGTAGCTGAGGTTTCCTCTTGCTGGGGCGAAAAGAGAACGCCCACGATTGCATCTCATTGGTGAGATGAATAATACATTTGAAGCATCTCACAAACTGTGTTTGATCCGCCTAAAGCTTCAACCGTTAACGTATTTCTCTTTATCCCCAGCAAGGGAGGGCTGGGAACTGTCAACATTTTCCTTTTTGCCTAATTTGTGCTTTCTCCATCAAGAGAAAAGCAGGGGCTAGGGGAGGGAAGGAAAAGGAAAAGAGAATGGTAGTGACACATACTCCCTGGAAAAATTCAATGAGTCACAGGACTGGGGGTTGCTCCTGTGGCCTGGGGACCACTGGGGTCACCTGATCAGAGCAGGGGCAGGGTCTCTGAGGGGAGAGGATCTGCTGTGGGTGCGGGGCCTGTTTGCAGCACTGTGTGCCTAAGAAGTTGATCCTTGGAAGGGCCCATGTCCAGTGTTTCTGAAAATGCTTCCCAGAGGTGAGAAGTTGAGGCTTTTCAGCTGCCAAGCACAGAAGATGCTCTGTTCTCCTCATGGAAGGTGCAGAGTAATGATGTTAAAAATGGCCACTGACTGGGACTTCCCCGGTGGTTCAGAGGTTAAGATTCTGCCCTCCCAATGCAGGGGGCCAAGGTTCGATCCCTGGTCAAGGAACTAGATCCCACATGCCTCAACTAAGAGTTTACATGCTGCAACTAAAGTCTCATATGCCTTTACTAAGACCCAGAGCAGCCAAACAAACAAAACACAAAAGTGCCCCTGACTGACCTCAGGGGCCAGGCGCTGTGTTGGTGTTTAAACTTACAAGCCTTTAGTCCCTTCTTATTTTACTCTGGGGGGTAACCTTAAGTTCTAAGGATCTTATCCAAGGTCACCCTGATTGTCCATGTCAGGCTATCTGGCCTAGAAGTTCATGTTCTTAACCACAGGGCTGTTCTGTCTCTCAACTAGGCTCTGATCCTTTGCCAGACCTGTCTCCTGCTCTGGAAGGACAGAGAAGAAGAGAGAAGAGGTTATGAGCACAGACTCTGGAGTTGGGAATCCTGGCTCCTTCTCCTCACCTCTCACTGTGCCTTAGTTTCCTCATGTGTAAGATGGAGACGTTAACAATAGTACCCAACCTCATAGAATTGTGGTGAGGATTAAAGAAGTAAATATGCTCAGGTTCTCAGAGCCTGGAGCATAGGAAGCACTGCTGCTGCTGCTGCTGCTAAGTCGCTTCAGTCCGACTCTGTGAGACCCCAGAGATGGCAGCCCACCAGGCTCCCCCGTCCCTGGCATTCTTCAGGCAAGAACACTGGAGTGGGTTGCCATTTCCTTCTCCAATGCATGAAAGTGAAAAGTGAAAGTGAAGTCGCTCAGTCGTGTCCGACTCTTCGAGACCCCATGGACTACAGCCTACCAGGCTCCTCCATCCATGGGATTTTCCAGGCAAGAGTACTGGAGTGGGGTGCCATTGCCTTCTCCAGTAGGAAGCACTAGGAAGCACTAACTACATGTATTTGCCTTTATGTGGGATCTTCTGAACCAGGGATCAAACCCATGTCCCCTGCATTGGCAGGTGGATTCTTAACCACTGGACCACCAGGGAAGTCCTCCCAACTGATCTCAAACTTATTTCATCTTCTCTTTTGGGACTGCCTGTCTGTCCCAATCCACCTTATTTCCCATCCCCCTTCCTCTGCCCAGCCTGGCTTAGGGCCCCACTGTCAGACCCCCTAGGTTCTTAGAGGGCCCCCTGTGATTCCCAGAATTCTGCAGACAGAAATCAGATTTCAGCAGGTCTTTTGCCTGATTTCTAATAGGTCCTTTCACTCCCATGGATCTTACCGATGTTCATGGCTCTTTTATCTTTTGCAGCCCCCGTACAGGAAACACCCATCCCCTAGGTAACCAGCAGCACACTTTGGCAGGAGGCGGAGCACAGAGAGAGATGGCTTCCCTGGGAGGGAAACAGAGCAGACAGTCTCCAGCGGGGAAGGGACGGAGGATGGAGAGTGATTTTCCTAATACCTGACAATGTGTCTGCCATCCTGAGCCATTCGTTGCTGTACTTTCACAGGCATCGCCCCTCCCTGCGGGGAAGCTAGTAGCTGTGTCCACCCTCAAGCCCCTCCCATCGCGGAAGTGTGACACAGGAGGGAGAAGTCTGCCAAAGCAAGTACTGAAGCTAGATTTTGGAGCGGACATCCTTACAGGTGGTGAGAGGGTAGTTCTGGTGATGCGGAACCTCTCCCAGCAGGGCCGGGCAGCCCCAGTGGTCCCCAGCAGACTGACCTGTGTGCCTGCCCAGTGCCCCAGAACCCTTCTGTTCAGGCCTGGCATCCCACGGATGTGGCATTCTGCTCAGCAGCTTAGAGCACAGACGGGAGGGCGGGCATTGCGGAGAATCGATTTGCGGGAGCAGCGGGGGCTTTCTCTTCCTCCCTACTTCCCTGGTCTTTGATCTCCTGTCCTTCCTTCATAGTTCCATTTTTCCCCTCCTTCCTCCCTTGATGTCTCCTTCTTTCTCTCCCTTTGGCAGAATCACAGCAGCTCCCTAGAAGGCAGGTGTGATGAGGGGTTTAGGGGTTGGGGAGGGGGGCAATCTTTTGTCCTCTTGTTCTTTCTGATCGAGTGGGACCTCGCTGCCCAAGGTACCAGCCTCCGACCCAAGTTCTGAGAGGAAAGGTTTGACCACAGTGAAAGGACACACACACACACACACACACACACACACACTTGGACAGAAAGAGCTGAAACAGAGAAAGAGAAATCTAGAAAGACAGGGAGAGGCAAAGAGAGAAAGACAGAGACAAGATTCAGAGCATCGAAACAGTGAAAGGCAGAGACGTGGAGAGTCAGAGACAATGAAAAAAAGAAAATTCAGCAAATTAAAAATTTTACAACCATCCAGCAAGTCTGCAAAAATGATCTTCCCTGCGGTCTTTCATTTATCTCATTATCTGACTCCTAATGTGCTTTTTCCCCCTTTTCTTTTCTCGCCACACTTGGTGCAGAATCTTATTAGCTTTTTTTTTTTTTTCTGGCAGGGGCTTCATATAGTCTTTTTCATTACATTTCCTAATAAAAGCAATCACTAGGACGGCACGGCTGGAGGATTAAAAAGCCACCTCAGCAGCCTCTTGGCCAGCAGAGCCACGACTTGGTGTAGCCTCATTCATGCTGCCAGGGGAGCGGGCCAGCCCCGGCGGGCCGGATCAGGGAGGCCTGGGCTGTGCTGTGGAATGTTCCAGGACTGAGAGAGGCATTCCAGCAGGCTTGCAGGTGAACGATGTCCTGGAGATGAGAAAAGAGAAGAGCTGGAGGAGGTGGCCCCTACTTGGAGCTGTCTGAGGGCAGGGCCTGAACCCAGCACCGGCCTGACCCCAGTGTCCTGGTTTTGCTCCAGAGCAAAGAATATTTAGAGCCTTTCTCTTTGGACCTGTGGCTTACCTGGCAGCAAATTCTTTGGAGGTTCAGTGATGTCAAGTTTTCACCTTTTGAGAGTAGATCTTTTTTATATATATATATATATATATATATATTTTAAAATTTATGTATGTATGTATTTGTCTGCACTGGGTCTAAGTTGCAGCCTGTGGGATCTAGTTCCCCGACCAGGGATTGAACCCCCAGCCCCCTGCGTTGTAAGCTTGGAGTCTTAGTCACTAGACCACCAGGGAAGTCCAGGGAGTAGATTTGATTTTGTTAACCACACTTTTTTTTGATGGTATAATTCATATAACATACAGTTTACCATTTTATTTATTTATTGGCCACATCACGGGGCTTGTGGGATCTTAGCTTCCTGACCTGGGTCTGAATCCGGACCTACGGCAGGGAGAGCACCAGGTCCTAATCACTGGACCAGCAGAAAATTCCCTATTTTTATTTTTAAACTTACCATTTTAACCATTTCAAGTGTCCAGTTCAGTGGCATTAAGTACATTTACATAGTTGGGCAATCTCACCTCCGTCCATTTCCAGAACTTTTTCATCACCTGTACTCATTAACAGTGACTCCCATTCCCCCCTCTCCCACCTCCAGGAACCCACCGTTATACTTTCTGCCTCTATGAACTTGACTGCTCTGGGCACCTCATTCTACCTCAATTCTACCTCAAGTAGAATTATACAGTACTTGTCCTTTTGTGACTGGCTTATTTCACTTAGCTTAATGTCTTTAAGGTTCATCCATGTTACAACATGTGTTAGAATTTCATTCCACAGATAGAGAGAACAAAAACGTATGGATGCCAAGGGGGAAAGCGGGGTGGGATGAACTGGGAGATTGGGACTGACATAAACACACTGCGGATGCTATGTATAAGATCGATAATGAATGAGAGTCTATTGTATGGCACAGGGAACTCTTCTCAATTTTTTGTGGTGACCTAAATGGGAAGGAAATCCCAAAAAGAGGGGATTCATGTATATGTATAACTGATTCACTGTGCTCTACATTAGAAACTAACATAGCATTGTAAAGCAACTTTATGCCAATAAAAATTAAAAAATGTTTTTCATTCCTGTTTAAGGCTGAAAAATAATCCATCCTGTGAATATACCACATTTTGTTTATTCTACACTTTTTTTTCCCCTACAAAATAGAAACATTTCTACTCACAGGAGGAGAGTGAAAAGAGAAAACTCATCTAGAGTTCCATCACATTAACATAACAATTCTTCTTTCTTTTGTGTGTTTCTCTCTGTTGCTAATAATTGAACAATGCTGTCCTCCAAGGACCACTCGAGACCACTCTGAGAAAGCAGCGTGGCAAAGGATTTGGTGCTTGGAAAGGGTCAAAAGTTACCAGGAAACACATCTGATATATCAAGTTAAGGGAAAGAAAGGAACCCCCTATAAAATAACTTGACATTTTATTGCCCCAGGTTATAAACTGGCCCTGAAAGTATTTCGCACATTGCTCTCCAACATGATATGGGCTGCACACTGAGTGGTGCCCGATTAACAACACAGCCTCTCAGGGGGGGCGACTTTGAAGAGAACAATGGAAATATTTGGCTTAGTACTTTAAAAAATGTAAGTACAATAAAATTAAATTAAAGCAATTTTGAAATGACTTGCTCATCTGGGGGCCACTGAGGCCATTCCTGGTTAACTATTTCATTTCTCAGATGCTTGGTCGGGGCTGATGGAGTCGAACCCAACTAGCATTTCTCAAAGACCAGAGGGCATCACAGGTTTGGGTGGCCATCAAGGAAAGGCATCATTGCAGAGTGTATTGGTTTCAGCAGGGCATCTCCAACCTCAGCCACTGGTTCTGTTAATAAAGACAATGCCTTGTATGTGTGTGGTCCTTTGGGAACCTTTACCTTTCATTTTTTCCACTTTCCTCCAGGACGTTTTTCCTCTAAGTCTCTACAAGCCTCTGTCCCTTTCCTAGACCCCCAAAAATAGTAGACTCTGCTCAGAGAGAGTAGAAGCCCAGAGGCTACAAAGACAGCTTCACAGATGCCTTTTCCTTCCCTCCTCTTGTGTCAGAGCTCCTGAAATGAACCGTGGATTTCACTATTTTCCCTCTTTCCACATACGTCAAAAATGTTTATTTTCCATGTAGCCTTAAGAATTGGATCTTGGGACTTTCCTGGTGAGATCCTGTGGCTAAAAATCTGTGCTCCCAATGCAGGGGACCTGAGCTCAATCAGTGGTCAGGGAACTAGATCCCACACGTGGTAACTCAGAGTTCACATGACGCAGCTAAAGATCCTGCATGTTGTAATGAAGATGGAAGATCCCAACTGCTGCAACTAAAGTCCCATTGGAAGCACAAAGTGAAAGTTGCTTAGGTGTGTCTGACTCTTTTCGACCCTGTGGACTGTGGACTTTGCAACCGCTGAATTCTCCAGGCCAGAATACTGGAGTGGGTTGTCTTTCTCTTCTCTAGGGGATCTTCCCAACCCAGGGATCGAACCCAGGTCTCCCAAATTGCAGGCAGATTCTTTACCAGCTGAGCCACCAGGGAAGCCCAAATAAATATTACAGACAAACAAACAGGGCTTCCCTGGTGGCTCAGTGGTAAAGGATCTGCCTGCCAATGCAGGAGACATGGGTTCAATCCCTGGTCTCGGAAGACCCCACATGCTGCAAAGCAACTAAGCCCACGAGCCACAACTATTGAGCCTGTGCTCTAGGGCCTGGGAATCACAACTGCTGAAGCCCTTTAACCCTAGAGCCCATTCTCTGCAACAAGAGAGGCCACCGCAGTGAGAAGCCCGAGCACCACAGCTAGAGAAAAGCCCAAGCAGCAAGAAAACCTAGCACAGTCAAAAATAAATGAATAAATAAAAGTATTTAAAAAAACAAACAAAACTGGATCCTTTCCTTATATATACATACTCTCTGTTTTACGAATATCAGCCTTTCCTATTTCACTCTTTCTATTTCTGAGAAGCTGTCTCTTCCCTTCCATCAGTGCTCCGGGGGGCTTTAATTTTTCTTTTATTCTCAGCTTTCTATCAATCAAGGGGAGGGGAAAACACTTTATCTGAACCCTTGGTGTGCAACAGCAGCAACCAGCAGCTGCCAGGGCAGTGGGAACTTCATTTCCAGTGCTGACGTTTATAAATGTGGCACACAATACCAGTAGGGACTAGAATAAATCACATAGTTTCTCCAAAGATCCCCAGGGGCTGCTTTAGAGTCTCTTCCCATTGGGGGTCATGCTCCTCTTTCTTTGCAGGGGGTGGGGATGTGGAAGGCTGTGATTTGCAACATGGACCAATCCACATTCTTGCCTATCCTCGGTGTAAGCCCTGAGTCCAGCACCCAGGATGCTCTGGAGCAAGGATGCTCTGGGCCTGTCTCTGGATGTGGAGACAGGACTTGGGGCTTGAAATCCAGGCTGGGGGTTGGAATATTGGCTCTGTCCCTTTCCAGCTATCAGTTTCCTCATCTGCAAAATGGGGCTAAAAATCCCTGCCCCGCCTACCTCCCAGGGCTGTTGTGAAGATCCAGTGACCTGTCTGTAAAGCGAGGGCCTTTATGCAATGTACTGAAGGGTTGCTGCTGCTGCTAAGTCACATTAGTCGTGTCCGACTCTGTGCGACCCCATAGATGGCAGCCCACCAGGCTCCCCCGTCTTATTAAGGAGCAAAAAAAACTTAAAACCAGCATTGTTCAGAGAGAGCTTTCTGGATGTGCTCTGGGCTGAGAGGTCTCAGCCCATTCCCTGAATCTCAGCTTTTTCTTTTTGTTTAAGAATTCTGGGCAAGGAGCGCTGATGATCTGCTCAAACACAGCTGGACCCTTCCCAATGTCTTTTCTAAGCTTTTCCTTCTGCCCCTCCAAATATCAAGAAAATACAGGTAGACAAATATGCTAGGTGGAGGGAGGAAGGGAAAGACAGAGAGAGACTGAGAGAGGGGGGTTTCCAAGGATGAGGCAGGAGACAGGGAGAGTTGCCTCATACCCTCTGTGTCACTGGGAACTCATTATGGATCCTTTCAAGGTTCGGTTCAGCAAGACCCAGCATGGGCCCCCTCAATCCCACTCCCTTTATATTCCCCACGCTTCCAGGTGCTGCATGCCACCTTTCACCTGCTTTCTGGTCCTCCTGTGACTTTCCATCCTACCAAGGCCAATCCCTGCCTGTGGTTGGGAGCTTAGGTTCCAGGCAGGACAACGCCCAAAGCCCGTCCCTGAGCCCCCTCAGGACAGCAATTATCTGTAGTGTTTTCTTCTAAGCCTTTTCCTATATAACAAGATTCTACCCAGCGTCATTCCCCAGAGGCCACTACTGTTGCCAGTTTCTTGCTATCCTTATAGAGAGAAAACTGATTTTCTTTAAATATTTGTTCAACACTTTATTTAAAGGGATTAGGGGCTGCAAAGAGAAAGACTGAACAGAGGACCGAGTTTCTTTATTGTTCTGAGCAGTTCGGCTCTGGTGGACAATTGCACGCCTCATTCTTTAAAACAAAAACAGTGAAGTGTGTGGGACCCACTCTCAGCTGAAGGCCATTAACACGGGTGATGGGGCAGGGATGTCCCAATCTACACCTGCATCTTATCAAAATAGTTTTTAAACAAATAGAGTGATTCTCTAAAAGGCATCTGGTCAGCAAAATTCTCCTCTGTCTTATTCCGGTCATGATGATGCTTTATCATCATAGGGACCCTATCATCATAGGGTCCCATCTATACTGGCCCTTCAGCCAAAGCCTGGCTGGTCCACCCCAAATATGACTCTCATGTGGCTATTATGAGCATCCCATTCTTGTTGTTCTCTGAGTGAGGTGGTCATTCTTATTTGATTATTGCCTTTTTTTTTTTTTCACTCTTGGTGTCTGAGACAGAGAAGGCAATGGCACCCCACTCCAGTACTCTTGCCTGGAAAATCCCATGGATGGAGGAGCCTGGTAGGCTGCAGTCCATGGGGTCGCTAAGAGTTGGACATGACTGAGCAACTTCACTTTTCACTTTCCTGCATTGGAGAAGGAAATGGCAACCCACTCCAGTGTTCTTGCCTGGAGAATCCCAGGGACGGGGGAGCCTGGTGGGCTGCCGTCTCTGGGGTCACACAGAGTCGGACATGACTGAAGCGACTTAGCAGCAGCAGCAGCAGCAGGTATCTGAGAAGGAACTGGACAGGGATGTATCGATGGAGGACATACTGAAAGGGTGATGTATTTTGGGTACTAGTCATCCAGGCTTCCCTAGTGGCTCAGTGGGAAAGAATCCACCTGCCAGTGCAGGATATGAGGGTTCGATCCCTGGGTTGGGGAAGATCCCCTGGAGAAGGAAATGGCAACCCACTCCAGTATTCTTGCCTAGAAAATCCCATGGACAGAGGAGCTTGGTGGGCTACAGTGAAGGAGGTTGCAAAAGTTCAGACACGACTTAGTGACTAAACAACAACAATCTGATTGCAGCTGAGGCTGGAAGCCTGTTATGGCAGGCTGAGTTATTTGGACTAACTATCCCAGTAAAGGCAACTAAAAATGCTGGATAAAATATCATAAACACCTTAAAAGACCCAAAGAATTGATTAAGTAGTACGGAATTAATGGGCCAACGTGGAAGAGAAAACCAGAGCATAGAAACCAGTTTTCCCTAAAAGAGCTCAACAGTCCTAGCAAAGCTGAACTTTCATTTCGATCACTTGGAAGAGGGAGGGAGTTAGACGTCCACGCTCAGCGCTTGCACGTAGTGCAGAATCGAATAAGGATGGTTTTCTCTGTACACTGAGTCCCTGAGTGGCTTCATCATCAGGGTAAAGGCGGACCGAAGTACCCCGGGCCAGGTTCACATCGCCCGGTGACCCAGGGAAACTCGGACCAGAACATGTTTAGGTAGTTCAGGGCTGGTGGTACCTCTGATGCCTGGCAGAAGGAAGCGCACTCTTCTCTAGAGGAAGGTTCCTTTATATTCAAATGACTCCTGTCTATTTGGAGCAATGTATGATAAATAATCATTTCTTCAAGTGAAGTTACCAGAACTTGGTTAAAGAACGGAGCCTCCAAGAAAATAAGGCTCTATGAGAGAATCACAGAAACAAGGGACAAAGGAGAAACAGCTGAGGCTTCATAATTAGCATGATCAGATGTAGACTATAGGGAATTCCCTGGTGGTCCAGTGGTTAGGACTCTGCACGTTCACCACTGAGGACCCAGGTTCAATCCCTAGTTGGGGAACAAAGATCCTGCAAGCTGTGTGGCATGACCAAGGGAAAGAAAAAAAAAAAGGTATAGACAATAAATCATGCTTCCTGCGCTCAAAAAAGTAAAAGATAAGCTTGAAAATATTTACAAGGAATAAGAAATTGTGTAAGGTGTCAAAATGAATTAAAAAAAAAAAAGAAATTCTATGGAGGGGAGGGGGATTTGGGGGAGAATGGGTGCCATATATGCATGGCTGAGTCCCTCCACTGTTCACCTGAAAGTACCATAACATTGTTAATTGGCTACACCCCATTACAAAGAAAAAAAGTTTAAAATTTGAAAAAGAATTTAAAACTTTTAAAAAATTTAAAAAATAGAATTTTTTAAAATTTCTAAAAAAAGAAAAAACCTACAGGAACTATGATTGAAAAGCCACTCATTAATTTAAAAGTAACTTGGATGCAGTGGAACAGAGTATTAGCAAAGTAAAAGATAATAGTGAAGAATTACCCAGAATGCGGCACAGAGAGAAAAAAAAAAAAAGGAAGGAGGGACTTGGAAAGGTAAGAGACACAGTGGACAAAGGCCTGACACACATGTAATTAACATCCCAGACAGAAAGAACAAATAGAGCAGAAGCAAATATCTGAGAAGAGATCATGACTGAGCAGTTTCTAGAACTGGTAAAAGACACTAGTGCACAGATTCAAGAGGCCAGTAAATCCCAAGCATGGAAGTCCTGTTTGTAACCAGCAGCCAGAGGAGAAAGGCGCAAGTGGTACAACGGAGGGCTTCCTTCCCAGCCCCAGCAGGCTAAACTCCATAAAGCCTCCCACCAAGAATCAGTCCTGAGTATTCATTGGAAGGACTGATGCTGAAGCTGGAACTCCAGTACTTTGAGCCGACTCATTAGAAAAGACCCTGCTGCTGGGAAAGATTGGGGGCAAGAGGAGAAGGGGGTGACAGGATGAGATGGTTGAATGGCATCACCGACTCAATGGAGATGAGTTTGAGCAAACTCCAGGAGATAGTGAAGGACAGGGAGGCTTGGCGTGCTGCAGTACATGGGTTCGAAAAGAGTCAGACACGATTTAGCGGCAGAACATCAGTAAGAAGCAGAGCCCTGTGGCTTTGGTGCCCTAGATTCCCTGGCTCCCTTAGTCCCCTTTCCCTCTTTCACTGCCTCGAGGCCTCTCCTCCAGCAAGGTCTTGGTATCATACCATCTGTCCACAAAGGCCTTCCCTCAAACCTCTCTTTCACTCTTGATCTCAAAGGAAGAAAGGGGGCCCAGGCAGAAACAGAAAAATGAACGGAAGAATAAGAACCAGTGAGAAAGCAGAGTAAGAGGGACTTTCCTGCCGGTGCAGTGGTTAAGAATCCACATTCCAACGCAGAGGACGCAGGTTTAATCCCTGGTCAGGTATCTAAGGGGAAGGCAATGGCACCCCACTCCAGTCCTCTTGCCTGGAAAATCCCATGGACGGAGGAGCCTGGTGGGCTGCAGTCCACGGGGTCGCTAGGAGTCGGACACGACTGAGCGACTTCACTTTCACTATTCACTTTCATGTATTGGAGAAGGAAATGGCAACCCACTCCAGTGTTCTTGCCTGGAGAATCCCAGGGACGGGGGAGCCTGGTGGGCTGCCGTCTATGGGGTCGCACAGAGTTGGACATGACTGAAGCGACTTAGCAGCAGCAGCAGCAGCAGCAGGTATCTAAGATCCCACATGCCTCGGGGAGACAAAGCCCGTGTGCTGCCACTACCGAGCCTGTGGACACCAGAGCCTGCACACACCCCAACAAAAGATCCTGTGTGCCACAACAGAGACCCAACACAGTCAAAAATAAATAAATATTAAAAAACAGAAAAGAAAGCAGAGTAAGAGATGAATCTTGCAGGCATTATTGCTCAGGAGATGGGCTAGACTGGCTCTGGGAGGTTGGGGGGGCAGTCTGGAGGCAACAAGCAGAAAATGGGGATTGATGATGGCTTAGAAATTGCTCTCCAGGAACATCCCTGGTGTCCAGTGGTTAAGACTCTGTACTTCCAGTGTAGGGGGCCCAAGTTCAATCCCTGGTTGGGGAACTAAGATCTCACATGCTGCACAGCACAGCCAAAAAAGAAAAAAAAAAAAAAAAAAAGTTGCTCTCCAGAATTTTGCTTCTCTTCCCTTCCCTTAGGCTTCCCTCTGATTCTCTGCCTCTATGACCCCACATCTGGCAGTATATTGTGGGAGAGGACCTGAACTCCCCTATTCATCGACCTTCCCTAACAGCACCATCTGCAGAGATGGGAGAGGGGAAGACAAGATCTACTTGAAAACTGGAGAATACCAGAGAGCTGAACCCCTGGAGTTAATCTTCCTGCACGCTACTGAATTTTAGTTGCTATTTGTCACCTGTCAAGCCAGCCCAAGCTGTGTGAAAGCTACTTTTCTTTTCTTGCCCTCAATTCTCACTCCTCCCCTCAACTTGCCACTCCAGAGTTTTCCTGATATCCAGGATATGAAGCATGGGAAGGACACGAAAGAGAGAGGAAGGGGGAGGTCCTGACAGAGGGTTCATATATAGTCTCCATTCCAGACACACCCTCACCTCCAAGGAGCAGCACTGGTACGCCAGTTTTTAGCACTGGGTTGGTTTGTTTTTTTCAAAACTTTTACATTTTATTTATTTAGGCTTCGTTGGGTCTTCGTTGCTGCAAGTGGGCTTTTTCTAGCTGTGCTGCTCAGGCTTTTTACTGCGGTGGCTTTTTTTGTTGCAGAACATGGGCTCCAGGGCACGTGGCCTTCAATAGTTGTGGCACACGAGCTTAGTTGCCCCTCAGTAGGTAAGAATCTTCCCAGACCAGGGATGGAACCCGTGTCCCCTGCATTGGCAGGCAGATTCTTAACCACTGAACCACGAGGGAAATCCTCTCAGCACTCTGATTTGTCATTTGCCTCAACATCAGCTGAGCTTTAATCGAACCTTCTCCAAAATCCTTGGAGTGGGAATATACCCATTCAGATACATACATCTGTAAAGACAGCTTAATGAGCACTTGGGTATATCTTAGAGCACCACAGTCAGAAGAGTGTGCAAAAGAACACGCCTACCAATGCAGGAAAAGTCGGTTCGATCCCTGGGTCGGGAAGATCCCCTGGAGGAGGAAACGGCAACCCACTCCAGTATTCTTGCCTGGAGAATCCCATGGCAGCGGAGCCTGGGAGGCTGCAGTTCATGGGGTCGCTAAAGAGTTGGACATGACCGAGCAAGTAAATAACAACAACCACAACAAATTGTATAGAGCTTGGATAGAAAGGCCTTGAAACAAGATTAAGAAGAGGCCATCATTCGTCTTCAGGGATGTTTTCCCTTAAGACAATGAAAACCGATCCTCTCTCCTGTTTATTGCATTTCCTCTCATCCCAGTGAGGTCTGAGAGCATCCGTGTAACCCCCAGTGCTCAGGCTAAATGATGATCTAATATTTTCTCAGAGGTTTCAGCCTCATTTTCCAGGACTTTCCTTATTTCCTCCCTCCCTTGGAGACTGCCTAGCAACTGAACTCTTGTATCTTGAGGGAGCAGAGTTGACCCTAATATTTGCTATTCAACAAACTCGAAACAAAGGCATGGCAGGAAGCAGAAGTTAAGGTCTCTAGGGATTCCACAACCTACTTCCTGGCTTGAAGGAGGGTACTGTGCTCAGCATCTCATAGAAGACACTCTCAGCCTTTGATAAACCTTACTGGGCCAGTCCAGAACAGACCTCTCACCTCCCCAAATACCTAGTACCAGAGATCCAACCAGTCAGTCCTAAAGGAAATCAGTCCTGAATATTCACTGGAAGGACTGATGATGAAGCTGAAGTTCCAATACTTTGGCCATCTGATGCGAAGAGTTGACTCATTAGAAAAGACCCTGATGCTGGGAAAGATTGAGGGGAGGAGGAGAAGGGGATGACAGAAGATGAGATGGTTGGATGGCATCACCAACTCAATGGACATGAATCTGAGCAAGCTCCGGAAGATAGTGAAGGATAGGGAAGCCTGGCTTGTTGCAGTCCATGGGGTCGAAAAGAACTGGACACACGTGAGCGACTGAACTGAACTGAACTGAGAGAGCCACATGTCTAAGATGCCTGGGACAGCAGAGAAACCCACCATCAATTCAACAGACACGTGTGGGTGCTTTTCTATCCCATATGCCTTCTCCACACCAGGGAATACTGTGTAGCCATCAACAGGAATGTACCAGCCCAGGATGACTCAGGAGGGAGCCAAGATACAGGAAATGGAAACAGCAAGGTGCGGTATAGTATGCTACTTCTGAGATTAAAAAAAAAAAAAAAAGGAATATACCATGTAAGTATGTCTGTATACCCACAGAACATCCCTGGAAGCATACAAAAGAAAATAGTAAGAGTATTGCCTATGATGAGGAGCAGGAAATGGCTGAGGGTAGGATGGGAAGGAGAATTCCTTTTTGTAGTGTTTTCTTTTGAACTTTTTCATTGTTGTTCACCGTGTCTGTATTACCTATAAAAAATGACAATCAAAGAAGACCCTTCTCTTTAGGGAGCTGAGGACGAAGGCAGACATGCAGACAATTGAAATATTCTCTGCTCATTGTCATCATGGAGACGTAGACAGGGTAGGAAGGGACTGTGGGAGAGAGGCCATCCGAGCCGGTGTGCGGGTGTGTGTGGGGGACTTGGAATCATCACAGAGAGTGCTGGAACCTCTCTCAGCTCAGCCTTGCCAGGGCCTGAAGAGCACAGTGAGAACAGACCGTGGTGGAACTGCAGGGGCAGAGGCCAGAACGCCTATTGCGTTGTGTGCCAGGCTAAGAAGCCACGATTTTATCCTAATAGAAAATAGGCAACTATTAGAGAATTTTCAGAAGAGGAGTGACCCGTTCAGAGTGGCTGTTCAGAGGGAGGATTCTGGCAGGAACACAGAAGGATAGATTAAGAGGGGCAAGAATGGGGTGGAGAGACTGGTTATGAGGTTAATGCAGGAATCTAGGAGAAGGAAGGCAGATGGATGACAAAGGGAGTGGGGATGGAGGAGAGGGATAAAAGCTGAGACATGCTATGGGTCTGAAATGTGCATGGTGACCATGAACAGATCTAGCTCTGCGCGCTTGGTTTTCTCACACGGGCATCCTCTGCCCATTCTGCCCCAAATATCCCCAGCAGCTGGCAGAATGGGTCCCCAGGGGCCATTCCCTGGTCATCCTGCCTGTCTCCTTGCCCCAGGCTCTAGCTGCTTGGCAAAGAAGTGCAGAGGAAAGAACAGAAGCCTGTTCCTCATCATTCAACTCCTAGGTCTCTCTTATTTATTCCATGCTCTCTCTCTCTCACGATTCGGGTCCTCTCATTATTTCTGAGCTGTACAGCTTGCTGCTTCCCCGACTCGCCTCTCCCACCCCTGTCTGTGAAGTGTCAATCAAACCATCGGATGAGCAGCTCAGCCTTCCATCCTCTGCGGCTCTGCCCCAGGACACAGCAGCAATTGCTGACACAGAGCAGCGGTGTAGGGCTGCCGGCTCTCCCTTTAATGGTCTTCCGATCCAGAATGGGTGTTAAAATGAAATTTGAGGGGTTCACTTCTCTCTACTTGCCCCTATCAGGATGACCACAAGGACGGGCAACACTAAGAGAGAGGGGAAGCCTTCACAATCCGGAGTGCTTTTCATCTGAAGGTTGGACCACGGCCAGTGTCTGCTTTCGGAGGAGTCGTTTGAAATTCTTAACAAGAAGCAGAATGCTTGAGTCCAGGAATCCAGGGCAGGCTTGTGAAGTAGGAATGGGGAGATAGAATTGTTATTTTTTTACTGAAGTTATATTCTATTAAACAAAGGAGAGGTGGGATACAGAGCTGCTTTGTAGTTTCCCAGAAGGATGAACAATGAGAAATGTTCAGGGTTGGGGTGGGGGGAGTGGCTAGGAAAACTGAGATTAGAACAAAGAAAGAACCTCCCCAGGCCCTGGAACTGGTGACCGGGGAGATCTGAAGCATCTGTTTCCTCGAGGGATTTGTCCTTATCCTTTTACAAATTATGAATGAAAGCGCAATTTTTATAGAATATGGAAATTAATGAGCATTAAGCTCAATTACCTTCGCCAAATTCTCTCTAGATCTCTGATACACACACATGACTCGTGGTTGTGATCCGTGCGTGTCTATTTGTGTTCTGCGCCTCTTCCTCGGTATAATTTTATATACACATGTCTGTGGAGCCCTCTGTCCTCAGGCTTGTCATTCTGAATATCTTATCTATAGTGTCAATGTGCCAGTGTCTGTTCCTCCACCCCTATGGCTGGGTTGTTTCCAATTTTATTTTTTTTTAATTTGTTACTTTCCCCATTTGGTTTTTTTTAAGTTGGTATGTTGTATTTTCATTGCTATTCAGTTCAAGAAATTTTCCTTTCTTTTTTTTTTGGCCTCATGGCACATGGGATCTTAGTTCCCTCATCAGGGATGGAACCCAAGCACCCTGCAGCGGAAATGTGAAGTCTTAACCACTGGACCGCCAGAGAAGTCTCTCCATTTTTTTTTTTTTTTAATATATTATAAAAGCACAACAAGGAATGTCTTCATAAATGCCTTTTTCTTCCCTTGAATATTTCCCTGGGGTATAGTTCCCCAAGTCCAATTTCTAGGTCAGAAGGTTTGAACCATTTTACCGCTCCAGTGCTCTCCAGGAAACCCAGGCAATCTGAGTGGCCACCCTACTCTCTCTCCATCCCCGAGGCACTAACAACATCAGATTTTATCATTTTTATTTATTTTCGCTCATTTAATAGGGACATAATTGTACCTTGAAGTTATTTAATTCCCATTTCTTTCATTGCCAGTGAGACTGGGCAGATTTCCACATTAGGATTTATTGTCTGCTTTTCCTTTCTGTAAACTGTTCATCTCCTCTGACGTCTTATCAAGAGAAATCTGAAGGCTGATCTTAGGTATTTATATCAAGACTTTACATACTGAAAGAGTCCATTTTTCTCAGTTATATCTGCCACTCCCTAAGGGACCCGTCACATTGTGAGGTAGATGCTAGCTTGTCACATGTGGTTCGGGAGTGGGAGAGTCCTGAGGTCACTTCTGGATCCTAGAGAAATTTCTTTCAGAAGAAAAAAAAATGCCAGTCGTATGGCACCCCCTCTCTGGGCCCCTATTTTCCTAGGAAAGGAAGCCTGGGCTGAAAGGCTAGTTGCCAAGGCCATGCTGGAGGATCCTTTGCTAAGGCTAGGCACCTTCCTATGGTCCCAAGGATGTCCTGGTCCATTACTTTCTCCCGCTTGTAGCATGGCCATGAGAGAAACAACAAAGTACTCAAATCAGAATCATCATTACAAGTCTGACTACTCGTTGCTATAGCACAGTGCTTAAAGAACATGTTCTGTACCAGACACACCGAGGCTCACCTCTCAGTACCCCTGTTTACCAGGTGCGAGGCTTTGGGCAAGTTACAGTCTCTGTGAGTCTTCCTGTCTTTCTCTGTAAAGTGGTATTTCAGTTATAGCTGCATGAAAAACTACCCAAAATCTTAGTGGCTAAAAACAGCAACTATTGGACTTCCCTGGTGGCTCAGTGGTAAAGAATCTGCCTGCCATTGTGGGAGACACGGGTTTGATCCCCGATCCAGGAGGATCCCTTATGCCTCAGAGCAAACAAGCCCACAACTATTGAGTCTGTGCTCTAGAGCCCGGAAGCCACAGCTACTAAAGCCTGAGCGCCCTCGAGCCCATGCTCTTGAGCAGCACAATGCCTTCTAGAGAAGGCACCCAATAAGCCCCCACCTGGCAATTAGACAGGAGCCTCCACTTGCCACTGCTGGAGAAAGGCCTGAGCACAGCAATGAAGAGCCAGCATAGCCAAAAATAAATAAACAGAAAAACCTGTTTTATTCTGTCTCATGATTTTGTAGGTCAGGAATTCAGATGGGTTTTGGCTAGATGAGTCTTATGCTCCACGTGGCATTAATTGGGTCACTCAGTGGTATTTAGCTGGTGGCTAGGGTGGGCTGGAAGGTCCAAGATTGCTTCACTATTTTCTAAAGAAACTATTTATTTATTTGTTTTTGGCTGCACTGGGTCTTCATTGCTGCACTTGGGCTTTCTCTAGTTGTGGTACACGAGCTGCTCACTGCAGTGGCTTCTCTTATTGCGAAGCACGGGCTCTAGAGCGTGGGCTTAGTAGCTGTGTCTTACAGGCTTAGTTGCTCTGTGGCATGTGGGATCTTCCTGGACCAAGGATCAAACCAGTGTCCCCTGCATTGGCAAGGGGATTCTTAACCACTAGGCCATCAGGAAGTCCCAAGATTGCTTCACTCTTATGTCTGTCTCTCCATGTAGTCTCAGGGCCTCTCCACGTGGTCTCTCCAACAGGATGGTTGGACTAACATGGAGGATCCAAAAAGCTGCGTTTAAGGCCTGGGCCAGAAAGTGTCCCCAGGTCACTTCCTCTATATCCTACGGGTCAAGCTGTTACAGAGCCTGTGATGGGAAGCGTGACCAAGAAGTGGGGGCCATCTTTAATGTGCCAAAAGTGGGGATAAAAATATCAATATTTACATCTAGGGCTGTGAGGATTAAACTAGATAATGCATGCAGAGGCTGATTCACCGTGAAGCTAATGAAACTTCAACCACGGGGCTCCTTAATTGCACGATCTTTTCCAAGTCTTAGCAACTAATTTTGTATTCACAATTTTTCCTTTCCTTTTCTTCAAGAGTCCCACCGAATTGTATAAGAATTAGGCCCTACACAGCCTGGCTATGTCCCAAATGCATTTAGCATACTGCCTGGCACAGAGGGAGCCCTCACTCCAGGGCCCCTCACGTCCTAGGCTAGTGCCTGGTCCCCTTCTGTGTCTCCAGAGAAAGCTCTTCCTTTTACTCTGTCCTTTCCATTTGTTCAGGATCATTTCCCCTTCTCCTTTTTAAAAGACACAAGTCAGACACGCTGAGAATAATTTCATAATCACAAACCTGCCCTCCCAATTGGCCCCTGAGCCTACCCCCTGACCTCACCACCCACCAGGGAGGTGGGTCTTACCCTGGGCATCGTGCCAAGTTCTCAGCCGGGCCCTCTAGAGTCTCCAAAGGAAATCAGGCTGGAGAGTGGGAAGACAGCAGGGGGAGGCAGCAGTCCCAGTGCCCGGCTGGGTCTGGGAGGCATTGAAATTCCAGGGCCGGAGTCCTGAGACAAAGATCGTAATGAGACAGGAAGGTGGCATAGGAAGGAGTCCATTTGCATGACAATAATTGAGCCAAGAATAGAAAGCTAGAGGGATGCAAGGGGTGAGGCTGGCAGCTGAGCCGGGCTAAACCTCACAAATCAGACTCCCCGGCTCTGCTTTGCAGGGGAGGCGGGGACCGAGCCCCGTGCCAGGCTTTGGGGGTTGGGAGGAGTGGGGCGAAGGCCAGGGCCCAGGGGACTGTGGGAATGCTGACCAGATTGGACTTTGCTTTACTCCTCCTCCTTGAGTCTGGAGCCTGCCTCCGCCGGCCCTCTCTGGTCTCTGAGGTCTGTGTGGTCTCTGAGGCTGTAGGGCTAATTCAGCGGGCAGGATGGCTGCTCAGAGGGAGCTCTATGACGCCATTGTGATCGGGGCAGGCATCCAGGGCTGCTTCACGGCGTACCACCTGGCCAAACACAGCAAGAAAGTCCTCCTGCTGGAGCAGGTACCGGGTCCCCTCTGCACTCCTGACCTCAGGGACGGTCCCTTTCTCCTCTCCCCCAACCCCCAGAGGGTTTTCTGGAGCCAGCAGACAGTGGGGTGGAGGACCTGATCATCACAAATCAAAGGGCCTGGTCATCACAAATTCTGTGCAGTGTGAAGCTTAGCAGTCTGGTGTGTTTCATGACAATGCAAAGACAGTTCCACCCTCCCTAAGACCTACTTTGGGTTTCTAGGCACATTTCCTCCTTTTGCTGCCTCCCAGATCCTGTCCTTGACCAAGAAGCGTCCCAGGCCCCATGCTCTACCTTCTATCTACCCAGGATCCTCTGTGCCAAAATGGCTGCTCTGGCCCAGAAAAGTAATCAGTTCTGCTTTGGGTAACCTTAAGTAGAGGTAATTCTGCCTGGAGGCAAAGGCTGATTAGTCCGCCTAGGAGGCAGGGTTTGTCTTGGCATATTTCTGGCCCCTTACCCTGCAACCCAGCAGAGGCTTCTGTTTTCTTCTGTCACCTCTGGATAATAGCAGTCTCCTTGTTTGATACACAGGAAATGAGACTTAGGTTTGTTTTTTTTCCTTATAAAAAAGTGACCCCATGAAGTGCAATCTACTGGCCACTGCACATGTAGGTAGGCCCTGTGTATCCACAGGGTCCTTCCCAGGGCAGGTCCACCCAGCCCACCTTCCC
Source organism: Bos indicus (assembly GCF_029378745.1). NCBI lineage: Eukaryota > Metazoa > Chordata > Mammalia > Artiodactyla > Bovidae > Bos > Bos indicus. The sequence goes on from NC_091778.1 coordinate 21,674,299, forward strand.
AAGCTTTCCACCTTCCCATTCTACCTGCATCTATCCAGGATGCTTTTGGTTTCTCTTCTTGGTAATGAACTAGATTAGTTGGAAACCTTCTTCATTTCTCGATCAGTTTTCTCAAAGCCTGAGGGATTCCTGGTCCAACCTCGCAGGAAACACTCCGTCTCTTGTTAAATCCCAAGATAGATCCCTTGTCCTGAGCAATCTGAACTACAGAGAAAGAGTCAGCATCAGTTTCCTTGTCCATAAAATGAGGAGCCTAGACTAGAAAGATCTCAAAGCATCTTTCTAATTCTGCTTCTCCAAGAGTCTAAATGGAGGTTCCAACAGGATGACTGAAGACTAACTCACAGAGGGACTTTGGGATGCGAATGATGTTAGCAAAAAGGAGGCATGAGTTAGAACTACTGAAGAACTTCTCTTCTGAAGCCAAGTCAGTACTTGGCCATAAAGGGAGACTGTATGGAAATATTTGAAGGATAAGTGCTCCTTGTTGACAGCACAGGATGAGCTGGCTCCTAAAGGGGAGGGGTGTCAGCTGCAGCTGTCTCTTGCTCTCCCTCTCCAGTTCTTTCTCCCGCACTCCCGAGGAAGCTCCCATGGGCAGAGCCGGATCATCCGAAGGGCATACCCAGAAGATTTCTACACCCAGATGATGGCTGAGTGCTACTCCCTGTGGGCCCAGCTGGAGCATGAGGCGGGAACCCAATTATACAGGTTGGGTTGGTGGGGGAGAATTCCTTGAATCCTGGGGCTTGGCACCTGGGGGTGCTTTTACCATGAGAGGGGGTGGTGCCAGGAACACTTTTGATGTGCAACAAGGGACACACAAGGTCTCGGAGGTATTAGACACATGGAGGCATTCTGCTTGCTGTCATCATGATCCCCCCACGGGTCCAGCTGGCTCCAGCCAGGCTCTGAGTTCCAGGGCTGGGTTCAGACCATGTGTCCAAGGCTTGCAGAGGTTGTTTGGGGAAAGCTGTTGGAAAGACAGTGGGAGCTGACAGAAACCCTGTCGGGGCAGGGATTGAAATAGAGGAGGAGAATTCTGCTTGATTATTTTTAATTAAAAAAAAATAATTATTTATTCAGCTGTGTTGGGTCTTAGTTGCATCATATGGGATCTTGTGTTGTTCTTTGCGGCACGTGGACTCTCTAGTTGAGGCACGCAGGCTCAGTAGTTTTGGTGCATGGATTTAGTTGCTCCCTGGCATGTAGGATCTTAGTTCCTCAACCAGGGATCAAACTCATGACTCCGGGATTGCAAGGTGGATTCTCAACCATTGGACCAAGCAGAGGAAGTCCCTCTGCTTGATTCTTTATGTTCCTACTAGTATCACAACTTTTCATACTGGGTCCTCACCCCTAGAACAAACCATATAAATCCATTTCATTTTTCTCTGCATACCTCCTCCCATGGGAACAAATGGCGAAGCTCCTCAGGCTGCACTGCTTGCCATGGAGGGAGCCTACAGCTATTTCCATGGGAGCCTGTTGCTCCCATGTCTTTTCTGACCCTTAAGATCCGTCCCCCATCCACGACCTTTCAAATACTCATGGGGAAGAAGGCGACAACCCAGGAGGCAAAGAGAAGTTTTACCACCCTTCGTATCATCCTCCCACCTTCTCTAAGGCTCTTAACTGAACTTCCTACAGAACCACTGCTCTACCCTACAGGGTGGCAGTTATTTTAATGGCCAGGAACCAAGAGGTTACTGTTCTGTTGCAAAAACACCATTAACTTAAGAACAAAGTGAAATCCATTATGCAAATACAGCTAGGGCAGCTAATTACAGATTGATTCCAGAGGCAGCTAATGCACCCAGCACCCAAATAAAGGAGCATGTCTTGCTGAGGGGTGGCCTGGCAAAGGGACCCCCCTCTCTGTCAGCCATCTGTGAATACTGCTGAGTATCTTGTGCTGAAAGACCTGCCGAGGTCTTAGAGGGCACACTTCATCCCAGAAGACAAGGAGCCAACTGAGAGATGTTTGGAAAGTGGAATCTTTCAGAGGGGAGACAACTCTGGAGTCAGACAGGCTTGAATTTGACTTTGTGCTCTACCTCTGACCAGCTGTGTGACCTTGGAAAAGTTTCTGTACCTCTCTTCACCTCATTTTCTCTTCTAGGGCTTTGTGAGGATTAAACGAGACTCTTATGAAATACTTGGCACTATGCCTAGCACCTTTGAATATATGGCATTTCCTTCCAATTATTCTGGGTCAGCTGCGATCTATCTCCACTGAGCAAGGAGGGGAAGAAATGCAGGAGGAGGCAGATGGGATGCAGGAAGCATGGACATCAAGGGGAAGGCTACTGGAGAGAGGGAAAGGGACCCTTGGATAGGAGACTCATGATCTCACAATCCTCTTTGGCAGGAAGGCAGGAATTTGGAAGAGGTTTGGAATAAGGCAGGCCTGGCTCTAGATATCAGCTCACTCTGACATATTTAACTGTGTGGTTTGGAGCAAGCTGTCTAACCCCTGTGAGACTCAGTTTTCTCATCAGCAAAATAGAGGTAATAATATCTATTTCCTAGTTCTGTTGTGAGGATAAGTATGTAAAGGGTTTAGAATGGTACCTGACAAATCACCATCATCATCATCATCACTGCATGTTTTAGTGCTTATGATAAGAAGCTGGGACTTCCCTGGGGGTCCAATGGCTAAGACTCTGTGCGTTCCCAATGCAGGGGACACAGGTTTGATCCCTCGTCAGGGAAGATCTTGTATGCTGTTCAGCCAGAAAAAAATAAAAAGGAAACTAAGGCTGTTCTAAAAGTACTTGATCCATGTTAACTCATTTAATTCTCCCCACAAACTTATGAGAGGGTTGCTACTGACCAGTCAAGATCTTAACCAGTAGTGCAGTTCATAGAATTACTCAACGTTTAGTCTAGAGCAGAGTTTGGCAAACTTTCTGTGAATGGCCATATAGTAAGTTTTGCAGGCATTGCCGGCCATATGGTCTCTTTTGCAGCGATTCAATTCTGCCAGTTACTCAACTCTGCCATTGTGAAAACAGCCACGAATAAAGTTAAAGTGAAAGTCGCTAAGAGCTGTCCGACTCTGTGACCCCACATAGTCTGCCAGGCTCCTCTGTCCATGGAATTCTCCAGGCAAGAATACTGGAGTGGGTTGCCATTCCCTTCTCCAGGGGATCTTCCTGATCCAGGATTGAACCTGGGTCTCCTGCACTTCAGGCTGATTCTCTACCATCTGAGCCACCATAATATGAAAACAAATGACCACGGCTGGGTTCCAATAAAACTTTATTTATGGATACTGAAACTTTACATAATTTTCATCTCATGAAATATTCTTTTGCTTTTCATCAACCATTTAAAAACATGAAAACCATCTCGGCTGTGGAATAGGCAAAAACAGGTGGCAGACCTGATATAGCCCCTGGGTCATATCTTGCTGGCTCCTGATTTAGGGGATGACAGAGGATGAGGCTGTTGGATGGCATCACCAACTCAAAGGATAAGAGTTTGAGGAAGCTCAGGGAGTTGAAAGGAAGCCTGTTGTGCTGCAGTCCATGGGGTCACAAAGAGTCAGACATGACTGAGCGACTGAATTGATTGATTGATTTAGGAAATACCACAGACTGGTTACCTTGTCCATCTCTTGCCTCCATACAAGTTTATGCCTAAATTATCCCAGGTCAAAGATTGCTATATGTGTGTACATGTGCTCATGCCTCAGTCGTGTCTGACTCTTTCTGACCCCATGGACTGTAGCCCATCAGGCTCCTCTGTCCATGGGATTTCCCAGGCAAGAGTATTGAAGTAGGTTGCCATTTCCTTCTCCAGGGGATCTTCTGACCCAGGGATCGAACCTGGGTCTCCTGCATTGGCAGGCATATTCTGTACCAGTGAGCCACGTGTGAGGCCCTGGACATATCCTAGCCCATCTTAAAAGACTTTCTCTCTGCTTTCCCCCCAAAAAAGACTCTCCCTATGCTTTGAAGCCCCACTTACAGAAAATGAAGAGTGAAGTGAATGTTCTTTGAAAAATCTTTAAAGTTCTGTATAGTGCTAGGTTTTATTATTGTGCTGTTATTATTAACAATTCTTTCCTTATGGCCAACCTAATTTACTCAGGCACACAAGTTTATTTAGTTCTTTTACTCGGAGCCACAGAACAGATACTTCCCATTCCAATTCCTTGAGCTTTTGTTCCTAATTCTGATTTTCTAAATGATTCATCAGCCGTGTGGTTCTTATTCTCCTAAGTTCTTCTGGAAGAACCAGCACAATATCATAATTGAACTGATAGATACAAATATATTGACTTAATATTTGATGATGATTTTGATATTTGATATTTGATGATGATTTTTTTAAAAAAGCCTTCAAGAATTGAGAGTTAAGGTGGTTGTCCAATTCTTTTCATTCTGCTCTGCCACTTCCAGTGACAGTGGCATACTGAATATAGGTGGGCTCTGGATATTTGCATATATTCCGGGAACAGACAATGACACATGTGTCAGATCACAAGGTCTGAGTCTTTTGTGATGTGTACAGCCAGGATGCTGATACCCAGAGCAAATCCCAGCTCTGTGGCCCATCTCTTTCCTGCCCCCACCTTCTCCCTTTGAGTCCTACTATCTAGCTCCTGACCCCGGCTGCCCCTGCTTAGCTGACAATATCAGACAAGATCACAGCCGTAGGCAGTACAGCTGCTGGTAGAACCTGGTGGCCCCCTCCGCAGCTGCTGCTTCCTGTGTCTGAGAAGTGTCTGGCTTGTCAGCCACATCCCCTCCCTGGAGCAGTCTTTGTTAACCAATTCCACCTCGGCCCACTGAGCTGAAGATGAAACACCAGGAGCTCCTCGAAAACCAACAAAGACAGCAGCCATTACCAAGTCCTATCGGAGTTGCTTTCCCAAGGTGACTCTCAGAGCTGGCTTGCCTGGCACTTCTCACCCAGAGAGGGGGAAGCTGGAGCTTGGAATGGGAGATGGCAGATGCACGGAGAGCTGTCTGCCCCTCCCAATTCCTCCCAGCTCCATCCTGCCTCCTGTCCTATTGTAGTAACTGGTAAAAATCCCTCATCACCAACTCCCTCTATCACGTCTAAGGCTTTAATAGGGCCACAGAGAAGTCAAGGGCTTCGCTGGTGGCTCAAACAGTAAAGAATCTGCCTGCAATGCGGGAGACTCAGGTTTGATCCCTGGGTCAGGAAGATCCCCTGGAGAAGGGAATGGCTACCCACTCCAGTATTCTTCCCTGCAGAATTCCATGGGCAGATCCTGGCAGGTCACAGTCCATGGAGTTGCAAAGAGTTGGACATGATTGAGCAACTAACACACACACCCACATACACACACAGAAGTCAACAGGCTGCTGGGAGGAATCTCTTCATAGCACTGGATCCAGCTAGGGTTGGGAGGAAGGCACAGTTTAGCACCAAATTCTCAGCACTCAGTTGATGGTGTCCTGTGACTTCGGAGCTGAACTGTTTTCAGAGTTCCCTGGCACCCAGCCTCACTTCAAGGTGCTGTTTTTCTAGACCAGCCCTGACTACTCCCTGACTACTCATTTCCTGGTCTTTCTTTTTTTGGGGGGGGGGGGGACTGTGAGATCTTTGTCCCTTCTCACCCTCTTCCTCCCCAAACTTGGTAGCCAGGGTCTGAGCAGAAAAAGAGAAAAGGGGATGTCCAGAGCATGGGGGTGAGAAATTGATGCAGAATGAGCAGACTGTTTATTGGGATCTAGGAAAAGCCATTAAGAAAATAAGCACTTAAATGATTTTCAATCTGCCCGTGGAAGTCATCTATCTTCATACTGGGGGAGAAAAAGCCCGTTCTCCAATCCCGGTTTTGATTGACTGATTTCCAATTCTCTAAACATTTCCCACAGGAGACTCTCACCTATCTCCCATAATGACAGGCCTTTGCATTTCCAGGCAGTGTTTTACATTTATTTCCGATTTGCTCATAATGGTCAAAAAATCTTTCTCCAATCCAAGGCGTTTCTCCAGCAGTGCATGGTTTCCCTCGGGCCAAATAGCTCAGCTGTGATCCACGGAAAATGAGAATTTCCCAAACGCATCTTCGGACTAGGGGAGGGTCCGGCACCACAAATTCAGACGGAAAATTTCCCACTGTTAGATCAATATCTGGGCTAAGAAATAAATGCCACAGGGGCAGAGAGCTGGAGCAAAATGATTACAATCGGCACAATTACATTCACCGGCAGAATCAGCTCGCTGATTACTCCTAGGGATGGGGTGCTCCCGCTTCAGCCACCACAGGACGGCTTGGGAATTAGAATATCACTCAGTATTTCATAATTTGACAGATTTGCCCGTTGCCTTGGCATGAGTTCATTTCCTCCATGCAGTACATTCCTGTAAGAGGAGTTCTTATTTCAAGGAAGGAAGGAAGGAAAAAAGAAAGGAAGGCAAGAAGGGAGGAAGAAAAGGAGGGTAAAATGAAGGGAAAGTAAATCTCAGAATATACGAGAGACCAAGGCTGGTACGTTGCAGGCAGAGGTTAAAATATGCTGCTCGGGAATTTCCGGGTCAGGGATCTGATATTATGACTGCTCAGGTGAGAATGAAGCCAGGACTTGAGCAGAATTGTAGCCAGCCACAGCTTCATGGGGTACAAAGGGCTCAAGAATGTGTGCTTGGGTGGCTTCTTTTTCTTGTTGACCAAGGAGTTTACTAGGCGAGTTTTCATTACCTGAAACCCAATCTGAAGTCCTTCTGGGGCCACAGGAAAAGGACTGTCTGCTGACAGGTGGGGATTTCTACAGCATCTTCCCTCTGCCGAGCTTTGAAGAGGCAGAGGCGCTCAGTGCTTTCTCATCAGTGGTGGATGCTGAGTAGGCGGGGGCCATGGCAAATGGATTGGGCACACTGCGAGGCTCTGTGTACTGACACCGGCCCCAGGGCCCGCTGTGTCCCTACCCCCTCCCAATCTTCTCTTTAATCCCCCCAACCAGATAATGTGGGATTTGGAAGCATGTAATATCCATGAGACTCCATTATAGGCTATTACGAGCTTTATATACAGTACCTGGGGGATGTGTCAGGCTGATGCTTGTCACTGTGGCTGCTGGAACCGACAGGGACTACAGGAGTGGTCCCAAGGGCCAAAGTGACCCTTCTATTGTTTTTATCAGTTTCCACAAAAAGGCAGCTCTGATCTCTGGTGACAGAGAGGTGGAAAGCATTAAACAGAAACGGCTTTCACTCAGAGTAAGAAGCATACAGGGATGTACAGGGAGAAACACAATCACCGAATCACTGAATTAATTCCTGGAGCCCTAAGAGGCTGTCTACTGGGGTTTCTGCATGAGGGCACTGTTGGCATTTGGGTGGGATTTTCCTGAACTTTCCAGGTTTAATATCCCTGGCCCCTGCCCACCAAATGTGAGTGGCAACCCCCAGGTATTATGACAAGCAAAAAAAAAAAAAAAAAGATCCAGGCCACTTCTACACCCTCTCTGATGTGAAACCTCTGATAGTCCAACAGCCATGCATTACAGAGGAGGAATCTGGGGGTTGGCTCAGCGAGCAATCAGAGCAAGGTCACAGAGAGGATGCCAGGACTGGACCTAGAGCCAGAACCCCCAACTTAGGACCCTTTCCACAAAACAAGCAGCCTGAGAAGGAACCAAGAGATAGACACACAGGAAGGGATAAACCATGATACGCCACGGAAAAGGGACAGTGAAAAGAAACAGCAAGGGGTTGGGGAAGGGAAAAGAGATAAAGTTGTTGTTGTTCAGTTGCTCAATTGTGTCCAACTCTTTGAGACCCCATGGACTGCAGCACACCAGGCTTCCCTGTCCTTCACCATCTCCCAGAGCTTGCTCAAACTCAAGTCCATTGAGTCGGTGATGCCATCCAACCATCTCATCCTCTGTTGTCCCCTTGATCTCTGAAGAACAGAGATCAAAACAGTGAGTAGGGTCAGGGAACTGGAGGGAGGGGAAGAAATCTTATCACATTCATTCAACCTTTACCACCTTCTAGGTGTGACAGTAAAAGAGGACTTAGGATCTCTGTCCTCAAGGGCGGGGTGGATCCTGAGGAGGGAAGATGGAGGGACAAGCAAACCCATAGTGACAGCCAAGGGCAGACTGAGGGACGGGCTGGACGCCAGCTCAGCACTGGGACTCTCCCAACGGAACAGAGATGCCTCTGCCTGCTTTCTGAATGTGAGGCCAGGACTTCCCTGATGCCTGGCCCCGGACCCTTGCTGAAGAATGACAGAGAAGGAAGGGCCCAGGCACAAACTCTCACGTAGGGCTCCTTTTCTCTTTTTAACAGGCAGACTGGACTACTGCTGCTGGGAATGAAGGAGAATCCAGAATTAAAGATAATCCAGGCTACTTTGTCGAGGCGGGGAGTGGAGCACCAGTGTCTTTCATCTGAGGAACTGAAGCAACGTTTCCCCAATATTCGGTTGGCCAGGGGAGAAGTGGGGCTCTTGGAGGTGTCCGGAGGAGTTCTCTATGCCGACAAGGCACTCAGAGCCCTCCAGGTGACATGGTGCATCGTTAGGGGCCACACAGCTCCTGCTCTGGGCATCCTGGGTCCCCATCAGCCATCCCCTGACCTCCGGCCGGATGAGCACCTTTGCCCTGCTGCTTCTAGTCTTGACTATGGGGGCAGGGCGATTTTAGATATCCTATTAGGCCTGGACAATATGGGTGAGGAGGTCTAGAGTCTGTCCTCTCTTTTCTGCCCTCAGTGAAGGATTCTTTGTCCACCAGGGTGAACCACATATAAAACTGATTCTTCCTTCCCTGTTCTGCCCTTTCAGGATGCAATTCGACAGCTAGGTGGCATAGTGCATGATGGAGAGAAGGTAGTGGAGATAAAACCAGGGCTACCAGTCACGGTGAAAACTACCTCCAGGAGCTACCAAGCCAAGAGCTTGATCATCACGGCAGGTCCTTGGACCAACCGGCTCCTCCGTCCCTTGGGAGTTGAGCTACCTCTCCAGGTAAAGGGACCTGGAAGCCTGGGAGGTTGTGCTTAAGAAAAGTTGGACCTAGAGGGACTTGAGCTTGAATCTGCCACCTGCCATGTGTTAGTGGATGACTTTGGGCAAGTTCATTCACCTCACTGAACCTCAATTGTATAGCCTGTAAAATGGGGACTAGGGCTGTTGGAGAATTAAATTAAATGATATATATAAAGGCCTTGGGACTTTCCAGGTGGTGCAGTGGTAAAGAATCAGCCTACCAATGCAGAAGACTCAGGAGATGCAGGTTTGATCCCTGGGTTGGAAAGATTCCCTAGGGAAGGAAATGGCAACCCACTCCAATATTCTTGCCTGGAGAATCCCATGGACAGAGAATCCTGGGGGGCTATGGTCCATGGGGTCGCAGAGTCGGACACGACTGAAACAACTTAGCACACGCGCACACAACATAATATCACATGTAAATGACACGAGAACTGAGTGCAACAAAGATGGGTGAGTTGAGCAGGGCATCTGGAGGACCCCAGAATGCTCTCCTTTTCATTTCCCACTTTCTCTTCCTGCTCCAAGACCCTGCGGATCAACGTGTGTTACTGGCAAGAGAAGGTTCCTGGAAGCTACAGTGTGTCCCAGGCCTTTCCGTGTTTCGTGGGCCTGGGCCTCAGCCTGGCTCCTCACCACATCTACGGGCTGCCCTCCAGAGAGTACCCAGGGCTGATGAAGGTGAGGGGAGAGGCCCAGAGAAGGCTAACAGGGTCCCATGCAGATTTGGGGCGGCTACCCTAACTTCCCTCTCAATGAGCTCCCTCAGACCCCAGTGAGCAGCAGCAGGAACCAACTTCACCATTCAGTATGTGCCGCACGAGACTCCCAGCTGTCCTGGGGCCCAGCAAAAGGAGCCCTTCCTTTGCAAACAGAGGGTTAGCAGGGGATCGGAGGGCTAGGCAACCTTGTATGGCAACAAAAAGCATCTGACAGGAGTGCGGAAGGCTGGGGTGATGGCTGGGGTGCCTCCTGTGTACAACCTGGCCCCCCCATCTCCTGCCGGGCTGGGGGTGGTGTGCAGGAAGCCGGGGCCTCCCAGCTCAAACCGCTCTGATTGGGAGCCAGGTCTGCTATCACCACGGCAACAATGCAGATCCCGAGGAGCGGGACTGCCCAGCAGCTTTCTCAGACATCCGAGATGTCCACATCCTGAGCGGTTTTGTCAGAGATCACTTACCTGACCTGCAGCCCGAGCCTGCTGTGATGGAGCATTGCATGTACACGGTAAGTGTGTGGGCAGCCGGGCCAGGCCCTCCCGCGGCCCTGGGAGCAGGGCCATGGCGCAGACCGGCCTTGCGCAGCTTGGGCCAGACTCGGCCTGACCCCTGACATAGAATGTGACTTGAAACAAATGAGCTTATTTCTGAGGGTCGTCTCGCCTCCACCCGAGAGGGCCCATTAGAGGTTATTCATATTCCTTTTCATTAGGAAACTAGGCTTACGTCTGGCAGTCCTTCACTGTGTTTCCCAGAAGAACTCTAAAAGAGTTTGTGGCAAGATGTTCTAGTTGAGCAGGCCTTGGGGACAAAGAGAAGAGACAGATGTCACCAGGGCCCGAGGCATCTTGGCTGAAGTTAGTTTGCACACATTAACTGAGCACCTACTGTGTTCATAGCTCTGTACAAGAAGAGACAGATGGACAAATGATCAAGACCTGCGTACCCCAGGGCACTGGCATGCAGAAAGCACGCCTGTGTCCTGTTCCCATTCTTTCTGGAAAGAAATCCAGCCGAGTCTCCTCCCTTCTGAGCCTGCAGCTCTTCTTCCTCCCTCTATCCTCAAAGGACACAGGTGTGATTGTTTCTTTCTAGAACACCCCCGATGGGCACTTCGTTCTTGATAGACACCCAAAGTACGACAACATTGTCATTGGTGCTGGATTCTCTGGTGAGCCTGAGTGAGGGAAGATGGGGTGCCTTAAAGCTGACCTTGGTGCAAGACAGAATGGTGTTTTTCATGCTTTAAGCTGATAGAGGAGGGCCAAAGTCCAGATTGTGCGTGTATAAGGGGGCTGAACGGGGCTATCAGAGAATAAGGGGTGCTCATGGTGGGAGGCAACTTCTGCCTTTGGGGTGCGACCGGTGGGAAGGTTAACCCTGTCTGGGGACTGTGTAGGAGACTTCCAGGGAGCCCAGCCCCTGTCTATGAGGATGCCTGACCACCTGTTCTCCTTTCCCTAGGGCATGGGTTCAAGTTGTCCCCCGTCGTGGGGAAGATCCTGTACGAATTAAGCATGAAATTAACGCCATCCTATGACTTGACACCTTTTCGAATCAGCCGCTTTCCCAGCCTGCGCAAAGCCCACCTTTGACCCCCTGGCCAGCAGCTCCCCTTCTGTGCCCAGGAGTTGGAAATAAAGCTGGGAAAGACATGTAAGAGGAAGAAAAAGGCTGTGGGAAGCTATCCTTTCCTCGTGACTCTCTTCAGTCCCCCATAAACACCGGCTGATTGAACGTACCTTCTTTCTCTGGCCAACTCCCCAATCACACACCACTTTTTTGCTTCAGTTCAATCAGATATTCTACAATCACAGAGTGCCAAGGACCTTGGAGGTGGATGTCTCAGTAAGGAAGGGGCATAAGGACCGGCTCAGGAGACCAAAACAGCTATTAAAATTCTCTTCACGGGGGCATTTGTTGAATTTTGGATAGATCTGATGAAAGTTGCCTAGGGGAGGGTAAACAAGATAGTCTGTAGACCATTCATGCCCTTTGAGCTCCTTTTCATAAAACTAGAGCCATCCTCTATCACGAACCCCCACAAAATGTGGCTCGTCGTGGGTGCACAGCAAATGTTTGTTGAAAAAAAAAAAGTGTTGAACAAACAGATAAGTAAATGACTGCCTTGCATGAAAGCCTGTGGCGGGCTTTATTTTCCATGTGACCTTATTTCTTACAGAATTTAATTGTCTGAATTAGCACCACAGAATCCATTACCCCAGGACTCCTTAGGGTCTTTATCCCCTCAACGCACCACACCCTCTTTCTCTGGATTCTTTGTCTGGTTCTCTCCTCTCATAAAGACGCTCGGCTCCCCAGTCTCTCATTAAGGTGTATTGTCAGGTCTTTATGAAGATGGAGCTGTTCTACCAGAAAGGAAGAGAGAGACACACTCGCTCAGAAACCCTGTTCAATGTTTGAATGTTAAATGTGCCATTTTATTATCATTAGGATTGCTCCCACTTAATGAAACAGCATTAACACCGAGTCGGCTGGCCTCCTTGCACTAATTGCTTTGGAAGGAAACAGGCTCATAACTGCCCCAGGGTGGGCGGAGGGGTGAGAGGTGTAAACAGAGACTCAAGCAAGGCTGAGCGCATTCAGATGAAACCGAAGCAGGAGCATCTCCAGACAGGGGCCCCTTGGACCCAAAAGAATAGGAGTTAATGAGCTCTGGGGAGAAAAAAAAAAAAAAAAAAACTGGGACTGGGTGGGCTGGAAATGTTCAGAGGAATCCCTGAGGGGGGAGGAGTGGGAAATGAGAAAAAGAGTAAAAATATTCTCAAAGGAAAAACAACACAGAGGAAATTAGTCTTCAATTGCCGCATAGGCCTAGGCACATGGATTAATGCTGATTTCTCCTGGGAATTATAAAAGCTAGCCAGTTGGAATGAAACATCATTCCAACTCTGCATTTTGGGTGCTCTCATTTGGTTCCCTGAGCCACAGCCTCTGTAAAGGGGCGGGGGAGGATAATCATATCTGTAAAATGGGAATATTAAATCTCATGGATCAATCTTGAAGACATAATGCTGAATAAAATCATCCAGACATAAAAGGACAAGTAGTGTGTGTTTCCATTTGTGTGAGCTACATGTGTGTGTGTGTGTTGTGTGCTCAGTTGCTTCAGTCATGTCTGACTCTGTGACCCTATGGACTGTAGCCCGCCAGGCTCCACTGTCCGTGGGATTGTCCATGCAAGAATACTGGAGTGGGTTGCCATGCCCTCCTTTAGGGGATCTTCTTAATCCAGAGATCAAACCCGAGTCTCTCGTGTCTCCTGCATTGGCAGGTGGGTTCCTTACCACTAGTACCTCTTGGGAAACTTGTGAGCTACTTAGAGTAGTCAAATTAACAGAAACAGAAGGTGGAATGGTGGTTGCCAGGGGCTAGAGAGAGGAATGGAGAAGGCAATGGCACCCCACTCCAGTACTCTTGCCTGGAAAATCCCATGGATGAAGGAGCCTGGTGGGCTGCAGTCCATGGGTTCGCTAAGAGTCAGGCACGACTGAGCGACTTCACTTTCACTTTTCACTTTCATGCATTGGAGAAGGAAATGGCAACCCACTCCAATGTTCTTGCCTGGAGAATCCCAGGGACAGAGAAGCCTAGTGGGCTGCTGTCTATGGAAGCGACTTAGTAGCAGCAGCAGCAGCAGAGAGAGGACTAAGGAGTTATTGTTTAATGGGCACAGAGCTTCAGTTTGGGAAGATGAAAAAGTTCTGGAGACGGATGATGGTGATGTTTGTATAAGACTGTGAGCGTATTTAAATGCCACTCAACTGGACACTAACATGGTTGAGATGGGGGACTTCCCTAGTGGTCCAGTGGCTAAGACTCCAAGCTCCCCAGTGCAGGGGGCCTGGGTTCGATCCTTGGTTAGGGAACTAGATACTGCTTGCCGCAACTAAGAGTTTGCATGCGGCAACTAAAAGATTCTGCATGCTGCAACTAAGACCTGATGCAGCCAAATAAAGACTTTTTTAAAATGGTTAAGATAGTATATTGTATGTTATGTATATTTTACCACAATTTTAAAAAGTGGGGGACTTCCCTGGGGGTCCTGTGGATAAGAATCTACCTGCCAATGCAGGGGCAAGGGCTTGATTCCTGGTCCAGGAAGATTCCGCATGCCATGGAGGCAACTAAGCCCATGCTCTAGAACCCACGCGCTGCAACCACTGAAGCCTGTGTGCCAAGAACATGTGCTCTGCAACAAGAGAAACCACTGCCATGAGAACTCCATGCACCACAACAAAGAGTAGCCCCCACTCACCACAACTTCGTTCACACAGCAATGAAGACCCAGCACAACCAAAAATAAGATAATAAATAAAAATTTTTAAAAAGGGGATAATAATACTGACCAACTCTAAAGGAGTGTGTGAGGATCCAATAAGGTCATTCATTCAACACACAGATATTTGTAGCTTCTGTTCTGTGCTAGGCACTGTGCTAGGCATGGTGGATGTATCTATGAATAAAACAATCTATGGCAATCTTACTCTTGTGGTGTTTACAGCCCAGTGAGGAGCAGACATGTAGCTGATGCTTTCATGCTTGTGCTCTCGCTCAGTCATGTGCAACTCTTCTCGACTCCATGGACTCCACCCTCTAGGCCCTTCTGTCCATTGAATGTTCTAGGCAAGCATGGGAGTGGGTTGCCATTTCCTTCTCTAGGGGATCTTCCCCACCCAGGGATCGAACCCATGTCTCTTACATCTCCGGCATTGGCAGGCGGATTCTTTTACCACTGAGCCTCCTGGGAAGCCCATGTAAATAATACACATAAATAAATTGTATTGTACATTAGATGGTGACAAGTGTGTTGGGGGAAAAACAGAGCAGAGTGGGGAAGACAGAGAATGCTGGGGGAAGGGTTGCCCTTTTGGATGGTGGTCAGGGTGAGACTCATTGAGCAGACTTGGAGGAGAGGCAGTGCGCCAGGCAGATACCAGGATGTCTGTAAGAGCACATGGTGAATTGTAAAGCAAGGTATTGTGTTATTACTAAGACAGAAATGAGGTACAGACAGGGATCAGGGGAAGATCCTGCCAGCTCCCCAGCCAGCAAAGTTGGGGAGAAAGGATTCTGGGGCTCGCTCTCTCCTTCTTGTTCCACGGCTGCCCTCCACTCCCTCTGCCTCTGCTTCTCTCAGGGCCACCTTCCTCCCCCAGCCAGCTGCTGCAGCTCCCCTTCCAAAATATCCAGTCTTATTCAGCTTGCTGGTGACAGCAAAAGGAGGGGACCAGTGTCTAGAGGAGGCTGAGAAAGGACAAGTGGGGGACGCTGACAAGCCCTGCCTGAGCTGGCGAAGGCCCTTTACAAATGAGCCAGGGTGTCCTAGAAACAGAGTGCAGGCGGGGCGGGGGCAGGGGCATGCGGGTATGTGTGGGAGGGGTGAGGTCAGGGCAGAGTGGAGAGAAGCAGGAATTGGATAAGAGGAGGCTGGTAACATGCAGGCCAGGGAGGCAGGCGAGGACCTGCAGGGATGTGCACACAGCCCAAGTGGGAGGAACTGAGCATCTCTCATGGCGGGTGGGCTGGGGTCACAGAGGGGAGGAGAGGGTGCAGGGAACAGAGTCTATGGCTATGGAGTAGAGGACTAGCCCTTGCAAATGGGCTCAGAGGACCAACTTGAGGGTTTTAGTAACACTGAAGGATTTGCCAAGCAGACCTGCCAGCATTATCTCCCTGCCTCCCTTCTGCTTGACCGTGGCCAGGCATCCACTTTCAGGCAGAAACCCTGCCTATCTTCAAGATGGGAGAAAATCAAAATAAATTGGGCAGGCAGGAAGAGACCTCTGGAAGGGCAACTGGGGTCCACATGAGCTGCAGGGGAGAGATAAGGGCAGCAAAGAGAAAGAGGCTGGCATGGTTGCCAACCAGACTAAGGCAAACAGAGGCAGGCTAAAAATAGATTGGGGGTGGGGAGGGAGGAGAGGCAGTCCAGAAAAGAAGGGAAAGCACAGGCAATCGATGCCATTGCGACTCTGACCCAATTCTTCATCTCTCAGCCTCACCATCTGAAAAATGAGGAGGTGATGGGGGAAAAAGGAAAGACTGGAACAGAGGAGAGTCAGGGGAAAGTAATCTGAGTCCTGAGACCTAGGCAACTGTGTGGCACAAATTAGTAGTGCCAATGTGGAAAAGAGAAGGTATGTGGTGTAGTTGATACAAGTGAAAACCTAATCGGAGTTTGGTTGGGTTTTAAACCACGACAGGTTTAGGTCTTAAGGAGTGTGGTTCTAATTCGGAATGAGGGTCACCTGTTTAGAAAGGTAAGCAGGAGAACAAAATGGTGGAGGAGTAGGTGGACATGGAGTGCCTCTCTCGCCATGGATACATCAGGAATACACCTTCAGACACAGAAGTGCATGCAGAAGACCAGCTGAGAGTGGACAGGAGTGCCTCAACAGTGAAAAAGAATATATAGAACCACGCAAAACTCGAGATCAAGCCCTGAGCCTTTGGAGTGGGAGCACTGCCTCCAAGACCCTAGACTACCAGAGAACTAACCCTGCTGCTGCTGCTGCTAAGTCGCTTCAGTCGTGTCCGACTCTGTGCGACCCCAGAGATGGCAGCCCACCAGGCTCCCCTGTCCCTGGGATTCTCCTGGTAAGAACACTGGAGTGGGTTGCCATTTCCTTCTCCAATGCATGAAAGTGAAAAGTGAAAGTGAAGTCGCTCAGTCGTGTCCGACTCCTAGCGACCCTATGGACTGCAGCCTACCAGGCTCCTCTGTCCATGGGATTTTCCAGGCAAGAGTACTGGAGTGGGGTGCCATTGCCTTCTCCGGAGAACTAACCCTAGGGAGTATCAAATACTGAGAACTCACACAAAAGAAGCCACTTGAATACAAGACACGGCATCACCCAACCTCCAGTAGCACCCTGTGCAGGACGCCTTAACTAAACAACAAACAAAAATAGAAAGGTAAGAGGAGGCAACAAGGATGAGTTAATGCAGGGACAATAGGCTGGAGTGACTTGATGCTTGCATTTTACTTCTCAAAAGAGTGATTAAAAGACTTCCCTGGTGGTCCAGTGGTTAAGACTCTGTTCTCACATGCAGGGGGCCCAGGTTCAATCCCTGGTCAGAGAACTAGATCCAACAGGCCGAAACTAAGAGTTTGCATACCACAACAAAGATTGAAGATCCCACGTGTACCAACTAAGACCCGGCGCAGTTAAATAATTTCTTTTTTTCTAAAAGAGTGAGTGAAGAGAATTTGGCTATTGGATATTCTATTTCAATGATGGGCTTCCTCTTCCTTGCAGCAAGAGGGATTTAGGTTAGACCTCAGGAAATCCACCCAATCACTAAGTAAACAGATTTGTGAGATATTAAAACATGTATATAAGCACTCTTAGGGTGTTCTTTCCTTGGAAATCTTTATAAATAAGAAGTCCATCTATTTGGGCCTGTATAGTCTTACCTGTGGAGAAGGCAACGGCACCCCACTCCAGTACTTTTGCCTAGAAAATCCCATGGACCGAGGAGCCTGGTAGGCTGCAGTCCATGGAGTCGCTAGAGTCGGACACAACTGAGCGAGTTCACTTTCATTTTTCACTTTCATGCATTGGAGAAGGAAATGGCAACCCAGTCCAGTGTTCTTGCCTGGAGAATCCCAGGGACAGGGGAGCCTGGTGGGCTGCTGTCTCTGGGGTCGCACACAGTCGGACACGACTGAAGCGACTTAGCAGCAGCAGCAGCAGCAGTCTGACCTGATGGGCTTCCCAGGGGGCTCAGTGGTGAAGAACCCATCTGCCAACGCAGGAGACTTAGGAGACATGGGTTCGATCCCTGGGTTGGGAAGATCCCCTGGAGCAAGAAATGGCAACACACTCCAGTATTCTTGCCTGGAAAATTCCATGGACAGAAACGCCTGACAGGCTATTGTCCATGGAGTTGCAAAGAGTCAGACACGTCTGAGTGACTGAGCACACACACAATCTTGCCTGAAGGCCAGGACCTCCCAACAAGCCTCAGGAAGACTTGTGGCTAGAAAGCAGGTAGAGTCTGAAATGGGATTCTGGGCAGGGCAAATGAATGTAAGCTCCTGAGGGGAAAGGGGAGGCAGAAGGCGGGCTGGTTCTGTCAGGCAGGAAGAAGCAGCGAGGACAAGGGGCAGGATTCTAACATGCAGGACCCAGTGGCATTTACATAACTTTGAATAATGAATAAGCCCAGCTCTGGGGCTCCAAGTCAGCGTGTTCATCTGCATCTTTATTAGGCTTTATAAATGATTCAGCTCCCTACCCCTTCCCCCCTGCCCCTGCCCAGCCTGCCCCAAGCATCAGGGTAGTTGATTGCTCATTATTTTAGACTAGGTTTGTTTCACCAACAGTCAGTGAGGCATGGAGCAGGGGGACACAGGAGGGAGGAAGAAATCTGAAAGGCGGTGCAGAGTGGAGGGGCAGGGTGGGTGAGCAGAGGCAGGCAGACTCTACGAATAGGGACGTGGGCATAATTCTCTAAAATGCTCCTGGGGCCAACATCTTCAGGACAGAAAGGTTTCTTAGACTCCCCCAAAAGTGCTGGGTTCAAGTCCTACTCAGTCCCCAGTTTCCCTTACATCTGCTGCCAAGCCCCCAGCAGGCTTCTCTCTCAGCTCCAATGCAGCAAGGAGCCACTTGAGCAGCCAAATGAGAACTGCCCCCAGGGAAGTTCTCACTTTTTCCTGAGGCAGGAATTTTGCTATTTTCACACACACACAAAAATCTGCTATGCTTGCAAGGCAAGAACAGACACCAGGCATATTAGGAGAGAAAGTGGTAGGAACAGGTCTACATGGTACGTGAATCAGTAGAGAAAAGGAATTCTCGTGTCCGTTGAGAGTTGGAGCCCACCTGGAAAGAGGAGCCTAGAAAAGACACACCTCCAGGTTAGGTATGTGAATGCCAACTGCTCTGGTCTATTGGCTGGAGGTGGGAGAAGCATTTAATAGCCTGGATGAGAAGGAATTGGCAGGAAACTGGTAAGGGGTTTCCTGGCTGCACATTAAAACCATCAAGAGCGCTTTAAAAAATATGATGTTTGGGCCCCACCCAAGGCCAATTAAATCAGAATCCCTGAGAGAAAAGGCTCTGGGCACAGGTCTAGTTCTTAAAAAGCTCCTCAATGTTGTTTGAATCCTGATTTTTCTAGTAGTCACGTATGAATGTGAGATTTGGACCATAAAGAAAGCTGAGTGTTGAAGAATTGATGCTTTCGAATTGTGGTGCTAGAGAAGATTCTTGAGAGTCCCTTGGACAGCAAGGAGATCAAACAAGTCAATCCTAAAGGAAATCAACCCTGAATATTCATTGGAAGGACTGATACTGAAGCTGAAACTTCGATAATTTCACCACCTGATGCTTAGAACTGAGTCACTGAAAAAGACCCTAGTGATGGGAAAGACTGAGGGCAGGAGGAGAAGGGGGTGACAGAGGAGGAGATGGTTGGATGGCATCACTGATTCAATGGACATGAGTTTGAGCAAACTCTGGGAGATAGTGAAGGACAGGGAAGGCTGGTGTACTGCAGTTCATGTGGTCGCAGATAGACACAACTGAGTGACTGAGCAACAACTTTATTTATATATACATATAATTATATATAAATTATACATATAAATAATATATAAAACTAATATAATTAGTAAAATGTACAATCAGGAAAATGTAAATATTGATTGGATATTTGGTACTAAGGAATTACTGATAACTTTTTAATGGTGTGATAAGAGTATTGTGGTTACATTTTAAGGAGTCATTTTCTTTTTCTCTAAGGGAGAGACACTAAACAAATATCTTCCATGGGTGTGTGTGTGTGTGTGTGTGTGTGTGCACGAGCTCAGTCACAAAGTGATATATCTGGAAAGTGAAAGTGTTAGTCACTCAGTAATGTCTGATTCTTTTCTATCTCATGGCCTGTAGCCCTCCAGGTTCCTCTGTCCATGGAATTCTCCAGGCAAGAATACTGGAGTGGGTAGCCATTTCCTTCTCCAGGGGATCTTCCCAACCCAGGGATTGAACCTGAGATGCCTGCATTGCAAGCAGATTCTTTACCATCTGAGCCACGAGGGAAATGTATGATATATCTGGGGCCTGCTTTAAAATAATCCAAGGGTTTAGATGAAGCAAGATTCATTGCTTGTTGATGACTGTTGAAGCCGTTTGATAGATAAAGCTCATTATACTATGTTTTTTACTCTTCATATACAAAACAAAAACAGTTCCATGAGCATTTCTAACATACAGCAAGGTGAGAACCAGAGTCAGGCACTCAGCAGGATGGGGGCCACCTCAGTGGCATGACCAGCTTTAAAGGAGACCATGTGTGTGGGACCCTAAATGACAGGTAAGAGCTGTGTTCTCCATAGCCCTATTCTTCAGGCAGAGTCACAGGGACCACTTGAGGGGAACCATATCTGGCAGTTAGAGATACACTGGGGTGTCCAAGATCTCTGGCTTTTTCCCCAGGCCAGCACAACCTCTGGAGACTCGGAGCCCCTCTACACTCTGAGCATCAGGCCAGGAGGCTGGATCAAAGGGTGCCTGAGGCACCCAGAGCAAGCCATCAACCCAGCTCTTTTCTCTCAATCCTTGCCCTCTCTTGACTGACTCCACAGGAGCTAGACCCCAGTTTCAGCCAGCAACCCCGCCGCCCTCCCCGCCTCATACCAGCCGTCACCATTGCTTCCCAGCGCTGTCACTCTCCCGACGGGCTCATCTGCCTCTGTCAGGCAACATTAGCCCAGCAGACTTCATCAAGGACGTGAGGGGAGGCTTGAACACAGGGGAGGCTGAACACCAGTGCGCAGAAGTACGGGCCCCTGGGCAGCCACCCCCAAGCGGCTGCCGGCGGAGCTGTCTGAGCTGCTGAGAGATTCGTGGGTAGCTTGATCTCATTTGCATATCACTTCTTCAACGAACACATTCACAAGAATCCCAGATTCTCAGTTTTCTACTTTCCCCGACAGGTTGGCTCTCCTCACACTTGTCCCTGACAGGGACCAACCATTCCCACGTTCTCCATATGCTCTTGGGAAATAACTTACCTTGGCTTGGAGCGAGGTATTTCCCTGGCCCCTGCCCCGCCCCTGCCCTGCCCTGCCCTGCCCTCGCCCCGTCCCCGCCCTGCCCTCGCCCCGCCCTGCCCTCGCCCCGTCCCCGCCCTGCCCTCGCCCCGCCCCTGCCCTGCCCTGCCCTGCCCTCGCCCCGCCCCCGCCCTGCCCTCGCCCCGCCCCTGCCCCGCCCCGTTCTCGCCCCTGCCCCGCCCTCGCCCCGCCCCCACTTACACCGGCGGAACCACCGGCTCCACCACGGCTCTCAGCTTGGGGCTCTCTCTCTCTTCTCCACTCCATTACCTTCCCCTGATGGCCTCTAGGGGCTGGGGAAGGGAGAGAGTTGGAGGGGGTCTATTTAAGAGATTTTTGGAATCTGTGCCTGCGCATCACCCGCTGCCATGAGTTATTTCAGCGCCGATGTTTGTCTCGAGCTGATTATTCCAGCCCGAGAACAGGTGGAGCAGCCTGCGGTGGCTTATTCGTCAGCCAAGGCCATCTGTTCCCAACAAGCTGAGATTTGTAGCTGATTTTTACTGGGGAGCAAGGAGTGGGGGCAGGGAGGGAGATGATCACCTCCGAGCCCCAGGAGACTTACTCTTCCCAGACCTTCTGCGAGGTCTGAACCCCCCAGTCCTCCCCTTCTAAAACCAATACCTGCTCGTTTTTCTCAGAGAACTCACCGGTCACTTGACTCCGAAATAGCGAAAATACTTTTTCCTTAAGGGGCTAAACCTTCTTCGATGGAGTCAGGTATGAGAAGCAGGAATCCATTAACCAGGCACAGTCTGGCCATTGAGTCATGTCCACCCTTACAGATTTTTTTTTTAATATGTAACTGTGACACAAATATCCTAAATGACCTTTTCGATTCTCGGCTTCTCCTCACCCCACTCCATCACTGGTCCCTGCATCAACACGTGTCTCCTTGTCTAAACCTGTCACCTGCAGGGCTTCAGGCAGCATGGGAGGCTATGTCTGGAGGCTCTTCTCACCCCTCCCTCGCTGCGCCTCTTCCCTAAATACCCTGTTCAAGTTCCACCCTCCAATCTGTTCCTCTTCCAGCTTCCACTCGCAGCCATGCCAAGAGATGCCTGCTGCTTTAAGAATGGCTTTCCCTCAGCAAGGGAGCTAAGCGGTTTCTAAGCAGCTTTGCCACATGGTTTACCCTCCACAGCTACTATTTCTATCTATGCAGTGCTGGGAAAGACACTCCTCTTAGAGTCACACTAATATGACTAATTGGGGGCCTTCTTTGGTTTCTGACACATACACATCTGTACTGACTTAAAAGAGAAATTGTATGAAAACTTTTATTTCAAGCACAGAGACTTCATCTAGAATCCCACGTGCCCATATAAAGCTATTTCTAGTTTTCAGAAGTCTCATCTAATATTTATCTGTGTTTTCACATGTACTTTTGTCATGTGGACATGTTCCCTTAGGAACCCATTCACAGAGCTTCAGAGTGCCTCACTACTGAGTTGGTTTTCTAGGCTTATTTTGCCAGTTTGAGGGAGCAGGAGCTCCTTTTCTGCTATTAAATCCTGCCCAGTGGCTCAGTATATGCTCCACTGGAAGGACCAGCCTCCACAGATGAGCTGCCGGACATGCAAAGGCAGGTCATGGCCCCGTGCTTCTAGTGCACAACCTTCCAGGGCACTGCCATTCACTAGGGTCAATCCCCCTTGCTCTCCAGAGGACAGTGGGGGCCAGAAGCAGCCCTTAAGCAAGGATGCCAACCTGCAGCTGATGCCAGTCCCCAGGATTAAATATGAGTCAAGAGGCTTATTTCATCACATACAGTTTTATATTTGCCTGGTTATCAGTTGTTGACCTGTCTTTCAAAGAGGTAATATTTCTAAAGCTACTGGCTGTATTCCCATACCAGGATTTTTTTTTTTTTTTAATTCTCCACTTTCAAATTCCCTAGTGTCCTCTCTTCCCCAAATCCATTTGCTTCTTTTTCTAATCTAGTCAGATCATATAGATGTGGCACAAAACATATAAAAATTTATTAAAATGTGGAAACTCTTTGACTCTTAAACCATCTCAAATATAATTTGCCTGGGTAGTGTCAAAACTTAATATCTTTTTTGCGTTTTTTTCCCTTAAAGCTGTCATAGCTGGCTTTTGATATCTAAAGCAAATTCTATATGCACATTTAAGTATTCCTCTGGGAGATTTATGTCACTGACTTCAATTGCGAAGCACACATCCTTTTTGGAATCTCCCTCATGTATATGACCCATCACTGGAGCTTACGCTACAGAAGACTCGATTTCTCTGTAAAATCCCTTCTAAATAAACCTAGCATCCTTGTTAACTCCAAAATGGCTATTGCTCTGAAAATCACTCCTCCCAGATGGAATCCCAGAGAATGGTATGGATTGTTCCATTGTACTGTAATGAATGAAATTAGATTGAGGTGCCTAGAGATTCAAATATGCATTCCAGGCCATGTGGAACATCGTTGGCACCGTGTTCTTGAAGCACAAATGTGATCACACATGGGGGATGCTCTGAGAATTGTAAGGAGCAACACAAATGTGAGGTTGACATTTTCCCACCCCTACTCCCTCCCTCACCTCCCCAAATTGTCAGAAAGTGCTTCCTTCCTAAGGGCAGGCCTTGGTGAATACCAGGCACACAGCTACTTGAGAGGAGGATCGTGACAGCAATTCTTGGTTTTCTCGCTTCTCCCTTTATCCTCTGACAAGGCCAGAGTAGCTCGGGAACGCCTGGCCAGTTGCTGGAGCCAAGCTGAGGTCTCTGCTAGGACAGACGCCACCCTCCCTGAGCCTGTTTCCTCAGGCGAAGGACACTTTACGGAGCTGTGACAAAGGTTAAGTGCGATTATGAAGTGCTTAACCACTGGGGGCATAGTTAGTGCTCACCATGGTTATATTGGTTGAGCCCTCCTCATCCTCAGCAACACTCCTGACAGGTGAGGCTGGGCTACATCAGCCTCAGTTAACCCCAAGGATTTCCAGGAGCTCTTAAAAGGGCGGGAAACAGTACTGTCGGGTTGCTGAGCGGGGGAACCTGGTCCTTAAGGTTTCTGGAACCCTTCAAGGGCATTGACCCTTTAAAGGGCGTGGCTTCCGGAAAGGGGACGGGGGAACCTCCAGACCGGGGCGGAGCCAGAGGTCTCAAGCTCCTGAAGCGAGGGTGCAAATATGAATATGCTAATATGCCCAGGTTCACCGTGAACTGGAGGGCGCTGGTTGGTCTGGACGCGCAGAACCCGCCATTAGAAAGGAAAAGAAATGAAGAGGACGCGGAGGGCGCATCTGGGCTACTGGACGGAACCAAGCCCAGACAGCCCTCGCGCTGGGCGAAGACATCTGTCCCCCAGCCCGCGGGTCTGGAGTCCCCACTAGTGCCACCCGTTGGTTCCTCTGGCCCCTCATTGCAGGTGATGAAGAGGTGGGAGTGAGGTTCTGTTGGCAGCATTGAGGGGTTCTGTACGAACCTAGGAGCCAAAAGTTTCTTGCCAGTAATTCCACCTTGTTTTACAGATGGAGAAACTGAGGTTCAAGAGGTCAAGGCCTTTCTCCAAGGTCTCAGTGCTGGCGGCAGAAGCGTTCAGTTTAGCCCTGGTTTTGTTTTCGTGAAGGTCTGTGAACACCACTCTGTAGGTGAAGAAGAGCAGTAACCCCAAATGCAGCAGAACTTGGTATATTACCAAGCATGTCCTGGACAGCCCACCAGCCCGGAGGATGTAGAAAAGACTTCCTGGGGAAAGATGAAAGGCATTGGGGTGGCAGCCAGTGGCAGGAGCAGGCAAGGACAAATTATCATAGGCTGGTCTGCAATAGGTTGCTATATAAGAGGTGATGAAATGTTACAACTTCCCTGAGAACCAGCTCAGAGGAAATGAAAGGGGAACGGAAAGCATAAAGGTTAGATTTAAGGCAGCACTTTCTCCCAGGGGTGATAATGGGGTGCTTTGTTCAGTGACCAGGGAAGGCTGTGGACTCGTCCCGTCTCTCCCACTTCTGAGGCCTTTGGGAATCCATCTTCCTCCTGTCCCATGTGGGCCTGCTTAGAGGACAGGAAGGAATGATTGACTTTGAAAAGTCCCCATCACTCAGGTAGGAGGTCCTTCCCCCATGAGCCTCTTGGGCTCTTTGCTGAGGGGGAAGACAGCAGATGCGTAGGCTCCAGGGCCCTGGGGGGGGGGGCGCGGGGGTAGGAAGCAGCAGTCATGGCATCTCTTGCAACATACTCCCTGCCAAATTGATTCAAATTGGCTTGGATATGAACATATGATTAAAGGAGCGGCGCGATTCATTTATCAAGAGAGATTAAAGAGCGGCATCTGCGCAGCCTAGCTGGGGGACAATTAAGGAGCAAATCGCTAAGTGTCTGTGCCACCAGGCATGGGGGCGGGGCCTGGGGGAAGGACAACGGGGAGGTCTGCCAAGAGGACACAGGACAAAAGGAGGTGGTTGGGGAATCACCACGTGCTGCTGTTTTCTCTGCGCACAGACTGGGCACCATGGGGAGCCTCAAAGGGCTTTGGGCGCCCCCATGCCTCTTATCCAGGAGTCAGAGCGGTCCCGGTGGTCTGAGATTACAGAGGAGGATATAGCGAGGCGGCTTTGAGCCTGGCACAGGGACAGATTTGCTGTCTGTTTTGTGGGAATCACTTACATCTTAGGGACCAAGGCGACCATGAGTGTACAGGTTGGGGCAGGAGCTTAGAGAGCTTAGAAGACATATCCCGAATGAAGATGGGCTTTGATGGCCTTGCAGCTCCTGGGGCTCCCCTAGGGAGTTTGGTGTGGAGGGAATTGCCCCCTTCCTAGTCTGGAGCCCAGCACACTGGCCAAGATGCTTTGCTGCATCTCAAAGTGTTGGTCATGTGAGGTGATGTCCAGCTTCCCTGGACACCCTGTGGAGTTCCCCATCACCACCTAGCATTCCCTGCCTCAGGGCCTTTGCTTAAGTTCTTTCTTCCTAGCACACCTGTACAGCAATATCTATCTGCAGAAGTGCGTGAGTGCGTGTGAGCCAAGTTGCTTTAGTCGTGTCCAACTCCTTGCGACTCTATGGACTGTAGCCTGCCAGGCTCCTGTGTCCATGGGATTCTCCAGGCAAGAATACTGGAGTGGGGTGCTGTGCCCTCCTCCAGGGGATCTTCCTGACCCAGGGATCGAACCTGCATCTTTTACAACCCCTGCATTGGTGGGCAGGTTCTTTACCACTCATGCCACTTGGGAAGTGCAATCCTTTATTCAAGTACCAGCTCAAAATACCAGCTCCTTTTAGAAGCCTTCCCAGTTCCTGACCCTCCTCTCTCAGTGACAGACCCTCCTCTCTCTTATAACATGCCCAAAACAACTTCTTTGTCCTTTTCTGTCTCATGTAATTATTTCCAAAGGGTCTGCCCTAGCCCTAATCCATGAGTCCCTGGAGGACAAACACTATGTTTTACTCCTTTCTACTCACCCAAAAGGAAAAGGAAAGTGAAGTCGCTCACTCGTGTCTGACTCTTTGCAATCCCATGGATTGTAGTCTACCAGGCTCCTCCATCCATAGGATTTTCCAGGCAAGAGTACTGAAGTGGGCTGCCATTTCCTTCTCCAGGAGATCTTCCTGACTCAGGGATTGAACCCAGGTCTCCTGCATTGTGGGCAGTTGCTTTATCGTCCTCACCCAAAGCTTGTACATATTAGGAGGTGTGGTACATATTTTCTGTGTCTAACTCCTCTACTAGAATATCCACTTCATGCAGGCAGGACCTCATCCCACCCCAGCATTTAGAACAGTATCCAGATGACAGCCAGGCAGTGATGAAATATTTGACTGTTGAATGAATGAGCAGATGAATAATACATATTTTTTTGACTTGAACAGATCCCTCTGCCCCAGGCCAGGCTATCAGAGGTTGATGCTGGGACTTTCTCTCAATAATTAATCAGAGGCCCAAGTCAGCGTAGGTGAGCAGAGTTGGGATCTTGCCTGTAGGTAGCAGCGACTTTTGTCACACTAGTTCCTTGGAAGAAAAAATGCACCAAGCTAGCTGAACGCAGGAGTAAAAGATGTGAATGACAGAACTGAACATGAAGAGTCAGCAGTTAAAAAGACAACCCAGTAACTTCACTTCTACTGCCTTCTGTATTCAACCTTCAGGGCAGTTTCTTTCATTCAAGATAGAGCCACATCACACTTCATTCCCATTCATTTTGGGGATGACTTTCCCCCCCCTCTTTCCCTTTCTTGCCCATTTCTAGATGCCTGACATCAGCAGTAGGCCTGTCTGATATCCTTTCTTGCCTACTTGTCCAAACCAGGAGAGCCTGGTTGACCAGCTGTAAATATGCATGCAGGGATTATAACTGGTCATATTACAAGAGGTAGAGAAGGAGGAGGGTCATTTGTTTCTTGTCCTTTTGCATGAGCTGTCTTTCAGCTGTCAGGAAGAGACCAAGTGTGGATTGGGACATGCAGGCAGGGATTGAGCAGGGTGGAGAAGCCAGCACACCCAGCCTATTCAAGTTGCCCTATGGCCCATGGGATTGGAGGTCAGAGAGAGTTCTGCCAAGTATTGATCAGAAAGTCATCTTTGGAACCTCCCTGGTAGTCCAGTGGTTAGAATCTGCCTGCCAATGCAGGGGACACAGTTCGATCCCTGGTCTGGAATGATTCCACATGCTGTGGGGGAACTAAGCCTGTGTGCTCTAGAACCCATGCTCTGAAACAACAGAAGCCACTGCAATGAGAAGCCTGAGCACACCGACTGGAAAGGAGCTAGCCGCCACTCGCCACAACTAGAGAAAGCCCGAGCATAGCAACAAAGACCCAGCACAGCCAAAAATAAAAAAGCTTTAAAAAGATCTAATAAACGTTTGCATCCTTAAAAAGGAAGACAGGATTTCTGTAATTGGCAAGATTTAACAATCAGAGTAACCTCAACATTCCCAAGTGGAGGCCAGGGTAGGACAAGACCTGGACGGCTCTGCCAACCTGAATTACAATCCTTGGGCTTTTAAAACAGAAGGGAGGTTTATGTCTTTCTTGACCGGTTCTCTCACCCACTGCCTCTGCCTGCTCCAGATGACCTGCCAAAGCTCTCTGAGTGGCACTGGTCTGACATGGCAGCAAGTCAGAGGCCAGGGTGACTCCCCCCGGTCCTCAGCAGCAGCCTTGCTCTGCTCCCATGTGCTGACCCTAGACTTTACTGAGCCTGAAGGAACAGGAAGGAAAACTGGCAGTGCCAGGAGAAAAAGGACGTTTATTTCCATACATCAGGTAAATGGGGAGGAGAGCACAGCCCAATGAGTACACACCAGTTGCAGGAGAGAAGAGGAGGACAGATGGGAGCGGCGCCAGGCACTGCCCTTGGGCCCCCAAGTCTGGAGGTGCTGGTGGGATGATCTTTGTGTGTGGGGGGGAGCTGGGACTGTCAGTCCCCAGGTTGTCATGTCTGGGATAAGTGTGTGTGGGCAGGGCGATTAGAAGAAGAAAAATGACTCAGGCTCAGGTCTCAGGGTGAGGACTTGTGTCTAACACACCTTAGTACTGACCAAAGCCTCCATCTTCAGTTTTTTTCAGTCACAAGCCCTCCACCCAAGGCCTTCCCTCTCCAGTTGAGCTTGTGATCCAGGCAACCTGGACTGAGGGGGAGGGAGGCAGTGCTTGGATAAGCCCCGAATTGGCGTAGGTGGAGCGGGTTTACTCTTAAATAGGTCATTGCACATAACACACGGATGAGACGAAGGGGGGTGGGGGCTGGAAGTTCCTGCTGGTACGTCCACACCCCTGTCTGTGTAGGCTTGCTCAGCTTGAACCCAGAAGCACCTGAGAGTCCCTCCCCACTCAGACTCTTAAGAAGCTGGACCCAGCTCTGCTCACCAGTCTCTCCAGCTGCACAGAGAAAGGCCTGCTCTCTGAAGAGTAAAGATGAAGCTGGGATTCCTCTAGTCGTTCCCGGTGTGGGGAGGCGGGCCAGCTGCCGCGGCAGCCCCCCTCCCACTCTCAGGGATACAGCTGCGATGGAGAGGTTGGGTATTTAAATTAAAAAAAGTAAATAGACAGCAGGCACTGAGAAGAGAAAGCCCTCGCCCCAAGCCAAGGGGGAAGGAATTGCTGTTTCCTGCCCCAGACTCCACCCCACGGACCCAGCAACCCGAGAATGTCCCAGTAGGCAATCTGTCCACCGTCCCTGAGCGGGGCGCTGACATGGAGGTCAACCTGCTGGCTCCGTGTGGTGCCAAGCCACCTGCCACCCACGGTGGCCCAAGGCAGGAGCAGAAAGTTCTCTTTTCAGAATTGCTCTTCCCTCCACTCTTCCACGTGGAGATGTCAGATACCCACAGCCTGGGAAGCCCCCAGACCGAAGAGGGTCAGGGGTTTCCCGTGCAGATCCGCAGTCGGATGGGGGAGACCCGTGCCCCACGAGACAGGCGCCCGTGGCAGCAGGAGGCGGTGGGTGGGAGGGGTCCACACCACTCCCCTGGGCTATGCGTTGGTCTCTGTCTGCTTGGCCTCTGTGTCACTGTCACTCAGATAGTTGTGGGAGTATCGGGGCCTGGAGGTGCCGTCGAGAAGGTCGTGCTCATCGTCTGAACGGTCAGGGGCAAGGGACTTCCAGTAGCTGGTGGGGCTGCAGGGAGAGAGAAACGAGATAAGAGGAGGGGCGCTTTTACCTTCAGCACCAAGGCCTTTGGTCCAAAGGAAGCCCCACCCCCAACCTTGTCACAGCATTCCCCAAAGCCACAAATTGAGAAATAGAAGTGAGATTCCCTGGTTTCCCCAGAAGATACTCAGATTAGTAGGAGGAAGGACATCTCTTTGATTCTGAGAACTTTCTACAACTCTGAAGAAAGCAATGCTGAAGAGCGGTGGGTCTCGAACTTGAACGTGCATAAGAATTGGCTGCGGATCCCGTGTTCTTTCCCCAAGAAGTTCTCATTTGCTAGCTCTTGGGTGAAACCCAGGAATTCTGCATTTTCAGCTCCCTCTCTGGAAGATTCTGCTACAGGCAGTGTATGGATTGCATTGACTTGGAGACTGGAGATCTGGTGATTACAGGACTACAACCTGTCTTAGTAAAGGTTACTCCCCGAAAGATTCCTTCTAAGGAGAGGCTTTCCCTATTGAATACTCCCAGATCACAACCCTGCCTCCTAATCAGATTTTTCTGAGGATGGTGAGAATTTCTATCTTTGACCATGACACCATCTACTCACAAGGAATGGAGACTGAGGATGTAGGAGCTGGCAAGACCTCTGTTTGAGGGTGGCAAAGTCATCCCTGTCTTGATACCACAATCCAACCCCATAGTCTTCATCAGGCCACTGGGAGCCTTGCACTCCCTCCCCGACCAAGGTATGAAGCATTTCTCCCTGGATGGAGCAGACTCATGGTGTCCAGCATGGATGGGATCTCTCTTCCACTTCTAGTCACTTTCTCTTTTTTATCTTTTCCAAAGCCTTAGAGCACCCTTCCCCTGCCCCTCCCACCTTCGCTTCTGAACTGTAATTTCAGCACTGCTGGAGAAAATGCAGCCCAAGATGGCTCCACCCCTACCAGTGCCCTGCCTCAGTGGGCCCCTGCTTCCAGATCCTAGAGAGCTTCTGCTAGGATAAACAGGAATCCTGTGATTTCAATGCCTCCCATTCTGATTTACGGATCTGAGGAAGGCCCTTGTTTACTAAACCTGTCCGAGATCTTGTATCTCTAAACCAAAACAGGAGGAAAGAGCGTTCTCCAAGAAAGAACCACATTCTCAGCTTTTCCAACGGTGGTGAGGAAAGGATTTGATGGCTGGGTATTTCCTGTATGTGAGACACTGTCCCAGACAGGCTGGATGTACTTATTCTTTACCACGTAAAACGTCATGAGGAAGCTGGTTCAAAGAGACAAGCAGCTTGCCCAAGGTCACACAGCCAGTATGTAAATCTGAACCTGGGACCTTAGGCCTCAGAGCCTCTTGAGGACTCCACCTTGTCACCAGACCGGTGACCTGAGGAGAAAACAAGAAGAAACCTGCGTTCTCCCCACTGGCCTGGGTGAGAGCCCGGGGGTGTGTATAGGTCGGTCTCTCTCTCTCTCTCTCTGCCCCTGGGGAGCAGGAAGAGCCTGATAGAATACATGTTCAATTATGCAAAATGGTTCAGGAATGGGGCAGCCTGGTTAATAGTTATCGTATGTCTCATGAATGAATTACCATTTTTAAAGGAATCAGAATAGCACAAAACACATTTAATACAAACTAGACTGAACATAAATGAGTCTTACTTGGATGGGCCACAGGCACTTAAGGACTCTGGGGTGTCTCAGGGACAAAATTATAAAGCTCAACGAGGACTGTGCAACATGGGAAAAATTGGGGTCGTTTTAGCTTTTGGATTGTTTGAATTCTGAATTAGTGGGAGCCTGGTTTTATTTTCTTTCTTTTTTTCTTTTTTTTTAGACAGAACTTCTGGGAACTCAAGGCTAAGGTCTGCTGTTGGGCAAAGGAAGGAACTGGCTTTGTGGAAAGACAGCAGGGTTATTTTAAGGGCAAAGGAAGGGGTGAGGTAGATGCCAGGGCTGGGACCCAGACGAAAGTGGGGTGCTCCTTTCCTTCCTCACATGTCTCCTCAGACTGGAGCTGCAGCCCCCACTTCCACATTCCTGTGCCTGCCAGGCAGACACCTGGATGAATGACAGCTGGGTTTCAACACCATTCCATCCAGATGCTGGGCGCAGTGGCAGAGGCAGCCGGGAGGGGTACATGCCAGGCCCCTCTCTCCCCTGCTCCCACCTTGGATGCTCCTTAGCCAGTTTCCTTTGTGGCTTCTGCAGCCACAGCTGTGACCAACAGCAGGTAGCTAGCCCCCTTCCCCAGGGCAGAGTCAGGGCTGCAATTTGAACATTTTAACCAAATGGTTTCAAACGCTTTCCTTCCCACAAGCCAGTGTTTCCTGCTCCATGCTGTCACAGATGATTTGGTGCACAAGCTAATTCCTGCTGGGCGAGCCCAGGGTGGCGGTCCCCTCCCCCACCCTTTGCTGGGATGCTTTCCTGTTCAGAATTCTCGAAGGTCCCCATCGCCCGGTGGGAAGCTAAGCCACTCAGCCCCTGCCCCAACTCTTCACAGTTTATTTGCCCAAAGCCAGTTCCCCCTGAGTCCAACTAGGTCCTCTCTCCCCCAGCCCTTCTCTTGCCAGCTCTGTATTGGTTGGTTAGCTTCTGGCTTGGTGCCCACTCTCCCCGCAGTGAATCCAACCCTTGTTGGAGGTGGTGGCGTGTAGGGTTTCAGGACTACTCCTGTGTTCCTGGTGGACAAAAAGGGCTGTGCTGGTGGCTGAAGGAAGAAACAGGTTGTATGTGTTTTTGTTCTTGCTGGGTCAACGGTGATGACGGACTGAGTCACTGGGGTCTGCAGTCCACCAGCTGCTGGGCAGTGTGGGATGTCCTGGCTAGGCCCGTGTCTCCCTCTTCAGGTATTAGTGCAGTGCTCAGAAGGGCCTGGCCCGCTCTGCTTCCCAAACCTCCCCTCATAGCCCATCAGCTGACTTCCTGCCCTTGGGCAGTAGGGCATTTAGCAGGGTGGTTGAGTGGAAAGCTGTGATGGTCACAGTATCATGATCCTTGCCTTTTCTCACTGCGGTGCTGACAGCAGCTCCCTAGAACAACTGAGATGCTTCCTGCTCCTCCCAGAGCATCCTGCAACCATCTGGCACATGCGGGAAGCCACAGAGCAGGTCTAAGTCCAAGGGCTTGGTTCTGGAGCAACTCAGGGCCCACAGAATCTGAGTTGGCCATGAGCCTGGTCTGGGTTCAGGTTCCACCTCCCCCATGCTGTCTCCCCAAACCCATCCCATCACCATCTCCAAGCAGCTGCAAGTAACATTCACTTTCACAGGCTCCATTCCTTAAAACGAAACTGGTCCCTTTTGGTAGAAATCAGCCCAAGTCCGTGTGCTTGCTCAGCAGCTCCACTGCATAAGAGGCCCACAACCATGCAACACGTGTGTGTTAGTTCATGCATCAAGGAAACACTGCCCGTGCCCCAGGGGGGCTATGCTCTAGAGTCATACCTCCTGGGAAGCAGCAAGCTTGCCCTGGGAGGGTACCATGCCAAAAACAGCTTCATATAAGCAGGGTGATCCAAATGTCACCACCCACCAGGGAGAGTGGCAACAATGGTATTCCAGTGAGTCAGTCTTTGCCTTTTTTCGGAGGTGGGGGTGTGGGCATAAAGGGTCTAACAGCTTGATCTTCCTTCCCACAGGGAGAAGGCTGGGAGAGGCAGGAGAGCCAGGAGGGGGCTGTCACTCAACAGCTGCTAATTTCTATTCATTAAAACTTTACAAGATGAGCTAAGATGAGGTGACGCCCATGTGTGGGCTTCAGGTGGGAGGGGTGGGGAGAGAGTCAGGCATCTCCAGGTCTGCTGCAGGGTGTGGTGCTGTGGGTGCTGTAAGCCTTGCACTCTGAGCCTCAAGATCCATGCCAGAGGGGAAGATGACATTGCAGGGCAGAGGGAGAGCTGAGCAAAAGGCCCCTTAATTGCTGATGGCCACTGATGCATCAACTCACATCGGGGGGTCAGTTCCAGCCCTTTCCCGGGCCCAGCCTTTCAGGGCTATGGGCAAAAGCTCTGCATGTATGCTGCTAGGCCCATACAGTAAATATTACGCTCATGTGATCTGCCTTGGGTCATACAGAGGAGTGGTTAAAGGTGAGCTGAAGAGATTTCATTCAGATCCTGGCAACATCACTTTCCAGCTCAGTAACCTTGGCAAACGACTTAACCCGCCTGAACCTCACCTTCTTTTCCTAGAAAATGGGCTCGTGATCGGATCTTTGTTTTGGGGTTAGTGTGAGGATTAAGTGAATAAAATACGGCAAGTATCTTAGGGGGGTGGTCCCTGGCCCAGGGTAAGGGCTTGCTAAGTGGGAGTTGTGACTTGACGTCACCAGAGAGTTCCTCGTTGGGCTCAGAACGACTGACTAGCTCAGCCAGCCTCTGCTCTCTGAGGGAGCCAGGAGGCTCTGCGAGGCCAGGCTTGCTGGAGAGGAACGCAGGAGGGGCCCGAGTGGTGGCGAGTGGGCCGGGAGCACGTTAGTTCACACCGAGTGGCACACACCATGCTCTGCACTCCGTGCCGGGTGCCACCTACTGCACTAGTCGCTCTCGGGCCTGTACAGGTACCGCATCATCAGGCTGTCCACCTCCTTCTTGCGCTTCTTCTCCTCCTTCCGGGACTGCCGGCGCCCCTGCCCGGCTTCCTCATCCTCCGCAGCCGGGCCCTTCTTCACGCTCGAGCGGCTGTGGCCGGAGATGGTAGAGCCGCTGGACGAGGAGGAGGAGGAGGTGGAGGAGGAGGAGGAGGACTCCGTTCTCTTCCGTCTCGATTTGGCCTTCTTCTTGCTCTTCCGAGAGCGCCCCTTCTTCCGCTGCCTGTGCTCCGAGGAATCTTCGGAGCTGGAGCTGGAGCTGGAGCTACTCCTCCTCTTGCTCCGGCTCTTCCGGCTGCCGCGGGACCGAGACACGTCTGCGGCCGAGGCGGAGCGGCGAATGCTGGTGGCTCGCTCTGGAGGGTCCAGCTGGGCGCTGCGGGTGCTCTGGATGCTCTTCCGGTCATCCTCCTCAGAGTCCGGCTCCAGGCTGCTCCGGTGGAACGGGGTGGGTTTGTAGCTCAGGACCTCGTTGATGGCGGCCTCCAGGTCTGGGTCCAGGTAGGAGCGGCGGCTGACCGGGCGGACGCTGGAGCCCAGAGGCTCCTCCGGGGTGGAGGAGGCGGAGGCGCGAGGCCGGGGTGGCACCGACAGACTGCGGGCCAGAGACGACGGGTGGCTGTACTGCGAGTGTGCCTCGCTCAAGGCCACGCTGGCTCCATCGTCCCAGTCGTCCAGGCAGCTCCGGCCCAGGGACAGGCGGGAATCGGGGCTCTCCCGGCCGAGGAGTGAGGCCCGGCCTAAGGAAGGGCTGAGGGTCACCGATAGGCTGTCGAGCCGGGAGGTGCTGCGACGGGAACTGGGGGAGCCCGATAGCGAGAAGCTCAAGGAGGAGCGCACCCCGTCCTCGCCGCCGGAGCCGCGCCGGGTGGCCGAGGAGGCCCGGCTGACCGGCGCTGAGACGGCCGAGGCCCGGTCCAAGTCTGAGCCCCAGCGCTTCTCCAGCCGGCTCGTGCGGCCCCCGACGCCGCCGGAGAGGACCGAGCCGCCCTCGTCTGGCTCCTCGGACTTTCTGGCCGAGCCCGGCTCCTCCTTGGGGCCCCCGCGGGCCTTCCGAGGGGGCCTCTCTGGGGAGGCCGGCCGCTCGCTCAGGGTGGTGAAGAGCGAATCCTCGTCCCCGGTGCCCCCGATGGAGTCCTTCAGGGTGAGCCGCTTTCGGTAGCTCAGCGAGCTGAGCACTGAGGCCGGCCTCTCCTCCACCCCCTTGCCCTCCTTCCCCGCGGTGCTGAGGGCGGTTCTGGCATGGATAGATTCGGGGGCAGCAGAGAGAGAATGAGAGAGAGAGAGAGGCATTAAACCCAGAGAATAAAGACACCGGGGGAGGGAGGAGGAGGAGAAGGAGGAAGAAGGAGAGCTCGCAGCAGCTCTGGCAAAGTGGCGCTGAGCACGTCGGAGGAAATGAAGCAAAATAATTTGCGTCAGTGAAAATAGCTTCACGGAGAATGTCATGTAAATTAGACTATTGTTCTATTTCATCACTTTTCCCCCTCTAAAACGTTTAGTTCAATTTATTTCATTGTCAACTACCTGGAGCCTGGTGCCACGCTGCGGTGAACGGCAGTGGGGCGGGGAAGGCAGCATTTTCTGCAATAACAAAATGTTTGACCGAATACATTAAACCAATTAGAGGGGGGCTGGCTGGGTGTTTGTGGTGAGGGTCTGGGCTTGGCAAGGGGCCTCAGGGGCATTAGAGAAGGAATTGTGGTTGTGGCTTAGTTGCTAAGTCGTGTCCCCGGACTCTCTGCCACCCCCCTGGACTGTAGCCTGCCAGGCTCCTCTGTCCATGGGATTTCCCAGGTAACAATACTGGAGTGGGTTGCCATTTCCTTCTCCAGGGGATCTTCCTGACCCAGGGATCGAACTCGCGTCTCCTGCATTGGAAGGTGGATTCTTTACCACTGAGACACCTGGGAAGCCCTTGTGGGAAGAGAGGAATTACTCTTTCTACCCAGCACACCAGCTGTCTCTCAGAGGGGGTGGAACAGTGTGTTCTGGGGGATCAGGATGGCTCTGAGTTGGGAGGGGGTAGTCAGCAGAGAAGGGGTGGCAGGAGGGGTAAGAGCAGGGGACCCATGCTGGCCAAGAGGTGAGGAATGGGAATCGGAGTCCCACATTTCTGGGTTAGCTGCCTGTGCCATCAGAAGACTGTGACTGGCCTGGACAACAGGGGAGCCAGTTTCTGCAGTAGATGGGTGTTAGCAGAAAGCATAGCAGAGGCCAAGTGAAAAGACCAGAGGAAGAAGAGAACAGGCAGAGAATGAAGTGTGTCTGTAGCTGTGATGGGGAGTCAAGGGGAACTGAGGCCTCTTCTGCTACTATTCCTACCAAGACCTCAGAGGTCTAAAGCTGGCCCTGTCCAGGGTTGTGGGATCCAGAGTCTCCCTGTGCCCTATTTCAGTCTTGATTCCAAGGACACAAACCATCAGGCAGTTCGATCAACATTTGTTGAATGAATGAGTAGGGATGAAGTTAAACCTACACCAAACCAAAGCCCTGAGCCTGGTAAAGGAAATATTCCTTAGGCAAAATAATGGTGACGCAGACCCTGAGTTAAGAAGAAACCTGGCCTCCTGTGCATATCCTCTGTGCCGAGGCCCCTCCAGGCAAGAAAGAGACGCAGGTGGCGTGAGGCACACCCTTTGGGATCAAGGCACTGCTCATCCATCCCTGGGGCATGAGGTGGCCTTTGCTCTCAGTGAAGGCCACGTGCTTACCTGGAACTCTTCAAGCTGCCGTCGTCAGAAGCCGCCTTGGAAGGCCCTTTGTTTTTAGACAGCCATGACTTGACACCGTCGACCCGGTCCTCCAGCTCCGAGTCCACGTCTGAGTCCCCCTCGCTGTGGGATAAGGAGCAGAAAGGTAGGCAAGGCTGGGAAGAGGTGATGACCCACGGTCCAGGAGGGAGCACTAAGTGGCAGCAGGTTTGTCTCAGCGGGGGTGTGGGATGCAGGGCGGCATGCGCATCAGTGAGTCAGAGAGAACAAGAGAGGTTAGACCAGAGCACACCTTTCACAAAAACCCTGCCCCGCCCAGCAGGCCACACTGTTGTGACAGCCACCAAGAAGACCCTGAGGAGCATGGAGGCACCTCCACCCCACTTTCTGGGACAAGCTGCTGTTCAGCCGACCGAGAATGACAGGGAGACCATCCATTCATCAATTATAGCTAAATGGCTCTTGGTTAAAAAGCGGAGTCAGGGGCCCTTCACCTCCTCCCTGAGGCCTGTTCTGCTGTTCTTGTCTGCCTGTTCCCCCACATGTGGCTACGGCTACTCCCACTTTCCATGACTTCACTGCAAAAGGAGGGTTGGTGGTGATAGGACGGAGAAGAGAAGGGCTTTATTATGACTTAAGTGAACTTGAACTTGGAGTCTCCTGGGCTGATGGCAATGCCAACCTGGGCACTACAGACTGTACCCCAGATCCGTCCTGAAGCTCCCCTTGGCCTTTCAGAAACAGAGAAAGGACAGGGCAGGGCAGCAGCATTTTCCAAGGGGCTGGTCACAGCTCCAAGATCCAAGCTGCACCAGGAGATTGGGGTGGGGGGCGCCCAGAAGTCCCCGGCAAAGGCTCTGTCTCTCCTAGCTCCTCTTCCTCCCTCAGGTAGCCTGTGGCTCTTGCTCCCCAAAGGCTTTTACTGGCCAAGCTGACCTGAGCCCTCTCGATAGCCCACAGGAGTCAAATTCTGATGCTGAAATCATGGAGATTTCTTCACAAAGCAGCAAGGGCTTGGAGACAGCTTCTGAGTGAGAATGCTTCTAGAATTCTGCAAAATGTCTGCTCACCATGTTCCCTGCTATGGATACGCTAGGATTTCTCCTTGATATAAATTTCCTTTCATCTGTGTCAACAGGAGCAGCCCCGTTCCTGAATTATGTTCTTGAATAAATAGTCACACAGGCATGTACACACACACACACACACACACACACACACACACACACACACAGAAGAAACCACACCACCAGACACTGTTCTGGGGACTGTGAGACAGCAGGACTCGTGGGGAGGGGAATAAAGAGGCGTATTTTATGGGCTTCCGTCAAATACAGAATTATAACAAAGACGAGGCTGGCTGATGCCCCGGGTAAACAGGAGTTTAGTAGACAACCCCGAAACCGTTAATGCAAGCCCTGTGCCCATCTGAGCCCGGCAGATTTACTGTGGTGCACAGGCCCCATGGAACGCCAATACCTCCTGATTTATACACCCGTGCAAAAAACCTCCTTCTCCAGCTTCAGAGCCTGTAATTTATCACCACCGTTCATAACCATATTGATTGCCTTTAGAAAGGAGGTGCTGTATGCATCGCAAAATCTATGTCTACATGTTAAAAGCGTTTCTGTATAAATCTCCCTTAATACTGTGCTGTTTACTGCTTTCATTAAGGTTATGGCAATAACAACTGTATCTCTAAGTAAATCGAAACATTATTTTTCGCCCGCCTTAGCACACGCGCTCAATAACTTGGAGCTCGGGCTCAGGGCTGCCGAGGGAAAGACCCACACCACCCCTACACCACCCTCTACCATCAGCAGGAACCGGGCTAGGACTGCAGACCCCCGTGTGCCTGCATGAGTGCACACTGGTGTGTGTGCACGCGCATGTGTGCAGGAATTTAGAATGTGAACTGAAATGCGCA
Source organism: Bos indicus (assembly GCF_029378745.1). Taxonomy (NCBI): domain Eukaryota; kingdom Metazoa; phylum Chordata; class Mammalia; order Artiodactyla; family Bovidae; genus Bos; species Bos indicus. The sequence continues at coordinate 21,712,877 of NC_091778.1, forward strand.
TTTTATCAGGCCTCGAAGCTCCAACAGCCCAAGGATGGCAGGGCTGGAACGCACAGGGGACACACAGTTACGGGCCCAGAATACGAATTTGCCTCCTTACATTGAGAGCAGCGCATGAGTTGAGAAGCTGGCCTGCCTGCCCTCGCCTTCTCTTCAGTTTCAAGCCTATAGAGGATGTTTGGCTTCTTTTCCTTAAATAATCAGGCCCGTAAACAAACTTCAGGGCCAGGCCAGCTCAGGGGGCAGTTGAAATTTTAAATGGTCGGAATTAAACCTCGTGTCAAATACAATTTATGTCCAGGCTCATGTGCTATTAGTTAACTGGGAGCCGAATCGCGGGGGAACAAACAAACGGAGACAGAACGGCGGGGGATATTAATTGTGTGTGACAACCGGGCTCCAGCGGCCCTCTATCACTGTTACACACTATTACATTTATCATTAGCTCTCACGGAGTCCTTTGCGCTGCCGCCAGCCCATCCTGGCCAGAGGAGGCGGCCTGCCAGCAAGAGAGAGGGGAGGGGTGGAAACCCAAGGCCGCCCTGGAATAACAACCTCTAAAGACCAGCCCTGTTGAATCTGACGGAGGATCACTTCGATCTAATCCTCCTGAAGGTGCAAGCATCTGCACCTGCTGTCCGGCTCCCACCCAGAAAGAAGGAAACGGAAAGGGGGTGGGGCTACTGGGCTCCCCCCACCTGACTGACAGCTCCGGCACCAATGCCTGGGGCCTCCTGCCCCGAGGAGCCCGAGGAGCCCACGGCGGGTACAGTAAACACAGCTGGCTGTGTTCCCTCCCCCTGCCACACAGAGCCTGCCACGCCATCATCCACAGTTGCTTGCTTTCTCCCAACAAGTAACTGTTAGATGCCTCTCTCCTTCTACCCCGTCTGCCAAAAGTAGGGGGGCGGACCTTTCAAAATGAAACACACCCACCTCTTTGAGGCAGGTCAGGCTCCAAAGGAGCCCACAGATGGGGAGAAATCCAACCCAGATCTTCCCCCCCAAGAGGAAGAGGCCGGAAAGCGGCTACCAAGGGTAGCCACTTTCTGATGGAGCCCCCATCCTGCTGACCAAGGATGTGGGGGCCAGAAGCCTCCCAGGTGGAGCACCCTCATGGCCTGCCCTCTGCCTCCGACGCAGGCCCTGGCCTGCTGCCCTGCCTCCCCCAGGACAGAGTCAGCCCGGTTAGCGTGAGAGACTAGCTGGAGGAGGAGTGGAGGTCATTGTGTGTCCACATGCGACATGCAGCACAGCGGGAGCCCGGGGTTAGGGGCAGTTAGACACCACGCGAGGAGAGGCAGAGAGCGCGTGCGCTCCAGTCCTCACGGTTTATTCTTTCTTTTCTGATACTTTGTCACCATGTCCTGCAAACTGGAAACAGAAAGAAAAGGGTGGGCAAGGGGGCCAAAAGAACACAGAAAAGTCAACGGGCAAACCAGGGTGGACCCTTCAGCCGAGGACCCCCTCCTTCTTCAGCAAGACAAGGCTCTGGCTGGCTAAGACCAGGAGGTAGGACAGTGCTGTGCTCAGAGGGAGGCTCAGAGGGAGGTTGCCTAGGGTACTATTTCCCTGCCCCAAAGGAGCAGGCTTCCTGGACAGCCCAGGAGCAGGATGGAGTCCCAGCCTTCACGCGGGATGGGGGCAAATCCTGGGGCAGGAGAGTCTGCCCAGGGCAGCCTTAGGAGCTTCTCCAGAGCCTACCCCTACTCCAGACTCACCCCTACCCGCTGGTCTGCCTGCCTCGTGACTGCCTCCTCAGCCTAAGACCACAAATCTCCTAAACCTTTCCCCGGGTGGGTTTTATGAGAGAAAATCTCTGGTACTGTAACAAGACACCACGGCCCTTAAATCTCTGCTGTCCCCAGAGTGGGGCAGGCGCCATCAGAAATGCAGCTAAACGGGGGAATAACTCATCTTGAACAGGCAGAGCTGGAGAGCCAGGTCCTGGGAGGCCCAGGAAGGGGAATGGAGAGGACGTGGGGAGGGCTTCTCACGTGGGCACCACCTGTCCAGCCCTCAGCCGCCATCGGATGGGGGTCCGTGCTGGGGTCTGGCAGTGAGGGGAGGGTGGGCAGGCAGCTCAGTGGTGGGGAGACCCAGGTCACAGCTGTTCTACCTGGTCTGGAGGTGGTCAAGAGGGCCTCCGAGCCGGCCACAGTTGCCAGAGGCCCCTCACCTATTGATGAGGTCCTCGTTCTCGTCGCTCTCCATCTCGTCCTCAATGGCGGCTTGCAGGTCCCCGATGCGCTTGAACGCTAGTTTCAGATCAGCCTGCAGGCTCTGGTTAGCAGCTTCCAGACTCTCCAGATCCATCTCCTAGAAGGGAGAGGGGGCAGTCCATAGGAGGGCTGGCGTCTTATCCAGCTGCCCCAGAAAAGGCTGGCTTCACATCTTTCCAGGCCAGCAGCAGCTCTGTGGGTGCTGCAGAGAACCTGCAGAACTTTCTCTGCCCTGGTGTGGCTGGGCTGTGGGGGCCGGGCCTCACCTGAGGCAGAGCTGGTGCCACCCTCCTTAGCCCCTGGCCTGCCCTCAGGCTTGGTGGACTATCTGTCCTCTTGGCACATTCTCATCCCTCCAATTCTCTAAACCATGGTTTTTTTGCAGCCCACCTCCACAATCCCAGGGTGGGGAGGTGTGTGTTTAGCAGCCTCTCAGAGGGCTGCCGGCCTGCGGCCTCGTGGGTGGGGGGCATTACCAGTTCATGCTTCTTGTGGCTCGCCTCGGCTTCCTTCCTGGCAAGCTCGCCCATTTCCTCCTTGGTGTCCCGGAGCTGCCGCTGCAGCCTCTTGTTTTGCTCCTTCTCACGGTTCTCAGCCGCCGCGCGCTGATCCCGTTCCTCAGTCAGCTTCTCCATGTTGTCCTTGAGCCGGCTGGCCAGGCTCTGGACAGGGCAGTGGGAAGAGAGATCCATCAGCGGGGCAGAGAGTGGGGTGTGGCAGAGCTCCGGACTCAGGTGGGCAAGCACTAAAGCCCCAGGGTGGGTGGCTCCCTTTGCCGTTCTATAAAAGGGGGAGAATAACACCTATTCCCCAGGGGTCTTTTAAGGCCCAAATAAGGTAAGCGATGTAACAGCACTCTGCAAGATGAAAGGAGCTACGTCATTATCACCACCATCACCAAGGTCGGAAGAGGGCTCTGTCTCGAGTCCATACTGACGCCATGTGCGGGGCCTCCACAGGCAGCAGGGCTTCCCCCAGAGACCCTAAACCCAGAAGCTCTAAAAGCGAGAGCCTGTGCTTAGAGGCAAATGACTTTCCTGAGAATTCTGGATTAGGAGGAGACTAAACAGTCATCACATGCCAAATACAAAGCCATCCCTCTAAACCTGATGAATCTCTTTCCCCAGAAACTTGAACACGTTCCCCCTCCCAGGCCACAGGACGCCGAGCAGAGAATGACCTGGAGGTGGGGGCAGTGTGAGGGAAGCACCCTGCCTCTGGTCCTAATCTTGGACTGGCCATGGGGGCTCCGCTCTCGGCCCCTAGCCTCTATGTCTTGAAAAGATAAGAGTGCTAGGCTACATCTCTAAGGGCCATAGGTGTTTAACATTCTGCGCATCTAAACCACAGGACTGCTGTCTGAGCTGAAGGCAAAATGAGAGACAGAGCTGAGGAAAGGGACTGGGACCCTTGAGAAAAGGAGGCAAATGCTGCAGTCTGTTCACAGCCACCAGCCCACCGGCCTCTTCTGCCCTGTAATAGCTTTGGGGCCTGAGGCAACCTACTTAACCCTTTCTGTGTGCACACTGTGGACCAAAATATTACCAAGGCAGAGCACGGACTATTACTAAGCCTCCTCTAATTCTCTCTAGCTCTCTGGAGAACTGTGACCTTGTCTTAGGAGGTTCAGCCACATTTTCTCTAGGTCAAGGGTACTAATGCCCTCCGATGCCCACTGCCAGCCCCATGGTCACCTGGTTCCATCCCCATCCTCTTTCCTGCTCCACTGACTCATGGGTAAGGGGGAAAGAGGCAGGGATGCTCAGCACCCACAGCATGAACACACTTCTCATGGAGGCCAGTCAGCGCTCAGATGATGTCTGCACGCTCGAGATGGAGGAAAGGAAATAGGGAGAGAGGGGTGTAAACCCAGAGAGATCATTTTGCCGGCCTCTTTCTTCCTACCTGCTCTGTTAGAAAGGCGCTGGAGCATGTGGGCTTTGAGAGAGTGGAACCGAAAGGATTAAATGTGGAGGATGGAGATTATAGTTAGGAGGGATGGAAAGAGAAGACGGGGGTGAACAGAAAAAGGAGAAGGGTTAGAGGAAAGAGAATGAAAAGTAGAGGGAGAGGACAAAGGGGATGGGGAGAAAGGAAGAAATAGCTCAGGGAAGTAAGAAAGGGAATGAGATTGGGGAGAAAACAGACTCTGAGGGAGAGGGAAAAAAATGGGGCAAAAATGGAGGAAAATGAAGAGGGAAGGAGAAAAGCAGAGACAGCAGGCATGGGGAAAATTGACGGAAAAGGGGAATAAGAAAGGGAAAGAGAAAGAGCAAGCGGTGAGATGAGAGGACAGACTCCAGCCCTTGAAGAAGTGGCGCCATCCACTGCATATTTATGACCCTGCCGGAGAGCAGAGAGGGGACCGACGGGGGGAGCGCACGGTGGAGGAAAATATGAAGACGAAAAGCTAAGCTGCTGTGGTCCCTTGGCAGAAAGCACGCACGGAAACAGAATGTAAAGCAGGCAGGCTCCGCGGTGCCCAGAGAGCAGGCCGGGTGGGCGGGGGAGAAGGCACCAGCCCATCAGCTGGCCTGGAAGCTTGGCAGAGGCCTCGGGGGTGCGGCCTCAGGCCTGCCCGGCCCTGCTGAGCATGCGTGGCTCCAGCCAGGGCTGCTCGGCCCTTCCCCACTGCAGAAGGGATAGGGGAAGTGTGTGCCCACCTCCAGCCGCTTTACTTGGGTCCTTTCAAACTCCAGGCGTGTCTCCAGCTCCCGGATCTTAGCTTCCTGCCTGCTCACCAGGGACTTGTCCACCATGGACTGCTCCAGGAACTCCACTTGGCTCTGGAGGGCTTGTAGCTGGGGGGTGGGGGCAGGAAAGGAAGAAAGAACTGAGCCTGGAAAGGGAAGAGGGGCAGGTTCTGTACCCCCTTCCGGGCAAGATCACCATGGTGACCAGAAGGCTGGACAGGGAGCTGGAAGGATGGGTCCCTGGGACAGGGGCACCCCCCAACCTGACCCTGTGCTGACAAACATTTTGCCCTTTGGAGAGAAAGGAGAGAACTAAGGACCAGAGAGGGAATAGAAATGCAAAATGAGGCAGTTGAAGCCAAAAACGTCTGCTCTGGTGACATGGCTCCAAGCCTAGGCCTTTGCACTCACTGACGCTGACTGATGGCAGAGAGAAGCGCGTGTGAACCTGTGAGCTTGGGAGCTGGTCCCCACGAACAGGGACCCTGGCACCCTCTCTTTACCAAGGGAAATCCTGGTCCCCACCTTCTCCTGCAGCTCTTGCTTCTCTTTGTTGGCTTCTTCCAGCTGAGCCTGGAGATCATTCATCTGAGCCAGGTCCCGGGAGGCCTGGGAAAGGAAAGAGTACCGAAGCAGGACTTCCCATGAGCACCAAATTCCAGCGCGGTCTGCTCCACTTGGAGGGCCAGGGCACACAGGCACCGTGACAGGGACCTACGAGGAGGACCAGGGGACGGTGCCCGTGCAGGGTGTGGCGGGGCACTCCCGGGCAGGGTACCTGAGCCACGGCCGCCTTGTGCTTCTTCATCAGCTCGTTCATGTCCTCCTGATCCTCCTCCAGCCGGTTCTGGATCTCATTTTTCTCACGCTGAAGGCGGCTCAGCTGCTCCTCCAGCTGGACAGAGGCACAGACAGACCAAGAGCCTCAGGCCTGGCGTGACTAATGGCTCTGGGTGGGAAGACTGAACCTCCTTTGGCCACCACCCGTGGGAGGAGCTAATGATGGGGCTAGGCCGACCCGCTGGAGGGGGTGCCAGGACCAGTGATGCTCAGGGAGCTGCCTGTCCTGCCCTGCTCTGGGCCTGGGAGCTGAGTGGAAGGACTGTCTCTGCAGCTTAGGCAGCGTGTGTGTGTGTGCTAAGTCACTTCAGTCATGTCCAACTCTTTGCAAGTCTATGGACTATAGTCCACCAGGCTCCTCTGTCCAAGGGATTCTCCAGGCAAGAATACTGGGGCAGGTTGCCATGCCCTCCTCCAGGGGATCTTCCCAACCTAGGGATGGAACCCATGTCTCTCATATCTCCAGGATTAGCAGGCAGGTTCCTTACAAATAGTGCCACCTGGGAAGCCCAGCTCAGGCAGACCCTGGGCTAAATGACAGCTGCTTCCCCACAGCTCTTTGGAGGCTAATGAGAAGGCAGAAAAGGTCCACCCAGAACCAAACGACCCATCGTCCAGCACTAGCGGCTAGGCCTTAACCTCTGCCCTCTCCAGGCCCCAGGGAAGGATCCCTCAAATCTGTGAAGCTCTCCTGGCCTGCACTGGTGTTCTCCCCCGGGACTGCCTGCTTCCTGACCATCCAGTCCCCACGGCCAGTCCACTCCTGTAGGGAGGAGAAGAGACAGCCAACAGCAGCTTCAGGAAATGAATGAATCTATTAGCCAGTAATTCCAAACCAAAATGACTACGTTGGCTCCTTCTCTGCCCCCATCCATCTTGTTACCGGGCTGCGGGGAGCTGGGGATGCCTCCGCCAAGAAATTTATTAACTTGGATTTAAATAAAATGGTAATTTTATAACAGCCTTTTTTAACACAATTAAGGAATTTGAATTACTCACCTGAAAACTGCTGAGGAGCACAAATGTCACAGGGATAAATCAAGCCCAGGAGACTGGCATCTCTCTGCAGCTGGGGGACTAGCTGGGGGGCCAGGGAGCTCAGAGCCAAGCCCAGCCTCCTCCCCTGCCCCGTTCCCTGCCCAAGGAGGTATACCAGCGGCCGCATCCCAGTAATGAGCTCTCGGCCGATGGATGGGCCATGGGAGAGGTGGGGAATTAAAAGGGAGGCATTAAATAAGCGCTCTAATTAGCTGCCGCTTGGGCTTGTCAGTGGGGCTGGCCGGGGGCAGGGGAGGGAAACAGAGTCATCCCGTCCTCTTATCGGTGCTTCTGCTAATCTCTAGGTACCTGTTTACATCCCTCAGCCACATTAGCTGCTTTATTTATGGTGCTGGGGCCTGTGGCCAAGCTCCCACAGGCAGGTGGTTAAACAGGGAGATGGGCCCTCGCTGGCTTCCTCCTCCGTCTCGCCGCCCCCTCCCAGGCCTCTAAGTGGGGAGAGGCAGAGGAGTGGAGGCCTACTCTCCCTGCAGAAAGTCCTGGGCTGGGGAAGGAGCCTTGTTTGGCATAAAAGGAGCCACTGTCATGGCTCCGTTGTCCCTCAGCCGCCCGAATCCGGCTCTGCACACCCCGCGTCCTTACCGCTGTCTTGGCCTTGGCGATGTCATCGATCTGCAAGTGCAGGTCTTCGATCTCCACCTCCATTGCTTTCCGAGCTTTCACGGCCGCTGCACACGTGAACTCTGACTCCTCCAACTGAACACAGCCAACCCCACCCCCGCCCCAGGGAGGGACATCAGCCACTCCCCAGGGACAGGAGGGCTGTGCAGGGGGCTCCCCGGGGAGAGGGAACCTGGCACTCTCCTCCTTCTCCTCTGTTCACTTCAGACCCCAGGGCTGTGATGCGTTGAGTGCACTGACTTCTCTGCCCACGACAGGGTGGCAGGTGTTGGGCCATCCACATCACTCTGGGCTTGACTGTCATGCCTACAGCACATGCTGACCCTCAGGAGTCCAGCTTCTCCCCGCTTCCCTATCACCGTCCTTCCCAAGGATTCAAGAACCACTGGCAGGGGCAAGAGGGAGAGGGAACTGATGACGTCCTGTCTGCGGATACCTGGTTCTTCAGCTGGGCGATCTCCCTCTTGCTGGGTGCGTTGTTCTTCAGGTGATCCAGCATGATCTGGGCATCTGCCAGCAGGGCCTTGGTGCGCTTCAGGTCTTTCCGGAGCCGCTTCTCTGACTCAAAGTCCCGCTGGTTCACCTGGGTGGACACCAAGGGCTGGGGCTCTGGGCTCCGCCACAGGGCCTCCACTTGTCTTCCCCGAGCCCCCTCCTCGCCCTGCCCTCACTCTCAGAGATGCCTTAATGAGCAACGATAGTGGCAGGGCTGGGATCACACCAGCCGAGGTGAGAAAGCCCGGTGTGCCCTGGGTGGTGATCACCCTCCTGCAGGTGATCACCCTCCTGGCAGGGCCCTACAGAGCCAGCGCCTTCCTGCTCCCGGCTCTCCCCGCCGCAGCCAGCGGTCTCTGCTCACCTGGTCACTGAGTGTGGCCAGCTTGCCCTCCAGCTCCCGCTTCTCCCGCAGCACCTTCTGCTTGTCCTCGTACTCTTCCTCAAGCTGTACTTCCATTTGCTTTAACTGCAAACAGGGGCCCATGGGTCCCTTCAGAGTCAGGTGCCAGCCAGCCCCTTCCCTGCTGGACCCCCCTGCGCCCCTGGGAGAATAGTGGGGTAGGGGCTGAAGATGGATGACCTGGAGGGGCATACCCTGAACTCAAAGTTCCCAGGGTTTCAGAGCAGCCTTGGAGGGAGGGGAGGGACAGCAGGCCACGAGCAGCGGCGCAGGCCCAGGTGGGAGCTCTTGTTCCAGAGCCTTTGTGCTTGCAGCTTGGCACAGAAAGCAGGGGGGTGTTAGCTCCCCAAGGGCCTGGGCCTCTCTACGGACCCTCAGAGCAGCACACATCCTGGCCAACGCCAGGATCCCAAGCAGAACTTCCCAGTCCTGAATAGCAGTGGAATATAGTGAAGGATGGGGAAGCCTGGCGTGCTGCAGTCCATGGGTCGCAGAGAGTCAGACATGACTGAGCGACTGAATGAAAACAGAGGTAAAGAAAACAGAAAAGCCCTTACTTTAGATTTGTTTTTTAATTGAAATATAGTTAATCTGCAATGTTGTGCCAATCTCTGCTGCACGGCAAAGTGATTTCGTTATGTACATAGAGACATTCTTTTTTAAAAAGTGTTCTTCTCCATTATGCTTTATCACAGGATAATGAATATAGCTCCCTGAGCTATAGGGTAAGACCTTAGTGTTTATCCATCCTATATATCATAGTTTACATCTGGAAAAGTTATTACTATAAAGCAGTGATGGGGGAACCAGTGTTTCTACTGGACGGGTCAGAGCCAACTGGTTTACCTTCTTCTGACATGACTGCCGGGCCTCCTCCACCTCCTCATCCCGATTCTCCATCTCCTTGGAATGGGTCTGCCTCATCCGCTCCATCTCCATCTCAAGTCGCAGCTTGGCCTGCAGGTGGATGGGAGTAAAGGGCTGGGTTTCTTCTCTGGCAGCACCCCAACTCCTCCCCACCACGTCCCGATCGGCCGCTCTTCCTGGGCTTGGGAGCAGGAACGTCTCTGCCAGCAGTTCCCTGTGCTCCCACCTTGCTCTGGTGGCAGCTGGCTTCTCCAGAGAAACTGAACTCCTTTACTAGAGGCCTGGCACAGGCCCAGGGAAGGCTGCTGGGCGCGGGGGCAATCCTGCCGCTTTTCCACTTGGCCTCGGGGCTCTAGCTGCCTGAACTGACACGGTGGCTCAGTGGCAGGCTGGACGGGCTCACGGCCTTCCAGCTACCCTGCCTCCTGAGCCCCTCACCAGTGGAGCTCAATTAAGATCTGCTCTCATGGAAAGTGCCGTGAAAAAGCTTAATTATCTTCACACTGTGGCTGGCACAGATCAGGTGCCCCCTCAGTACTTTGTGAATAAGAGAAGGGATGACCGATTGGATTTAGGATCTCGTCCTCCTCTGCCCCACATGGAGAGGACAGTGCTGCCTCCCTTGGCCCAGCCCTCAGCACCTGCTCCAGCATCTGGATGGTCCCCGCCTGCTCGTCCAGCTCCTCCTCCTGATCCTTAACCTTGGCCTCCAGGTCTCGGAGCTGTTTCTTGACCTTGGCCAGAGAGGCTTCATCCTTGGACTCTTGGGAGGAAATGTCCTGGAGCTCGGCCTCCAGTGACACAACCTTCTGGGTGAACCCCGCAATGTCCATGTCTTTTTCCTGGAGGGAAAGAGAAGATGAGGCTGGTCCTGGGCGAGCCCGAGCCTGGGGCGGGGGGAGGTATGGACGGCAGGCAGCTCCACGCACCTCCATCTGCTGCTTCAGGCTGAAGGCCTCAGCGAGGAGCATGTCCTTCTCCCGCTGCAGTTTCTCCCGCTGCAGCTTCTCTCTCTGGGCCTCCTCATGTGCTTGAGAGAGCTCGCTGTCGAACCTGCCAGGGAGCATGGCCATGGCGGCTCCATCAGATGAAGGAAGAGTCACAGCCCCCAGCACCCGGAGGCTGCCAGGAAGTGGTGCCACAGACCCAGACAGGGTGCAAGACGGGAGGACTCATGCAGCCTGAGCTTGGGGCCAGCGCAGAGGGGTTACAGGTCAGGCCACCAGGGCCCTGCTGAGCAACCTGGTCTGGGCTTGAGGGGTGGGGGAGCATTTCATCAAGGGGGCCTAAGAGGGACCCACAGACTGCTTCCAGGGAAAAAGTGGACAGACTCTCCTCTGGCATTAAGTCTCAGCCTTTTCTCTTTCAACAGATCAAAGGATAGGAAGAGGGACCAGGGTGAAGGCAGAAGGGGTGTCAGAAGGGGTGGAAATGAACATCCTGCCTCATCTCACGCACTTTCTACAGCTCTAGACGGGCCACCTCTGGGCCCCAGCTTCTACCCAGGCCTACCTGTCCCAGCAGCACCCCATCACCCCAGGACACCCCACCCCAGGCTGGGGACCCCATCCCCCTGTGCCCAGTTGGCAGCATGCTTCAAGGGGGAACGCGGGCCATGGCCGGGGTGGGGGGTTCCTCCTTTTTTCCTCCACTTCCCAGCCTTCCATCTCCTGCCCAGTGACTCCAAACAAGGAGCAAATTGCTGAAATTCCTCTTAACACCTTCCTGGAATAGCTAATCGGGTTCCTGTCCCTGTAGAAAACTGACAAGCTCACTCCCATCCCAACCCCACGTTAAGGAAAAAAAAAAAAAAAGTAAGAAAACTCCAGGCCCGCTGAAACTTAATGTTACCCAGCAGGGAGTGCAGCAAGATAGTAACTAGGTCGAGCTGGCACTGTCATGGGGTGCTCCAAGGGGGGCCCCTAAGGGTGCCTGCCTCTAGGTAAAAGGGAGGGTGGGGGTACAGATAAGAACCAGGGGAGCAGAGAGTCAGAGCGCTGGGGGAGAAGAATATAAGGCTTTCCTAGTGCCCCTCACTTGGCAATGAGCCCAGGAGGCCGAGGGTAACCCCGGGTCCCTGGAGGGACCCAGCCCTGCCCTCCTTACCCCCAGGGCCATGGGGCTGTCCCTTCACAAAAGCAACCGGTGCCTCTTCTGAGAACCCATCCTCTGCAGAGGGGAACTGGGTGCTCACCCCATTCCCTGGAACGTCCTGCTGTTCCCAGAATGTGGGGGTTCCTCCCTGTTCCTAATAAAGGTGTCCCATTCCCATCCTGGCCTGGGAAATTAATTTAGACTGGCTTTTCTCCTGCGAGGGCTGTCCCCCCTACCTTTGCCACTTCGGGGCATTATCATAATGAGATGGAAGTGGCAGGTAGTTTAATGACATTAGCCAGGAGTCTGTGTTTGTGTAGCTGAGGCAACAGGGGCGGGGGTGGGGGGGCACAGGAATGGGGAGCCGGGTGTTGGGGGGTGCAAGGGGCAGGACCACCGTGGAGTGGTTCCTGCATGGGGCCTGGCTGACGCTCATCCTTCTAGATCCCAGGCAGGGTAACAGCACACACTGGGGTGTGAGGGAGGCAACATCTGAGAGCAGAGCCCTGAGCAGGCCGTCAGGAACGCTGTGGTCTACATGCGCCTTGGAGGTCAGAAGTCAGACCCTGACTCCTATTCCAGGGCGAGGGACCAGGCAGATGAGAGGGCCAAATTCAGGCCCTCTCGTCTCTCCTCCCTGGAGGGAGGCAGGGAACTGCTCAAAGAGGCCCGCTGCATCCAGGCCAGGGGACCCACCCACCTCCTCTGCTTCTTCTCCAGCTCGTGGTTGCGGACCTGCTGGCCCTCCAGGTGCAGCTTGGTGTCCTGCAGCTCAGCTGTCAGCCGCTGGCACTTCTTCTTGAGCTGCTGCAGCGTCCGCTGGCTCTCATCACTATCTGCCTGCAGGTCCCCGAGCTAGGGGGGCGAGACGGGGGTGCAGGGTCAGTGGCCCTCGAGAGGCCTGGAGGTACTGGTGGAGGAGGTGAGGAGAGGGCAGTGGGCGAAGGAGAGGGTGGTCTGGGGACCAAGGATGAAGTCAGTCTCGTCCAGGGAATCTAAGACACTCTGACAGTAGTCTGCCCTTGGGTGTCCCTCACATCCAGCGCCAACCCTTCCCTGTGCTCCCAGGGCCTGCCTGGCTCACTGGCCATTCCCCACGCCAACATGTGGCGTCCAGCCCTCCCCACACCTCTCCGGCACCAGCCTCACCCGCCTCTCCAGCTGCCTCTTGCTCTGCTGCTCCACCTCCAGCTTGTCCTCAAACTCCTGCTGGAGCCGTTTCTTGGTGAAGTCCACCTCCCGCATGGCTCGCTCATACTTCAGACGCCACTCGCCGCCTGTGGGGTGGGGGCAGACAGCGGAAGAATGAGATGCTGAGAGTCCCCGAGAAGGGGTGGAGGGGGATGAAGGCTTGGGGAGCAGGTGGAGTCAGCCAGAGGGACTCAGAAAGGTCCCTGGATCAGTGACTTCCTTCCAAGGCAGAAGGAGCCACTAGCCGGGAGAAGCCTAGAGAGAGTGATGCGGCCCCATGTGCTGTCTTCTCCCAAGGACCGCCAGACCATGGTCCTCAAACATTGTCATTATCATGGTTGCTGCGGTGGTTTAGTTGCTAAGTCATATCTGACTCATGCCACCCCATTGACTGTGGCCTGCCAGGCTCCTCTGTCCATGGGATTCTCCAGGCAAGAATACTGGAGTGGGTTGCCATTGTTACCACCTTCCATGATAATCCCCTGCACTTATTGGGACCTCTACTTTCTCATCAATTTATTTCACGTAGCCTTATAACAGCTCTACAGACAGGAGACGAGGGGTGTGGTTGCCTAGGGGGGTCTTCAGAACTTGCCACTCAGGCCATGGCCAAGTCCTCCGGCCTCTGACCCACCTGTGTCACCATCAGCCACTTCCCCGTTGATCTCAGCTGCCCGGATGAGACGGGCCTCCATCACCTCCATCTCCATCACCTCCATCTTCTTCTTCAGTGCATCGTACTGGGTCTGCAGAGAGGTGGTTATGTGCCGTGCTGCCCCACCCCCTCACAGTACCGCCCGTGCCCCTGAACCACACAGACCATGGTCACAAGCTTACCAGGGCAGACAGGGGTGCTGGGCTGGTGGCAAGGATGCCATGTGTCTTAGGGGGACCAGACGGGCACTAGCACGTGTGGCAGCCACTAGCTCAGCCCTGCCCTCACCTGCAGCTCCTTCATCTCCTTCTCAGCCCGGAGCCTCTCCGCGGTCTCTGCGTCCAGCAGCTGGGAGGCGGACTCTCCTGTGTTACGTTCATCCGTCAGCTCCGATGTCAGCTCTGAGATCTGATGGGGGAGGGAGTCACCACCCGTTGACTGCCTCACTCAGCTGGAACAGTTGTGGGGGGGGGGGGGGTGGGGGGGCCTCCTGGGCCGGGCACCCTGCAGAGGGGGGTCAGTCTGGCTGGTGCTGGGAATCACTCACTCACCCGGGTCTCCAGCCGGTCACTGCTGAGTCGCAGCTCATTCCGCTCCTTCTCCACTTTCTCGAGCTTGCTCTTCAGCTGCTGGATCTCCTCCTAGGGCGCAGGAAGGAGGGCAAAGTAAGGCAGAGCCCCTGGGAGACGCTGGGGCAGGATCTGCACCCCTGGGGTGAACCAAGCTGGTGAAGCTCAAGCCATGACATGAGGGAACTGGAAGCCACCGCCTGCCTGGGGCTCCTTCCCTAGACCCTTCCCCATGGGCGGTGGACGCCTGAGGTTTTATCCTAAGAGGATACCCGGGGGCTCAGCCAGCACCCTAGAAGGACGCCTTCTGTTTGCTGGGCATGGTTCAAGGACACCAGCTCTTTGGACTGCAAAAAGGAGCACTGGGGAGCCCAAGACAAGTTGGCAAAACTCTGGCCCACGTGGATGAACTTCAGCCCTCCCCTCCCCGGGCTGTTCCGTACGTCTTTGTTCCGGATCTGCTCTTCTGACAGCTGGACCTCGATGAGGGGTCTCACGGTGGTGAAGAGCTTCCACCAGGGCCAGTCCTTCACCCCTTTGTTCTTCTTGATGTTCTTCTGCACGCAGCGAATGGCCAGGTCCTGGATCTAAGTTGGGGTGGGGGTGGTGCTCAGCAGGCTGTCAGACCCGAGTCCAGCCAGGATGGTCCCCGCCACCAGCCCCAGCCTCTGGGGCTGCCCCTCTGGCCACTGGACCCACCTCAAGTCAAACACTCCCTGAGCCACCCCTTGCCCCCAGCCTCCCTCCAATCCTCAGAGAGTGGGCGGCAGAGAGTGCGGCCCCTGGAGCACCGCACTGGGCACTAACCGATCTGCCATCATTAGGAATAATTTCGTCTGCTTTATTTGCTGCCTGATTATTTCCAGCACGCCGGCCTAGATGTGCTATAAAACCTAATCTTGCTGAAACACAAGAGGCGGCGGTGCTGGCTGTTTTATGGACTTGCTAATAAGAAAAGGAGTCGCTGACACAGCTCCTTAATCTTCATGGAGCAGCCTGCGATCCCTAGCCCACCTTTGCCTGGGCCCTGCTCCTCACCACCCAGCCTCGGACCAGGCCACACAGTCTCATCACCAGGCACACGAGCACTCTGGCTGGCAGGGGGGTGCTGCCCATCCCCTGCCCTGGCCCAGGGTGCCCCTGGGAGGTCCTGCCTCTTGTCCCCCAGACAAAGATAACTCACAGCCCCACGCCCGGCCTCCTGCCCCATGGGAATGTCCCTTCCAGTCCCACCCCGACCCTTGGAGCTCAGCTCTGCCCGGATAGGCTGGGTAAAGGGACCAGGCTGTCCCTGGAGCAGCACCTTCTTCTTCTTGAAGTGTTGCCGGGCCAGGTAGCCCCTGCAGGCCGCTTGGAACAGGGTTAGGTTCCTGCTGGTTTGTTCATCTCGCTGCTCCTCCAACCGTGCCAATGTGCCTGCCCGGAAGAACACCTGTGGAGACATGGGCCAGATGAAGGTGGGGAAGGAGAGAGGCAGGGGGCAGCCCGGTAGAGGAACAAGCAGCTGGCACAGAAAACCAGCAGGCCCAGGGCGTGGCCCTTGGCCTGGGGAGAGCCTAAAACCCTGGTGTCTAAGGGGGAGGAGGGCTGGCGGCTGGGGAGGCTTGGGAGGGAGTACTGTGGGAAAGAGACGAGGGAGACGGAGGCCAGAAGGAAGTCATCTGGGACAAGAAGGATGTGCTGTGGACGCCCCACAACACCTCTGGTGGCTTTGTCCCCAGGGCCACCCACGCCCCTGTGCCCACGGCCACCACGGCCACCACAGGCCCAACCACAGATTCCAGCCGCCTGGGATCAGGGGATGGCACATGTGTGAAGGAAGGAAATACCAGGCAGCGGCGTGCAGAGAAGGGAGAGGGTGGGGAGGGGGCCCCTTCTCCGCACCCTCCCCACTCAGTTTCATTCCAGACCGTCTCCTCTTTCATGTGCCAACACCCACCCCCACACCCAGGTTTCACCTCGTGAAAAAACCGGTGGGGTGGGCGGGGGTTGGCCCAGGCAAGGGACCTGTCATACAGGTTTGGGGGTAGGAGGGCAGATGTGAGAGGAACCAGCTGGGCGCCCCCACACCTGGCCTTTCCTCTCAGTCTTCTCTGCCCTGAGCTGGGCCTGGGTAAAATTCTCTGTGCTAAGAGAAGAAGAGGGGGAAATGGTCAGGTGAAAAAAAACAGGACTCTGGTATCCTCAGAGAGGGCAAAGGCCGTGGAAGTATAGACCACCACCACGAAGCCCAGAAGACAGAATATTCACTTTGGAGGGGTACAGAGAAGACATGAACTCCACAGGAAACAGCACCAATAGGTATGGCGTCCCCAGGCTTCCCTCCAAGGAAGGAGTGGGGAGACGGCCGCACTTTCTGCTGGGAACGTTTTGTCTCCTGGCAGGAACCGAGTACCGTGGGGCTGGCCTGGGAGAAAGCCAGCTCAGTCCTCCACAACACATAAGGCTGAGCACCGGGCATCTCCCGTGGGTCTCAGCCCTCTCTGAGCCTCCGTGTCCCACAGTGCGGAAGCCTGAGATTCCACAGCGCGTGGGGAAGACCCAGGTCCCTGGAGGGAGGGGGCCAACGTGCTAGTGGTCAGCACGCAGCTGTCTGACTAGGCAGAAGCAGCGAGATGCCAGGGAGGGGGATGGAGAATGGCCCAGAAATACACGGAGACTCTGGAGAAAGGGTGGTGCAGAGTCGAGAGTAGTGAGCCTCTCTTAACAGCTGTCTGTGCCATTGAGTCTTTTGGGGTATTAGGTGAAATCTCAGGGCCATCTCCTCCCCCAGACATACCCATCCATACGTATTTTACAAACAAAGTCAGGGAGGCTCTTAAACCCCCAAACTTCCTTGCCTGAGCTCCACTCCCAGCCACCTGTGGGATGAGATGGAGACCGCTTTTCCTCTGGAACAATGTGACAAACACACAGGAATCCTCGCTTACCACCACAGCCTGTGTGCGTGCGTGCTAAGTCGCTCAGTCGTGTCCAGCTCTTTGCGACCCCATGGACTGTAGCCCACCAGGCTCCTCTGTCCATGGGATTCTCTAGGCAAGAACACTGGAGTGGGTTGCCATGCCCTCCTCCAGGAGATCTTCCTGACCCAGGGATCAAACCTGTATCTCCTGTGGCTCCTGGACCACAGGGGAATCCTTCACCGCTGAACCACTAGGGAAGCCCAACCGCAGCCTAGAAACCCAGAAATTTCTCTTTCAAACCAGATGTCAGCAAACATCTGACTTTGCCCCTAATTCTGCTCTGAGGGTGAGTGGGCTCCGGGGCTCACCAGCTTTAGCAGGTGCCTGGGACAATGCCGAGAGACAGACACAGCAGCTGGGAAGAGGACCAGCCTGGACAGGCCCTCTTCTACCCAAGACATGCCTTGGAGACGGTGCCATCCCCCCAAGGCTAGCCAGTAGCTCAGCCTGCCAGTCCCTGGATGGGACCCCACCCAGAGAAAGACCAAAGAGGCTGTGGTGAAAAAAATCTGACTTCAGGCTTCCCAGGGAAGAAGAACTTAGAAGTGGGGAGGAGGAGAGGAAGGAGCCAGACACAGCAGAGACCAAAACCCGAGAGACGACACGGAAGAGGGCGGGACCACAGGAGGCAGAGAGAACCAGGAAAGCAGCAGAAAATAGCAGAGCCCGAAACCAAGGAACACAGACCAGCAGGGACTGCCGGGGCCCAAAGAAAAAGGAAAAACCAGGGACAGCAGACCCAAAGACAGGAGGACAGGAAAGGGATTCCCAGGGAAAGAGGGAGGGAGGGAGGGGGCGGTAGGAATCAAAATCATGACTCAGAACACAGAGCAGGGAGAACAGAGCTGAGGAGCGGAGTGCGAGCCCTTTCTGCAAGCATCCCCTGCTACCTCACTCTCCCCACGAGTTCCCTCCCTCTCTGCGGACAGATGGACAGTCCAGAACCCTCCCCGGGACTCCCCACGGCTCTCTGCCCACCTCGGCCCTTGGAGCACGTCCGTGGATGCTGCCTGTCAGCCTCCCAGTCTCAGTAGGGGGACACGCAGGCTCCCAGCCCCGAGGGAGGGACGCCCGGCTGGCCCTCTGGGGTGGAGTGATGCGGCAGGCTGGCACTCAGGGCCGGGCACGCCTGCCTTTTATGTACATTCCAATCAGGTGAGGAACCCGGCCTGTGGGCAGGCAGCAGCGGCACAGCCTCACAGAGCCCTGCTTCCTCTTTGAGACCCTGGACAGCTCAGCAATGAAGACGCTCTTTCCGCCTCTCCCAGCTCTCAGTCTTCCCCATTCCCCACACCAGGACTCAGGCCCACTCAGGACCACCTTCCGACCCACTCCCTCCTGACATCACAGAGGTGTTCCTGGCCCTGAGCAAGCCAATATTTGAGAGGGAAGCAGAGTCAAGTTTGCTGCAGCTGGAGCATCTAACTTCCTGGCCCCCAGCCCTGAAGGGGGCAGCTTGAAAAGAAGTAGTTGTAGCAATAGTGTCAGTCAGTCAGTTGTGTCTGGCTCTTTGCGACCCCATGGCCTGTAGCCCCCCAGGCTCCTCTGTCCATGGGATTCTCCAGGCAAGAATACTGGCGTGAGTTGCCATTCCCTTCTCCAGGGGATCTTCCCAAACCAGGGATCAACCCTGGGTCTCCTGCATTACAGGCGTATTCATCATCATCTCAGCCACCAGGGAAGCCCATTTGAGAGGAAGTGCAGCCCCAGAGCAGCTGGGGTGAGGGGGCTGGGGGACAAGACCCAGCAGGGGCCCCAGGAGACTCCAGAAGTTGGACTGAGCGGGGAGGGCAGGAGGGGAGGACCAACCATCCGGACAAGGGTGACCAGAGTGTGGGCCCGGCTGCCTTCCTGCAGGGTCAACTCACCCGGCTCAGGCCCATGCAGCAGCTGCTCTTCTCCAGGTCCAAGGACTCTAGCAGCTCCTCCACCGCCTGCAAGGAGACGCCTCTGTCAGGAAGCCCCCAGGAGACTCCCCGCCTCCACGCGGGGCTTCACCCAGTCACTCAGCCCTTCTCTTCCTCCGTTCAGTCCACAATGTAGTCAACAGGCACTTTCGGTGGCTTCTGCAGCACCAGGCTGTGTGTTGGATTCTGGGGATATAAAGATGACTGCAAGAGGAACAAAGCTATCTTGTGGGGGAGCCAGACACGAAAACTGGTGAAATGCACAGAGGAGGAGGCATCTAAGCCAGAGAAGGGGGCCGTGGAAGGCACCCGGAGGAGGTGTTGCTTGCGCTGTCTTTAGCTACAAGTAAGGATTAACCAGACAAAGTAGGGGCGAGGGCATTTCAGGCAGAGGGACAAGCAGGCATGAAGGCCTGGAAGCATAAGACAATGGGAAGCGCTGAGGAAACTCCAGGTGGTTCAGAATAACTGGAGAGGGGTGGGCAGCAGTTAAGGTGCAGGTGGAGAGGTGGGCAGGGGCTAAAGGATGTAAGCCTGTGCGCTCTGAGCCCCTGAAGGTTCTCTCCCTGGGAGGGGCGTGGTCAGGTTTGCTCTTTACAGAAATCCCACCGGCCCATGAGTGGAGGATGCATGGACCCCTCAGGCAGGAATCCATAGGAGAGAAGACTAGAGCCCGATCCAAAGGGAGAAGAGGAGGGGGAGATGCAAGAGACGTTAAGAAGATGGAGCTTAGAGACCTCCCTGGTGGTCCAGTGGTTAAGACGCCACACTTCCAATGCAGGATTCAATCCTGGGTCCAGGAACTAAGATTTCACATGCCACAGGGTGTGGCCAAAAGAAAAAAAAAAAGACAGAGCCTTGCTCAATGTGGGGGAGAGGTAGATGAGAGAGAGGAAGCTAGGGACATATGGAGGTTTTTGACTCGCATAGTAAATAATTAATTCAATTCTCCATCTCTAGGGCCCTCCCTGGTGGCTCAGTGGTAAAGAATCTGCCTGTAATGCAGGAGACCCCTGGGTTGATCGATTGAACCAACCCCTGGTTGGTTCGATCCCTGGGTTGAGAAGATCCCCTGGAGAAGGGAATGGCAACCCACTTGCCTGGAGAATTCTAGAGACAGAGGAGCCTGGCAGGCTACAGCCCATGGGGTCGCAGAGAGTCAGACACAACTTTGTGACTGAGCCCAAGCACATGATCAGTTTGGTTTGAACATGCTGAGTTTGGGGTGCTGTAAGGCATCCAGGTAGAAGAGCTAGAAAGCAGCTAGACAGAAATGCATGTCTGGAAAGGGAGAGAAGCCTGGGTTAGAGGTATTGATCTGGGAGTCATCAATATATATGCGGTAATTGAAGTGACGAGTGTGAATGAGGTTGCCTAGGAAGAGGGTGTTGTATAGAAAACAGATATGGTCAAGGACAGAGTCTTAAAGAAGAGAAGGACCTTTACTTCAGGGGCACATGGATGAAGGGAAGCTCAGAGGGACCGAGAAAGAGAGAAGAGGGACACAAGGGCAAAACCAGGAGCGGCAGAGAAGAAACTGAGCAGAAAATCCTTCAAAAAGAACAGGGCTGTCGATGGTCACATGTTGGCAAGAAGCACTGAAAAGTGCCCGTGAGCTCTGGCAACACGGAGGGCTTGGGAGGACAAGCCAGTCCCAGGTGTCCTCGGGCTGGGAACTGGGCCACGGGGGGTGGCGGGCGGAAGGATGAACGGCAGGAGGGAAGTAAATGTTGATGGCCCAGGGCACCAGGGAGGGTTGATGGAAGTTCCCTTCTGAACATAACATCTGTGGACTACTTCTCAACTGAGAGAAAAGAGCCGGCGGAGAAGGAGAGGCTCAAGGGACAGGAGACAGAGAAGACTTCATGCTGATGGAGCAGCTTTCCAGAGAGACCAGAGGGAATGGGTTCTGAAGCACAGGAGGAAGGGACTGGATGAGAGGTGCCCCTCCCACACCCAGACAGGAGGGCGGGGGAGGAGGGGACACCTGGAGAGGAGAGCGCAGGGGCCAGTGGAGGTTGGAACCCCGATTGTTATTAGGGTTCAGAGGCAAGGTCAAGTGCTGGGAAAATGCAGCAGGGGAGGATTTGAGGGGAAAGACGGAGAATGGGATAGCAGAGGAGCTCGGAACAGAAGCCAGGTAAGGATGGAGCGCGGGGAAAACTGGAGATCACGGACCTATAGGAATTTCGGTCCCCACGGTTGCGTCATTTTCCCCCACAGCTGTTTGGGAGCTCCAATCCAAGGAGGGCTTAATGCCCAAAGGTGGCCCTTCAGGGAGGGGTTGGGCAGGGCAGGTGCTATGGGAGACTGAGAAGCTGAGGGTGATGAAAACCAACTGGACCACAGCATCCAGACGGAGAGGAAGAGGAAGGGAAGTCAGAAAGGAATGGACAGAGCAGAGAAAATGGAGTGGGGTCCAGAAATGAGAAGTCTCGATGGAGTCACAGAGCGGGTGTCCTGAGAGGAAGCAAGGGGATGAGCCGCACACACAGGAGGCTGTGGTCAGAGATTTCAGAAGTGGAGCACTTCCAGAGATGATGAAGCACTGGGTGTATCCTGGGCGGAGTTGGGAATGGAGGTCAAGGGTCAGAGACAAGGGGGTGTGACTCGGGTCATCGACATCCACGCCAAGGTCACCGTGGACACTGACAGGTCCTGGATGGACGGGTGGAGAGAGGGTCTCTGAGGCTCCATCAGTGTGGGTCTGTGACTCAGGGGGGCAGTGGGAGGGGGGGGGGTCCTGCCCCATCTGGCATAGCAGGCTCCCTTGTAGGAAAGCCATCCTAAGGCCTGAGATGCCTTCCGAGTCAGGCTGTGCCTGAGGCCAAGGCACAGGGCAGGAGGGTTCCTCTGCTCAAGGAGCCCTTTGCCTCTCTGAGGAGCTGCCTCTGGGGATCAGAGTGACAGCCAAGAATGGCAGGAAGACATCCTTTTGTGCGGCAGGAAGTCACTGACCTGGCTGACAAGGGCCTGCCCCGGGAGCCCGAGGCTCACCCCGCACCAGGGAGGCGCTGCCACGGCAACCCTTCTCCTGGGAGGGATGCCTGCCTCAGCCCTGGGCAGCTTCCTGCTGGAGGGACCGGTTCCTGACGTAGAGCTCAAGGCTGAGGAGCCCAGGCGCTACCGGTGGGGCATCCAAAACACTAGTTCTAACCTGCCCCTGGGAGGCTCTTGGGGGACTGTCTGGCTCAGCAGATAGCAGACACCCTCACCTTGGGCCCTGAGAGCAGGTGGCTCTTCTGTGATTTCTGCAGTCCATGGCCCAGGCTGCCTTCCCTCCACCACCAAGCCCACTGCTAAGTGCCCATCCCGGCCCTAGGCGGCCCAAACCAGCCACTTGAGCAAGGGCCAGCCCAGCTCTCTCTAGGCAAGGGAGGGCAGCTGGCTCAGAGGGGTCTGAACAGGGGGAGGAGGGCCTGGTGGGGCCGTGGGGGCACAGACCTACCCGCCTTTCGTCCACCACGATGTAGTTGCGCCCGTGTTTCTTGGTCAGGTGTGGGGCCAGGACGTCAAAGCGGCGGCGGAACTCGGAAAACACCATGTGGTCAGGGTAACCTAGGGAGAGAGGAGCCCAGGCCCATCAGCCTCGTCTGTTCCCAGAGAATGATGTCTCAAGGACTTCATAAAAACGAGGGCATCAGGGAGTAGCAGAGAGGAAAAGTGCAAGTGCTTGGGGCTGGAATCCTGCCCTGGCTCCTCATATCAATGACTTTGGATGAGTCACTCAACCTCTTTGAGCCTCCGTTTCCTCATCTTTAAATGGGGAGCCCTCCCACTTATCCCGCAGTCACAGTGCTTACAGGAGAAAACATGGAGAAACAAGCTTGGCTCACTTGTTGAATGTTCAGCAAAATGCTCCTTTCCTTTCCTCGGTTCCCTGTGGCAGGTATCAGAAAGGGCACCCCTCCTGCCCCTATCCTGACTGTGGGCCCTAGGCCTGGTGACCAAAAAGCCTTGTAGATTCCTTTTCCCTAAAGAGTGTCACCTCTAACAGAGATCCTCTACCACCTGGGCTTGAGGCTGGAGCAAGGTCAGCATGGAGGCCAGTGAGAGGTTACCCCAAGTCACCCCGAGAACACCAGAGCCCATAGCAGAAGACCAAGAGACCTACTCCTACAGAATCTCAAACCAAAAAAGAAGCCTTAGAGCCAGAAAGACCTCATCCTCCAGACGTGGAAACTGAGGCCCGTGAGGTGGAGGGACAGGCTTGCTCAAGCTCCCAAGGAGCAGCTGAGGGCAGCCCTGGATTCCAAACCGGGGCTCCCAGCAACCCGCCGGGGGCTCGCTCTGCCACGGCAGCCAGAGCTGCTCTGGGAAACCCTCCAACTGGGAGAAGGGCTGATGCATGTGCCTGATAATTGAAACAGGAGGCGGGGGCCGCCAAGGGGCCAAGACAAAGTGAGCTATTGATTGTATCTGAATTGCAATTAAATTGATGGGCCAGGATAGCAGGTCCGGACGCCTGGCATCTTAATTAATCATCAGTGCTATCGATGGGGGCTGGGAGCTGGGGGAGGAGAGGGGGGCCTGCCGCCGCTGGCTGCATCGACCTGCTTGTTTGAGTAAAGCACATTGATTTTGGTTCAGAGCGGTAACAATCTGGTTTTGAAATAATAAACACCAACTCCATATCAAGACGTGGGGACAGATCGATGATTTATTTTCAGCAGGGCAGGGAGCCTGTTTCCTGGCTCTGGCTGCTAAGGAAAAGTGACGGTGCCCCTGGGGGTACCTCATGGGGACCTGGTTGTTGGTGGGTGGGAGCCTGCCTGATCCTCCAGCTAAGGGAGATGAGGGCAGAAACCTGGCAACTCGTAACATCTCAGGCAAATGAAACGCTATGGGGAAGCTGGTCTGCTTAGGTCAGATCTGCTCTGCCACTAACGAGCTGTGTGACTTTGGGGAAGCTACTTACCCTCTCTGAGCCTCAGCCACCTCATCTGGGGATGGTACTAGTACCTACATCTCATGAGTTGTTGTGACGATTAAATGAGTTAATCTGTGTGGTAGCTTTAGAATAGCATCTGGTATACTATAAAAGCGCTAAGGATGTTAACCACTATTATTATCATCCTCTCTGGCCCCCTCTTCTAGATTGGTCCATAGAAAGGGTCTATCTGACCTTTGTTGGAAATTTCAAGTTCTTCAGAAAGAGTTAGCACCTCATTTCTCACTGCGGGGCTGGCCCCTTCTTACAGGCAGCTGTACCAGTAGGACACTGGGTCAGCTGTGGGCAGAGCTGGCCTGCCCAGACCAGGGGAGGGGAAGGAGAGAGCTGTGGGGACAGGGCATGTGGGGTGCGGTTGGGCCGGGATGAAGAGGGCTGGACTGTGGAAGAGAAGGAAGATCAGCAGGATGGAGAGAAAGAGCGAAAGGAACAGACCCAGCTGGAGAGATGCAGGGAGAGACCCCAGGGGAGGCGGTGACAGAGAAGAGCGAGGTCCAGGGCCGGTGGGAGACGGGAGGGGAGAAGCTCCCCTCCAGACCCCGGGGTGGGGGGGCCTGTTAGCGCGGTGGGGAGGGTCAGGGGCGGCTCTGGGATGAAGGGCCCCACCTTGGCGGTACATGCGCATGGCGTCGAGAAGGCGGGAGCCCCGGAGCTGGGCCCGCAGCAGTGGCACGTCCAGCGGCAGGAGGCCGCCGGCCTCGCAGTGCTCTCCCGGGGGCAGGTCCAGCTCGCTGCTGCTGCTAACTCTGCGGGAGGCGGCGGAGCGGGGCTCCCCGGCCCAGCCCTCGGCCACCGGCAGGAAGCAGTGGACGAAATGCAGTTTGGACTTCTTCACGGTGTCAATGAGGGCGTCCTGCCGAAGCGGAAGGATCGGTCCTCAGTGGGCGCTGACAGCCTGAGCCAGGAGGCGGGGACCGGGGTACCAGCATCTCCACTCTGGGCAGGATGGCAGGTGGCCCCCCTCCCCTCCCCCGGCCAGGACACTGCTGAGCCTAGCCAATCCTGCCCCTACCAGGCCCCGGAGACCACTCACAGGCGGCTACATTGAGGAAGGACCGTGCCCCCCACCCGACCCCCGCAAGCCGCGACCGAGGCCAGTGGGGTGCTGAGCGGGCGCGGGTGACCTCAGTGAGCCCAGGAGGCCCCTGGCCACCTGCCAGCGTTCCGGAAGTGCCCCGGCGCCCCCGCGGGCACACTCACCACCTGCAGCTTAATCTGGATGCACAGGGACTTCTTCTTGACCGCCGCCATCCCAGTGGTGAAGGTCTTCCGCATGCTGGTGGCCCGGCGCAGCGCCAGCTGCGAGCCGCCCTCCAGGCCTGCGATGGAGCCTGAGAGCACCGTGGCGCCGCCCGCCCGGCCCAGAAACAGGTTGCTGATAATTTTTCTGCCGGGGGAGGGGAGGCCAGGGAGGGGAAAGGTCTCATTCATGGAGCCTGTAGAGGCCGGCTGCCCCTTCGCACAGCTCTTAGGACGCCCCACCACCCCAACGTGACCGTGGCCAGGGGTCCAGGTTATCTGGGTGTGTGTGGGGGACCCTGGCGGGGGAGACCCTCCCCTCCCTCACCCGAGAGAGACACTGCAGAGGAAACCCTCAAACAGCAAGAAGAGAAAACCGGGGTGGGGAGAGCGAGCGGCACTCTTACTTCTGGGAGTCCTGTAGGAGCCGGGGGGCATTCTGGGCGGCTGGGTTCTGCTTGGTGTAGCTCAGCCAGCCGGCCGTGTTGTATTCCACCCAGTTGGTGCCGTGGCTGTGGCCCAGGAGGAAATGGTGCGATTTGCTGCTGCGCAGGAGGGGGCTTTGGCCTGGTTTGGGGGTGGGGAGGAAGCAAGGTTCAGATCATCAGTGCCCAGACCCCCCCTACCACAAAGCCCACGGACTCAGTGAGCCCCACCCCAGGCAAGGCCTGGGTTATATACATAACCAGGTTCTCAGGAGAGGAAGCGGGGAGCTGCCCTTCAGGGGTACCCACCTTTTTTGTCGCCTTCCTGAGGGCCATAGTAGGAAAAGAGGCGCTCCAGGAGGGTGTCCTCCGTGGCCCCTGGCACCAGAGCCTCCTCTTCCAGCAACCACAGCAGGCCCCTCGCCTCGTCTGTGCGGGCTAGCGAGCGGACCTGGGGAGATGGAAAGAAATCCCACAGGGTCACACGGAGCTGTGGTGGGGGGGACGGGGGTGGCGGCCAGGACCACTGGTTCCCAACCACACACTCTAAACATGCTACATGGATACACACACATACATTCCAGCTCCTGCCACTCACGGCTGCCACCCTGTGGAGCAGGTGGGCAGCAAGCAGAAAGAAGGGCCAGAGAGAGAAGCCCACAGCACGACATGATTCCTAGGACCTGTGTCCAAAGTCCCGAAAGACTGAAGGCTTCTTATGAACGCCAGGCCCCCGTCCAGAGGTTCTCCTCCACCTTCAGCCCTGGGAGGTCAGGGGGGCTTGAGCGAGCCCCATGTTGCCTGCACTCTCTGGGTATCACCTTCCAGGCACATTTAAAGAGCAGGTCTGTACAGAGGTTGGCCCAAAGAAGGCTGTCAGTAAGAGGTAAGAGACGGCTGTGGGGTGACCCCTGGTCCCCCCGGGAGGGGAGAATGCAGAGAGGGCCTAGAGCTCTGAGGGTGGGGTCACTGCAAGGTCATAAACTTGAGTGCCGAAAGCTTAAGACGGTTGACTTAACGCATGTAGCAGCTAAAACGGGCAGAGCTGGGGTGACCAGGGACAGGTGTCCGCACCTACCAGCCGGCACTTAGCAGCAGCCACCTGCCATCCTGGAAGAACCTGGGCCTGAGAGTGTTGGTAAATTCCCCAGTTTTCCAAGAGAATGTGGAAATACTGAATTCTGTTTCTAATTCCCCATACAGACCAAATAACTAGGTGTGAGGGTGCCTTTTCTATGCAGTTCCCAGGTCTTCCTTGGGCAGGAAGGACTCTGGCTGGCCTCTAGGGACTGGGGACAAGAGAAGTAAGAGCAGTGCCCTCTTTGACCCCAGCTGCCCAAGGGGGTCTGTGCGGACTAGGAGGAAGCAGAAGGTGGCTACGGACCGGTGGGCAACAGAGTAGCTGGAGCTGTGTGGCAGGAATGAGCAGGCAACCACTGGAGGGGCGAGTGGCGGGCGGGGTGCCCAGGGGCTCCTTTGCCCGGAGGTGCAGCTGCTGATGCCAAGGCCCATCAGGCGAGGGAGGTCAGAGGAAGGAAGAGACAGCCAAGTGCTATCCAAACACACCACCTGACCCACTGCTACACGTAAAGTCCCCAGGGCCAACTGGCCCACCTCCTGGGAAGGGCAAAGACTCTCGAGGGAGGCCTTGGTGGGGGCCCAGGCATCAGGAAGAAAAGCCAACTTCCCCTGGGAGGTGGGGGCACTTGGGCACGTTAAGCACTTGTCCCAGGGGGATGGATACTCATTCTCTCAGGGCACCACCCCTGGGCCAGAGCCTTCCCACAGAGAGAGGGGGAAAGGAGGTGGGATCCAAGCAGAGGAGGGAGATCAGCAACCTGGCAAAATTGCCGGTTCTTCAATCAAGCACCTTATGAAGCTTCCCTAACTGAAGACTGCCGAACTCTAAGTGCCCATCAGGCCAGCCAGTCCCCCAGGCAGCAAGGTGCCCAAGACGCTTGCCCAGCGGGTGACAAGGCCCATCCCCAGAATGAGGGGTGAGGGCTCACACCCACACAGCCCCTTGGTTTTATATCTGCATACTGTATCCATATTCGGCCAGAATGCCACCTCCTTGCCCTGCTTGTTCCTGTACTTGGGGACAAGGGGAGGGGATGACTGTGTCCTCTGGGTCTAGCCAGGCCCTCACCCGCAAGGAAGTGGTACGAGGGCTCCTGGCAGACACACTTGAAGCACAGCTGGGACAGGGCCTGAGCTCAGACACCCAGGGGCGAAGCTCTCTATGGCACCAGGGCCGAAGGTCACAGTGTCCCCTCCTTGGCCAGACCGGCTGACAGCTGAGGGCAGGGCACACAACTGCAAAGTGCTTGGTATCTGGGCCTGACTGCTGCACGCCCCCCACCCCCCCCACAGTGTCCCCTCTGACTGGCAGGCAGTAGTTCATAAGGGAAGGGCTCTACCAAGGGAGAAGAACAGGAAGGGAGATAAAAGGCCAGCCCAGGCCCTCCCTGGAATTCCTACCAGGGACTGATGGGAGGCCTGGTCCACGGCGGCCACAGAGTCATCCGTGGCCGGCTCCAAGTCGTCAAATGCCAGCTCGATGTTCTCCTAGGAAGGAAGGTGGGGTGATAGTGAGCACGGGGCCATGTGCGGCCCTATGAGCAGGCCAGGCAGGGGACACTGGGGTCAGCAAGTCCAACGTCCCATCAGAGCGTGAGGGACACTCCAGCAGCCCAACTGATGGACGCTCACCACCTCTCAAGGCCCCGCACTGTGTCTCTGGACAGTTAACCTTCTCCTCACCTCCTTCACAGTGAGATAAAGTCTCGTACACATTCCTGTTACTCACACCCGCTGATCTGGCCACCTGGAGTTAGCCCACTCTCAATTTCACATACTCATCCTTGAAACACTTGAAGAACAACGGTCATTTTCCTCCTGAATCTTCTCTCATCCAAGATAAATATCACCCCCCAACACTTCCCAGCTCATTTAACTCAGCTCCACGTGAGGTAGGATTCTCAGATACCATCTGGGATACCCTTTTAATCAGTCATCACCCTAACACATCAGGAGACAGGGAAGGTCAGGCCAGACACGCGTGGAGGCAGGAACTGCCCGGAGATGGTTCATGGGGCCAAGGCAGGTGGCCTTGAAGGTGGGCAAAGAGGGGCCCCCAGGGAGGGGCCCTGCAAGCATCTTTGGCTTTTTGGAAAGCAAACTCCACAAAAGAAAGGATGCGCCCTTGGCAGGAAATGCCTCCTGCTCCAGACAGCACAGGGGACAGAAACGTCAGAGAGTAAAGAGCTGGGCAGGGAGCAGCCGGCAGGGAATCCACTGCATCCACAGATGCCCCCCGACTCCCTAGTGTGCCAGGGCCAGGCGAGCCTGGGGGGCTAGGCGGCAGGGGCAAGGTACTACCTCCTTGTATCTTTCCAACTCCTGAACGAAGGTCCGCTCATGGAAGAGCCTCTGCAGCCGGTCCTGGGCATAGTTGTGGCACAGCTCCTCAAAGGAGGCCCCGCGGGCCGACCCACCCTGCTCAGGGTTCTGGAAGCCTGGGGTGTCCACGATCATCACAGAGCAGAGCGAGTGCTGGCTGGACTTGAGGGCCCTGCCCAGGGAGAGCCAGGTCAGAGCCCCCCAGGGTGGTGCCCGGTGGCCAGGCAGCCTACCCTGCCCTAAGCCTGATCCCCATCCCCACCCAGGAGCCCAGGACCCGAGGGGAGAACTCAGCTGCTGGTGGAGGCTAGCTCTGCCTCAGCGACCCCACAGGCAATAGGCATCAACCCTACTTCTGTCAGGCCAGGAAGCCGAGAGTGCCTGGCACCCACCTGTTCACCAGGGAGACGAGAAGCGTGAAGAGCTCACTGTAGAGGCCGGATGCCATGCCCTCCAAGCATTCCAGCGCACTCAGTTTGGGGCCTGTGGGCAAGAGGGTCAGCTCTGTCTCCTGCTCCCTGGGACTCCATACCTGGGCATGCTCCCTACCCACCCCCACCCAGGCCCAGGCAGCATGGAGCATCTGTTCGCCCAACAGTCTGCCCACCCGGAGATGGCAGTGCACCCTGGAAGCGGCCTCTGACCACACGGGACTCGAGTACCTGTGCCGTCGCCCAGGCTGCTCTCCTCAGGGCCCTGGCGGAAGGACGTGGAGCGCTGCAGGGTGCCAGCCTGGTGGTGGTGCTTGAAGATGGCTGAGGAGAGCTCTTCCAGGCTGCAGCCCAGCAGGTACGCAGCCTTCTGGGCCCACTCGTGGCGAGCAAACTGCCTGCGCCCAGCTATGAAGTAGAAAAAAGAATCTAGCATCTTGGGTCTCCTTCCTCAGGCTGCTTGATGACCACTGTACCCTTCGGCTCCCTCGCGCCCGCAGCGATAGGGAACAGGCACCCTCCAGAAGGAAAAAACTGAGCCCTGATGACATCAGCAAGGGCTCCAGGCATAACAGGGACAACCACCAGCTGCCAGTGCTGCCTGTGTCTCTTAGGGGTGGCGTTTCCGACTCTTTGTGACCCCATGGACTCCCTCCCCTCCAGGCTCCTCTGCCCGTAGAAGTCTCCAAGCAAGAAAACTGGAGTGGGTTGCCATTTCCTTCAGGGGGATTTTCCCCACCGAGGGATTGAACCCCAGCCTCCTGCATTGCAGGCAGATTCTTTACTGTCTGAGCCGCCAGGGAAGCCCCTTGGAGAGAATGAGCAGATCCAAAAAGAGGAGGTAACTCCACGCTGCGGCCACCAGAGGGCGCCCCAACAGCTGGGAAAGCCCCTTTAGAGGGCTTGGCTCCAGGTGCCAGTGGTGGGGAAGGACAGAGGACAAGCCGGCCCACCTGTGAAAAGCACAAGACCAGCCTGTGCCTGGTGGTGGGGGGGCAGGGGACGTGTATCAGAAGAGTACTGATACCCCCCCCCCCCCCATTCCATGGACACACTAGGGCCCTTCCCCTTCGCCCCAGCCATCCACCAGGGGAGATCTCAAATGTCCACTGTGGCCCAACAGTGGGGAGGCAAGAAAGAGCTGCAGGGGGCTGGGACGACGCGCCTCAGCCAACACGCGTCTAATCGCCGCAATTAGGGAACGCTAACAAGAAACAAGGTTTTACCTTCGGCAGCTTCTGTAAGGCAAAGGACCAGCATGCAGCATGCAAAGAAAAACAGCGTGTTAGCAAACAGTCATCAGCTGAGCCTGCCAGGCCCAGGGTAGGGCCTGTAGGGGGTGGGGGTTTGTGAAGAAAAGCCAGACAGAGAACACAACCCCCATTCAGAAACTCAGAAACACAAACACACACACACACACACACACACACACACACGCACACATTCACAGCCTCATAGTATTTGTATGGATATAATCACACCGACACACACAGAAAGAGACCCAAAAATACTTTCTACCACACATACACACATGTACGCATGCACACACACACACACACACACACACACCCCTCTAGCAAATCCTGGAAGCTCTGAAGAGCTAACAGACGCTGCTCAACAAGGTCCATGTGCTGACGCACTCAGAGCTCTCCACATGCAGTCAGCACTGAGTAGGGCTACAGGAAACCTGGGCTGTCACCTCCTCAGAGGGAAAGAACGTCCTCAACACACAACCATAAGCCCATCCACCCGCCCATCCACAAGTGCGGAGCAGCTTTAACTCTGAGCCCGCTTCCTCTTTGGCAGGGATGCCACCTGCTGGGATCATAAGGTACCTACCTTATGATGCCTGCTCTTTCCTGTTCCCACCCCGCCTCCCACCCACCAGCGCTTCCTCACTCCTGCTGACAGCCTGGGGCCCTTCATATCCCAGAGGAAGATGAAGCCAGCGCCCCAGGTGCCGTTCAGAAGCAGCAGCCCTTCTCTATACTGGAGGAGAAAGAGGCGAAGAGGCGCTCAGAGTGCCGGCCCATCCATTTCATCTCGGAGGAAGGCAGGCCAAGCCACACCAAGCTCCCAGCCATTCGTGAGACCCCAAGCACTAATGCTGAAGCTGCAGCCCATTCGATACCACGGCGCCTGCTGCCCCCTAGTGGCCGCCACCCTGACATGCAAGAGGAAGAGGCTCTTAAATACCAAACCAGTGAAGATTAGGGAAGATTGAGGGGAAACTGGCCTTGGGAAGCCCCAGGAAGCAACACACCCTTCCCCACCAATGCCCCACGGAGGGCATCCTGAGAGGTTCCAGGATCTGTACTCAAAGCACGTAGAAGAAGCTATTCCTGGGCCTCTGAGAAGCCCCGCTGCCCACAGGCACCCTTTCCACCCTCAAACCTGGGGCTTCTCCCAGGCCAGTGCCCTCTGCTCTGATAGAAAAAGCTCAGCCCCCAGAGAGAGCCCAGGGCAAGCACCAAGACAGGGCACGGTGGCCCCTACACCCCTGGTCGGGGTCAACGTCAGTTACCCGCTTGCTCCTCGGGGGCCTCTGTCAGGAAGGGAACAGAAGGAGAGTTATTCTGGGGGAGGCGGGCTACTCTGAGTTCGTGCCCTAGTCTTTCCCCCCAGCCCCCTGCTGTTCACAGCCCTTCCGGCCACTGTCGCCTCTGGCCATCACTGGCAGAGACGCTCCTCTGGGTGTTTAGAGGCTTCTGCTCTGATGAGGGGGACTGGGAAAAGGGACAAGCCAGAGAGAGGTGCCTGATAATAGGCAAGTGTGTGCGGGGTGAAGACGAACTGGGGGCGGGCCGGGCGCCCACCAGCTTTCCCGGGTGACCAGCCAGCCTGCTGGGCTCCACGGTGGGTTACCTTTGGTGGCGCCTGCAGCCCCCAGGTGGTAGATGGCAGCCAGGATGAGCCAGCAGGCTTTCTGTTCGTCCGGGGAGATGCCCAGCACCTTCATGGCCGTCTGGAGCTTACTGAACTGCTGAGCTGCCTTCTGCTTCTCTTCAGGCTGCAGGGTCAGACGGGCACATGGGCAGCGGATCTCAGACGGGGTGTCCCTTCAGCCATCCCCATGCTGCCAGGCCCTCAGGGCAGCCCAGGCTGGGGTACTGCCACCCACCTGGAGCCAGGTTCCTGCTATTCCCCTGGGGCACTCCAGGCCACCCGAAGCTTCTCCTACTCTGAGGCCCCGGGCTGCCAACCTCCCCGCCACACACACACACACAGGCCCCTCACCTTGGCCAGTGGCACAATCCCAAAAACATTGTTCTCTGCCAAGTGGTTCAAGTGGAGCTCTGTCCTAGGGGTACACACGAGGCGTTAGCGCAGGGCTGGGTCCCCACACCGAGTCCATCTCCCCACCAGGGTGGAGGCAGAGACTCTGCCTCCAGACTCAGTTCCGTCTCTCCACCATGCCCTTCCATCAGGCACCTTTCCTAACTGGCCCGGATGCGAGGCTAGCACCCTGAGCTGCTTGCTCAGCCTTATCATTTATCCTTTTTTCAGTGAACACAGACAGCAAGCCCAAGGTCTAAAGGGAAGAGCCTGGCAGAGGAGCCAACATCGAGGCAAGGGGGCCAGCATGGAAGGCAATGGAAAAAAGGCTCAGTCTCTGGCCCGTATGTGGGCTCCAACACCAGCTTAGCCCCACACTAGCCATGGGACTGCAGGCAAGTCCCTGACCACCTGCACCTCGGGGTGCTTTCCTCTCTAGATCTGGTGTCACAGGGAGCAGAGATCCTAGCCAAGCCCTGGGAATGCTGAAGGGTCAATAGTGCCCCTCACCTATAGCCAGGCCCCCAGGGTCCAAGGCCAGGGAGCTCCTGCCGGGCAAGGCCTATGGCTCATTCAGCTCATCACCTCCAGGGCCTAGCTCATAGCCTAACACATAGCGGCCGTGAAATAAACAACCGGCATGGGATGCAATCAGGGGGCAAAGCCCAGGAGCTGTCAGTGGGTGGGAGCCTAGAGCATCCTCCCAGTGCCCTCTGTCCCACTCACCTGAGGGTGCCATCCCCACAGGCCAGCAGGTAGTAGAAGACGTTGAACGTGGCCTCACCAGCTGGACGTCGGGCCACACGCAGCTTTTCCAGAAGCATGGTCTGCGGCACAGCATAGAGTGTGTGGGCCGGAGGGCAGGCCCAGGTCAGGCTTCCCCAACCAGGCCCGTGGCAATGAGCAGCTGCATCTTATTCTCCAGAAGCTCAACCAGAGGCCAGATCACCTCACAGGCAAGCGTGGGGGCAGACCCCAGAGCTGGGGAAGATCACAGGCCCTGCCACCCAACCCAGCCTCCAGGGGAACCAGGCACTCGGGGTGAGCTATTTCACAAGCATGGAAGGGAACCAGCCTCAGAGAGGGGGCCTTACTTTACTGACAGGCCAGTCTTGCATGGGTCAGTCAGGCTGAGAGAAGGCCCTGAGCAACTAAGGTGTGGGCCACCCCCGGATAGGCAGGAAGCCAAGCCATGCCCCACCCAGGGCAGGAGGCACAGCGGGTGGGCAGAATGTGGAGGCTCTGGGCAAAGCAGGACAGCCCTGCTGGGGCTGGGGTCCATTTCGTTGGGGCAGAATCTCAGGAAAACGAGGCACAGGAGAGAGTCTGGTTTCTAGGCATGAAATCGGGCAGCCAGTCTCTTACTACCCTGCATGTCCCTCACCTGAATAGAGGCGGAGGCCACCTGGCCAGCCTGGTCAAAGTCCAGGGAGAGGATCTGGGAGAAGCGGGTGGCGTTGCCGTTCATGACGGTGGGGCTATTCCCAAAGGCTTCCAGGAGGGTGGACAGAGCCTGCCACTTGTCCACTGCAGAAAACAAACCCCGGGGCTGTCAGGAGGGCCAGGTGCTGCTCGCCCCCAGCCACGGGCTCCAGAGGCCCAGGCAGAATGGGAGGCCCAGCCCGTGGCTACTCCCCTAGTACCCAAAGGCTCAGTTACTCACACCAGAACTGCTGGGGACAGAGGGGATTTGAGGACACAGAAAGGCCCGGGAGGAAAAGAGCTGGTATCTTGGTAGGGCCTCCATCCCCACCCCGTCTCCAGCCCCTGCCCCCTCTCCAGTCCCGCCCCGCCCCTCTCCCTCCGGCCCCGCCCCTCTCCAGCCCCACCCCCTCCCAGTCCCGCCCCCTCTCCCTCCGTCCGCCCCCTCTCCCTCCGGCCCCGCCCCTCTCCAGCCCCGCCCCTCCAGCTCCGCCCCCTCTCCAGTCCCGCCCCGCCCCCTCTCCCTCCGGGCCCGGCCCCTCTCCAGCACCGCCCCCTCCAGTCCATTCTGTTTCCCTGGTTGCCTCTGCCTCACCAGAGAACACCTTGTTCCCACTGGTGCCTGCGATGGTGGCCAAATATTGCACCAGATGCTGGCAGCTAGTGGTCTTGCCACTGCCACTGCTGCCCAGGAGGATGATGGACTGGTCCTGACGGCTCATAAGCATCGCCCTGTAAGCGGTCTGGGCTACTGCGTAGATGTGGGGGGCCATGTCCTCCCGCCGACACCCTTTGAACATGTGCATCACCTTGGGTGTGAGAGGAATGGAAAAAAGGGATGGGCGTTCTTAGCTGGCCCCATGTGGACAGCCTTCACCCCCAAGACCCACACCTTTCTGGGCTTTTCACTCCAGAGGAGCCAGAAGGTTTGGAGGCTAAGGTCATGCATGGAAATGCAGATACCAGTCAAGTCCTGGCCTCTGTGTGAGGTGGGGGGTGAGGCTTCTGTCCCCATCCCTTGAAATGACTCCTGTCCCCAAGGTCACTGTGAATGTGGACAGGAGCCCCGTGGTATGCCAAGTGGAAGGGGCAGAGCTGGGGAAGGCAGGCGAGGTGGGGAGGTAGAGGGTGGTGGGTCTGTGGGGCCGCACCTTCTCCGAGTACACGGCCGGGGCCCCTCGGGGACTGAGGACCAGCAGGCTGGGGCCAGCATACGTGTGCAGCAGGCTGGCACCGTAGCGCTGGCGCAGCGTGTGCAAGACGCTAGACTCGTTGAGGTACACCAACGAGGCCAGATCCTCCAGACGGTCACAGGAGGGAGCATTGGCCTACGGGATGGGACAGACAGGTGGGCACCGAAGAAGAAGCAGATCTGGTTGGCCGCGCGAGCAGACAGCCTGCCCAGCCCGACACAGCCCGCCTCTGGTGCCCTCCACCAGCCTCCCACGAACCTTCTCCACGTCATCCTCATCCACGTCCAGGACGGCCCCATCATGGTCGAGCTTCACGCGCACCTTCCCCTCGGGCAGGCTGAGCTCCTTGGATTTGAGCTGAGTGGCTGCAAAGCAGGGACAGACAGACAGACAGACATGGGCCTGGGAAGCCATGGCAGTCCTCTCTGGGGCCTTCACGGCCCTGCCTTCTCCCTGTGCACCATCCAGCCCTGGCCAGACCCAGAGGCCCAACAGCTGCCCAGTCCTGAAACCAGAGAGGCCCAGGCACCTGGCCCCTGGGCCTCCCCAGACTCACCCAGCGAGAAGCCATCCTTATGGACAAGCCACACCTTCTCTGTCTCATACCAGGCCTCCTCGGCGGCAATCTGCTCTTCTGTCTTCACCTGTCGGAGGGAGGGGAAGGACAGAGAGTCGGAGCCTGTTCTGGAAAGCAGGCAGGGACAGCAGGAGGGGAGATGCGTGACGGGAGGGGCTTCCAGATGAGCCACTGGGCAAGTGGGACGAGAGACATCAGAGATGTCAGAGAAGAAAGACAGGGACACGTGGTGGATGTGCCCAGGAGATAGCAGATCCCAGGAGAGCAAATCACCTGTCCCCTCTCCGCGAAGCCTGGACCATCAGTGTTCTGCGCCCTGAGCCCTCACCCTGGGCTGCAGCTGCTGTGACCTCACAGGCCCAGCTTCTCCATCATCCACCTGACAGTCCCTCTTCACCAAGCAGGGAAAAGGCATGTCCTCAAATCTGAGAATGTCTCCCGGGGACTCAGTGCAGGCTGATGGGAAGGTCTGGATTCCTAGCCTCGTCCCTGGCCTTCCCTCCAGAGGATGCTGTCCTGGCAGGGCTGTGTTCAGATGCACATGCCAGCCTCCTGTGCCCCCTCCATGCCTCCCCGGAATGGGCCCAGACCCATATGGACATGCTGAGGCCACAGAAGGGCATGAAGCAGCGTGGCCAGGGACATGAGGCAGGGGCGGGGGCAGCACTGCTCTGTCAAATGCAGGAAGAAACATGCATGCCACACGAATGGGCATGGACATGGGTATAAAGGGGCGGGGAGCCCCTGGAGGCCCAGGTGGTCACCAGTCAGAAAGAAGCATTCACGGGCACTGTCAGGGTGTGGGGCTGCCAAACCCGGCACCCCCTAAGACAACCTGAGCTGAGCAGAAATGGTGCCTGGGGGAGCTGGGCAAACGGGAGAGGGGCTCAGCCCCCACGGCCCATCAGGGTCCTTTTGTCTTGTGGGCGAAAGGGCAGCAGGATTCATCCAGTGGCCTCGTGGGGAGATGGTCACCCTCCCCAGGGCATGAGCAGTCCTCAAACTAGCCCTACCTCCCAGCTCTCTGGGGGTCCCCAGCTCGGAGGTATAATTAGTTTCTTAGAGTCCCCCATCCTCATGAGGCCTGAGGCCAACGTACAGACACTGCTCTGTGATACTGATCCTCTGGGTGAGGGATCATAAAGGACAAGAACAAATAATAACAATAAGTATGTTCTCTATTACATTTCTTGGAGCTGAAAGAAAAAGATCTGTGTCCTACTCCCAGGGTGGATTCCAGCTTCAGATCACTCCCTCTCCCTTGCTTCAGCTCTCCTGGGCTCTAGAGTCAGAAGGCTGGCTAACACAGTGGTCTCTAGACTCTGCACATCGTGGACAGGTGAAATTACCCCTCAAACAGGAGGATCACCATCATGGGGCTGCCAGCGTTTTAATAAGACATCTTTTTAAAAAGGCTAGATATTTATATTTGAAAAAAAAATGGCTTTATAAAACAAAATTATTTAAAAAGAAATCATGAGACAGGTGAAACCTTTGTATTGAATGGGCAAGTTGTAGGGGACAGATGTTTGGTGACTGATGACATCAAAGGATAAGGGCCTCTAACTCACTCAACTAAGTCCTTTAAAGCTAATCCGAAGAGAGGTTCCCACACTGGCCAGCAGGGGGAGACAGAGGAGGCACTTTTTCAGGCTCCAGAGTTGGGGAGGGGGCAGAGGTGGTGGTGGGGCGCTGGGTAGAGATTCAGTCTTTTCAGCTTTCTCTACCCGGAGCTGGAGCCACAGGAGACTGGGGTTCGATCCCTGGGTTGGGAAGATTCCCTCAGAGGAAGGTATGGCAACCCACTCCAGTATTCTTGCCTGGAGAATCCCATGGACAGAGGAGCCTGGAGGGCTACAGTCCACAGGGTCACACAGAGTTGGACACGACTGAGCGAAGACACACACCCAGAGACCGCAGAAACAGAAACAGCTAGGAGCCGACACTCTCGCCAGGCCCTCGGGCTTCAGTGGCTGAGAACCTCGCGCCACAGAGGCCTAGAGGCTCCTCCAGGGCTGGACACAGAGTGGCGGCCCCATGTCCAGCTCCCGGCATCGCCTCCCCCAGGGATCCCCCCAGATACCAGCTGGGAGCCAGAAGGGGAAAGAGGCCTTACACTCCAGCACGAAGCCCGAGCACAGACGCCAGCCCAGGTACAGGCCGGGGGTGGCGGGTGGTCACCGGAGGGCTCCTGAGCGGGGCAGGAGTGCCCTACCTGGCTGTGGGCAGGAGAGGCGGCCTCAGGGTCCAGCTACCAGCGGCAGGCAAAGGAGAAAGAGAGAGAGAGGAGAGGGGTGAAGACAAGCAGGCTGTCCGCGTGTCCCCTTCAGCAAGCACCCCGGGCCAAGTAGGGGGAAAGAGGGACGCATCCCCAGGAGGTAAGGGGGCTGGCTGGGGCAGGCGTATTGCACCCAGGTAAGGAGAGGCCAGACCAGGTAAGGAGAGGCCCTGGGTGGTGAAGAAACACTTGTCACCATCAGACTCCTTAGTGCAGATGCTCTGATAAGTCGTTCCCTGTGACAGGTGGCAGCCTCGCTGCCTCTGGCCATAGTCTCTCCTAGGCCATCTAGTCTACTCTGCAACAGCCTCCTCTTCTGTGTTGCTAGGCCAGGCCACCTCACCACCCACAGGGCCCGAGACCCTGGGAGCCTGTGGCCTGATCTCCCGGGAACTGCCCAGCCTAGCTCCCCTGTAGCCACCAGACCCCAACATGGGCTGTCCCTGGCCTCCAAACACCCACCCGAGGGTGCCACTCCCCAAGCCAAGGATGGTCTTTGAGAGCTGTCACCTCTGCGTAGCTCATCAAACAAGACCACCAGCAGCTCTATGTCTAGGATCCCTTCTTCAAAGTCCCATAGCACCCACCCCACTCCCACCCCACAGCACGCAGAGGCTGCATCTATCCAGGTGCACCTGCCAGCTGCCCAAGGACCACAGATTGTGGCCAGAGCCTGTGGCCAGCCTTCGCCTCCCCATCTCGGTCTGGTTACTCCAAGGCCTTTTTAGAAACGAAGGGGAGGCCGCCTGGCCTTGGACCTTGCCTGTGAGAAATGGGCAAGGAGTTTAGAGCCCCACTTGGGTCTGGAGAATCAGGGCTTGATCAAAAAAGGAGAGTGACTGCTCCCTGCCTCACACCCACTAGGTCCTGGCACCGAGACAGGCCCTCTGGGGCAAGAGACTAGGGCCAGAGGAGCGGGCTGGATCTCCAGCCAAGAGGGGCCCCTCCCATGGGTTCCCTGGAGGAACAGGCCTCACTGTGCTCAGACCCCCCGCCCTGCTCTTCTCTCATTTCTTCACGTGGGAAGCCCACGTGAAGGCCTCCAGGCCACCAGGGAGCCCGCCTTCCATGGTCGGTGCTCCTACACACACGGACACACACAGCCTGGCCGGCAGCCCCTGCTAAGAGACAAGGGACTGGGAACCACAGGTGAGAGGCGGCATTACTGGAGCTGTGAAGATCCTCTCGAGCCGCCGGTGGGCCTCCTCTGCGGGGGTCAGCCAGACCTCAGGGGCAGCTCCAGCCTAAAGGTCAAACCACCATTAGTCCTGGCCCCCGGGAACGTTAGGGGCACAGCACACCAAGCTTCTAGCTCAGGAAGCCACTGGGACCCCCATGGGTAAGTGGAATATGGTCAGTGAGGCAAGCAAGGCACCACTTTAAGCTTTTAAGCTATCAAATGACAATAAAAGGGCTTCCCCGCTATCTCAGAGGTAAAGAATCTGCCTGCAATGCAGGAGTCGTAGGAGACAGAGGTTCAATCCCTGGGTTGGGAAGATCCTTTGGAGGAGGGTGTGGCAACCCACTCCAGTATTCTTGCCTGGAGAATCCCATGGACAGAAGAGCCTGGTGGGCGGCAGTCCATGGGGTCACAAAGAGTTGGACACGACTGAAGCAACTTAGCACACACGCAGGAGAATAAAAAAAGGTGCCTGGGAGCTCCAGGGTTAATTCTTTCCACCACCTTAACCCTTTCAGCTCCTAGATGGCCCATTCTCCCATGCATCCTCTCTGGCCCCTGCCCCAGGCCAAGGAAACACATGGCTGAACTCCAGGTCAAGGCCCATCTCAGCCCCAACTCGACCCAGAGAGCCAGAGGGAGGGAAGCCGGCCCAGGACCAGGCACATGACCCTCTCTGGCTCCTTGGAGGTTCTCCTTAGGGGCTAGTGGTTCAACTCACGACCAGCCCATCCAGCCAAAATGCCCCTGCCAACTCCTATGTGCCAGGTCGTCACTTCCCTGAGACAGAGTGGGCCAGGAGGGATGGGGGAGCTGCGGCTGCTCCCCTCTTAGTTCTTCAAAGCCCAGGAAGAATGGAATGGGGAGCAAGGCGGGTCTGGGACCTTAGGAATCCTATCGGGTAGCAGTCAGAGAGGTAGGCCTCTAGGGCCTGGGGGACAGGACAGGCCTTTAGGAAGTCCCCTGCCCCCACGTCCCCGACTGTCCCCTTCCAGCCAGAAGGAGCAGAGAGAAGCAGTAGTGAAACTTGGCACGTACCCCACTCCCCTGCGCAACCCCATGAGGCCCCAGAAGGGTTCACAAAATGGCAAAGCTTGAAGAGAAATGCCCCCCAACCCAAGGACCAGCCAAGCAGGCATCACCTTCCAGGGAAAGGGGCTGGATGAATCCCCTGTGCCTCTCAGCTTCCTGTCCCACCCAGAGGACACTCTATGGACAGATGGGAACCCCAGATCCAAAGGGGGGCCCACTGTGCTCCTTTGCCACTCGGGCCTAGAGTTCCTCAAGAGTCCTGCTGCCAGAGGGGACAGGAGGGGACAGTTGTCCAGGTCTGAAGAAACCGTGACGGCAGGGATGGCATTAACAAACCCTGTTATCAGCATCACCGTGTGCTCAGTCACTCAGTCGTGGCTGACTCTCTGCGACCCCTGTGGGCTGTGTCCCGCCAGGCTCCTCTGTCCATGGGATTTCCCAGGCCACAATACTGGAGTGGGTTGCCATTTCCTTCTCCAGGGGATCTTCCCGACTAAGGGATCGAACCTGCGTCTCCTGCCCTGGCAGGTGGGTCCTTTACCACTGAGCCGGGGCATCGTTTTCTCGTAGAAATAATGTGCTTGGTCACGGGTTGCTGCTCATTATGTACATCATAAGACACTCCCAAATACAAAAATCACTCATTTCCAAAATACTTGTGGCCCCAAGGGCTTCAGAGGAAAGACGGTAGACCGATATGAACCCCATGCGACAGCGGAAGGCTTCGAGATGCTGAGGGCCCGCAGGCGTGAGGGGCTGGGGGCAAGGTGTGAGCACAGGCCACCTGACCTCAGAAATTCTTTCTACCCTTGCAACGATCTGCTAAGATTCTGACGGGCAGCTTGGGATGTGGCGCCTCCCGCTGACACGGTACACGGCTCAGGGCCAGGCCCCACCTCCCACGAAGAGTGAGAAAAGAGCAGCTCCATGCGGTCAACAGGGCCCCTGGGTTCTGGCGTTCAGTAAAGGAAAGCCATGCAGCCCTGCCATCTGCATGTGGCCCGGGCCCAGCTTCTTTGCGGTCATGCAGGGCTTGTGCAAAAGAGCCTGGGGAAGCTGACCGCCAGC
This sequence comes from Bos indicus, assembly GCF_029378745.1. Classification (NCBI taxonomy): domain Eukaryota; kingdom Metazoa; phylum Chordata; class Mammalia; order Artiodactyla; family Bovidae; genus Bos; species Bos indicus. The sequence continues at coordinate 21,753,930 of NC_091778.1, forward strand.
CCTCCGTCGAGGACAGCGAGGGGACCGGGCGGTTAGTGACACACTCGGGTACCTCCTGCTGAGCATCAGGGACTGCTGACTTGTTCGGCTGCGATCCAGTGAGGTTCGACTTGAGGTTCGGGCCAGCGGAGCCTGGGTCTGCCAGCTCTTCCGGCGGGGCCGGGGAGCCTGGTTTCCCTGAGGAGCCTGGCTCCTGGCTGGAGGAGGGCTTCTCTGCCTTCCCAGGAGACTGCCTGCCCCGCGGCTTGTGGTCCCTGCCCCGGCCCCGGGACATCAGGCTCCGCAGGCCCACGGAGAGCTCGTCCTTGGCTGCCTCCTTCTTCGCTTCGGGCTTAGGCGGAGGAGGGGGGGCAGGTGGGGGGGGCGGCTTGGGGCCAGGGGCTGCCTTTTCTGCCTTCTTGCCCCGAGCCGGGTGCTCAGGGGATCGGACCCCTCTGCCCGGAGGCTCCTTGGCGCTCCCAGGCTCCTCACCAGGCAGCACCCTGCTCACCACCTTCCTCACTGCGTTCGCCACCCTCTTCCGGGACAGGCCCTGGGCCTCCTCGCTGGGGCCATCCGCTGAGGTAGCCGCCGGGCCGTTCATGGCTGGAGTAGAAGTGGGGCTCTTGGCTCTCTGGGGAGGTTCGGAGGGCACAGGGCTGGTGGAAGGCTGAGGACTCTTAGATGGGCCACTGCTGCCCTTTGAGCTGCCCTCTGGCTACGGTCACACAAATATAGGGAGACATTAGCAGCAGGCCCTGTGTCCCTGCCCACCCTACCCAGAGGAAGTAAGAGGCGTGCCCTCACGCCTGGTCACGGAGAACTTCCATTCATTCAACAGACAACACAAGCTCCAAGAGGCCGCCCCAGGAAGCCCCCGTTCTATCCTCCAGATAGAACAATTGCATCGAAGAGTTTGGCTTCTCTCTCCCACAGAGCACAGGCAGGTTACCTGCTGTCCATCTCTAGGCTGAGCTTTGAGAGGCCAGCACAGGATATCCAAAGGCCCAGGAGGCACCCCAGCAATACGGGCTTACATCAGGACAGCAATCAAGCTCGGATCCAGGGAAGCCCAATCCCTCACAGACCAAACACAGCAGAGATGCAGCACAGTGAGGCCAAACACCCATTCCTACCATTAAATCCTGCGCCTAACTCTGGGCCTTCCTGCCTCTGTGGTCCTCCTATGACCCGGCTTTCTCAGCAGTCAGCGCCAGAGCCTGCCCATCCCAATGAAAACCACAGCCAGGAAGGAATTCTCAGCCCTCAAACATGCCAAGCCTTTTTCCTCCCGACTCCTCTGGTCTGTGGCCACCATCCACTCCTCACCCGAGCTCTCCAGGGCTGCGGAAAACCAGTGCTGGCCCAGGAAGCTTCCACCTCAGCCTGCTTTCTGCCACTCTCCCCGCCGTTTTCCTTGTGCAAACCTCTCAAGGACTGGAGACCTCCTGACTCCCAGAGTGTGTGTGCGGAATAATAGGAGGAAGAGGGGGCAGCTGCGACACTCAAAGGGTTAAGCACTCAAGCAACCACATCTCAGCTCTGCTCAGAGCTGGGGCCCTGGCTCAGCCCACTTCTGGGCACCTAGGAGTTCCCCAGAGATGCTGTGACATTCTGCCTGGTGGAGACAGTCTGTGGTCCCCAGGGATTGCCACTGGGCATGGCAAACCAGGCTGGCTAGTATGGCAGGGCAGTCCCCTGCAAAGATGGCCACCCTGCCTGGGGAAGCCAGGTCAACCTGGGGGCCCCTTGCTGGTAAGCCTCTGCCATTCATGAGATGTGCTTGAGTCCTCGTTCTCCCAAACAGTGACCTTGGTTCTAGGGTGTTCCTGGGTACCAGACTCTGAGAGGGGCTGGCAGCCACTCTGCTGATATGCAGGAAGGCGCTCAGAGAAGTGGACAGACCTCTGGCTGCCATGTGTGGACTGAGACCAAGTGACCTCAGCCCAAGCCTCAGCAGCAGGGGTGGCCCGGCTGCAGGGGTGGGGAAGGGAGGCCTTAAAGGGGCCTCCTCCTCAAGCTCTTGGGTTGAGAGTGTTCAGTGGCACGTAGAGCCCCTAGAGCTGACGTGACCCCCACTGCTGGGTCCCACGCTCCACTCCCTTCTGGCTTTCCTCCCACACCCTTTAACTGAAGCTAATGATCACAGTGATGATGCTAGTAACTGCTAACATCATCCGGAGCTTATTATGTGCCAGGCAGTCTTTTAAGCTCTTTACATCTAATTCTCCCTCCCCAGCTGGCATGCTCTAAGGCCCCTCCCTCACAGATCTCAAACATATCCCTTTGAAATCACCCTGGCCTGGCAGGACTGCTAACAGATCAGGTAGAAGCCGTTAACACCTGGCTAATCAAATCTCCACCCAAGGAAGCGGGGCGGGGGAGGGCAGGCACCTTCTGGGGTAACGAAGTTCGGATCTGTTCCGTGACCCAGTAGTCCCAGAGCCCTTGGCCCTCCTGCCCGCTGGGCCAACAGCAGCCCTCGCCTAAATGCACATATCTGGACCTGGCTGCTGTAGAACTCTCTCCCCTCTTGCCTTAAAAGCGTCCAGCTTTATTCAGGGTCACTGTCCCTTTATTCTGCCTCTGTCCCAAGGCAGAATGACTGGTGGGGGTTACGGCACCGGGTGGCTGGCGCCTGCCTCTGGTTGCCTGCACCGAGCAGCTGACGGGGTCTTGGGAAGAGATGGCAGCAGCTGCAGTGAGATCCCTCCCCATCTTGTCTTGTGCCATCAGAGCAGGACCCGGAGTCCCAACAGCTGAGCTCTCATGTGACGCTCGCCCACCTAAGAGCGATCCTACCCATGCCTCTCCAGCCCCAGAGAGTTCAGGAAACCAGGACCATAGGAAGGAATGAAGGAGAGGGGTGTTAGGGAGAGGTCCCTAACATGCCTGGCACTGCCATCTCCTTCACACACCCCAGGTTGGCATCACATTTGCTGTTCTTCCCATCACTTTAGTGGCCTTCCCTCCAGCCACCCCACACGAGAAGGGGCATGCTAGCAGGCCTGCCGGCTCCATGGAACTGCCTCCCAGACACAGCCCGCCTGGACACACAACTCACTCACTCACTCACTTCCTTTCTCTCTCTCTCACACACACACACATGCGTCTGGGAGAACCACTTACAGCCCCTTCCTCTTTGGCGGGAGGGCCAGGCTTCGGGAGAGCTTTGTCCTCCTCTTTAACCTGAGGGAGCAGACAGAAGTCACTGGCAGGTCAGAGGTCAGGGTGGGGAGACCCGGCAGTGAAAGCACAGGAAGTAAACACCCAAGCTGTGGCTCCCTCCGAGAGGCAGAGCTCCTGAGTGCTTGGGAGTCCTGGGGCTCTGGACCCGGGCAACAGTTATCCTACCTTGGGGTCAAGATTGTCCAGGGACAACTTCAAGGATGAAGCATCGCTGTGGGGGGTTAAAGCCATGGATCCTTTACCGTCAGTGACCGGCCATGTGGCCCACATGGGCTGCCTACAGAGGTCCACCCATGAGAGTGACATCATGGCCTTGCTTATAGGAAGCATCCAGCGAGTTCAACTCAGGCCGAACTACAAGAGCCATTCCCAGCTCAAACAGGAGGTGGTCTGAACAAGAGCCCCCTGACCCCAGGACTGTTGCGGGGGAAGGACCCCTGTGTATGCGGCCTACAGAGCTCAGTGTGGGGTGAATAGGCAGCCCAATCGGGCTGGCCTCCAGGTCGGTACGATTTCCTCAGCACAGAGTCTGCATGCCTTCCCCACCAGCCAGCCGAGCCCTGGCTGGAGACAGGAAGTCGGGCAGAGGCAGGAATTCAGGAGACCAGATATCTTCCCAACCTCAGACCCACAGAACTCTGCCAACCATGCAGTTGAGGGAGGCAACCCCAAGGTTGGGGGGGTGGAGGAGGGGAAAGGAGGAAAGATGCCCGGGCTCTGGGGTCTGTGCCCGGCCTGGGAGCTGGCTGGCCTGAGTTAGAGAGGAGGAACAGAGTCAGGGGCAGACGGCAGTGACCATAACGTATCTGGGAAAAGAACAGACAGTATGGCCGCTCTGATGGTTCTTTCAGCTCAGAGCCTGGCTCAGAACAGACCCAGAGGGCTAGGCCTCCGGTCTGGGTGAGGCTTCTCCTCTCCCGCTCACTAGCATCCCTCCCTTCAAAAGCTCAGGCAGTCCCAATGGTTTTCATTTCTCTTTTTCCCCCAGTCACTTAGGACTAGAGGAAAAAGACAGGTCTGTCACCAGGGACAGGAGCATGGGAAGGAGTCCTTGATTCCTAAAGGAAAAGATCCTTAGAAACGCATCCAGAATCATTTTAATTATCCACCCGCGGGGACTATCCTTGTGTAACCAGGGTCCATGGCTGATTTTGAGCTCTAATTAGCAATGCCTGGGGGCACTGACCAGCCTGATGGCTGCTGCAGTTTTAAAGCTAATAGCCCATAGAGCTATTTTCAGTGGGCTCAAGCTTCAAAGTTAGTTCACACTGCCACGGACAGGGGGAAAAAGGCCCATTATTCATCAGAAGGGACTCCACGACTTTAGAAATTTGGGACTGGAGCAGAGAACAGGCAGAGAGGGGCTGGTGGAGAGGAAAGGAAGGAGAGTCTAGGTCTGCACCTGACGCCCCCCGCAAAGGCCCATGCCACCCATCCCCCATCACACCATGCATTAATTCCCGGGCACATGGGTTAGAGGGTCAGCGAGTGTTCACACACCACCCAGACACACTCATTACGGCACGCAGTGCTGTTAGCTCGGGCCCAGCGATGGCCCAGACTCCAAGTCCACTCCGTGTCCTTCGCCAGCTCCAAGTCTGTCCTCCTTCTGGGTGGCTCAAGCTTGGGGCCCCAAGGGTCTTTCCCAAGTGGTGAGGCATGGCAGCCCCCTGAGATGGCTGTGACACCAGACCCAGCTCTGAGCTCAGGTCTGGATTTAGCCTGAGGCTGACTCACCGCCCCTCCCCCACCGGAGGGTTCTGTCTGCTGGAGGTCATTGCCCAGCTGGGGACTGTGCACAGCACAAAGGCACGCGCAGGTCTGCAGCCTGAATCACCCTCTGGCCCTAGGCAGTCAACTGGCCCGGCTCCCCACTCCTGGCTCCTTCTCGCCCTCCCCATTCCAGACCCCAGACTTGGGGAGACCCAGTTCTGAGGCCTCAGAGCCAAAGCCATTCCCAGTGGCCCCTTCACAGCAGCTCAAGTGCACAGGGGTGAGTCAGAGAAGCAGCGGCGTGCAGAGGACTTGAGGGGTTAACTTGGAGGGGCACCCGTGGGACAAAAGGCAGCTCAGCTTACCAGAGGTGGAGCTCAGGGGAGGAGCATGACCCAGCAGAGGAGCCCATCCAGGCAAGAAGAGGGAGTTCACTGCCCGCCCTGGTCCTTCTACCCAACCCCCTAATACACATGCCCCAGTCCATCGCCAGGTCCCAAAGCTCCCTCTCGCACCAGCCAGTCTCCTGCCTGCACACGCCATGCCAAGCACAGAGGGAAAAAAGCACAAAGATTTTGAAGTATAACTTTCCTTTTGCTCCCAGAAGGCAAACCTTGATGAAAAGGCCATGGTGCCGAAAGCAGCCCACACCCTGGGTCAGAGAAGAAACGGGGGCAGGCTCTCTCAGGGGCTCGGAGTCTTCCTAAAGACCAGGACCTGCCGGGACAAAGACTGTGGGCCACAGGGGAAAGGAAGGATGGAGTGGAGGGGGGAGGATTATGAAGCTCAAAAGGTCAGAGAAGGAGTAAGGAATAAAAGATTAGAGGAAAGAGAAGACAAAATGAGGTACAGGCCCTTGACCTTCCTGCCCTGGGCAGCTGTGTGTCCTTGAATAAGCTGCTTCACCCCTCTGGCCTCTCTGTGGAATCAGGGGATGGGCTGGTCCAGACAGTGGCTAAAGTCTTTTCTAGGTCCGGTACCCTAGGAGTCGGGGTGCGGACAGGCACATGCGTGCATGCTCAGTCGTGTCGAGCTCTTTGCGATTGTAACTCGTGGATTATAACCCGCCAGGCTCCTCGGTCTATGGGATTTTCATGCAAGCTCTTAATTCAGTGAACCTGCAGGCCTGGGAACCAGGAGGGGGTTAGGGAAGGACTAGGACTCCTGTGGCTTTGCCTTTTACCTGCAACTCACCAGCACCTGCCAAGGGTAGGAGCCTGGGGAACAACACAGCTGCCCTGTCTGGGGGTTAGAAACCAGAGTGGGTCCTCTCAAAACTCAACAGGTGGAATCTGCCTCAGCCCAGGGAGAGGTGTCATCTCAAGAATCTGTTCAAGTCAGCGGAGTTTAAACTGGTTCATTCTTATTGTTGTTGTTGAGTCACTAAGTCATGTTTGACTCTTTTCGACCCCATGGATTGTAGCCCGCCAGGCTCCTCTGTCCATGGGACTTCCCAGGCAAGAATACTGGAGTGGGTTGCCACTTCCTTCTCCAGGGGATCTTCCCAACCCAGGGTTGAACCTGCATCTCCTACACTGCAGGCAGATTCTTTACCACTGAGCCACCAGGGAAGCCCATCACTCTTATTCTTACTTATCATGAATTCATAGCAAAAAAAAAAAAAAGGAGAGAATATTTTGTTTTCAGTGAATTATTTTTAACTTGCTTTGTTTATGTTTCTATCCTATTTGTTGCTGTTTAGTGGCTAAGTTGTGTCCAATTCCTCTGCGACCCCATGGGCTGTAGCCTACCAGGCTCCTCTGTCCATGGGATTCTCCAGACAAGAATACTGGCGTGGGTTGCCATTTCCCTCTCCAGGGGATCTTCCCGACCCAGGGATTGAACCCTCATCTCCTGCATTGGCAGGCAGATTCTTGACCACTGAGCCACCATGGAAGCTTCTACCCTATTGTCAGGTTATATTCTAGACTGTAAGTTGGCTTGTTTAATTCACTGACTCATCCTCTGATGCCTTGCTCCAGCTCTCCCGTGTGTCCAGAGAGGAGCCTGTCAGCCTCAGGCTCTGAGGACACCGGGCTGCCTCCACGTCAGCTGCTCCTCAGGAGCATCCTTCCGACCACAGATGTAGGCTTTTCCCTGGAGGAAATTCTTTCTGTGGCTTCTGTGCTCAAGTGCCTGGATCTTTTCCTCTCTTCCTTATCACTAGATTTTAACTAAAATTAGAATTAAGAAATACCTGTCTTTGTCCCACAGAGAACAGGTAAGGAATGCAGTCCCAAAGATGGTGGCAACATCTCTGCTACATCACCTGCATCTCTCTCTGCTACAGTCACCTGCATCTCTCTCTGCTACCCTAGCAGAACTGAGACCTGATGGTTCTGTGGAGCGAGGGTACCTGGGAGCAACAGCCTCTCTTCTCTGACCTGTTCTCTCTCTGGTGAGTTCAGACATTTCCAACAACATTCATTACTGAACCTGGAACACCTACAATGAGAAGGGCCCTGTAAAGGTGTTTTATGTGTATTTTTGTATATAAATCTTATAGCCTTAGGATAGGAGAACCATTATTATTCCTGTTTTACTGACGAGGAAGACGACTCAGAGATGAAGTCACAAAGCTGGTAAGTGGTGGGGCTGGGGTTTCAACCCCAGTGGCTCCGGCTGCAAGCCTGTGCGGCTCCCTTGGAGGCCCATCTTTTCTGCTGTGTCAGGCAGGGCTGGGGGGCTGAGTCATCCTTAGTGGCCAACTCTGGTTAAGATCTGTGTCAGCATCGAGCTCCGGGAGGCCTGGGTCCAGCCAAAGCAGAGATTGAAAGGGCGGAGCTTACCAGCATTCAACGTGTCCAAACTGAGTTTCTGGACTTGCAAAGGGACCATAACCCTGCCACTCTCTAAGGCTCTGGCCACCTCCTGCCTCTCTGGCACTCCTGGCCTCTTCTCTTCCGGGAAGGGGAGAGAAACCAAGGCTCACCAAATCCTCACTGTGGTACTCAGCACAGGGGTAGGTGCTTCACACTCCCTCCTCACCTAATCCTAACAACAACACACTTTCTGGGTAAGGAAATGGAGAAGGCAAGTCCCGCGCTGAGGGCCCCCCAGCTGGCAGGTGGGAGCATTGTGATTCACAGCCAGGATGGATCTTGGGAGCCGCTTGTGCTGCCTAGATCACTCTCCAGACTGTGATTTCCTCATGGGCAGGACTCTGTTTTTACTCATCATACTGTGGGCACTTAATAGATGTTTGCTGCCTGACGGTCCTGCAATGGGGGTCCTCTGTACAAACCTCTTATTCCCATCTGGTCTCTTCCGTTGGCTGTAAATTATCGAGAATAAAGCTTGTCCATCCCGATTCCCAGGGATGTGGGGAAAAACAAGGGAGGTATAATCTCTAAATTTAGCAACAATAAGTAGATAGTAAACCCAATTGCCATGGGGATGAGGGGAGAGCAGGACACTCTGAAATTGCTTAGCAGCTCTTTGCAGAGCCAACAGTAGCCATCCCACCTTAGGGAATGTATAAGCTGACTTAGGAGAAACCACTCCCCGCCACACACACACACACAAACCTATGCAAAGATGCAGCATCTATAATAGCCCTAAATTGGAAATAATTAACTCCCTAGAGTGGGAGGGGATCAGGTAAACTGTGCTAAATTAGTATAATCCATTGTTATGTTGCCATTTAAACTAACAACTATGTGGACAATGTAGCCATATGGAAAACTCCTCCTAAAATAACATCAATCAAAAACACTGGAACCTAAATAGTAAGCAAACAGTGATCATAACAATCTTGTAAATTGTGCAAATTAGACGCAATAGAAACACTTGGTATTTATTGTGTTATGTATTTGTTACTTACTATTTATTTCTATTATAAAGATGGCAAAACAGTCCATAAAAAAGAAAAAGTGGAAGAGATAACAGCCAAAAACACTTGTTCTCAAGGAGGAGAAATCTAAGAAATGTGTGGAGAGACCCATCTACTCTCTGCCCTGAAGGCTTCCAAGGCTGGGGTTGGGTTGTGGGGCTGGGGCAGGCTGGGTCTCACCCTCTGCATCACGAGCAGGACCATCCGCTCTTTACTTATCATCCTCTGGGTCCCTTGCAGGAGGGGACGGGTGCACAAACGCCCCTAGGAGAATCATCCCACCCACCAGGCACCCTCCAGGCATGGAGTGCTCAGCCTGGGCAAATGCATTGAGGCCCAAATGTCCATGCAAGACATCCACCCACTGTGAGCCCCCAAGGACAGTGGACACCCCAAGAGTGAGTGCCTAAAGGAAGAGAAGATCCGCCACTTGTGACCAAGGAGCCTGGCAGCTCTCCCCTCTACCATTTGAATGCAGAGGGTATCTCCCAGGTGACCCTCTTCCTGCTAGTCCTAACCTAGCACCAACTTATCTAAGGATGGGAGAGGAGGGTGGTGGTGTGAGGAAGAAATACCAGTAAGAACAGTTAGCCTTTATTGAGCATGTACTAAGTGTCAGGCACTGTGCTGAACCCTTGACATGCATTATCTCAATTAATCCTCACAACATCCCTCTGAAGCAGGTACTAGTTTGATTCCTACTTTACAGATGAGCAAAAGGAAGCTCAGGACTGACTTGTCCAAGGTCTCATGGGTTCACAGAGTCAGACACGACTTCACGACTGAACAACAACAAAAGTCTCATGGGAGCAAGTAGCCGACTGGGACGCACACCCAGGTCTGTCCTCCAGCAGGAACCTCGGAGGCTCATGTTAGGGGACAGAAGGTAGCCCTGCCCCCTCCCTTCCTTGGTTCACCTGCGTCACTGACCTCCCATGACACCTCCTGCCAGAGCAACAGTTTGGGTAGAAAGCAGGGGTTTTCCAGAGATAGCCTTTCCCCTCCACCTGCCCGTGACTGCAATAAGCTTTATACTGAGCCTCCTGGGAGGAATGGGGGTGGCTCTGCCAGGAATGCCTTCAAGGCCAGGCTCCAGAGGAGAAAAGGGAGAAGAGTTTGGCAGGGACAGCCCGGCCCCTTCGGTCCAGCCTCCAGCGAGAGCCCTCCTCTGGCCCAGGGCGGAACAGAAAGCCGCCAAGTGAGAGGCCTCTGCCGGCCGGGCCAGCCTGGAGGAAGCAGGTGCACTGGGATGGCTTCCTGTCAGCACTGCAGTTGCAGAAGGCCCAGGCTTCCTCTTCCAACGGCCAGACCTGCTGGGGGGCCCCCCTTCTCTGGGGATCCTCACTGCCCACCTGCAGGGCACTTTGCCAACTGCCTGGCCATCACCGTGCATGGCCCCAAATCTGTGACCTGGTGCCAGAGACCTGGATGCCCAAGGTGGGCAGGGGTGGGGTGGGGTGGGGTGTTAAGCAGGAAGCACCCACTCCCAGGGTGTGAAGTCTCTCAGGCTCCACCCCCAGCCCGCCCACACACCTCGGAGCTGGTGCCAGTTTTGAGGCTGGGGCGGGGCAGGCTCTGGGCACAGGGGGACACAAATGCTCTCGGGCACATCTCAGGCTCCTGATCCACCCCCGCCAGGCCAGCTCCTAGACTCGGCCAACTGCTGACACAACTGAAAACCTTATCCTTGGTGGCCAGGAGGAGCGGCGTGGGGGGAGCAGAACACACTGAGGGCAGCTCTGTCTCTCCTCACTTGCTTTTTTAAGGAACTTACTCTTCTGAAGTAATCTCTGCTAAAAAAGAGACCTGTAGAGAGTCAGGGCATCCCCAAGATGCCATCTGTGCCCCGTTCGAGTGTCCGATTCATAGAAATGGAGGAGGCGACGCTGAGCCCACCCTCGGGTGCTCTGAGTGGGGAGCCCTGACAAGTCCCCAGACCAGCCCTCTCAAGCCCCTCTCTCTTGTTCACCAGGAGGAAAGAGGGGTGGGGGGTAGGTGGAGGGCTCTGCTGGCAACGCAAACCAGGAACAGGACTTCCAAAGGCCTGGGAGATGCTAGGGTTCTGGGCTTTGGGAGGAAATAGCATTGTCAGGAATAAAGGCCTGGGGCACTCACGGTTTGTGAGGAAGGCGTGTCCCGGCAGGTGGGGTGACTGATACTGTCCCGGACCCTGAGGTTTAGAGGATGGTGCCCCCTCCCAAACTCCCGAAGTCATGAGTCAGACCCAGGAGTCCCTGCCCCTTGCCTCAGAGAGGCAGAGACTGCGAGGATGAAGGATTTCCTCCCCACCAAGAGGCCAAGAGAGGAGCCTGACCCCTCCCTCCCCACCTACTTCAGCCACATCGAGGGAAACGACAAAAAGGCCCCTCCTTTCCTAAATGAGGAAATAGCGTGAGGAGTCTGGGGCGTTTCCGGGGTGGGGGGTCACAGGGACACTCACCCGCATGGCCTGGCCCGGAGCAGCCCAGAGCAAGGAGTCTCCTCTCCGAAGCTGCTCCCGTTAGCGGCTCAAAATAGCACTGGCAGCGGCCCCGCCCCTGTTCCCCTCCCTCTCCCCAGGCCCCTCCCGGCCGGAGCTGCCCAACCCTGGCCAGAGCCAGTCGGAGAGAGTGAGAGATTGAGTGGCCTGGCCGGGAGGACTGCGGGAACCAGGTATGCTAGGAGGCAGAGGGGGGATACAGCGTGCCTGGAGGAGGAGGAGGAGGCTCTCAGGGGAAGGACGTGGGGTGGAGGTGGGGGGCCGGAGGTGTTGGAGGGCTAGGGGCAAGGGACAGGGAGGGGGAGACTTTCCGGCTGACACACACCCAGGCTCCCGACAGCTGAGCTGATATGGCCCCTAAAAATAGCAGAGGAATTTGAGACCTGCAGCCCCCCAGCCCCACAGGCCAGGATCAAGATGAGCATACGTACACACACACACCCCAGCACACATGAACACTCGATCACAGCACGGTGTTCTTGAGAACATGCAATCATAGGCTCACCCCAGCCATCTAATGACTGCGGCAGAGGCCAAGACAACCACTAACGTCACCTCCGATACAACAACAGCAACAGACACACACAGGGCCTGCTGCACGCTGTGCCCAAACAGCAGCCGCACGGCCACCCCGTGAAGTCCAGCAGGAGCGGAGACCCACACGATCAGTCTGAGGCCCACTGTGGCCGCCTCCCTGTTATAAATACACCGGGGACGTGCATGGAATCGACTGCACGCTCTGTGTAGACGTCCCTCTCCCCCACGCTGCCAGCGACTGAAGAGGGTGGGGCTGGTGGGGCGGGGTGGGTGGGCCTGCAGGCAGAGGAAATTGTGGGTGTCTGGGTGGTGAGCAAGGGCTGCAGTGAGAGGCCAGTGCTCCACATGGAGAGAAGCCTGTGGAGTTAGTACCCCAGGGTGCCCAGACCAGGGCTGGGGACACCCATGAGGCCGAAGTGGGGGCTGGGAGCAGGTGGGAAGGAGCCAAGAGACAGCTCTTCTGAAGCTGTCTCAGACGCTGTCAGCTCTGCAGAATAAAGGAAACAGTTGTCACCTCCCTCTTCCTCTCCAGGAAGAGCAACGGTGGGGTGAGGGTGAGGGTGCTAAGAAGCCTGAGCAGAACTGTCACCTAACCAGGGCCCAGCAGGGGGTCTGGAGACCCCAGGCCTGTCATCCTGGCCGCTCCAGTGAGCCCAGTGAAAAGGCTGCTAAGCACTGCCCAAGAAGACCAAAGCCCAGTTCCACCTCCTACCTGCCACTCACTGTACCAGCCATCAGGACTGGGCTCCCCAGGCGGTGCTAGTGGTAAAGAACCCTCCTGCTAATACAGGAGACCTAAGAGACGCGAGTTCGATCCCTGGGTCGGAAGATCCCCTGGAGGAGGCAGGGCAACCTATTCCAGTATTCTTGGCTGGAGAATTCCATGGACGGTGGAAGCTGGCAGACTACAGTCCATAGGGTCAAAGAGACCTGGACACAACTGAAGCGCCTTAGTGCTCAAGCCCTGCTTTCTAGGGAGGGGGCTTCCCAGGCGGCTCAGTGGTAAAGAACCTACCTGCCAATGCAGGAGATCCGGGTTTGATCCCTTGGAGAAGGAAATGGCAACTTACTCCAGTATTCTTGCCTGGGAAATCCCATGGACAGAGGAGCCTGGCGGGCTACAGTCCATGGGGTCGCAGAGTCGGACAAGACTGAGCGACTAAACAGCAATAACTGCTTCCTAGGGAATGGTGTGTCTTCCTAGGAAGATGATCTGGCCCCTCAGGGCCATGTACCACGTGTCACAGGTCTCTGCATCTCCAGGGCTTTCTTGATACAATGATGCCAACCTCAGCAGCACACTGATAACCCCTGTGGGACTTTAAAGATACCGACGCCTGGATCCCACCACTTCCTCCCAGTTTCTGATCTGATTGGTCTAGGAGGGCAGCCCGGACACTGGGATTTTTAAAAGCTCCCCAGGTGATTCCTACATGCAGCCACAGCTGAGAGTTGCTTGATTGGAGGGTGAACATAAGGCCTAAGGCAGAGGTACTTCTTTGTTAAATCAATGAGAGAGTCGGTGAATGAAGGACTGAATGATTTAGCTGTGGGACCATGAGCAGATGACTTAAATTTCTGTCATCTGCGAAACAAGGATTAGGCTGCACTGATACTGTTAGTATGAGATGGGTGAAACCTCAGTTGGTGAAATGGCTTTGGTTTTCAAAATGTGGTCCCCAGCCTGGCAGGATCAACATCACCTAGGAACTTTTTAGAAATGTAAATTTTACAGTTGCACCCCAGACCTACTGAATCAGAAACTCTGGATAGGGGACCCAGCATCTATGGTTTTACCAGCCCTCCAGATGATTCTGAGGATCACTGCTTTAAAGGAATTATTCACAGTGTACTGTGCTTAAGTCAGTGAGACCTCCAGAGTCAGACTGCCTGGTTTAATCTTGGCTCCTCCATGTAGTAAACTACACAACTTAACTCTGTGCTTCCATTTCTTCACCTGTAAAATGGGGAGAAAAACAGTGCCTACACATAGGGTTATTGCAGGGATTAAATGAAGTGGGACTTGCAAAGCCCATACGTTTTCAATAAGTTTTAACAGTTATTATCTGTGATCATTAGGGGGAGAAAAGGGACATCACAAGCAAAATTTCCAGGTAACTGAAGTCTACCCCCTTTAAGGGACAAAATATTTTCTATTTTAAGTAGTTTTCTCAATTCTGTGACTACTTAAAATCATAAAAATAACAGACTTTTTATAGACTTTCTAAATTTCTTCAGTTAAAATACTCTGAAAGGGAAAGTGTTAGTCTCTCAGTCGTGTCCAACTCTGTGGCCCTATGGACTGTAGCCCACCCGTCTCCTCTGTCCATGGGATTCTCCAGGCAAGAATACTGGAGTGGGTTGTCATTCCTTTCTCCAGGGGATCTTCCCTTCTCCAGGGATGGTAGCCGGGTCTCCTGCATTGGAGGCAGATTCTTTACTGTCTGAGGCACAGAACTCATCTCAAACACCTTAAACTCTGAGCTCCTGACTTACAGCCTGGCTTCTGCCTCATCGATGCCCCGAACCACTCTCTGAGGCACTCTCCAGGCCCATCTCGGCACCGCAGCCAACGTGAAGCCTCGCTCCACCCTTGTGGCTTCCGATGCCCTCTGTGTCTGTGTATCTGCTGTTCGTTCAGTCCATTTGTCCCCTACCCCTGCTGTCACTCTGCCTGTCAACGTGCCTATCTCCAGCAGTCTCACCTCCTTCTGACAAGCTGTTTCTGCCAAAGGCTGTAAAACCCGATAACCAAGCCTGACAGAAGAGGCCAGAGCAGAACCAGTGGGATGTCGGCGAGCCCACAGCCTCTGCTGGGAGTGAAGGGCCTGGGTTTTCACACATAGACTGGGTGTTCTCTATTTTGGCTGCATGAGAACCTTCGGGGCGCCCCTCCCAGTCAGCAATGTCCTGGAAGCTTCTGGGTGACTGAGGGTCACTTTATCTGCACAGTCTTGTTCCAACTTCTGGTAACCACAGGCCCATCCACTCTGAGGTTCTGCTCATGACTAGGTCCTGTCTACTCTGTCTCTGAGATTTTTGGTGTTACTGACAGGGACCTTCTCGGAGCAGTTTCACTTCTCTTCGTGAGAAGGAAGACCTCTTCATTCAGAGAGGGAAGCTGGGGTCCTGGCAACCCGCTCAGATTCACACATAACCACGGCTGGTCCCTCTGCGGCCCAACGCTCAGTGCTGTTACGGGGCCTGGTTCTTACACCTGCCCTACAGCTCTGGGGGGCCATGCGGCCACTCCCACAGCTAGCCAGACCACGCTGGGTGCCTCAAGTGCCTCCAAGGACGGCCACAATCTGGCTCCTCCTCGGGACTTCTCTTCACCTTTCTCTCACCCTCGCCATCTCCCCAGCACGCCAGGCTCTCACTCTCTCAGACAAGACCGCAGGCCCTCATCAGCCTCAGAGCCTCTACTTCTGAAAGCTTCTCCACCTTCCCAACCCTCCCCACTTCTCCAAGTCCATCTCGAGTCCCACCTCCTTCATGAAGCCGTTCCTAAAAACCCAAGGCCTGCGTGCTGTGGTAGTGCAAAGACCGAATCTCAGCTCAGCCTCTTTTTTTTTTTTTTTTTTTGCAGTCTGACCTAAGGGGAAGTTACTTCTTAAACTTTCCAATTTTTTGTCTTATAGTATACTTATCTTTTTGGGTTGCTGTGAGAATTTAAAAAAATAGTACGTGGAAAGCACCTAGCATTAGGTCTGCCAAATGGTCGATAGTGATTAAATTATTACTAAAAACTACAGCGTTCACTGTCTATACATAAATATTAATATCACCGCTCATGCATGGTGATTCTTGAATATACTCAGCACAGTGCTCTGTCACATACATGGGAGTCACACACCATGGGGGGTTAGATTCCCTAAAGTCAACATGTAAGACAAAAATAGAATATAGTCAAAATTACTCTTAAAAATCCCTTAACTTGCTCACAAAATACAGTACACGTGCTTTTGTATATACCATCCTTATACCTGAAAGCATAATGTACACAGTGAAGTAGACAAAATACAATGGTTACAGTTTCAGACTACAAGTAATACAGTTTCCTACACAACCACATATAGGAATCCTCTGCTTTTTGAAAGTTTGCTTTATGCTACTTAGCTTTACAGAAGACCTACATTAGTACCTGCTTCCGACAAGCAAAAGAAATCTGAAGAGGTGGTTCGCTTTTACGGAAAAAAAAATGCTATAAAAGCAAACACTGCGTCCAGCGTTTGTTTTGCAGCAAGCGTTTTAGAGGCAGCACACACCCCGGGCAACCCTGCCAAGCTCCTTCCCCAGGAACCACACTCAGCCTCTCGGTATCAAATCACCATAGATTTGAACTGAATCTGTATCTGTGCTTCATGATTTTGTAATGCATCCATTAGCAAAATGTGCCCCAAGGTAATTGCTTCTTCACTTTGCACCATTTCATCTTCCAAAAGTTTTCACAGGAAAGCTCTACTTTCGCACTGGTTGTGTGTGTGTGGTGGAAGGGTGGGTAGTGAGCTGTATTTGAATTTATTGAATTTTAATGAGTGAATGTATGCCATGACCAAACTGATGTTTTGATGGTAATACATTTGTGTGATATGTTTAAGCCTTCTTCTCTCCCTGGAGAACAAGAACATTTCCTACTTCCTTTAGAGACCATCCCACCCTGTAGAACTAGGCACATAGTAGGTGTTCAGTAAATACCCACTGGATTTAACCAACTGATCTGAAAGGTACTTGTGCAACTTGTTTAGTTGTTAAGTCATTTCTAACTCTTTTGCAACCTTATGGACTATAGCCTGCCAGGCTCCTCTGTCCGTAGGATTTCCCAGGCAAGAATACTGGAGTGGGTTGCCATTTCCTTCTCCAGGGGATCTTCCCAGACCGGAGATGGAACCTGCATCTCTTGCATTGGCAGGCAGATTCCTTACCGCTGAGCCACCAGGGAAGCCTGTATGTGCAATTAGCTGTGGAGAAAAGAATGAGGACCAAAGGAATATTTAGATAGAGAAAACGAAGATCCTGGCATCCGGTCCCATCACTTCATGGGAAATAGATGGGGAAACAGTGGAAACAGTGTCAGACTTTATTTTGGGGGGCTCCAAAATCACTGCAGATGGTGATTGCAGCCATGAAATTAAAAGATGCTTACTCCTTGGAAGGAAAGTTATGACCAACCTAGATAGCATATTCAAAAGCAGAGACATTACTTTGCCAACAAAGGTCCATCTAGTCAAGGCTATGGTTTTTCCAGTGGTCATGTATGGATGTGAGAGTTGGGCTGTGAAGAGGGCTGAGCGCCGAAGAATTGATGCTTTTGAACTGTGGTGTTGGAGAAGACTCTTGAGAGTCTCTTGGACTGCAAGGAGATCCAACCAGTCCATTCTAAAGGAGATCAGTCCTAGGTGTTCTTTGGAAGGAATGATGCTAAAGCTGAAACTCCAGTACTTTGGCCACCTCATGCGAAGAGTTGACTCATTGGAAAAGACTCTGATGCTCGGAGGGATTGGGGGCAGGAGGAGAAGGGGACGACAGAGGATGAGATGGCTGGATGTCATCACCGACTCGATGAACTTAAGTTTGAGTGAACCCCAGAGATGGTGATGGACAGGGAGGCCTGGCGTGCTGCAATTCATGGGGTCACAAAGAGTCGGACACAACTGAGCGACTGAACTGAACTGAACAGTTTCAACTACCCTGCTCTCCCACATTGGTGGCATTGGATGAGTCAATGGTCCTTGGCTCTGTTTTGGGCACTGGGCCAGACAAAGTGGCTGAGCAGAGCTGGGGCAGGCTAGGCAGGAGGTTCCGAGGAGTAAGTGGTTTACTTGTGAAACTAGTTTTGACATGTAATACCTCAAGGTGAACACTGTGGGGAAGCACAATGCCTGTTTTGGGTTTTTTGGGTTTTTGTTTGTTTCATCCCCTAACCACTAGACTGGATTTCTTGAGGCTGGTTTACAGGGAGATCGTTTGTAAAACATTGAGACTGAGGTTCTAGTTAACACATTAATGAAAGAATACTGCTCTGACCCCATTTGTCTTTGTTATTCCCCTTTAATCAGAACTCCAAAAAAGAAAAAGGCTATAAGCACTGTCTCCAGAAATGGAATCTAACTGTGTAGTATCCATTGTACTATTACTAATTTGCAATATATAAAATGTCACTAATAGGACTCTTGGCCTGCCCCCCTGGCACTAGCGGTAAAGAACCCACCTGCCAATGCAAGAGATGTAAGAGAGGTGGGTTTGATCCCTGGGTCAGAAAGATCCCCTGGAGGAGGGTATGGCAACCCACTCCAGTCTTCTTGCCTGGACAATCCCATGGACAGCGGAGCCTCGTGGGCTACAGTCCATAGGGTCTCAAAGAGTCAGACACAACTGAAGCGACCTAGCATGCAATGTGAAAGTGAAAGTCGCTCAGTCGTGTCTCTTTGTGACCCCGTGGACTATATAGTCCATGGAATTCTCTTCTAGGCCAGAATACTGGAGTGGGTAGCCTTTCTCTTCTCCAGAGGATCTTCCCAACCCAGGGATTGAACCCAGGTTGACCGCATTGCAGGTGGATTCTTGATCAGCTGAGCCACCACGGAAGCCCAAGAATACTGGAGTGGGTAGCCTATCCCTTCTCAGGGGATCTTCCTGACCCAGGAACTGAACCAGGGTCTCCTGTATTGCAGGCAGATTCTTTACCAACTGAGCTATGAGAGAAGCATGCAATAGAACTCTTTATTTAGGGAAGCTGGGACAAGTTCTGTTTCCAGCACTCAGCTCTGATGGCTGGGGAGGGGCTGGAGCATTTATGCTTCCTGTGGTAGGAAACGTCACCATCAGACAAATGCATTCTCCAGGGTGATCAGTTCAAAGGTTCCTCAGTACTTGTGACTTTCCTCTGCTGGGAAGGATTATCCTTTATTACCTGTGTGTGTGTGTAACAAACGTCTTCTCGCCTATGAAACAACAGTGTAAGGGTGTTAGTAGTGACTGGTACCCTTTGAGATACTAAAGGTGTTTTTTTTTTAATTGTTGGGCATCAATAACAAGTGGGCATCAATTTTTTTTAAATTGTTGGGCATCAATAACCAATAATCAACAGACCTCCTTGAAGAAGCCTAGGGATGGGGAGGAGGGCTAGAGGAAACCTGCTGAGACCCAGGGTGCACACCCAGGGCTGGGCAGATAATCCTGCCTAGAAGGTGGCTAGGGGGCCAGTCAGCCTCGGCCCCGCCCCCAACCCTTGAGGCCTACACTTCCCGGCCCCGCCCGCTCGCCGCCAGCGCAAGGGCGGGATCGGGAGGGCGGGGCCAGGTCGGCACATGCGCCTGGAATCCCGCGGTGCATCCGCCCTGTGTTGCTACTAAAGCCCGGCAGAGGGCGGCCGCCTCCTTCTCAAGGGTCCGCCAGGGCCCAGGCAGTGGGATATCACCTCCTCGGGGTCGCCTTCCCGGCCCCGCCCCCAAGAGGCGCCCCCTGGAGAGGAGGCTGAAGTGTCAAGATGGCCTCTCCGTTCACCCCATGGGTACTTCGAGAAGGACGAGCTCCGCGCAGACTTTGTGCTCATTACTGCTCCATTCCCACAGCCCAAAACAGTCCTCATGTATAGTAGGCATTCAAACGCTTACTGATGGAATAAAACAGATGAATGGATGACTTCATGAATAAAGAAAAGACTCCAGGGACGCCTTGAGCCTGTGTGGTGGGGACAGTTCTGGGACAAGCAATCCAGAAGGGTCAGTGGGCTTGCCCCAGAGGTGGTCACTGAGGCTTGTGAAGTCGCTCAGTTGTGTCCCAACTCTTTGCGACCCCGTGGACTGTAGCCCCCAGGCTCCTCTGTCCATGGGATTTTTTCCAGGCAAGAATACTGAGTGGGTGGCCATTTCCTTCTCCACGGGATCTTCCCGACCCAGGGATCGAACTTGGGTCTCCCGCAACACTGGCAGACTCTTCACCGTCTGAGCCACCAGGGAATCCCACTAAGGCTTAGGGCTCCCCAAGTCCCTGTCTCTGCAAACCCAAAGGTTTGTTCAGAGCCTGTGGACCCCATACCATCTCATGGGCACAGAGCCCAGGCAGGGAAGTCTGGGCTTGTCCTCTCTGACAAGACCAGGAGTCCATTTCCTCGAAGTCAGGTCCTGGCTGCCAGCAGGGACCACCTGACTGGTGCCTCATTTGGCCTGCTGCTCCCTGAGGACTCTCAGCTGCTGGGGATTTCCTTATGGCCCTTGGGGATTTCCAAACTGGCTCTGCTTGCCAAGCTCCCACAAGGTCCAAAGCCAAGGGCCAGCCTTGAGGATGATTTCCCAACATCCTTCACTCTCCTGCCCCAAATTCCACCAAGACTTGGGGCACTAGTAAATGAATGACACAATATTCCCATCCCTGCCCGCTCTGAGAGATAGGAGCCGATAGGCATAATGAAGAACTGTTCTTCTCTTTTTCACATAATCGACAACTCTTCTCTATGTCCATAGGAGAAAAAAAAGGAAACCCAGTTTAAGGGTCAGACACACCAGTTTAAATAAAATATCAGTGAGGTCTCCTGGGGTGTGAGCTGGAAGCCTATGCTATTTATTCTCAAAGTTAGAGCCGTTCTTTCAGCTAAATCTCAGTGTCTTCCAAACACTGGACATTCAATAAATGTTTGAGGATCTGTGTGTTCACCTTTGGGGACCTCTGTTGGGCCTGTTTCTAGAATCCTTTGAAGTCAAAATAAAGCACAGATCCAAACTCCATAGAAGCAGGAAGGAAGATGCAGAAGCTTCTACTTTTCCTACCAACCCACACCTCCACGTTAAGAGCCCTGGCCAAATCCACTGGGGCATGTGAGTGCCTGTGTGTTACCAGGCCGGGCAGAAAACATGCTTGGTGAGCTGGGGAAGCACTACCACAGTTGTGGTGGCACACGGCCAGGACCTGTTGGCCCTGGGGCATCAGGATTCCTGAGCTGGTGAAGTGTAGAAATTGCCCAAGAGGACAAGCCTTCCTTCCTGGGAGGAAGGGAAAACATGCCCCCTACCCAGACTCACCAGGGGGGCTGCAAGAGGAGACAAGCTTCCAGACCACTCCACCATCTCTTCCTGAATGAGCTATCTAGAGCTGCCCTATTCAACATGGTAGTCATTAGTTAAGTGTGGCTATTTAAACTGAAACAAAAGAATGCTTCTGATTAAATTAAAAATCAAATAAAGTTTTAAATTCAGTTCTTAGTCACACTGGCCACATTTCAAGTAGGTAATAACTACGTGTGGCTAACAGCTACCAAGCTGGAAAGCAAAGAAGACAGAACAGTTATCACTCTGCAGAACTTTCTACTGGGAAGGTCTGGTCCAGAGGATCCCTGTTCAGCTTGTCCTTGACAAAGTCTTTGTCGTCTCTGACAAAGACTCCTTCAGGCATTGTCCCTGACCCCCTGCTGTTCTCTCCCACCCCTGACCCAGATTCAGCTTAGACTCCTGTCCCCATGTGCTTTGCTTTGACCTCCAGGCTTCAGAGAGAAGTGGGGGAAGGGATGGTAGCCGCAATTGAACCCCCAGCCTGGGAGCAGAAGCCAGATGCCAAGGGGCTGAAAAGGCAAGGCTGAGTGGAAGCCAGCCCCCACCCCAAGGCATCCCAGGCCTGGGAGAAAGCCCCTCAGTGCCACACAATCATTCCTTGTTTCTGCAGAGTCTCTGGACCCTGCATGGGTAAGACATCTGGAATGCAGTGGCCTGAGGGCTTCCCCACATCACCGGCTGCTGGACTCATCTGATGTTAGTGCTCCCAGAAGGAGAATTGCCAGCAGAACCCTGAACTCTTGAGGGCAAATAAGGCAATAAAGTCTTATACTGAGCAGAAAGCCAGGAGGTCTGCCCTGGAGTAGTGGGGACCATGGCTGGACACTTCCCTGCAATGTCATCTGGATAAAGCTAAAGAGGAGGGGCGGGAGGAGGACTCTGGGGCATGCTCACCATGCTAGAGAGGCTCCAACAAGCTCCCTCGGGAGGAACAAGACAGCAAGGCACGGATCCGACTGCTACCACATTCTATCATGGGCACTTCACTTGAAAAGTTTTGCAACAGTAGCTAGAAAATTCAAGGTGCGAGTGCGTGGGCAAACTCCTATGTGTGAAGGAAGGAGCAGAGAGCAGACCCAGGAACTGGTGGGTCAGGGCTGCCTCTCTGTTCTGTGCCACAATACTCTTTTTTTTTTTTTAATATGTATTTATTTGGCTGTGCCAGGTCTTAGTTGGGGCACATGATATCTTCATTGCCACACTGTGGCATGCAGGATCTTTAGCTGTGGCATGAGGGATCTACTTCCCTGACAAGGGATTGAACCCGGGCCCCCTTGTCCAGTGGCGAAGGAAGCACATAGCCTTCACCACTGGACCACCTGAGAAGTCTCATATGCCTCAATTCCTGTTAGCCCTAATCCACATGGGCTGTCAGAGGCAAGGCAGGTGTAAAGAAATACATTGATTTGTAAAGAGACCACAAAAAAGTAGAGTTTGTTTGTTCAATTGGAAAACAAATAGGTAGAAAGAAGCCTGGCCTTTGAAAGGTACTGGTATCAGCCAAGAATTTGACTGGAGGAAGTCACAGGAATAGAAGCAGAGCTTCGAAAGCTGGCAGCAAACTGCAGACGACAGTGGATGCTCAGGGCAAGGCAATCCCACTCTGAGGCTACTCTGTGGCCCCAAGTAAGTGTGGGGTCCCACCTGGACCTTATTTCCCCATCTCTGCCTGGAAGAGCTGACTCTTTGGAAAAGACCCTGATGCTGGGAAAGACTGACAGCAGGAGGAGAAAGAGATGACAGAGGATGAGATGGTTGGATGGCCCCACCCACTCAATGGACATGAGTTTGAGCAAGCTCTGGGAGATGGTAAAGGACAGGGAAGGCTGGCATGCTGCGGTCCACAGGGTTACAAGGAGTTGGACACGACTGAGCAACTGAACACCCACGACCTGGAAGGCCTCAGGGGCAAAAGCATCATCCTGAGGAGAAGAGTAAACCCCTCCCTGCACCTGCCATGAGCCGAGCT
This sequence comes from Bos indicus, assembly GCF_029378745.1. NCBI lineage: Eukaryota > Metazoa > Chordata > Mammalia > Artiodactyla > Bovidae > Bos > Bos indicus. The sequence goes on from NC_091778.1 coordinate 21,776,675, forward strand.
GAGCTGTTAACAGGCTGTGGCATTCCTGTGGGCAGATGGCCCATCAAGCTCCCAGGTATCAAGAGCTTCTCAGCCTGTCAGAGACAGATAATGATGTGACACTGTTCTGAGTGACTTGTATTGATTCATTCATCCTCAAAACAGCCTTATGAGGAGAGTACTATTATTCTTATTTTACAGATGAGGGAAATGAGGCACAGAGAAATTAATTTGCCCAGGGTCACCCAGTGAGGCTTCCCTCGTGGCTCAACAGTAAAGAATCTGGCTGCAATGCAGGAGATGCAGGTTCAATCCCTGGGTTGGGAAGATTCCCTGGAGGGGGAAATGGCAGCCCACTCTACTACTCTTGCCTGGGAAATCCCATGGACAGAGGAGCCTGGGCTACGATTCATGAGGTCGTGAAGAGTCAGACATGACTGGGCACACGTGCCTAGTAAACATCAGGGCCAGGATTCAAAGCCAGGCAGTCGGCTCCAGAATCCATGATGTGCCCGGTACCAATGTGTTAACAACACACACAATCACATACAACTCTCGATTTGTGGGCCCTTCTGCCCACACTGCCCTCCCCCAAATAAGCTGAAAGCAGTTCTTGCAGCCAAAACCAGCCCTCCCAACCAACTTCAGATCTGCCAAGCATCTGTTCCTACAAAACAGTAAGAGCTGCAGTTTGGGGATTCTGAAGAGAAGGGATGGGGAGGGAGGAGGGGAAACTCTTTATAGCAGGGCCTCCTTCAGAGGCACAGAGAGAGACCTCAAAACCAGTGGTCTGAGGAAGACACAGGGGTTGGGTGGGGAACCTAGGGCCCTGATTAAAAAATCAGAAAACTGTGCCTTCTTCTGCCCCAGAAACCAAGTCCTCTGGTTTGAGGCCAGCCTTCCTCTGCACAGAGAAGGTGACGGCTGGTTAGAAGGACTCATGGCAAAAATGCTTTGGAAGGGTCTGGGTAAAAAGGACAACCCAGACTAAATTCTGCTGTGGGTGTGTGTGTGTGTGTGTGTGTGTGTGTACAAGCCATTTCCAAGCCAGGTGTCCCGTCACAGAACCTGATTCTTCTCCCCAAGTCAGGGCCAAGTAATGATGGGTGCAGGGAGGGGAACCGCCCTGCCCAGGCACACAGATGCCTGCCTGAGAGGCATGCGGGCAGGCTTCCATGGGCCTGGGCAGCATGGTTCACCTCCCATGATGCAGGGTGGGGGCATTTTCCCAAGCTAGGTGTTCAGGCTGGTGCCCCTCACCTTCTCCAAACCTAGCCTCATTCCTGCCTGCCACCCCCAACCTCACCTAGGTAAGAACCTCCTGTCACTGTCCAGAAATAATGAAGCCAGAATCAGGGTCACCGGAGACTGCCAGAGAAAACGGGGGCTCCGTCAGGCAAGGCCAAGCACGAAGGGGAATAAGGATGTTTGCTGGCCACTGGATTCCAGGAAGACAGCCCACAGCCACCCCCACCCCCCAGGCTCTTCAGGCGGGGCGCCCAGTCTGCCTCTCGCCTCTATTGATCTTGACGCACCGCCAAGTGAGTGGGGACTTGACCTCACCCTGTGCCCGTGTCCTTTAGGTAACCTAGGCCGCCTGCAGAAGAGGAAGCAAGGCTGCGGCAGGCCCAGTGCAGGCTGGATCCCCCGTGCCCGCGGTGCCAGGCACACAGGCTCCAGGGGGGAGAGAAGATGCCAGCCCACCCGGAGAGGAAATCTCTCACTGCCCCAAAGCTGGTGCCTCTTCAGGCAGCTCCACAACCAAACCAGCACACAGAGGAGGGAGCTGGGGGTGGGGAGGGGAGGACGCTGTCACCCACAGGAGGAACTAACGAGGGCATTGTATCAGACCCCTCCCATCGCCTTGTCCCTGGAAGGCTCCTCGGGACTCTCCAGACACTTTTGATGGGATGGGGCTGGGCGTGAAACCGGGTGTCACAGAGAGCCATGACCGTCTCGTGCTGCCTGACGAGTGCTGTCACTGCTTGGCCTCCGGCCCGCGCCACTCCGGGCTGAGATCTATCTTTTCGCAGATGTCTTCTATTCTAGAGAAAGTACAGGCTTCTTGATCCCAGGGATGATGTCATCAGCCTTTCTTCTCCCCAGAACCAACCCCCACCAGGGTAACGGGGCTCAGGTGCTCCTCAAGGTTTCCTGATGTCCCACCCTGACTGTCCCAGGCTCTGGGCGCTGGTACCCAGTCTTCCCTATAGCCTGGAGCCAGGTCCACCCATCCCCGGTCCACCTTGCTTCCAGCCCTGCTCTGCCCAGAGCCAGGGGCAGCCTCATAGTCCTGCTGACAGAGAAGGGAGCCCAGGAAGTGCCCTGTGAGAGACCCCCCTCCCTGTGGGTACACGCTTGCCCTAGCACTTGGCAGTGAGAGAAGCTGGTGGGGAAGGAAGGAAGTGAGTCAGCTCCTTGCAGAAATGGGAGTGGGAGGGAGGAGCCAGCAGAACTGAGATCAGAGGGCATAGGGGCTGGAAAGGTCACTAAGAAAGAATCAGACCCTGGAGGTGGCTGTGGGGCCTCTGCGAGGTGGCGGAAAGATGCAGATGACAAACTCAGCAGTGCTACCTCGCGCCAAGGCTGCTGGTCCCTAGAGGCCAGAGAACCAGGTCTGAGCAGATGCAGCCCCACCTGAGGATGGAATTCCAGGCGGCACCCTTCCTGATGCATGCACCGACTGGAGGAAGTGAGGGCTTGGAGGATAAGACCAGCCATGTTCTTGCCTTGCTGAGCAAGGTCTCTGGTCCCCAAGGCCTCCCACCGCTTTTCCAGGAGCCCGGCTGCCCCCTCGCTGGGTCCCCCTTGCATCTCCCAGAGAGGATGGGAATCGAGTCCGGGCCCCAAGAGCAGAGGAGTTGGGGCTGTCCCACCTCTGCCCCCGCCCCACCCATCTCTCCGGTAGCCCCTGCCCACGGGGGAGCTGTCCCCAGGCTCCAGCTGGAATCTGTCACCCTGACTGGGAAAAATCCTTGCTGTGAACATTCCCAGCCTGCCAACATTCCAGCACTCAGGCAGCCCAGGGAAAGCAGAAGGGAAGAGGGCGCCCTGTGCCCTGGCCGGGCCACGCTCCACCCCCTCAGAGACCTGCAGCCAGTAAAACAGGCACATTCCTCCCAGGTCCCCTGGGCCGGACACTGTGTGACCCCAGGTGACCCCAAATCTGCTTCTCACCCGCGCTCGGTGCCTCCTTGGGCAGGCTGTCCCAGCGGCCCTCCTCCCAGAGCCCCTTCCCAGGCTCCAGTTCCTGGCTGCCTAGTCCCATCTCGCCTCCACTCCTGTGAGGGACGCTGAGCATCTGAGCACAGAACCAAGAGTCCTAACACACTGCAGCTGAGTCACGGAGGACGGCCAGCGGGGAGGGTTCTAGGAAACACAGACTGAGCTGAACAAGGGAACCAGTTTCTTACTCGAGAACCACCTTCTTTCCTTCAACAAAATATCCACCCCTCTCAAGTGCTCCAGCAGGGCAGACATGAGAAGAGAACAAATTCATTACAATCCTGATGAAGGAGAAGAAGGGGGCTGTAGACCTGATGTGGTCTGAGAGAGGACCAGGGAAGGTTTCCCTGGGGAAATGATGGTCAAACCGGGCCCCCGTGTATGTATAAATATACGGGGGTGGACGGGAAAAAGCATTACAGACAAAAGAAACAGCAGGCACTGGATGGCAGAAGCCAGCGGGAACGCTGAGTTGCACGCCTGCCACCTGCCAGGCACTGTGCCAGGCCGCAGTCCTTGCCTTTGTCCCACGGGGCACACTAGAAAATGACACGCTCACTCCTGTATAAAATAAGAGGACCTGCTCCTGGTCAGAGGCGACATTCTGGGATCTTGCTACCCTAAGGGCTACAGAGGTCAGTACCAGCATGTCAGTGAGAGCCAAAAAGGTGAGGGGGCAATGTGCCTGGCTTCCGGAATCTAGCAGGGGAAGATGTATAAGGGGCAAATGAACACCCCTCCCCCACTCCAGGGTTCCAAACCTGAAGGCTGCCAAGACACTTCTCTTCCCATGGCTTCCCTCAGGCACCTTTCCAGTACCTCTCCCAGCTCCCACAAGGTTAAATCCCAGGACTTCCCCAGTGGTCCGGTGGTTAAGACTTCACCTTCCAATGCAGGGGGCATGGGTTCGACCCCTGGTCGGGAAGCTAAGACCCCACACACGTCAGTGCCCACAAACCAAAACATAAGACAGAAGCAATATTGTAGCAAACACAATAAAGACTTTTAAAATGGTCCACATCAGGAAAAAAAAAAAAATATTGAATCCTGCCTGCTGCCCCTTGGGCTCGCTTCCTCAGGTGGATTCTCCAGAGAGGCTGAGAGCAACGGTCACATCCTTCTGTAGCATCCACACAGCATGAGTGGCCAGTCATCCCCCTGGAGCCCCCTTTCCTTCTGGAGAAGAGGCTTCTAGGGACCTGGGAGCAGGAATCAGAAGGCCCAGGCCTGGGCTGGGCAGTGGATGTATAAGGATACCCAGAGACTGCCTTCCTCTACCTTATGTAGATGTATGGATGTATACATGGATATATGGATACACAGGGCTTCCCTGGTGGCTCAGACAGTAAAGAATCTGCCTGCAATGCAGGAGACCTGGGGTTTCATCCCTGGGTTGGGAAGATCCCCTGGAGAAGATCCCCTGGGTTGGGAAGATCCCCAGAAGAATACTGGAATGGCTACCCACTCCAGTATTCTTGCCTGGAGAATTCCATGGACAGAGGAGTGTGGCAGGCTGCATACAGTCCATAAAGTCGCAGAGAGTCAGACGTGACTGAGCGACTAACACATACATACGCATGTGGATAAACAGCTCTCCTATGCAGAGTGAAGGGCCAGGAGGTGTACCCTGAGTTGAAATCCTGACCAGGGACTTAGTAGCCATGTAACCGTAGGCAACTTACCTAACCTGAACCTCTCTGTAATCCAGTTTCCTCATCTGCAAAACAGAGATCATTATAGTACCTACTTCAAAGGGTTGCTGGGAAAATGTACTGAGTTCATATGTGGAAGACATCTAGAACAGCCTCTAACAGAAGCGGAGTGAACACTAACCATGATCTTCAATCTCGCTACTATTTTTCCTGCCCTTCCCTCAAAGCATTTCTATTCGGACTAAATCTTTACCAGATCAATTAAATACCACCTAGGGAGCCTGTGTGAGCTACACACTGTACTGGGTGCCACACAGAAGGCCAGGTGGACCCCTGACATTCTTTCCTGCCACAGAGTTTGTGCAGAGTGGCTGGGTGAACCAGGCCGGGGCAGAACGCCATGCCCTGATTCTGAGGAACATATGGCAGGAGGTGAAGGGAGCCAGAGCAGTGACCCAGGTCTAAGGAAATAGTTTCCCAACCCAACTAGAGCCAATGACTGAAAAAATAAGCTTTGCTAACACTGTCCCCTGTATTTAACAGAACAGAAGCTGCTGCCAAACACCACATGGGACTCGAGGGTTGGCTGGGGGCCCCCCAAACGGCACAGCAAGGGGTGGGGGACCATGATGACTCCACTCCTTGGCAGTGCCTGTCTGGCGTAGTGGGTGCCCAGGGTGCTGCGGAGGCCTGGGGCACATTCATACCCGCTGCCCAGACGGACAAAGGAGGCGCCAGGCAACCTGCCCAGGCAGCAGGGGAGCCCCCACACCAACGGGTCACCAATCCCCACCCCCACAACGCTGCTCCCCACCCCAGGCTCCAGTGAGGAGAATCCAGCAGCTCAGGGTAGGGGGGCAGCGGGAGCCCTGCTGGCAGGCAGAACGCGTGCTTGTGGTTTCTGGGAAATGCTGTAGAGATTTGCAGCATTTTTAAAATACTTGTGTTCCCACCCGCCACACACACACACACCCCCCCCTTCACCCCACTCCTCACCCACCTCCCCCCGTCTGGGTGTTTGCATATCTGGTATTTTCCAGAACCATTTCAATATAAATAAAAGAGATCAGAAGGGAGAGGAGGCCAAGGTGGTCTGGGGGATCAGGGTGGGCCGGAGGGGTGCTGGCCAGTGCCGGAAGGGGCTGGAACAGCCTACCTCCATCAAGGCCCTGCCCCTGCATTAGGGCTCCAAGCTGTGCCTGCGAAAACAACCAGTGACCATGACATGTACCCACACCCAGGCCAATGCGGCCTGGGCACTGTGCCCACCACCCACGGGCTGGGTGGCCAGGGCACTCTGGGGCTGTCGTTCGTCTAGCATCTCCCTGGGGAAAAGGCAGACCGGACCTCTGAAGACAGAAGGGAGACCTAGCAGAATGGAAGTGACCTAGTTCACCACACTATTCTGCTGGTCCCAGGCGCCCCGCTAATCCAGGACAACCCCCCAAAATGCTCCCCAAAAGACCTTTCGCTCACCAGGTCATACATCCTTGAACCTACCCACCTGCCTTTCATATATCCAAAAGGACATAGTTTGGGTTCCACCCTGAGCCCCCAAACCAGGCTCTCCCATGGTGAGACTCTGATTCCAGAAACTTTGGCATAAAATGAAGTGACAATGTCCTGGAGTAGCAGTAGGAACAGGGCATTCTAGAACACTGAACTCAGGCAGTACCCCACCACCCCACCACCAGCAGAATCCCCTGGGAAAGCCTGTTGCCCAGAAGCCAGCCTGGCAGACCAGGAAGCAGCAGTTTCAAGTCTCCCCTTGGAATCTTTTGGGCCCCACTCGTGACAGTACCCAGGGGTCCTGGGGACCAGGAAGAGGAGGCTCACACCGTTTCTTCCCAGGGCCTCCATTATAGCCTTCTCCCAAATGCAGACAACCCTGCCTGGCCAGTCTCCTGCAAGGCCATTGGGGAACACGCCTGCAGGTCAGAAAAGCCTGGCTCTAAAATGCTGGAAAAAGCAAGAGAGCATCCCAGTGTCCCACCTCTCCCACCAGTGGGCTGTCTTTAAGAACAGAGCTTCAGAGAAAGAGTTTGGACAAAAGTGTTAGGAGTCCTATTGGAAAGAAAACCTTACCAGGGGCAAGAATGGAAAAGCACTAGAATGGACTGATTAACACAGGTAGCATGTGTGTGTGGGCTCAGTCATGTCCGACTCTTTGAGACCCGATGGACTGTAGCCCGCCAGGCTCCTTTGTCCATGGGGAGAATTCTCCAGGCAAGAATACTGGAGTGGGTTGCCATGCCCTCCTCCAGGGCATCTTCCCAACCCAGGGATCCAACCCAGGTCTCTCACACTGCAGGCAGATTCCTTACCGTCTGAGCCACCAGGGAAGCCCATGAATACTGGAATGGGTAGCCTATCCCTTCTCCAGGGGAACTTCCCAACCCAGGAATTGAACTGGGGTCTCTTGCATTGCAGGCAGATTCTTTAGCAGCTGAGCTACTAGGGAAGCCCCTCATTAACACCGAGGCTGTAAAACTGCCTCCCATGGATGGTATTAGAGACTGGGCAGAGGGAAGGGAACTAATCTCCCTGAGCGTTTACTACTGCTAAAGTCTAATAAGTGACATCATCTGATACACAAACATGTTTATCTTCAATAAAGGCCCACAGAGCGTGGTGTGCAGAATAAAAAACAAGTTTCCCTTTAGCACCAGTCTTATTCTCCTTCTCAGAGAAAACTGTAGTTAGTTGGGTGTGAATACTTCTCTGAGTTTGAGTCTTCTCAAATTCTGGGAGGAAAGAATAGAGCCTGTTAAGGCAATGGCACCCCACTCCAGTACTCTTGCCTGGAAAATCCCATGGATGGAGGAGCCTGGTAGGCTGCAGTCCACGGGGTCGCTAAAAGTCGGACACGACTAAGCGACTTTACTTTCACTTTTCACTTTCCTGCATTGGAGAAGGAAATGGCAACCCACTGCAGTGTTCTTGCCTGGAGAATCACAGGGACGGGGGAGCCTGGTAAGCTGCCGTCTATGGGGTCGCACAGAGTCGAACACGACTGAAGTGACTTAGCATTAGCATTAGAGTGGTCATGGCTCACTTTGCCTGGGAGGCCTCTCCTAATTGTCACCCCTTCTCCTGTGGCAGGACTGGCCATTTCCTCCTCCTCACCCCATTGCATAGCTGTTCAGACCTGTGATAGCAGTTATAGTACCTGTTATAGTACCTGGTTGCATTTCTTTACTTAGGTCTATGCAGACACGACTGAGCGACTTCACTTCACTTCACTTCATGCTTCCTCAAGGAAAGATTGCATTTTATTTCTTTAATCTCCCTAAGCCTGGTATAGTGCTAGTCCCTAAGCAGATTCATTAAATGTTTAAGGGAGGGACTTCCCTGGCAGTCGGATGGTTAAGAGTCCACCTTCCAATGCAGGGGGCCCAGGTTCCATCCCTGGTTAGGGAATCAGATCCCACATGCTGCAACTGATCAGGGGTCCAGATCCTGCATGCTGCAACTAAGACCTAGCACAGCCAAGCAAATTTTTTTTTAAAAAAAGCTTAAAGGAGTAAGTAAACTAAAGCTCACAAAAGCTTGGTAACTTTAGGAAAACGCAAACACAGGTCTTTCTGGCTACAAAGTCCATGCTGTTTACATTATAAATGCTATCTTCCAGATTCTCCTGAGTGTGGAGGTGGTTTTAGATGGACACGATGACCTCTTTAGGAAACTTATATCCCTACAGCCTTTGAGTACAAACCCTAAGTTCCAACAGAAGAGACTGGACTACAGATCTCAGGCAAATGCCCGACAGCTTGAGAGGGTTCAGGAAACCAGCCTTGGATGGGAGGGAGTGATAAGTGATACACCTTCCTTAAAGCACCAACCTCTCCCCTCCTACCACATCCTCGAAAGCTCAGGGGACCAGTGCTTTCTAGGTATGGCTCCCATGCAGGCCAGCTCCTCTGGCTCTTGGTGGCAGGGGGACAAATGCATTGGGCAGGGTTTAGCCAGGTGGGCTTTTCTGAGCTCAGTAGAAACACCCTCCATTTCTCAGACACCATATTTGTCCCCTGTGAAGGCCCAATGAGAATATGAACAGAAAAGATCGGCTCTCCCCTCTCTCAGGTCCTAGTCCATAACAGGCTTTCCCCCCTTCTTATAGAGTATTGACTTGCCCACACAGACTCATGGACCTGGAGGAAGGAATTCTGAACCAACTAGGGTTTTAAGATCCTCATCATTACCAGAACCTCCTCCAATTTCACCGACTCAAGGATCTCTTTGCCTTTAGAAAACTTTAGTAACTGATCCCCAAACAGACATCCTAAAACATATTCCCTGAGGAGCTGAAGAAAGGACTTAGCCTCTTCCCCTAACTCTGGCATCACACTTGACCCCTCCTCTCTTCCTTCTCCCACACCAGCCAATCAACAAGACTACAGGGCACCCCTAAGTTCATAAGAGCACTATTTACAATGGCCAAGACAAGGAAGCAACCTAAATGTCCATGGACAGATGAACTGATAAAGAAAATGTGATATATATATATATATATATTTATATTTATACACACATACATACACACACATAATGGAATACTACTCAGCTATAAAAAAAAGAATGAAATAATGCCATTTGCAGCAACATGAATAAACAGAGATATTATCATACTAAGGGAAGTAAGTCAGAGAAAGACAAATATCCTAGGACATCACTTAAATGTGGAGTCTAAAAATTTGATATAAATAAACTTATTTACAGAAGAGAAACAGACTCACAGACATAGAAAACAAACTTATGATTACCAAAGGAGAAAGCAGGAGGTGGAACAGATGCATTAGGAGCTTGGGATTAACAAATACAAATACCAATAAAATAGATAAGCAACAAGGTCCTACTGTATAGCACAAGGAACAATATTCAATATTTTGTAATGAACTATAGTGGAAAAGAATCTGAAAAAAAATATAAATATATATACACACACACACGCATAACTGAATCACTTTGCTGAACACCAAAAACTAACACAACATTGTATATCAACTATAATTTTTAAAAATTTTTAAAATAAAAACAAATAAAAAAAGACAACAGAGCCTACTTCAGTTGCTCCTGTCGGATATGTCTCTCCATCTGCACTGCTTCTACCAGAATTCAGGCCTCCGTCCATCTTAACTGAGATACTACAGCTCCCTCACTAGTCTCCCCACAGCTATCCTTGCTTGAGCTGAAAGCATTCTCCATAAGCAGCCAGAGAGGTTTTTCAAAAACCTGTTCCCATCACTCCCTAATTAAATCGCTTCACTGCCTTTAGGTTAAAGTTCGCATTCCCTAGATGACTCACAAGGGCCTCAATGACCTGCTTCCTGCTCGCCTCTCCTGCTGCTCCTCTCAATACTGTCCCCACACAATCCCCCAGTCTTATTCCCCAGATGTGTCATTCTCTCCAGTCTCCAGACCTCGCCATGTGTCTTACTGCCTTCCTCTTCCTCCTCTTGTCTCCCCTACACTCATCTTCCTCCCAGATATTGGTTCTCTCTCATTCCTTCCCAAGGCTGTGCTAGAAGTCCCTCTTCTGTGCTCCCCAGGACCATGTCCTGGCCTCTGTCATTGAGCTCCTCAAATGGCACCGTCTTTGTCTGCTGCTTGAGCATCTCTCCCACCAGACTGTGAGCTCCTTGGGGCTGGGGTTATGTGCTATTCAGTGCTGGACCCCAGGACCGAGCACACAGGAAGTGCTCAACAAATGTTTGTTTCATAGGCAGGTGAGTGGAAGAAAAGACACAAGAGCTGCTTCTCCCGGGCCAGCTAAGTGATTCCTATGAGGTCCCAAGTCCTGCCGGAGCTCACCCCTGCTCCCAGTGGAACCCTGTTGAGCAGCCACAGGAACACACGAAGGAGGTGTGAACCGAGCATTCTGGACACACACCATGTGAGAAGGAAACCCACGGGGCTGTGTCTCCCTGGGGTCCTCTGAAGAGGTTGCGGAGAAAAGGCCCCATGGCCCCCATCTGTGTGCAGAGAGGGAACAGATGTCTAGCCAGCTCCCTCAGAGCTCCCTGGGGACAGGCGACGTGTGGACACAGTTGATGGATGGCCTGATGGGCAGGGTGACCGCCAGGAGCTGTCCCTGTGGGGCTGGAGTTGTCAGGGTTCCCCGCCCAGGAGCCTGGAGGAGGCGGGAAGACTCTTTTCTTGGCATGGAACTGGGATTAGAATCGCTGCCAAGAAAAGAAGCAGGAGTAGGAGTGGGAGGAAGAGGAGGAGATAAAGGACGAGAGTCCCAGAAGAGGCTGCAACACTCCTCCACCAGCCCCGGGGGGCCGTCCCAGGACACTGGAATGCCGGGCTCGCTCTGCTTCTCTCTGCTGTGGCCCGAGTCCCCACCACCTACCCAGGTAGGAAAAGATGCAGAGGCTACTCTGAACCTGTCAGAGGGCTCTAGGAGACTCCTGACGATGGGGCTTTCTACTGCCTCCCATGCCTGATCCCCCAGGTGGAGGGAGACGTCCTCTGGGCATCAGCTGGGTTTGCCCCACAGGGGCGAGAGCAACCCGGCCTTTCAGGGGTACCTGCTGTACTGCAGGATCCACCAGGGCCTCGACAGCTGAGCCATCCAATTCCCCAGGGAGGAGGCAGCAGCAGCTAGCTGGGAAGGGAGAGTGGCTGGGAAATGTGAGATGCCAGGATGATCCATGTGCTCTAAGGACAAAACTGAACAGCATCTGGGATGCCAGGCCCAGGGCCCCTCAGAGGCCTGTGCTGTGGTTCAGCAGGGAGCTGGCAACAATCTCCCAGAGGGGATTCATTCTTAAAGAGGAAGAAAATTCCATCTGTTAAAAGCAATATTACCCTGGTAGAAAGCAGAGAGACCCGTGGTATGATCATGGTATGATCTCTGGCTCTGAAATAAAGCCTACTCCCTCTAGGCCGTGGTTCCCTGAGTTCAGTCTAGTCTGATGGCTAACACACAGTAGGTGCTTGATGGGTGTTTCTGGAATAAATGAGTCCCAGTCCTACCCTGGATTCCATGACAGGCTCCCTCCCCCTCACAACCCTTTCCTGACTAGCAGAGCATCCTGACCCCACCAGCCCCAGGGTAGAGGAAGGTCGGAGACCTGACTCCAGTGCTTCCTGCCAGAGCCTAACCCTGCTGCTCCCAGGCCCTCCAGGCCCAAGATGCTGCCAGACTGAACAGCCAACCGAGTGTCCACTTCCCCTCCCTGGGAGAAAGCTAGGATGGGGACTCTGCCTGCTTCCTTAGCATTTCCTCCCACTTTTGACTTTGACACATCTGGCCGGTCACTTAGTGCTGAAAGGTCCCGGCCAGGCTATGCAGTGGTCAGGCTGCAGGGACCAGATCCAGACAATCCTAAAACCCACAGGCAGGAGAAAGGGAGGGCTAGAGCCAACTTATCCCTCATGGATTGTCTCTAGGCAGAACATTCCAAACTGATATGTAGCCACCCTATCAAAAGTCCCCTGGGGTTAGAGATATCCATTCCCCTAGAGACCTGCTCACACATCTAATCTCAGTGTCTTCTGCTCCTATGTCACCCCTTCCATGGCTGTTTTGTGTGGGCTGGATATGAGTTGAGATCTCAGGGACAGTCAGGTCATACTATCTCTGTAGGCTAGATCCCTGTTACCTTTCCAGGGCTGTGCTTTTCTTCTTCCAGGAGATAATAAAGACTGTTGGAGCCCAAGTGATCTTTATAAATCAGATCCAGTCACTCCCCTGCTGAAAATCCTACAATGGTACCATTTCACTGGACTAAAATCTAAACTCCTACCATTATTTACAAGGTCCTCCATGATCTGGCCCCTGCTTATCTCTGCAACCTTACCTGGTGTTCAGCTCCTCAGTTGCTCAGGGGTAAAAGGAGGCCTACAGTCATCTCCCCAAGAGCTATACTAAAGCAGCCACACATTACAGATGTCCCATGTGAGACCTGATTTAAAATAATTTCTTTTTTTCACCTCCAATACATAAAAAATGGAAATCCTATATTTTAGTTCAATACCTGTCTGGACTAGTAGTAGTCCAGAGTGTCTCTCATAGCTGGAAGTGGCACATGTTAGCTTTCTCAGTGCCTCAATTTAGGGCTCAGGACATACAAGCCCACGCAGGTATCACACATTCTGTATTGCAGTGTATCACATCTGCTGGGGTCACTTCTCCCCACAGGCCAGATAAGTTGTCCCAGAGCCCAAGGAGTGGATCGCATCACCCCTCGCACTTGCTAGGCTCTAATGATAGCTATTGGGTACCCCAACCAAACTCCCAGGTACAAACACCAGAGAGGCCAGCATACCCAGTCCCCGCTCACCCCCGGCTGCCCAGGCAAACACTCACATGGGCTGGCTCCCTGCGGAGTCCCTCCACGCTCCGCAGCCAGCTCTGGCTGAGCTCGCTGAGCTCTGGGATAGGCTGCACCTTGAGCCGCACGCTGTCCCCAGACTGCCGGATCATCTCCACAATCTCATCCCTGGACTTGTTCTCCACCTTGAGTCCATTGATCTCCACCAGACGGTCACCGGGCACCAGCCCCAGGGCCAGGTCCTTGGTGCCCGCGCCGGGCTCCGCAAAATGAACCACCCGCCGGTAGACCTGGCCTTCGGGCCCCCGATCCAGCATGGTGGTGCGCCGCAGGGAGAAGCCGAAGTCCCCGGTGGGCCTTCGCAGCAGTTCTAGTTCCCGGAGGGCAGGGGGTGGTGGGGGCAGCACCGGGGGCAAACGCAGGTCAGCCGGAAACCTCTTGGTCACCAGCTCCGGGGCTCGGGACCGAGGTCCTGATCGAGGGATACTCAGGCCGGGATGCTGCGTCAGTTGTCCCTCCAGGGTCCTCACCTCCACCTGCGGAGATGGGGCGGCAGAGTGCTCTGAGGGGGTGGAGGTTTCCGACGTGCTCTCGTCCCGGCTACGCTGGGAGAAGGAGAAGCGCTTGGCGATCATTTGCGAGTTCTGCTTGGCCAGGGAGCCGAACTTGGCCGCCCGCTGCAGCACCGAACCCCGCCCGCCGCCTTCCTCGCCCTTGAGGTCATCGCTGGAGCTGGCTGTGCTCAGGTGGCCCGAGTCCAGGACGACGCTGCCCCTGTTGCTGTCTGAGTCGATGTCCGTCAGGTGCAGGTCCGAGCCGCTGGCCACCTTGATGGGGATGGGGTTGGAGATCTCCAGGCGCGTCCTGGAGTCGCGCTTGGAGGAGCGGTTCAGGTTGAAGAAGCCGCGACGCAGGCTCATCTCTTCCAGGCTCCGCAGCTCCGCCGCCGACATCCGCTCCTTCTTCTCCTTCTTTTCCTTCTTCTCCTTCCGCCCGCCATCTTTGTCCTTGTCTTTCTTCATGAGGTTAAACATGGTGGGGGCGCTGTTTCCAGGGGTGGCACCCCCAGAGGATTACAGGTGCTTAGTACAGGGCCCTTGTGCCCCGCCCTTGCCGCTGCAGACAGAAACAGAGAGAGGTTATTCCAGCAGAGCCCAGACATGGCCAACCAATGAGCACAACTGCCCCTCACCGAGTGCCAGCTACGTGCCAGGGGCTCTGTCTCACCCAATACTGTCTCGAGGTGACCCTCATAACACTGCTATGGGTGTTCTTGTTATTGTTGTTCAGTCGCTAGGTCGTATCCAACTCTTTGCGACCCTCACGGACTGCAGCACACCAGGCTTCCATGTCCTTCACTATCTCTGAGTTTGCTCCAACTCATATCCATTGAGTTGGTGATGCCATGGATAGGTCTATCATTACTCCCATTTTACAAATAAGGAAACGATACAAGTTTGTAAAAGCCCAGACTTCAAAATCTTATCATTTCCTGTAATCCCTGATAGACCCACGCTTAGGTGTACACAGCATGGCATCTGGGAGCTCTAACCTCCTAGTTAAGAGGATGCTGTTGGGGCTTCCCTGGTGGCTCAGTGGTAAAGAATCCGCCTGCCAATGTAGGAGACACAGGTTCAATCCCTGGTCCAGGAAGATCCCACATGCCACGTGGAGTAACTTAGCCCATGCACCACAACTATTGAGCCTGTACTGTAGACCCTGGCAGCTGCAACTGCTGAGCCCATGTGCCACAGCTACAAAGCCCAGGGGCCCTAGAGCGGGCACACCCTAGAGCCCGGATCCCCGACAAGAGAAGCCACCACAATGAGAAGCCTGAGCACCACAACTAGAGAGTAAGCCCCCACTCGCCTCAAGTAGATAAAAGCCCATGCAGCAATGAAGACCCAGCATAGCCAAAAATAAGTCAGTAAATAAAAGTATTTTTTTAAAAAAAGGATGCCATCAAGCCAACCTGGGACCTAACTTAAGATTCAAACACAAAGGAACAAGGCAAGTGACCTTCCACAGCCACTGTCCATTAAGGCACCAGACATCACATGCTCCTGGGCTCGTTCCTAAACCTGCTACCCCTGAAGCAGCAGCCTGAGCCACCGCTGGACAGATCTCAAAGAACCAACACTTATTTAATGACTGCCACTCACCAGGCATAATGCCAGGCCCTTTACACTATCTCATTTGAACCTCACAGCATCCCTGCAAGGTAGGTATCATTATCTCTACTTTGCAAATGAGAAAACGGGGCTCCGAAAATTAAGTATATGTTAGTTGTCACACAGCTAGTAGGTGGCAACTGCAGGATTCAATGGCAAATGTTGTTTTCTTTCTAGGGCCTGGGCGCCCACAGTGAAGCAGGGAGGGAAGTAAGGGGGAAGTTCCAGACTGAACAGAAGACAGACAGCTGCAAGGTGGGGGTGGGGTGGGGTCTGCTGGATAAACAGGATCCTGAAAAACTCACATCCTTTTCCCCAGACCGACACCTAAATATAGCCTTGGGAAGTAAGTTGTGGCAGCCAGAGAGAAAAACCTAGCTCCAGAGCTCTAGTGTTTATGAGACCAACCTCCTCCCATCCCCAAGCACACTCAACTGGGGACAGGACCAGAGAAAAACCTGGTGGGGGTGGAGTTGAGAGAGGTTTCCTAGTTCTAACCAGCAGGGAACAAGAAGTAGGCCATACCGCCTAATTAGAAATTAAATGTAATTTTTTCTCTCTCTGTGAAAGCTTCCTGTTCTGAGTTCTAGACCCAAGACCTGCAAGCTTACTCTTTACAGCAGTGAGCTCTGGCCAAGCCCTGGAGAGGCCCTTCCTCCCAGTGCACCCCATCCTCACAACCAAGAGGGTCTTCCGGGCTCCCCATTCTACTGAGGATTCCCAACCCAGGTACAGTGCCTAGGAAGGCTTCAAGGGCCAGGAATGCCCAAGGGCCCTGGGGTGCTGGTTGATTGTTTCTGCTCCACCCAGCGCCCTGACCCATGTGGCTCCTGAGAGATCATTGTATCTTTTCTAGAGCAGCACTGTCCACAAGAAATATAATTCAAATCATATATGGAGTTGTAAATTTTCTAGCAGCCACATTAAAAAAAAAAAAGGTAAAAGGAAATGGGTAAAATTAACACTACCGTTTATTTAATGTAAATATATCCAAAATATTGTCATCTCAACATGTTATTTATATAAAAATATTGAGATATTTTACATTCTCTTTTCCATATTAAGTCTTCAAAATCCAGTGTGTGTTTAGCATTTAGAGCATGTCTCGATTCAGACAAACCACATTTCAAGTACAGTAAGTCCCCTACATATGAACAAATTCTGTTTCAAGAGCATGTTTGTAAGTCCAGTTTGTTCACAGGTCCAACAAAGCCTAGGTACCCAACCAACACAATCGGCTGTATAGTACTGTACTGTAATAGGTTTATAATACTTTCCACTTAAATGATATGTAGATAAAAAAACACAAAAAATAAAGAAAACATGTTTACTCTTACAGTACTACGCCTGGAAAAGTATAGTAGTACAATGCAACCAACAGCTGGCATATAGGGGCTGGCACGCACATTTGTATCTTTGAAAGTTTGCAACGTGAAGGTTCTTAAGTAAGGGACTTACTGTATTTGACAATCTGATTTGTGGCTATCAGATTGGGCAGCACAAGCCTAGAGAATTCTTCTGTTGTAGAGCATATGCAAAGAGGTGGGAAATCTGGCCATCAGCTCTCTGTGGACCTAGCAGGTACCCTTCTCCCCCTCTGACCTCAGTTTCTACCTGATAAAACAAAGTTCCCTTTGAATTGTTTCGTTCTTACTGCTCCATGCATAGTACCTGGGGGTGGGAAGCCAGGAAATCAATCTAAGGGCCCAAGAAGTACAAATCCAGGAACAGCCCTGGCCAGCAGCTGCACCTGGACTGATACAGGGTGGCAGAGTGCCTGGATCAGGTATTGTCTCTTCAGGCCTCTATTTCAACATAGGGAGTCTTTCTCTCTCCTCCTGAATGCTGATGGGGGTGTGGACAGACCTACCATATATTAGGATGAAGGATCTCTGGCTGATCACTGCTCATCTTACCTCTCATCCATCACTACCTGCATGCTCTTAAAAGGCTAGCTTAGAAGATGGTTCCAGAGGGACCTGGGGGGGGAAATGGGGAAAGAAACCCACCCTGGGGACTTGGAGGGAACAAACCAGTATCTTAGCCCCAGTTCAACCACAGAGAACCCAACTGCCTCCAATGCTGTCCCACCAACACACCTTTTAGAGTCTCCAGTTCTCACTCTGCAGTCCTTACCCAATCCTGGCTCTTTGCTGGGGGCTAGGTATCTGATCGGTATCAATGGAAAACAGCCCCAGAATTCTAGAATCTTTGGGCTGTCTCGGCAAAAGCTTGTCCCTCACTGTCATTGCAGCCGGCAGAAGCCGCAGACGGTCACAGCAGCAGCACGGGGACGGTGCTGGCAGGAAATGTTAGAAGATCTGGTATCTAGGCCTGGATCTGCCAACAAATCACTGGGGGACCTTGAACCTGTCACTTTGCTCAAGGTTGGACGACATGATCTAGGTCTCTTCTAGGTCTAAAATTCCAAATATCTAAGTCTCCTGTGGACACAGGTTATTTATTAACTTTCTGCCAAAGTCACCCCTCTCTCATCCCAATCCTTGGGGCCTCTGGAAACTAGATCCATTTCAGCCCTTTCCTCATCACCCCCTGTCCTGCCACTGTTATCTGCACAGCTCACAAGGTCCCCCCTCCTCACTGTTGTCCCACCAATTGCCAGGCCTGGCTGTGGCCTGGATTCTCTCTTGTGCCCCACGTTTAGAGCTACTGGCAGCGTCCCCCTCCAGGGTCAGACCTGCAATACAGCTGCAGCTGTTTCTTATGTCTCAGAGCCTAGTTTGCCAGAGACCTGGGTTCTGTCAACTTCCTGTAGACCTTGGACTTTGCCACATCTCCTGTCCTCAAGTTCAAAGTCTCTGGTAGCAATGATATCATTACCTCCGGACTCCTTTCAGGCTGCAGTTTCTACCTACCTCCCCTTCATCTCTCACTCCCTCCAGTGATGATAACTTTTTTTGATCCACTTCTCTGCCTTTCACCCATCACCCTACTCCAGGAGGTCTTTCCTAATTTTAAGTGGAGGAAAGGTATGTATGCAAATTAGGATATGTACCTGAATCATCTTGACCGTGTGTGTGTGTGTGTGTGTGTGTGTGTGCGTGCGTGCACACGCTCAGTCACTCAGCCATGTCTGCCTCTTTGTGACCCCATGGACTGCAGCCTGCCAGGCTCCTCTGTCCATGAGATTTCTCAGGCAAGAATACTGGAATGAGTTGCCATTTCCTCCTCAGGGCGTGTTCCCAGCCTAGGGATCAAATCCACATCTCCTGCATTGGCAGGAAGGTTCTTTACCACCACACCATCTGGAAAGTTCCCCATGTCGACCCTACTATCCCCCAAATCTAAGCAGAATACCATTGACTCAATCAACTCAGCTGCTTTATCACATTAAGACATAAAGCATTTTGAAGACAAGGACCATTCAATTCAAATATGCACGTATCGGGCTTCCCTGGTGGTCCGGTGGTAAAGAATCCACCTGGCAGTAGAGGAGACACCAGTTTGATCTTTGATCTGGGAAGATCCCACATGCCATGGAACAACTAAGCCTGTGCTCCAGAGCCCAAGAGCCACAACTACTGAGCCCAAGTGCCACAACTACTGAAGCCCTGCACCCTAAAGTCCGTGCTCCACAACAAGAGAACTCAATAAGAAGCCTGGGCATCGCAACTAGAGAGTAGTCCCTGCTCGCCACAACTGGGGAAAGCCCAAGTGCACCAACAAAGACCAACACAGTCAAAAATAAATACATAAATAAAACTTAAAAAACAAATATGCATCAATTCAATGTACATGGTCACATGATGGAATACTGCTGCTGCTGCTAAGTCGCTTCAGTCGTGTCCGACTCTGTGCAACCCCACAGACGGCAGCCCACCAGGCTCCCCCGTCCCTGGGATTCTCCAGGCAAGAACACTACTCAGCAATAAAAAGGAAACAACTACTGATACACACAACAAGGATGAATCTCAAAAACATCTCTTGCTGCTGCTGCTAAGCCAGTACAGTTGTGTCTGACCCTGTGCAGCCCCATAGAACGGCAGCCCACCAGGCTTCCCTGTCCCTGGGATTCTCCATCTCTTAAGTGACTATAAAAGAAACCTTGAACTACTATTTGGTACTATTTATATGAACTTCTGGTATAGTCAAAGTAAACTATGGGGAAAAAAAATCAGAACAGTGGTTACCTCTGGGAAGCAAGGGTGGGTTGGGAGTGGGAATTGCCTGAGAAAGGGCATAAGGGGACTTTTGGGGGTGATGTTCATGTTACATATCTTGATAAGGACTAGGCTTAGGAAAGTTATGACCAACCTAGACATCATATTGAAAAGCAGAGACATTACTTTGTCAACAAAGGTCCGTCTAGTCAAGGCTATGGTTTTTCCAGTAGTCATGTGTGGATGTGAGAGTTGGACTGTGAAGAAAGCTGAGCACCGAAGAATTGATGCTTTTGAACTGTGGTGTTGGAGAAGACTCTTGAGAGTCCCTGGGGCTGCAAGGAGATCCAACCAGTCCATCCTAAAGGAGATCAGTCCTTGGTGTTCATTGGTAGGACTGATGTTGAAGCTGAAACTCAATACTTTGGCCACCTAATGCGAAGAGCTGACTCATTTGAAAAGACCCTGATGCTGGGAAAGATTGAGGGCAGGAGGAGAAGGGGACGACAGAGGATGAGATGGTTGGATGGCATCACCGACTCAATGGACATGGGTTTGGGTGAACTCCGGGAGCTGGTGATGGACAGGGAGGCCTGGCGTGCTGCGGTTCATGGGGTTGCAAAGAGTTGGACATGACTGAGTGACTGAATTGAACTAACAGATGTAACAGTTATCAAGAAAGATTGGTGCATTTCATTGGATGAAATACTCAAAAGACAAAAAGAATTATAAACAAATACTGAACTCTAGTTTATGATATGTATGCTAACGTTTTGGGGGAAGGTATATTTAGTGTCTGTTGTGTACTTTGAGATGCATCAAAAATGTAAGATGGAGGAATTCCCTGGTGATCCAGTAGCTAGGACTCAGCACTTTTACTGCAATGACCCAGGTTCAATTTCTGGTCAGAGAACTAAGATCCCACAAGCCACGCAGTGTGGCAAAAAAAAAAAAAAAGTAAATAAAGTTAAGATGGCTTAGGGCTGTATCAAGGGATAAAGATGTGGTAAACAGGAGAGTAAAGTGTTCACTGTGGCTTCCCAGGTGGCTTGGTGGTGAAGAATCCACCTGCCAATGCAGGAGACAAAGGAAACTCGGGTTCACTCCCTGGGTCAGGAAGATCCCCTGGAGGAGGCATGGCAACCCATTCCAGTATTCTTGCCTGGAGAATCCCATGAACAGAGGAGCCTGGTGGGCTACAGTCCATGGGGTTGCAAAGAGTCACACATGACTAAGCACATACACACACAAAGTGTTCACTGTAGAATCTAGAAGGTACTGTAAAACTCTAACTTTTAAAAATGTTTGCAGAGCTTTGTGATAAAATGTTGGGAAAATATATATATTTATCAAGCACCTTACCAAATACAGGGAGTATAAAGATAAATAAAATTCATGAAAGAATTTAGGCTTCGGGTATCAGGAAATAAAGCTGAGAACAAATTTGAGTTAATATTGAGGCAATTTGGGGCAAGTCACTTAAGGTAATGACTTAAGTCATTTTTTTTTAATGGAGATAATAGTACCTGCCATTTAAGCCATGGGAATTAAATGAAATATATATATATATATATATATATACCTTTCATAAAATGCCTAGCCCAGACTAAGCCCTCAAAAGTGGTACCCAATAGTAGCAGGGCACAGTCTTGCCATCTAAATGGGATGGTAGAGAGGGTGATGAAGTGCACAAATGACTATCAGCACCAGTATGACAAAGTAAGTCTAGACATAGAATCTTTTTTTTTTTTTTTTTTTTTTACTGTGATGTGAGACACACAGGATCATAGTTCTCCCACCAGGGATCCAACCTGTGCCCCCTACATTGGAAGCTCAGAGTCTTAACCGCCAAAATGCCAGGGAAATCCCTAGACAAGCAATCTTAATGCTGGACAGGACCTTTGTGTATGGAAAGTAAAGCCTAAAGAAGTGAAAGCAATCCAGTGAGAACAGGGCCAAGCTGGATCACACTGGCTCAAGTCCAGAGGCCCCATAAAACTACTGCCAAGATAAGGACAAGCAATTCATAGTTGCAGAAATATAAATGGCCAACAAACGTGAACAGGTATTCAGCCTCAATAATAATCACAGATGTATGAAGTAAAACAGAGATATATTGTGTTCACTTAGCAATTTAGTAAAAAGTACCAAGATTAATAACATCAATCAGAGGATGAGAAGCAGGGTGTCTCATACATGTTGAGAATATAAATTGATATAAGAAGGGCAGGTTTGTAGTATCTATGAAAATATTTAAAGATATATATTCTTTGACAGGGCAATTCCATTTATAGGACATTATAGATATATTCACACAATAAATGGGGTTAATCTTTGCAGAATTGTTTGTAATAGCAAAATTCTGTCGTTCTAAATATCCACCACTAGGGTAATAGCTATAATTATAGAACTAGACAGTTATTTAAAAGAATGATGTAGATTTGTGTATACTGACCTGGAAAGATTCTATACTCTCTTGTTTAATGAAAAAAAGAAAGCTGCCAGATAGTATATAATTTTTACTAAGAACTTTTAAGCTATGTATATGTGTGCATATATACACATGTGTATTATGTATAGTATTTCCACATGGATAGAAAAATGTATACTCTGGGAAAGAGACAAAGATTTTGGGAAAACCAAAGGAGACTTCTGTGTTTTGTCTATATTGTTTTAATTATTGATGGTGAGAATATTTAGCTGGTACGGGTACGTGTGTGCACACCTGCATGTGTTCACTTACGCCTAGGGCCTTTAGATAGTGGATTATGTATAAATTTCCTTCTTCATGCCCTTTATTTCCCACAGAAAGAAAATTTATATAAAATTCTATTTATATAAAATATATGTATTAAACTATAAATACATAATATATAAAATATTCATGACAAGCTTTTAAAAAAATAGCCTGGAAAGATCCATTACACAAATATATCCGTGATTTTCTCTGTGGAGTAGTGGCAAAGAGGGGTAACACTTGTAGACTTGCTACAGATGGAACCTTTTTTTAGCATGTTACTTTTGTGATTTTAAAGTTCAAAAGAGAAAAAAGGAAGGTTTGACAAAGTAGTAAGCAATCCATTTAGCGTTACCACTGTAAAGGGGTTTGCAAGGGCAAGTTCAAAGCTTGCTTTCTCATGCTTTGAAAAAAGTGACTTGAGGGACTTGGTTAAAATAGATCTCATTGCTGTCTTGTGGCTTTAAGTCGGGGACAGATTTAAATGGGTCACCCTGCAGCTGGCAAAGCAGAAACCCCAGGAAATGGAAACTATAACGTTAAAATCCCAAGACAGGGCGCCCAGACTTGGCTGCTGCGGGTGGATACTTAAAACGATCAGTCCCCCCATTCTCACCCCCCCAGCACGGCACTCATAAATAAATACAAAGGAAATACTTTCCCGAGAGAGCCGGCCTCTCTCGCTCGGCCTCTGACCTCCCCGAGCGGCAGTTTCCTAAGGCCCCGAGGCCTTGATGGGTAGCTAACCCGGCTCACCCGCCCGCACCGAGCAATCGCAGGAGTGGCCCGGGGTGGGGGGCTCCACTGGCACCTAGCCGGGCCCCAGGACAGCGCAGGGTGACGCCTGTCGCCGCCGCGGAGCCTCTTCCCGGCGGTGCTGCTGAGCCCCGCTGCGCCCCGTGACTCACGGCCGGGTCACACGGAGCTTATCTGGCTCCAGGTGTGCTCGCTCAGTCCGTCTGCACGCTTCTCACATGACATCAGCCGGCCCGCCCGCCCGCCCGCTCCCCGCCCAGCCCGCCACCGCGCGGGGAACCTCGGCCCTGGCACCTCCAGGCGGCCCGGTCCGGGGCAGCCGCGGCCCCGCGGCGCCTCCGCAGCGATACGGTCTCCCCTGGAACGCAACCATCCCGCAGGTCCCGGGAGAAACAAGTGCAGGAGCTACGCCAGCAGCCCCGCCAGGTCCCCCGCGGCTCTTCCAGGTGCGCCTCCTCGGCCCCACGCGGGGCCTGCCGCAGCCCGCAGGGCACTAACCTCAGCTGACATCCCCACACCCCACCTCCGGGGTGACCTTGAACCAGTCCCGTCCTCTCTCTAGACCTCAGCTAGTCCAACTCCAAAATCTCCAGGGGCCTGAGACTTCAGACATGGCCTTTGCCGAAGAGGTATTCCGTTCAACCACACACGGCAGGTTCGAATCCCGCTCTCCTGCTGACTGGCTGCATGACCAACAGCCCAGTTATCCGACATCTCTGAATACTAGAGAATAACAAAAACAATTCCTTGAGAGTGACTCTAAAGTACTTGACTGAGAGAAAGGGCCCTGGGCCCTATAAAATCGTCAGTCCACAATTTAAACTGCTGCCTGACTGTAAACTATTTGAAATGTCAAGGGAATGTGTATAATTTACAAGCCACACAATTCCTACCTCAAGGGAAAAGACAGGAAAGTGGGGGTGGGGGGTGGGGTTTTCAGGTCTGCTCCCCACCCTTCCCAATCCAGCTCCCACCACTGCACCAACTCACCCTCTAATTTAGGCTGCCTCAAAAAATGGTGAAGGGGGTGGGCGGGGAGGTGCAGTGAGCAGGCCATAAAGAACCCCAGGGCCTGATGCAAAGCAGAACTTAAAAGCTCCATCAAGCCCCCAACCCAAGTCGGGGGGAAGCCTGTTAATCATAGCACAGTGTGGGCTGGGCCCTCCGGTCCCCTCAAATGTTTAAACTACATGGGGCCAGAGCCCCTCGGCTTTACCCGCCACATCCAGGAGAGGCCTAGGACAAGGCCTGGGCCCCAGGGCCACCCACGGGACCCTGCTCACTCGGATGCTCTGGCTCCAGTCTGTGGTGTCCACTCCAGGTGAGGGAGGTCTGGCAGGGGACTGACCTCTGGTTGAGAAAGAGTCAGCACAGCCCTGCTGCCCTGGAGACCTGTGACACAGCAAGCCTGGATCAAGGCTTCCTGAGTTCCAACAACTCTCTGCTCCACCCAAGCCCGTTGGATTCTCCCTTTCACACAAGTCCCAGTTCTGCCCCTCCCAGTCCACCTTCAGATGTCTGCCTCTGGGGAGAAAACTGGAGTTTTCAGATTCACCTTTCTGAAGACACACGCACCCCTCAATGAGCAGCCACAAACTCATCCAATGAAGGGGGCTCCAGGCAACAGGCTGGCTGCCCCAACTGCCAGGCAGTGAGGTTAAGGGAGCAGGCAGGATTCAGGAAGGGCATATACACTTGAAGGCTTCTGAGGACAGCCTGGAGCATGAGAGGAAGCCCTCGGTCACATACCCTGGCACCTGAGCCAGGCCAAGAGACTATAAACAAACCAGATATTCAGAGCTGCCAGGCGCCAGGTCATTGATTGTTCAAAGCTCAAAGCTCCCACAGGAAGTGACCATCAACATTCCCCTCCTCCCTCACCCACCCTGCACTCTCACCTGTGACCCTTCTCATTCCCCTAAACCCCCCAACACAATAGTTTTCCCCACCATCTTCTTGGAATTGAGCCCCAGCTTCAATGTTCCTAACCCCAAATGGACAAGCACACCTCCACCCGAGGCTATATATAACCAACCAGTCATGTCCAGCAACCAGGAGGATATTTCCTGGAAAGTCTTCATCACAAAAGGACAAAGGGGAAGCTGGGGAGGTGGCAGGCCACTGACAAAGAGCCAGTGAGGTCTGTCCGGAAGCCAGAGACTTCAGGAGAGTAACTTTCAATATCCCCAAATAGAAAGCAACTTCTGAGCTAAGAGGGTGGAGAACAGGAGGCAAGGCAGAGCCCATTGCCATGACAACAGGATACCAACCTGCCCAAGAAAAGGGCTCCAGACCTGGCAAGCACCTGGAAAGGCAGCTTGACTATCTAGATTCAATGTCTTGCTAAGGTGATCTTGCTCTTAATCACCTGGACGACCTTTCGTCCTGACCAGCCTGACTGCAGTGCATACACACTCAGCTCATTTAACTCTTTATATGGGGGTTTTACTAGGCCTCCTCAGCCACCAGCATACCAGGCACTCCAAAAGACAAAATGAATCCATATAAATCATTGCCATAGTGAAGAGCGGAGCAAATGCGATTCCATAATTTGGGGGGAACCATCTGAAGGCAGGAAGACCTTAGGCAGGAGAGCTCCTCCTAGGAAGCATCCTCCCAGGCCTCCGTGCACAAACACAAACCACGAGGACACTGCCAAACACATGCCCCATTGGCCAAGTGACCAGGCAAAAGGAGCACCGCTTCAAAACCCAGCTGGCAGCCTTCCCCATCCTCCCCCTCCCTACTGGCAGCCTCTCCAACTAATCAGCAGGACACATGTGCCTTGCAACAGGGTGACACCCCCAGCCCCCAGTCCACCCCACCCCCAACAAAGCCCCAATATGCAGTGTGTCCCTGCAGGCCTTATCTCAGCCAGGAACAGCACCCACTCTTTACCAGGCTGGGTACCAGCAGCACCCAGCAGGACCCCCAGCAGGGCGGTGCGGCGTGCGGGGTTGGGGCGGCGGGGGGGGGGGGTGGGGGCGGGGGGCGCGATCTCGAACCTTACCACCTCCCCTTCCCATTGGTGAAGCAACTGGCATGACAGGTTCGCAGGGCGGGGCGTCGGGTCAGTCTCTCCCAGAGGCCTGGGGCAGGCGGGCCGACCTTCCCACACGTACCCCACCCCTTGGCAGGGAGAAGCGAGGTGAGCTGCCAGTTGCAGGGGGCAGCCTGCACGCCCTAATCCCCGCAGCCTACGGTTCACCGCCCCCACCCCCCCCGACCTCATCTTCTGTCCCAAGGAGAGGGGGCCCAGGCAAGCAGGGTCTCCATTGTTTTGCCAGCTGTCTGGCAGCTGCTCCTTTGAGAGGAGCCCGGTGTCGGCCTGGCAGTGAAAGGGTTGAAGGCCGCTGGGAGGGATAAAGGGCTCTTCCTCCGAACCTCGGTCCATCGGTTTGTCGAGGAGGGTGCCTGGGACTGGCCTCAAGAATTCTCCTTACACCCCCAGGCTGCAGCCTGCACCCCGCAGCTCGGGGCCACCTGGGCTCCCCCCAGCCCCGAACCCTCCCAAACTGAAGGCCACCCTGTCCGGCCTCCCAGCGCCGCTCGAGCAGGCAAAGGGGCGGGAGCTCGCCCTCCCGCCCCGCTCCGGATCGGCCCCGCGTCCCCGGCGCCGAGCTTCGCGGCGCGGCCAGGGACCAGAGCCGGGAGTCCGGGCCGCCGCTTCCAGGGGACAGGAGAGGAGGAGGAGGAGGAGGAGCCGGCGGGCCCCGCCGCCCGCCCGCCTTCCCGGCCCGAGCCCGCCCCGCCGCCCCTCCACCCCCACCCCGGGCCCGGCCGGTCACCGAGCGGTCGCCCCCGCCGCCCCGCACTCACCGGCCACTGGAGCCCGCCCGGCAGGGAGCAGGAGCGGAGACGCGGCATCCAGCGGCCCCGGCCCGGTCCGGGCAGGAGCGCAGCGCGGCGCAGCGCAGCGCCGCCCCCCGCGGCCGCGCGAGCCGAACCGAAAGGGAGCTCCCTGCTGGCGGCTCCGGGGATAAACGGTCGGCCTTCCTGGCAGCGCCTGGGCGCGCCTCCAGAGCGGGCCAGGCGGCACCCGGCACTGCCCTGGAGACCTCTGTGAGGGTCCCACAGGCCCTGCCTGGAGGTTCTGTGCACCGGGCAACCGAGGCTGCTGGGCGCGCTCAGGGCGGGCACTGGGGTCACGCTGAGTGTATAAAACAGGCCCTGTCCTAGGCGGGCGCCAGTGGACTATGCTGGCTGTGTCCAAGAGGGTGCCTTCCCGGGGCAGTGCTGTCCAGGTGAGTCTTGCGGGTCACATCTCCCCAGAGCAGCTCTGCAGAGGCAGACGCAGGATGATGCTGGAGGATGCCGTACGGCCCAGTCCAAAGCAGGGGCTGCCAAGGGGGTACTGGCAGGATGTACCCCCCAGATTCCTGGTGGGCTGGTTTGAGAGAGGCATGCTTCAGGTGGAGCTGTCTATGGGGTGAACCAAGACCCACCGGTGATAGCCATAAGTGGCTCGCACTCCCTAAAGGAGCCCAACAATACCAAAATTAACAGCTTCAGAAGCTCTTAGGAATGAGGTCTGCCCCTGGGTCCTCATGTCCTGTCAATATCAGGTGAGCTGCTCTACCCATTGAGAAGGAGTGTTAGACTCTCCCAAAGAGGCCAGAGGCATTTAGAGAACAGGTTTCCAAGAAAGGGCTTACGTCTTGAGCTGAGAGAGAGAGGTGGGTGCTTCTACAGGCGGTGTCCATACTGAAGGGAGGTACCCAGAATGTGGAAGAAACTGAGCCGGGTGGTGCAGGAAGAAGGGTGTAGCAGACAAGGGCAGCTGCCTCCATAAACAGCCCAACCCGGAACTTCTCCAGGCAGAGGTGGCTCAACCTGACACACCAGGGAAGGTTCAAGCGAGGGGATTCAGGAGCTAAGAGCTGAGGATTAGCTGGGCGATCCTGAGGAATAGACCACACCCAGAATGTGCATCTTGAATAAAGGAATAGCACGCAATCCAAACTTAATTCAACACACTTGGGCTGAGACCCTGCCAAGTGCCAAGGGCAGCACCAGGCACTCTGAGGAACAGAGAGATATCAGATTTGGACCCTCTCTCTAGGGAACTCACATGGTGAGGGCGAGGGGTGAACTTTGACCTCAGTAGGATTCACCACGGGCTTCCTAGATGGCCCTAGTGGTAAAGAACCTGCCTGCCAATGCAGGGGACGCGGGTTCGATCCCTGGGTCAGAAAGATCCCATGGAGGAGGGCGTGGCAACCCACTTCAGTATTCTTGCCTGGAGAATCCCAAGGACAGAGGAGACTGGCAGGCTCCGTCCATGGGTGGCAAAGAGTCAGACATGACTAAAGCGACTTAGCATGCCCACAGGATTCACCACACTGTCATCCCTTGGATGATGAGATGATGCTGTGATGGATGGCTCATTTGGCTGAAGGAATGAAAGAAAGCTGCTCTGAGGACATGACGCTTCAATGAAACCTGGGAAGCTAGGGAGCACAATGACTATCACAATTGCTTTCTGAGCACGTACCATGTGCTAAACACTATGTCTCTTCCTCACTACAAACCTATTAAGGAGACATTATTTTTATAGATAGGGATTGAATGCATGGACTCAAGAGTCAGGTTGCCTGGGATCAAATCTCAGCTCTGTCATGTCTGCCTGTATTACTCTGAGTGACTTACAAAACCTCTCTGTGCCTCAGTTTTTTAATCTGAAAAATATGGGCTAAAAATGCCCACCTCAAAGTTTAGTTTGAAAATCAAATGAATTTAGTCTTCTCAACAAATGGTGCTAAAACAACTGGACATCCTCCACAGGCAAAAAAAAAACAAGAGTCTAGACACATACCTTACACCCTTCACAAAAATTAAAATGAGTCATAGACCTAAACATATCCACAAAGCTGTAGAAAGTTAACACAGGAGGAAACCTAGCTGATTTTGAATATGGTGATGATTTTTCATATACAGTATCAGAGGCACAATTTATGAAACAATGAGAAGAAGAAAGAATTAATAAGAAGCTAGACTTCATTAAAATTAAAATTAAAAACTTCTGCTTCGTAAAAGACAATGTCAAGAGAATGAGAAGACAAACCAAAGACTGGGAGAAAATACTTGCAAAAAACATCTGATAAAGAACTGTTATCCAAAATATACAAAGAACTCTTAAAATTCAATAAGAAAACAAATGATCCGATTTAAAAATGGACCCAAAACCTGAATATACACTTCACCAAAGGAGATATACAGATGGTAAATAAGCATTTGAAAAGATGTTCTTCATCACATGTCATCTTGTTGTTCAGTCGCTAAGTCATGTCCGATTCTTTGCGACCCCATGGACTGCAGCACGCTAGGCTTCCCTGTCCTTCACTATCTCTGGGAGTTTGCTCAAACTCATGTCTGTTGAGTCGGTGATGGAATCTAACTACCTTATTCTCTGCCACCCCCTTCACCTGCCCTCAATCTTTCGCAGCTTCAAGCACTTTTCCAATGAGTCGGATCTTATCGTCAGGTGGCCAAAGTGCTGGGAGCTTCAGCTTCAGCATCAGTCCTTCCAATGAATACTCAGGGTTGATTTCCTTTAGGATTGTCTGGTTTGGTCTCCTTGCTGTCCAAGGTACACGTGTCATGCTGCTGCTGCTGCTAAGTTGTTTCAGTCGTGTCCGACTCTGTGCGACCCCATAGACGGCAGCCCACGAGGCTCCCCCATCCCTGGGATTCTCCAGGCAAGAACACTGGAGTGGGTTGCCATTTCCTTCTCCCATGCATGAAAGAGAAAAGTGAAAGGGAAGTCGCTCAGTCGTGTCTGACTCTTCGCGACCCCATGGACTGCAGCCTACCAGGCTCCTCGGTCTATGGATTTTCCAGGCAAGAGTACTGGAATGGGGTGCCATTGCCTTCTCCGACACATGTCATAGAGAATCGCAAATTAAAACAACAAGATACCATTACACATCTGTTAGAAAGGCCAATGACTGGAACACAGACAATGCCCAATGCTAGAGGGGGTGAGGGGCAACAGGAACTCTCATTCATTGCTGATGGGAATGCAAAATGGCACAGCTTCTTTGGGAGACAGTTTGGCAGTTTCTTATAAAGCTAAACACACTCTATCCATATGACGCAGCAATTGTCCTTGTTCTTTACCTAACGGAGTTGAGAACATATCCACACAGACATCTGCACACGGATGTTTACAACAGCTTTATATATAATTGCCAACACTTAACAAGCAACCGAGATATCCTTCAGTAGCTGAATGGTTAAACAGACATTTTATTTTATCCAGACAATGTATTCTTATTCAGAAATAAACTGTTAAGCCATGAAAAGACATGGTGGAGCATGCATATTATTAAGCAAGAGAAATCAATGTGACAAGGCTATATGATTCCAACTCTGTGGTAAAACTGTGGAGACAATAAAAAGATCAGGTGTTGTCAGGGTTGTGATAAGGGAGGGATGAACAGGCAGGGCACATAGGATTTTTAGGGCAGCGAAACTACTCTATTTGGTACTACAATGATGGATGCATGTCCTGATACTTTTATCCAAACCAACAGAATGTAAACACCAAGAGTGACCCCTAATGTAGACTATAGGCTAAGCGATGATGATGTGCTGTGTATGTTTATCAGGTGTGACAACTGTCCCACGCTGGTGCAGGGTGTTGACAGTGGGGAGGCTGTGTGTGGGGAGGTGAAGAGGGTATTATGGGAACACTGTACTTTGAGCTCAGTTCTGCTATTGCTTTAAAGGGAATTCCCTGGCAGTCTAGTGGCTAGGACATCACACTTCCACTGCAGGGAACATAGGTTCGATCCCTGGTAGGGGAACTAAGATCCTATGTGCTGTGTGGCACAGCCTAAAAAATAAAATGGCTTTAAAAAATAAAGTTTACCAACTTTTAAAATAATTCAGTGAGTTAATGAGTAAAAAGGGCCCAGCATATAGGAAGCATTCTGTAACTTTTAGCTTTATTGTCATAACCTTCCCAACTCTCAGCTAAGGAAACAGCCTGCCAGTGGCAGCATCGGGATTCAGATTGAGGTCCCCAAGGCTCAGAGCCCATGTTTTTTCCCTATATCATGGCAGTGAATAAACAGAGATATTAACACCTGCTTTGTTTATGTATGTCCACATCAGGGCACTTGGAGTATTACACGATGTTCCTAAGAGCTCCTCCAGCCTGGACCAGGAACTGATTTCAGAGACCTGGCAAGAACGAAACACCAGGGCAACACCCACAACGATTTTGCCTCAAGCTCACTTGTTTTTAATCTTTCACGTCTCATAGGTCAGAATAATCCCTGTACTGGTTCTAAGTAAAAGTGTAGTCCCCTCCACCCCTCATAGAAAAACGGCACAGCAGTGTCCACTTAAAATAGCTCAGATGACCACAGAAAGGCTGGTTTTTCCAGAAAATTCCTAAGCTCCCAAAGCAATCTGACTTGAGTGGAAAAGCGCCCTGAGCAAGAAGCCTGGTGATAATAAAAATTGATTACAACAATTGAACCCTCACAGTAGGTCACCATCATGCTAACCCCTTGGCCAGAATTGTCTCATTTAGTGCTCAGTCTCACCCTATTACAGAGGTGATGTTCTTTTTTATATTTTTTAAAATTATTTTTTTCATTGGAGTATAATTGCTTTATATTTAGTATAATTGCTAAAGCTGAAACTCCAGTACTTTGGCCACCTCATGCAAAGAGCTGACTCATTGGAAAAGACTCTGATGCTGGGAGGGATTGGGGGCAGGAGGAGAAGGGGACGACAGAGGATGAGATGCTGGATGGCATCACCGACTTGATGGACGTGAGTCTGAGTGAACTCCGGGAGTTGGTGATGGACAGGGAGGCCTGGCGTGCCGCGATTCATGGGGTTGCAAAGAGTTGGACACGACTGAGTGACTGAACTGAGCTGATAATTGCCTTACAGTGTTGTGTTAGTTTCTGCTGTACAACAATGTGAATCAGCTGTATGTATACATATATTCCCTTCCTCTTAAGTCTCCCTCCCATCACGCCCCCCCAACACCCTACCCCACCATCCCACCAGGGAGGTGATGTTTTTATCCCCATCTTGCACATTAGAAACCAGGCTGAGGAAGATGAAATAATTTACCCAAGGCTACACAGCTAATAAGTAGCGGAGCCCGGAATGCTTGCTCTGAATCACGCGACTGGGCTGTGTTCAGGGCAGAGTGGAACACTTGGTCTAGCAGCTGTTAGCGAGTTCCTTTGCCTCTCTAAGCCTCAATTGCCTCATCTATAAAATGGGGATAATAATAGTGCCTACCTCATAAGCATGTAAGGATAAAACAAGCAAATTCATTTAGAGCAATTAGCCCAGTACTTGACAGATCGTAAATGGTTAACAGATGTCAGCCCTTGTTAATCTCTCTGACTCTCCCCATCTGTAAAATGGAGGCTGATAATAATGTGTAAGTCATAGAGGTACTGTGAGGCTTAGGAGAAATGGAAAATGTAGAGCATGTAGATGATATTTGTCACATAGTAAGCTACCACAACATGACCCTCCAGAAAGGATTGCAGGTAGGAAAGTCATTTTAAAAACTATATACATATATATATATATATATTTAATGTGGACAATTTTTTTTAAGTCTTTACTGAATTTGTTACAATATTGCTTCTGTTTTATGTTTTGGCTTTTTGGCCGTGAGACATGTGGGGTCTTAGATCCCCAGCCAGGGATCGAACCTGCACCCTCTGCACTGAAGGTGAAGTTTTAACCCCTGGACCACCAGGAAAATTCCTAGGCAAGCCATTTTTTTCAAGCCCACAGAATTGCATAGCTGCCTGATAACAAGTGACGTTCAGATGACAAGAACACATATTGAATACTGTTCCTTAAAATGCATTTATTAGCATAAGATCCTTTATTCTTTTGTACAGACACTTGGAATGTGGGTGGAGAATGCTCTTTAGGGAACTTGAAGCTAAATCCTAGGAAGAGAGCACCTGCCGAAGGTCAGCCCAAAATAAAGGAGTGTATCTCTGAAATGACATTAAAAAGTTTTATTTGGGAGGACTTCCCTGGTGCTCCAGTGGTTAAGAATCCACCTTCCAATGCAGGGGATGTGGGTTCAGTCCCTGTTGGGGACCTAAGATCCCACATTCCCTGGGACAACTAAGCCTGTGCACTGCAACAAAGAGCCTGTGTAGAGAAAAGGAAAAAAAGTTTTATTTTGAGGAAGTCCAAACACAGACGAAAGCAAACAAAATAAGACAACAAACCCCTGATTATCCATCACAAAGTTTCAATAGTTATGAACTCATGGAAATCTTATTTCAACTCTACTCCCTCCCATAACCTTAAAACAAATTCCAAATTATATAAAACAAATATCATATCACTTCATCTGAAAACATTTTAGTGTATGTGTCTAAAAGATAAGGACTTTTTTAAAAACAAAACCACATACTATTGTCAAACTCAAAATTTTTTAACAATAATTCGCTGATATCATCAGAAAATCAGTGTTCAAATTTCCAATTATCTCCATAACATTTTTTTTAAAAAACTACTTGTTTGATTGAATCAAGATTCACATGTTGCAGTTAATTGACTTTTTAAAAAAAATATAATTCACTTAATGAAAGTGAAGAAGTGAAAGTGTTAGTCGCTCTCAGTCGTGTCTGACTCTTTGCTACCCCATGGGCTGTAGCCTGCCAGGCTCCTCTTACCATGGGATTCTCCAGGCAAGAATACTGGAGTGGGTTTCCATGCCCTCCTCCAGGGGATCTTCCCAACCCAGGGATTGAACCCAGATCTCCCACATTGCAGGCAGATTCTTTACTGTCTGAACCATCAGGGAAGCCCAATTCTTTTAACGGCAACAGGTAATCATCAAATTAGCAATGGTTATCTTCAAATGTTACGCTGCATGTGTGCTCAGTTGCTCAGTCGTGTCTGACTCTTTGCAACCAGGCTTTTCTGTCCATGGGATTATTTCAGCAAGAATACGGAAATGGATTGCCCTTTCCTCCTCCAGGGGATCTTCCAACCCAAGGATCAAACCCACGTCTCCTTTGTCTCCTGCATTGGCAGGCGGATTCTTTACTACTAAGCCACCTGGAAAGCCCATTATTATACTAGTTATTCAGTAATTTCTCACGTTTGGTCAGATACCTGGAGTCACAGACATTTTCCACATAAGATGCATTGTATAAGTCAGGCTTAATTTACTACCGGCATTTATAAAACCAGAACTAAGGAAAGATCTAGGTCTGGAGACACAAACATGGTCTCAGTGTAGCACATGTTTAGCCTGCCCAAATTATTACAAAATTAGAGGAGCGAGAATATTCGCAGGACAAGACTGTTAAGTATCTCTTATATCTTTTTTATCTCTCCTATCTCTATATTTTTTCCCCTTGCAACTTATCTGTAGAAGAAACTAGGTCATTTATCCTACAGATTTTCCTGTCTGGATTTTGTTGATGGCATCCCCATAGGGTAGTTTAATATGATACTCAGGCCTCTGTATTTCCTGTATATTGGCAAATCTAGAGGCTTGAGCAGATTTGAGTTTTATTTTGAAGGGACAAATACTTCATAGGTGGCATGGTCTTCTTTTTTTAGGAAGCATATAGTATCCTTGTCTCTCAAATGACACTTAAAAACATTAGAAATATATGATTAACTTTATTAGAAGTATAAGAATATGAAAAGAGCCCATCCCTCAACAGACGTATGGGTGAACAAAACGTGGCATTTATACAATGAAATATCACTCAGCCATAAAAAAGAAGGAAAAATTCTGACACAGGCTGCAACATGATTGAGCCTTAAGGACATTATGCTAAACGAAAGAAGCCGTATACAGAAGTACAAATGCTATATGAGTCCACTCACACGAGGTACCTAGAATATGCAAATTCATAGAGGCAGAAAGTAGAGTAGAGGCTACCAGAGTCTAGGGGAGGAGGAAATGGGGAGTCCTTGTTTAATGGGTACAGAGTTTCTGTTGGGGATGATGAAAAACTAATGGAAATGAATAGCGGTGATGCTTGTACAACATTATGAAAGTAACTAATGATGCTGAATTATACACTTAATGGTAAAAATGGTAAATGTTATGTTATGCATTATGAGTGAGTGAAAGTCACTCAGTCGAGTCCGACTCTTTGTGACCCCATGGACTATACAGTCCATGGAATCCTCCAGGCTAGAATACTGGAGTGGGTAGCCTTTCCCTTTTCCAGGGGATCGTCCCAACCCTGACCAATCATCCCAAGACCAGGGATTGAACCCAGGTCTTCCGCATTGCAAGTGGATTCTTTACCAACTAAGCTATCAGAAAAGCCCTATGTTATGCATATTTTACTACAATAAAACAATATTTAAAAGAGCCTAGCTATTGGGAGTTCCCTGGGCAGTCCAATGGTTAGGACTTGGAGTTGTCACTACTGGGGCCTAGGTTCAAACCCTGGTGGTTGAACTAAGACCCTACAAGCCACTCAAGTGCAGTTAAAAAAAAAAAAAAGAACCCAGCTATTGCATAGAATATGGGTCCTCTTACACAACTTTGATGGCCTCAGTTTATATGTCTACTTTTGTTTGAACCTGCAGCCTTACTCCTTCTGTATTGATCTGCACATAGTTATAGGGTTCAATCCATGCTCCCAAGAATTTCATGGCCTTTGCCTAACTCTGCAACAAGCAGGGGATCCACAGTCCCACCAGCCTCCAGCCCAGTGTTCTAGATTATAAACATCTACAAGCAGAGCTGTGGAGGCAGCCAGGACATGGGCTTCTGGAGTTATGAGGCTTGAAATTGAGCCTATTTTGCCATGAGAGCTTAACCGCTCAGCTTCCATTCCAATAAAATTAGGGCTGTGAACTCCTACCTCGCAGGGTTGTTGTAAGGATGGAATAAAGTTGTGTAATGGTCAAGCGCTGTACCAAGAGAGAGCTTCATGTTTTCATCATGCTAGCAGTGACTCAAAGAGGATCCAACTAGGATATAGGTTTGTCAGCTCAATGGGAAAATAATGTCTCCGGAAGTTAGTTACTTTTAAAAAATGTTTTTTTAATGTATTCATTTGGCTGCACCAGGTGTTGGCTGCAGCGTGTGGGATCGTCGATCTTCATTATAGCATGCGGGACCTTTTTGTTTCAACATGTGGAATCTAGTTCCCTGACCAGGAATCGAACCCAGACCACCTACATTGGGATCGTGGAGTCTTAACCACTGAACCACCAAGGAAGTCCTGGTGGGGTACTTTGCAAGCTAAACTTTTCTTGACATCATTCTTGGTGATGTCAGTAGAAGAGCAACAAACTGTTAATGCCAACACTGAGGGTTCCCTGGAGATATGGGATTTTTCAGTGTCAAAACAGAAAGTTCCATGCAAAATGGGACAAGTTAGTCACCCAAACCATGACCTACCAATTGCTAATCTAGGGACTGCCTCTCAGGCTTGCTCACTGCTGCCTATTTGACCTGACTTTTCTTCTCAACTTGGCCCATAGAATCTCTTCTTCTGAATCTCTTTGCTGGACATACTTCTGTTTGTCTTTCGGTGTTGGTGCTTCCTAGGATTTCTTCCTTGTGTTCTGTACTTTGGATCTTGCACCCCCTTCTTAGGAGATCTTGTTCATTCCCAGGACCCCCAAATACCTCCCAAGCCATGGATAACTCGCAAATTTCCATGGCAGACATCACACTAGAGGGCTTGGTACTTTCCCCATCTCTTGCAAATACCCCAAGTAAACTGTATCCAAAGCCAAGTGTACAAGTCTTCCTCGCTGACTTCTTCCTTTTGGTTGATGACTCTAACCCTCAGTCAGTAAAGCCAGAAATCCACTCCCCCTGCCTCCTCCCTCTCCCTCCATCCCCTCCTTCTCAGAGCTCATGTCCTATTGGTTCTTCTCATTAACTATCTCTCCAGCCTGCATCGTTTATCCATCCCCATTGCACTGCCTCAGTTCAGGCCTCATCAGTTCTTGACCAGACAATTGCAACAATCTCCTCACAGCCACCTGCTCCCTCCTCATCCCCTCTGACACATCTTCCAGTGATGTTCCTAAAATACCAACTCGATCATGTCACTCCCCGGCTTGGAATTCTTCAAGGGCTTCTGATGGCCTAGTACAGGGATCAGCCAACTTTTTTGTAAAGTGTCTGATAGTAAATATTTTAGGCTTTTCACATGTCTCAACTAGTCATTTCTATGCAGCACAAAAGCAGCCGTAGACAATATAGAAACCAATGATCATGTCTGTGTCCCAAAAACAGTTTATTTATAAAAACAGATGGTGGGGACTTCCCTGTTGGTCCAATGGTTAAGAATCCTTCTGCTAATGCAGAGGACATTGGTTCGATCCCTGGTCTGGGAAAATTCCACATGCCGTGGGCAACTAAGTCCTTGTACCTACTGAGCCCAAACTTTAGAGCCTGTGAGGCGCAGCTACTAAAGTCTGCGTGCCCTAGAGCCCCTGCTCTGCAACAAGAGAAGCCACTGCAATGAGAAGCCTGTGCACCACAGCTAGAGAGCAGCCCCTGTTTGCCACAACTAGAGAAAACCTGAGTGCAGCAATGAAGACCCAGTGCAGCCACAAAAAAAAAAAAGATGTGGGCCAAATTTGGCCCAAGGACTACACTTTGCTAACCCATGGCCTAAGGAATAGTGTCCAAGCTTATTAACATAACCCAAAGGCACTTTTTGCCTTTCATGGTTGTTCATGGCAGTCCAAAAATCAGAGATCTCACTTTGCCGACAAAGGTCCACCTAGCCAAAGCTACGGTTTTCCAGCAGTCATGTGCGGATATGAGAGTTGGACCATGAAGAAGGCTGAACGCCGAAGAATTGATGCTTTTGAATTTTGGTGCTGGAGAAGACTCTTGAGAATCCCTTGGTTAGCAAGGAGATCAAATCAGTAAATCCAAAAGGAAATCAACCCTGAATATTCACTGGAAGGACTGATGCTGAAGCTGAAGCTCCAATACTTTGGCCACCCGATGCAAAGAACAGACTCATTGGAAAAGACCCTGATGCTGGGAAAGATTGAAGGCAGGAAGAGAAGGGGCAACAGAGGACGAGATGGTTGGATGGCATCATCAACTCAATGGACATGAGTTCGAGCAAACTCCAGAGATAGTGAAGGACAGGGAAGCCTGGCATGCTGCAGCCCATGGGCTCACAAAGAGTCGGACACAACTGAGTGACTGAACAACAACAAAAAGCAGTAGCTCACCGCTACTCAGGACCTAGACACGAACTGCCTGAGGCCCAAGGAGAATAGCTTCCACTGCAGCAAGCAGGACTCTAATTAGACCTTGGAAAGAACTTTCGTAGCTGTTAAATGATTGTTAAAAATTGCCCCAAGTTGTGGAAGGAGACAGAGGAATACCATCTCCTGTGGTTTTCTGACATGCTTCAGACGAAGCCCTGTTTGGCCACTCCCAATTCTGGCCTAACAATATCAGGATAAATCAGGATAGATGCATCAAGCCGCTATTCCCTGCAAAGCACTGTTAAGAGCAGGACTGTGTGTCCTCTTTCCACAAAGCACAGCACCTTTCCCCCTCCTGCGACTGAGATGCAAAGACATCAGAGATACATGCAAAGTCACACAGCAGGATGGATGGAAATAACCACTGAAGGCCACGGTCAAGGGGAGTCACAGCAGTGTGTAATTAATTGTCGAGTGAAATCGTCATGGAGGCTCAGAGGAGCAACAGAGCAGAGGAGGAGTCAAGGAAGGCTTCACAGACAGAGGCTAGGATCAGAGCCTATAATAGTAGGATTTAGATGGTAAGAGCACTGCTTGCCAAGGAGCATTGTGCACCTGGCACTTTATTTACTTTATTATCTTGTTTAATCCTCACAACAACGCTGTGAAGTGGGTATTATTAGTCTCTCTTTCTTTTAAGATTTTTTTTTTTGATGTGGACCTCTTTTTAAAGTCTTTATTGAATTTGTTACACTATTGTTTCTGTTTTATGCTTTGTTTTTTTGGCCAAGACGCATGTAGGATCTTAGCTCCCAGACCAGGGATTGAACCCACACCCCCTGCACTGGAAGGTGAAGCCTTAACCACTGGGCCACCGGGGAAGTCCCTGTCAGTCTCTTTTTATACAGAAAAGAGCCCCCAAACCCCTAGCTGCTTGTCCTAGATCACACAGCCAGTGAGTGGCAAAGCAGAGCTGGAACCCAGTTAGTTTGGTCCTAAAGCTGACCAGGGCAGAGCTCCCCAGGAGGGACTGGAGCAAAGGGTGGGAAGAAAGTCCAGGCATGGCCCCTAGTGTGGCTGGAATGGGAAAGAGTGGATAGCGAGTGAGGTTGGGGCTGACTCATAGAAGACGCTGGATGCCAGGTTGAGGAGCTTCAGGTGGTTAATTCAGCTGGAGTGCTGACCAGGAGGCAAGTGCTGGTTGGGAGGGAGGGAGGGGACTGTTCAGGCAGGAAGGTGCTGGGCAGGTTCAGCAATGGCAGTGAAGGCAGGTCTGAGCCAGGGAGGTGATGGGGGGACTGGAAGGAGGGGG
This sequence comes from Bos indicus, assembly GCF_029378745.1. Lineage (NCBI taxonomy): Eukaryota > Metazoa > Chordata > Mammalia > Artiodactyla > Bovidae > Bos > Bos indicus. The sequence goes on from NC_091778.1 coordinate 21,816,087, forward strand.
ACAGCGTAGGAGAGATTGGGAAGGAGGATCTGTGTGGGGACTCAGCTAACAATAGCCATAGGAGCAAGTGAGGGAGGAATTAGTAGTTGATTTCACAGTTCTGGGTGCATGAGACAGCAAGGCAAAAGCAACTCTCCAGAGAGCTAAGGTTAACACAATGGATAGGGACTGCCCTGCTGGTCCAGTGGCTAACACTCCGAGCTCCCAAAACAGGAGGCCTGGGTTCAATCCCTGGTCAGGGAACTAGATCTCACATGCCACAGTGAAAATCAAAGATCCTGCAAGCTGCAACTAAGACCCGGTTCAGCTAAATAAATAAATATTAAAAGAAAAAAAAAAAAATACAGTGGCTAATGTTTATTGCAATCAGCTACTATTGGCAAGTACTTTACATTTATAAACTCATCTTCACAGTGTTCTTAGAAGGCAGGGTTCATTTTTATCCCCCCTACCTTTTTTTTTTCAGATGAAAGAACTGAGGCACAGAGAGGTTAAGCAACTTGTCCAAAGCTATCCAGCTGGTACCTGGCAGATCTGGGATTTGAACGCAGGCAGTCCGGACCCAGAAACCTTGCTCTTAATCACTTTGCTATCTTATATCTGTTGAGGTAATGCTTTCGGGAGGAAGCAGGGTTCCCCACTCCCATGCCACATTCCCCAACCTCAAGGATCAGGCAGGAGAGTGATGGCCAGTGCAGGGTTTTTTGCCCAGTCAGACATCAGGTCTCTGCTGCTCCCTTGAGCTGGTTGCCTCTCACTATTAGGCAGTGAGCCTGAAGCACGCCATGCTGGGGTCTGCACTTTGCCAGCTGCTACACCTCCATGCAGGAGGGCTCCTGGAACCCAGGGCTGTCTTGTTAGAAGGGAGCAGGGGAGGATGAGCAGGCCGGCCCAGAAGTGGGAGCACCCGATGCAGGCCACAAGAAGGTGCTGGCGGGGAAAGACCCCACTGGCAGGGGAAGAACTGCAGCTCCACCAGGTTCAGGAGGAAGCAGCCCACTCTCACCCCCAATTCAGGGGGATCATCTTTTTTAGTACGAGGGGTCGGGGTAGGAACAGCCATGAAATAAGCATGGAACATCCACCCCAAACAGAGGGGATTGCCCCAGCAGGAGGACCAACCCCGTAAAGGCCCCCAGCACCAGGTGGGTGAGGTAGATGGCCAAAGGCCTGTGTGACCTCAGGTTGGGGTCCTGGGCTGCAGCCTCCAGGCACTAGGGGAGAATTCTCTCTCCCACCAGGACCTGTGCCTCTAGGAAGTGAGAAGACCCCAGGAGCTCCAGTCTGGATCCCTGAAATCTCAAGCTTTAAGGAAGGAATTGAAGTAAGGGGAAGGAAGAGGAGGGGAAGGGGGAGAATATAAAGCCCCAGCAGCCAGATATTTGCATAACTATTTCTGGCCCTCAGCAAGAGCTCCAGTTCCATCTGTGCCTGACGCCCAGGCGTGCCACTTGCTGCCTGACAAGGACAAGAAGAACAAACTGGCAGAGAAAAGGACACGGAGGAGGAAAGGATGGACGCAGCAACTCTCCAAGTTTCTCCCCAACACAACCGCGAATTAACCAAGACAGTCTGCACGCTTAAATGCTACAACTGGGCTTCCGCAGAAATGTTCCTGACTGATGAGATTTTGAACCTTCCAGCTGTCCTGGGCACTTTTTTTTTCAGACTTACATAGCACCAGGCATGTTTTTCCCAAGAGGCCACAGCAGACTATCCACAACTTAGATAGTTTTTCCTCCAGGTTCCAGGGTCACAAATAACTTTAGTCCCCATGGCAGGATCTGGAAGAGATAGGTCTGACAGCCCCCATTCTTGCCAGGTGGACCCTCTTTAAGGCCTCACATTGTAAAAATCTTATCTGACTTTACATGTCTGTAGCTTCTCATCCTGGGAATTACTGAAAATATTTCCAAGAATAGTTTGGGGGATGGGCATTGACATCCCTTGGCTTCCCTGGTGGCTCAGTGGTAAAGAAACTGCCTGCCAATGCAGGAGACGCAGGGTCAATCCCTGGGTCAGGAAGATTTCCCTGGAGAAGGAAACTGCAACCCAATCCAGTATTCATTCCTGGGAAATCCCGTGGACAGAGGAGCCTGGCGGGCTCCACGGAATTGCAAAAGAATCATCGTGACTTAGCGACTAAACATAGTTGTTAGGGGAAGCACACTGATTGAAACCGCCCACCCTGGCCAGGCACCATAGTAACCACTTGCATGAGTTGTTTTATGACAGGAGATCCTGATAAGGAATAGGGAACTAATAAGCCACCCCCAACAGCAAGAGTTCGGGAAAGGTTAAAAGGAGACACCGCGTGTCCATCCACTTCCCAGAATCCCTCTCGTTAGCATCCATCTTGGCTGAGCGATGCATGCGCCACCAGGAAAGACTCTGAATTAGAATGATTGGCCAAAGACCACCCCAAAACTAATCCCATCACCATAAAACCCGAGACTGCGAGCCACACGGCAGAGCAGTTCGCCTGAGTTCCCTTACCCTACTGCTCTCCACCTGGGTGCCCTTTCCCAATAAAGTCTCTTGCTTTGTCAGCACATGTGTCTCCTCGGACAATTCATTTCCGAGTGTTAGACAAGAGCCCAGTTTCGGGCCCTGGAAGGGGTCCTCCTTCCTGCAACATAACATTGACACCCGTTATCACCATCAACCCCATCTTTCAGGCTCCCAAATGCACACTCTAAATAAACCAGCAGCTTGGCTTATTGTGCAAACTCAGGGGCTAGATAGGACTCCAGCCTTCACCACTGACTTCATTGCCTTCCCTCCCCTTGTCTCCTAAACAGGATCCTGGAGCCGTCCCTAGAACATTTCTATCCCCCTTAACTTTCTTTCTTTAAAAAAAATACTTATTTATTTTTGTTTATTTATTTGATTGTGCCAGATCTTAGTTGCAGCACTCTACATCTTCTAGGCTTGACATGTAAACTTCTAATTGCAGCATGCGTGATCGAGTTCAAACTCTGGCCCCCTGCATTGGGAACGTGGAGTCTTAGCCTCTGGACCATTAGGGAAGTCCCTCTCCTTAACTTTCAAAACGTCAAGTTCTCAACATGAGTGAACAAGTGTTGATGTTTCTGGTTACCAGGGCTTTAAGACAATGGATGAGAACACAATCTCTCAGGAGAACTTTGAAAATGGGGCAGAGATCTATCTGTGCCCAGCCCGGGTTTCTCAACCCCAGCTTCAACCTTAGCACATTGACATTTTGGACCTGATAATTCTCCTTTACAGGGGACTGTCCTCTGCATTGAAGGAGGTTTAGCAGCATCTCTGGCTTCTATTTACTAGATGCCAATAGCACCTGACTTCATCTCCAGTTGAAGGCAATGGCAACCCACTCCGGTACTCTTGCCTGGAGAATCCCATGGACGGAGGAGCCTGGTGGGCTGCAGTCCAGGGGTCTCGAGGAGTCAGACACGACTGAGCGACTTCACTTTCACTCTTCACTTGCATGCATTGGAGAAGGAAATGGCAACCCACTCCAGTGTTCTTGCCTGGAGAATCCCAGGGATGGGGGAGCCTGGTGGGCTGCCATCTATGGGGTCGCACGGAGTCAGACATGACTGACGCAACTTAGCAGCAGCAGTAGCAGCAGCCATCTCCAGTCGTGGCAATCAAAAGTGTTCCCACTGGGATTTCCCTGGTGATTCAGTAGCTAAGACTCCATACTCCCAATGTGAGGGGCCTGGGTTTGATCCCTGGTCAGGAAACTAGATCCCGCACGCCACAACTAAGAGTTTGAATCCTGCAACTAAGACTAACACAGACAAATAAATAAATATATATATTTTAAATCTTCATTGCCAAATAGCCTCTGGGTAACAAAATTGAGAACCACTGGTTTAGGCTAAGCAAACTGTTTTCTTGCTTGGAGCAGGGGATGATAGAGCTGACCTGCAGATTCTAAGATCCAAAATGAAAAACTGCAAGAGAGGTAAACAAGATGCTGTGACTGGCTAGAAGTCAGGGAGCAGAGCAAAACCCCACATCACAGAAAATTGAATCTCCAATCAACTGGCCAAGGTCACACAGCAAGGACCCTGCAGTTAGGAGCAGTGAGTCCCCAGGTTTTCCGTCTCACCTCTGGTGGGTCCAGTTCTTCCTCTGAACTCAGACCTTCCGGGGTTGCAGGAGGCTGCTGGACAGACTTCTCTGGGCTTTCCTTAGAGCCACGATCATAGAGGCTAGTAAGAAGAACCGAGGCCTGGGAAGACTTCCAGGCCATTTCTTAGGGGATCCCTGCCCTTCCCTCAAACTCTAGGATACAGGGCCAGAGAGTGGCAGTGCTTGGAAATGTTCTCAAGCTCCTCTAGTTCCAGATCAGTAGTACAGATTTTTCTTTTTGCCTCAGGCCCTAATGTGGCCTGGCACAATACTGTCACTGATCCTGTCTGTATAGAGAACATTATTGTGTTCAACAAGAATTTTTTTTTTTTGCGTTCGTTTAAATTTTTTAAAATATGTTTTTATCTTAATTAGTGAGTTTTTGGCATTCCTTCAATTTTGTGCCTGAGGCTACTGCCTCCCTCACCTCACTCTCACCCCAGCCCAGCTCAGTGGGTCCCCAACAGGTCAGCCTGAAAGGCGCAAGTGAATGCTGAGGTCACAAATGGAAACCCGTGGGCTGAATTCTGCACATAAATGTGTTTTGACTGGCTAGCACTGTGTTTTCAAAAATGTCTTGATTTGTTGCCAATCTTTTTAAAGTCAAGAGAATCACATAAAAATCCACATTTCTGGCTTCTTTTGAAACGTTGGGTGATCTAGCTACACTACATACCATAGACAATGGCTGGCGGGACCTGGTTAGTGGTTTTTGGCTTAGGGTAGGAAAAAAAGTGAAAGTGAAAGTCACTAGGGCGTGTCCGACTCTTCACAACCCCATGGACTATACAGTCCATGTAATTCTCCAGGCCAGAATACTGGAGTGGGTAGCCTCTCCCTTCTCCAGGGGCTCTTTCCAACACAGGGATCAAACCCAGGTCTCCCACATTGAAGGCGGTTTCTTTACCAGCTGAGCCACCAGGGAAACCCAAGAATACTGGTGTGGATTGGGTAACCTATCTCTTCTCCAACAGTTCTTCCTGACCCAAGAATTGAACTGGGGTCTCCTGTATTGCAGGCGGATTCTTTACCAGCTGAGCTACCAGGGAATCTTAAGGTAGGAGGTGCTGTCCAACTTCCCTCAGACACACTCCCCCGGCTTCTCCCACTTATAAGACCCATCTGATTTTCTGTGCCAGAGCTGGTTTATGCCTGCTTACAAGAGCCAATGGTCAAATTTCTAGAGTCAGCTGTTGAGCACACTCATATAAAAAAATTAAATTAGGGGACCTCCCTGGTGGCCCATGGCTAAGACTTCCTGCTCCCAATGCAGGAGGCCCAGGCTTGATCCCTGGTCAGGGAAATAGATCCTATGTGCCACAGCTAAAAATTCACATGCCTCAACTAAAGATCCCTCGTGCAGCAACTAAGACCTGGCACAGCCAAATAAATTAATAAAAATAAATAAATATTAAGAAATCTACATGGCACAGCACTGCAAATCAAATATAATTCAATAAAATCAGTTTTTAAATTAAATTATATAAACTTACAATTAAGTACATTAAATTGAAAATAAAACTCAACTTCCTAATTACTACTTTTACTATTTTACTATTGCTGTTCAGTCGCTCAGTCACGTCCAGCTCTTTGCGACCCTTTGGACTGCAGTACGCCAGGCTTCCCTGTCCTTCACTATCTCCCAGAGTTTGCTCAAACTCATGTCCATTGACTTGGCGATGCCATCCAACCATCTCATCCTCTGTCACCTCCTTCTCCTCCTGCCTTCAATCTTTCTCAGTATCAGGGTCTTTTCCAAGGAGTTGACTCTTCTCATCAGGTGGTCAGAGTATCGGAGCTTCAGCTTCATCATCAGTCCTTCCAAGCTTTTACTATAACTATTATTTTACCATTTTATTATTATCTATGTTCTTGAGGTTATGTATACCTATTACTCCTGTATGGTGGAAATATTTTATATTGGTGTACTACTGCATCTCTTCCCAACACTGTGTTCAGTTTTGTCATGTTAGAGGCACGAAATTGGCCACAGTAGGAGTAGTTACAACATGGAAATTGGCAAACACCGCAAAACAGGGCTTGTTCATTGTGTAGCTGATTGTCTAGGCTTAAGTTGTTATTTTGGGTTTTTGTTTTTTTTTTTTTGGCTGTGCCATGTGGCTTGCAGATCTTAATCTTGGACTAGGGATCAAACCCCGGATCCCCAAGAGGGAAATCACTGAGTTCTAACCACTGGACCACCAGGAAATTCCCTAGACTTAAAGTGTTGGTGGAGAAATATTAATAATGTAGAGTAAACTTAGTGTGTCACATCTATAGCCATTGTATTGTGAATAGCACAAAAATTTGAGGAACTAGCCTTCCAGTACTTGAAAACTGCTATGCAATTCAGCAAGGAAGTTACTCAGTTGTTAACCAACAAGTCAAATTCAGACAAAAAAAAATCATAATCGTCGCACTTTCATTTTATGTCTTAAACAAAAATATCAACCAACGTTCATGTCAAAACTACACCTATTTGGAACTTCCCCGGTGGTTCAGTGGTTGAAACTCAGCACTTCCAGTGAAAGGGGAGTGGGTTAGATTCCTGGTTGGGGAACTAAGATCCCACATGCCATGCATTGCAACCAAGAAAATTAAAAACAAAAACACCTATTTATCATGTATAACTTAAGGTTGATTACTGATACAAGCGGCTCTCAAAAATCAATGAAAGCATTTTGTGGGAATGAATTGGCTAAATGGAATTGACAAGAATGTGGTATATTTTGTTATTTCTAAATTGTGTGCTACACGTTCTTTATACGTACAAAACATTTTAATAACCTATGTGTTTGTACACATCTTTCCAAGGAGCCAGTTTTTAAACATTTACCAGCACACCCATGTTGGCATCTCTTTGCCGTTCTTACTCCAAAGTTTCTTGGTTAAGAAGGTAGTTACTTGCTCTTTCATTTTCTTCCCAATTCCTTGTTTCATATGATCCCAGGTGGGCAACACCGGAGCCCCTTGGCCAACAGAAAATTACTCTGAATTCGCTTTCTTTGCAGAAACCACCTACCTCATGCCAGGCTATTCATATGTGCACTGTTTGAAGTTTTCCCAACAGCTAGTTGAGATGGACGTGATTATCCCCACTTCACAGATGAGAAAACTGAGTAGCAGAGCCAGGATTTAAATCTAGGTCCGCTGCCTCCAAAGTTTGTGCTCTTCCTATGACGCAGCCTCCCAAGCAAGAGACAAACACGATCTACAGCCCACAGGGTACAGGAGAAATACCTAGACGTCTCTCTGATCCCAGTTTTTAAAAAATGCCATTGAACCTGAGCCATAGACAAGGACTGCTCTGGAGCCTTCCTTCTCCTCCTTCCCATCAGCAAGGTAATCTTTCAGTCTATTCTAAATACTTTTTATGTTTGCTCTGGATTCTGGAGACCCCCAGAGTCAGGCCCATCACTTTCCTCCCTGAGAGGGTGTGGTTGTCGCTGGGAACTGGAGGCTGAAATAAATCTGCTGCCTGCTCTGGGATGCTGCAGAACTGGAAACATGCAGAACATGGGCTCTTTATCCCCAAGATGTGGGGGCCCTGAAGGAGGGAAACTCAGAAAATGGTGGAGCCAAAACTGAGACAGGACTTCCCTGGTGGTCCAGTGGTTAAGAGTCTGATTTCCAGTGCAGAGGACATGGGTTCAATCCCTTGTGGGGGAACAAAGATCCCACATACCACAGGGCAACTAAGCCCAAGCACCACAACTACTGAGCCCACACACTCTAGAGCCCATGAATGGAAACAAGAGAAGCCCAAGCACTGCAACTAAGACCCAGTTCAGACAAATAAATAAAAGGAAGATTTAAAAAAAAAAAAAAAGGATCCTTGCTGTTAGAGGAGCAAGGTCGTGAGGCAAGGAGCAGTAGGTTTGCAGCCGCCATTTCTTCCGCCTCTGGTCTCTGGATCTTTTGTAGAGTGTCCAACAGCGCTATGCTGGGACAGAGCATCCGGAGGTTCACAACCTCAGTGGTTCGTCGGAGCCACTATGAGGAGGGTCCAGGGAAGAATATACCATTTTCAGTAGAAAACAAGTGGAGATTACTAGCTATGATGACTTTGTTCTTTGGGTCTGGATTTGCTGCACCTTTCTTTATAGTAAGACACCAACTGCTTAAAAAGTAATCCATAAGACAGATAGAAAGAGGAGCATATTAAGAGGTGCAGTCTCTTAAAAGGATCAATCCCTTGAACTCAGCATCCTAGATATGTTTGTAAATAAACTTATAGCGTAAATCCTTAATGCCTCTTCTCTGAAATATGGAACATGATAATTGAACATGTGCTTACATTTTGTTTGGGTAATATTGCATTATTAGTTTCTTAATTAAATATGTATTTGATTTAGCTTGTTTAAAAAAAAAAAAAGCTGAGACACACAATGGGCATTCTTCATGTTTAGAATCCTACACACTCATTACAACAGAAACTACAAGTATACCCCCATCCTCCACTGTTCAGGACCAAGCTGTGGCCAGGGCCTGCCAGATCTGGGAAGTTCCCTCTGAGCAATTTCCAGGTACAGACACCCTGACAAGTTACCCATGCCGAGGCATCGGTGAGGCCTGGCTTGGAAACCGCCTGGCCACCAGGAGAGCTTGGCCGCCAAGACCAGGAATGAGTCAGAAGGTGGGGCTGTTCCATTCCCAAAGCAGAAGTTCTTACTAGTGAAAATCCTTTCTCCCTGCTTGGTAGAGGGGCCTGGGGAAGTTTGGGGATGAAGTTTAGAAGTGTTTCCCTGGGAGAAAGCCCTCTTCTTTAGAAAGACTTCCCAGTGTGTCTGACTGTCTTGATGTCTCCAGCATCTGATTCTGAAATCAGGCTCTATCACTTCCTGTGTGGCGTGGGGCAATTCACTCCACCTCTCTGATCCTCATTTATGTAACAGAAGCAAAGCAAATACTGTATGGCTTCCCAGGGCCAGACTCTGGAACTTTACATTCCTTGACTCTTTCATATCCTCTCTGCAATCCTGTGGGGTTGATATTAGTATCTGTACACTGTAGCAAGGTGGACAGAAGACCAGAGAGGTTAAGTAACTTAGCTGGGATCACTCATCTGGAATTCAACCGAGGTCTAGGTGACTCCAACTCCACAGATTCCCTTTGTAACTATAAAGTACTAGAGGGACTTCCCTTGTTTTCCACTGGCTAAGACTCCATGCTGCCAATGCAGGGGTGTGGGTTCGATCCCTAGCCAAGGAACTAGATCCCAGATGCTGCAACTAAAAGACTTCACATGCCACAACTAAGACCTGGTACAGCCAAATAAATAAATATTTTAAAATATATTTTAAAAGTTATGGTACTTGACACAGCATAGTCCTCTACTGCAGAGTGTGGGAAATAGATGTGAACTTTACATCTGTCTTGTGGTAGTGGTGGTTTAGTCACTAAGTCGTGTCTGACTCTTGCGACCCCATAGACTGTAGCCCGCCAGGCTCCTCTGTCCATAGGACTTCCCAGACAAGAATATTGGAGTGGGTTGTTACTTCCTTCTCCAGGGGAGCTTCCCAACCCAGGCATCGAACCTGCATCCCCTGCATTGCAGGCAGATTCTTTACTGTCTGAGCCAGCAAGGCCAAAAAGCAACTTTATATCTGAGGCATCATCCTCTGAGGCAACGAGCACAAGATAACCCAGCTCCTTGAAAGGTGGGCAATGGTGGGTGAGCTGTTAAAAACATCAACAGTAAGGCGGGAAATGTGTAAGATCTCAAAAAAAAATTACATCAACAATCTTATACAAACATACTATTCTTCTTCCAATTCTCTTTTCCTTAGAGGCAGAGATATAGCCTTGCAGGGCTTAGTACTAGCAGTAGCGGGAATAACACTAATGATAACAATGGCTTAATATATGTTGAGGTGCACTATAAGTGCCATATTTGTATAATTCCATTGAATTCTCATAAAAATCCTATGAGACAGTTCTTATTATCCCCATTTTACACAAGAGGAAACTGACCCTCAGAGAGCTGTGCCCCTAGATCTTACAACATGTAGGTGAGGAGTCTGGCTCTCAGTTTTCTGACTCCAGAGATTGTGCAGCAGCCACTGGGCCACACTGTCCAGATGCACCATAAAGCCTCAGGAGTTAGCTGGCCAGTATCATTCAGGCTGCTCACTCACCAGCATCAAGAAATATTGTATACTAGCAAGTCAGGCAGCTTCCCAGGCAAGGATGTAATGGAATGTTGACGAGAACTGGTTTCACCTGCAGAAGCAGGAAGTTGGCTAGGAGGGAGGTTACTCCCAAGGACCAAAAGACCAGACCGTAGGTCTTTGGCCCACCTGGCACTGGGGTCCCCAGGCCTGGCTCAGAAGCATTGCTGGGATTCCAGGCTGCACCCACCACCAGCCTGTCTTCTCTCTCTTCTGCAGAATGCTGGGAAATCACTGCCCTAATTCAGAATCTCTTCATCCATCTGGAATGTGGGTACCAGAAAGTGGTGTCAGATGAAACAAGTGTGAGCAGTCTGGTCTTGGGAAGTGAGTGGTCAACCTCAACCAAAGCTTCACATTCCAGGTCCAGCTTGTACACACACACACACACACACACTTACACATATACACAGAGTGACAGAGATTGCTAATCTTCCCCTAATATGAGATTCCTTTTCTTCTGTAGTGATAGAATTTTTTATCAGTAGCTAGGCAATATCTACCCAGACTAAAGATCTCATTTCCCAGTCTTCTTTTCAGAGAGGGTGGCCATATGACTACGCTCTATGGATGTACAGGAAGTGCCAACGCAACTTCCAGGTAGACTCAGCTAGGTGGTTTTGTACTACTGACTGAGGTCACCTGCTGGTATTCAGTTGGTGCACGAGTTGGCTTGGAATGTCCAAGTCAGTGTCACTCACATGTCCAGCATTTTGGTGGGGCAGCTTTTAGGGAAAGGTTCCTGTGGTACAATCTTTTGGAGCACCCATGTGTGACCAGCGTGATAACCTCAAGAGAGCTGGACTTCTTACATGGCAGCTCAGGGCTCCAAGAGCAAGGCTTCCAAGGATCCAGACAGACACTCCATGGCCTTTTACAACTGAGCCTTGGAAACCACTTGCCATCATTTCTGCTTATGCTATTGGTTAAAGCAGTCACAAGCTCACCCAGAATTGAGGAGAAGGGTCACAAACCTATACTTCTCAATGGGAGGAGTGTCAAAGAATTTTCAACCTTATTCTAAAAGCACACCAGCCCTAGACCACTAAGTCTGGACTTGAAGTCAGAGAACAAAGAAACTTCTATCTTGTTTAAACCAGACATATTCACAAAATGCAGTGCACATACAGCCCACAAGACATGGGGGTTGGGGAGGGTGAGCAGATAGTGAAATCTCACAGGATTAGAACTGTTCATTTACTCTCATTTACTCATTCAACAAACCAAGCTCAGTAGCTGCCGCTCCCCAAAGCTCTTATCTCACTCCATACTTCCCTCATCATAACACTTACCATGATCCACTGTAATTACCCACTTACTTGTCCATATCATCCTTGCTCTGCTTATCTCATGGACCATCCCTGTCTTGTTCATCATCATTCACTTATCACCTAGCACAGAACCTCAATAAATATTTTCACAGGTTCATATTTTACAACCAGACAGCAACTGATGCTTCAAACTGTTGGGATCTGGAGATGAAGTGAAGAGAAGTGACACTGGTTAGGACTCTGCAGGGTTCCTGAAAAAGTCCCCAGCAGCTTCAGGGGGATGAAATGAAGAGAGCAGGAGGTGGGACTGCCAGGCCTTGGTGATGATGGGTGAGGGAGAAGCAGGAGTCAAGCGTGTACCCACAGGAATTCTAACTACCTAGTGGTTAAAATTCCAGGCTTTAACTGCTGAGGGCCCGGGTTCAATTCCTGGTTGCAGAAATGAGATCTGACCAGTTGCACAGTGCAGCTGAAAAAAAGAGTGGTACCCAGGTTTCTAATCTGAGTAACAGAATAATAAACAGTGGCATCATTTGTTGAGAGAGAAAACAGAAAAGGGAAGTAGAAGACTTGGGAAGAAGGTTGTGAGTTTGGGCTATCTGCATTTTTAATGCCTGGGGGCCACCCAGGGGAAGTGATGCAGGAGGCAGCTAGACACACAGCTGGACAGACGCAAAGACCAGTAAAGACATGCACACACATTCCGAAACGTTCCCACTTGTGTCCATTCATTGTTCATTAAAAGTGTTGGAGGAAGCTGGGTCCAGGGCAGAGCCCTGGGATGGAAGTTGGCAGACCCACGTGCCCGTCTCCACTACAACCTGCGATGTGTTGTCTTAAGCAAGGGGTTCTTTCTTCCTGGCACATATTTTTCTGCTTTGTTGTAAAAATGAGAGGATCACCTCTGACTTCTCTCTTCCTTCCAGCACTTCTGTACAGCACTTCTATATTTGAAGGTCTACGACTTGAAGGTTATCACGCTAGGCACTGACCCTATTCCTGCTCCTCACAAAAACCAGATGGACCACAACAAAAAGAAAGTCACCTTCAGAAGGAGGCTGGTAGATAAACCACTGTATCTCCCTGAGTCCCACCTGCTTTCCCTTTTTTCCAGTCCCTGCTCCCAGTTCTCTGTCTACCCAATAGTCACACCCGAATCCCACCTTAGCCTCCAGGCTCCTTCAGCCATTCTTGGCCTCACCCTCTTCTCTACCCCAATAGGTGTTTTCTTAAGACCAGCAAGAACAACAGTTATCCTAATTCTTCACATTTGTGTCACACTGTGTATTTCTACTTTCTCAATATACATGATATTTATTGCACAGCAGTTATGTGGCAGGCAATGTGCCAGGCTCTGAGTCCCTGGAATGAAGACATGGGCCCTGCTCTTCTCACAAAAAGCAGAGAAGAGAATTAGCAATGTAATCTGATGTGATACAATCACACAAGGGCTGATAGGACCCACATAGGAGCCATACAGGGGCTGTAGAGGTGGTGTGTGTGTGTGTGTGTAAATGTTGTGTGTGTTTATGAGAATCCTCAAACCCTGTGAAGAGCTCATGAAGCATCAGCACTGGAAGCGATCTCCCAGGCCAATTAGTCCCACTCTCTCATTTTATTTGTACAGAAACTGAGCCCCAGGGAAGTCAAGTGACCTGCCCAAGAACACACAGCTGGTGAGAGCGGCAGAGCCTACACTGGAAGTAGATATCCCAGACTTCTTTGGGTCTCATCCACTGTCCTCTTGCCCCTTCATCGCACTCCTTCCTAAGATCAATCAATAATGATGATATCTTGAGCTTTATAAGTGCTAACATACTGCCCAGCACCATGCTGAGCTCTCCACATGGATTGTCTCATTTATTACTTATAGCATCTCTTAAGAGTTAAGTCTGTTTTTAAGATCTTCTTTGATGATAATATAGAGTCTCAGGTTAATTGACTTGCTCAAAGCCACCAGTTAACATGTGAAAAAGTCAATATTTGAACACGGGTAGTCTGAATACAGAGCCACGTGCATGAAAAAAAAAAAATCACCTGATGACCTTGCTTAAGCTACAATTCCTAGGTTCTACCCCTGGAAAGTCTGATTTTCTAGGTCTCATGTGAACAAGATGGAGCTTGCATTTTAGCTACACACAGTAGGTGATTATGATTTGGTGGTACTTGGACCACACCTGGAAAGACCCAATTCTCTTGTATCTTTTTTCAAAATTCAGTTTTCCTGCAGACACCTCTTTTCCGCAGGGAAATGGCTTCAGGACAAAGAGGGTGCACCAGCGACAGATATTGTGCCCCCTGGTGGTCAGATATTAGAAGCCAGGAACTGCAGCCGAGAGGGCTCCTGGTCAATATCACAAATGAGAATTTTTCTACAATTCTGTTCAGTGAATGTTCCTAAGGTGCCACTGTGTGCCAGCACTGAGCCAGCATAACTCATGATGCGCGCGACAGAAGCAAGACTTCTGAGAGCAGCATTCTTCAAGGTGGCCGCTTACTTGTTTTCACCCACCAGTACAGAGGCATGGATTTCAAGCTGCAGTTGGGCAAATGTCACCTGTTGCAGGTAGTCATGTAGTCAATGGGGTCACAAAAGAGCTGGACACAACTGAGCGACTGAACTGAACTGATTCCAGGTAGTCATATCTGATAACACATGGCTCTGTATTTTAGATTTTTGCGTGTCCACGTGGGCTAAGTTGCTTCAGTCATGTCTGACTGTGTGCAATCCCATGGACTGTAGCCCACCAAGCTCCTCTGTCCATGGGATTCTCCAGGCAAGAATACTGGAGTGGGTTGCCACGTCCTCCTCCAGGGGATCTTCCCGACCCAGGGATCTAACCCACGTCTCCTGTGTCTCCTCCGTTGGCAGGCAGGTTCTTTACCACTAGTACCACCTGGGAAGCCCATTTTAGATTTTTAGGGAGGTGTAAAAGAGGTTTCTGAGAAAAGCTGAGCCCACACTCTGGCGGAAGATGCAGGTGTGTATTTGCCATGCGGTGTGAGGAGGCCAGGCTTCGGAGTTAGGCTGCTGCAACTGCTGCTTCAGGCTCTGGAGTCCTGGGACAGTTCTTTAATCTTCCTGAGTTGCAGCTCCCTTGCCTGGAACATGAAGCAATAATAATTACCACCTCACAGGGTTGTAATGGGGAGGAAAACGGCCTCTTAGAAGAGTGCCTGGCACATGGTAGAAGCTTGAAAAACTTAGTACTTTTGATATACTTTGTAGTTATATATCATGGACTATGGACTTCCCAGGTGGCTCAGTAGTTAAGAATCCATCTGCAATGCAGGAGATGCAAGGAGGAAATGGCATCCCCTGGAAGGAGGAAGAAATGGCAACCCCTGGAGGAGGAAATGGCAACCCACTCCAGTATTCTTGCCTAGAGAATCCCATGGACAGAGGAGCCTGGCAGGCTACAGTCCACGGGTCACAAAGAGTCGGACACCACTGAGTGACTGAGGAAGCACACATATTATGGAATATAAAAGAGATAAACCAGGGATTCTCATATCAATCTTGATTTATTCTCCATGAAAAGGAGCTAAAAGAACTATTAATAATTCTCAGTTCTGTGCAATTGAGGGAAAAGATCTATTCTAGTTCCTGCTGCTGCTAAGTCAATTCAGTTGTGTCCAACTCTGTGCGACCCCATAGACGGCAGCGCACCAGGCTCCTCTATCCCTGGGATTCTCCAGGCAAGAATGCTGGAGTGGGTTGCCATTTCCTTCTCCAATTCTAGTTCCATAGACATGCAAACTACTCCACACCCTTAGTGGGAGTGTAAATTAGTACAACATTGGAAACTTGTTTGACAATGTCTGCTAAAACTGAGTGTGTGTATGACCCAGCAATTCACCCCTAGGTATATGCTCCAAATAAATGCTTATAGATCTTAACCAAAAACATATATAAGTATGTTCATAGCAATGTTGTTGCTGTTCATTTGCTAAGTTGTGTCCGACTCTTTTGCGACCCCATGGACTGTAGCCTGTTAGGCTCCTCTGTCCATGGGATTTCCCAGACAAGAATACTGGAGTGGGTTGCCAATTCCTTCTCCAGGGGATCTTCCCAACCCAGGGATTGAATCCGTGTCTCCTGCACTGGCAGGCAGACTCTTTACTGCTGAGCCAACAGGGAAGCCCAGTTCATAGCAATATTATTTATATCAGTCCCAGAGTGGGAGCTACTCAAATATCTATCAACAGTAGAATGGATTTAAAAACTGGTATTTTCATAGAATACTACCATACAGCAATGAAAAGGAGCAAACTAGGAATGAACATAATGACATGGGAGAATCTCACAAATATGAGATTGTTTGATGTTGAGAGAAAGAAGCCAAAGAAGCCAGACACTGAAGACCATGTACCTTACAGCTGCATGTATATAAGTACAAAATGGGGCATTCCCTGGCAGTCCAGTGCTTCCATTTCAGGGGACACAAGTTTGATCCCTGGTCAGGAAATCAAGATCCTGCAAGCCACTTGGCACAATAAATAAATTTTAAGAAGTACAAAGCGGTCAAAATGAATCTAATGCTGTACGGATTGGAACAGTAGTTACCTTTCAGAGTAGAGTACCCTTGTGCTTGGAGAAGGTATGAGGAGGCTTCTGCAAAGTGGCAATTAGTTCTATATCTTGATGTGTGTGGCAATCAAACAATTGTGTGCACTTTATAAAAACTTGTCATATATTGTGCACTCTTCTGTAAGTATGTTGCATGTGTGCTCAGTTGCTCCTCTGTCTATGGAATTTCCCAGGCAAGAACTGGAGTGGGCTGCCATTTCCTACTCCAGGGGATCTTCCTGACCCAGGGATTGAATCTGCTTCTCTTCCATCTCCTGCATTGGCAGGCAGATTCTTCATCACTGAGCCATCTGGGAGGCCCCCTAAGTATATTAGATTTCAATAAAAAGTTTACCTAAAAATCTCTTGATAGGTCCCTCATGACCAGTCACAGAATATACTCAGGTATCACTCATTACAAGAGCCCAGAGTCCTATAGGGTATCAGAATCAGGAATTCAATGCTCCTCTAAGGATGGGAGATGTGGCCTAGGCTCCTTGAGCTGGAGGCAGGTTTCCTGCTCAAAGCCAAGAAGAAAAAGTCTTTCTTGTGGATAAAACAGTTTCTAGAAAAACTACATCATTGTGCTATGGAACACAGCAAGAGGGCTCAGTATCTGCCTGGAGTCTCTAGGTGGAAAAATCAGACTCTAACACCAAGCCAATCACAAAGCTAGCACCTGGGCCCATGCTAGATTGCCTGTTTGAGAACTCCATTCCAAGAAATTAGGAAACAGAAGTGGTGAAACCCATATAATAATAGCACAGAGAAAGACAAAACAACCCCTACAGGAATCCTCCAAAACCCTGAGAATGAGCAAAATGCTGACCCCTCAAGAAGCAAATAAATACTGAAGAAAATATCATGATGGAGAGATGGCAGATGCAATAAATGAGAAAATTTATACCCCTAGATTTACAGGTAAAAGCATAATCTGAAAAAATGCTTCCATTCATGAAACATGAAAGCTGATTTAAAATAAACAAGTCTAAAATGTTCAACGGAGAAGGCAATGGCAACCCACTCCAGTACTCTTGCCTGGAAAATCCCATGGATGGAGGAGCCTGGTAGGCTGCAGACCATGGAGTCACTAAGAGTCAGAAACGACTGAGCGACTTCACTTTCACTTCTCACTTTCATGCATTGGAGAAGGAAATGGCAACCCACTCCAGTATTCTTGCTTGGAGAATCCCAGGGACGGGGGAGCCTGGTGGGCTGCCATCTCTGGGGTTGCACAGAGTCGGACACGACTGAAGCGACTTAGCAGCAGCAGCAGCAGCAAAATGTTCAAATACATGAAGGGAGAAGTAAAATCCATATCATAAGTGAGATATTGTGGGGGGAAAGGTGAGTTTGAAAAAGACCAAATAGAGGGACTTCTCTGATGGTCCAGTGGCTAAGACTCTTCACTCCCAATGTAGGGGGCCCAGGTTCAATCCCTGGTCAGGAAACTAGGTCCCACATGTCACAACTAAGAGTTCGCACGCTGCACCTAATGATGTCGCATGCCACAGTGATGATCAAAGATCACATGTGATGTAAATAAGACCTGGCACAGCCAAATAAATAGTATTTTTCAAAACCACATCTTCTCTAAAAACAAAACAAACAAACCAAAATGACCAAATAGAAACTCTAGAAATAAAAAACATGTAGACATTTCGGTTTTTTAAACAGAATCTAGT
Source organism: Bos indicus (assembly GCF_029378745.1). Lineage (NCBI taxonomy): Eukaryota > Metazoa > Chordata > Mammalia > Artiodactyla > Bovidae > Bos > Bos indicus. Next base: position 21,833,905 of record NC_091778.1, read on the forward strand.
AGAGAGTTGGACAATTAACTAGATCCTGCTATAGACTGAATTAATGAATGGAAGACAAAGATGAGGAAGTTGTTCAGGATGTGGTACAGAGAGATAAGGAGACAGAAAATAAGAAAGAGGAAGTATACATGGTATATAGGATGAGAGGGCTTCCCTGGTCGCTCAGACGGTCAAGAATCTGCCTGCAATGCAGGAGACCCAGGTCTCAGTCCCTGGATCTGGAAGATCCTCGGAGAAGGGAACGGGTACTCTCTCCAGTATTCTTGCTTGGAGAATCCCATACACAGAGGAGCCTGGTGGACTATGGTCCACAGGGTTGCAAAAGAATTGGACATGACTTAGCAACTAACACACTATACTACTATAGGATGAGAAGTTCCAGCCAGGAGTTCAGAGAGAGGAAGATAAAGGTAGCAGAAAAGAGAGGAAGCACACTAACAGGTAACAATGGGAAGTTTTCAGAACTGAAGGAGAGGTGAGTTTGCCAATTGAAGAAGCACAAAATGTAATTTTTTTTAAAGTCCATATCCAGCACCTCCAATGGAATTGCAGAGCATTAAAGAAACTCCAGTACTTTGGCCATCTCATGCGAAGAGTTGACTCATTGGAAAAGACTCTGATGCTGGGAGGGATTGGGGGCAGGAGGAAAAGGGGACGACAGAGGATGAGATGGGTGGATGTCATCACCGACTCGATGAACTGAGTTTGTTTTTTTCATTATTATTTTATTTATTTTACTTTACAATATTGTATTGGTTTTGCCATACATCAACATGCATGAATGTGAGTTTGAGTGAACTCCGGGAGTTGGTGATGGACAGGGAGGCCTGGTGTGCTGCAATTTGTGGGGTTGCAAAGAGTCGGACACGACTGAGCGACTGAACTGAACTGAACTGAAAGATAAACAGAATATCTTAAAGGCTACTAAAGATAAAAGATAACAGATTACCTACATAGGAACACTAATCAGAAGGACAGTGGATTTCCCATCATTGCTGAAGTTTCCAGAAGACAATGACATAATATTATCAAACTGCTCAGGGGAAATAACTGCCAATCAAAATTTTATACTTACATATAAAGTAAGGGTGAAATAATTTGTTTTCAGACTTATAAAGATTAAGAGAGTTTATTATTTTAATAAATTTACTGAAAGAACTATTGAAGAATTACTATGGTAACAAGGAAGACAAATCCAGAAGAAAGGACTGAAATGCAAGAAGGAATGATAAAATATTAATTGGTAAATCTTTTTTTGTTTGTTTGTTTTTAATTGGTAAATCTAAGTAAGTGTTTTTTAAAAGTGAATAAAATAAAGGACCAAACAATAACATACAATATAGGAATAGACAGTTCAGAATTAAGATCTTTATCTTGTTCAGAAGCATAGAGAAACTGGACACATTTAAGACTATGTAATTGCTAAAATAAAAGAAAGAGACTGTACACTTTTCAAGCCAGTGGAGGAAAAAAAAGGTCATTGACAGAGTCATAAGGCAGGAGTGAAGGGAGAAAAGCACAGAAAATCACAATTTTTTAAAAAAGACACAAAGTAAGACTGTAAATTGCAGTAAAGACCCAGATGCTTGGGAAGAATGAGGGCATGAGGAGAAAGGGACAACAGAGGATGAGATGGTTGGATGGCATCACCGACTCAATGGACATGAGTTTGAGCAAACTCCAGGGGACCGTGAAGGACACGGAAGCCTGACATGCTGCAGTCCATGGGGTCACAAACAGTGTGACACAACTGAGCAACTGAACAACAAATTCACACTGTGGAATATTATATAGTCCATAAAGTGAGTGAATGTATCAGCATGGACAGATTCCAAAAATATAATGTTGAAGAAAGAAAAGGATTTGCAGAATTTATATGTGTAATTTATATTTATATAATTTACATGTACATTATGTATTTAGTTTTGCAAAACATAGAAAATTATACACAAATATTTTTATATATACTTATTTTTGCAAAACAAAAATTATACACATATATCCTTATAAGTATGTACTGCTGCTGCTGCTGCTGCTAAGTCGCTTCAGTCGTGTCCGACTCTGTGCTAGAAATATACAAACATAGATGGGAAACATCCATACTAACTTCAGAATAGTGGTTGGTTCTGAGAAAGGATTGAAGGGAATAAGACGGGGCAGGGGGTGAGTACAAAGGAATCTTTGATTTTATCTGTAAGGTTTATTTTTTTAAAAAGATCTGAAGTAAATATGTCCAAATGTTAACCTCGTTAATTCTGGCTGTAAGGCATGAGGTTTAGAGGTTGAAGGCGGCTGGGAAAGTTCTTTCTTACTTTAGAAAGTCACAGGAAGCCACTCTCTCTCTTCTGATGGATGTGAACAATGAAACACACAGCCCCGAATGCTACTGGAAAACATCCAATTCGTGAAAGCAATCAGGCTTACAATGAAGCCAACACTGAAGTCAGTAAAACAAAGATGGAAAAAACCCAGGTTATTGCAACATCACTGGGTCAATCAAGCCTGAAGCTTACCTTACTGCATTATTGTCTGTGAAACGAAGTAAATAATTTTCTTATTATCTAAGCCAGTTTGCGTTAGGTTTTCTATTACTTACAGCCAAACTTATAATAACTGATACAATGGGGATGGAGAAGTGGAGACATCTAAAACTATTAAGGAGGTAGAATTAGCAATATTCAGCCAAAGTTTAGATGGGATGGTTAGAAACAGAGAGGAGTCAAGATTGATCCTGATTTCTAGCTTGGATAACTTAATGGTGACATCATCTCTGAGGCAGCGAAAGTCAGAGGAAGACCAAGTTGGGGAGCAGGAGTGACAGTGGAAATCATCTGAGCAGTTCGGCTATGTTGGGTTTCAAACAGAGGAGTCTGTTTGAAGCTTTCTAACTAGACGTGTCCAGGAGGAAGCTGAATACACAAAACTGGACTTGAATGGTGAATAATGTCTCCCCAAAATTTCATGTCCATCTGGAACCTCAGAACAGGACCTTATATGGGAGTAGGGTCATTGCAGATGAAATTAGGCAAACTTAGATGAGATCATACTGGATTAGTGAAGTGAAAGTCATTCAGTCATGTACGACTCTTTGCGACCCCATGGACTATAGCCTGCCAGACTCCTCTATCCACAGAATTCTCCAGGCAAGAATGCTGGAGTGGGCTGCCATTCCCTTCTCCAGGGGATCTTTCCAACCCAGGGATTGAACCCAGGTCTCCTGAATTGCAGGCAGATTTTTTACTGGATTAGAGTGGGCCCTAAATCCAATGACGGTGTCTTTATCAGAAATCAGAAATGCGAAGACACAGAGAACCACCTGGGGAGAACAGCATGTGAAGATAATGGCAGAGACCAGAGTGATAAACCCACAAGCCGAGGAAGGCTAAGAATTGCCAGCAATTCCAGGAGCTACGAAAGGACTTCCCTGGTGGCTCAGACGGTAAAGTGTCTTGCTTACAATGCAGGAGACCGGGGTTTGATCCCTGGGTTGGGAAGATCCTCTGGAGAAGGAAATGGCAACCCACTCCAGTACTCTTACCTGGAAAATCCCATGGATGGAGAAGCGTGGTGGGCTACAGTGCATAAGAGTTAGACACGACTGAATGACTTCACTTGCCAGGAGCTACGAGAGCGGCATGGGGACAGTTTCTGCCTAAGAACCTCCAGAAGGAACTGACCATGCTGACACCATGAGTAAAATGTGTAGCCAAAGGAACTGTCAGAAAATAAATGTCTGTTGCTTTAAGCCAAGTTTGTGGTTATTTGTATAGTAGCCCTAGGAAATGAATACAAAGAGAGATGTCTGAATTTGAAATTTACCTTTGAGAGTTATCAGCATAAAGTAAGTGGTTGTTGAGGTCTTGGGAGTAGATAAGATTATCTAAGGAGAGTCTAGAATGAGAAGAGAAAGGAGGCCAAGAACAGACTCAGGAAAACTGACATGGAAGGAGCAGGAAGAGGAAAAGGAATAGATGAAGAAGATTCAAGAGGAGCAGCAGAGAGGTCACTTGGACGGAGGTCAAAGGAAGAGAGTGTTTGTGAAGAAGGACATGTTCAATGGGCCAAATATCATAGAGAAAAAAAAAAGGGTCAGTTGGGTGTGGCAATATGGAAATCACTGGTCTTCTGGGGCAGAAAAGTCTTGGAAGAAAGGCAAGGACAGAAATAAGACTGCTGTTTTTGAAGCCTGAGAGGGAGGTGAGGAAGTTGAAATAGTTACTAAATCTTTTAAGGCCTGTGGTTATAAAGGCAGAGGGAGTGGGTGATGACCAGAAGGGGAAGCAGAGGCTGGGGGAGGGGGTAGATTGGGGTTTTGTTTTTGAAATGAGGGAGGCTTATGCATGTTTACAGGCTGAGGAAAAAGTCAGTTGGAGAGAGATTAAAAACTACAGGAACATGACACAGAAACCAAAAAACAGAAACACAAACTCCCTCCCTGATGAAACTAGAGACATATGTAACTTCCAAGCAGATCTTTAAAACAAAAATCAAGAACTTCCCTGGTGGTCCAGTGGCTAAGACTCTGTGCTCCCAATGCAGGGGGCCTGGGTTCAATCCCTGGTCAGGGAACTATAGCCCACATGCTGCAACTTAGAGTTCACATGCCACAGCTAAAGATCCCACGTGCCACAGCTCAGACTTGTTTCGGCCAAATAAACAAATATTTAAAAACAAATAAACAAAACAAAAAGTGAACAAGGGTCCTTTAAGGAGGTGGAGTGTAACTCACCAGTCCCTGTGTTCGGGCTGTGCACAATGACCCAAAGAGTGCAGTATGACATCCAGAAAGGGAAGCCAACCCAAGCAAAACATCACTGGTTTTTAACAATCGCCAACAACAACAAAAAAAAGCTGACTGACCACCCTTTGCCATATAATGAAATCTACAGTTGACAGTCTCTGTCCAGCCATCCCCTTGTAGCTCAGTTGGTAAAGAATTTACCTGCAGTGCAGAAGGCCCGGGTTTGATCCCTAGGTTGGGAAGATACCCTGGAGAAGGAAATGGCAACCTACTCCAGTATCCTTGCCTGGAAAATCTCATGGACAGAGGAGCCTGGTGGGCTGCAGTCCACGGGGTCGCAAAGAGTCGGGCACGACTGAGCGACTAACACTTACTTACCCAGCCATCCAGAATTTCCAATAAGTTTTACTCAGTCTGCTTTTTCTTTCATAAGGATGGAATCTACAGATCATGACACATTTGGGAAATGTCTCCAACATAAAATAATAATAATAATAAACAGAAGTAAAGGAATCTGAAGCGAGTGAAGATTATGTAGGGAGAGGAAGAAAACTTCAAAGAAGCAAACACACCCTCAGAGAGATAAAAGAAAATGCTGTGTCTCTGGAATAAGAACAGGATGCTTTAAAAATGAAACAATCAGAGGAAACAAAACTGGACTCTTGGACATTAAAAATGGGATCGTTAAAATAACAAATTTAGCAAAAAGTTTGTGGCAGACAGAATAACAGCCCTCCAAAGATGTCTACACAGCTTATGAAGATGATCATACCTGACAAAGGGCCTTTGCAGATATGATTAAGGAGTTTGAGATGGGAGAGATTATGGTGGGTTATATGGCTTAATGGGATCTTCCCTGGTGGCTCAGACAGTAAAGCGTCTGCCTACAATGCCTACCATGTGGGAGACCGGGGTTCAATCCCTCAGTCGGGAAGATCTCCTGGAGAAGGAAATGGCACCCCACTCCAGTACTCTTGCCTGGAAAATCCCATGAATCGTGGAACCTGGTAGGCTACAGTCCGTGGGGTCACAAAGAGTCAGACACGACTGAGCGACTTCACTTCAGTTCACTTCTTCATCTGGCTTCATAATTACAAGGTCCTTCTGACAGATGCAGTCGGGAAGACCAGAGTCAGAGACAGATTCAAAGATGCTATGCTATTGGCTTTGAAGTTGAAGGAAGGGGCCATTGGCCAAGAAATGCAGGCAGCCAGCCTCTAGAAGCTGGAAAAGGCAAAGAAACAGATCCTCCCCAAGAGCCTCCAGAAAGAATATAGTCCTGCCTCCAGAAATGGAAGTCACTGTGTTTGTGGTAGTAATTCGCGATAGTAGCAACAGGACACTAATACAGAATTAAAAGCTAAAATCAAGGAAATCTCAGGCTTCCCTGGTGGTTCAGTGGTTTAGAATTGGCCTTGCAAATGCAGGGGACACCGTTTTGATCCCTGGTCTAGGAAGAGCCACCTGCTGAGGGACAACAAAGCCCGTGCTACTGAGTTCACGCTCTGGAGCCCACTCATTCGACTGTTGAGCCCACAGTGCCGGAACTACTGAAGCCTGTGCAGCTAGAGGCCCTGCTCCACAACAAGAGAAGCGCACCACAACCGGAGGGCACCCCTGCTCACTGCAACTAGAAAGCCTACACACAGCAACAAAGACCCAGCAGTCAAAAATAAATATATATTTTTTTAATCAAGGAAATCTCTCAAATGTCAGAACAGAAAGACAAAGAGATGTAAAAGTAAGATAGGAATATAAAAAACTAGAGTATCAGTTCAGGAGGTCCAACATTCCAACAATAAAAGTTGCAGAGAAAGAAACACATTAAACAGAGGTGAGAAAATGATCAAAGAAACAATATAAGAACATTTCAGAGAATTGAAGGACATACTTTTGAAAGAGGCTACTAAATGCCCAGAGAAATAAAGAAAGATTTTTACAAAAGCACAGCCTCAGGAAATTCAGATCACTGGGAATTTTTCCTTTAAAATAAGCTTTTAGAAAGAAAAAAACTCTTATACAAAGGATCAAGAATCAAAGTGATATTATATGTCTCAACAGCAACATTGCACACAGAAGGCAATGGGGAGCTGCCTTCCCCGTTCGTAGGTACTAGCAACTCTATACCCAGCAAACCATCAATCAAATGTGACCACACCAAAATACATTTTTAGATATTTTGACCTTAAAAAAATGATGTCCATTTGCCACTTCTTAGGACACTATTGCAGAATATGTTTTACTAACATAAAAAGGTGAATTATGAATGAGGATACAGATTCAACCCTGGAGCACTGCCAAGGGAGTTTCTAGGATGTCAGCCAAGAGAGGTCTCTGGACAATACCTATGCAGCAGCATAGACGGAAACTTCTTTGGTCTGGAGCAAGAAAACAGAGGCATCCAGATGGAAGTCTCCAAGGACAAAAATGGAGCCGATAGATGCTGATGGGTTGCCTATATAGCAGATTGTGTTAAGAGGCATTTCATGAATATTCATGAAAGGCTCTTAATACAATAGAAATACAATTATTAAATAATTTTACTAATAAAATTGTTAATAAAATAATTTAAAACACTAACAATAACATATTAATAAAATATAAAATAATTATTAATAAATATAAGTAAATAATATTTATAATAAATAATAACATATTAATAAAATTCATGAATATTGTATTAAGGGGTCTTTCCTGATGGCTCAGATGGTAAAGAATCTGCCTGTGATGCAGGAGACCAGGGTTTGATCCCTGGGCCGGGAAGATGCCTTGGAGAAGGGAATGGCAACCCACTCCAGTATTCTTGCCTGGAGAATTCCATGGACAGAGGAGCCTGGCGGGCTACAGTCTATGGGGTTGCAGAGAGTCAGTGATTAACACTTTCATTCTCACTTTTCATGAAGACGCAGAAAAATTGAACACACGACAAAACTAGGAAATGTTTAACTCCAGGGAAAGCAAAACATGGTTCAAGAAAGAGGACATTATCATGCATTACTTGGACCAGTAGTAAATAATATTTACAAAGTCGTAGAAGCTGATACAATGATTATGGATTTAAGCAAAATTTGTAATAGATCTACAGAAGGGTGGGAAGGGCAAGAGAGCTAAAATTCCATCTGCCAAATAAGAAATCAGCATGTTAAAAAAAAAAAGAAATCAGCATGTAATGTCTAAAATCAAGGAATACCGAAGGAAAAGCTAAAAGAGTTGAAAATGGTAACTTATGAGAAGCAGGGCTGCTGAAATAGTTTGTAAAATATCTATAGTTAGTTTGTAAATACTATCACACATAGTTTGTAAAAACTATCTATTGTGCATATTTTAAAAATATGTGACTTAAGCCACATATACTTTTATAATAAAATGTAGAAATTATCTTTTTAAATACTAGATGAGAGAGTATTTTAAATATTTATTTCAATATTTACAATGTTTTTAATATTTACTTATGTATGTATTTTGGCAGCATCAGGTCTTAGCTGTGGCATGCAGGATATAGTTTCCTGACCAGGGATGGAACCCAGGCCCCCAGCATTGGGAATGTGCAGTCTTAGCTATTGAATCACCAGGGAAGTCCTCAAGAGAGGGCTAATGAGTTAAACAAAGTTCCTAAGAGGACAGAATGGTATGTTACCCAGGACAGGAAGTGGTAAACATCTGGGACAGGAGGTGAAGAGGTAGATGTGGAAATAGTGTTGCAGGTATGGTAGGTTCCAGGGGCAGGAAGTTGAGGAAATCCATGTCTGATGAAACAGGATGTAAGGTCTCCTGCTGGGAGTAAAGGGAGCCCAGGTGGGTGAGCAGTGTGGAGAGCAGTGAAGTAACACAGCACGTCACAGGATGTGAAAATGGGCATTAAAGTGGTAGGTATTAGAAATCAAAACGAGTTATGCAGCAGAACACTATGTTGCATAAAATTTCAAAGGAGGTGTTTGAGAACTGATTTGACGGCTCTTAACCTTTCCTTCTGATGCTGAGGTTATCAAGTTGGAGAAATGTGAGACCAACTGTGGAGAGAGTTTTTCTGGGACATTGTGCTGGGAACCCCACCAACCTTCAGGGCAGGAGTAAAAGAGCTTCAGGTGAAGGCTCCAAGGGCTCCACTTAGAAAACTGGTTATGTGTCCCTGTAGTGAGAAATCTAAAGGTCAGAAGTTGGGCTGGGCAATTGCTGAGGAATGAAGCAAAGTGAGGAGCCTAAGCAACAATCAGCCTGCATTCCGAAATTTGCTGAGGCAAAGCACGTATGAGTGTTTCCCATGTAGGTCTGGGTTTCTGGGGTGGGTCATGCCTCAGAAGGAACTGGAATGGGGCTGGAGCAGATTTAGTCCAGCAGAATTCCAAGGATGGAGGGGTCCTCCACAGAGTAAAAGTAGAGGTGAACCATCAGGTGCCTTGGGGCTGTAAAAGGAATTGCCAGAGCGGAGAGGCACAGACCTGGGTCAAGGTTACTATAGGTGGGACTCTCCCAAGAACCAGGAAGTGCCCAGGAGACAGGCAGCTGTAAGAGTTGCTGGGCATAGAGTGTGAAGCCATCTTATCACAGAATCATTGAGTAAGGAATGTCCTGCTCTCCTTGCTCTCCTATTCCCTCCAATCTTTGAAGGATCAGAAGTCAGTGAGTAAGCAGGAAAGAGAAAAAAGAGTGCCCTTCACCTGGGTGCAGGCTTTCTGCCTAATCCAGGTCCTATCTGAGGTAGCAGGGAGGAGACTTACCTTCAAATGGAGATTGACATTTTGATGATGGATTGAACATTCTCGTTTTAAATTGAGACTGTCTTTTATTTTTCAAAGTACCATCCAACTTTTTAATTACCTAAAAATGGCCACAAAAAGTCATCGGACTGCCCAGGTTTATATCCAAGGCAAGGGAAAGAAATTAGCCACAATGGAAAAACATAACGACGCAGAGGAAATGAAATAAATTTGCTTTTATGGCTACTCACCATGAGTCATACCTGTTTAAACAAATGAAGGGCGAGGGATTCCTGTAAACAGCATGCTAAAGAATATAGATTTTGGAACCAAAGAGAATTGAGTTTGAGATCTGGTTCTGCCACTTCCCAGCATTGTGACCTTGGGTAAGTAACATAGGCTTTCTGAGTCTCAGGTTTCTACTGTAAAATGAGGTTAATTAAAGCAGATCTCTCAGGCTTCCCTGGTGGCTCAGATGGGAGACACAGCAGACATGGGTTCAATCCCTAGGTTGGGAATATCCCCTGGAGGAGGAAATGGCAACCCACTCCAGTATTCTTGACAGGAGAATTTCATGGACAGAGGAGCCTGGTGGGCTACAGTCCATGGAGTCAGAAAGAGTCGAACACGACTGAGCAACTAACACACAAACATATCTCTCAGGGTTACTTGGGAGGATTAAATAACATTTGGGAAAATACTTTAAAACATCCAGATTTCCTCCCATTCTCCATTTTATCAAAGGATGGTTGTAGGACGGTTGGTGGGACAGGGTATGCCAGGAAAATGATCATGAGAATGGTGACTTTTTTTTCACACTGTCTTCTCCAAAGGAAAAAAGAGAAGCGGATTGGCTGAGGAGTATCACAGGGGGCTCCAGATAGAGGTGGAAGGAGACTGGTGTTGGCAAATAAAATGCAGGACATCCCGTTCAGTTTGAATTTCACATAAGTATAGTGAAAGTGAAAGTCACTCAGCTGTGTCCTACTCTTAGTGACCCCCTGGAATAGTCCATGGAATTCTCCAGGCCAGAATACTGGAGTGGGTAGCCATTCCCTTCTCCAGGAGATCTTCCCAACTCAGGGATCGAACCCAGGTTTCCCACATTGTAGGCGGATTCTTTACCAGCTGAGTCACCAGGGAAGCCCATTTCAGATAAACAACAGGTAAGAGTCCCTTGGACTGCAAGGAGATCCAACCAGGCCATCCTAAAGGAGATCAGTCCTGGGTGTTCATTGGAAGGACTGATGTTGAAACTGAAATTCCAATACTTTGGCCACCTGATGTAAAGAGCTGACTCATTTGAAAAGACCCTGATGCTGGGAAAGATTGAGGGCAGGAGGAGAAGGGGATGACAGAGGATGAGATGGCTGGATGGCATCACCAACTCAATGGACATGGGTTTGGGTGGACTCCAGGAGTTGGTGATGGACAGGGAGGCCTGGCGTGCTGTGGTTCATGGGGTCACAAGAGTTGGACACGACTGAACTGAACTGAACTGAATGTTTTAGCATAAAAGATGTTGTGGGGCTTCCCTAGTGGCCCAGTGGTTAAGACTCTGCATTGAACACAGAGGGTGTGGGTTCGATCCCTGGTCAGGGAACTAAGATTCCACATGCTGGGTGGTGAGGCCAAAATATAGACAACAAAAACAACACAAAAAATGTTTGGGACCTATTTATACTTCGAAATAGTAATCATTTATCTGGAATTCAAATTTACCTGGGTGTCCTATATCTTTATTTGCTAAACCTGGCTGCTCTAAATGAAACAGACTTCCCTAGAGGTCTAGTGGTTGAGACACCATGCTTCCACTGCAGGGGCCACGGGTTCAATCCCTGGTTGGGGAACTAAGAGAGAGAGAGAGAATTGAGCTACTTGGTTGTGTTTGAGTGGGCTGAGTGCCTTGCAATAGGATACCTGTTTTTCTCTTGTTATTGGTGCCTATTTTTCTAATAGCTTCACAGGGTTCCAGTTGAGAGGAAATTACTTTAAGCTTCAGTACTGAGAAAGTTTTTCCAATAGTCATGTACAGATGTGAGAGCTGGACCATAAAGAAGGCTGAGCACTGAAGAACTGATGCTTTTGAATTGTGCTGGAGAAGACTTGAGAATCCCTTGGGCTGCAAAGAGATCAAACCAGTCAATCCTAAAGGAAATCAATCCTGAATATTCATTGGAAGGACTGATGCTGAAGCTGAAACTCCAATACTTTGGCCACCTGATGCGAAGAGCTGACTCATTGGATAGACCCTGATGCTGGAAAGATTGAAGGCAAAAGGACAAGGGGCCGACAGAAGATTTGAGCAAACTCCAGGAGAAAGTGGAAGACAGAAGCCTGGCGTGCTGCAGTCATGAGGTTGCAAAAGAGTCGGAAACGACTTAGCAACTGCACAACAACTGAGAAATTCAGTAAGATTGAGTGGAATTGAGATGTCCTCCAGCTAGTTAAACACAGAAGAAGCAGGCTAGGAGCCTGACCCCTTAGGACAGCAGCAGTCCCTCGCAGGCAGGCAGGCAGGCAAGCATCCATTTTTGCCTGGAAGCAGAGGGATGGATGAATGCAGAGAGAGCTCAGAAAGATCTGGAGGCTTGAGATGCCTCCCAAATTCTCTCCCAGTATTCAAGCCTTCTCAGGCCCAGCCAGGTCCTGGCTCTCCTACTTGTTGAAAGGTGTAGCAAGGACTAGGGCAAAAAAGATCCCCCAGGAGCAGCCCCTCATGGGGGAGGTAGGTGCTGGCTGAACGCTGACTGGGCCCTTTGCTTTGTACTCAGCCTGCTTATTCCCAAACAACAGAAGTGCTGCTCAGCCGCCTGGTCAGCCCCATTATGCTCTTGCCAGAAAGTGCTGAGTCCAGGGGCCACCCTGGCCCCATGACCTCACCCCTCCCGCCCTGGGCCTCATCCTGTGAGGCTCCCTGGGCCCAGAGGCAAGGCCAGGGGATCCAAGCCATTCATAAAGTTCTACTGAGCCTCTATCATGCCTGGCACATAGCCCTAGTGCCGAGAAATTCAAGGTTCAAATCAACCACATTACATTTGGGAGTGGTCTCATTCTCCTTAATGTCTGGTGTGTATGTGTGTTCAGTCGCTAAGTCGTGTCTGACTCTTTGAGACCCTTTGCACTGTAGCCCGCCAGGCTCTTCTGTCCATGGGATCTCCGGGCAAGAATACTGGAGAGGGTTGCCAATTCCTCCTCCAGGGCATCTTCCCAACCCAGGGATCGAACCCACATCTCTTGCGTCTCCTACGTCGGCAGGCAGACTCTTTACCACTGTCCCACCTGGGACGTCCCTTAATGTCTTTTATCACCTCCAAATCTTAAAGCCCATCCCACTGGGCAGGCAGTTACCCCACCTGTTCATGCAATGAGTGTGTGGACTTAGAACAGATTTCACAATCCATGTCCGCCATAGATCAACAGTGTACAGAAAATATGACAGAAAAGTGAAAATGTTAGTCGCTCACTTGTGTCCATCTCTTTATGACCTCATGGACTGTAGTCCAACAGGCTCCTTTGTCCATGGAATTCTCAGGCAAGAATACTGGAGTGGATCGCCATTCCCTTCTCCAGGGGATCTTCCCAACCCAGGGATCGAACCCAGGTCTCCAGCATTAATTACAGGGAGATTCTTTACTGTCTGAGCCACCAGGTGCTGTTAAGATGAAATAGAGAAAAATATTGGGGAAAAAAATGAACAAACGTGGTCTTTTCCAAATTCAAAGAAAAAAAATTTTGTTTTTGGGCCATGCCTCGCAGTTTGCAGGATCTTAGCTCCCCAACCAGGGACCCAGGCCACGGCAGTAAAATCACAGAGTCCCAACCAGCCCCACTGGCTGTCCAGAAATTCCCCAAAGGAAATATTTTTTACCTGATAAATATCTCTAAAATCTTTGCTGCTTGCTCCCACTAATCTCTGTGAGTATCTGGCACAAGATTCTATCTGATTTGGAACAATCAATAATATAGTTACCATTTATTGATGGCACTGGGTCCCATCACTGCCCTAAATGCCTTCATTTCCCTTCATCTGACAGCAATGGGTCAGGTAGGTATTATAATCTGACTTAATGTCAGAGAGGCAGGGTTGCCCAGAGGAAAGACTACAGCTTTTGGAGCAGATAGACATACATTCAAGACCCTGTTGAGTTCCCTGGCCCAGAACTTGGCTCCTCAGAACCTCAATTAACTCATCAGTAAAATGGGTATCATAATGACCTATTTCATGGGGTTGTCGTGAGGATAAAGGAGGCAGTGTCTGGTTCACAGTAAATGCTTCATAAGTTGTAGTTATTGTTATTAAAGATGAAGAGGAGAGACCCAAGCTCAGTTTAGGAGAAAGGGATACAAGCTCGTTTGCTCCCTTCATTCCCACTCTTGGAGTGGCTCTGCCCTGACTTTCCTGGAAGGAGATGGCGGAGGTAATTGGAGCTTGGAGGCCATAACCATCAGAGGGCTAGGGAAGCAGCAGCTTCAGACAATGTCAGAGGGGGTATCCTATAGAATTTGGTTAAAAACCATATTCAGATGTTATTTGCAAAGTATGGTGGTAGCCCTGGAGGTGGGTGATCCTTCTCTGGCTTCCTTGAACTTAGGATAATTGAGGAAAACGGATAGAGGACAGGCTGGGGATACTTATAACTCTAGGAAAATTGGATGGATATTTGTAAATTGTTTGCACAGTGACCCTCATCATCCCCCTCACAATATTTTTGTTCATGTATTTGGACTTTTCAATCAAACATAAATGCTCCATTTTTCTTCAAAAATTAAAAACTGGCTAAAAAAAATTGATTCCATCAGTCTTCATGGTTCTAACACTTCAATAGGGTGTTCAGTTCAGTTCATTTGCTCAGTCGTGTCTGATTCTTTGAGACCCCATGAACTGCAGCACGCCAGGCCTCCCTGTCCATCACCAACTCCCGGAGTCCACCCAAACCCACATCCATCAAGTCGGTGATGCCATCCAGCCATCTCATCCTCTGTCGTCCCTTTCTCCTCCTGCCCTCAATCTTTCCCAGCATCAGGGTCTTTTCAAACGAGTCAGCTCTTCGCATCAGGTGGCCAAAGTATTGGAGTTTCAGCTTCAACATCAGTCCTTCCAATGAACACCAAGGACTGATCTCCTTTAGGATGGACTGGTTGGATCTCCTTGCAGTCTAAGGGACTCTCAAGAATCTTCTCCAACACCACAGTTTAAAAGCATCAATTCTTCTGCACTCAGCTTTCTTTATAGTCTAACTCTCACATCCATACATGACCACTGGAAAAACCATAGCCTTGACTAGACGGACCTTTGTTGGCAAAATAATGTCTCTGCTTTTGAATACGCTATCTAGGTTGGTCATAACTTTCCTTCCAAGGAGTGTCTTTTAATTTCATGACTGCAATCACCATCTGCAGTAATTTTGGAGCCAAAAAAATAAAGTCTGATACTGTTTCCACTGTTTCCCCATCTATTTGCCATGAAGTGATGGGACTGGATGCCATGATCTTAGTTTTCTGAAATGTTGAACTTTAAGCTAACTTTTTCACTCTCTTCTTTCACTTTCATCAAGAGGCTCTTCTTCACTTTCTGCCATAAGGGTGGTGTCATCTGCATATCTGAGGTTATTGATATTTTTCCTGGCAATCTTGATTCCAGCTTGTGCTTCCTCCAGCCCAGCATTTCTCATGATGTACTCTGCTTATAAGTTAAATAAGCAGGGTGACAATATACAGCCTTGACGTACTCCTTTTCCTATTTGGAACCAGTCTATTGTTCTATGTCCAGTTCTAACTGTTGCTTCCTGACCTGCATATAGGTTTCTCAAGAGGCAGGTCAGGTGGTCTGGTATGCCCATCTCTTTCAGAATTTTCCACAGTTTATTGTGATCCACACAGTTCAAAGGCTTTGGCATAGTCAATAAAGCAGAAATAGATGTTTTTCTGGAACTCTCTTGCTTTTTCCATGATCCAGCGAATGTTGGCAATTTGATCTCTGGTTCCTCTGCCTTTTCTAAAACCAGCTTGAACATCTGGAAGTTCACGGTTCATGTATTGCTGAAGCCTGTCTTGGAGAATTTTAAGCATTACTTTACTAGCATGTAAGATGAGTGCAATTGTGCAGTAGTTTGAGCATTCTTTGGCATTGCCTTTCTTTGGGATTGGAATGAAAACTGACCTTTTCCAGTCCTGTGGCCACTGCTGTGTTTTCCAAATTTGCTGGCATATTGAGTGCAGCACTTTCACAGCATCGTCTTTCTTTATGGTTCTAACACTTCAATAGGGTGTAAAGCTCCCAAATGGAGATGCTGAGAGTATATGAAGCACAAGGACAACACAAGCATGTCAGTTGTGGCTAGAACTGGTAAGGACTGTATGTCAGTTTCATCTCTGCCTGCAGAGTCACATAACCCTGTCATTGGATGTCATTCATTCATTCATTTATTCAGAACATATTTATTGAGCCAAGACTTTTGTTCAAGGCTGAAGATGCAACAGTGAACAAGACAGAGCTCTTACCCTCATAAAGGATGGTGTGTAGAGGAAGAAGCAGATAATTAAGCAATCAGTTTCTTTGTTTTCAAAAATAGCCTTGTTTCTATAGAAAATATGTCCACATTGTTCAAAACTTGAAAAATACAGAAAAGTATACTATGAAAGGTTTTATCCTATATCCAAGCCCCAAGTTGTGTCTCGTTTCTGTCCTTGCAGCCCAGTATTTCTGGTTTCTACAGCAGTTTCCAAGCGTGCAATAATCCCACACAATTCAAGCCCCTGTTGAGTTCTTGAATAATTGATTATTGAAACCCATGCAATAATCAGTAAGTACAGGGTGCCATGAGAGCACTTGATGGGGGTACCTAAGCCAGTCCAGGGGTTAAGGAAAGAAAAAAAGAATGAATGAATGAATGAACAAGTAAGTGTTTCCCTAAGATCCTCAACTCTGAGGAGGAAGCAAAGGGAAGTTGAGGAAGAACCTCCAGCCATGAACAGCTGGTACCTTGAGCCCTTGCACAGCCACCAGCCAGCCAGTACCTGCTACGATACTCAAGGCCACTCTGTCCTTTGCCAGCCACTGATCCAGATGCCACCAGTTAGTCACGCGGCAGAAACATCCTAGGGTGGCACATTGTGTTAGTGTCAGACCTGTCCACTGGGAATGTTCTGTTAAATCTGCAAATGGATTTTTGGTTCTGAGAAAAGAGGGGTCAGACAAACCCAAGTCACAGGTTGGAGAGATTCGCAGAGGGATTAAGAGAACTTTACTAGGAAGAGTTCCTTCCTCTTTGCAAGCTGCTGAGATTTTTTATAGTATCCATCACCAGAAAGAGAGTAGGGTGATACGTAATAATAAGCGTACAATGTGTCAGGCAGATAGTCTCCTTTTTTTGGAAGGAGGGGGGCGGTGTTGAAAGAAGGCTGAATGACTTGCCTGGTCACCCACCCAGGGGGTTTAGGATTGGAACTCACATCCGCCAGGCTCAGAGCTCTCCTCACCCACGGCATCTTCCTGCTCCTCACAGCAGCTACGAGGCCTGAACAAGACACCCTCCCCTCCTTCTGGGCAGGCCCTCCAATTACCCCACACTACTCTCACCAGGAGCCCTGAACTTCCAGGGAGCAATCATTTTACCTGTTAGTGTATCTTGGGTTTGAGAGACTGCTAAGGGCCGAAACCAGTATATCAATATTAAAACAAACACCAAAAAAAAAAAATACTTTTTGGCTCCAAATTTTAAAAAGAAAATTGCAAAATCAAAATGAATAAATATTAATATAGCACAGCTATAGGGAACTTCATGTCTACTAGGTGACTACATAATTGAATTCAACTCTTACATAGTTATATTGGGTTGGGCAAAAGCTTCATCTGGGTTTTTCTGTACCATCTTATGGAAAAACTCAAAAATTTTTTTCAACCCAATACATATAAATATGACATAATAAAGATTTCTGAGCACACAGTGAGCTATTTTCTTTTTTTTTTTTTTTGTGAACCACTTGTTAAAAAATAGAGTTCAGAATCGTCATAATCCTTAATTTTTAAACATCGACAACAAATGTATACCCCGTATGGGAAGGGAGGTGCATTTTGATGTGTTGATATGACACGAGGTCTTAGGAAGGTCCTGGGGTGGCGAGAGGAACCTGGAGAAGAGCGGAGGACAAGAACTCATGCAGACCTGTCCTCACATCCCATCTGCTCTGAGAGCAAGTCCACGGCAGCAGGGCCCGCACTGACAGCCTGGCCCATAGCAGCGGGGCCTCCCTGGATTTCTGTATCCCAGGTTTAAACAAAGCCCTGGGGGATGCCCGCCCAGCAGGCTGAGCCACCAAAGCTCCGGGATCAGGGGGAACAAAAGCCAAGGGAAAGCAGAGTGCTGACAGGGCCAGAGGCCGCTGGCCGCAGGGCTATAAAAAGCAGGAGCCACCGAGGAAGCGGCACCAGATGGAGACCCAGACTGTGCAGCAGGAGCTGGGTGAGTAAGGCCCCAAGGGGTGCTCTGGCCTTTCCTTTCCTCCCCCTGCCCAGGACTGGGGCCCCATCTTCCTGCCTTGTGGTCAGAGCCTCTCAGGATGGCTGGAGAAGATTGGGGAACTCTGGGGGGAAGCAGACTTCTCTTGCCACCCCAAAGGAGTCACTTACATGACCATAACCACTGCCCTAGCCACCATGGCTGGGAGGGGACTTGGGAGCCCCAGAAATGACAGGCTTCTAAGGCACAGAGGGAAATTGGGGAGGGGGCAGAGGTAGAAAATGCTTGTTCAGAGGTTCAGAATGGAAAGATACATCACAGAGTTTACATGCATTCGTCTCTGGGCCAATACCAGTCAGAGGGAAAAGCCATGAATGGCTGTTTTGAATTAAGAAAATTGATGCATATGTGTCTGCCTTTCTTCCCTCTCTCCTTGTCCCCTCCTCACTGTCCTTCCTTCCTTTACTCTTCCTATCATCTTTTCTGTCTACCTTGCCTCTATGAGCCTCAATATCCTCATCTGTAAAATGGGGATAATGACAGGGCTTACTCATAGGTTCATTGTGAAGATTAAATGTATTCAGGCAGGTAACACATAAAGAATAAGACCTGGCACAGAGTG
This sequence comes from Bos indicus, assembly GCF_029378745.1. NCBI lineage: Eukaryota > Metazoa > Chordata > Mammalia > Artiodactyla > Bovidae > Bos > Bos indicus. The sequence goes on from NC_091778.1 coordinate 21,852,427, forward strand.
AGCCATGGTTGTGTGTGTGTTAGTTGCTCAGTCGTGTCCAACTCTTTGGGACCCCAAGGACTATAGCCCACCGGGCTCCTCTGGCCATGGAATTTTCCAGGCAAGAATACTGGAGTGGTAACCATTCCCTTCTCCAGGGGATCTTCCCGACCCAGAGACCAAACCCAAGTCTCCTGCATGGCACATGGATTCTTTACCATCTGAGCCACCAGGGAAACCCTGAGCCATGGTTAAGTGTTAGCTATTATTATCATCCTCTTTTCTTCCTCACTTTCCTTCAATAAGTCTTTCAGTGCCACCTGTCCCACTCCTCCAACCCTCACCATCCCAACATGGGTTCAGTGTGGTCCTCCATCAATCACTCTGGAGACCCAGTCCCTGCTCCTGAGATGTTCACCCAGGACATATTCAATAGGAACACGGATCAGTGCTGTGATGAGTGCTGGGAAGGAGGAAAGAAAGCAAGTTGCCATAGGCTGGGGAAAGCAGCAAAGTCTCGGGAAGCAAGATCGAGGCTGGGTAGGTCTAGAAGACAGAGAGGCAGGGAGGGGATGGGAGCATGGCTGTGGACAGCTGGTCAGTATGAGGGCTAGGCAGAGCCAGATAAGAGTGAGACCACGCCTTGGTGATATGAGGGGTCTGGACCAGGTGGTTGCCAAAGGGTTTATATTGGGGTATGTGAGAATGAGGCAAGGCTATAGCGGGTGCCTGGAGGCAGGCAAGTGAGTGAGAGCCATGTTTATTAAGTGGTCCTAGTATCTGTGCAGTGCTTTATCTGCATCATTGCTTCTCATCCTTATAATACCTCTGCACATTGAAGTTTTACTGATGCAAAACGACTGAGGCTCAGCTAGTGAGAGGCAGAGTCTGCACCAAAGTCTGTTTATTGGACTTCAAGCCTCTTTTACTTTCACTCGTGCCCCTCATCCCTCACCCCAGAGGCCATGACACTGGTGTGTGTTCTGTCTTCCAGAATCCCTTCCAACCACCAAGATGGCTCAAACTAACCCCATGCCGGGGTCTGTGGGGCCATGGAAGGTAAGCCCGTCTCCATCACGTGGAAAAATTGAGGAATCCATCAGGGCAGGGGGTGTGATACAACCTCAGAGTAGGACCCAGAGCTATGCTTTTCCATGGGACAGTGACCAGCCAGTAAAACATCAGTTTGTAAAGGAAGGGTCCAGCCAAAGTCTAGATGCTGTCTCAGGAAGGCTCTCTCAGGATGCTCCCATTTGGACAGAAGGATGATCCTGGAAACCCTTGTTGGGTGGGAGATGTTATCTAGTTTTCTAGGTCAACTCTCCTCCTGCTAAAGTTATCTTAAAATAGAGCAGCCCAAGTGGATTATGATGTGGAGAAACTGAGGGCCCAGAAATGAGGAGAGACTTGCCATCGGATCCCAAATCAATGATTGGATCATGGTCTCCTTCTGACCCCAACTTGAGGCTGACTGTAACCACTGCTTGAAGTGGCTGATCCTCAGCCACTGTTTCCCTCAGCACCCTTAACCTCCTCAGTGGATCAACTCTAAGTCTGGTTCACAGTTTTGGGAGCTGTCCTCTAGCCAGGTTCAAGAGTCAATTTCTAGTTCAGGGTATGATAGGGGTTTATCACAACTCTCGCTTTACACATTAGGTTTCTATAGCAGGTATGGCTGAATAAGCTAAAAGTTAATTCAGAGGGAGCCCTTGGAGCTTCCAGAATCCTGGCTTTTGGGCCACACTTATGCAGAAAGCATGTTGGAATGAGTCCACAAATCCTTGGTTATGTCCACAGGGCCAGCTATCATGCCCAGCAGACGATTACTATCAGAAACCTGGCCCCACACCTCATCCCTATGGGCCTGTGAACAATTCCAACCAGTGATATTACTTCAAACCCCTTCTTACCCTGTCTACACTGGAAGAGACCTCATCAGGCCTCCTGGGCTACAGCTAGTGATGAAAAACACTGGGTCAGACATGGGTTAAGATGTTGGCCTGGGCCTCTGTTCTTCCTGATGGACCACATTCTAGCTCTATTCTCCCATTTAATCCCATTTCAGATTACCATCTATGACCAGGAGAACTTCCAGGGCAAGAGAATGGAATTCACCAGCTCCTGCCCAAATGTCTCTGAGCGCAGTTTTGACAACGTCCGGTCTCTCAAGGTGGAATGTGGCGCGTGAGTATCAACCTCAGCAGAATCTCAGGCCTCCTATTTCTGATCCCTTCATACATGGAACCATAAAGATGGGAGATCAGAGAAGAAAGATCTTCCCCCAGACTCTAATCATTTCTGGGAGAGAAGCATCCATACCTAAGTAATCTCAAAAAAAATTTTACATGTGCAATTCAGTAACTCAAAGCTAGAAGGAACATGAGATTCTTCATGGCTTGGAATTGGATCTGGGGGAGATTAAAGAAATACACATCATGGAGTGAGGGAGTGAACATTACCAGTTCTGTGCTTCTGGAGCCCATAGGCTTCTGCCTGGGGTTCTCTCAAAACAAGCCACAGGCCCCTTGAGTTTTTCTTGCCTACATAAAATAGAGACGAAACTATCAAGCTACAGCCTCTTCACAGCTAACTCCCTTTCTACATGTCCCAGAGCAGACACTGTGAGCTAATTTCTCTATATACAAAGGAACTCAACTCCAGAGAGTCATATTAGTTTCTAGCTAGTCTTTCAGGAGTTTCTTGGTGGTGATTAGTTTCCTTGGCAAGGAAGACCCTCTCTTGCTTTGTTTTCCTGCTCTTGGCAGGTTAGTTGAGTCCTTGATCATCTGAAAACATTTCACTGCGCCTGAAAACACAAAGGCTAGGTCTAGGCAGAACTGGCTGTGTATGTAGATAGGCTTCTACAAGTTGCTCACCCCCAACTTAGAGCTCTTCAACCCTCAAAGTGAAATACTTTAAGGTGTCATCAGTAACTAAGACCTAGTTGAAAAAGGTCAATTTGAGCTGTTTTAATAAATAAGGCAAAATAAATAAATCAGGCATATAGAGGTCTGCAGGAGAAAGAACCCATGAAGTGATAAGGAAACAAGAGATTTAAGTCATCCATATGCTGCTTATTCATCTCTTTGCTTCCTTAGAAAGAAGCCAATAGGTTTGGCTGGAGCCAATGCCATAGTCTGGGGTCACAAAGAGATGGACACGACCGAGTGACTGAACTGAACTGAATGCCCTAGTCACTAGATCTTGAACCTGGAGCTCTAAGTAGAGAATATAGCACCTTGAGGAGAAAGGAAATATAATTTCAGAATGACATTGCCAGTACTCATTACTCAAGCCAGTGAAGTAGACCTCTTCAGTAGACAATCCCAAAACAAATATATTTACAAACCCACACAGTGCAGCTGCCAGCTCATTCCCCACCTCTTGTGATAAATGTATGACTTTGTATGGCTCTGTCGGAACTGGCTATTTCACCCACTGTTACCATCTAAAACAAAGATGCTTTCTCCCTGCGGCCATGTAAGCTCTGGACACCATGAACAAACACCATTACTTGTCTTTGGCAGCTGGGTTGGTTATGAGCATACCAGCTTCTGTGGGCAACAGTTTGTCCTGGAGAGAGGAGAGTACCCTCGCTGGGATGCCTGGAGCGGGAGTAATGCCTATCACATTGAGCGCCTCATGTCCTTCCGCCCCATCTGTTCAGCTGTGAGTCCTTGAGATTTTCATTTCTGTGCGTGTGGGGGATGGATAAGAGAGGGTGCATATGGACTGACTTATTTCCCATCAGTTGGTCATGCTGAAATGTGGTAGGAAGAAGATAAAAGTATAAAGAGAAAAACACAAGTCTGCCATTTTATTTTTTTCTCTCCTAGATATTTTCATTAAGCCAAAAGTGTGGGCCTTCCTGGGGGCTCAGTCAGTAAAGAATTCGCCTGTCAACGCAGGCCCTGTGTTGGGAAGATCCTCTGGAGAAGGAAATGGCAGCCCATTCCAGGGTTCCTGCCTGGGAAAATCCCATGGACAGAGGAGCCTGGTGGGCTACAGTCCATGGAGTCACAAAGAGCTGGATACAACTTAGCGACTAAACAACCAAGGGCCTTCTTAGAGGTGGCAGGAAGCAGATTTCAGATCTTCAAAAGTGCAGTAGGATAATTAGAGCACTTGGCATGTAGTAAATCCTTGAACAGTTAAATTTCAATCTATATACTACTTTACCTAGAAACAGGGAAAAGGTGAAGTAACCCTTTAGTATGTGGGATGACTGAAGAAATAGGCAAGACTTCCAGTACCTCTTATCTTTGATTCGTAACTTTGTTTCTAACACTAAAGTGAAGTCGCTCAGTCGTGTCCGACTCTTTGCGACCGCATGGACTGTAGTCTACCAGGCTGCTCCATCCATGGGATTTTCCAGGCAAGAATACTGGAGTGGGTTGCCATTTCTTTCTCCAGATGTTCCCAACCCAGGGATTGAACCCGGGTCTCCCGCATTGTAGGCAGACGCTTTACGGTCTGAGCCACCAGGGAAGTCATACACTAAGCATTACTCAATTATGCATCAGAATGGGACGCTTCTCCTCTGTGGAGAACTCAAGCACAAGCAGGGTGATCTTCAGGGGTGTGCTGAAAAATGATCCCTATATTGGGAATAAGGCTGGGCTGAAACCTTTTCAAATACTCATCTGTATCATGTGATTTTTCTCATGATTTTAGTTAACGATCTCATCTTAAAGTCCTACCAAAATCCAAGCAGTGGAGATGCTAAACAGCTCTAGAACTAAAAAGTATTTCCCTATCTGGACGTGTTTTCATTTTAACTCCCGATTTCTGCCCCCCTCAAATGTATACTTTACACATAGTAAAATACACAAATTCTAACTGTATATTCTTATATGAGTTTTGAAAAATATCCATACCCACCTAATACCCTGATCAGATATACAATTCCATTGCCTCATAAAATTACCTGGTGTCCCTCTCCAACTGCTCCTTTCCACTATCACTAGGGCTAATTTTGCCTGTTTCTGAACTTCATAAAGGTCAGTCTCTGCCTTTTCAATGCTGTGTGTAGTCCTCATGTCCCCTACCAGACACATTTTTTCCAATGCTGTGTGCGTGTACCCACCCCACCCCCAACACACACACAGACTTACTTTTCCTCTCAACTTGTAGAACCTTTTCCACATTAGTATTAATCCTTGGTCGGCTGTCTCAACTATTTTTTTCCTGCTGTCATATTCTCTTTCACTGGTCTCTTGTGGTTCCAAACGATACCAGTTATTTGTACTTTTTTTTTTTTTGTACATTTTTAATGTCATAGTATTAAACTGGATTATACAGGATTACAGGTAGTTTTTAAAATCTCTGTATTGCATGAAGTATTTTTACATGCACTTTCTTCTGTAAACCAGGGGCATTTTGAGTTTGACAAATGTGGTAAAGAATTATGACAAGCCTCAACACTGGTGCTAAACTGAAAAAAAACTTCTGTATTACAGAATCATAAGGAGTCTAAGATTACAATTTTTGAGAAAGAAAATTTCATTGGACGCCAATGGGAAATCTGTGATGACTACCCCTCCTTGCAAGCCATGGGTTGGCCCAACAACGAAGTTGGCTCCATGAAGATACAATGTGGAGCGTAAGTGCAAAAAACAGGGTTGGAGCACATTTCAAACTCTTGCAGTTGTAAACCTTATGAATATTAATGTATCAATGGTCGTGTATTACCTGAATTCACACATTGATGTCCCATTGGTATGACCGTCACATTCTAGCTATTAGAACTCTGAATCTCAAGTTTTTGGTACCACTATCATTAACCTCAGTTTTTTCTCCCCCAAACATTTCACTACCGAAGGACTTACGTTGACTACTCTCATACCCCTTTTCCACAACTTCCAGCTGGTTGTAGGCACCTGTTCATACATGCTGCCTGATAATATTTAGGATTGCTATTAATTTTTAAGCCTAAAAGCATTCCATACTATTGTGTTAGGGAAACCAGAGGCTCAGGTTTGGGGGATGTTTACCAGGTCTCTAACTAGTTTTAATAACTTGATATCCTCTGGGTTTTCCAGCTGGGTTTGCTACCAGTATCCTGGGTACCGTGGCTATCAGTATATCTTGGAATGTGACCATCATGGAGGAGACTACAAACACTGGAGAGAGTGGGGTTCTCATGCCCAGACTTCCCAGATTCAATCCATTCGCCGTATCCAACAGTAGTGGATTAAAAGCTCCAAGTAAGAATTCCTCAAGCATGAGACCTTCCTAAACAATCTAGAATAAAATATATGTTCTGCTGATATTGCTTCCAAATGTTAGCTGCTGAAATCCACAATAAATGTCATTAAAAAAAAAACCCCAACAACTTTGTAGACTGAATGCTTTATAGAAATCACATTTACATGGCTAAGAATCTTTAAAGACAAGCTTCCATAAAACCCAAAGTTCCCTTTGGTGTCCTTGCAAGTAAGTCATTACCACACCAAGGACGATGATCCTCTATTTCAAAAAACATTACAGCATATAACCCACATCTATCAGTCTATACAGTGACAGACACACTTTTGGTAATTGTTTTTGCATCTTTTCTCTTTTTCTCCTTACTCCCATTCTAACACTGATGTTAGCACTGCTATTTTTTCACCTGTGACAGATCACTGCTAAACAAACTTAGGAAGCTTCTCAAATTGTCACACTGTTTAGCTCAATTTAGGCTTATTTCAACTGTAAGAACATAAGGCTCAGTGTCATGACAAAACACAGCATAGCTGTTCTCACAGAGGTGATTTTTCCATACATATGCAAATTCTAAGCACCTTAATAACCTGATTAGGAACTTATGACTATGCTATATTTAAGCCTTAAATTATTTGTACATTTGACCCATTTAAAAAATATTACCAATGTCACAATCTTACCTTAGTGCTCAGTACATTTTTTTGAATTAAAGCACACAAAAGATGATAACACAAACACCTTGGAAACTTTAAAATTTTTTATTCAACAATGTACACTTATTGTCTCTTAATTTGATCTACAAATTTCTCAAGTTTTTTTTTTTTTCTGATAAAATAAGTCAATCTGGGTATGGATGTAGAGTGCTTGTAATTTATATTTTTGAAACACTGAACATGAAGTAAGACATCAATAAAGGAAGATCATCACGTAACTGACACTTCCTCAGAATCCATGACATCAAAAACAGCTATGGCAAATACCTAAGCATTTAGCAAAAGAGGAAATCTCTGGCCACTGCTCTTATATCTAGAAAAGGCCTATCTTTTTGACTGGGCAAAACAAACACTGAAAGGACATTTTTTAAATTGGGAGACAGAAGGGAAAAATCCTCTCACATAATTATAGCCCACTAATTGTCCCTTCCCCCAGATTAAGAGGTAACAGCTCCTAAGTGCTAACGCACACAAGACACAGAAATTACTTCGCTCCTCCAATACATTCCAAGACTGAACATGTGAACTCCTGACAGATGCTGAGGAGTAGCCATAACCATCAAAGATGATGCTATACTCCTGCATTCATGCCTTTTAAGGCCATGCATTAAGGGCCACCTTTTGCATTCTGACTAGTAGACTTCATTTTTAACTGTCACTTCCAGGGAAGACACAGAAGGGCGGGCTTGCTGTGTTTTCAGTCAACAACATACATTAAGAGCACATTTGATGATAGAGAAGGTAATCCTCTTCTATACATAGGAAAAACATAAAACGGAAATATTTCTTTTATATCTAGGAGCAAGGGGAAAATATCATTAGTATTATCTCTACTTAAACATATTAGCCTCTTCTACGAAGGTCCGGAAGAAAATACAAAACAATCTTTTAAAAGATGATTTGACAAAACCTGGCCAGTACATCTACACAATCCTTTAAGTACACAACATGTGAAGTAAAGCTATTTAGTACATGCAGACTGCAGCAATGAAATCAGATCAGCTCAATTTCTAAACTTGTTCTAATCAGCTTGGGCAGTTTTAAAGAGATACACATTATCTTTAACTTGTGCTTTGATCTTTAAACAACTGAATGATTCTAAATCTCAAGTCAATCATTCAGTAAACCAAAATTTATGCTAAAGCAAAGGTAAAAAGCTCATCCTACCTTTAAACCAGGTTTAACACATAAAATTGTCACAAAACTCCATGTGGTAAAGGTCCTTCCTTCATTTCAGTTTCAACCACTTTTCATTTCTATTTGATCAAATAAACCAAAATTTCATTGGAGTATTCAACAGTTTGTAAAGCTGATAAAACTGCCCTGTTTAAAAAAAAAAAAAAAAAAAAGCCCTTTAGCAGACACGAGTCAAGCTCTCATTTTAAAACTATGTTATTAAAATAGGTGCCAATTTTTCTCTTCTAGTTCCAATGATGAACTAGCCCAGAACTCTAACTTTGAGCCATGTTTCTACAGATGGTAAAGCTAAGAGCAGCAAAATAATAAGGATAGGTCACTTTTGGTAATGACACACAAATTAAACTTTCAAAACATGTGCATAGCTTTATTCATCTACTTAGATCTAACCTTTTCATGGAGCTTCAGCAAAATTCGAGTGTGCAAAATGCATTTCTAAAACGTAATGCAAGCAAAGCTTTTCACATTTACACTGGCAGAAAATACAGAGAAACTAACAAGCCACAGTAGGGAGAGTTCAGATCTTTTCTTTTTTTTAATGACAAGAATTGCACAGTTCATTATTTTGAGACAATTGTTGCAGACATAAATATTTAAAATTTTCTAAGCAAGGTGCTTTAACAATAAAAAATTTTTAAGTTGGGAAGAGCCAATAACTTGGATCATAGCTCACAAAGAATTCCAAATTAAAGTGGACTCATCTCCCTAGATTTTGCAAACAATGCTTTTTATAACACTTTATAACACTAAAGGAAACAGCAAGCTGAAACTTTTTTCAAAGCACACAAGTGGTGTCATCACATTACTTGAAGAAGGTGCTGAGCGGGGAGGGAAGGGAAGAATCTTTTTACTATTTCCCACTACAGAACAGCCACTAACAGACTAAGAACAAAACGAAAAAAGAAAAAGGAACAACCAAAACAGTAACTTAAATCACCAGTTTATAAAACAGTTCCAGTTTGTGACAAGATCTATAACTTGAAACAGAGAGCACCAGTTGGGCAATAGAATGAACATCTCATACTGCATAAAAATTAGTGAGGTGGTTAAGAACCATCAACTATCTCAGGCATTGTAACATGGCCTTTCCAATTTTATTGTTTTTTTAAAATATACATGCAAGGCACATTGATATAAAAATAGATCTCTGGCCAACAAATATATTAAATAAGCAAATTAAAATTTTGGCTTTGCAATATTGGCAACATCAAAATATAATCAGATAGCTTTGGACCACGTATCTTTCTCATATTCCTCCACCCCATTTGGTGTTTTTCTTCCATCATAATTGGGTTCAATCTCCTTCAAGTATGTGCTTGAGAAATGACTTTTCCTCATGTCAAGTAGCGTAAGTTTATCTTCGCTAAGTAAAAATACCTAGAGAAGCAGAATAGTTGGTTTTGATTTGACTAAACTAAATCAGATTGGCTTGGGGCAATGTTACTTCTCCTTTGTATACAAACAAACTCCCCAGTATATATAGTAGACAATTGATTTCTTTCTAAAATATCAGCAACAAACCAGTACTACTATTTCCTTTAAGCCATTCTTCCCAACTTCTCTTTTTGAGGCAGAGGGAATAATAGAAGCAAAATTAAAAGATTTTCAGTAGTAGAAGACATTTTAAGGCCAAAATGTGTAATACTAACAGAATTTGTATTTTCCTAAGTTAATATCCTTCACAGGGCAATACCATAAAAAACTTTTTGTACGGATCTCCCAAAGGGAATTTTAAAATCCAATCACTTTTGCTAGTGGCTGTGCTACAGGAAAGGTAATCAAAGCAACCTATAAAGGTATGGTATATAGTCACGTAAAAAGTGCATCACATTCTTGATTTTTCAGTTTCTCATAGCAGCAGCAGGATTATTCCAAGACAGAAAATAGTTGTATTTTCATCCTAAAATGCAACAATACCTAATGAAATGTATTCAGTATCATGAAAGGATTTTCCTCCATGGAGGATAAATGAAACAGATTAATAAGACAAACAGGGGCAAACTAAAGGCATTCATTCATATTTACATATTAAAACCACTTTTGTTAACACCAAATCTTTACACCTAGCAAAAGTAATATTTAAGGATAAAGCAGACATTACTAAAGCAGAATCCATTTTTGGAGCCTAGTTTAGCACCTGAGGAGAGGACATATGGAAAGCTATAATTTACCTCAAGTTGGTTTGTTGGTCTTTAGAATAAAATTTCAATGTGCAATCAAAGTGAAACTGGATTGGAAAATAAATGTTTGCAGCTATTTTAATAAGGCTGTAGAAAAGGGATACTGCGGTATTATAAAATGGCTTTAGAACTCTGGACATAAAACTTGATAGGGAAGTACGAATCAGCAATCCCATTTGTGAGGGACGGCTGTTTCATACATTTCTAGCCCGGAATTGCTATTTGACTCTCCCAGTAATGCAAAAGCAACATACCATTCATACTTCACTGGGTGTTTTTGTTGTGCAGACAATTTAAAACTTCTATTTGTAAGCTCCTTCTTGAGTAGCAGAATGGTGTGGAATTTAATTAAAACCCAGTTAACTTGAGTGATGTGAATTTTGCTTTTGAATGAAGCCAATGACTGACTCATCCTTCTTTAAACCAACCCATGGTGGTCCTTGTTCTCACACATCTGAACAGATTGATGTATATATTTTAAAAAAACATTTTAAGATAATTAGAAGCAGAAGCCCAACTTTCTCACTATAAAAGAATCCTGGTGCTCTGTCAATTAGTTAATGAAAGTAACATCTTTATTAAGAACTAATAACCTAATGCGTCTCTGCAAACATAAAGCAGCTTTTCTCCTAGTCTTATCCTCTGGCCCCTCCCCTTAAACAAGTTAACACTTTGGGTGGGGGGGAAGATGAGCAAATTCTACCCTTTTAAAAATTCAACAGTAAAATTATGGGTAGGACTACTGAAAGACACTGCGTGATCAGAATCTACAACTGCTGCAGCATTAACGAACCTGATCATAACATGTATTTGTTCCACTGTAGTCTGTTGTACACAGTTAGCACAGGTACACAAGAGGGATCATGTGTTATTTGAGAATATGGCCCAGCGATAGAACTATACTCATAATCCTTGGAAACTGTGGACTTTTAATCTATTTCTAGAACTTGAGGAAGAAAGTCTTGAAACGATGACTTCCTCCTTAGAGGAGTTTAAAATCAAACAATGTTCTCTTCCCAATTTCCTTGACTGTGGCCATTTGGTACATCACAAATTTCACACTAAATGGCTTTTTTGTATTTTAAAAAGTTTACAGCATAAAATAAACCATTAGATGCCTTCAGTTGGGTTAGCAACAAGCCTAACAACCAAGCACGAAACTACTGCTGCTATGTAATGTTTTGTTGAAGAAACACATTTTGTCTTGTGGACAACACTCATAATTGAGGTTTGCTGTATTTCCCCTAGAAACTGTTATTTGAAAAAACAATGCAGCACTTTTTTTTCCTTTATAAAGTTTTTGCCAAGATTCTGTGATTAGGAAAGCAGATGATTAAGGAAAACAGCAAAATTCTAAAACTCTCCAGCCATTTATTTCAAGAAAAAACAAACTGGCATTAACAAATTCCTAGTTATTGTCTATCCCCTCCTAGAAAGTAGAGGAGGAAGTGCTAACTATAGATGCTGTAAATACACTGTATGTGAAAGCTCATTACTAAAGTCAGAGTAAAGGCTATGGAATTAACTTCAGTTCATTAAAGTGGGGTGAACGAAGAGAAAGATAAATACACCCTGTCTTTTGAGGGGAAGGGGAATTATTCAAGACATCTACGAGAGTGGTATGTGACGCAGACACCTACAATCAAGGCAGATTTAAAAAGAAATCTTCACCCATAATTAGTATCTTCATAGCTATTAAAAAAATAGGTCATGATTTCATTCTTAGTGCCATTTTTCAAATACTACCCTTTTAAGGATTAAAACCACCTGACTTTATTCTGTGTAATGAAAACAAATGGCACAAAATAAATACAAGTTCATTCTCTGAATACTAATATAATGTCTTACACACATTCACTTACTAATTTTTAATATTTCCTTCTCTCACACACACACAAGCACTCAACAAACACACAGACACACACCTTTTCAGTCTTTATAATGGAGGGATGTTAAAAATCCCCTCTAGACTGTATTTGGTTTATGCTACAGTACTAATACTCTGAGTTGAAGAAAAATTCTTTATACCGAACAATAACACATCAACGTTATTTAAATGTGCTAAATTAATCACAGCTGAAGTTTAGAAGCTTACATAAAATAATCAGGAAACAGATCAACTCTTTAAGATTTTTTTTTTAATAAGTGCTCTGTAAGGAATTGTGTGAGGACCTAAGAAGAAAGATTGCGACAAGTAGAGTTAAGTGTTACCAAACAGCACAAAGGAGATATATCCCAAAGTCCTGCTTGTACCTAGGCAAGTAAGTCCATTAACCCAATGCCCCCAAAATACTGACAGTTAATATGATGGGGCACTAGGGTTCCAGAAGGTAAAGAGACATCCCTAACTCTATACCTCTAACCATATAGTGAAGGAAATTTCAGTGGGGGAAATCAAAGTGAAATGTTGCGTTGTTTCATTTAGAAGGGAGACTCAAAAACCTTTGGACAAACAGACAAGGGAGACATTCTCTTTTTGGCTTCTCTAAACAGAGAGGCCTGAGGGATACGGAAGGGAAGTAGGAAAGCAACAACAGCTTGTCAAAGATATTTTGAAGATAAACATTGCTTCTAAATTAAAAATTCAGATGAGGGCTGTTTTTCTAATTCCTTTCAAAATATATATTCGTTCAACCTCTGTATACCACAAACCCAGAAAGTTTCTTGTGAGTTGTGAGACAGAAGAGCTTTCAAATACCAGGCAAGCAAAATGGATGTTTTAAAAAAAGGGGTGGGGGGCGGCGGGGAATGAGGACGAGAAGAGAGGGAGAGAATCTGGCCCTAAGGCGACAAGTGGTTACACAAGGCAATTGAACACACAGCAGAACTTTAAAACCTGTAAAACAAACTGGAGCCTTTTTTTTTTTTCTTTAATCAACCTTGTATCTTTTTTTTTTAACCTTTTGAAAATTTTTATTAAAAAAAAAAAAAAAAAAACACAAAACACAGACTTCTTTCACTTCAGTTATGTGGTATGATGCATTTTCCAGTTTGTTCAATGCTTTAAAGCTCAAGGATGCCTCTGCTTTCAATTGTACATGGGCCTGAAGCATCCTAGCTTTTGGCAAGCAGGCAGGAGACTCAACAAAAATCAAAATAGAACAAGGCAGACTAAATGCAGGGCACATCTGTAAACATATTATACATTTGAAAATTACAATATCCGTAAAAGTGATACAGTTTACAGGTGAAATGAAACTATCTGGAACTGGCCTACCACAAGTTTCTGAACCTGGACTGATACAATAAGTTATCTTATATATATATATATTATGTATAAAAGTTTTGTTTACATCAAGTGGAATTGGCAATCCATGCTTATACTTTTAAAATCTAAGCAGGGCAGAAATCCAGACTATAAAGATATTTTCTCTACTCTATGCTGAGTCCAACAGCTTCTTTCACAAACTACTTGTTAAAAGCCTCAAATAATCAAACAAAACATGAAAACTCATCCATACTACAGTCGCTCAAAACTGGACATTTCTTAAGCAAAAGGGCTGAGCAAAAAGTAGCTACTTCCTCCCCAAATAACCCTGGGGATCCAGTCTACTTTTATTAGAAGACTACATCTCTCTGTATAAATACCCTGCTATTTTAACCTGTATTTGACATACATGGATATACTAATTTCTGTGTTTGTGTGTGTGTGAGACGCGATGCTATGTCAGGCCAGAGAACTTGTTTTTATGCCACTGACATCACCCAACCTTATATTGGACCCTTAGTTTCTGCACACACAAAAAAATTTATTTTAGCATGCTATATACAAGCTGCAGTGCAACAGGATGGTAATGTGATAAGACAGGGCTGATGCTCTTCTCTGCCCAAAAGAAAATTTCCAGAATTTCACATTATTTTCCTTAAAAAAAACCCATTTGCTCTAGTAATAAAATATATTTATTAAGATATAATTAGAAGCTAATAAGCTCAGAAGTATAGTTTGCATGAAAACACACCTTCTATAGGCAGGGTTTATTACCTCCTCACTGGCTAAAAACATGAAGTTTTAGTTTTCATGGACTTTTTTCTTCCCCTTTTAGATTTCTGAGAAATTAAAAAGAATTTACAGAAAGGTACAGAAGTTTCTCTTCAGATGTTTGATGAAAAACAAGAAAAATAGCACATTTAGTGTTAGTGACAGAGAGCAAGTCTGGAGCACCTACAGTTGAAAAGCAGAATACATTTTTGCTCCCACTTACACAGTTACGTTAGAACATGGGCACAGGAGGATTTTTCCAGATTAAATATCTAAAGCCAATTGTTTGTTCTGTAACTTTTGTTTAAATGACACTCATAAAGTTTTTACTTATTAAAGTCCAATAGGTAACCAAAGCCAAGTGAAACTATGTACCACCAACTACTTCAGAACTGTAGAACTTCAATGCCCTCCCCTATCCCCCCACCCCACAAAAAATAAAAGAAAACAAAGAAAATATTTCCCAACACCCCACAGAGGCTGCTTATTCCTGGCAAGACATGCAAATCATATTCACTAAAAAAAAAAAAAAAGACCCCTGCAAACTTCAAGGCATTTTATCCAGCATTCTCGCAGGGTTCAAAGTATAACCAAAAGATCAAGGGAGGAGTGGGGGAAAATGTTGAATCATTCTGGGTTCCCCGTGATTAGTGTATCACTTTAGTCACAGAACAAGATACAGAGATCTTTTAAAGTGGATTTGCCTTTCCAGTGGGTCATTTGTTGCCCAAGGTGATGACAGCAGGAACTTTAGAACCACGCTTGTTAATAAGTCCATATTCATTAATCACTTGCATTCACACTTAAAAACAAAAACTAAAAACAAAACAAAACAAAACTATTCAGTACCGGAGATTAAATAACCATGTGTAGTCTCTTGAAATAAATTTGTTTCCTTAAGAAGTCTAATTACTTTCAGTTGCCTTTTTTTAAATAACTATATATATATAATGTATATATATATATATTTGTATATATTATCCTGTGATTCTACTTATGGTTCCTCTGCTGCGTTGAAGATCTAGGAGCATAAAAGCCTTGTGTCCCCCATGAACGGTGGCTCTAATGCTGCAGAAAGGTTACAAATAGGCAGTCTGGTCCTTCATTGATCTGGACTATCCATGGCTTCATTGTAAGTGATTATCCTTTTGGGATCTGGAGGGAAGGTTAAAACATAAACACATAAATAAAAACAAAGTCTGAAATTCCCATGTTCAAAAAATAAATCCCAATAACCATCATGTAAACTGCCCTCTTTTATGAAAACACAATTTAAAGACCATTTCCTCTTTGTATTAACATACACGTGACCCACTTTTCCTCAACCCATTTCAATGGATTCCCAGGAACAAGGTCCTCTTGCCAGTGAGGAAGACCATATATTAGAGGGTTGAGTTCAGTTAACCAGGACAATGTGCTTCTACTGACTATAAAAGCAGCACATTTGAAAAAAGCAGACAAAATTTAAGTCGTCAATAATCCAATACTTTAAATAAAAACTCAGATTTATTTTCTTTTGTTCCTGGCAAAATGAAGTCAAAATTTATTTTAAGCAGTGAGGATTATCTAGTAAAGAACTGTTCAAGTTAACACCTAACACCAAAAACTTCAGGTTAACAAGTCTGGCAGAACTATCACTTCAGTTTTAATTATGACTTATTTCTTCCTTCTAATTTCCCACAGTACCTCCAGACTTTATTCTCAGCAACAGCAAAAACCTGTGGATATCCTGGGCTCGAGTATAAAACAGTCAGAATGTGTTTGGCCAAACATTCCAGCGTTATTTTAAATTTCCATTATTTGTCTGTATGCCCCCCTCTTCTGGAGAGCAAAGATTGCATTGCATACCACATCTATCTATCCTAAGAACTTTTAATCATACACATGCTTTAGTAAAAAAATAGGAAACCAATAAAACTTGCTATCTAACAGAAAAGTATAAAGGCCTGAAAACAGTATCAAAAAACTCAAGCTCACCTCAGGCTAAGAATCAATCTAATTTTGTCCAGAAACAATATCCTTTCTAGAACTCCAAGGGACATCCACTAGCAACTTGCTATGAAGATAATATTCATTCTTAATAGTTAATAACCATTTTAAAGCGAAAAACAGGTAGGTTTACTTTTGCAGAGTATATTTTATAGACTACGTGTTTAAATAAAAAGGCACACAGAGAGCAACACAAAATAAGAACTTGTTAGTTATTTTCAGGCCACAGCTGTGTTAGACAAAAAATATCTGGACTAAGAATAAGAAAGAGCAATGTTGGAAAATCAGGGAAACTTACTTTGTAGTCTGGACACTTTAGTTTACACTCTAGTTTACATAGCTTACATAGTAACCTCTCTGTGCCTCAGTTTTCTAATTTGTAATAAGAAAATCGAATTTCTCATGTCTCTCAAGTTCTGAAAATCTAGGACTTTCACATCTGTCTGCAATTCACTTATTTTACCCAGCAAAGTATATGGAAAGTGGGATCCAATTTAGTTACAGAGCTCTGAAAGCCAAAACCTATCAATATTAACCTATCAGTTTCAGTGACTAACTCTCTAAACTAAAACTCACTTCTATTTCAGGTATCCCACAGCAAATATATTTTATTATATTTGGACAGAAGGCACTCAGTAATTAGGACAACCAATTTCAGTTTTTTGAGAACTCCAACACAGATAAAGATTGACCGTAAGTGGAAACATTTATGTTGGTTTTCTAGATTAAAAAATATTTTTGGTCTTCTTATCTTTATATTCAGGGAGGAAAAATATTCACATTCTTTACACAGCAGGTAAAAACTACACTCACATACATTCTTTTCACTTACAGTATTACCCTGTCTTTAGCAGTCCTGGTATGGCAGCTATTATCCTTTGGTTGTAGTTATTATTAAACAACTTTAAAATACAAAGTCTAGTTATTTGGTGGGCCACTATTCATATTATTCCCACCCAAAAATAATGTATTGTAACTAGTGATTAGTACTAACATTTCAGGTAACCTAACCATTCTTACCTTGCTTCTGCAAATTCCAAACAGATTCCATTTCTGCAAAGAAGAAAAAAAAAGAATTATTTTTAAATACTAAATTTTGCAGAGGAAAGTTTAAAGCTGAGCTTTTCACTTTAAAGCTAAGAAACCTAGACTGACTATTGCTGGGCTGGAGGTAGGGTTGAAATAACACAGTTCTAAGAAACCCAGACAAAACACTCATATTTTCCTTTAATTGTTTAGAGTGTCATTGAGATGGTCTGAAACGTTGATTACAGAAAGTAAATTATTACCTGAAATCAAACCACCAAGATTAAATTGTATCTGCACAAACAGCAAACATTTGCAGATGCATGCTATAGGTAAATGATGAAAAACAAAACAAAACTCACTGTTATTAAAAACAACCCAACATCCTTCAACAAGGTGCCTGGCACTTTTGAAGGAAGCATTATCAAATTTAATCAAACTAGATCTTAAAATGCCTTATTAAAATTTTACTTAACTCTTTGCTATATTTAAGTAGTTCTCTCCTCCGAACCCAACCTACTCATATTTAAGCCCAAAGGTCAAAATGCCAATGCATGCCTATTTATTAATAGCATTCAACCCTTATCTGCTCAACTCAAATGTGATTATTTATAACATGCCTACTTTAGTATCTTAGAATAAGTATGTATATGAAGAAACTATAGTGACAGTATAGACAGAGGACAAGGAAAACTACCTCAAAGCATAGAGAAAGCTTCACAGAAGGGATATTTAAGTCTTGAGGAGTAGATGACTATTACAGCGAAAGAACCAAAGGACTGTACCGAGTAATAGGAATGACCTGTAACTAACACTGAGAATAAATGCTCTTCCATGGCCAGCTAACTACCATTCTGAAAAGACAAAAAAGTGGCTTTTATTCTGTATAACTGGATGGTCTGTATTCTATAATTTTTTTGTATTCTGTAACCTATCAGCAATCAACCATAGTTAAAGAAAAATGAAATTGGAGCTCGTAAAGATCAGATACAGCTGAACATGGATTTTTTTAAACATGAATTATAGTTAATGTACAACATAATGGCTCCCTGGGGCTAAAGAATGTGTACAGATCTAAAATTATTACTTTTTGTTTGATGTGTATGGATGGGGGCGGGGAAAAAGATTGGCAGGAAAATTCCCATCTCCTAGGAGGTCTAAGGAGAGAGAATTGCAACCAATCTAATCTGGGGGGAAAGAAAAGATATATCAAGAAAGGATTTCTAGTCATGGCACTCAGTTATCACATGAATACAATTTCTAACGCTATTAGTTTCAAACAATTAGGAGGAGCTGCAAGAGTCATTAAAGCTGTTATCTACAAATTTCTGGATCTCAGAAGAGCTAATTTTAAGAAGTCCAAAGATAAGCCTTTTCCTGGTTAACATCATTACAAGAACATTAACCCAACCACATTTTCCCTTCTAAAGTACAATAATACCACATTTGCAACAAAAATTCCTGAGGTGTTCTGTATTTACAGGTTCCTTGATGCTCATTATTCAAAATTTGCTTCCTGCAAAGATAAATCTATATTTAGTTGTATGTTGAGAGAAGAAAGGAACAAGAGAACTTTCCAGTGTTACAGCCCACCTGTACTATATAACATTTTCCTTTCTCTTCCCCACCAAAGAAATCTTCAACCTACCCCTGCCCTATTCTTTATTCAGGGGATGGGGAGGGTACTACATTCAAGAGTCACAGTAGCAGCCACGCTCCTTTAAAAGCAGAGTAAATATACATGTTTTGAATAAAAACAACAATAACTATTTGCAAACACTTCAGACTGAAGACATTTCCTTAACTTCAACTAGGACATTCAGCTTTACATTCTACTCTAATACTGTACATTTTTAATTATTTCTGGCAAGAAAATCTTATTGCCCTCAAATATGGACTCTGGAATAAGTGACTCTGACCATGAGGAGGGAAAAGAGATGGTCTGATCTAGCTAAAAAATTAGTCATGGGCCAGCCTAGCTTCCAGTCAGGAAATCAGCATTATCTGAAGTGTTGTACTAAGAAATGAATGCAATTCCCTTTCCCGCTATTTAATATTACTTCTTAACTGGTAGCAACTTGATTTCCTTGATTAAAATTTTAATGTTTCTATGAAACTCCAAGTTAAGATGTAAAAGAGGAAATAAATCAAATACTGTTTGTATGATTCTATGCCATGTTTAAACCACTCTAAAAAGACTAACCGGAAGCTAGTGATACAGAGCACATGACAAAGAAGTGAATGACATTTTGCCCTCTTTCAGGTTACAAGTTAGGATTCAGATGTTAAATATAAAATGAGTTTCTCTGTATAACCTTGTTTTTTAACTATCACAAGAGAAGCTGAACAGTATAAAGAAGGCTATAGAACTATACAGAATCACAACATAGTAATTAATCTTTTTACTACTAATACTACCCTCTTCTACACACACACACACACACACACACACACACACACACACACACACACACACACACACACACACACACACAAATACCCAAGTCTTTAATCCCGGTTCTTTTACAACAGGCATCACAGCATCCAATTATCCAAACAGTTATGGAGAAATGGCCACAGGGCCAAACTTAGTAGTCAATTTTGCCAAAATTCTGTCATTTAGACCATTACCATAAAAATTTGAGATTTTACTGTATCAAAATTTTAAAAATTCAAATACAATTGAATTTTTACATCAAATTAAATTTCCTCAAGTAATGCCGCTCAAATGAAGCAAATTTAACATTCAATTTCCTAAAGCAGACAACTTCTACATAGTCCGTATCACAAGGCTTCCTGGAGTAAACATCCAATTAAATAAAAGTTCTTAACTCCAAGTTGATTAAAAAGTGTTACTTAGAGGATAAGGATACAGATGCAAAAACAGAAAGAAATACTCTTGTGAGCTCAGTAAAGTAGGTAGGTAACTTTTCTAGGGAGAAGCATCAACGCAAACAAAGCTTGATGGTATTAAACAACGTGTGCCAACTTACAGCAGTCAGCCCACTGGGTTCTACATACCACCTGTATTTGCAAATAAAATGTTACTGGTATAGAGCCTCACCCAGTGCTCTTTTGTACAAAGCAGAACCAAGTGACAACAGAGACTCTATGGCTCGCAAAGACTAAGATATCTACTATCTGATCTTTTATAAAACAAGTTCACTGACTCAGGCTTCAGCAGTCACAAGTAATTTAGTAAGTCAATAAGGCGAAAAGATTTAGACAAAGAACACCACCATTCACGGAACAGAACTAAAAGTTGCCACAAAGGAAAGATTCAGACAAAAATGCCATTTTGGTATTTGTGGGAAAGAGCACAAAGCATTCATGAAAGAAAGCTTATTATTTAGTCACATAGGTGAAGGAAAGTCACTGAAGAAATGAAGTTATTATAGTACATGCTAGGAATGGATGAAATGACAATAGAAAAAGCCCAAAATGTTACTGCAAAAGTTAAGAAATTAGGGCAGTTGTATTAGAGATGGAAAAGAATGAAGACGTTAGAGAAGATCCATATGAACCTAAATGACAAGGGTTGTATGTTAATTCACTAAAGGGGAAGCCAAGAAAGGGCAGTTGTGGGGGAAAAAATGAATTCAGTTTTATAAACACAGCACTGGAGTGACATTGAATTGAATACATGTGGTCTGAACTCAGCATAAAAGCAGCTAAAGAAGTCTTAACTAATTCACAGAAACAGGATTAGTTACCCAGAAGAGTTTGCAAGCCTGAAAAGGGGACTGAAGGAACATCAACATTTGAGAAAAAGAGAATGATAATACCAAGAAGATCAGGAATGTTGTATCAAACATACAAAAGTAAGAAGAATAGACAGAGTTAGAGAATGTAGGGAGGGAGTATTCACAACTGCAACTCTTATCTAAATTTATCAACCACCACATCCCACAATATATGCAAATGTGTGCGTGCTTAGTCACTAAGTCATGTTGACTCTCTGCGACCCCAAAACTGCAGCCCACCAGGGTCCTTGGTCCATGGGATTTCCCAGGCAAGAATACTGCAGTGGGTTGCCATTTCCTTCTCCAGGGGATCTTCCCAGCCCAGGGATCCAACCATGCCTCCTGCACTGGCAGGCAGAAGTTACCCATTCCCCTTTCTCTTGCCCAGTGCCATTGCCCTGGTTCAAGCAGTGGTATCTTATACAGCGTTCTAAAGTTGTCTTTTATCTAGAGACCATTAATTGAGTCTCAGTTTCTATCTTCTAAGCCATGGTTATAATTCTCTTTCTTTAAAAATATAAACCTGAAATTGATCGCATTGCTCAAAACATTTCATTGGATTCCCATTTGCTAACATGGAGATTAGTTCTGTGTGTCTGATATAAAATTTATTTCTAGAATAGGTACATTAACAACTTGATAAATTAAAGATTTTTAACATGTACCATTCACCTTTCCTGAAACTGAGTGACTGGCAAACTTCAAACATATGCTGTTTTCACCTAAAATATTCTGACTCTCCTTCTACAATAAGCCAACATTCACTTCTTTGAATTCTAACTACCTGTGTCCCCTGACCCCACCTACTCAACCTTAGTGCTTTCTCTGTATTTCAAATGCATTTTTCTACAGAGCAGTCACATTAGTGATGTATTTCTTTCCCATTACACTGAGTTTTTTAATAACATGAACACTGTTTTCATCTACTTCTCACCAGTGCTTCACACAGTACTTGACACAATAAATAAAACATTGATTTGAACAGAATACTACTCATAAATCAGTCAAGGAAGTAATAATATAGAACATGTTTCAGGTAGACCCATTTGAAACTATTATTCAATCTCTTTTGACCTACAAAAAGCAATTTCATATCGATTCATATTTTAATTCTAAAATCCTTCAAAGACTGAGGTTAACTAAGAGGGTTAAAACTAAATAGAAGCTTAACTTTTTCTCTTTAAAACTGAAAGATACTATTGCCCCAGTTAATAGAACACATTTAAAAACACTAACATTTTAAGTACATAATGGCACCCTCCAAAAAGAATCAAATCATATATAAGGCAAAACAAGCTGACTCCCACAACTGTGAACCCCTAGATCAATTTATCAGTAATCATGGCTTCCACCCCTTAAGATATTTTAGATCGAATTCTATAAAATCCTGCAGGGGTGGTGACATAAATTTAAATTCTGCTTCTCTTCCTAGTTCAGATTTATTCATCCTTTTGATTGATTTCTGGCTATCCCAACACTGTGTTTTGTTATTTTAACTTCTCCTCAACCACTCATTGCACCTACCTGCCTATTCTTTTGGTTGTCAGAAATTTCTCCCTAACCTTTTTTCATTTTGACTGTACCCAGAAAGAAATATAGTACATTTTCAAGTTGATTAAGGTAGTTGTAAATCATCACCTTTTCAGTAAATGGTAAATTAACTCTTCAGTAGATCAATTTCAATCCTATATTCCCAACTTGGAGCTACACCAACAGGCAGCACGACTGTCAGGACCACCTCTAAATACAATAGGAACTTGGAGCACTTATTCTATTACTTTTAATGGTAAAATATAAAATTTAAGTTGCTTAGAATGAAACTGTTGCTATGACAGTAACAGACAATTTCTGCTACTATAGCATGGGTAATTACTTCCCTTTCCCTCAGGATTTAGGCTAACAAAATGTAGGAGTTAAATTTTATCTTCTATTAAATTCCTTCAAAGTTACCTTCCAGATTAGCAGCAAAGTAACTAGTGTACTCATAAAGCAGAATTAATGAGAAATCAAGTACCCAGTATGGTTGTTAAAATGGAAAGTCACTGATAAAAAGGATCTTACATAATGTTAAGAATTACTTGTCATATATATTCCTATCTGTCTCATATTACAGAGAGAAAAAAAGGAGTCTTCCCAAACCTAGGATGTTCAATTTGGACTGAAACCCAAATTAAATCTGCAGGTACCTGTTTATAAGATTGTTAGGAAGATAGCTTTGATGGCACAATTATGGGGCAAATGCAATAAAAAACACTGAAAATGCTTATCAAGCACTGCGTTAACAAGAGAAAATTTAACATTCAGATCTATTCATGAACAAATGTCTAAACTGTATGAACAGTTCCCATCAGTTTTATGGATCAATTAACCATAACTTGACTCCTCAATATCCTGTCTCCCATATCCTATAGATGAAGGAATATTTATCAGTTCTCTCTTGCCCTTACCAAATCTAAAAGCTTTTTGAAATGTCTGTTTTATTTCTGGTTAAGTAATACAGTCACAAGACTGAAAATACAAGAGGAAAATCTTTGTTATTTCTCTGCCTGGACTATCCCAGTAATCTGACTGATCTTTTACTTCTAGTCACCAGAAAAATGCCTTCTAATCTACCCTACAAATTGGTGCCACATTAATATACCTGAACACAGACCTACAAGTCAACTGCTTAAGAGCAACTCAGTTTTTACAGCAGTTGAGTAGACAAAGGCTGATATACTTTAGAATATTATGAAACCCAGGCTTAAAAATGATAAATGATTTGCCCAAGCACATAGGAGTCAGGAATAGCAGCATTAATACCCCTGTCTTTTGTCAGTTTAAGTTACATACTACCAGTCTATCTTCAATACTCAGAGGCTCCCCCTGCCCTCCAATGGGAATTAAAAACCTCCATGATTTGACAGTAATTTACCTTTCTTCTCTTTTATATATATCCTCTCACCACATCCAAAGTGGATACCTTCCAAGATTCACATCACTCTCATTTCCCAACTTTTCTGTTCTTTATGTTTCTGTTCTCTGCATTTTCATTAAGTAAAATGTCTTCCCTCATCCATCAAAATCCAGCTTAAATGCCACTGCCTCCAGGAAAACATACCCTGCACTTACTCTTCCTACCTTTACTCCATTAGAAATTCTCTCTCCCTTCACTAAAATCTCTTATTTGTACTTTTCTTAAAACATTTAAAATCTGTGCCTTAAAACGTGTGTTATTTTCTCCTGTACTGAAGTTATTTTAAGGAAAAGATTCACCCTGAAAATGCAAGTCTTTCATAACTAAGCAAAGTACTCTGCCTATGAAGGTACAATACAAGGGAAAGGAAAACACAATTTATTGTACAACTCTTCAGTAGTATGGAAAACACACACACACACACACACACACACACACACACACACACACACAAAGGATTAAGCTGAGGAAACCTCCCTATAGACTTAGAGTTCCAATCCTAGTCTGCAATTAGTGTCACTCAGTAAGTTAAAATCTTTTTTAAAAATTCAGGGTTCAACTCACATCTACTGGATCAAACCACTTATTCCAATAACCTGCCACTTGTGGAGGTAATAGGGAAATTTTTTCAATTTCTTGCAATAGCCTATAATTGCCTCAGGAATATTTTATACTAGATAACTTTCACTTTGACTTATCCCAACCATCAAAAATTAAAATTTATCTCCCCTACAGCTCTATGTGCTGGATAAAATTTACCATATCAAAGTATTTAATGAATACTCCAAAATGTCAGCATTTTGAATGCCTGACATCATTTAGTGCAATATTAGCCAGGCAAGGTAAATTAACTAGTTTAACACTATAACCAAACACAACTCAAATCAATGTTACTTCTGAAGACACGGCTTCAAATAAGTTTAGACCATTTCAAAGTCAATGACATCACCTCAGAAAGTTAGAAATCTAAAAATTTTAAGCCTCTGACAACAAATCAGCATTTCTGAGTAACTACTTTGAAGGTGGCAATGGTTATATGTCTTGGGTATGTTCATTAAAAGCCATCACTCTATAACATACTCAAAAGTATCAATGAATAACATGTTGACTCCTAACTTCATCCAGTGCTTCCCTGGTGGCTCAATGATCAAGAGGCTTCCCAGTTGGCGGTAGTGGTAAAGAACCTGCCTGCCAATGCAGGAGATGTTAAGAGACATGGGTTCGATCCCTGGGGCGGCAAGATCCCCTAGAGAAGGGAATGGCAACCCACTCCAGTGTTCTTGCCTAGAGAATACCATGGACAGAGGAGCCTGGTGGGCTACAGTCCATGGGGTCACAAAGAGTCAGCCATGATTAAAGTGACTGAGGACACACGATGGAAGATCCCCTGGAGTAGGAAATGGCAACCCACTCCAGTATTCGTGCCTAGGAAATTCCATGCACACAGGAGCCTGTTGAGCTATAGCCCATGGGGTTGCAAAAGAGTCAGACACCACTTAGTGACTAAACAAAGATGAACTTCAATCAACTTTACTTACAGATTACTTTTGAACACTTGAAAAGACCATACTAAAGGACTCTCTTAAAGGTCAAGGGCTCTTGCAAAGGATATTCCAGTAAGTCCCACTGATTACCTCTTTTTAGAGTTTCAGAAAACTTGCCTTAATTTAAAAAGATCTTCATATCTTTCAAAGGTTGTGACACAAAACAAAATTCAAATAAAAGAAAAATTAGTGACGTGATGGATCAATCTACATTTGCCAGAAATTCAAAGAATCTGCCACTTTGTGACCTCACTGAACCGAATATTGTTTGTTTTAGGTAGGAAAAAACAATACCAATTTCTTCTCAATAATGTCCAACTATAAAACTCAAACTGATGCACTTTACTAAAGCAAATCTTTCAGTAACGTCACCAAAACTAAATATAACTGCATCCACGTATGATTATCTAGTTTATCTAAGTATCAGTGATTTCATATCTGTTTAGCCCATCTGTAGGACAAATACATACACGTAACACCTAAGAATAAACAAGAATTAATACTCTGATTTAAAAAGGTCTGCATTTTTTTCATAATAAAAATCAGACATCACCAACCAAGCACCTAATGGAACAACTTGCCCCAGAATTCTTCCAGGTTGTGGGAGAACCTCTCAGGTTCACACAACCACCACAGCTGTAAAACAGTTTGGCAAAGATTTTGAAAATATAGTGGTCTCTGGAGGGCAGATGGCACAGAAAATATTACAAATACCCTGGCAGAATTTAACTTATAATTAACCAATGTCTTAAGAAACTAAGTATTTCTTTTTCCCCTAAGCTTTCCTAAAAATATCCAGCTCTTAGTTAACTTTTATTTACTTCCAAAGAGCAGTGCTGGAGAAAAGTGAAGACAGATAATTTTATCTGCCAGGATTTCTACTCCTAAAGTCCCATAGGCAATTCTATTTATTCCCATTTTTTAAAGGAAGAAAAATTTAAATGGGTATCTGTTTACTAAATGTTTTACAATCTGCAGATAGAAAGGTATGGAGACTAGATAATTTGCTTAGAAGTCACATAAATAGCTTTGTTATTCATCTACAAAGCAGTGATTCTTCTAAGGAAAATATGAATTGCCTCATCACCACCATCAGGTATGCTACCTCTTCCTTACAATTGCAAATCATTGCCTAAATGAGCTACTGTTCAAAATGGGGCTGTGCAGTATATATTGGGTGTACACATGCATGCAGGGGGTAAGGATTTCTTTCAGGGGAGGTGTGGAAGACAGAGAAGGAAAACTGAAAACCACTCTTCTCCAAAGCAAAGAGGTGCTTGTAACATCATTTGTAAACATCATTCACAGAACAAAAACCACTGTTGGGAGTATGGGATATGGCATATATATGGAATAATAAAACAAGGTCCTACTGTATAGCACAGGGAACTATACTCAATATCCTGTGATATACCATACAAGAAAATATGAAAAAGATATGTAAAACTGAGTCACTTTGCTGTAGAGCAATAATACACTAATTCAACTACACTTCAATTCAAAAATAATTTTTTAAAAACTGCTACATGAATACTGCAAAAACAAACAAGAAAACATTGTTTTAAGGATTTAAATTACTTACACCATAAAACAAATTTTCCTTTAAGGCACAAATAAACCATATTCTAAAGAAGTTATTAACATGGAGCTTGAAAGATATCTGGTTCATTTTTAACATGGGCTTTGGGGCTATGAAAAACAGACTCCCAAAAACCTGGTCGCTATAATGCTAACTGTCCCTGTAATGGTAGTTTATTTCTAGTTACCTTTAGCACCCATTACTCCTTCTTATAAGAAAACAAATTAGCTGACACTCTTAACTTTTTAGACTTCTCCAAAACACTGTTCCTATTCATTTTAGGCAAATTAGAACTATTAATTGAGCTCACTAATAAGCACATGATATAAAAAGCAAAGGAGACACAGCTATTCAAAGAAAAAAATTAAATAGAACTCTTATGAGTGTTTAAGAGAAAATAAAACATCATCCCTTTAGCACCCCCACCCCTTTATTCCCTGAACAAAAGGCAAGAGCTCGATTATAACTTGTTTATATAAAAAGAAATGTTTTTAAGTTGCAAAAGTGAATATTCCTTCTAAACTTCAGCCATACTATTTCCAAGACCCTGAATTGTTTGATACCAGCTGCTTATCCATAATGTTATTCTCAACTAAGCTCTGCAATCCTTAAAGAATCTCATAGTAGCTTCCAAAATTCACCCTTAGTATAACAGCCAATAAATATGTATTAATAAACGACCAGTAAGAAATTTCATATAGGAAACAAACAAGTTACCTTTAGTGTGATATACAATAGCAGCCCTCAGGTCA
This sequence comes from Bos indicus, assembly GCF_029378745.1. Classification (NCBI taxonomy): domain Eukaryota; kingdom Metazoa; phylum Chordata; class Mammalia; order Artiodactyla; family Bovidae; genus Bos; species Bos indicus. The sequence continues at coordinate 21,880,271 of NC_091778.1, forward strand.
AAAGAACCCCAGCTATCATTCCTTTCTAGGCCTCTCTGGTATCTCTGTTCTTTGGCGGAGCCTAACAAAGTGTTCGTAGGAGACGCCAGAGGATTTTGATTTTCTACCTCATAGTCCTTTGAGAGAAACACTAAAGCACCTTGACTACTGGTGTCTGCTTTTTGCAGGTCACCTATATGACTGGGTTCCAAGGATAAGGCTCCACTCTCATTAGTAGTCCCAGATTTTAGAATGCTACCCAGAACTTGAGGACTAGTCCGTTTTTCCAGCTCATATGCCTTGGGAAACACAGGATGCTCAGTTCCTGAGGGGATTATTTCAGCACCCTGTGAAACCAAAGTGGCAGGATATTCCCCTTGAAATGTCACCTCCATCACTTTATGATCTGATGACTTCCCAGTAACAGTTTCAGGGCCAGCACTGGGTTCATTGATAAATGATAAACCCCACTGATTCTGGAAGATATCCCCCAGGTTTTGCTGATCTGTCTGAGAGGGTAGATCCACTTGAGCTGTGCTCAACAGCACAGTTTGCATATTTGAAGGGTAGATAAAAAGGCTGGACTTAATTTGTTCAACAGCTGCTGAAGTCAGACTCATGTCCTGGAGAACTGAATCAGTCCCAGAAGAGATGGGTGTTAGAGTATTAGCAGCAGTAGTTAGCAGTGGCTGACCCCCTGGAGAATACACACTTGCATCAGTCCCTGCTAAAACTGGCCCATTAGAAAAGCTGGCCGAAGTAACAGATTTCAGCGCTGACATAGGGACCTGGGATAATCGACTTGAAGCTTGGGTCTGAGTTTCCCCAGTAGATGATGAGGAAGATGAAGATGAAGATGGTGACACAGAAGAGTTCTGTACAGTTTTGTTGAGGTTTTCCTTAACTTTGCTTGCATAACTTATTTTAGGAACGATTTTAGCACTGCTATTGTCCACTGGAAAAACTGGGGGTGGCTTAAACAGGGTCCACGAGTCCTCTTTGGAGGCAACAGCAGAAGTATGCTTTCCTTTGGGCCGATCATCAAACTTTTTGCTGCTCACACCAGGCTTAATATCAGAGCTTTTCCGCAGCATATCACCCACAGCAGGTTTTCCTCGACTTGTTCCTCCAGGCCCAGTTTCATATTTCCAAATAGGCTTTGAACCATCTACTCGATTTCCCTTTTGTTCACTGTAGTCAGGCTTGAAAGTTTCAAGTCCCTGTTTTAAGGTTGGGACATTGGTCTCTTGTTGCATTATTTTGTCCTGCACTAAATTAAGGTTTTCACAACCCTTGGCACTATTGCGCCTAGCTTTCCTTTTTTTAGGAGTGGTATATCCGCTCTCAGATCCACTACCATCATTATCTGCTCCTTTGCCCATATAACCATTAGTAATATAGCCAGAATTATTTGTTACAACACCATTTGGAATTGCTACAGTATCAGTCTTGTCTATAGATTGGTTCTCTCCAGATTTATTTTCATAAGACTTCCCATTCTTTTTGTCCATACTGTTTTTCTGAATAAAATTCCTGGTTTTAATTCCTGCTTTCCCAAAGGTGCTGGACTTTACAGTCTGCTTCAGATTAGTGTCTACAACTTGTTGGTTGCCATTGAGGACCCTGGAAATAGGGTTGGTAGCTTCCTCAGAACCCAGGCTCTTTAAAGATATTTCTCTTTCTCCAGCATTACCATTTAGTTCACCGTAGCCTAGGGGGAAAAAAGTTAAAAAAATTAGAATATGTAAACTACAGTAGTACCTAACATTTAAGGACTATTTAATATTCACAATGTGTTAGACTCTATGCTGAGCTTCAGCTTTATCTTACTATTTAATAACTCTATGAGAAAACACTTGTTAGCCCCATTTACAGATTAGCAAGTTTACTAAGAAACAGAACTGACCTAGGATCAAACCAGAGTCCAAGGTCAGAAAGAACATAACTTCTTAAGCATAATATTTTTTCTCTAACAGCATCAACCTTCTCATCATTCTCACAAGGCTGTTATAAAATTTCCATTACCATTAAGAACAGAGCTACCCTTCGGGCAAAATCAAGTTAAATGGATACAGTAAATCTAAGTATTACAGGAAAACTAAAGACTGCACTTCTATGAAATCATAAATGGATGGTGGTCACCATGCTGCTGCTGCTGCTAAGTCGCTTAAGTCCTGTCCGACTCTGTGTGACCCCACAGACGGCAGCCCACCAGGCTCCCCCGTCCCTGGGATTCTCCAGGCCAACACTGGAGTCGGTTACCATTTCCTTCTCCAATGCATGAAAGTGAAAAGTGAAAGTGAAGTCGCTCAGTCATGTCTGACTCTTCGCGACCCCATGAACTGCAGCCTACCAGGCTCCTCCGTCCATGGGATTTTCCAGTCAAGAGTATTGGAGTGGAGGTGCCATTGGCTTCTCTGGGTGGTCACCATAAGAAGTTCCTAATTGCCTTCTGTCAAACAAAAAATCTAACACTTGTGAACTTTTTCGAAAATGATGTTAAACTTGACACATCCCATACATTCTATCATACTATTATTGTATGAAACCAGAATGCCTATGTGCCAACTCTTACTACATTTTTCATTTCATTATACCATACTGCCTAACCAAATAATTAAGAAAATACTAACAAATAAAAGGTATCTAATTTTAAAAAGTGTTAAGGTATTCAAGTTTAATTTAAGAACTTCAATCACCATAATCAGTTTATTATTACAGATAATTCAATTGGGTCAACAACTTTTCTCATTTCCTTACTAGTAAAATAGTGACACTAGTTAAGTACCTTACTATGAAACATTCCCTACAGCACCGTGAGGTCAAGTCATTAGAAACAAATACAAGATAAAAGCTAAGGATAAGACTCACAGACACACACACTCATTCATTTAAATCAGCTTTACAGGGGGATGGGGGGAATCCAATAGTATTTGGTATTAGTATTCCAATAGAAATACTAAATAATTTGTCATTTTCATTCATTCTCTTGGGCCTGTAGCCCCTAAAAGGCTAAAACGCACATGAGCTTGTATATTTTTGTTTTCAAATTTTGTTTTAATATCCAATATGGTAACAGCAATAAACATAGCCCATACGACTAGCTCTTCATATATTTTCAGAGGATAAAGAATATTAAGATTTTTTTTAAAAAAAGCTTGAGAACCATTGTTTTAAAAAAAATTGATGTGAAACAGAACACACTGAGAAGATTCACAACAGGGTTTACTATAATTTTAAGTCACTTACTCTGCATCAGTGAAATGAGCAAATTATATGAACCTTCAGAAATTAACTCAGGAAAACATACTTAAGGCATAACCGTTCTTGAGCAAGAGTGGCACAGAACCTGTTCCATGAGACAATATATTTGTAAAAAGTTCTTAACTTCCTCTAGAGTTATATTTTACTTTTCGTCTGGCTGAAAAAGCCATGATTCTGTGTGACCCCATAGCCCCATAGACCAGGCTCCGCCGTCCCTGGGATTCTCCAGGCAAGAACACTGGGGTGGGTTGCCATTTCCTTCTCCAATGTATGAAAGTAAAAGTGAAAGTGAAGTCAGTCAGTCGTGTCTGACTCTTGTGACCCTATGGACTGCAGCCTACCAGGCTCCTCAGCTCATGGGAAGCCATGATAACCAATCAAATCAAACTTTTGGTGAAAAAATTCTAACTATGAGACTGGAGAGAGAGCTGCTTAGGATGTTTTCTAAAAGGTTTGTTTTTCCCCAGAAAATCAGAAATTTCAACAAACTCTCAACACTTTAACAGATATAAGTTTACTGGTGTACCACTCTAGACTAACCAGAACTACATACACCATTAACGTACTAACAGGCTAAAACAAAGGCTTGTACTCTTGGGCCAATTAGTCATAGCTTTTCACATCTCCAAGATAAGCAGTTTTAAACACAAAAGTAAATAAATTAATAATCCAAAGTGCAAATCAAGTTGGACCAAAGCCAAGACTTTAAAATTAACTAGAATAATTTTTACTATTTAGTTGCTGATATCAGAAATCACCAAGAAGCCACTATACTTTTACCTCTAAGTTTTAATAAAAAAAAAAAATTTCTCATTTAACTATATTAAAAATTTCCCACCAAAACAAAAAAAATTCCCATGGTAACCTTGTTGGTATGCAAAATGTCTGACTTTTTTTTAAATTTAGGTATTAAAAAATGTAAACATAGAATTACTGAGAAAAATGAAAGGCCTCCTAGCGCTTTTATTATTTAGGGTTGCCATGCCAAAGCATCTAACCCTACTTCAAAAGGACTCAGCAAAACTCGAGTCCTGAAAAATCCAGATTAGTATCTGAAATTACCGAACAGATTTGCATTTCTCCCTCTCTTGCGCCCTCTTCTGGATAAAGAAAAACTGTTCCTCTTTATAGATTTGTGAGTAATGGGTCATCAAAGCCCCCCTCAACACGCTACAGACACATTTCAAAAATCCTCACAAGCTTTCTTAATAAATTAGACCTATGCATGTTGAAGCAACAGTAATGTGGCCAGGACACACAAGAAAAGTTGCTCCCCCCACACTGTTCACATTCTCTCAACTGCTAAACCCAGTTTCCCCTATTTATCCCCTTTCAGGATAAGACAAACTAATTTGAAAGATGTCACCTTGAACGGCTCAGGGGATGCTTCCGTAAGTGGAGAGAAGTCCTGCGGGGAGTATACTAATACCTGACAGACAAAGCTGAATTTTCCAATCTGAACTGTAATACTGCCTTATAGTTCAAGTAAGCATAATAAAAATTTTTTTCCACCTGAAGCTGAAAAAGATTTAACCTTTTAAAAAAATATAGGATGTAGTTTCTAACAGCTCTTAAACTGTTTCAAACCCTTAGGTTAAACACTCAAGAAATTTAATGTTCATTTCTACTGCACATCATCAGTCCCTATCACCCTCCAAAATGGAAAATCTGATCCCTCAATTTCAGTCTTCAAGTACTATTAAGTCTGTAATAGAATAGAAATAGTTTTTCTCCAGCTCTCAGTAAGTGCTTATATCAAATCTGACACCCTGGGTTTAATATCTTCTTACAATTTCAACTTATAAAGAGAACAACTATTGTTAAAAATCTGCATGGTTATAAACTTTTAAAGTTCATTTCTTCTTAAATGTTTTCTAAAATGACTTTTGCCTTCAATTTAATATTTGTTAAAGAGAAGAGTTGGGGGATTCCTATCGGTTTTAAAATGGGAAAACATCTTTCCTTATTAACATGAAATAAGTCTCATCCCAGGCAAGATGGTAGTGCACAAACCTCGTGGATGAGCCACCTCGGTTCACCCCTAAGGGCAAGAAAAAGGGGTCAAAAAAACCTCGCCCTCTCTTCCATTCACTCACTCACTCTTCTAATCTCATTCCTCAAAACCACTGCCCAAGCCCAGAAGGTAAATGTTGGGGGGGGGGGGGGGGTTGTTGGAAGAAGATAAAACAAGCATTTTTTGTAAAAATGAGCTGCTAGAAGAAAACGACCCAAGTGAAAGCCTGAGAGGCGGAGTCGTGAGCGAACCTGGCAGGAGACGAGGTTCCTGTGGCAGAGAAACTCGTGACCGGGGAGCCTGGTTCCCGCTGGGTACCCCACCCGGCCTTCAGGCACCGCCTCTACCCAAAATGTATCCCCCCCCCCCGGCCCCCCTGCCCAGAGGAGCGCCCGCGGCCGCCGCCCGCGGCCTCCTCCTCCCTCGCGTCAGCTTTGAGGCCGGCTCCCCGCCCCGACCGCCCGCGCCTCCCGCCGCACCCGGGAGCGGGAAACGCGGCCGCCGGCGCGCGGGGCCCGGCGCAGGCCGCTCCCCTCGTGGCCGCTTCCCTCCCCCACCCCAACCGCCCCCGCCCCTCACCCCAGGGACCCGCCCGGGGCCGCGCGGCCGCCGCCGGGTTACACAACCCGGCCGGCGACGGGGGGGAGGGGCGGCCGCGGGCCGGGGGCGCGGCGCCCCCGCAGTGTCGGGGGCGCGGTGACGCGGGGGGATCCCGAGGCACCCGGCTCAGCCGCGCCGGGCGCCCCTCGACACCCTTCCCCCTCCGCTCTTCAGCGGGCCGGAGTCGGTGACAGGAATCGGCTTCCAACATGGCGGACAGGAAGCGGCCCCGCGAGGAGGAGAGAACATTCCAGCCGCGCCGGCTCTGGGGGGAGCGGGCCCGGGGCGCCGGCCTCGGAGTGAGCCGCAGGGACAAACTGAGAGGTCCGGTGCCCGAAACGAGCGTCTAGGGGTGGAAATGACCCGAGAGATGAGGGGTCCCAACCGCCCCCCGAGACGGGGAACCCCAAGGCCACAGGTGGGCTTGGGGCGGCGGGTGAGGGAGGACACTTCCTCAACTCTGCCCCGCTACCCGCTCCCCGCCGCCTGCACAAGGGTCTCGCGACGCCACCCGAGTCGGAATTCGCTAGGCCTTCCTGAGTTACACCCCGAAGCATTTCGGGGGGCTGGGTTCGCCCCCAACTCAGGGCCCCCAAATTAGGGTCCCTCGTGGGCCGCAGGAAGGTAAACGAGAGAGGAATATAAAGGCTAGACTTCCAGGGCCGACCCTCCGGGTTTCCCTCCAGCCCGGGCGGGGGCCGGGAAGGTCACACTGGCCTGGTTGGGCCTCTCCCATGCTGAGGAGAAGAGGGCGCTGCAAACCTTGAGGCCCAGCCCGAGCTTTCGGAGAATGAGAGGGGGCTTCCCCACACCCGCAGGACACCGGCACACAAGCGCACACACCCCGACCCCTTCCGCGCTTTTCCGATCCAGCCCCACCCCCATCTCCCGCACCCCCCCACCCATCCCCCTTCCCCCACTCGTCCTCCCTCCCGGACCTGTTTTCTTCTTCGGCGTTTCCTGGTGCTGCTGGAGGGCGTGTTTCTGCTCATGTTTCAGCGGCTTTGGCTGGGCCTTGGGGCTGCCCTCGGCTCCATGCTGCAGGTATTGGTGAGGCTGCTGGTGATGGTGGTGGTGATGGTGGTTGTGGCTGTGGTTGTAGAAATAATAATGGTGATGGTGGTGCGGCTGCTGCTGCTGCTGCTGCTGCTGGGGGTGATGGTGCGGATGGTGGTGGCTGTGATGGTGCTGAGACTGTGGCTGGCCGGGCTTCTCCTCCATTGAAAGCGGCTGGGACTCTCTGGCTGAGGCTGCGGGCTGCTGCACCGTCAGGATCTGAGACTGCTTCTCAGGGCTCACTCAGTATATCTGAGCGCGTCTCGCCAGCGCACTGGTTAACAGAGCGATTCTGCGAGATTGGCAGCTGCATCCCAGCAATCAGGAGCAACGCTGCGCCTCTGGCCCCGCCCCTAGCCCAAATCCTCTTTCCTTCCCCCTTCGCCACAGCCTCCTGGCCAACGCCACTTACCCTATGCAACCTCACAGGGCCGGGCCTTCAACGTCAGCACTATGGCTCTCTCTTGTGTCGCTTTCTCTCCTTCACCGCGCAGTCTGCGAACAGCACTTTCTACACTCCTCGCCAGCAAGCTAGCTCATGTCGAGGGTAGCAGATTCCACTGGCGATTCCGCTGGCTCTGGGAGGCATCTGTTGGTTTTGCAGCTCCTAGAATCTATTGGCTTTCTTTTTTTTTTTTTTTTTCCTAAATCCTTTTCCGGGTAACCAGAGGGGAAGCTCAATTCCCTTAACCCTGAGACCACTAAAGGGGCAAATCAAAAAGAAGAAATAAATACATTTTTAAGAATACAAGAGCTTCACAATCCAGTAGATCATTTTGTATTCTGGATTCATTTTGCTTTGTATTCATATGCTAATCTCTTCCTTTCCACGAAGGGATTATAGGATTCCACAATGGGGTATCTGTGTAATTTTCTAAAAGGGCACAAAGGGTTTAAATCATTGTTTCTTTGTAGTTGGAGGCAAGGGAGAGCGGGAGGAATGAAAATCTAGAAATCTACACAGAAGCAGTTGTTTGGTTGTTGTTTTTTTTTTAACTCTGCAGGTGAGGTCAACGGTGAATTCAAGAAAGGTTTTAGAATGCGAAGTTTCAAGAGAGAGGAAAAGAGTACTTTAGAAGTTAAGTTTTAAAAAATGTTTTGCATATATGGAAAATATTGGAATGTAAAGAAATACTCTATTGCGTTGTGTAACATTGGTTTAACTTATCCGGCGTTATCACATTACAGCCTGATTTTTAAAAGTAAATGTTTAGTCAAGAGAGTGGTTACTCAGGAAGGAGGAAAGGGTTGTGATGGGGGCAGGAGGGTGCACTCTGATAGTCTTTATTTCTTGACCTAGATAGTGATTACAGATATATTTGCTGTATAATTATTTCTTACTGAATATGTATGCATCGGTGTGAGTACCTCAGTCATGTTGGACTGTTTGCAGTCCATACCCCATGGACTCTAACCCACCAGGCTCCTCTGTCCATGGAATTCTCCAGACAAGAATATGAGAATTGGTAGCTAAATTCCCTTCTCCAGGGTATCTTCCTGACCCAGGGTCTCCTGCATTACAGGCAAATTCTTTACCGTCTGAGTCACCAGGGAAGCCCATGAATGTTACATTATACATTTTTTCTCAGTCTGTGTTATATTGGGGGCATTTTTTAAAATTTACCATAAAATACACAAGATTTACCATTTTACTCATTTTTCACTATGCAGCCCAGTGTTGCTAAGGACGCTCACATTTTATGCATCCATCACCACTGTCCATTTCCAGAACTTTTCATCATCAGAAACTGAAACCCTATGCACATTAAACAATAACTCCCCATTCCTCCCCTGCCCCGATAACAATTATTTTATTTTCTTTTTCTATGATACTTCGTATAAGTGGAATCATACAGTATTTGTCCTTTTGTTTGGCTTATTTCACTTAACATAATGTCTTCAAGGTTCATCTATGTTGTGGTGTGTATCAGAATTTCCTTCCTTTTTAACACTGAATAATATTCCATTGTATGCATATGCCACATTTTGTTTTTCCATTCATTCACCAATGAACATGTGGATCGCTTCCTCACCGTATATCTTAACAATTTTTTAGATGTGGCTTGAATTCCTACAGCAGGATCATGTTAAAGGAACAAAGAAGCTTAAAAGAAAAAAGTTGTACTTTGCAATTAATGAATATCAGCACAAAAGAATAATTAAAAGATAAAACTCTTTTTCCAAGAGCAAATGTCACTGAATTCAGACAACCATGTCCAGATCTTGACTTGATCTTTATAGTGAGGATTGTGTTGCCTTGCTAAATTTTAAAGAAAGACCCCTTTGGGTAAAAGGGGTATATATTTACCCAATTTTGAGAGCTAAAATCCTAATAACGTCGTGACAAATAAGTCCTTGCTGTTGAATAGTATTGTACCACTTTCCCATCTATTAAAGAAATAAAAGTGTTTATGGAATTTAGGATTATGTTGACAGGGCTTTATATTCTTTTGCTGATTTGGACATTTGGTTGAAAATCAAGAATCCTTGAGTCATAATTTCTCTTAATACATTTTCTGCATTATAGTTGCAGGCAAACCAAGAGCACTCTTTCTGAGCTTCTAGCTTTTCACATCTTTGGCCTGCCTTGGTGTCTTCACACACATTTATATGAAGTTTAGGAAACTAAGCCTTGCTCTCATATGCTCTAGTTACTATGAATGTTGCTGTAGTAGTATGCAATAGTATGGAGAAAGACTTGTGATATAATGTAAGAAAAAAATGCAGAGTACTAAATTCTATGTACAGTAAGATCATAACCTTATAAAAACATGAATCTTTGTTTACTTATTTGTTTACTTTGGCCACACTGCACAGCTCATAGGAATTAAGTATGGAACAACAACAGTAGAATGTAACTTTTCTTCCTGCTGATTTTTCTAAAATAGTTTTATGTAAAACATATTTTAAGATTTGCCATGTATTTGAAAAATATAATCCCATAATACCAAACTTCCTTGAAAAGAGAATAGTTGGGTCTACTTCAGTTCTGTTCAGTTGCTCAGTCGTGTCCAACTCTTTGCGACCCCATGAACCACAGCACGCCAGGCCTCCCAGTCCATCACCAACTCCCGGAGTTCACCCAATCTCATGTCCATTCGGACACGACTGAAGTGACTTAGCAGCAGTATGTCCATTGAGTCGGTGATGCCATCCAACCATCTCATCCTCTGTCGTCCCCTTCTCCTCCTGCCCTCAATCTTTCCCAGCATCAGGGTCTTTTCAGTTGAGTCAGCCAAAGTATTTGAGTTTCAGCTTCAACATCAGTCCTTCCAATGAACACCCAGGACTGATCTCCTTACTTCAAGTATATTTTTATATTTTAAATAAAATCTGCATCAAGGAAAAAAAAAACACATTAAGGAAATGTAGTATAAGTCTGAAGAAATTTTGGGTGCTATTTTTTTTTTCTTCTATTTTCCAAATGTGCTGTTATATAGTCACTACTTTTCATAATAACATTATTTTTAAAAATTAAAATAAGGGACTTCCCTTATTTGATTCCTGGTCAGGGAACTGAGATCCCACATGCTGCATGCTGAGGCCAAAAAAGTAATTAAAATAATAAAAAATGGAATCTACACAATCTTTAAAATTCATTTTACGCCGTATTTTACCCACAGTCAGTGTAGGAAGTTGTAATGGAGAAACAGGCGGTTCCTATATAAGGTAGGCTAATGTTTTAACTATCACCGTGTTCATAACACCTATGGAGCATTTATGATGTGTCAGGAACTGAACTATTTTACCTTTGTTTTCATGTGCAATTCCTTGAGGTAGATATTAAGCCCATTTCTACAGATGGGGCATACGAGACCTGAAGAAGTTAAAAGAGACTTGCTTATAATTTAAAAGCTACCAAGTTTATGTTGGAGCCTGAAGTAGATTCCAGGTCAGATGGATAGAAAGAATTTTTAACACTATCAAGTGTGGTATACATTTCTAAAATTGTAGTAACCTCTGAAAAACATTCAAGCTATATCATAACCCCCATGAAGGTAGTATCTGGTTATCAACAGAGGCAGGGGCCTCCAAGGCCCTGGAGGGGCCCTAGAAATGATCTCTTGAAAGAGCTAGGTATTTTACTTTGTAAAAATTTTTTAAAGTAATATCATTTTGTATTTTTTCCTTAATAAGGGCCCTCCCCAAAACCTGGATTCACCCCTGTTAATAGTGATTTTTAACAATCATTTGGGAATCTGACTCAGTGGTGGTATAACTTCAATAGGTACTTTAAAAGGTTATAGTCATGTTTTATAACAACGTGGAAAAATGCTATAACTCAAGGGCAAAAATCAAGATAATAAACTATATGTATACATTATGATTGCATGTAAAATGTGAATTCAAGGACTGAGGGAACTTGAAAGCAATAAAACCTTTTTATTCATTTGTTCATTCGCAAATATATATTAGGTACTTTTTATGTACCTGGTCTTATGCTTTTTGTTATTTGGGTTTTTTTTTTTTTAATTCATTTCTCTTATTGATAGAGGTTTGGAACTTGGGTAAATATGTTTACGACACTGTCTTAATTGTCAGATGAAAGCCATTTTTCACATACCTTTATTCTTAACCTTTGTCTACTATGACCACTTAAGAGATACAGAGATATTTGAATCTTCGAACCTCTGAATTCTCAAAATTTGGAGAATGGGCAAAGTGACCTCCAAGTTCGTCCCACTCTTAACATTTCATAATCATTATCACTGCTCTTTATTTCCAGATTACCCCTTTATTTCATTATAATGGACTATTCAGCAGCAAGAAATGTAGCTGATAAAAATCTAGTTTTTCCAACTGTAACAATTGATTATAACTTTACAGAAATTATAATCAGAAACAGAATTATGTAGTTTTATATAAATGGAAATTGGTTCTCTGATGATAGTTCCAATTTCAAACAAGGCAAATCACTGGTAACATCCACTGTTTTATTTCAGCAGGGAAATAATTTTATTCATGTATATTTCCTTTAGATCTCAATATATTTGCCTTGAGACACTAACTTCAAAAAACTTTCAAAGGAGTTGAACAGAGGTATGGGTAAATTAGGTTAGTCTTTTAATAACTGGGATATGACGACTTTTCTAAATATGAAAGTTTTTTAAAATGACTTTTTTTTTAATGAAAAATAAGGGGGAAAGTTTGAGGGAGAAACTATAGCAGAAAGGTATGAGTGTAAATTTTGTAGCCAGACAGAACTAGAATGGAATCTAGAATGGAAACTGCTTAGCTTTGTGATCCTGTGTGAGCAAATTATTTTTCCTCTCTAAGCCTTAGTTTACTTTTCTGAAAATGAAAGTAATATTAATGCCTACCTCACAAGTTATAATGAAAGTCAAATTAGATAATGTAAATAAATTTGTTGAATAAAGTGTTTATAATGTTAGTTCAGTTCAGTTCAGTAGCTCAGTCGTGTCCGACTCTTTGCGACCCCATCAATCGCAGCACGCCAGGCCTCCCTGTCCATCACAAACTCCCGGAGTTCACTCAAACTCACATCCATCGAGTCAGTGATGCCATCCAGCCATCTCATCCTCTGTCGTCCCCTTCTCCTCCTGCCCCCAATCCCTCCCAGCATCAGTCTTTTCCAATGAGTCAGCTCTTCGCATGAGGTGGCCAAAGTACTGGAGTTTCAGCTTTAGCATCATTCCCTCCAAAGAAGTCCCAGGGCTGATCTCCTTCAGAATGGACTGGTTGGATCTCCTTGCAGTCCAAGGGACTCTCAAGAGTCTTCTCCAACACCACAGTTCAAAAGCATCAATTCTTCAGCGCTCAGCCTTCTTCACAGTCCAACTCTCACATCCATACATGACCACAGGAAAAACCATAGCCTTGACTAGACGGACCTTTGTTGGCAAAGTAATATCTCTGCTTGTGGTACTAAATATTAATATTACTTATACTAAGTTATTAAATATTAGATATATAAAGTTAAACTTTCAGATATGATATTTCATTAAGGAAACAGTTTTAGAAAAATCAATTAGCAAGTTAACCAAGAACAGAATGTTTTCCCAATCTTTAAAAGAATAAACAAATAGGTCTTTTGGCTCTTGGAGAGCACCATGGCAGGGGGCAAAAACAAGTGCCTTCTGAAAAGTGGCAAAAAGGTTGCCAAGACGAAAGTGATTAATCCATTCTCTAGGAAAAATTGGTATGATGTGAAAGTAGCAGCTATGTTCAATATATGAAATACTGAATAAACAGTCAGGAGAACTCAAGGAATCAAAATTGCATCTGACGGCCTCAGGGTCATGTTTTAAAAGTGAGCTTTGCTAATCTGCAGAATAATGGAGTTTCATGTAGAAAATCCAAGCTAAGTGCTGAGACCGTTTAGGGCAAAAACTGCCAATCAGCTTCCATGGTATGGATCGTAGCCATGATAAACTGTGTTCCAAAATGTTCCAAAAGTGGCAGGCCATGATTGAATCTCATGTTGATATCAAGACTACCAATGGTTATTTGCTTCATCTATTCTATTGTGGTTTTACTAAAAACCACAATAGTCAGATTTGGAAGCCCTCTTGTGTTAAGGAAGCACCAACAAGTTCACCAAATCCGGAAGAAGATGGTTGGAATCATGACCTGAGAAGTGCAGACAAATAACTTGAAAAAAGTTGTCAATAAATTGATTCCAGATAGCATTGAGAAAGATATAGAAAAAGCCTTGCCAATCATTTTATCCTCTCTATGATTACTTGTTAGAAAAGTAAAAATCCTAAGAAGCAAACGTTTGAATTGGGTGAACTGATGGAGCTTCATAATAAAGGTAGTAGTTTGTGGATGAGTTGAATGCTAAAGTTGAATGAGATGATAGATAGGAGCCATTAGTTCAAGAATCTGTTCAAAATTCAGATATTTAATGGTGACAAAAAGTCTTATTTGTGATGTTTAAAAAAATAGAATAGGCAACTGTTGTCAACTAAAATCAATAGTGCATTCAGTAACAGTCCTTTCTGAGTAGCAGGTTCAAAGTTAACTTTCACTTTCTTCTTCTTTGCTTCTGTTTTTTTCAAAAAGTTGGACTTTGAACATTTATTCCTTTTGTTAAAAAAGAGTATTTTTTTTAAAATGAATTAAACATCTGTCTGCCCTGTGAACATTAACTTTAAAAAAAGACCAGGGAATTATTTCATATGCCATTTTGGATTCTTTTCTAGTCTCCAGTAGACAAAATAAATTCAGTATGAATGAATCAATACATATTTAGTTATCAGTGTGTATACTTAGTTTTTTGGAGTCCATAGTTAGATGCATCCAGAAGTTGGATAAAATGTCACTCCCTGAGAATAAAACTAGTAAGACTCAACATAAACTGGATGAAATTAACCACTAATAGGGAATCTAGTCAGTGTGATTAGACTGCCGAAGAAACTATTAAAATAGTATATCCATGAAAACTACTATTGTAGTTGTTAGTTTTATTTCCCTTCTTATTGTCTTTTAGTATTTTTAAATTAGTACTTCAAAAGTTATATGTTTGGTGTTATGTTATTTATTGCTGGGTTACAACTTACCCCAAACCTTAGTGCCTTAAAACAGCAAACATTTATTATCTCACAGCTTCTGAGGGTCAGGAATTTGGGTGCTACTTAGTTGGGTGCCTCTGGCTCAAGGTCTCATGAGATTGCTGGGAGCATCTGCTTCCAAGGTCACTCATGTGGTTGATGGTAGGATTCAGTTCCTTGTGAGATGTTGGCCGAAGACCTCAGTTCCTCACTGGTCGTTAGCCAGAGGCCTCTCTATAGGGCAGCCCACAACATAGCAATTGTCTCTCCTCAGAGTGAGCAATAGAACAAGAGGGAGCTCTCAAGATGAAGCCGTAGTCTTTTTGTAACCTAATCTCAGATGTGACATCCCTTCTGCTGCATTCTATTTAGTAGAAGTGAGTGCACACCTACACACAAGGGGAGGAGATCACAGGAGGGCGTGAATACTGTACTTTCATTAAAGAGATCATTGAAGGCCATCTCAGAGCCTGCCTACCGCAGGTATAAAACCATTCATTAAACTTCCTCTGCTTGCTCTGATGTCATCACCTAGCTATAATTCCTAATGTAATCTCACCTTATATGTCACTTGTTTGTAAGCAGAGACAGTACACTGAATAACACACAGAAGTTCCTCATCATTTATTAAATTAGTAAATATTTTTAAACACTTGAATTTTGTCACCTGCTGGCCTTGTGAGTTTGGTAAGTGTGATTCAGTCTTCCTAATGCTGATAAGTATTAATATCTAAACCTAAATTTGTGGCCAGGCCCAGGACTGTAGTCCTGCCTTGAGAGGGCCCACCTGAACTATCAGGAGGCCTCCTTCTCCAATAGGAATGACAATATAAAACACCTACATGGGGGCTTCCCTGGTGGTCCAGCGGCTATGACTCCATGCTCCTAATGCAGGGGGTCAGTGTTCAGTCCCTGACCAGGGAACTAGATCCCACAATGCCACAACTATGAATTCACATGCCCTAATTAAAGATCCCGCATGCCGCAACGAAGACATGGCACAGCTAAATAAATATTAAAAACAAACAAAGGAAGAAAAATGCCTACATGGCCAGGCAAGTTAACTTGGGTTAAGTAACTTGGCTGTAAGCAAACTTGTATGTAAGAAACATTTCTCCTTGGGGACTTCCTGGTGGTCCAGTGGTTAAGACTCTGTGCTCCCAATGCAGGGAACACAGGTTCAATCCCTGATTGGGGAACTAGATCCCACATGCTGCAGCTAAGACCCAGTGCAGCCAAATAAAAAAAAAGCATTTCTCCCAACATGGCATTGAATTCTACAGTGATAACTCTATTAAAGCATGTATCTATTTATTTTAAGAACTGGGTAGCTTAATTTTTAGATCTAATATCTGCATTCAACTTATGAAAGGATAATCTGATACATGTTCTCAAAATCTTTTTATATAAGGTAATTTTTACTCTTTTACTATGTAAGGTAATATTCACAGTTTCTAGTAATTGGAATATAGACACAGCTTTTTGAGGGCCATCATTCAGCCCATGGTGGGGCTGTTGTCTGTAAAAAAATTTTTAAATAATAGTAAAATTGACTAAATATCAGTCTACTTTTTGTTATCACCCTGTGCACACAATTTTAAACAATGTCAATGATAAAATACTACCTGTGGGGGCAGACATTTCCAACAGCTTCCCCCACCTCAGTGTACCCATACTGCCCATATTGTAGTATGAGCTCTTCAGCTTGCTTTAACTTTTCAGGGGCAAATTCTGCAAAAAAACAATTTGGTGATTTATCAATAGCAAACCATGTCCCCACATCTTGATATGACTCCTCATCCGTCAGAAATCGACTAAAGTAAATGTCAACTTAAGTAAATTTACCCAAGGAAAATTTCTCTAAAGACACTTTCTAGACTCAAAGTGCCATACCACCTTTCCCATGTATTTCCTGTATTTGTTTGTTTCTTTCACAGCACTTGCCACCCATTGTGGCTATTTTATTTGCAGGTTAATTTTTCCCATCTTCCTTACTTATTTGTAAAATCTAAGACTTTTATGTCTTGTTCTCTGAGTTATCCCCAAAACCCAGCACAGAACCTGGCACATGGTAAATGTTCAATATATGTGTATTTTCATTGCATTCCCAGCTCATGTACTTCCCATAAAGCACATTGGCTCAATGTTGGACAACTCTTCTTTCTTCATCTCCTGTCCATTACTCAAAATGAAATAGCCACTTATTGTTTAGGACTGGCGACATAGAAAATTATTTATCTCTATAATTCAGAAACAGCTGCAGTGTCATGGATCTTAGCAGAATTGTTTCTACTGCTCCAAACTCCATCATGAACATGATTAGTAATGTTTTATTTTGAAAATTCACAGAGATATCATAAGACCAAATCACAAAGTAAAATATAAATATGGCATTCACATTCTGAAGGGGACCTACGCATTTTGCCCAGGCATGACACTAGAAATAACAAGACTGTAGTGTGCACCTCAAACTTAGCAAGTTCCAAATATAAATCATCAGTTTCCTTTCCAAACCACGCATATGTGAGTGCTAAGTCGCTTCAGTCATGTCCGACTCTTTGTGACCCTATGGACTGTAGTCTGCCAGGCTCCTCTGTCCATGAGATTCTCCAGGCAAGAATATTGGAGTGGGTTGCCATGTCCTCCTCCAGGGGATCTTCCTGACCCAGCGATCAAACCTGCATCTCCTATGGCTCCTGCATTGCAGGCTGATCCTTTACTGCTGAGCCACTGGGGAAGCCTCTCCAAACCACATGCTCCTCTTAACTGCCCTCAACATTTCTTTTAGTGGCATAGCTCTACACCTGGCTAATTCTCCAGGCTCAATCTCTAGCTCTCCTTTCTTCTCCCTTTACTCTTTCTTCCTAGGAGAGCTTACCCATCTCCAAGCCTAAAATCTTATCCCTACAGTGTTATTTCTAAAATATGTCCCTAATCCTCTCCTCTGTGCTCCAGACTCTCAGCTGCCTACTGTTCTATCTTAGAAACATCACAGGCATTTCAAATTTATCACATGTGCCTGCATGCTAAGTCACTTCAGTTGTGTCCAGCTCTTTGCGACCCCATGGACTGTAGTCTGCCAGGCTCCTCTGTCCATGGGATTCTCCAGGCAAGAATACTGGAGTGGGTTGCCATGCCCTTCTCCAGGGGATCATCCCATATCTTTATCCATTCATCTGTCTGTAGTCATTTAGGTTGCTTCCGTGTCTCGACTGAGTGCAGCTATGAACATTGGGTTGCATGTACCTTTTCGAATTAGAGTTTTCTCCAGATATATACCCAAGAGTAGGACTGCAGGATCATATCTCCAGCATTTCTTGGTGGACGTCTTAATGATGGCCGTTTTGACTGATGTGAGGTGGTACCTCTTTGAAGTTTTGATTTACATTTCTCTAATAATTAACAATGTTGAACATCTTTTCATGTGCCTATTTACAATCTGTGTGTCTTCTTTAGAGAAATGTCCATCTTTTTTTTTTTTAGTTGTATGAACTGTTTGTGTATTTTGGAAATTAAACCTTGTTGGTCACATAATTTGCAAATATTTTCTCTCAGTCCATAGGTTGTCTTTTCATTTTGTTTATTGTTTCCTTTTCTGTGCAAAAGCTTGTAAGTTTAATTAGGTACCATTTGTTTATTTTTGCTTTTATTTCTATTGCCTTAGGAGACTGACCTAAGAAAATATTGGTATATGTCTGAATATTTTGTCTATGTTCTTCTCTTCTAGGAGTTTCATGATACCATGTCTTATATTTAAGTCTTTAAGCAATTTTGAGTTTATTTTTACATATGGTGTGAGGGAGTGTTCAATTTCATTGTTTTACATGTGACTATCCAGCTTTCCCAACATTACTAGCTGAAGAGACTGTCATTTTTCTATGTATATTCTTGCCTTCTTTGTTGAAGATTAATTGACTGTAGGCATGTGGGTTTATTTCTGGGCTCTCTATTCTGTTCCATTGATCCATATGTCTGTTTTTGTGCCAATACCACACTGTTTTGTTTTGGTTTTTTGTTATCCTTGCATAGGGACCATGCTAATCTTCTCTGTATTATTCCAATTTTAGTATATGTGCTGCCAAAGCAAGCACAATACCACCCTGTTTTGATTTCTGTAGCTTTGTAGTATTGTCTGAAGTCTGGGTGGGTTATGCCTCCAGCTTCATTCTTTTTCCTCAGGATAACTTTGGCAATTGTGGATCTTTACAGTTCACGGGGTCGCAAAGAGTCGGACACAACTGAGCGACTGAACTGATGCTTTTATATAAATTTTAGGATTATTTGTTCTAGTTCTGTGAAAAATGTCATGGGTAATTTGATAGGGATTGCATTAAATCTGTAGATTGCTTTGGGTAGTATGTCTATTTTAACATATTAATTCTTCCAATCCAAGAGCATAGGATATCTTTCCACTTGTTTGAATCATCTTTAATTTTCTTTATCAATGTTTTGTGGTTCTGAGCATATAAGTATTTCATCTTCTTGGTCAGGTTTATTGGTAAGGTTTTTTTTTTTTTTTGGATGCAATTTTAAAAGAGATTATTTTTGTACTTTTCCTTTCTGATATTTCATTGTGAGTATAAAGAAATGCAGCCTTCCTAACACCATACACAAAGATAAACTCAAAATGGATTAAAGATCTAAATGTAAGACCAGAAACTATAAAACTCTTAGAGGAACATAGGCAGAACAATGACATAAATCAAAGCAAGATCCTCTATGACCCACCTCCAACAGTAATGCAAATAAAAACAAAAGTAAACAAGTGGGACCTGAATAAACTTAAAAGCTTTTGCACGGCAAAGGAAACTATAAGCAAGGTGAAAAGACAATCCTCAGAATGGGAGAAAATAATAGCAAATGAAACAACTGACAAAGGACTAATTTCCAAAATATACAAGCAGCTCTTACAACTCAATACCAGGAAAACAAACAACTCAATCAAAAAGTGAGAAAAAGACCTAAACAGACATTTCTCCAAAGACATACAGATGGCTAACAAACACATCAACAGATGCTTAACATCACTCATTATTAGAAACATGCAAATCAAAACTACAATGAGATATTGCCTCACACCTTTCAGAATGGCCATCATCAAAAAGTCTACAAACAATAAATGCTGGAGAGGGTGTGGAGAAAAGGGAATGTAAATTAATACAGCCACTATGGAAGATAGTATGCTGCTGCTGCTAAGTCACTTCAGTCCAACTCTGTGCGACCCCATAGACAGCAGCCCACCAGGCTTCCCCGTCCCCGGGATTCTCCAGGCAAGAACACTGGAGTGAGTTGCCATTTCCTTCTCCAATGCGTGAAAGTGAAGTCGCTCAGTCGTGTCCGAATCTGTGCGACCCCATGGACTGCCGCCTACCAGGCTCCTCTGTCCATGGGATTTTCCAGGCAAGAGTACTGGAGTGGGGTGCCATTAGGAATAAAACCACCCACCATATGACCCAGAAATCCCACTCCTAGACATATACCCTGAGGAAACAAAAATTGAAAAAGATACATGTATCCCACTGTTCATTGCAGCACTATTTACAATACCTAAAACATGGAAGCAACCTAGATGTCCATCGACGGATGAATGGATAAAGAGGCTGTGGTACATATACACAATGGAATGTTACTCAGCTATAAGAAGGAATGCATTTGAGTCGGTTCTAATGAGGTGGATGAACCTAGAGCCTATTATACAGAGTGAAGTAAGTCAGAAAGAGGAAGATAAATATCATATTCTAACACATATATACAGAATCTAGAAAAATGGTACTGAAGAATTTATTTACAGGATAGCAGTGGAGAACAGACACAGAGAATAGACTTATGGACTTGGGGAGAAGGGAAGAGAGGGTGAGATGTACGGAGAGAGTGACATGGAAACTTACTATATGTAAAATAGATAGCCCACAGGAATTTGCTGTATGGCTCAGGAAACTCAAACAGGGGCTCTGTATCAACCTAGACGGGTGGGATGGGGAAGGAGATGGGAGGGAGGTTCAAAAGGGAGGGGATACATGTATACCTATGGCTGATTCATATTGAAGTTTGACAGAAAACAACCAAATTCTGTAAAGCAATTATCCTTCCATTAAAAAATAAATAAATTAAAAAAAAGAAATGCAGCCAATTTCTGTATAATCTTGTGTCCTGCTACCTGGCTGAATTCGTTTATACATTCTAGTAGTTTTTGTGTGGAGTCTTTAGTGTGCTCCCTCCTCATCAGCCTTTTGGAAGAGTTTGAGAAGGATCAGTTAAAGTTATTCGATAGAATTCCCTAGTGAAACCATCTGGTCATAGCCTTTTGTTTTTGCAAGGAGTTTTAAAATTACAGATTCTATTTCACTTCTAGTGATTGGTCTGTTCAAATATCTATTTCTTCATGATTCAGTTTTGGTGGCCTGTATGTTTCTAGAAACGTGTCCATTTCTTATAAGTTGTCCAATTCTTTGGTTTATAATTGCTCATCTCCTCTCCTACTCTTACTTGCATTTATTGTATCCTATGTAGTTTCTTCATAGCACTTTATCCCAATTAATATATTTTGATTGGTCTTCTCTACTAGATTTGAGGCAACGTGCGGGCAGGAACAGTGTCTTGTTCAGTAAGGTATATCTAGCCCCTAGTGTAGTGTCTGGCACACAGCAGGTGATTAATCAGTTGCTGACTAAATTAAGGTACCTCATTCTGTCTTGGTCTATGTGTTACAAGTATGATGCATTCGCACAACGTTGCTTAGGAGGGAAAAATTCTTATTCCTCCATTTCATGTCCATTATTAAAATAAAAAAAAAAAGTCACTTGTCTGACACTAATGACATAGCCATTTATCTCCATAGTGCCAAAACAGCTGCAGTGTCATGGACCTTAATATAGACAATATTTTTTCCCACGATTAGGGAAATTTAATACTGAATCTTACAGGAGTTTCATAAAGAAATTGAGTCATAAAATACAGAAAGGATTCATAGTAGGAAGGGGTAGAACCTGAAAAGTTTAGCCCAGAGGCAGTAAGATATTTTCTTTAAGCTTCAGAAACCACCATACAGATGTTTCTTTTTGTGCTCTTCCAAGTCATCTCACAAAGATAGACAACATCTGCTGCTTGTGCTGGCCAGAAGTACAAAAGTTGTTTATTAAGGCATGATTCACCCACCCAGAAGCCTTCATTTCCGTGAAGAGGAGAAACAAACTAATTTCACATTAACCAGGCATAGTTATTTGACCTAACGGAAAAATGGGTCCACATTTAACACCCTCTTGGATCTTACATGACATGACAGCGTGCAAAGCAGTGCGGCTGTACTTCAGAACTGCTTTGCATGCCTGGGCTTCCCAGCAACCAGACCTCATTTGTTATGCCCCCAGCAGATACTCTTCAGGCTAGCTTGAAAGTGCTCAAAGCTATAATAGCATTCAAACAACAAAAAGTCCTCAGATTTCCTTAGTTTCTATCTTTGAAGAGTTCAAAGAGCTTCCACATTTATTTTTTTCTGGTACTTTTCCCTGTCATGCTATGATGTAAGAAGATCTGAGATTAGAGAACCTGGAGTTCAGATAGTTTATTCAAAGCCACAGTGAAATTACATACCACAGTCAGACTCCATTCCCCCGACCTCTCTAGACCATGTAGTTTCCCAAGGGGTTTAAGACCCTTTATGAAAAAATTCAAAACTACATATAATTATCAGTCTTGAACATTTTTTTCTAACCCTCTTAACACAGAGGAAAAAATATTACTTTGTGGTTTTTAAATAAAAATGTCTTTGTGAGGACAGACTTCTAAATTGCCTCATTCTAAATTCACATAGGAAAGATCAAAGGAATAAAAATAGAGGGAAAACCTTCCGTATGCCAGAAACTTGGAGGACTGTCTTCTAGTTAGAATATAGAAGGGCTCAATTAGGAGGAATGGTCAGTTCAATATTCCACTTCTGTAAAATATATTATCACCCCAATAGAATTCCATGAACAACCCCTTACTCAAGGTTGAAGGCTAGATGAAAGCAAATGGAGAGCAAGGCAGTGCATATACTCAGATCTGCTTCAGTCTCTGACAGAACCCTCAGCAATTCCTACTTAAATATTAACCAAAGCTGGACGCATATAGACCTCTCCATGTTAAGATGAGCAAATGGAAAAAACCCATAGGACTATGGAAATATGCTTCAGCTCAAAGGATGAGGTCTCCCTGAAAAATCAGAACAAAGGTGGAGTTCCAAACAACAAAAATGTAAGCATTTATGTTCCCTGGTGATATATCCCAGTACCCAAATTAGTGTCTAGCATAGAATAGTTCTTGAGTAAATTGACTGAATACATTAGAAGTCTCAGAAGGAGGAAACAGAATAGGAACAGAAGTAATAATTAAGTAATTTTCTTAAGACTTAAACCTGCTGGGAAAATGAATGTAATAAAATCAACACCTAGACCAGCCAGGTGACATTTTAAAATATTTCTGGGGTAAAGAAAAAAGCCTTCAAGAATTCAGGCTGGGGAAGGAGGAGGGAATTTGGGAGGGAGCAGATTATCTCCAAAGGTACTAAATTCAAACTGGCCTCAGAATTGTGCACTCTAAGACTCAAATCAATAAAGCACATCCAACAGAATTCTGAAGGTAAATGTTTATAATTTTAGAATTCTACACTCAGCAAAGTTGTTATAAAGTTGTGAAGGCCTCTTAAATAAATGTGTGTGTGTGTGTGTGTGTGCGTGTGTGTGCGTGCACGCGCGCGCTCAGTCATGCCAACTCTTTCCTATCCCGTGGACTGTAGCCCGCCAGGCTCCTCTGTCCCTGGGATTTTTCCCAGCAAAAATACCAGAGCGGGTTGCCATTTCCTCCTCCAGGGGATCTTCCTGACTCAGGGATCAAACCTGTGTCTCTGATGTCTCCTGCACTTGCAGGAGGATTCTTTACCACTGAGTCATCTGGGAATATGTACTAAGATACAAAGTGCTCAAAAATGACACTACCCAGTTAACTGCTCTGAAACAAAAAACTTCTCAAACATGTACTACTGAATGAGAAGTCAGAATAAGGAAGAAGAGGGACTTTCCTGGCAGTCCAGTGGTTAAGACTCCGTGTTTCCAATGCAGGGGTTGTGGCTTCCATCCTAGGTCAGGAAACTAAGATCTCATATTCCATGTGGTGCAGCCAAAAAAAAAAAAAAAAAAAAAAAGAATAAGGAGGAAGAAAGAGTCAGAGCATAAAAACTTCTGCATAAAAGAACTTTATTTAAATATCTAAAATAACTCTCAAAAGAGAAAGTACATAATGTAGGAAAGAAATTTCTTTTTCCAAGAGGGATCAGTTCAGTTCAGTTCAGTCACTCAGTCATGTCTGACTCTTTGCAACCCCATGAATTGCAACATGCCAGTCCTCCCTGTCCATCACCAACTCCGGGAGTTCACTCAAACTCATGTCCATCGAGTTGGTGATGCCATCCAGCCATCTCATCCTCTG
Source organism: Bos indicus (assembly GCF_029378745.1). Classification (NCBI taxonomy): domain Eukaryota; kingdom Metazoa; phylum Chordata; class Mammalia; order Artiodactyla; family Bovidae; genus Bos; species Bos indicus. Next base: position 21,904,160 of record NC_091778.1, read on the forward strand.
TCATCCCCTTTTCCTCCTGGCCCCAGTCCCTCCCAGCATCAGAGCCTTTGCCAATGAGTCAACTCTTCACATGAGGTGGCCAAAGTACTGGAGTTTCAGCTGTAGCATCATTCCTTCCAAAGAACACCCAGGGCTGATCTCCTTCAGAATGGACTGGTTGGATCTCCTTGCAGTCCAAGGGACTCTCAAGAGTCTTCTCCAACACCACAGTTCAAAAGCATCCATTCTTCGGCGCTCAGCTTTCTTCACAGTCCAACTCTCTCATCCATACATGACTACTGAAAAAGCCATAGCCTTGACTAGACGGACCTTTGTTGACAAAGTAATGTCTCTGCTTTTGAATATGCTATCTAGGTTGGTCATAACTTTCCTTCCAAGGAGTAAGCGTCTTTTAATTTCATGGCTGCAGTCACCATGTGCAGTGATTTTGGAGCCCAGAAAAAGTCTGACACTGTTTCCACTGTTTCCCCATCTATTTCCCATGAAGTGATGGGACTGGATGCCATGATCTTTGTTTTCTGAATGTTGAGCTTTAAGCCAACTTTTTCACTCTCCACTTTAACCTTCATCAAGAGGCTTTTTAGTTCCTCTTCACTTTCCGCCATAAGGGTGGTGTCATATGCATATCTGAGGTTATTGATATTTCTCCCGGCAATCTTGATTCCAGCTTGTGTTTCTTCCAGTCCAGCATTTCTCATGATGTACTCTGCATAGAAGTTAAATAAGCAGGGTGACAATATACAGCCTTGACGTACTCCTTTTCCTATGGGAACCAGTCTGTTGTTCCATGTCCAGCTCTAACTATTGCTCCCTGACCTGCATATAGGTTTCTCAAGAGGCAGGTCAGGTGGTCTGGTATTCCCATCTCTTTCAGAATTTTCCACAGTTTATTGTGATCCACACAGTTCAAAGGCTTTGGCATAGTCAATAAAGCAGAAATAGATGTTTTTCTGGAACTCTCTTGCTTTTTCCATGATCCAGTGGATGTTGGCAATTTGATCTCTGGTTTCTCTGCCTTTTCTAAAACCAGCTTGAACATCTGGAAGTTCACGGTTCACGTACTGCTGAAGCCTGGCTTGCAGAATTTTGAGCATTACTTTACTAGCGTGTGAGATGAGTGCAACTGTGCAGTAGTTTGAGCATTCTTTGGCATTGCTTTTCTTTGGGATTGGAATGAAAATTGACCTTTTCCAGTCCTGTGGCCACTGCTGAGTTTTCCAAATTTGCTGGCATATTGAGTGCAGCACTTTCACAGCATCATCTTTCAGGATTTGGAATAGCTCAACTGGAATTCCATCACCTCCACTAGCTTTGTTCGTAGTGATGCTTTCTAAGGCCCACTTGACTTCACATTCCAGGATGTCTGGCTCTGGGTGAGTGATCACACCATTGTGATTATCTGGGTGGTGAAGATCTTTTTTGTACAGTTCTTCTGCATATTCTTGCCATCTTTTCTTAATATCTTCTGCTTCTGTTAGGTCCATACCATTTCTGTCCTTTATCGAACCCATCTTTGCATGAAATGTTCCCTTGGTATCTCTAATTTTCTTGAAGAGATCTCTAGTCTTTCCCATTCTGTTGTTTTCCTCTGTTTCTTTGCATTGATCCCTGAGGAAGGCTTTCTTATCTCTCCTTGCTATTCTTTGGAACTCTGCATTCAGATGCTTAGTCAAAAATGCCAAATTACATGAAAAAAACCAAGCCTGGAGGAGTGGAAGGGAGTGGAAGGTAAAAAAATGAAGGGAAATAAAAATGTGGTAAAAAATTGCGCTAAACACACCATCTTTATCAAGAGAAATAAAGAGATATTATTTCATTGTGATATTGAAAATAAGGTGTTTTTCTTTAATCTAGAGGTAAGCATTTTGAGAATAAAAACAGGATGTGTGACTTCCAAAGCATGACACAGAATTTCGAAAGCAAAGCATACATAGTCCATATAGTGAGAGACAAGAGAAACAAAAAAATCATTGCAGAATATGAAACAAATTAAGAAAATAAGATGACAGAAAGAATCTGAAACACCAGAGCATCTACCCAATCCATTCTTTACCAAAGTAGCATGTAATAAATGATATTTTCATTCATTCAGCTATTATTTCAATAATCTTATGGAGTATCATAAAGCCATTAAAATTAGGTTAGTAGAAGATAATGAAATGTTATATACGAAATATAATAAAAGGTCAAAAAATAAAATCAAAATTATTTCTATAGCAATTCCGATTTGATTTAAGACATGGAAAAGTACAGGCATTCATACAGCATAATGGTTGAGGTGATAGACTTTAGAATTGGATCTAGATGTGTATCTCAAATTCACCATTTACTGACTAATGACCTTAGTCAAACAAATTAATACTCTCAGCCTCAATTTACCCATCTATAAAGTAAGAATAATAGTATCTTCTCATAAAACTATTGAAAGGGTTACAAGAGGAAAACTGTATAAAAGGAAATCAAGATATCTGACATAACCACTTAATAACTATTATATATTTGTGTGTATTATTTATATATAATATATATACACATAAATTATACATATATGTAAGTACATATATATGAAACATACATAACATGTTTGCAAATATGCATGTTATATCTATGTTTGCAAATATGCGTGTTATATATATATGTATGTGTGTGTCATGTATAACATACAATATAGCTGTGTGCCTATGCACACATACACATAGAAATAGGGCCACGAAGAACTATATCAAATTGTTAACAATGGTTATCTCTAAAATCAACAACTTTGTAAATCAAATATACTTCAATTAGAAAAAAAACTATGGTTATCTCTAGGTAGTAAAAGTGAAATTTTTAAAAAATGTCTTTATATTTGTTTCTCCTCCATGCTTTTTTGCATTTTCCAAAATGTCTACAAAGAATATGCTTGCTTTACAATCATAAAAAAGATTAATTAAAATTAAAATACATAGTAAAAAGTCTGTTGGATATCAATGTAAATAGAAAAATATAACTGTCCAAAAGCAATATCCATTCTTAAACACCTAAAAGGCACAAAATTATCTATAAGTACAGAAGTGTCTTTCATATAGCTTGGGTTCAGTTTTAGCAAAACAAAACAAATGTCTTTTCCTCTGAATGGTGAATGCCTTGGAGTTACTCCAGAATAATATTGAATTATTCACATTGAATGGTGAATGCCTGGAGTGACTCCAAAATAATATGAAATCAAACTTTATTTCAGTAAGAACTTCTAAGCCTGAAACCCTACAAACTGAATCAGTTCTGGTGCATGTATCTGTTCCAAACATCAGTCTGCAAATTGAGAGAGACTAGGGCTTCCCAGTTGGTGTCAGTAGTAAAGAATCTCCCTGCTAATGCAGGAGACATAATAGATGCAGGTTTGATCCCTGGGTCGGGAAGATCCCCTGGAGGAGGCATGGCAGCCCACTTCTGTATTCTTGCCTAGAGAATCCCATGGACAGAGAAGTTCATAGGGTTGCAAAGAGTCGGACACCACAGGCAAATAAATAAATCAATCTTTTTTTTTTTTTTTTAAAAAAAAAAAAAGGGAGTTGAGGGAGGAGATGTTTCAGGGTAGGTGAAGAGAGTCGTCAGACCTGACCTCTCAGAGTAAGTGACATTTCAGTCAGAAGATGAGCAAGAGTTAGGGAAAGAGTAGAGTATTCTAGGAAGGGAAAGTGGCATATGCAAATGCCATAAGGTAGAAAAAAGCTTGAAGCCTTAGGAGTAATTGCGAGATCAGTGCAGTCTCTTATGGAAAAGCATGTCTAGGCTGCACTTTTCCCCATTCCAGTGAGAACAGAGTACACGCAATGAGACCATGCGCGGGTGGCAGCAGCTCAGGTCTCACTCGGGTCTATCACTGAGCCCCTTACGTCTGGACCTTGTTTCAGCATCTTCGAAATGAGAATTAATGGATTTCCTGCTCGAAGCTCTTTGAAATTTATTGTATTTGATCCATAAAATACTTGCCATTTTTATGATGTTACAAGTGCACATCCTGAGGAAAAAGAGTAGAAGCTACCCACCTGTTTACGAAAGTGAAAAGAGAACTATATTCACTCGTTTGCAATTGTCATTCAATTCCAGAAGACTAATTACGATCATGAGATAGGTCATCTATTTTTGTGAAAGTAAACTGTTATTTGCAAGAAGGTGGTCTACTTGAAACTTTCTCAAGGGGAATCCAGTGACTTAGCCTAGAGTTTTATTGTGAAGTTTCTACATCTTCAAGTCTTTCACTCTATCAGATCGGATCAGATCAGTCACTCAGTCGTGTCCGACTCTTTGCGACCCCATGAATCACAGCACGCCAGGCCTCCCTGTCCATCACCAACTCCCGGAGTTCACTCAGACTCATGTCCATCAAGTCAGTGATGCCATCCAGCCATCTCATCCTCTGTCGTCCCCTTCTCCCTCCCAGCATCAGAGTCTTTTCCAATGAGTCAACTCTTCGCATGAGGTGGCCAAAGTACTAGAGTTTCAGCTTTAGCATCATTCCTTCCAAAGAAATCCCAGGGCTGATCTCCTTCAGAATGGACTGGTTGGATCTCCTTGCAGTCCAAGGGACTCTCAAGAGTCTTCTCCAACACCACAGTTCAAAAGCATCAGTTCTTCGGCGCTCAGCCTTCTTCACAGTCCAACTCTCACATCCATACATGACCACAGGAAAAACCATAGCCTTGAATAGATGAACCTTTGTTGGCAAAGTAATGTCTCTGCTTTTGAATATGCTATCTAGGTTGGTCATAACTTTCCTTCCAAGGAGTAAGCGTCTTTTAATTTCATGGCTACAGTCACCATCTGCAGTGATTTTGGAGTCCAGAAAAATAAAGTCTGACACTGTTTCCACTGTTTCCCCATCTATTTCCCATGAAGTGATGGGACCGGATGCCATGATCTTCGTTTTCTGAATGTTGAGCTTTAAGCCAACTTTTTCACTCTCCACTTTCACTTTCATCAAGAGGCTTTTGAGTTCCTCTTCACTTTCTGCCATAAGGGTGGTGTCATATGCATATCTGAGGTTATTGATATTTCTCCCGGCAATCTTGATTCCAGCTTGTGTTTCTTCCAGTCCAGCGTTTCTCATGATGTACTCTGCATAGAAGTTAAATAAGCAGGGTGACAATATACAGCCTTGACGTACTCCTTTTCCTATTTGGAACCAGTCTGTTGTTCCATGTCCAGTTCTAACTGTTGCTTCCTGACCTGCACACAAATTTCTCAAGAGGCAGATCAGGTGGTCTGGTATTCCCATCTCTTTCAGAATTTTCCACAGTTTCTTGTGATCCACACAGTCAAAGGCTTTGGCATAGTCAATAAAGCAGAAATAGATGTTTTTCTGGAACTCTCTTGCTTTTTCCATGATCCAGCAGATGTTGGCAGTTTGATCTCTGGTTCCTCTGCCTTTTCTAAAACCAGCTTGAACATCAGGAAATTCACGGTTCACATATTGCTGAAGCCTGGCTTGGAGGATTTTGAGCATTTCACTCTATACTCCTGCTTTAAACTATGTGGTACTTAGACAAGTGTCACAATCAAACTGACAATAATGCATCCAGAGTCTCACCCCCACCCCAAATCTGCTGGGCATAGTGCTGAACAGTTTCATGCCATAGTTTTCAGTTACGCCCTACTGTAACAACCCTATGAGAGTCATGTGTGTCAATTCTCATTCTTTTTGGTAGTTATCGATATATTCTATGAAGTGGCCACAAACACCGAATTAATGGCTATCAAACCATCGCTCCTAATGGAAACAGAGCGTTAGTTTCATTCAAACCTCTAGTCATAATATTTTCATCAATGGATCAATACTTAATCTTAGTTTATGTGTGTCTCTGTTTAAAGACACCATATTTATTATATATTATTGATTCCTTAACATTGAACTCATGGCCAACAACTTTATAACTCATGCCTGTATCTAATGTTTATTTTGTCCATCTCTCCTTCATGACAGCCCTCTTGCACCTAGGAACAGTAGACGGCACTTCAGCAATATGCTTGGGGGACATATTAAGTAGGGAAATCACCAACAGAAAGTGCAAAATGTGGCACTGAATAGACCACTTGATGTGATTATGTCTACATGTGGTACCCTGGAAGCGTGGCAGCCATCTTACAACCAACCATGAGGAGATAAGCCTGAGGACAAATACCAATACACTGAAGAGCAGAAAATTAGGGGAAAAAAAAAATACAGAAATCCTCCATCCTTGATAATGTTATTTGCTGCTAAATTAACCAGCCTAGTAACTACCCTATCTCTTGCCTACTATGTGAGATAATACATTTTCCTTATTTAAATAATCTGAGCTGGAGTTTTCTGTTTCCTGTAATCAAAAGCAGCCTAATTGAGAAAGTCTGCCAAGAGAAATTTTTAGCCCACTGATTTTCTAAGGCAGATCTAGTTCCCCTAAGAGAAATATCCCTCTGCCTAAAGAGACTAACATGTACCCTATTTCCACAAATTTGGGTGGAATTTGAGCTCATGAAAGAAGATAGTGGACTGATCAATTATTTAGTTCACACATGAAGCTTAACATGATGTTTCTAGAAACTTAATGGTTTTTCCTTGTTAATAATATGACACTCCTACGAAGAATCTTCCCTTAAACATACCCCTTTCCCCCAAAGCACCCAGAAGACCGGTTTTCATGTATCACTAGCTAGAATTTCATTACCTGTCCAAGCCTAAAGTTATGATTCCCTTAGGTCAATAAATATTCACATCCTAGAGAGATGAAGGACCTATATATCCATATCTTAATAAAACTGGGGTTCTCTTAGCAAGAAAGAATGGAAAAAGGGAACTACATTTGGGTAGGCAACAAATGGGGTCTACCTCACTTCTAAATAGCTGTTATTTGATGTCATCTTGCTCACAGGCTAATATTAATATCCTGGACAGAGGAGCCTGGCAAGCTACAGTCCATGGGGTTTCAAAGAACTGGACACGACTTAAGTGACTTAGCACAGCACATACACGATGGATGTCATTGATAATGGAGCTTTTAATGAAACTTATTCAACATTATAGGTTTACTTTTGGGGAGGGCAAGAATAATGCAGATAAGTCCTCCTCCAATCCCAATCCATTTGGGTAAAAGTTGCCCACATGATGCCCCATTATCCAGAAATACTTCAGAGTATAGTTCCTACAAACATGAGTATTTTCCTACATGACCACAACACAACCATCAAAACTGACCCATGATCACCACCTAATACTCAGAATCTATTCCATTTTCAGCCATTGTCCCAATAATGTTCTTTGTAAATACAGGATCCAAGATCATATGTTGTTCAGTTGTGACCTTCAATCTAGAATAGTATTTCCTCAATCTTTCCTTGACTTTCAGTACTTTACACTTTTGAAGATTACATACCAATTATTTTATAGAATATCCCTCAATCTGGGTTAGTCTCACGTTTCCTATGATTAGATTCAGGTAACGCATTTTCGGCGGAATTATGACAAAAGTGGCACGGTGTTTTTTTCATTACATCCTGTCAGGTGGTACACAATTTCAGTTTGTCCCATTGAGTTGCTGACGGTAACTTTCATCACTTGGTTAATGTGATATTTTCCAGGACTCTCCAGTCCAAAGTTACTCTCTTTCACTTTGTAATTAAGTGTTTTGTAAGGGGATATTTTGAGACAATTGCCAACATCCGCTGGATCATGGAAAAAGCAAGAGAGTTCCAGAAAAACATCTATTTCTGCTTTATTGACTATGCCAAAGCCTTTGACTGTGTGGATCACAATAAACTGTGGAAAATTCTTCAAGAGATGGGAATACCAGACCACCTGATCTGCCTCTTGAGAAATTTGTATGCAGGTCAGGAAGCAACAGTTAGAACTGGACATGGAACAACAGACTGGTTCCAAATAGGAAAAGGAGTACGTCAAGGCTGTATATTGTCACCCTGCTTATTTAACTTCTATGCAGAGTACATCATGAGAAACGCTGGACTGGAAGAAGCACAAGCTGGAATCAAGATTGCCGGGAGAAATATCAATAACCTCAGATATGCATATGACACCACCCTTATGGCAGAAAGTGAAGAGGAACTCAAAAGCCTCTTGATGAAAGTGAAAGTGGAGAGTGAAAAAGTTGGCTTAAAGCTCAACATTCAGAAAACGAAGATCATGGCATCTGGTCCCATCACTTCATGGGAAATAGATGGGGAAACAGTGGAAACAGTGTCAGACTTTTTTCTGGGCTCCAAAATCACTGCAGATGGTGACTGCAACCATGAAATTAAAAGACGCTTACTCCTTGGAAGGAAAGTTATGACCAACCTAGATAGCATATTCAAAAGCAGAGACATTACTTTGCCAACAAAGGTTCATCTAGTCAAGGCTATGGTTTTTCCTGTGGTCATATATGGATGTGAGAGTTAGACTGTGAAGAAGGCTGAGCGCCGAAGAACTGATGCTTTTGAACTGTGGTGTTGGAGAAGACTCTTGAGAGTCCCTTGGACTGCAAGGAGATTCAACCAGTCCATTCTGAAGGAGATCAGCCCTGGGACTTCTTTGGAAGGAATGATGCTGAAGCTGAAACTCCAGTACTTTGGCCACCTCATGTGAAGGGTTGACTCATTGGAAAAGACTCTGATGCTGGGAGGGATTGGGGGCAAGAGGAGAAGGGGACGACAGAGGATGAGATGGCTGGGTGGCATCACTGACTCGATTGACATGAGTCTGAGTGAACTCCCGGAGTTGGTGATGGACAGGGAGGCCTGGCGTGCTGTGATTCACGGGGTCGCAAAGAGTCAGACACTACTGAGCGACTGATCTGATTTGAAATTTCTTGTTCCTCATCAAATTTTCTCCCATTAACTTTAGTATCCACCATATTTCTTGGCTGAATTAACTATCACTACAGGTTGCCAAATGGTGATTATCTAATTCCAGTATTCTTTCTACATTTATTAGTTATATATATATATATCCCTTTTATATATACGTACACACACACATATCCCTTATTGTGCTCATGGGCTTTTGCTTAGTCGTTCAGTTGTGTCCGACTCTTTGCGACCCCGTGGACTGTAACCTGCCAGGCTCCTCTGTCCATGGGAGTCTCCAGGCAAGGACACTGGAGTGGATATCCATTCCCTTCTCCAGGGGATTTTCCCAACTCAGGGATCAAACCTGGGTCTCCTGCACTGCAGGTGAATTCTTTACTGTCTGAGCCACCAAGGAACAGACCCAGTTAGAAGTAATTAGAAAAGTGACAACTAGAATTTTAATAGACAAAATAAATTTCATGTCTTTTCAGAAGAATAGGCCTGAGATCCAGTCTGGACCTGGCATTTTGGGGAGACTTGTAGCCATGTAGCCAATTGCCTAGTTTTATAAAAAGTAAGGCTGCAGTTACTAGCTTCTAGCAGACATTGTTTTGAGAGTATCCAGAGAAGGCAATGGCACCCCACTCCAGTACTCTTGACTGGAAAATCCCATGGACGGAGGAATCTGGTGGGCTGCAGTCCATGGGGTCGCTAAGAGTCAGACTCAACTGAGTGACTTCACTTTCACTTTTCACTTCCATGCATGGGAGAAGGAAATGGCAACCCACTCCAGTGTTCTTGCCTGGAGAATCCCAGGGACAGCGGAGCCTGGTGGATTGCTGTCTATGGGGTCGCACAGAGTCGGACACGACTGAAGCGATTTAGCAGCAGCAGCAGTGACATCTAAGTCTGACACAGTTCAGAAAACTCAAGTTCTTAGCAATACAAGGACTAGTCTGAAATTATACCCATAGTGTCACATAGTCATTTCCTTGTATGTCTGAACCGTATCTACTCTATTTTGACTTTTAATTGTAATATCCTCCTTAATAGCCAAAGCTGATGTCACTGTTAACGATGTAACTGCTTCTCTAGGTATGAGAAGATGCAAGAACTGGGACTCATCAAATCTTCTCCTGAAAATATCTGAAGGCCTGTTCCTGATTTCGATGCTGTACTCCTCTCATGGGGTGTTGAAGGTCAGCAGCTGCAGTAACCATGATTTAATCTTTATAGAGATAGATAGCAAGTGCCAGTTTCCAGTTGGCAGGGCCCCTTCATGGTTATAAATTTGACCATGGTTTGAGGGGGGCATTTCATGACCATTTCAGTCTACGGTGCTAAGAATGCTCATTCCCAGTTCTGGCAAAAATTTTGCTGATATGCCACAAAATGTGCTGTTATTGAACTAGGCCGTGAAACAGTATCCAGAATTCCCTGGACCACCTGTCTTGCTAGCCTCTTACAGTCCAGGAAAATATTTCCTCTTGTTGCTTCTTCTATCATATGGAACTATATATTATTTTACAGTCACACATTTGGTAATATAAGAAACAGCAATTTTGTAAAACAGGTGAAATTACAAATAGCATAGTTAGCAGTATTAGTATCCCTTATGTATATACATATATATCTCTTATACATATTTTTATGTATGCATATGTTTATTTATATTTGTTTTTATGTCTCTATTAATATTAAACCATGCGTTCGCACTGATAAGTTCAACTCTAATATAACATTAGAGGGCATTCTAGTTTTCTCCACTTCCATATTTGTAATTCCCATTGCAAAATATCTTCGGTATTTACTCATTGAATCAATCCCCCCAATATTCCGCAAAGCGACTAACTGTCCAAATCATGATGCCCACTTTCCAGGCAAACATTCTCTTCACCCTTCTTCTTTCAACAGCCTGCACCTGGTTAACACTGCCCTTCATCCTCCTTTCCTGTGGACATCTACCTTGCTTGGCCCCCACATAATGGCTTTAAAAAAAAATTTATTCTTTTGACTGTGTGGCATGTGGGATGTTAGTTCCCCAACCAGGGATCGAAGCCATACCCCCTGCATCAGAAGCACAGAGTCTTAACCACTGGACCACCAGGGACGTCCTGACATTTTAATTGAATTATTCAGGAGAAGAGTAATTCAGGAGGACAGGACGGCAATCAAGAAAGCAAGCTAGTCCTGTTTACCTTTTAAGAGTGAGTACTCTAGCCCAAAGGAGAACTCTATCAGAGGAAGAAATGTTGGATGCTGGGTCAGGCCAGTGGAGATTATATTTTGGAGGAAGCAGACCTTCATTACAATATTTAAATAATAAGATAAATATCAGTGCTTAGAATTTAATGTGAATTAGCATTTTTCCTTCTAAAATATTTATGTTCAAAATTTTTGAGTTGAAATAAATCACATCGCTTAAGCTACAGCCTTTATACTCAAAGTAAGACCCATAACTAGCTGCATCAACATCTTCTGTGATCCCATAGGAAATACAGAATCTCAGTCCCCACCCTAGATGTACTGAATCAGAATCTGCATTTAGCAGGACCCTCCAAATGATTCATCCATACACTAAAGTTTAAAAAGCATTGAGTTTGAGCATTCACCGATTATTAGTAAAATCCATCCTGGTCTCACCTACAAAATGTAGGCGGTAAAAATCCTTCTTTGCTAACTACAGAAGTTAAAGATGAAGTTAAACGCTCCAGGATTTCCCGGGTGGTCCAGTGTTTAATAATCCACCTGCCAATGCAGAGGACATGGGTCCAGGAAGATTTCTCACGTGGCAGAACAACTAAGCCCATGTGCTGCAGCTACTGAAGCCCAGACACCTCGAGCCCATGTTCCTCAACAAGAGAAGATGCTGCAAAGAGAAGTCTGAGTACTGCAACTAGAGAGTCGCCCCCACTCATTGCAACTAGAGAAAACCAGTGTGCAACAACAAAGATAAATAAATAAATTTTTGAAAAGTAAATATTCCATCTGTCTCATTTCATGTTCTTATTATTTTTATCCCCTCACTTCCTTCCTCATTTTCTATCTGCCTGCCTCCCTCCCCTTTTTTCCTCTTCTTTTTAAATGTCTGGTTCCCTTAATTAGGCAATAAACACCTTTAGGATAGAAACTATTTGTCCTGTAAGTTTACAGTTTAGTAGTCAAATACCAAAGAGTCTGGCTAATGATTTACAAACTAACTCCTACAGGAACTATATTCAAAGAGTACAATGAAATAAAACCCAGTTAGATTGCTATACTTTCAGAATTAGCTTCAAATCAGAGAACTAAATTATTTTTCCGTTATTTTTCTTCCTGCAAAATGTAAGCATTTTAATTCTGGAATCAGACAAACCTGGATTCAGATACCAGTCTGTGATTTGCTGGCTGTGTAAAACTGGGCAAGTCTCTTAAACCCTCTGAACTTTGATTTCTATTTTTGGAGTGTTCAAACTCATGAGCTTTTTGGAATAAGAAATCCAAGCTCTGAAAATTTCTTTTTCTTCTTTGATATGTAGACTTGGGCAAGCTATTTAACCTTCTTTGTCCTCAGTAAAATAGAGACCCACTTCCGAAGTTTGTCTTGGGAAAATGAATGTCAAGTGCTTAGCACAGTTGTTCAGCCACTCAGTCGTGTCCGACTCTTTGTGACCCCATGGACTGCAGCACGCTAGGCCTCCCTGTCCTTCACCAACTTCTGGAGCTTGCTCAAACTCATGTCCATTAAATCAGTGATACCATCCAACCATCTCATCCTCCCCCTTCTCCCGCCCTCAGTCTTCCCAGTATCAGAGTCTTTTCCCATGAGTCAGCTCTTCGTATAAAGTGGCCAAAGTATTGGAGCTTCAGCTTCAGCATCAGTCCTTCCAATGAATATTCAGGGTTGATTTTATTTAGGAGTGACTGGTTTGATCTTCTCGCTGTCCAAGAGACTCTCAAGAGTCTTCTCCAGCACCATAATTAGAAAGCATCAATTCTTCAGTGCTCAGCCTTCTTTATGGTCCACTCTCATATCTGTACATGACTACTGGAAAAACCATAGCTTTGACTATATAAACCTTTGTTGGCAAAGTGATGTCTCTGCTTTTTAATATGCTGTCTAGATTTAGCACAGTGCCTTGGCACATAGTAAGATGACCACTGAACAACACAGGCATTAGGAGCACTGACCCTTCACGTAGTGGAAAAATCCATGTTTAACTTACAGTTGCTGCTCCCTAGCCACAGTTCCACATCTGGGGATTCAGTCAACTGCAAATCATATCATGTAGTACTGTAGTATTTACTCAAAAAAATCCATGTGTAAGTCAACCTACATAGTTCAAACATGTGTTGTTCAAGGGTCAACTATGTGTTCAATAATTGTTAAATCTTTTTTCAATTTGGAAATAAGGATAATTATCTGCAACAAAAGTTGCAGTGAGAGCTTAGACAACGCAGGATCTGAAGAGTTTCTGGCACAAAGAAAGCACTCGTAGGGTTGGCTCATAGGTTGTCGTAAGGATCCAGTAGGATAAGACAGTATGATACTCATCATCATTATTGTTCCCTCCCTAGGAGGGTAGTTCTGACCTTGGGTTTTAGAGAATTTGGACTACAGTGTCTGTAACCTGCAAGTTCTTTCGGGTTTTTGTTTTTTTTAAAAAAAACCATTCTTCATCTTACCTAATGCTTGTACTTATCACTTATGGATATGCTGAGATGCTACAGAAAGAATCATCTGGGCATTTCCACTTGGATCTGCCTTTGTTATGCTTCTCTGATCCTAAGATCCTGCTCCTGAAATGGCCAGCACCATCTGGCTCTTCTGGGATGAGTGGCTGGATTTGGACTTCAAAAGAAGAGAAAAGGAAAAGCAGGTGGGAAGAAATGTTCCAAACTCTTCTTTAAGATAAACGGCGAGGACTACATGTGCCTCGAAAACGACTTCTTTAAAGGCCATGCAAACGATAGAGAGAGGGAGGAACAGAGGAAAGAGCAGCATCCAATTGCTATGGCAACTGGAATTTTGCAAATAAATACTTCAGCATAGCTTGTTTCTCAAACAAACTGACCTATTCTTTCCATTCTTTGGTTCCCCTCCTGCTTCCCTTATCCTCCCTTTGTAAGTGGACACTCCTTCCTATTATACCTTGGAATGAAAAGGAAAAGTATTTCTTTTTGAGACTTTTTATCACCCCCTCCCCAGTAAAATCCAGTAACACCTTGTTTGCTCATACATTGAGACAGGAAGTGTCTATTATACAGAAACTCTGTCCCTCCATGAGTGTCGTCATGGAAGTATGGTAAGGCAGGAACTTCCCCCGAAAACTGATGATCAAAACAGTAAAGGTCTACTGGTGACTTGGGAGTCACCAGATTTCTGTAAGCTTCCCTTTCCCAGCGTGCATGGGGGTAATGCTGCCCTAAATTATGGGAAACATGGGCAAGATTTGGGTCATTTGTATTCATATTCAACTGACCCACTTTGGACCCAGTCTTCCTGCAGCCTGAGCTCTCACTGGTCTCCTGTGCTTTAGCCAAACACGTCTACTTGTTCCTGGCACACACACTTCTGTGCCTTGGCTCTTGCCATCTCTGCCTGGAATGCCCTCTCCCCCTTTCTCCATTTCCTCCTCCTGTTTTATCCCATCTCTCTTCCTATATGTCTCAAATCAAATAACACCTCTTCCACAAAGCTTTCCCTGATTTCCACTGCAAGTACATTTCTTGCTTTTCTTATTTGTGTTCTTTCCTGGTATATGTGGTTGTTCGTATGCATCTTTTATCCACCTTCCCTTCCCCCAGAAGAGATTAAGCCCCTTGAGAGCAGAGAACGTATATTCTCCTTGATTCCCTATAGCATCCCAAACTATAAATGGCCTTTTTACTTACAGGTATCCTTCCCCTACAGACTCTTGACTTATAAGCTTTTTAAGACCAAGGGCCATGTCTTGTTCCCTATTATATACCCAATACCTAGCTCATGGGCTTCCCTAATAGCTCAGTTGATAAAGAATCCGCCTGCAAAGCAGGAGACCCTGGGTCAGAAGATCTGCTGGAGAAGGGATAGGTTACCCACTCCACTATTCTTGGGCTTCCCTTGTGGCTCAGCTGGTAAAGAATCTGCCTCTAGTACAGAACATCTGGGTTCGATCCCTGGGTTGTGAAGATCCCCTGGAGAAGGGAATGGCTACCCACTCCAGTATTCTGGCCTGGAGAATTCCATGGACTGTATAGTCCATGGGATGGTAAAGAGTTGGACATGACTGAGTGACTTTCACTTTCACCTAGCTCATTGCTTGGCACATTGAACTGATATTCAAAAAATAATGGTTGAAGTAATGAATGAAAGTAGCTGCTTTTGGAAATGAATTAGATTAATTTGTAAATTGAAATAACTCCAGAAAGAATGAAGGGATGGAGCCAAAGCAAAAAGAATACCCAGCTGTGGATGTGACTGGTGATAGAAGCAAGGTCCGATGCTGTAAAGAGCAATATTGCATAGGAACCTGGAACATCAGGTCCATGAATCAAGGCAAATTGGAAGTGGTCAAACAAGAGATGGCAAGAGTGAATGTAGACATTCTAGGAATCAGCGAACTGAAATGGACTGGAATGGGTGAATTTAACTCAGATGACCATTATATCTACTACTGCGGGCAGGAATCCCTCAGAAGAAATGGAGTAGCCATCATGGTCAACAAAAGAGTCCGAAATGCAGTACTTGGATGCAATCTCAAAAATGACAGAATGATCTCTGTTCATTTCCAAGGCAAACCATTCAATATTACAGTAATCCAAGTCTATGCCCCAACCAGTAACACTGAAGAAGCTGAAGTTGAACGGTTCTATGAAGACCTACAAGACCTTTTAGAACTAATACCCAAAAAAGACGTCCTTTTCATTATAGGGGACTGGAATGCAAAAGTAGGAAGTCAAGAAACACCTGGAGTAACAGGCAAATTTGGCCTTGGAAGCAGGGCAAAGACTAATAGAGTTTTGCCAAGAAAATGCACTGGTCATAACAAACAGCCTCTTCCAACAACACAAGAGAAGACTCTATACATGGATATCACCAGATGGTCAACACCAAAATCAGATTGATTATATTCTTTGCAGCCAAAGATGTTTTGGCTTGTTTTGCAGTCAGCAAAAACAAGACCAGGAGCTGACTGTGGCTCAGACCATGAACTCCTTATTGCCAAATTCAGACTTAAATTGAAGAAAGTAGGGAAAACCACTAGACCATTCAAGTATGACCTAAATCAAATCCCTTATGATTATACAGTGGAAGTGAGAAATAGATTTAAGGGCCTAGATCTGATAGATAGAGTGCCTGATGAACTATGGAATGAGGTTCGTGACATTGTACAGGAGACAGGGATCAAGACCATCCCCATGGAAAAGAAACGCAAAAAACAAAATGGCTGTCTGGGGAGGCCTTACAAATAGCTGTGAAAAGAAGAGAAGCGAAAAGCAAAGGAGAAAAGGAAAGATATAAACATCTGAATGCAGAGTTCCAAAGAATAGCAAGAAGAGATAAGAAAGCCTTCCTCAGCGATCAATGCAAAGAAATAGAGGAAAACAACAGAATGAGAAAGACTAGAGATCTCTTCAAGAAAATCAGAGATGCCAAAGGAATATTTCATGCAAAGATGGGCTCGATAGAGGACAGAAATGGTATGGACCTAACAGAAGCAGAAGATATTAAGAAGAGATGGCAAGAATACACAGAAGAACTGTACAAAAAAGATCTTCACGACCCAGATAATCACGATGGTGTGATCACTCACCTAGAGCCAGACATCCTGGAATGTGAAGTCAAGTGGGCCTTAGAAAGCATCACTATGAACAAAGCTAGTGGAGGTGATGGAATTCCAGTTGAGCTATTCCAAATCCTGAAAGATGATGCTGTGAAAGTGCTGCACTCAATATGCCAGCAAATTTGGAAAACTCAGCAGTGGCCACAGGACTGGAAAAAGTCAATTTTCATTCCAATCCCAAAAAGGCAATGCCAAAGAATGCTCAAACTGCCGCACAATTGCACTCATCTCACACGCTAGTAAAGTAATGCTCAAAATTCTCCAAGCCAGACTTCAGCAATACGTGAACCGTGAACTTCCTGATGTTCAAGCTGGTTTTAGAAAAGGCAGAGGAACCAGAGATCAAATTACCAACATCCGCTGGATCATGGAAAAAGCAAGAGAGTTCCAGAAAAACATCTATTTCTGCTTTATTGACTATGCCAAAGCCTTTGACTGTGTGGATCACAATCAACTGTGGAAAATTCTGAAAGAGATGGGCATACCAGACCACCTGACCTGCCTCTTGAGAAACCTGTATGCAGGTCAGGAAGCAACAGTTAGAACTGGACGTGGAACAACAGACTGGTTCCAAATAGGAAAAGGAGTACGTCAAGGCTGTATATTGTCACCCTGCTTATTTAACTTCTATGCAGAGTACATCATGAGAAACGCTGGACTGGAAGAAGCACAAGCTGGAATCAAGATTGCCAGGAGAAATATCAATAACCTCAGATATGCAGATGACACCACCCTTATGGCAGAAAGTGAAGAGGAACTCAAAAGCCTCTTGATGAAAGTCAAAGAGGAGAGTGAAAAAGTTGGCTTAAAGCTCAACATTCAGAAAACGAAGATCATGGCATCCGGTCCCATCACTTCATGGGAAATAGATGGGGAAACAGGGGAAACAGTGTCAGACTTTATTTTTCTGGGCTCCAAAATCACTGCAGATGGTGACTGCAACCATGAAATTAAAAGACGCTTACTCCTTGGAAGGAAAGTTATGACCAACCTAGATAGCATATTCAAAAGCAGAGACATTACTTTGCCAACAAAGGTTCGTCTAGTCAAGCCTATGTTTTTCCTGTGGTCATGTATGGATGTGAGAGTTGGACTGTGAAGAAGGCTGAGCGCTGAAGAATGGATGCTTTTGAACTGTGGTGTTGGAGAAGACTCTTGAGAGTCCCTTGGACTGCAAGGAGACCCAACCAGTCCATTCTGAAGGAGATCAACCCTGGGTGTTCTTTGGAAGGAATGATACTAAAGCTGAAACTCCAGTACTTTGACCACCTCATGTGAAGGGTTGACTCATTGGAAAAGACTCTGATGCTGGGAGGGATTGGGGTCAAGAGGAGAAGGGGACGACAGAGGATGAGATGGCTGGATGGCATCACTGACTCGATGGACGTGAGTCTGAGTGAACTCCGGGAGTTGGTGATGGACAGGGAGGCCTGGCGTGCTGCGATTCATGGGGTCGCAAAGAGTCGGACACGACCGAGGGACTGATCTGATCTGTAAATTGAAACTTTAAATATGGGGAAATACACTGAGTAGCTACAGGTGCATAAAATTCATTCAGCATTTAACAGGCAAATAAAGATCTCGACTTGAAGCTTATGTTTTAATGGGACATGGAGAGAATTAGCAAACAAACAAGCAAACAGAAATGTAAATTCAGATTGGGATGAGTACTGTGAAGGAAATAAACAGGGCAATGAAAGAGAGTCACTTTAAAAAGGGTGCTATACAAAGTGTTATTTGTAGGGTTTCTCAACTTCTGCACTATTGTCGTTTTGGAATGGATAATTCTCGTTTGCAAGGGGCTGTCCTGTGCACAGTAGGATGTTTAATAGCATTTCTGGCCTCTGTCCACTAGATGCCAGTAACAACCCTTCCGGTTATGATAAAAATATCTCAGGACTTTCCTGGTGGTCCACTGGTAAGACTCCTGGTTTCCATTGAGGGGCAGGGGCTGGGAGAGTGAGTTGCTATTCCTGGTTGGGTAATTAAGATCCTGTATGCCTCATGGCACAGTCTAAAAATTTTTTAAAATAAAATAGCAAAAACCAAAAAAAAAGCCTCTCAACGTTGCCAAATGTCTGGGGGACAAAATCACCCCCAGTTAAGAACCACTGCATTAAAGTAGGACCTCTTAGAGCTTGTGACATGAATTGAAACCTGAAAGACAAGACATAAATAGACCTTTAAAACTAGTGAAGTATATTCCAGGTAGGGAAGTAGACTACAGCCCATACAAACACAAATAGACTATAGATATGAAAATAATGAGTTTGGAGAGGAGTGATATATGATGTGATTAGAGAGAGAAGCAAGGGACCAGTCATAGTTGCCTGAAGTCATATAAGGAAGCTTAGTTTTCATTTTAAAGTACTAGAGGTCATTAAGGGTTTTAAGCTGAGAGGCAGCACATTCTAATTTGTATCTAAAGCTTGCTCTGACTGTAACATGGCGAACAGGTTGGGCAAGAGTTGAGGCAAGGAGACCAATGAGCAGACTATTGGAACAATCCAGGTGAAAGATGAGGCTTGGATTTCTGTAGTGGAGCAGTGGCTAAGAATCTACCTGCCAGTGCGGGGGACATGGGTTCAATCCCTGGTCTGGGAAGATCCCACATAATTCAGAGTAATTAGGCCCGTGTCCCACAGCTGCTAAGCCGGTATGCACAGACCCCATGCTCTGCAATAAGAGAAACCACTACAGTGAGAAGCCTGTGCTCTGTGCAACTAGTGAAATTCATGAGCAAAGCAAGAAAGTGCAGACAAACATAAATAAATTTTAAAAATAAATAAAAATAGGAAGTGTTCAAAAGATAGAGATGCTGTCCAGAAATTTAGTTGAAAAAAAAAAAAAAGACGAGGAGGCTTTAGTCTGTGGTAATAACAGTGGTAATGAAGATAGTAGAAGATAGTGAACAGATTCGTGATATCAAACAAGTATAAGACAAATTCTATCACTTAAAATTAGACACTACCAGTTCAGAACAGGACGACCTATGGCATGGTAAACTGGGCTCCTCACTTCACCTCTCATAGTACTGCTTGGCCTACTGTCTCCATTCTCTCTGCAGATGAGTTTCAGTGCATCGACCGTATTTTGGTCCTCACTTGGTCTTGATCTGTGGCCTAGCCTCAACGGTACTTTTTCATTCAAGTACCCACCACCTACTAGTTGCCTCCGTCTCTCAGCTTTACAATTTCAAATTCTTGGGAGAGGCAATCTGATTGGTCTAGTTTGCTTCATGTTACCCTCTCTTCCAGGGGACATGGGTGGGACAAGTTCACTAAAGCTGAGATACAAATAAATCACAGCAAGCTGTTTTTTGATCCACCTCCTAGAGTAATGAAAATAAAAACAAATATATACAAATGGAACCTGTTAAACTTAAAAACTTTTGCACAACAAAGGAAACCATGAACAAGACGAAAGGACAAGCCTCAGAATGGGAGAAAATATTTGCAAATGAAGCAACTGACAAGGGATTCACCTGCAAAATATACAAACAACTCATACAGCTCAATATCAAAAAAACAAACAATCCAATCAAAAAATAGACAGAAGACCTAAATAGACACTTCTCCAGAGAAGATGTGCAAATGGCTAACAAAAACATTAAAAGGTGCTCAACGTCACTAATTATTAGAGAAATGCAAACCAAAACTACAATGAGGTATCACTTCACACCAGTCAGAATGGCCGTCATCAAAAAATCTACAAATGATAAATGCTAGAGAAGGTGTGGAGAAAAGGGAACACTCTTGCACTGTTCGTGGGAATGTAAATTGATACAGCCACTATGGAGAACAGCTTGGACATTCCTTTAAAAAGTAAAAGTAGAACTACCACATGACTTAGCAATTCCACTACTAGACAAATTCACAGAGAAAAATATCATTCAAAAAATGATGCACCGCAATGTTCATTGCAGCACTATTTACGATAGCCAGGGCATGGAAGCAACCTAAATGTCCATCAACAGAGGAATGGATAAAGATGTGGTATATACATATATAGTGGAATATTGTTATTGTTGTTCAATCGCTCAGTCATGCCTGACTCTTGTGACACCATGAACCGTAGCACTCCAGGCTTCTCTGTCCTTCACTATCTCCTGAAGTTTACTCAGACTTACATCCATTGAGTCGATGATGCCATCCAACCATCTCATCCTCTGTTGCCCCCTTCTCCTCCTGCCCTCAATCTTTCCCAGCATCAGGGTCTCTTTCAGTGAGTCAGCTCTTCAAATCAGCTCTATCGGAGCTTCAGTTTCAGCATCAGTCCTTCCAATGAGTATTCAGGGTTGATTTCCTTTAGGATTAACTGGTTTGATCTCTTGCTGTCCAAGTGACTCTTAAGAGTCTTCTCCAGCACCACAGTTTGAGAGCATCAGTTCTTCAGCGCTCAGCCTTCTTTATGGTCCAACTCTCATATCTGTACATAACTACTGGAAAAACCATAATCTTTGACCTTATGGATTTTTGCTGGCAAAGTGATGTTTCTGCTTTTCAATACACTCTCTGAGTTTGTCATAGCTTTTCTTCCAAGGAGCAAGCATATTTTAATTTCATTTAAGTAGTACATTAAAATATTCATTAAAATTCATATGAAATGGATTGCTGGCTTCCCATATAGTACTGTGCTTCCTTTATGCAAAAACTGGAAATGAAGAAGCAAAACAGAAATGAAAAAGAAGAGGTTAAAAAAGTGAGATGTAGAAAAGCCTTAAATAAGCATTGTTAAGCTGGGTAGTATGACATGATGTGTCATTAAAGAGGTATATGCAAAGTGCTTTTGGAAGCATAGAATAGAGTAATGCTGGCAGAGCCAGAGAGGAAGTGACATTTGAGCTGTGTTAAAAGATGAAATGGAATTTTCCAGGCAGAGAATATTAAAAAAAAAATGTTATACCATGTATAAGTAAAGGCATGACATTTTCAGAATCTGTTACATAGTTTAACTTTCTTCTGTAGATCTTAGAAGCACACAGCAGAAAATTACCTGCTATTATTCAGGTCCATGGTTGATAACTGTGATGGCAACATGGAAGATGGGTTGGAAGAGGAAGATTCTTAAATCCTGGAGATCTGCAATGATATTGTGGTTGCCTAGGTAAAGAGGTGGGCTTTCCTGGTAGCTTGGTGATAAAGAATCTACCTGCCAATGCAGGATGTCTGGGTTCGATCCATAGGTCAGGAAGATCCCCTGGAGAAGGAAATGGCAAACCACTCCAGGATTCTTGCCTGGGAAATCCCATGGACGGAGGAGACTGGTGGGCTACAGTCCACGGAGTTGCAAGAGTTGGACACAACTTAGTGATTAAACCACAAGGTAAAAGGCACAGTGAATCTGTTGAGTTATGGAAGAAAACAAAGAGCTTTGGAAGAAGTTGCGTATTGACTGCAGCAGTGAGAGATGGTCAGTACTTGAAGATAACTCAAATTTCTGACTTCAGCAACCATCCAGGTAGATGGTACTGCCATTGTCCAAGCTAAAGAACAAAAGAGAAGCAAGTCTGTGAACATGAGGAGACTATACATATTTATTTTATTTTTCTGCTTACATCTCTGGAAAAGAGGATTTCCCTACAAATGTCACAGATAGTTTAAAAAGCTTACTTTTATCTGTAACATAGAATTTTAATTTTGCCTACTTTAAAAAATTTTTAAATTGTTGCATGATATTCCACTGTATCCCTGGTGGCTTTCCTGGTGGCTGAGCTGATAAAGAATCCGCCTACAAGGCAGGAGACCTGGGTTCGATCCTTGGGTTGAGAAGATGCCCTGGAGAAGAGTAAGGCTACCCTCTCCAGTATTCTGGCCTGGAGAATTCCATGGACTGTACATATAAAGAGCTGGACATGACTGAGTGACTTTCACTTTCCTTCCACTGTTGGGATGTAATGCTTAATTTCATGACATTTCAAAAGTTTGCTTTTTATGGTTATCATACTGTTGTTTACACATAATTTTAAATTTTTAAAAATGTATTGCTTGTCCACATTTTCAGCAATAGGCATATACCATCAATAAAATTTTTTTTTAGGCTAAAGAAGAAGCAATGATGTTGGAGTTTTGAGTAAGAATACTAGAATCCTGTTGTCATTGATCAGAAAAAGGAAAGTCGGAAGGATGAACTTTTTGCAGGGACAGACTTGGAGGTGCTGGTTGAGGAGCCAGTGTTTCTAGTTTGGAACAAGTTAAGATCTCAGGAAAATTAAAACATAAGACTAGAGTTCAGGAAAGAAATGAAATATGAAGATTTGGGATTATTCACAGAGGGAGAGTTGAAAATGCACAAAGAAGAAAATGTAGAAGGAAGGAACTGAGGGTGAAGGAAAAACAACAGGAAACACACGTAAATATTGCACACACACAGAAAACATGAGGGTTTGTTGTTAGACTGAGTTCAAATTCTAGTTCCATAAATTGCCATCTGTTCCAAAATTTACCGAGAGTCTTCCAGTAAAATCATTTAATGTTTCCGAACCTCAGTATTCTCTTAAGTAAAATGGGTATAAATAATATCCTAAACTATAAATACTACCCTAGGCAATGGTCCCCAATCTTTTTGGCACCAGAGACCAGTTTCACGGAAGACAATTTTTCCAGGGATCTGGGGTGGTTACGTGATGATCCAAATGCATTACATTTATTGTGTACTTTATTTCTATTATTATTTCCTCAGCTCCACCTCAGATCATCAGGCATTAGATCCTGGAGGTTGGGGACCCATGCCTTAAAGTGCTATAAAAATAAAGAAAAATGTAGGAAAAGTTTTTTTTTTCCAATTATCCTTTGTTATACAACAAATTTATCCCAAAATTTAGCTGTGACTTATTATTTCACAGTTTCTAGGAGTGAGGAATGTGGAAGTGAGTTGCTTAGCTGGCTCAGAATCTCTCATGAAATTGAGATCAAAGGTCAGTGAGGCCTGTGGTCCTCTGAAGCCGGCAGGATTTGCTTCCAAGAGGGGTTCATTCATATAGCTGATAGAAAAGGGTCTCAGTTCCCAGACAAGTGAACTTTGCCATGGGGCTGTTGGGGATACCACTTCACAACAAAGCAGCTACTTCCTCCAGAGTGAGTGAGCCGAGAACAAGGAGAAAGCTGTGATGCCTTTTATGACCTATCTCTGAAGTCAAACACCATCACTTCTACAATAGTCTATTCCTTAGAAGCAACTCACTAAGTCCAGCCCACACTCAAGGAGAATGGGATTAAGCTCAATCACTTGAAGAGAGGAGTAGCAAAGATTTTGAGGGTATATTTTAAAACCACAACAGATAACAGGCAAAATGTTACTTCTTGAGGTGTGATCCCGAATCCTCTTAATCTTGATTTTCTTCCCAACCTAGTCTTCCCTTAACTTTCCTCTCCCCATAAATGACACTACCATTCACTCAATTACAAAAAGCCTGAGTCATTCTTGATTCTTTTCTTTCTCTGACCGTCGATCTCCCAAGAAATCCATCTGCAAGTATTGTTGACTCTGCTTCTAAGATAATGAATATACGAAAGTTGGGGGTTGAAGTGATAGAGACCCACTTGAGAGAAGGGGAAGTAGAGGTTTGGTATGGTTCTCCTGCCTTCCTTAAAGCAGCATTTCACACCTTCTTTATTCATTCTTCCATCGGAGGATATTTAGGTTGTTTCCATGTCTTGGTTGTTGTAAACAAGGCTGCAGTGAACACAGGGGTGCAGATACAAGACAGAGATTTTGTTTCCTCTGGATAAACACCCAGAAGCGGGATTGCTGGTTCTGCCCATTTTTAAATTGCATTATTTGAGTTTTGTGTTCCTTGTGGATTTTAAGTGTGTGTATGTGTGTGTGTGCTCAATTGTTGTGTCAGACTCTTTGGGATCCCATGGACTATAGCTCACCAGGCTCCTCTGTTCATGGGATTTTCCAGGCAAGAATACTGCAGTGGGTTGCCATTTCCTTCTCTAATGTATTTTAAAGATTAACCCTTTATCTGACGTATGGTTTGCAAATATTTTCTCCCATTCTGTAAGCTGCCTCTTCATTTTGTTGATTGTTTCATCTGCTGTGTGCAAGTTTGACGTAGTTTCTATAAATATAGTGTCACTTGTTTATTTTCCCTTTTGTTGCTTGTGCTTTTGATATAATATCCAAAAAAAAAATGATTGCCAAACCACCATCAAGGAGCTTTTCCCCTTTGCTTTCTTCTAGGAATTTTAGGGTTTCAGGTTTTACATTTGAGTCCTTATTCCATTTCAAATTAATTTTTGTGACTGATGTGAGATAGGGGTCCAATTTAATTCTTCTGCATGTGCGTGTTCAGTTTGCTCAACACTGTTTCTTGAAGTGGACTAAGCCTTTCCTCGGGCTTCCCAGATGACTCAGTGGGTAAAGAAGCTGCCTGCAATGCAGGAGACGCAGACAGACATGAGTTCAGTTCCCGGGTCTGCGAGATCCCCTGGAGGAGGGCATGGGCATCCACTCCAGTATATTTTCATGGAGAATCCCATGGACAGAGGAGCCTGGTGGGCTGCAGTCCATAGGGTCTCAGGGTCGGACACAACTGAAGCAACTGAGCACGAGCCTTTCTTCATGGAGCATTTTTGGTTCCTTGTCAAATGCTAGCCGACTGCTTATGCCAGCCACATTTTATTAAGCATTTACTTTGTGCCTTGCACTACGCTGAGTAAGTTTCATGTACTATCTCATTTAATCATCACACCTTTCTAAGGAGTAGCGATTACTATTGCTCATCTAACACCTTTGTTTAAAAGCTTACTTTTACTGTTATCAAGATAATGCATGAAAAAGAAAAGATAATGCATGTTCACACACATACTTTTTTATTCCTCTGTTAATTTATTTTCTTAGGATAGTTTTCAGAAGTGGAACTACTGGGTCAAAGAATATAAAACTTTTAAAGCCATCAATAATTTTTTTTAATTCTTTTTTTGGTTCTTTTTTTCCTTTCCCCTTAACTTTTTAAAAATAAATTTTTAAAGATTTGTTTGTTTATTTTTGGCTGGGTCTTCATTGCTGTGTGTGGGCTTTCTCGAGTTGTGGCGAGGAGACTACTCTTTGCTGTGGTGTGCAGGCTTCTCATGGTCGTGGCTTCTCTTGCTGTGGGGCACAGGCTTCAGTAGTTGCTGTGTACTGGCTCAGTAGCTGCTGCTCTTGGACTCTATCTTGATCAATAGTTGTGGTACTGGGGCTTAGTTGTTCTGTGGCACATGGGATCTTCCAGACCAGGGACTGATCCCATGTCTCCTGCATTGACAGGTAGATTGTTAACCACTGGACCACCATGGAAGCCCTCCCCTTAACTTTGATTTTGAAATGGGTTTTTAAAAGATGCTAGACACAGATTCCCAAGAGAAGGAATGAGGGCACAAC
Organism: Bos indicus; assembly: GCF_029378745.1. NCBI lineage: Eukaryota > Metazoa > Chordata > Mammalia > Artiodactyla > Bovidae > Bos > Bos indicus. Next base: position 21,930,133 of record NC_091778.1, read on the forward strand.
CAAGAAACTGGGCAGAAATGCTGTAACTTAGCTTAATTTTTAAACATTTTTCCAAAATAACTCTTGGTTAAAGAAGATCTAGGGCTTCACAGGTGGCATTAGTGGTAAAGAATCCACCTGCCAATACAGGAGATGTAATTCCTCTGTCAGGAAGATCCCTTGGAGGAGGACATGGCAACTCCAGTATTCTTGCCAGGAGAATTCATGGACAGAGGAGCCTGGCGGGCCACACTCAATAGGGTCACAAAGAGTCAGACACAACTAAGCACAAAGAAGATCTATGGAATATTTACCTCAAATGGCTTCTGGGTTTTTTACCTTCAATTTTAAGAGAATATAATAGGTAAAAAAATTAGATTTAATACCACTAATTACTATAACATCAATAACCTTTGTCAAGTCTCACTTGGAGGACCTATTTGCTCCCTTTCTTCATATGTAACATTTCTATTAAAAAAGTGGACTCCTTCACTGCTGATGACCTACCTTAGAGCCTGATAGATGACAGATGCTTAATAAATATCGACTTCATGACTACCAAATACTATATTTAGAGTTTCTTACCTAAAAGCCCATCTAAGGAAAATGGCTAGTTCTGTCTTTTATGAAGATTTGAGGATGAGCTTTTACAGAATTGCCTGATTTTTTTGAACTCATTCATTCATTAATCTACAGTTTGCCATCTTGTAAACAAGACGACCCTGGACTTCCCTGGTGGTCCAGTGGTTAGGACTCAGTGTTTCACTGCTGTGACCCTGGGTTCAACTCTTAGTTGGGGAACTAAGATCCCACAAGCTTCACAGTGAGGCAAAAAAACAAAAAGAACGTAAGACAGCAACAACAAAAAAACAAATCTTAAGGTGGCTTAGAAACTTGTGAAAAGAAGTAACAAGACAAAATATATTCCATATAAGAAAGACAAAGCACAGGGAATATAAGGGTAGGAAAGTAAAATGGAGCCAAATATCAATAAGTACATGCCATGAAGTTTTGTGTACACTTGCTAATAAGAGCAAAAAATTTTGATTTTAACTCCCTGGCAACCCAGAAAAAGAGATGAGAATGTGATCAATTGCAACAATGTTTGCAGTGTTCATAGGCAAAAACAATCCAGCTACTCAGGAAAATCATCGTCCTTCCTGGAGATAAAACCTGACATAAATTTCCGCTGTGTTTTCTCTGATCGCTAATCTTGTGAATAATGTCACCTCCAACAGCATCCTCCTTATAGTAAACATGGAGATGAATTTTGAAGGGCTGTTTCTTATAGTGCCTATAATAAAAGCTGAGAACATTACAGCCAAGTACAGTTCAGTAGGGCTTCCCTGATAGCTCAGTTGGTAAAGAATCCACTTGCAATGCAGGAGACCCCTGTTCCATTCTTGGGTCAGAGACGGGATAGGCTACCCACTCCAGTATTCTTGGGCTTCCCTTGTGGCTCAGCTGGTAAAGAATCTGCCTGCAATGTGGGAGACCTGAGTTTGATCCCTGGGTTGGAAAGGATCCCCTGGAGAAGGGAAAGGCTACCCACTCCAGTATTCTGGCCTAAAAGAATTCCTTGAACTGTATAGTCCATGGGGACATGAGTCAGCGACTTTTTCCATTCCATACAGTTCAGTAAGGACTTCCCAGGCGGCGCTAGTGGTAAAGAACCTACCTACCAATGCAGGAGACCTAAGAGAGGCAGCTTCAATTGAGTGGAGGGCATAACAACCCACTCCAGTATTCTTGCCTGGAGAGTTCCATGGAAAGGGGAGTTTTGGCCAGCTGTAGTCCATGGGGTTGCAAAGAGTTGGACACAATTGAAGCAACTTAGCATGCACACATAGTTCAGTAAAGGCAAAAGATGATGACAATGTGCAGAAGATAAGCAACTCTCTCCTGGTCTTATTCAACTTATGCTTCTTTTATTTAAGGGATCTAGTGTGAAAGTACTCTTGCCTGGAAAATCCCATGGACGGAAGAGCCTGGTGCACTGCAGTCCATGGGGTTGCTAAGAGTTGGACACAACTGAGCGTCTTCACTTTCACATTTCACTTTCATGCACTGGAGAAGGAAATGGCAACCCACTCCAGTGTTCTTGCCTGGAGAATCCCAGGGACGGGGGAGCCTGGTGGGCTGCCATCTGTGGGGTCGCACAGAGTTGGACATGACTGAAGCGATTTAGCAGTAGCAGTGTGAAAGTTCTTAATCTAAGATTCATGGACAGCATTTGTGTGGGGTGTCGCTTCAGTCGTGTCCAACTCTTTGCGGCTCCATGGACTGTAACCCACCAGGCTCCTCTGTCCATGGGATTTTCCAGGCAAGAATACTGGAGTGGGTGGCCATGACCTCCCTCAAGGGATCTTCCCCACCCAAGGATGGAAACCCACGTCTCCTGTATTGCAGGTGAAATCTTTACCTGCTAAGCCATCAGGGACATCATTAGGGTATTTAAAGTCTTTGAAATTGCGTGCAAAAACATTGTATCATTTTGAAGGATTATGACATGTCAATGTAGATTCATTGATTGCAACAAACCCACACTATAGTGGGGATATTGATAATGGGGAAGGCTATACATGTCTGGGAAATCTTTATAACTTACTCTCTGTTTTGCTAGAGCCTAAAACTGATCTTAAAAGGTAAAGGTTTGGGACTCCCCTCGTGGTCTAGTGGTTAAGACTTTGCCTTCCAATGCAGGGAGTGCCTGGTTCGATCCCTGCTTGGGGAGCTAAGATCCCACATGCCTTGTGGCCAAAAAACCAAAAACATAACAGAAACAATATCATAACAAATTCAATAAAGATTAAAAAAAAGTTAAAGTCTTAAAAGAAAAAAATATATCCATGAGTAAATGTACTTTCCTGGGGAAAAGTCTAGAGCAGGAGTTCTTAAGTTTAACTGAACATTAAAGTCACCTAAGCAGGTTTAAAACTAATGCTGGGAACTTCAGCTACCTTGAATTTTAATTGGTCTTGAGGAGCCCAGGCATAGCTGTATTCTAAAAGCTGCTATGAATACAAAACACTTAACGATTTTGTTAAAATGCAGGTACTGATTCAGTATATCTGAGATTAGGCCTAAGAGTCTGCATTTTTTAAAAAATTTATTTTATTGATGTTTAGTTGGTTTGCAATGTGGTGTTAGATTCTGCATTTCTCACAAGCTTCCACTGCAGCTGATCTTCTGAACATAACTTTGGTTAGTAAGGCTCTGCTACTGCTGCTGCTAAGTCGCTTCAGTTGTGTCCGACTCTGTGCAACCCCATAGACAGCAGCCCACCAGGCCCCTCCATCCATGGGATTTTCCAGGCAAGAGTACTGGAGTGGGGTGTCATTGCCTTCTCCAATGCATGAAAGTGAAAAGTGAAAGTGAAGTCGCTCAGTCGTGTCCGACTCCTAGCAACCCCATGGACTGCAGCCCACCAGGCCCCTCCGTCCCTGGGATTCTCCAGGCAAGAACACTGGAGTGGGGTGTCATTGCCTTCTCCAATGCATGAAAGTGAAAAGTGAAAGTGAAGTCGCTCAGTCGTGTCCCACTCCTAGGGACCCCATGGACTGCAGCCCACCAGGCCCCTCCGTCCATGGGATTTTCCAGGCAAGAGTACTGGAGTGGGGTGTCATTGCCTTCTCCGTAGTAAGGCTCTAGTGTAGCAAAATTCAAAGTATCATCTGGGGACCCTGAAGGTGGAGGGAATGGCTTATATGCATAACAAAACGAAGACATTATTTGCCTTTCTCACTGTGTTGACCTTTGCACTAAGGGTGCCAGAGTAGTGGTAAGAAAAGCTGCAGGTGCCTTAGAACAAATTGAGGTGGGTAGGACCAACCACACTAGTACTCACTGTACTCTTTACTGCCATCCACTTAAATTTTCTTTTAAAGTGAAGTTTTAGGGACTTCTCTGGTGGTCCAGTAGCTAAGACTCTGAGCTCCCAGTGCAGGAAACCCAGGTTCAGTCCCTGCTCAGGGAACTAGATCCCACATGCCCAACTAAGAAAAACAAATTGCAGTTTTACTTAAGAATAAATGATGAAGCAGGGAAAATTATCAATTTTATGAAATCTTGACCCCTCGGTACATGTCTCTTTATTTTGTAGGACAAAATGGAAAGTGTGAAAGTGTGCATGAAGCCTTTTGTGTTGCATGTGTAAGAAGGATCGATGGCTGTTTTGAGGAAAGACATTTATGTAATTCTTTGAGTTGTGATCCAAGTTAGCTGCTTTTCTCATTGACTAGCATTTTTACTCGGAAGACTGAGTAACAGACAAACTATGGCTATTTAGACTTGTGTATTGGGCTCAAATTTTCTCAAAAATGAGCAAAATGACCTTGTGTGTAGAGAAAACCAATTGATAGGGTTTCCTGCCATTGATAAAATTTGAGTTTTCAAACAAAAATTAGAATTTTGGGCCACTTGTTTTTATCACCATGAGCTCAACAGCTTCCCAATACTTGAAAGATTTTTCTGATGATGATACATGTGTCTTTAAAAAGATGGTACAATAAAGGATGTCAACATTTGGAAGATCTTCTTAACTTAATGAACCAATATTTTCAAATGACCAATGCATATTTAATCGTGCATAGGTAAAAGATCCATTCAAATAAAAAAACAAGGTCTACTGTATAACACAGAGAACTATATTCAATATCCTATGGTAGCAGAATTCCATGGTGGTCCAGTGGTTGCTGCTGCTGCTGCTAAGTTGCTTCAGTTGTGTCCGACTCTGTGCGACCCCATAGACAGGGCTCCCCTGTCCCTGGGATTCTCCAGGCAAGAACACTGGAGTAGGTTGCCATTTCCTTCTCCAGTGCATAAAAGTGAAAAGTGAAAGTGAAGTCGCTCAGTCGTGTCCAACTCTTTTCGACCCCATGGACTGCAGCCCACCAGGCTCCCCTGTCCCTAGGATTCTCCAAGCAAGAACACTGGAGCGGGTTGCCATTTCCTTCTCCAATGCATGAAAGTGAAAAGTAAAAGTGAAGTCGCTCAGTCGTGTCTGACTCTTAGCAACCCCATGGATTGCAGCCCACCAGGCTCCTCAATCCATGGAATTTTCCAGGCAAGAGAACTGGAGTGGGTTGCCATTGCCTTCTCCAGGTCCAGTGGTTAGGACTCTACACTTCAACTGCATGGGGCATGGGTTCGATCCCTGGTTAGGGAACTAAGACCCTGCATGCTGCATGGCAAGGCCAAAAAAATTTTTAAATCCTATGCTAAACCATAATGGAAAAGAATATTTAAAAAAGAGAATATTATATATGTGTGTGTGTGTATAACTGAATCACTTTGCTGTACAGCAGAAATTAACATGACATTGTAAATCAACTATACTTCAATTAAAAATATTGATTAAAAAATTCAAAATAATAAAACTCAAAAAAGATCCATTCAAAGAGCAAGCAAGACCAATAGATTTTAATGAAACAGAGAATAAAAGGTTCATTGATATGGTTTCGAATTCTACACTGCAGTTAAGCTTTAAAAAATTATTACGTGTTTAGTTTCCATGCAATATCAAAGAATAACCACAATTACCTGAGAAGGCTATTAAAGGACATCTCCTTTTTCCATCTACACAGCAGTGTGAGGTCCAATATTCTTTTTATTTGTTTCTGTGTCCCATGATCCAATATTCTTCATATACTACACCTAAAACAATGTATTGTAACAGTCACTGTGTATGTAGACGGAAATCTAGCTAAAGAAAACATTAATGATAATTGTAGAAATGTAAAACATTAACACTTTTATTACATTTTTTGGAAAATATAATTACTTGTCACAAAGATACATTATTTATCTTAACATGTACCAATAAGTTTACCACTATTTTAAAAATTAAATAATTATTTCTTCATTTTAATTTCTAATACAGTAATTATTGGTAGATATAGCCTACACATGCACATAAATTAAAGCTCATTAATTAAAAAAAATTTTTGGTTTGAGAACTGCTGCTCTACTTTTATTAAACTACGAAGAGCTCCAAGACCTCAAAGTGATTAAGAAGCTCAGACATTTAAAAAGGAATGAATGGGTTTCTCTGGTGGTCTAGTGGTTAAGAATCTGCCTGCCAGTGCAGGGGATGGAGTTCCATCCCTGGTCTGGGAAGATCCCACATGCTAAAGCTGGTACGTGGTGAAGCCCACGCACGGCAGAGTAGCCCTGGCTCTCCACATCTAGAGAAAGCCCACACACGCAGCAAGGAAGACCTAGCGCAGCCAAAAATAAAAGTAACTGAATAAATCTTTAAAAAAAGAAAAAGGGATAGATGAACTGATTGCATATTCTCCACAAAGATGATTTTTCTCAGTTAAGCTTTCGAAAAGTATGGAGTTGCAGTGAATTCTAGAATATATTTCTGATAAGCACTTGGAGTACAACAGTTCTAAGCTGCCAGTTATCCACTCAGTCTTAATATTAAAGGGTTGAAAACAGCTCTTGAAGCGCAAATCCAGTTCCATTTCCTAGTATGGTATACAAAGCACCTTTTTGAACTGTGCTTTACAAGAAATAACCAGTTTAATTCATGACCACTCTGTTTGGTAAAAACTTGTTATCTCTGATTTGTACATTTTGTTGAATGAATGCGTGAGTGACAACACAAGTAAATAAAACTAAATTTTTCACCTGTATGCAAGTCTAATTTAGTAAAGGTTCTCTATATAGCTCTACTCAATCAGTAGTGATCACTTCCTATCTTTTTTTTTCTCTTCATTTGCCTATCTGAAGTTTCCTTCTGTGTTTTGATTACCACTTGTCTCTTTTTAAAGTTGTATTCATTTTTTATTGATGCATAGTTGTTTTACAATGTTGCGCCAGTCTCTGCTATATAGCAAAGTGACTCAGTTATACATATATAGACATTCTTTTTTTATATTTGTATATTTTTTATATCCTTTTCCATTATGGTTTATCCCAGGATATGGAATATAGTTCCCTGTACTATGAAGTAGGATCTTGTCATTTATCATTACTACTTGCCTCTTTGTTTTATCTCCACAGTTAATCTCTCTCCTTCTCAGCTTGGTATCTCTTGTCTCAATATCTCCATGCACCTTTTAAAAATACATACATTTATACATATATATATTTATTCTTAGTTGAAGAATAATTGCTTTACAATATTGTGTTAGTTTCTGCCATACATCAACATGAATCAATCATAGGTATATATACATCCCCTCCCCCTTGTTGTTATGGAGCCCCGGTTGGATAAAGAAACTGGTATATACATACAATGGAATATTACTAAGCCATAAAAAGGAAAACATTTGAGTCAGTTCTAATTGGGTGGATGAACCTAGAGCTTACTATACAGGCTGAAGTAAGCCAGAAAGAGAAAAATAAGTATCATACGTTAATGCATATATATGGAATCTAGAAAGATGGTACTGATGAACATATTTGCAAGGCCCCAGTGGAGACACAGGCATAGAGCACCTTTTGAAAATAAGTACCAATATCATCGTCTCAACACCCTCTTCCAACAACACAAGAGAAGACTCTATACACGGACATCACCAGATGGTCAACACCAAAATCAGATTGATTATATTCTTTGCAGCCAAAGATGGAGAAGCTCTATAAAGTCAGCAAAAACAAGACCAGGAGCTGACTGTGGCTCAGACCATGAACTCCTTACTGCCAAATTCAGACTGAAATTGAAGAAAGTAGGGAAAACCACTAGACCATTCAGGCATGACCTAAATCAAATCCCTTATGATTATACAGTGGAAGTGAGAAATAGATTTAAGGGCCTAGATCTGATAGAGTGCCTGATGAACTATGGAATGAGGTTCGTGACGTTGTACAGGAGACAGGGATCAAGACCATCCCCATGGAAAAGAAATGCAAAAAACAAAATGGCTGTCTGGGGAGGCCTTACAAATAGCTGTGAAAAGAAGAGAAGTGAAAAGCAAAGGAGAAAAGGAAAGATATAAGCATCTGAATGCAGAGTTCCAAAGAATAGCAAGAAGAGATAAGAAAGCCTTCTTCAGCGTTCAATGCAAAGAAATAGAGAAAAACAACAGAATGGGAAAGACTAGAGATCTCTTCAAGAAAATCAGAGATACCAAAGGAACATTTCATGCAAAGATGGGCTCGATAAAGGACAGAAATGGTATGGACCTAACAGAAGCAGAAGATATTAAGAAGAGATGGCAAGAATACACAGAAGAACGGTACAAAGAAGAGCTTCATGACCCAGATAATCACGATGGTGTGATCACTCACCTAGAGCCAGACATCCTGGAATGTGAACTCAAGTGGGCCTTAGAAAGCATCACTACGAACAAAGCTAGTGGAGGTGATAGAATTCCAGTTGAGCTATTTCAAATCCTGAAAGATGATGCTGTGAAAGTGCTGCACTCAATATGCCAGCAAATTTGGAAAACTCAGCAGTGGCCACAGGACTGGAAAAGGGCAGTTTTCATTCCAATCCCAAAGAAAGGCAATGCCAAAGAAGGCTCAAACTACTGCACAATTGCACTCATCTCACACGCTAGTAAAGTAATGCTCAAAATTCTCCAAGCCAGGCTTCAGCAATATGTGAACCATGAACTTCCAGATGTTCAAGCTGGTTTTAGAAAAGGCAGATGAACCAGAGATCAAATTGCCAACATCTGCTGGATCATGGAAAAAGCAAGAGAGTTCCAGAAAAACATCTATTTCTGCTTTATTGACTATGCCAAAGCCTTTGACTGTGTGGATCACAATCAACTGTGGAAAATTCTGAAAGAGATGGGCATACCAGACCACCTGATCTGCCTCTTGAGAAATTTGTTTGCAGGTCAGGAAGCAACAGTTAGAACTGGACGTGGAACAACAGACTGGTTCCAAATAGGAAAAGGAGTATGTCAAGGCTGTATATTGTCACCCTGTTTATTTTACTTATATGCAGAGTACATCATGAGAAACGCTGGACTGGAAGAAGCACAAGCTGGAATCAAGATTGCCGGGAGAAATATCAATAACCTCAGATATGCATATGACACCACCCTTATGGCAGAAAGTGAAGAGGAACTCAAAAGCCTCTTGATGAAAGTGAAAGTGGAGAGTGAAAAAGTTGGCTTAAAGCTCAACATTCAGAAAACTAAGATCATGGCATCTGGTCCCATCACTTCATGGGAAATAGATGGGGAAACAGTGTCAGACTTTATTTTTCTGGACTCCAAAATCACTGCAGATGGTGATTGCAGCCATGAAATTAAAAGGCACTTACTCCTTGGAAGGAAAGCTATGACCAACCTAGATAGCATATTCAAAAGCAGAGACATTACTTTGCCAACAAAGGTCTGTCTAGTCAAGGCTATGGTTTTTCCTGTGGTCATGTATGAATGTGAGAGTTGGACTGCGAAGAGGGCTGAGCGCTGAAGAATTGATGCTTTTGAACTGTGGTGTTGGAGAAGACTCTTGAGAGTCCCTTGGACTGCAAGGAGACCCAACCAGTCCATTCTGAAGGAGATCAGCCCTGGGATTTCTTTGGAAGGAATGATGCTAAAGCTGAAACTGTAGTACTTTGGCCACCTCATGCAAAGAGCTGACTCATTGGAAAAGACTCTGATGCTGGGAGGGATTGGGGGCAGGAGGAGAAGGGGACAACAGAGGATGAGATGGCTGGATGGCATCACTGACTCGATGGACGTGAGTCTGAGTGAACTCCGGGAGTTGGTGATGGACAGGGAGGCCTGGCGTGCTGCGATTCATGGGGTCTCAAAGAGTCGGACACGACTGAGCAACTGATCTGATCTGATCATCTTCTCCATCAACTAGTCCTGCCTGACTTACTGCACCCCAGTACTCATGCGCCCTCTATGGGCCATGTGCTCATCCTATCAAGTGGAGTTCCTCACCATCTTCTGATAACACTAATAATAACAAACACTGATATTCACTGAATAATTACTGTGTGCTATGTGCTTTACTGAATGACCTTAGTCTTCATTGGGTAGCTACAGTACTATTTTTATCATTCCTATTTTACAGATTAAAAAATACAGGTGCAAGGAGTAAAATAACTTATCCAAGTCTCATAGCTAGCTAGGATTTGATTTAAACCTTTTTCTTTTCACAGCTCTATTGAGGTATAATTTATATATTATAAAACTAACCTATTGTAAATGTGCAATTCAATGATTTTTAGTTTATTTGTAATTATGACCATCACCACAATCTAGTTTTGGTATATTTCCCTCACCCCCAAAAGTTCCTTTGAGGTCATTTGCAGTCAATTCCTGCTCCCACTCCTAGCTCCAGAAAATTACTTATCAGCTTTCTCTCTATAAAGTTACGTTTTACGGAATTCATATAGGTGGAATCCTACATTGCATTTAAGTGGACTCTTTTGTGTCTGGCTTTTTTCACTTAGCAAGATGTTTTTGAAGTTCATCCATGCTGGATAGTTTATCGGTAATGCATTCCTTCTGCTTATCTATTTGGCTGCGCTGGGTCTTAGTTGCAGCCTATGGGATCTCGTTCTCTGACCAGTGATCGAATCCCAGCCCCTGGCACTGGGAGCATGAATCTTAGTCACTGCATCACCAGGGAAGTCCCATTTCATTCCTTCTTATTGCTGAACAGTATCTGTCAGATGGATAAACCATGTTTTGTTTTGTATCCATTCACCAGCTGATGTACATTTAGGTGATTTCCATTTTGGGCCTACAATGAATAATGCTGTTATGAACATTCATGTACAAATTTCTGAGTGGACATATATATGGGTGGTTCTTCAGAATGAAATTTCTGACTCATAGACTAAGTTTACATTGAACATTTTAGGAAACTCAAACTATTTTCCAAAGTGACCACTTTATATTCATTTTATATTCCCACCAATGACATACGAAGGTTCCAATTTCTCCACATCCTCATCAACACTTGACATTGTCAGTCTTTTTGATTATCACCATCCTAGTGGATGTGACGGAGAAGGCAATGGCACCCTACTCCAGTACTCTTGCCTGGAAAATCCCATGGACGCAGGAGCCATGGGGTGCATTCATGCAGCTAAGGCTGTAGTCCATGGGGTCGCTAAGAGTCGGACACGACTGAGCGACTTCACTTTCACTTTTCACTTTTATGCATTGGAGAAGGAAATGGCACCCCACTCCAGTACTCTTGCCTGGAAAATCCCATGGACGCAGGAGCCATGGGGTGCATTCATGCAGGTAAGGCTGCAGTCCATGGGGTCGCTAAGAGTTGGACACGACTGAGCGACTTCACTTTCCCTTTTCACTTTTATGCATTGGAGAAGGAAATGGCAACCCACTCCAGTGTTCTTGCCTGGAGAATCCCAGGGATGGGGGAGCCTGGTGGGCTGCCGTCTATGGGGTCGCACAGAGTCGGACACGACTGAAGAGACTTAGCAGCAGCAGCAGCAGCAGTGGATGTGAAGTGGTATCTCATTGTGATTTTAATTGGCATTTCCTTAGTGACTAATAATATTGAATATCTTTGCCTGCACTTTTCAGCCATTTACATATCTTCTTTGGTGAGAACCCATGACTACAAAGTTAATGCCTCTCAAATAGACCATATTCATTTTTGTCTCTCTGCTTTTGATAGTCTTCCTATAATCTAAAAGGCCCTGGTATTTTATGATCTCAAATTTACAGTTTATTTTATTTATTTATTTATTCTTTGGCTGTATAGCACAGCTCTCAGGATTTTAGTTCCCCAACTGAGGATCAAACCAAGGCTGCCTGCAGTGGGAGCATGGAACCCTAACCATTTGACCACCAGGGAATTTCCTGCAATTTTAAAAAATCTAGTTCCAGATTTGCATCCTCTATGAGACTAATCCTGGCCCAAACTTCTATACATCCTATCTCCTATCATATTTTGCATATAGCAAGAATCCAATAAATGTTTAAGTTTACAGATGGACTTTGTCCCATTAAAACATATGAATTCTATTCAATTTCTGAGCAGAACAATCAATATATAGTTCCTGAGAACTGATACCGTAGAAGATACCAAGATGAATATAGCAAAATAAAATTTATCATCTAGTTAATCAACTCTCATGAGGCACAGATACAGGCCCAAATAATGCAAAAAGTACATCGTCTGCAATTGTGACATCACCTCAGGCATAAATGAGACCCCCAAAGCCTATTATCTATTCGTGCATCAGTTTGTTTGACTATATCATTTACTGAGTATCTCCAATGTATCCGCTACTGTGTAATTGCTATTGTTAGATAAAAGAAATAAATAAGATCCTTCTATTTGTTCATAGCAAGATAAAGAGAAGTGATAGGTAATTAATCCTAATACAATGATAAGTGCTATAAAGGTATCAGTAGTTCCAGCGGGGACCACAGAGGAAACTGTGATCATGCTGTCACAAAACAGATGACTTTGATTTGGTTCTTTAGCAAAGAGTATTAGCCAAGTAAAATATGGGGCTTCCTGGTAGGAATCTGGCCCGTCTCTGGGTTTTTCTCTCACCTCAAGGAAGTCAGACTGTTGAAAACCACATCCAATTTTGGATTCAGTGAAATAATCAGGGCACAAAATTGTCCTGGATTGACCTGAGTTCCTAGGGATATTGGGATAATGTCAACAACATCACTTCTCTTCACCTTTTACCTCTCTGGGCTCGTTTCCGGGCATTATCCTCTGAGCTTTTAGGAAATGAACAATTGTAGAAATCAACAAGGGACAAGGGCATGGCTACTAAATAAGAAATGAACCTCTAGAAAAAGGCCATCTTTAGCAATCTGATCTCTTCAAGCCTGGAGGATAGCCTAAGAGCTGGAGCCCCTGAATTGTAAATAAAGTTAAATGTTCCAAAGTGAAACTGTTAGGTTTTTAGGTTCAAAAATTGTGTCCACTTGTGTTGGGTTTTAGCTCATACTGAGTATTATTTAAACCTTTCTTGGAGGACTTAATCTGGAAAACAAAAGTGGATGATGGCCAAGAAAACAGAGGAAGTATAAATAGTGATATCAGTCTTGGGAATTGTTATTCTGAGGAAATCTAAACAAGAAGGTGTTTCTCCAGCCATTAATCTTGTGTAATTAAAGACATAATTTCAGTCCTGACTCTGAAACCTTGTTCAAACCACTTAAATCTCCTAAGTCATAATCTCTTTATCAGAAAAATACTCTACCTTTCACTCATTATTCAAAGTTAAAGGAAGTATTTCTGTAAAAACCCTACTGGTTACCTACTTGATGATGGTGATGACGATTCTGATACAAATAGCGAACATTTATTGAGCATTTTCTAAGTGCCAGTGTTCCAAAGTGCTTTGTATGATAATAATTATTTGTTGAATCACTGCTCAGGACTATATCTATATGAAAGACCAGTGAATTATCAATTGTCTTAGCCAGGTTGGGCTGTTATAAGTATGTATACTGGGTGGCTTAAACAACAGATACTGATTTCTCATAGTTCTGGGGGGTGGGAAGTCCAAGGTCAGCATGGTTAGGTTCTTGGTGAGGGCTCTCTTCCTGGCTTGCAGATAACACCCTTCTTACTGTATCCTTACATAGACGTTAAGGGGAAAACTCAGGTCCCTTTCTCTTCTTACAAAGACACTAATCCCACCATGTGGGCTGTACCCTCACAACTTTATCTAACGTAATTATTTCCCAAAGATCACACTTTCAAATATTATCACTTTCGAGGTTAGGGCTTCAACACGTGAATTTTGAGGGGGACATACATTAAGCCATAACACTATTCTAGGAATTGGTTCTGCATCCTGGCTGCACACCTAATGTGTGCGTGTGTTCAGTTGCTAAGTCATGTTTGACTCTCTGTGACCCCATGGATGGTAGCCCGCCAGGCTCCTCTGTCCATGGCATTCTCCAGGCAAGAATATTGCAGTGGGTAACCATTCCCTTCTCCAGCAGATCTTCCTGACCAGGGATTGAACCTGCATCTCCCGCATTGGCAAGTGGATACTTTACCTCTGAACTACTGGGAAGCCCTTGATCATCTAGGGAGCTTTCAAAAAATTTTAATGTCTATATGCTAGACAAATTAAGTCAGAATATTAGGGGAGAGGCATATTCTTTATTAAGGACAGTTAGAAAGAGGCAGAATTCACATTTTTCCCAAGTAATGAGTACCGAATTTCATAAAGCCCTAGTGGTCAGCCCAAGGAACTCTGATTTCACCCAATTTTCACTTTATTTCTGGATTTTTTGTTTATCCATATAGGAAGAAAATCCAAAGAGAGATTTCTTTAAGGATTTCTGTGGCTTCTGAAGAAAAGACATATTTGAGGCTTGATTAACACACCTATCAGGTCTCTTACTAGTTTTGGGGACAAGCTTTGAATTTCTTGTAAAGATGTTCTGTTATAGATTTATTTATTCATTTATTTTTTGGCCACGCTGCGTATGGAATCTTAGTTCCCTGATCAGGGATCGAACTTAGATGTGTGCAGTGAAAGTACAGATTCTTAACCACTGGACAGCCAGGGATGTCCCTGGATTTATTAATTTGATTACTATATATTGACTGCATACTATGCATCAAGAGTTGTGCTCAAAAAAGAAGAAAACAAATACTTCCTCCCTAAAGAATTCGCCTTCCAGGGTAGGAGACCCACACAGATAACACAGATAAAAAGCAGAAACTTTCATGTAAACATATTGTGAAACATTTTGAGAATACTTAAAAGGGAGCAGTTAATTGTAGGTTATTAGGAAAAACTGGAGAAGGAATATGCCATTTGCATTGGGTTTTAAGGACAAGATGATAACAAGGGATGTGAGTGGGTTGAGAGGGTATTTCTGGCAGAGAGGCAATGTGAGCAATGGGCTGGAATGTGATAGAATGTTGAGTGGTCCAGTGTCACTCAAACGTAGGACAGTTAAAGAAATCACAGAAAATGAGAATAGGATGGCAATTTCTATTTAGTGGCTCAGCAGTTAAAGCTTCTGCCTGGAATGCGGGAGACCCGGGTTCGATCCCTGGGTCGGGAAGATCCCCTGGAGAAGGAAATGGCAACGCACTCCAGTATTCTTGCCTGGAGAATCCCATGGAGGGAGGAGCCTGGTAGGCTACAGTCCATGGGGTCACAAAGAGTCAGACACGACTGAGCGACTTCACTTTCAAGGACTTTCTTTCAAAAGGTTAGAAGACATAGTTCAAAGAGAGTGGGAAAGCTTTGAAATGGCCATTTTACAGAATGGGAAAGGGAGTTCACTAAGAATAAAGATTGCTGTTGTTCAGTCGCTCAGTTGTGTCTGATTCTTTGCAACCCCATGGACTGCAGTGCACCAGGCTTCCCTGCCCTTCACAATCTCCCAGAGTTTGCTCAAATTCATGTCCATTGAGTCACCGATCCATCCAACCATCTCATCCTCTGTCACCCCCTCTCTTCCTGCTCTCAATCTTTCCCAGCATCAAGGTCTTTTCCAATGAGTTGGCTCTTCCATTGGGTGGTCAAAGTATTGGAGCTTCAGCTTCAGTCCTTCCAACGAATATTCAGGGTTGGTTTCCTTTAGGATTGAGTGGTTTGCTCTTGCTGTCCAAGGGATTCTCAAGAATCATCTCCAACACCACAGTTCAAAAACAACAATTCTTCGTCACTCAGCCTTCTTCATGGTTCAACTCTCACATCTGTACATGACTACTAGAAAAACCATAGCTTGACTATACAGACCTTTGTTGGCCAAGTGATATCTCTGGTTTTTAATATGCTGTTTAGGTTTATCATAGCTTTTATTCGAAGGAGCGAGTGTCTTTTAATTTTATAAATAAAGATAGTAGCCACCATTTATGAGCACTTACTATGTGCCAGGCAATATGCTAAGTGCAGCATATGCATTGAAGAAGTAAGTGGACTTGACCCCTGCCCTCATGGAGCCTCCAATCTAGAAGGGGAGGCAGACAACAAATAGGTGTATTCTAAAAATATGTAACATTTGAAATAAATGTTATGAAGAAATAAATGATATCATGAAAAGGAATGGTTAGGGATGAAGGCCAGTTTGGACCAGGGTAAGAGCCTTGGACCAAGACTCAAAGGCTGAGAAACAGACCATGACAAGAGCAGACAGAAGAGAGCTTTTTGCTAAAGCCTAGGCCCAGAGAGAGTTTTGCCTGTTCCAGGAATTGAAAGAAGGCCAGTGTGGCTGGAGCACAGTAGGAGAGAGTGGCAAGAAGTGAGAGGAGATAGGTGGGTAGAGGCCAGATCATTCAGAGTTTCTTCTAGGCCCTAGTAAGGAATCTGAATTATACTCTTAGCGCATGGGAATTTGTAGACTAGTTTTAAGCAGGGGAATAATATGACTGGATTTGTGTTTTAACATTAGTTACTAAAGGGACTTCCCTGGTGGTCCAGTGGCTAAGACTTCAACACTCCCAAGGCAAGGGCCCAGGTTCAATCCCTGGTCAGGGAACTAGATCCCACATGCCACAACCAAAGATCCAGCATGCTGTAATGAAGAACAAAGATCCTGAATGCTGCAGCTAAGACCCAGCGGAGCCAAATAAATAAATAAAATAAATATCTTTTAAAAATTAGTTACTATACTAAAGGGGAGTGGTTTGTGTCAGAGCAATCAGGAGGCCTCGAGAAACTTTTGGAGGACTAATGCCTCTATCAGACGAAATCCTGAAGGAAATTAAGAGCACAGAGTGGTTTGGTGGAAAAGGTGATGATGTAGGTCTTATTGACTTCGGGTTGATATATATTAGTTATTTTTAGCAGAGCTCCAAGTGGAACTGAGATAAGAAGATTTGTAGAGTCAGCATGGACAGCTAATGTAAAGATAAGAAGGGTGGGAGAAGTGATGCCAAGATTGGAATCCAGAGAAGTCAAGGCATTTTCTTACCCAGAGCTACTTTTACATGGTTGTCAAATACCTCACATTATCCTGTTGAAGATGTTCCACAAACAACTGGACTGGACCAGTGAGATTCAGGTTGTAGAACATAGCAAGAAGTTAATTAATATTTATTGAATGAATAAGGTTGATGTGGTAGTTCTCCATCTAGCAGGAATAGTTGAAGGTAGAGGAATGGACAAAACCACTGAGGGATAAAAGACAGAGAAAGAAAAGGGAACAGCTGAGAACAACTAAGCTCTGATTGGAATTGATCTGATAGAAACTGAATGATGTGACCACAAGAGAAATTTGAGTTACACTCTGGAAGATCCTAAAACTGATATTTTTAATAAGAATAGGAGAATATCTATTAAAGAAAGATGTTTAATTTCTATCTCTTACGCCCAAAGAGATCTTTAAGAATAGACAGCCTACTACATAAGTAGGATCTCAAGCATTTGGGGACACGATTTCAATTAGATTGGTATTTTTTACATAGGTCTTACCAGGACAAACTAGGAGTTTTTAAAACATTAGAATATTGAATAAAATGGCATTCAGTCATGGAGAAATTGTCTCACACAAAATGGCTAAGTAGGGTCTCTTAAAGAGCTGTAATTAAAGGGGAGTGAAAACAAATTCTTTGCTTACAGTTTCAGTGGGTTTAATTAAAATGTATTTATATGGATGAGGCAGCCCATTCCACATGTAATTATGTATCTACTGTATCTAGGTTTAGAGTTCTAGGAAACAAAGTCAAAGACACTAGAATAGACCAGTTGATTTTCTGCTTTTGTGTAGGAGATGTGGTGGTGGTATAGCCGCTAAGCGGAGTCCAACTCTTTTGTAACCCTGTAGGCTGAAGTCCGCAGGCTCCTCTGTCCACGGGATTCTCCAGGCAAGAATACAGGAATGGGTTGCCATTTCCTTCTCCAGGGGATCTTCCCGACCCGGGGATCAAACCTGGGTCTCCTGTGTTGCAGGCAGATTCCTTACCGACTAAGCCACTAGGGAAGACAGTAGAATAATCTAATGACTAAGATTGAGGGCATTAATGTCAGACAGACCTGGTTTTGATTCTTACTCGGCCATTTCCTAGCCCTGTGACTGTTTGCAAGTTACTCAACCTCTCTAGGCCTAGTTTTTTCATCAGTGCTACATAGAAAATGGAACAACCTACTTCAAAGGGTTATTGTGAAAATTAAATGAAAAAAATTAAAGCATTTAACCCAGTGCCTTAAAGACAATCCCTGACATGTTCCATTATAGAAAGACATAATAGAAGCAATCTAATATCCAGTACTTAATCTATGCCAGCTACTGTGCTTAAGTACTTTAAATACCTAATCTCTTTTAATCCTTTGAGATAGGTACTATTTCTTTTCTGAATTTCACTCATGAGGAAACTGAGGTTTGAGGAATTCCAAGAATCAGAGAGCTCTACAGATACCTAGTTAGCTCAGTCACCCACAGGTGTGCATATGTAATTCAATGCAGACATATGCAAGGGTGTTTACACGTTCATCATTGCCATTCCTTTATTTCCTTGCACTTATATCTGAAATTGGGGGTGCTGGAATAGCACAGTGACAGTAGTGGAACTGGGCGGAGGAGCACCTACTCAACCAGCATGAGTGTCCTCATGAAAAGGGTGTTGTAATATTGCAAAGAGTCAGGACTTCCCTGATGGTCCAGTGGTTCAGACTTCACCTCCCAAAGAGAATGGGGAAGGTTTGATCCCCGGTTGGGGAACTGGGATCCCACATGCCTTGCAGTAAAAAAACAAACAAAACAAAACAGAAGCAATATTGTAACAAATGCAGTGAAAGTGAAAGTCCTGCCAACTCTTCGCAACCCTATGGTCCATGGAATTCTCCAGGCCAGAATACTGGAGTGGGTAGCCTTTCCCTTCTCCAGGGGATCTTCCCAACCCAGGGATCAAACCCAGATCTCCCGCATTGCAGGCAGATTCTTTACCAGCTGAGCCACCAGGGAAGCCCAAGAATATTGGAGTGATAGTCATCTCTTCTCCAGCCGATCTTCTTGACCCAGGAATTGAACCGGGGTCTCCTGCATTGCAGGCGGATTCTTTACCAGCTGAGCTATGAGGGAAGCCCACAAATGCAGTAAAGAATTTTTAAAAACAGTCCACATAAAAAAAAAAACTTAAAAAAAAAGTATTGCAAAGAGCACAACTCTATTTCTAACTTGCCCTAGGACCCTGAATGAATCATCGAACTGACTCTATGGGCCTCAATTTCCTCATCTGTAAACTGAGGGTGCTGGCTCAGTTCTAGAATCCTCCAAACCTAAGCAGCCCTCAAGCCTACCACCTTGTATAGACAGTTCTATACAAACACTCTCGCCCCCATGGCAACAGCCACTCAGCTCTGAGCAGCACTGGTATGCCTCACCACTCTAGCCAGCAGGACTATTTCCATCACAAATTCCTGGGTGAATAGAGGGTTTGAATGGGGGAGGGATCTGTCAGTCAGAAATCTTAAAGCCTCTGGCTTTAAAAGAAATTCTGGAATAAATTGCCTGTGGGTGGCATGTATGTGCTAAATTAGAAAAAACAGCATCCCTGTTTAATTCACAAAAATCACCCTCTTAGCAGGGAGAGGAGCTGTCTTCGCTGAGATGAGATTTGAAGGGTCACTTTGCCACTAAGTGCTGAGTCAAGGAGTGGAGGAGATTGCGGCCCAAGTTCATTAGCATTGGCAAGGAGGCCAAAGGAACGTTGCCAGAGGGTGTTTAAATCAATCCAAATTTTTGAGAAGTGATTCCAGTATTTACTTTCAAGATCCATACACTTGGATGTGACTCTTGTTATAATCAGAGCTCCGTTTTAGAAGCATGGAGATTCTGGGGCAAAAGGACACGGATTAAGTTTTGAGAAAAGAATAATTTTTCTCGAGGAAAATAAGGGATGTCTTTGAGGAGGCTATACTCTATCTGCCTTACTCTCTATTTTCAAACCTTTGAAAAGCTGTTTTCCCTGCTGGTAATGGTGATGATGAAAATGCTGAATTCATGGGGAGGAGGTCCTGCTTTTTCCTCCTCCACATTGCTTCCTTAAATCTGAGCCCGAGAGTGGAAAGGGGTACTGTCTGTTTATAACTCGGATGCAAAAAGACAAGAAGGCTCAATAAGATACCAAGTTGTTAAAGATTTAACTTTCAGAGAGGGAGAGGTTCCAGGGAAAATGCAACATGCACTTCCCTAGGTTCCCACTTGAGGGCAGCAGTGCCAGCTTTTATGACCTCCTTAGGGCTGCCTACTGCCAGGTCTGCATTGCAAGGGCATTGAGGAGAGGAAGAGTGTAGGGTGAGGAGCAACTGCGAACCAGGCTGGGGAAGAGTTCTCAGAAGAGCGTTTTCTGTAATAGGAGACAGGGCTGTGTCTATGGAACTGGAGGAATTCTGGAATAAATGCGTGGTCTCTGCTGAAGACTGAGCAACACAACGTGCTCGGAGGTACCGGAGCTGTGAAATTCAGGGCTAATCAAAGCTGGCGGCTCCTCGTAAACCTGTAGAGCTGGAACATGCTGATTTTCGTCTTGCCACTAGAGGGCAGAATACGAAAAGAAGACTTAAACTGGCTCCACACCCCTGGAGGAATTTTAGTTTCAGAAAGGATAAATCTTGATCTTGCTAACATATGTATCTGGTCAAGTCATTTCCCTGATTACACATTTTCACTGGCTCCCTAAAGTCTCCAGAGTAAAGTCTGAGCTGATGAGCTGCTGCTGCTGAGTCGCTTCAGTCGTGTCCGACTCTGTGCGACCCCATAGACGGCAGCCCACCAGGCTCCCCAGTCCCTGGGATTCTCCAGGCAAGAACACTGGAGTGGGTTGCCATTTAAGTATACAAAACCGTTTCCTAATTGTCCTTGGTCCTCCTAACTACCTTACTTATCAGTTGGCCCCCTGCTCCCCACTGAACATACACAACCTTAGGGGGAGTAATGAGGTAGAAAGGGTGAGGGTTTGGAGCCAAGCACAAGCCAGTAAACCACCGCAGACTCCCTCTTCTCCTTCACTCTCACATTCAACTCCACTGCTGCTGCTGCTAAGTCGCTTCAGTCGTGTCCGACTCTGTGTGACCCCATAGATGGCGGCCCACCAGGCTGCCCCGTCCCTGGGAGTCTCCAGGCAAGAACACTGGAGTGGGTTGCCATTTCCTTCTCCAATGCATGAAAGTGAAAAGTGAAAGTGAAGTCGCTCAGTCGTGTCCTACCCTCAGCGACCCCATGGACTGCAGCCTACCAGGCTCCTCCCTCCATGGGATTTTCCAGGCAAGAGTACTGGAGTGGGGTGCCACTGCCTTCTCCGCCAACTCCACTAACTCCCGTCTATTCTATCCCTTAGATGAACTCCATGAGGGCAAGACCCTCATTTGCCTTGTTTAACTTTATATCCTTGTTTAATTTTATATCCTCATACTAAGAGTAGGAGCTTATTAAATATGTATTGGACAGAGGAATGAATGAATGAATACATCCGTGGCATTTTTATCATCCTGGTCCACTTTACTACTGCCATTTACCTGGTCTGCAATAAGAACCCAAAGTGTCTCCCATGTCCCCCTTTGTTCTCTGTAATCCACTGTATACTCTGCAACCAGAGTGATCTTTCTGAAACACAAATTTGCCTAAAACCCTTTGATGGCTTCCCGCAGCTCTTGCAATAAAGACAATAATCCGTAGAGTAAGTATAATTTAGCAGTTTGGGCACTTGCTAGTTAAGTGATCATAAGAAAGTTACTAAACCTCACTGAGTCTTGATTTCCTCATCTTAAAAAAAAATGTAAGGAATAATTATTCCCACCTGATAGGGTTGGTGGGAGAATTAAACAAGCCATACATACACATAAAAGGTTTAGCATAGTGTTCAGTTCTGTGTTCATTAAATGGTCATTACAATTGTTAGGTCCTGAATGAGGTAGTCCCAGCCTATCCCTTATTATTCCCTCTCATTTCTGGCAGCCTCATTAAGCTACTTTCAGATCTTGGAATACGCTATGCTCTTTTTTATTCCTATTCCTCTTTCTGGTCCAGATGTAAAGTTTACTTCCTCTAAGAAGGCTTTGTTGACACTCTCCTGTCTGGTTCAGGTGACGCTGCAATGGCTTCCCTTAACATCCTATATACCATTTATCACGGCATTTGTATCCACTCCCAGCACAGTGACTGACATTTAGCGATGTCTCAGTAAATAAATGTGTTGAGTCGACTCTAGACACACTGCACTTCTCTTTTTCCATGCTGTTTGTATATGTTATGTCTTCTTTCTGTTCTAAACAGAGCATCATGACTGCTACATCCATATTTCCTTTTGAAGGGAAACTTCACTACCTACAGCCGCTGTTGAAGACGTAGCCCGAGGTGGCCACCGTTCATGGAGGTACTTGTGCCTTAGCTGACGGGACCAGAGTTGGCATCTGATGCAACAGTGGACAACCCAGAACCTGCCAGCAACTTACAACATATCTGACACCAAAAAAGGACGAGGTCAATCAGATTCTCTCTTACTCTCTAAGAATGAATTAGAAAAAGGAGAAAATGTGGCTATTAATAGCAGGAACAAGACCTAAAATCATATATAAAGAAAAGTCATGAGAGGGGACTTGCCTGGTGGTCCAGCAGCTGAGAATCCATGCTTCCAATACAGAGAGCATGAGTTCAGTCCCTAGTTGGGGAACTAGGCTCCCTTATGCCCCATGGCATGGCCAAAAATAAAAGAGAGAGAAAGAAAGACCCCTCAGGGTCATGAGGGGTCAAGGCAGGCTCTAGCTGTGGAAATACAGAAATGACAGGGAAGAGAGCATAATACAAAGCAGAGACCAAGGAACCAGTTGGAAAGGAGGCCAGGAAAAACAGCTAAGTCATGCTAATGACTGAGCATCAGGATTAAAATACCCAAGATGCTCTCTCTCGCTCTTCTGGGCTGTTACTTTTCCTGGTTTTCTAGACTTCTACCTTTCAAATAACCTTGTTGAGCTAAATGAAGTGACCCAGAGTGCCTAATTGATAAGCTGTTTCTGTTTAGGAAAACCCAGGCATCCTTCAAGGCTGAATTTCTGGCTCTGTCTCTGTTCTCTCTCTCCATTCAGAGAAGTACTTGTCACATTACCTGTAATTACTGGGTTTTCTATTTCTACCATGTGGATATCAGCCTTTAAACTCTTTGAGGATAGGGCAACTTGTCTGTGTTTCTCAGCTACATACTCTGTCCAGAGGCATCCTTGATATATAAAACCGGGGTCTAATCAAAGTTCTTTACATGTTTCAATTTATGTAAGCCTCATGACGGAGAAGGCAATGGCACCCCACTCCAGTACTCTTGCCTGGAAAATCCCATGGACGGAGGAGCCTGGTGGGCTGCAGTCCATGGGGTCACAAAGAATTGGACACAACTGAAGCAACTTAGCACACATGCACACAAGCCTCATGAAAGCCCTCTAAGCAGGGTACTATTATCTTTCCCATTTTACAGATGGGGAAAATGAAGCACAGAGAAACCTTGCCAAAAGTACAAAGTAAAGGGTAGAGAAGGAATTCAAACCAGGACATTTGGCACTAGAGTCCTATGCAATATGACCTTGAACTAAAGGGGAAGAGTGGGCAGAGAAGAGTAGTTCAAATGAATATTTGAATTTCACAAAATGTTATGCTAGTGTCTGTTATTTGTTTCCATAATTTATTCAAGATTCTACATTGTATTTAGTTGCATTGAGCAACTTCAGCCCTGTGCAAAAAGTTCTGGTAAATTCTCTTTTCATTTGTACTCTGTTACAAATACAGGGGTGTGTTAAAGTATCCTTGATATTATTTTTCTCATTTAAATATTTTCTTCTCTGTAATCACCCTCTGTGTTTTTTCAGTCTTCTAACTTTATTGAGGCTTTCAATGGCTAAGTCAAAGACCTCTCTTGATAAATGTCCCATTGCACTTGAAAATTTGTGGGTTATTTTCAAATATCACTGGATATGGATTTCTAACACAATTCTACAGTGACAAGAGGACAGACACTGTATGTTTTTAGTATCTTTAGATCAAGAAATTTTTTTTACCTTGTTTTATGTCCCTGGATATGTTCCAGTGTCTCCTAGTTTATAGTCTCTGGGCACTTATATATAATTTGTATCCTACTGTTGTGTAAAAATTGTCTAAATCTTAATTATGTTGATGTGGTTCATGGTGCTTTTCAGGTCTGCTTCTACTTTTCTGTATATCTGTTCTATTAATTTTTGAGAGTTAGACATTAAAACTCCAACTAAAAATCTTAATTTATCTACTTAAAAAATAATTGTAATATATAGTAGAGCTATATGTGACTTTGTTCTGTATTTTTCAAGGCTCCTGTCAATGTGTTATCATACTTTCATAATTTAAAAAATAAAAAAGAAAGAGAAACAAACTGAATATTTGAACACTCTTCTACAGGGTATGAAGCACTTTCATATGTATTTTATGAGGACTTCAGGAGTCCCCTCCCCCTCTGTGGGAAACCAACTAGCACTTCTAGCCCTGAAATGCCAACTACCTGGATTCTTTCTACCAGCACAGAAAAAAAAAATGAAGTATAAGTAAAGGATACATACAGATGTATTTTTTAAATTCCATGGAGTCCTAGAGATGTTGATACTTTGTAGATTAGTCAGATTTCTAGGCTAGTGTCTAAGGAAAGAATTGTATTTTTTTTTGGATGTGAACCATTTTAAAAGTCTTTATCAAATTTGTTACAGTATTGTTTCTGTTGTTTATGTTCTGTTTCTCTTGCCTAGGAGGCATATGGATCTTAGCTCCCTGACCAGGGATCCAGCCCTCGCATTCTTAACCACTGGACCACCACAGAAGTCCCTGGAATTTAGAAACCTTTCATCTGGGGCAAAACAGCCAGTTTCTCAGCTGTTCCAAGAACTGAGTCTCTCCATAAAATCAGCAATTGAAAGTATGTGTTCGGTGTGGTGGAGAAGGTGGATGGAGGGGTGATTCCACATTATGCTATTGTTTTTAAAGGAGTCTGAGTTTGGGGACTGATGCCTGTATTGGCAGCTTCAATCATTGTGTTTGAGTTACCATGACAACAAGCCAAACTTCAGGGGCTATTTATTGGTGAGTGGTAAGGAGCCAACTGAAAGGGAAGCTCTTTGAGGAAGCCTGGGGTTGTTTGGGGGTGGTAGTGGAACAGGGTAAGTGGTTCAGGGTAAATCCAGATACTTGCTGGCCAGGTATACCAGTAACCTCCTCCCGATTGCCTGTATCTCAGAGATCTGAGTGAGTAACCAGAGGAGAGGTCTGACAGTAGCCACTGTTCAGCATGAGAATGTTCTTAAATATTAATGGTGTTGTGGAAGAACAGGAAGAGTCTTTGGGTTCCTCAGAAAGTGAGGGAGTGCACAGGGAGCTTTATTCAGTGCTCTGTGGTGACCTAAATGGGAAGGAAATCCAAAAAAGAGGGGATGTATGTATACAGATAGCTGATTCACTTAGTTGTACAGCAGAAAATAACACAACATTGTAAAGCAACTATATTCTGATAAAAATATTTTTAAATAATAAAAATAAAAGACAATTAACATTTTTTACAAAAGCGAGGGAACAGCAGGAGATGCCTATACCTGAGTAAAATTTACCCAGGAAGTGAATGCAATTTGTGTTGGGGCTGAATTCCTGGTGACACAGCCATATGGCTTTTGCTGACTGCTATCCTCCAGACAGTATATTCCTTTTGCAGAGTGGCTAACGTGTACATACCATGGTGCTTTCCTCATGGTCACCTTTACCCCTTCCCCCAGCATCAGCTGGTACTCTTAAATGAGGGTGCTCCTACCTGTCCTTCCAGCCTGAATTCCTACCCAAGATGAAGGGTCTGGATCTTTTCCCCAAGCCACTTCCCCACATCTCTGATTTCCTCCCGAGAGTAGGAGGCTCCAGGGGACCACAGCTGACTCTGCCAGGCACAGAGGGTTGAGTCATCCCGCAGGCGTCAGAGCTGTTAGCAAAAGCTCTGCTGATCTGTATGCAGCTCCAACTCCCTCTCCGGTTCAGGGTTTTGGAGCCGTCTTGTTCAAAAGTAAAGAACGGAACACAGATGGCTGGTAACAGGATCCCACAGGAGCCTCCTCTCCCACTGAGCCCATCCTGCTAATCCTTTTATAGGAGAAGAGAAAATAAATGGTGAATGAAGAAAGAAAAAAAAAAAAAGGAGTGTCAGTTTTGCTCTGTTCTTTGGGTTTTGGTGGAAGGCCTCTGAGAACAACCTCCTGCTCCTCATTACATTTCCCAAACATTTCCCCTTCCTGGTCCTCGTTTCTTCTCCTCCGCTTCTTTCCCCTCCCAGTTCTCTATTCTCTGTAGCATCTTTGAATTTGATGGAGTATTTTGCTGAATGTCTGCTATTTAACCAGGCAATTGTAATCCATACAAACAAAAGAAAATCAAATGCACTAGAAGTGCATGTATCAGGTTTATCTCTTGGCAGTTTCTTTAGTTTCTCCTCTTCTACTGAAGCAGCATAATGCATTATAAAGAGTACGGGCTTTGGAGCCAGAAAGAAGTGGGTTCTAAGCCCTGTCCCAGGAAATATATAAATATGTTAAAAAAAATCTGCTCTGTCACTTACTAGCTGGGTCATTTTGAGCAATTTACCTAACCTCTCTGAGCTCCAGATATGGCATTGGAATATGTATATCAGTTCACTTCATTCGCTCAGTCATGTCTGACTCTTTGCAACCCCACAGACTGCAGCACGCCAAGCTTCCCTGTTTATCACAAACTCCCAGAACTTGCTCAAACTCGTGTCCATCGAGTCGGTGATGCCATCCAACCATCTCATCCTCTGTCATCCCGTTCTCCTCCTGCCTTTTATATGTGTATAATAGTATCTATGTTGTCAGTTGAGTCATAGATTAAATTAGATAGAGGTAAAATACAGTACCCAGGGACGGTCCTGGTGATCCAGGGGTGAATAATCCACCTTGCGGTGCAGGAGACACGGGTTTGATCCTTGGTCAGGGAACTAAGATTCGATATGCTGTGGACCTACTACGCCCACACACCACACTTAGAGAGCCCACGTGCCACAACCAGACAGTCTCTGTGCTGCAACAAATGATCTTGCATGATGCAAGGAAGATCCCTTATGCAACAACTATGCAGCCAATTAAATTAATTAATTTAAAAAGCGTAGTATCTGGAACATCATAGATATATGCCCAGTAAATATTACTTTCTCTTTCTTCTCATCTCCTGTTGCAATAAATACCAGGCCCCTGATTTTCAAGTATCTGAAATTTTTTTTTTCCATTTTTTTTCTTCCATTGAGAAAGTTAGCATCCATGATCAGGTGCTACTGATGCAACTAAAGAAAGAAAGGCGAATGGGAAGTGTGTGTGAGTGTTTTTGCAAGACCAGAAGACCAGGACTTTGTAAAAACTAGCGTGCGAATATGATAAGGTTGCTTTCCCTCAGTTTAGAGATTCTTGGCCAAGACTGCTGGTTCCTCATGTTGCTGCTGTAGCATGGTTGATACTAATTTATTTTCCTTGGAAGATAAGATGCTAGGTTGCTGATTAGGTAAGTTATTACCTGTCTCTACGCTTCTCTGGAACAAAGGATCACTGCTCCTCTTCGGTTCAGGAAAGGAGGAGGATTGGTTGAACTCTGTGTAAATTCCAGGAGGAAAGTTAAGTATGGTTTGGTATTATCCTTGGCACTAAGAATACCGGAAGTGTTTGTACAGTCAGGTCAAATGCCACTGTTCAATTTATGTGATTATCAAAGACTCAGCTGACACAGGGCTGTGGTTTGACATGGTTCCTTTGTTCCAGATAACAAACATGTGTGATGTCAGTTGTATTAATGTGCCGTGCTCTAGGGAAGCAAGAAGGAGGCTGATGACGGGGCCAGGATACTGTACCTCATTCTCTCTGACAACACGTTTTTCCTGTCTCTCTTTGTAACTGGTAATTAGGTTCTCAGCTGAGCTGCCAGGAATCTTGACAAGTTTCACAGGCAATCACCATTAGACAATTTACAACTGTAGGCTTTTCATAACTGGCATAGTCCCTCCCCAGGAAGCAAAGTTTCTCAATCCTAATCTCCTCCTATCATTCCAAGAGTCTGATCTGAGTGGAAGGCTAGCTCAGTGCATTATCCAATTCCAAAGCAGACTATTGCTTCCAGTGGAGGTGATGGGCAAACCTCTGTATTCACGTATGCCCTCAATAATAAGGGGATATGGTTGGGTAATAGAGTGGAAGTTTTCCAAGCCAGAGGTGGCATGCGCCTATGAGAATTTAACAGAGCCTATCAAAAAGAGAAAAAAATTAGTTAATAAAGTGGCTTTTTCTTTTGTTCTTAGAAAGCTCAACCCCTGTACATTCAAAAAATTGAAAGCAAGGACTCAGATATTTGTGCATCATGTTCATAGCAGCGTTATTCCCACTAGCCAAAAGCTGGAAACAACCCAAATGTCCATCGACAGATGAATGCCCAAATGAAATGTGATACCTACATCATACATGGAATATTATTTAGCCTTCAAAAGGAATGAAATTCTTTTTTTCAGCCACCTATGAGGTTTTTGGGATCTTAGTTCCCTGACCAGGGATAGAACCCATGTCTCCTGCACTGACAGGTGGATTCTTTACCACTGAGCCACCAGGGAAGCCCTGAATTGCCTATTTTTAAATGGTTAAAGTGGTAAATTTTTAAATGTATATTTTACCACAATCCTTTTGGATTAGGGAACTTAGGTAGTGGATAAAAAGAAATCAGTTCTTGGGGAGTTCCCTGGTGGTCTAGTGGTTAGGATTCTGGACTTTCACTGCATAGACTGGATTCAAATCACTAACTGGGGAGCAGAGGTTCCACAAGCTGTGCCAAAATAAAACAAAACCAAAAAAAAACACACCAAAAACTCAGTTCTTCCCAGAAACTCCTCAGATGAGCTTGAATACTTACCTTGATCGCAGCATTGGCTGGACTGTACCACCAAGACTACGATGCTGCTCATCTCTTGCTTTTTGCATCCATCCTTTCTCTTTCTCTTGCTGGGAACGAGCCTGTCCTCTAATCATAGTCTATGTGGTTCCTGTGACATTGCCTCTACTCTGCACTCCAGGGATGGAGCAGGTTTACCAGGCCTAAACCCCCAGTGTGTGCAGCGTATGACACTCCCTTGGCTCTGGGTCAGGGATGGGCACACGATCCAATTAGAGCCAATGAAAGGCAAGAAGATTTTCTCTGGCATTTGGGGGAAAGAAATTCTCTTCTTTTTTCCCCCCAAATTGGATGACAATAATGATAACAAGAATAATGAAAATAAGTTATTGTATTAATAACTTAATGATTATTAATTAATAATAATTTGTTAATAAGATAAGCACTTATTGAGTGCTTATCCTATGCCAGGGAGAGTTCTGAACACAAGTTATCTTCTTTAGCCCTCATGATAACTCTACTCAGTAGGGGACTTCCCTGGTGCTCCAAAGGCTAAGACTCCCAATGCAGGAGGCCTGGGTTCGATCCTTGATCAGGGAACTAGATCCCATATGCTGCAACAAAGATTGAACATCTTATGTGCCACAACTAAGACCCAATACAGTCAAATAAATAAATAAAAAGAAATATAAAAAGAAAAGAAAAATGCCAATTATATATATATATGTATGTATGTATGTATTTTGAACTATATTGGATAGGTACAATTATCATTCCCTTTTTACAAATGATAGAAATGAGGCACAGAGTGTTTCAATCAACCTTTGAAAGCTCTCATAGCCAGCATGTGGTGAGGCCCGATGTCAAACCAGCTTTCACTCTGAACCACTACACTCTGTTGCCTCGAAAGGATGTAAGAACTGGAATTGCTGATGCCTCTTTCTGTGAAGCTTCAGACCACACGCAGCATGGGAGGAGTACTAGAGATGAAACCAGAGTATTTAGCCTGGAACCAACTCTGCCTGAAGCCAGCCTGTGGACTTCTTAACATGTGTGAGCCAAAATATTCCCCCTTTTTTTTTTTTCTTAAACTACTTTGGGTCCTGTTTCTATGTCAGCCAAAGGACTTTGGATTGTTTATTTGTTGACTTTTCCCATTAGGCTGTGACTTGAGAATAGGAATGGTATTCATCTCTATATTCATAGAGCCTAGCATAATTCACATAACTGACATTCAGTAATGATTGCTGTCTCTCAATGCATCATTCCATAAACACTTATTGTGGTTTATGTGTAAACTGGGTTAGATGTGGGAGACAGAAATAAAATGTGTGAATGAAAGTTGTTATCCTGGAGTATATGGAAGAATACCAACTATAAAGATTAATGTGATAGAGAACTCTAGGGATGCACATGTGTGCTAGAGTTTGAGGAAGTTGCAGTCATCTTGATAATATGTACCTGGATGCTGGGCAGGGCATTTTCTGGGTTCCTGCAGATGCCAGATACTTTCAGGACTGTCTAATGTCCTGAGAATGTCTGGAAGGCACCTGCCTCCCAAACTGATGTACAAACCAGATTTACAGCTGGCGCTGTCATATGAACCGTGCGTTTTCCGCTGTGCTTCCCTGTGTTGCTTGACTTTCAAAAGCACGTTCTGTAAAATAAGCGTGTCCTGCCCAATTCCCATCATTATGGTGACAATCAGAAGAGGTAATAGATAAGAACATTCTACAATGTAACGTTCCAGATGACTGTTGCTTTCTTTTACCTGGCCACAGCGAACACTTACATACTGTACTCTAAGAAGCATCCCCACAAAACCGTGTCGTTTGGCCTCGCCAGCAGTTCTATTCTTCTTGTAGTGAACATCTGTTGTTTTCGTCTGTCCAGAATTTCTCCCTCATCTTCTGGCAAAAAGTACCCTACATTCTTTTAAGGATATTTCCTCTCCATCACTCCATGTAATTTTGTGGAGCTGTTACTCTGAGCCTCTTGCCACAGGGTGAACACACAGTCCCAGCTAGGGCCATCAGAATGTCTCACCCCTTGGAGAAGAGACTAGCCCACCGAGCAACATATGACACAGCGTCCAAGCTGGGCTACTCAGCGATGCTCCTTTGGATTTTTTTAAAAGATTTATTTATTTGTTCATTTATTTATATTTGGCTGCACTGGGTCCTCATTGCTGCATGAGGGCTTTCTTTAGTTGTGGTGAGCACAGGCTACTCTTCGTTGTAGCGCATAGGCTTCTGGCAGTGGCTTCTCTTGTTGCGAAGCACACACAGGTTCTAGGTGTGTGGGCTCAGTAGTTGTGGCATGGTGCACTGGCTCAATTGCTCCAAGGCATGTGGAATCTTCCTAGACAAGGGATCGAACTCATGTTCCCTGACATTGGCAGGCAGATTCTTATCCACTAGATCACCAGGGAAGCCCTCCTTTGGCTTTTATTACTGTTAAGTGAGAGGGAGAATCTTTCCTTTACCTTTAGGGTCACTAAACTGGGATGATGTCAATCTGGACTTATGTGGTCATTCCTTTCACTGCCCTCTGCTCCCTTGCCCCATCCCTCTGCCACATGAATCAACTACAAAGATGGAAGTTCATCTAATATGATCTATGTGAAGCCTGCTTACATGTCTCCTGGAAACACTATCTATGGTCCATATGCCCTAAATTCTGATCTGCTCATTCTCACAAAGTCCCAAATGACTTCAATTTCGTACATTTACAATATTGTAACATTTTTGTGTTGAGAACATTTGTGAAGAGGAGAAATAAAGGATGAGTTTCATGATAACCATTTGTATGGTACCATTTGATCACTTGGACTTCCCTGGTGGCTCAGACAGTAAAGCATCTGTCTACAATGCGGGAGACCTGGGTTCGGTCCCTGGGTTGGGAAGATCTGCTGGAGAAGGAAATGGCAATCCACTCCAGTAATATTG
The DNA here is from genome assembly GCF_029378745.1 of Bos indicus. Classification (NCBI taxonomy): domain Eukaryota; kingdom Metazoa; phylum Chordata; class Mammalia; order Artiodactyla; family Bovidae; genus Bos; species Bos indicus. Next base: position 21,961,817 of record NC_091778.1, read on the forward strand.
CCTGGAAAATGCCATGGACAGAGGAGCCTGGTAGGCTACAGTCCATGGGGTCGCAAAGAGTCGGACATGACTGAGCGACTTCACTCGCTCACTTCACTTATTTGATCACTAGACTAGACGTCTAGTGTTTTTGGGCAACAGGTGAGAAAGAGCAGGTTATGCAAGAAAGACCACATAGCATGCGAGCTTAAGTGGTTGTATAAACCTCGATTTTGGAACAGGAACTCCTGTTACTAGTGATCACAATACCGTGTCATGTCAGCAAGGGAAGTATCTGGTTAAAACTGACTAGAAAACTCCTTGATGGACTTCCCTGGTGGTCCAGTGGCTAAGACTCCACTCTCCCAATGCAGGGGGCCTGGGTTCAATCCTTGGTTGGGGAACTAGATCTCACAGTCTGCAACTAAAGATCCCATGTCCTGCAACCAAGACTCAGTGTAGCCAAACTAAAGAGAAGAAAGAAAGAAAGAAGTCTCCTTGATTCATTTCCTGTGTATAGACAGTATTAACGGCAGTATTTAGTGCTGGGGTATACTAAACTAGATGATAGCAGTGGGAAGCACCTGGATCCTCTAGTTGCATTCCCCCCTCCCCAATACAACACAAACGAATTTATAACAAAAATCCAATCTATAGACAAAAATAGCCAAGCATTTGGAAGCTGGGTATGGCGTGTGGAGAGGAGGAAAGGAGAGACAAAAAGGGGCAGACATCTGACAAAATTCTTTAAATTCCTGAGGCACTGGACTTTTCAGTTACAGGGTTTAATGCATTTCCTCCCCCTCACCCCCTCCAAGCTGATTTGAATTGTCACTTTCAACCAAAGTCTTCTTGCTAGTATTGTACTACTGCCCAGCAAAGAGAAGGCTCAGAGGAAGCCCAAAGATAATCTTAGGCCAATAAAATGTCAACTTATTTGATATTTTGATTGCCAGCTGTTTGTTTCATATCTTATGTAGCACAACTCCCGTAGGACTTTGTGTTTTTGTTTTTAATCCTGGCAGATGTCAGCCAAAGACGAGGGCATGACAAAATCACCAGTTGATCCAGAAGTGCATTCCAAAAACCTCTCAGTCCGCAACCATGCAGCCCAACCCTTGCCACATTCACGGATGTCCCAGACAATTGTGATGTACTGATCACGGGCGCCTGCCAGACAGTAGCATCAGAGAAGTGTGATGAATATTTACCTCCTGACACACACACACACACACACACACATCTACCATTTGAAAACATTTCCCATGGGTTAGGCACTTTACATGTTACGTTAGTATTATTTTTTTTAATAATTTTTAAAATTTATATATTTTTGGCTGTCCTGGGTCTTTGTTGCTGCACAGGTTTTTCTCTGGTTGGAGTGAGCGGGGGCTACTTGTCATTGCATTGCACAGGATTCTTATTGCAGTGGCTTGTTTTGTTGCATAGCACGGGCTCAAGGGCACCCAGCTTCAGTAGTTGTGGCACAACTCCCTGGCTCTAGAGTATAGGCTCAATAGTTGTGGCACATGGGCTTGGTGGCTCTAAGGCATGTGGGATTTTCCTGGATCAGGGATTGAACTCAAGTCTACTGTTTTGGTGGGTGGATTCCTTACCATTGAGCCACCAGGGAAGCCCCATGTTACCTTATTTAAATCCTCACACAACCCTGTGAGGGGGGTAATGTCAACCCCGTTTTATAGAAAAGGAAAGCAAAACTCAGCCTGGTTATGAAGTCAGCACAAAGTAACATACTCACCGACAGGAGTAAGAGGGGGAGACGGAACTCCACAGTCAATTTTTTTTTTGTTAGACACTTTAATTTTCTTCGTTAATATACACGCATTGTTTTTGGTTGTTAAAAATAATTTTATTTTACATTTTTAGTTATATTAATATATACGGTTTATTGGCAACATTGATTATAACATATTGTATCAAGTGCACCACATGGAACATTTAACAAGATAGACAATATCCTAATTATATTCTCACAATACAATGAAAAGGATTCAACTCAAGCCAGGGCCTGTAAGAAATTATTTGCACATCATGTACATCTGATAAAGGACCTCTACAGTCCATGTTTTTCACTCTGGCCGTACTGCCTTCACATCCACTGCCTGATATCTTCAGGGCTGGCTTTCTTTAAGACTCCGGTGCAGCTGCTTTAATTTATTCATGGCTTCTGCTACAGATGCGTATCTGATAGATACCCGAGACTGAAAGTTTTCTAGGGCAGGACTTTCTTGAACTAAATTGTATTCTACCATCCTTAGGGACCTTGGCCCAGCGTTTATTTCTGTGTGTTAAAATGGGACAATCTGGGACTTCCCTGGTGGTCCAGTGGCTGAGACTCTACAACCCCAGTACAGGGGGACCTCAAGTACCTCAAGTGAGAAACAGGTATGAACCATCACAGCAGAGGCCATGGGGAAGAGGAACCAGGCCAATTCAAGAACTGTTCAGGAGTTAAATCCACAGAAAGCACAGTCCCTGCAACCATTCTAAGCACTGACTACCACTGATGAGTGTAAATTTCTTTTCTTTCTTGGATAAATTCTAAGAATTGAATAGCTTATATGTTTTACAGTATCTACTAAAAATACCTTCATGTTGAACAAATCTGACTTTGGGATATGCCCCTGTAGGTGTGTGTGTGTGTGTGTGAAATTTGAAGAATTTGAGGAAAGAGGCCTATTAGCACAAGATCATAGGCACAGATCTTGGATAATAATAATAATATTAAGACAGCCAGAGTCTCTTAAGATGCCCTATGTGTTGAGGAAACAGAGTGGGGTGTGGGGGAGCTGTAATTTAGACAGAGGTAAGTGTGAGAACAAGGTCATGGCTGATACAAAATACTATAAAAACACTCCCTATACAACAACAAACCTTTATTAGTCTTAAAAAATTTTTTTTAGGCTATGCCATAGGTCATGCAGGATCTTAGCTCCCCAACCAGGCACAGTCATATCCACTGGACTGCCAGGAAAGTTCCCAACATCAAACCTTTAGATTTCACTCCCAGTTTACAAGAAAAATAGTGATTGAAGCAAATGTGAAACGACATCATAAGGATGCAACTGGCCAAGTCCAGAATGTGGAAAGTTCTTAAGATATATAATCTGGTTTCTTCAACAAATAATCTGTGTATGAAAAAGGAAGAAAAAAGGAAAGGAGAAGAAAAAAAGGAAGGGAAAATGTTATACATGAAAAGAAACTTGAGAGACATATTTATCAATCAAGTGCAAAGTGCAGATCCCGATTCAGATAAATGGGGTATGAAATAATATTTTGGAAACTACTGGGGAAAAAACTGAACATGAGTTGTGTATTAAATCATATTAAGGACATATTTTAAAGGTGTGATAAAGAAATCATGGTTATGTTAAAAGTATTTATTAGAGATACATATTCAGTTCAGTTGCTCAGTTGTGTCCGACTCTCTGTGACCCCATGGACTGCAGCATGCTAGGCTTCCCTGTCCATCACCAACTCCCAGAGCCTGCTCAAACTCATGTCCTTTGAGTGAGTGATGCCATCCAGCCATCTCCTCCTCTGTCATCCCCTTTTCCTCCCGCCTTCAATCTTTCCCAGCACCAGGGTCTTTTCCAATGAGTTCGTTCTTCTCATCAGGTGCCCAAAGTATTAGAAGTTCAGCTTTGTCACCAGTCCTTCCAATGAATATTCAGGACTGATTTCCTTTAGGATTGACCGGTTTGATCTCCTTGCAGTCCAAGGGACTCTCAAGAGTCTTCTCCAACACCACAGTTCAAAAGCATCAATTCTTTGGCACTCAGATACCAGAGATATCAGAAATCAGAGATACATATTAAAGTAAATATTTACAGGTGAAATGTTATCATGGTTTGTTGGAGATTTACTTAAAAGTGCGTGAGGGTGGACTTCCCTGGTGGTACTGGATAAGAATCGGCCTGCCAATGCAGGGGACAGGAGTTCCATCCCTGGTCCAGGAAGATTCACGTGCCACAGAGTAACTGAGTCCATGCGCCACAACTATTGAGCCCGCATGCTACAACTACTGAAACCTGTGCCCCTAGAGCCTGAGCTCTGCAACAAGAGAGACACCACTGCAATGAGAAGCCCATGCACAAGAAGAGTAGCCCCTGCTCACCTCAACTAGAGAAAGCCTGTATGCAGCAAGGAAAACCCAGCACAGGCAAACAAACAAACCCCCATGGGGTGAGGGAAAAGGTTGTGGGAGAATAGGTGAAACAAGAATGATGAAGTGTGATAACCAGTGAAGTTGGGATAACGGTCATGAGGTTTACTATTCTGACTCCTTTTTTGTTTGTTTGAAATTTTCTATAAAAAATTAAGAACAAATACTACAGGAAAGCATGAATCTCTTTCCATTCCCAAATGTATAAAGTAACCAGAAGAGAACATTCTTGCTGTAACACTCTCAGAAAATGGGATCAGGATTGGACGGGCATTATTTAAGGAGTATGTGGCGGGAGAGGGGCTCCAGGGACAGGACGGTACAAGAAAAACTGTTTCTGAGCAGAGCTGAAAAAGCCATAGAGGAACACAAATTTCAAGATGAAAGGAGTATCAACTATGCCAACTATTGTAGATGTCAAGAAGGAAAGGATTAAAATGAATACTCCACTAGATATAACTAGGAAGTCACTCTTGACCTTGGCAGGATCAGTTTTCATTTTCAGTGGAGGTGGGATGATACACAACTTTTCCAAGAACTTGTCTATGAAGGAGAGGTACGGTGAAGTTTGTAATCTCTCCTTCAACTTCAAAGAAGAAGTTAGGGCATTTTTTGGTTTTTCATGCTGAGGGGAAGTTGCCCCTTTAAGAATGATTGATGACATAGATGAAAAGAGTAATGACCGACTGATTTGCAAAGCAAGGACTCTTACTAGGAGAGGGAACATTGAGAACAAATTATACATACATTCCGCTGAAGCAGAGAACTAGTTTTTTTCTGATCACAGCCAACGTACTTGCCTAGTTTATTTTAACTTCCAATTATTGTTCTGGTGTACATATTCACTCACAAGTCCCACACGACACATCTATTTATCTCAGTTTTATACACTGAAGAAAAAAGATTTTTTTATGACTGCACTTTAGGCATACCTTTTGGTTCTTGAATAAAATTGCTCTCTTTGTGGCCCACTGAAGAGGTTTTCCCCTTTAAAAGGTTTTCATTACAAAAAATGAGAAGCACTACCTCTTCTCTTAGAACTCTTCAGTTTGTTTACTGCTCTTATTACTCAGCCTACTCACTCCACAAAAACTTTTCAAGAATTTGTCCTTTTTCTACCATCGCTAACATATAAGATGGTGTAGATCTGTATTTCTCTTATTACCGTTCCAAAAATTACTATAAACTTTTCGAATCTGAAAAACTCAATTATATACTGATTACGCTGACCAGCTTATCTCTGAATTCCAAGGAGGGATTGAAGTAAAGTGTGTAAGAAGGGGATTATTCAACACGTCAGGGAAAACTTCATTCTCAGGGTTATGGGTGGGGGGTGCAGATACTTTGGGAATGGGAAAAGCAGAGGCGGAGGAGAGCAGATAAGCTCTTCTTTCTTAGGTTTCAGGGTGAAATAAATGCACCTGACGCCCGCGTGGCAGAAGAGCTCCGCCAGCTGAGCGAGCCGGGGCTGGACAGAGACTGTAAACTCCGGGACACTCGTGAGACTCCGCCCAGTGTTAGCACTCGCGCGTTCCCGTGAGGGCGTGCACGCGTACGCAGTCTTGTCTCGCGCAGGGTCGAGCCTGTCAGGCGGGAAATCTCGCGAGATCGGAGACTGGGATGACTGTCGGGAGGAGGGGAGTGGTGTCGGGGAAGGGGGGGAATCTGGGCAGCGGCCGGGCTCTGTGGCTTCAGGGCTCGGAGAGAGAGAGGGAGGGTGGCAAAGAGAGTGAGTCGGTACCTCCGCCTGCCTAAGGAGAGAGAAGGGGTCCCGCTTGCCTGCGCCCTTCGCGGGCCGAGAGCGCGAGGCACCCGCAACCTCTGAGGCCTCCGGCCCCTGGGGACCCCGCCCCGCCGCCGGCCGGCCGGCCCGGGGCCTCTCTTCCCTTTGTGAGCGCCCCCTTCCCAGGGGTGGTGGTGGTGGCGGAGGGCTGTGCGTGGGCCCGCCCGCCGAGGGGCCGCGGCGGGGGACCGAGAGGGCCTCGGCTGTGTGAGGACAGGAGGCGGCCGAGGCCCGGGCCGGTTCCCCCGAGGCGGCGGCGGCGGCGGCGGCGGCTCCCGGCACTTCCCCGCGCCATCTTAGCTGAGCCCAAGCGCTGAGGGCGCCTCCTCGACCCCGGTCGTCCCCTCGCCCCCCCCCCCCCCCCCCCGCCCCTTGTCGCAGAGCTTGGGCTGGGCGGCTTGCTGGGGCTCCGGGGGGGGGGGGGCGGCGGTCTGTCGCCAGGCCCCCTCCTCCTCACTCCTCGCCCTCCAGCATAGCGGCTCCCTCGGCGCTGCAGGGGGCTGCGCCTGCCTACTCCGCCCCAGACCTGTCGGCGAAAGGGTAAGGGCACCTCTGCTTTGGGAAAGGGAGACATGGAGGGGGCGGGGAAATTCGGCCCACTCTGGCCGCTGCGCGGAAGCTGGGATGTGGGGGTGGGGTGGGGGAGGGAGACAAGGAGGGTCTGTGATTCTGTGGGTGGGGTGAGGAAGCTGGTGAGCTAGGCGCCCTCCTGTTTTGAGGGGCAAGAGCAATTGCATTCCTCTTTCCTGAGGGTCACCGGAAGGGGTGGTGGAAGGGGATGTCTCGAGGAAGGTGTGGCCCTCCTAGGGAGACAGGGTTGATGTGCACCCCGACTTAAAGGCGCGAGGTCCCCTTCCCTTCTGATCCCTCTGCTCCTCCCTCTTCTCCTTTGTGGTGTCTGTGTATTCTTGAGAAGGGAGACTGCTCTGGGTAGTCTACTGGGTAGATTCCTCCCGCTCCCCAGGAAGTCTGTACCCCACTTCTGTAGGGGTGATGGAAGCGTTTCTTTCCCCCTACCCTTCCCCATCCTTTAGTCTGCTGCAGTGCTGCAGAAGTCCAAGGCAGTTTCTTCATACACAGGCCCGTGTATACACTGAAGGGAGGGGGAGCGGGAGAGGGAAGTAATGGCGATTCCCTTAGAAAGGTTACCCCTTTTCCTTTGGTTTTAAATCGATAACAGTACCGGTTTAATACTCTTCCTCTTGAGATCTGTCCGTGGGAAGTATATCTGTTCCTGTTGTTATTGCGGGGATATGGCCACTCAAGAGGGACCCTGCCATGTTAGGAACAGTTTTGATGGTCTCTCTTGCTCTCTCATTTGAACACTAGATTGACTTTGTGTGAGCATATTGGGTTTTCGTTAAGATTCAAGTAAAATAATTTTGTTTTCTCTGATTTCCCACTTTTTTTTCCCTCTTCCTATGACTTTTACTTGAAGAATTATTCAAGATTATTCTGTACAGACAGGATGTCTGATGGACATTGCTTCTCCCTGAGCTGTGAATTTTTAGGGTTAATACTATTTTGTATACATCGAAATGGAATTTTCCCAAAATGATTAGGCCACACACCTTTCTATTGCAAATGCTTTGTTTCTTAGTGTAAGGGAAAAATAAACGTTAATTTGCCTGATTATACTGTAATAGAATATTCTGTAGTCAAAAAGTCATTTTCCACTTTTGCTTCATGTCATATTTGTTTAAGACAAATCATCTTATCTGGTTTGCGGTAGTACTTATTGGTTTTGTTTAGTAGAATAGAAATAAATTGAAAAAAAATTACATTCTAGAAGTATGTTGCCAAGTTCTTCTTGTGACCAAAGAGTAGTCTTGAAGTCTGTAGTTGATACTTTTCTCTTTACTGATGGAGTGAGTTCAAAACGTTCCATACTTGAATATTCATATAATTAAATAACTGTTACACAGAGTGATGAAGATGACTAAATACAGAAATCATGTCTTGACATTTTACTAGCAAGTTGTATTTATTGTTTAAGCTTTACTTAGTGGCTGACTTGTTTTTAAATACTTCCCTGCCATCTACATTTTACATTGTTCATCAGAGCTCTTTTGGTGTTTGTTGCATTTTGAAACCCATTTTAAGACAAGGATTTAAAGATGTTAGAGGCAGTAGTAGTGTTAAGCATTAATTTAGTTTCTGTCTTATTTCATGATTTTAATATAGGAGGACACATTAATGGTATGTTAAGTCAGTTTTTATTATTTTTACTTGGCAAATCTACTTGCTTTCTTTATTCTCCTGATTTTTTATCTGAATTCATTTAAATTTAAACAGCACTTCTCATTTGAATCTTTATTTCATGGCACAATGCTGCATGTTGTGGTGGGCAGTTTTTCCCTGTATGGCAAACTGTGACGTAAAGTTTAATTCTCTGTATTATGGCTTGTTGTTGATAATTAATTCATATATATTAGCATGTGTAAACCCCAGCATACTGCTTATTAAAGAGTGTCTGTTTTGTCTTTAAAAGATGTAGAGAGAGGGGATTTGTCAATAAGGGCTATAAAACTTAAGGATGTAGACAGGATATAGGTAAACTACTTGCTATACATCAGAATGCTGGAACTAAGAAGTACTCTTTAGAAAAATTATAAAGAGACCCTTGTCAGTAGTTGGTAGGAATTCTGCTAAAAGTGGTAAAATTATGTTCATGACCAATTAGGTAAATTCATTATTGGGGGAAAAACTGAGGGTTATGGCAGCTGAGTTCTGATGCTGCTGTCAGAAAGAGAATACTGAGAACTGTTAGTCTGAGTTGGTTGATTGCAGATTAGTATGGTACCTCTTGTGTTTCTAAATAGTTCATCTACAAAATGGCAGTGGACATCACTTCCTGTTCTTTCACAACTGACTCTCTGAATTCCCTTTTAATGACTTAATTTTTGGCATTCTCGTATCTGATTTGCTAATTTTGTTATAATTCTCATGCTTTATAGATGGAAGAATTTGTTAGAATCAATTTAGTTTTAAAAGGTTTTATATAGAATTATCTTGACAGTAACTAAGTATCCTTCCAAATTAAAGGATATTTTCTCAAACATTTAAACTCTGAAAGGTTTTAAAGAAACATAACAATATACAGGACCAAAAGTATGAGTGAACTAAATAGAAAGTAGTTACTGTATTTTCTGTAATATATATATTGGGAGAACAGTAGATATGCAGTTAATTGACCATGTTAGTATACACCATGCTTTCTGCATATCAAAGTATAGGCATGATACTTGATCCCATGTTATGATGCCATCCCACTAGTATGAAAGAAACTATTTGCAAAATACTAGAAGAACCAAATACTCTTAACCATAAAAAGTGTAATTTAAGAATTTGCTAGTACTTGTAAATATGGAGCTGGAGGAGGGCACAGCATCCCATTCTAGTATTTTTGCCGGGAGAATTCCGTGGACAGAGGAGTCTGGTGGGTGACGGTCCATAGGGTCACAGAGAGTCTGACACGACTGAAATGACTTAGCATGCACGCAGTGGATATGAAATACTTAGTAAATCCAGAAGTTATCTAGAGGGCCAATTCTTGGCATTGAATTTACATTTGAGATTGATCTGTTATTCAGATTACCTGGAAATAAATTCTGTTTTTCTTTGACCACTTCAAATATTAAAAGCATTTTCTCTCTCCTGTGTATATCTTTTTGGTTATCAGTAGTCTGTTGTAACAATTGCACTCATACTATTAACTTTTTAGAAATTAGGAGCTTTTTTATATGTATTAGTTAAGGGCTGCTGTTCAGTTCCGGATTATATATGAATGAATCTCTTCTAAAGTTTCAATTCTGTAGTCAAAAATAAAAGTGAGATTGTTGTATCAGAGTGCCAATGTATGTTCATCCACCTTTAGGTTTCTGTACTTGTTCATGGCTGGATTATTTTTTTTATTGTTCAGGGTTTCAAATTTTAAAATGTGAGTGTAGGAGAAAGAAATGGCAACCCACTCCAGTATTCTTGCCTGGAAAAGTCCATGGACAGAGGAGCCTGGCGGGCTGCAGCCCATGGGGTTAGATGACTGAACATGCATGCATGAGGGTGGAGGGAGATGGGTTGGTAGCAATAAACTGGTAGAACTAAAAAATAAATAAATGTAAGTGTAAAAAACACAAATCCATTATATTGGATTAAAATTTTTAATTTTTAATGATAAAAATTAATATTTAGTATCATTAAAGTGTCTCATACCTTCTTAAAAAATCCACATGAATTTAAAAATTGTATGGAGGGACTAGAAACAGTTTCAATTGGGATGTTCTGTCAACATTTGGTAACAATTATTTCTATATCAGTCTCTTGTTTGTGCTAGAAGACTTTTTGTTCTGAAATAGAGTTTAAGGCTGCATCCTCTTACCTAGTGACAGAATTGAGTGGCCCATAAAAGGTGGAAAGGCTTTTCACAATATAAAGTACTTGGCATGTAAATAGAGTTAATGAAAGTACAGGTTACTAAATACTTTATATAATAAATATATAGCCTGTTAAAAATATCAATGACACTGGAATTGTTATGTAAACATAACTACATTTAATGTACCCTAACTTATCTTTGGAGAAGGCAATGGCGACCCACTCCAGTACTCTTGCCTGGAAAATCCCATAGATGGAGGAGCCTGGTAGGCTGCAGTCCATGGGGTCGCTAAGAGTCGGACACGACTGAGCGACTTCACTTTCACTTTTCACTTTCATGGATTGGAGAAGGAAATGGCAACCCACTCCAGTGTTCTTGCCTGGAGAATCCCAGGGAGGGCGGAGCCTGATGGGCTGCCGTCTATGGGGTCGTACAGAGTTGGACACGACTGAAGTGAATTAGCAGCAACTTATCTTTAAAGTTAAGAAGGGGATGATTTTTCCTTTTGATAAAGTTATTCAATATGATAGTGTTGTGCAGATTCAGAAATAAATGAATTACTTCATTTAAGGAGCACACATGCAAAGTTCAGTTTCTGAGAAAAGCTGCTGCTGCTGCTGCTAAGTAGCTTCAGTCATGTCTGACTCTGTGCAACCCCATAGACGGCAGCCCACCAGGCTCCCCTGTCCCTAGGATTCTCCAAGCAAGAACACTGGAGCGGGTTGCCATTTCCTTCTCCAATGCATGAAATTGAAAAATGAAAGTGAAGTCGCTCAGTCGTGTCTGACTCTTTGCGACCCCATGGACTGCAGCCTACCAGGCTCCTCCATCCATGGGATTTTCCAGGCAAGAGTACTGGAGTGGGTCGCCATTGCCTTCTCCTCTGAGAAAAGCATCAACAGATAATGGTATGGAGCACAATATTTGGATCTGTAGTCACCAATAATAAACTGGCGCTTCAGTTCAGTTCTGTTGCTCAGTTGTGTCTGACTCTTTGCGACCCCATGAATCGCAGCACTCCAGGCCTCCCTGTCCATCACCAACTCCCGGAGTTCACTCAGACTCACGTCCATCGAGTCAGTGATGCCATCCAACCATCTCATTCTCTGTCGTCCCCTTCTCCTCCTGCCCCCAATCCCTCCCAGCATCAGAGTCTTTGCCAATGAGTCAACTCTTCGCATGAGGTGGCCAAAGTACTGGAATTTCAGCTTTAGCATCATTCCTTCCAAAGAAATCCCAGGGCTGATCTTCAGAATGGACTGGTTGGATCTCCTTGCAGACCAAGGGACTCTCAAGAGTCTTCTCCAACACCACAGTTCAAAAGCATCAATTCTTCAGCACTCAGCTTTCTTCACAGTCCAACTCTCACATCCATACATGACCACTGGAAAAACCATAGCCTTGACTAGACGGACCTTTGTTGGCAAAGTAATGTCTCTGCTTTTCAATATGCTGTCTAAGTTGGTCACAACTTTCCTTCCAAGCGTTTAATGTATCTTAATTTCACCATTTATTAGCTGTGTGACTTCTTTATGTCACTTTTTAAGCCTCACTTTCCCTGGTGGCTCAGAGAAGGAAATGGCAACCCACTCCAGTATTCTTGCCTGGAAAATCACATAGACAGAGAGGCCTGGTGGGCTACAGTCCGTGGGGTCTCAAAGAGTCGGACACAGCTGAGTGACTAACAAACTTCCCTAGTGGCTCAGATGGTAAAGAATACGCCTGCAATGCAGGAGACCTGGGTTCAATCCCTGGGTTGAGAAGATCCCCTGGAGAAGGGAATGGCAACCCACTGTAGTATTCTTGCCTGGAGAATTCCATGGACAGAGGAGCATGGCAGGCTACAGTCCCTGGTTGCAAAGAGTCGTCTTGAGTGACTGAACACTTTTTCCTGGTCTATAAAATGAAAATAATGTCTACTTTATAAGGTTGTTAGGTTTAAATGGGATAATACTTGTTAAGTACTTAACATATTGCTTGATATGTAGTAAGCACTCAGTAAGATGTTGGCTTTCACATACTGGCCACTTAATAAATGTTTACAAATGAAGATAGGGAGTCTTAATTTTTAAGAATGAATTATATTCCATAATTTTTATTTGAAGTTAGATTTATACATTTGGACCTCTCTTTCTCTGTGTATGTGTATGTATATATATATGCATATAAAATATTTTTGAAAGAAATGGTTAGAATTTCTTTTTTAAAATAATATTTATTTATTTGGCTGACTGAGTCCTACTTACCATGTGGGATCTTCAATCTTCATTGCTGCATGGGGGATCTTTAGTTGCGGCATGTGGAATTTAGTTTCCTGACCAGGGATCAAACCCCAGTGCCCTCCATTGGGAGCTCAGAGTCTTAGCCACTGGACTGTCACAGAAGTCCCAGAAAAGGTTACACTTTCTAACCAAGGGTAGCTTGCAAACTTTTTGTACCTATAATGAACTACTATGTGGTTCTGTAAGAGATTTTCTTTTTCCTTTGCTGGATGTAAACCTGTCTTGAAGACAAAATTTCCTTTCCCTTTAGTTGTTGTTGGTGTTCAGTCACTGAGTTTGTGTCCAACTTTTTGCAGCCCCATGGACTGTAGCCCGCCAGGCTCCTCTGTCCTCCACCATCTCCCGGAGTTTGCTCAAATTCATGTCCATTGAGTCAGTGATGCTATTAATATCTAACCATCTCATCCTCTGCCACCCGCTTCTCCTTTTGCCTTGTTTCCCCCTGCATCAGGGTCTTTTACAATGAGTTGGCTCTTCGAATCAGGTGGCCAGAGTTTTGGAGTTTCAGCGTCATCAGCAGTCCTTCCAATGAATATTGAGGGTTGATTTTCTTTAGGATTGACTGGTTTGATCTTCTTGCAGTCCAAGGAGACTTCTAAGTCTCATACTTCTACTTCCTGGAACTCTTTTCAGTGTCCCTGGCTTTGAAGGAATTCAAAGTAGTCATGTTCTCCTAAGGCTTTTTCTAGGTATGTTTTGTAGGTATGTCCCACCTTGAACATGCTTTATATTCCACAGTATATTAATTCAGCAAATGTTAAGTGATGATCATGTGCCAATAAGACTTGGTCCCTGCCGTGGAGGAATTCTGTCTTTTCATTTTTTCCACTTAAATAGTTTTCTCAAACTAGATATTCAGAGGAAAGCAGGGACCTTCCCATGGTTGTCAGTTCCTCTAAACCAGTTCTTTTCAAATTTTAGGTTGTGACCCATTAGTGACTTGTCAATTCAATTTAGTGGATCACACCACCAGGTTTTTTTAATGAAAAATAATGAGGAAATGTCAGAGTGTGATGTGTAAGTAAAGGTGAGCGTTGTAATGGGAAACTTCTTTTGGCTTTATTTTTATGAGTTCTGGGTACACAGTTAAATTGTTTTGAAATTTCTTTTTGAACCCTCATATCTGAATATGCTTATTTTTTCTTTTTCTTTCAACAACTCTCCTTTCAGTCTCTCCTGATTCTAGTCTCTCATCTATTTGTTAGTTATGTTGCACATATTTACCTTTCCTAGGTCTTAAATCTTGTAGGGTACTGAAGACTTTGTCTAGTAAGTCCTGGGCAGGATGCCAGCAGTTTGGGGTATGATGATAACTTCTGAGGTTTTTATTTTGGGGTATATATTATCACATATCTAATGTCACATCTTACGTGAGGGCAGTTTCTCACGAATTGCAGAATTTATTAAAAAAAAAAAAACTTTATTTGGAGCATAATAAAATATATTTTTGAGGCATATGTAGATTTAAACTATTAGTTGTAACATGTAATTCAATAAAGTTTATTATTATTACTAAATGTATTGAGTATATTTGAAAAATTTCAGTGTACTTCTGTGCATTGTCTAAAGATACCCTTATGTTTTGATGTTTTTAATTGACTTAATGATAGTAGTTACAAGTCTCTATAGTTTGTATTTTGGACTGATTTCTTCCAATTTATTCCCATGAAAACTGAGAAAAGTTTCAGAAAAAAGTTGATGAACAGCATTATTAAACAAGGTCAAGGTTTTTTTCCTTTTTTACACTTGGGAATTTAGTGTCACTCAAAATTGGAAAAGCTTTGTCTCTTTGCCAAAAGCATCCGTAATCCTTGATTGTTTTAATAACTTATTAATGTGTAATTGTACTTGATAAGGAAACTTGAGTCTTCAACGTTGCACGAAAAACTCTGTATGGTATATATTATAATATTTAATATGTAGACTTTAAGTTAACTCTTGCTATGTAAATGATAGGTGATGACTGTGATGTTTTATAGAGACCATCACTTCGTAGGAGTACACTGTTTCAGTTAGTTGTTTCTTAAAATTCAAGGGTTCTGAGTCCTGGGGTGCAGTGTAGTGTGCTCACTTTCACATTCTTTACTTTATGTGATTGTTAGTGATGGTAATTTTTCCATTACCTGGAAAAGCACAAATAATTTAAACACAGAGTAATGAAAAGATCCTTTTATCTTTAATTTAGATACTGACAAAATCGTTTTGTGTATTATGTATGAAAGTTCAGTTCTGTGAAGTAATGCCATAAAACTTAAGGCTAAAAGGATTTTAAGAAGGAAAAGATGTGAAAAATTTCTACTTAGGAAAGAAATGCTCTGTAGTAGAAAAACTTGAATGCTAACTGTAGAAAGTATAGAATATGGATATTTGTTTATGTGATACTTTGAGCTCATTGTGGATATGCATGCAAATGTCAACTGGAGAAATCACTGTGTTCAAAAATAGCATGGTTTTAGGGGAAAACAACAATAGTGATACATGAATTTTGTTTTGTAATGTATATTAGGTACTTTGATAAGTATCTAATATATCTGATATATCTGACTAATGTATCTGATTCTTAGAAGAATAAGCTTTACAAAAGAGTTTGTTCCTGTAGTAAAAGAAGTTTTACTAAATCCCTAAATAATGGATTGTTACCAAATGAGTTTTTCTTTGGTTGAATACATAAGAAATAGATATTGTTTATTATTTAATCATCAAATCAATGATAAGGGTGGTGGGTTTTTAAATTTATTTTTTGTTTTGCTTTTGCATTTAGTATTAATAGTTTCAGTTCATTTCAGTCGCTCAGTGGTGTCCAGCTCTTTGCGACCCCATGGACTGCAGCACACCAGGCCTCCCTGTCCATCACCAACTCCCGTTTACCCAAACTCATTTCCATTGAGTCGGTGATGCCATCCAACCATCTCATCCTCTGTCATCCTCTTCTCCTCCCGCCTTCAATCTTTCCCAGCACCAGGGTCTTTTCCAGTGAGTCAGTTCTTCGCATCAGGGGGCCAGAGTATTGGAGTTTCAGCCTCAGCATTAGTCCTTCTGATTTCCTTCGGGATGGACTGGTTGGATCTCCTTGCAGTCCAAGGGATTCTCAAGAGTCTTCTCCAACACGAGAGTCCAAAAGCATCAATTCTTTGACGCTTTCTTTATAGTCCAACTCTCACATCCATACATGACTACTGGAAAGACCATAGCTTTGACTAGACGGACCTTTGTTGGCAAAAATAGTTTCAGTATCAGAAGGGAATTGGGTTTTGTGTCTTTAAGAAGGACGGAATGTGATTTTTTTTTTTTTTTTGCATTTTTTTTTTTTCAATCAACCAGAATGGACCCACGTTGGCAGTTAAATGTTTTGAAAACTTTAGATAGTAATCAAATTAAGAACTTTTCATTTTTATTTATCAGATTTGGAATGCAGATATTTTAATAATAAATCATTCTCTCAAAAATTTTCCTTCAATTGAATACTTAGGCTACTAACATTTTACAGTCTGTCTACTCTAAACAACTAAATTTAATAAGGCATCTGGTTAATTTAAAAGCCTTGTAAATACACATTTTCGTTCAACCTTCCAGGAGATGGCAAGGAGTATATTAGGGGAGGAATAGTGAAATAGATACAGTAAGCAAACATCTAAAATGTATTTTATGGTTATCTTAGAGGTGATAAATCCAGTCATCACCAATAAAATGGTTCTGTTGTTGAGATACAAAATGTTTATTAAGTAATACAAAAACTAATTGTTTTTGACAATACATTAAGGTATACTGCCATTATGGTTTTTTTTTAATATAAATTATATTGGATTAATATTAAGTGAAATGGTATCCCAAATTTTAGTTTTCTATTATTCTGCTTTATCTTATTCAGGTGGCATTGTGATATGTGATTAAAACATTTTTTTTTAAAGTTTTATTCTTTTAATCCTTTTCAAACATAGTCATTAAGCTATTTGGTTTACTCTTATTTGGTCTAAGCTTAATATAGATATCAATTTCAATTTAACTACTTGAAATACATAGATTATAGTTTATAATCTGTTGGTTTTTACTATGAATGCATCCAATCAGAATGGTAATTGATGGAATTTAAATTTAAAGACTACCAGTGGGCTTTCTTCATAGCTCAGTTGGTAAAGCATCTGTCTGCAATGCAGGAGACCTGGCTTCAATTCCTGGGTCGGGAAGATCCCCTGGAGAAGGAAATGGCAACCCACTCCAGTATTCTTGCTTGGAGAATCCCGTGGACAAAGGAGCCTGGCGGGCTGCAGTCCATGGGGTCACAAGAGTCGGACATGACTTAGTGACTAAATCACCACCAGTGTAGCTAGTATACTATATAGCTTTAGTATCAAAATAAGATTCTGTAATAACACATGTACTTGTTATGTATCTTTTGAGTGCTACATTCCAGGCACTGTGATTATCAAAATAGGTTCAGTGATGACATCTCTCATTATACATTTTTAAATGCTATTTGCTAGGTACTAAGCTGAGATACTGAAATGAGTACGATTTAATCTCTCCTGTTTTTTCAGTTTAGCAGGGAAACAGACTTGGAGACAAATTATATCATATAAAAATGCAGTGCGAAATTTCTCAATCATGGCAGTATTGACATTTTAGGTAGGATAATTCATTGTTGTGGGGGTCTGTGTTGTAGAAGACCATTTGCAGTATCCCTGGCCTTTACCTTTAGATACCAGAAGCACTCCCTCTCCCCAGTTGTGACAATTAAAAATGTTTCCAGACATTGTCAAATGCCCCCTGGGGAGTAAAATCACCTCTTATTGAGACTCACTGGCGTAGTGAAAAGTTACAAAGAGCTGTTATTGTACAAGTGAAGGAAAGTCAAGGAATGTTTAGGTGGAGTGACCCCTTATGGGAGTGAAATATTGTATGAATCTTGAAGAAAAGTAGAACATGAAAGATCAGTGTCTAATAAGAGTGTAATTACTTATAGTTTGTGGCTGTAGGCTATGTTGTTTGGAAGGGAAATTCAGTAAAATGAAGCTGAAAAACTACTTTGGGGCCATGTATCTTTTAAACTATTTAATTGAGTTATAATTAGTGCAGCAAAATGCATAAATATTAAGTGTAAGCTTGTTGAATTTTTGCAAATTTATATACTACTGTAACTCCCATGCACAACAACATATGGAACATTTGCAGCATCTCTCACAGTTATTTCTTTTTTCCTTTTTTTAAAAAAAATTAATCCGTGTTGTTTTTTTAAATTAATTTAGAAAAATACTTGTCTGCACTGGGTCTTAGTTGCGGCATGCAGGATCTTTTAGTTGTGACATCTGGAATCTAGTTCCTTGACCAGGGATCAAACCCAGGGCCCCCTGCATTGGGAGTGTAGAGTCTTAGTCACTGGACCACCAGGCAAGTGCCTCTTACAGTTATTTCTTGAAGGCCCTTTTTTGCTGTGCTCCTATTTGATATGAAAACCATATAAAAGCAAGGGTATGGTATGATCAGATTTATGTTTTGAAAAGATTACTCTGGAATTATTGCAGAGAATAGATGGGCAAAAATTATACATAGAGAGGTTGGTTAGAAGGTCATTACAGAAGCCTATAAATAAGGAGTAGCACTCATATGATGGATTTGAGAGAGATTACAAATAGCTGTGAAAAGAAGGGAAGCGAAAAACAAAGGAGAAAAGGAAAGATATTCCCATTTGAATGCAGAGTTCCAAAGAATAGCAAGGAGAGATAAGAAAGCCTTCCTCAGTGATCAATGCAAAGAAATAGAGGAAAACAACAGAATGGGAAAGACTAGAGATCTCTTCAAGAAAATTAGAGATACCAAGGGAACATTTCATGCAAAAATGGGCTTGATAAAGGACAGAAATGGTATGGACCTAACAGAAGCAGAAGATATTAATAAGAGGTGGCAAGAATACACAGAAGAACTGTACAAAAAAGATCTTCATGACCCAGATAATCTCGATGGTGTGATCACTGACCTAGAGCCAGACATCCTGGAATGTGAAGTCAAGTGGGCCTTAGAAAGCATCACTACGAACAAAGCTAGTGGAGGTAATGGAATTCCAGTGGAGCTATTTCAAATCCTGAAAGATGATGCTGTGAAAGTGCTGCACTCAGTATGCCAGCAAATTTGGAAAACTCAGCAGTGGCCACAGGACTGGAAAAGGTCAGTTTTCATTCCAATCCCAAAGAAAGGCAGTGCCAAAGAATGCTCAGACTACCGCACAATTGCACTCATCTCACACGCTAGTAAAGTAATGCTTAAAATTCTGCAAGCCAGGCTTCAGCAATACGTGAACCGTGACCTTCCAGATGTTCAAGCTGGTTTTAGAAAAGGCAGAGGAACCAGGGATAGAATTGCTGACATCCTCTAGATCATGGAAAAAGCAAGAGAGTTCCAGAAAAACATCTATTTCTGCTTTATTGACTATGCCAAAGCCTTTGACTGTGTGGATCACAATCAACTGTGGAAAATTCTGAAAGAGATGGGCATACCAGACCACCTGACCTGCCTCTTGAGAAACCTGTATGCAGGTCAGGAAGCAACGGTTAGAACTGGACATGGAACAACAGACTGGTTCCAAATAGGAAAAGGAGTACGTCAAGGCTGTATATTGTCACCCTGCTTATTTAACTTCTATGCAGAGTACGTCATGAGAAAGGCTGGGCTGGAAGAAGCACAAGCTGGAATCAAGATTGCCGGGAGAAATATCAATAACTTAAGATATGCAGATGACACCACCCTTATGGCAGAAAGTGAAGAATAACTAAAGAACCTCTTGATGAAAGTGAAAGAGGAGAGGGAAGAAGTTGGCTTAAAGCTCAACATTCAGAAAACTAAGATCATGGCATCTGGTGCCATCACTTCATGGCAAATAGATGGGGAAACAGTGGCTGACTTTATTTTTCTGGGCTCCAGAATCACTGCAGATGGTGATTGCAGCAATGAAATTAAACGACACTTATTCTTTGGAAGGAAAGTTATAATCAACCTAGATAGCATATTAAAAAGCAGAGACATTTCTTTGCCAACAAAGTTCCCTCTAGTCAAGGCTGTGGTTTTTCCAGTAGTCATGTATGGATATGAGAGATGAACTGTGAAGAAAGCTGCTGTTGCTGCTGCTAAGTCACTTCAGTTGTGTCCGACTCTGTGCGACCCCATAGACGGCAGCCTACCAGGCTCCCCCGTCCCTAGGATTCTCCAGGCAAGAACACTGGAGTGGGATGCCATTTCCTTCTCCAGTGCATGAAAGTGAAAAGTGAAAGTGAAGTCTCTCAGTCGTGTCCAACCCTCAGTGACCCCATGGACTGCAGCCTTCCAGGCTCCAAAGCTGAGCGCTGAAGAATTGATGCTTTTGAACTGTGGTATTGGTTGGAGAAGACTCTTGTGAGTTCCTTGGACTGCAAGGAGATCCAACCAGTCCATCCTTAAGGAGACCAGTCCTAGGTGTTCATTGGAAGGACTGATGCTGAAGCTGAAACTCCAATACTTTGGCCACCTCATGGGAAGAGTTGACTCATAGGAAAAGACCCTGATGCTGGGAGGGATTGGGGGCAGGAGGAGAAGGGGACGACAGAGAATGAGATGGCTGGATGGCATCACCGACTCGATGCACATGAGTCTGAGTGAACTCCGGGAGTTGGTGATGGACAGGGAGGCCTGGCGTGCTGCAATTCATGGGGTTTCAAAGAGTTGGACACAACTGAGCGACTGAACTGAACTGAAGGTAGAAATATTGATGGAGATCAGTTCACTAGAGGTAGGGGAAAGGATATGTTAAGAATGACTCTAATTTTTCAAAAAAAGGGAAAGATAGTGATTTTGGCTTTGGTTGTGTATCAGTCAGGAGAGACCAGGTTATGTAGTGGTAACAGTTCAAACATTTCAGAGACTTAACAGGACAAATGTTTTTTGCTTGACATGATGTGTATATAGTGTGGGCTGGTGGGGCATTCTGTTGTTCTTACTATGTAGGATCTCAGATTAATGGAGATTACATCACATGGTTCCATGATTTCTTGCCATGGGAAGGAGACTGTTGCTAATAACTCACTGGTTCTTAAAGTGTCTTTCTAGAAGAGGGTCATATCATTTTGGCTTATCATTTATTGGCCAAAACAAGTTATATGGCCTAAAGAGATTTCACAGAGAAGGTAAAAAAGTGCAGTATGTCCTGAAAAGGAGAACTGAAATATTTCAGCTATGATAAATATATGTTGATTTACAGCTTATTTAGTCATTTCAAAAATGAATTATGTGACATTTATGATTAGAATTTTAATAGTAAGAAGACCCACTGTTTATTGATTCAGGTACTACTTTATATGTATGTGTATATACACACACACACACACACATATATATTAATACATGTTTTATTTAAGTTTTTCATAACATCCCTGAAAGGTGAATAGCAAGTTGCATTTTGTAGGGGGTAACTGATGCTCTTGAAGTTAAATAACTTACTGGCTAAAGTGCTGGAGCCAGGAGTGTCTGTAAAGCCTGGGTTGTACTCTTATTTGGTTGGGTAAAAACTATTTGGCAGTAGGGTAGAGGGAGGGAAAAAAACTGATTGGATAATCAATCAAATATTGTTGATTCGACTTAATATTGTTAATTAGACTTAAATGAACTAGCAGTGGTATTCTTGTAAATAACATTTTTTGTCTAAGATTTTTGGGAAATGTTACAAGTATAGACTAATTTCACTGCGTTTTAAAGTTTCACAGATTAATATCTGCTGAGTCTTATTTATTTATTTTGTTTTTTACTGCCTTCTCTCTGGGTTTCTGCCTGTATCACTCTACTGAACCTTTTCTCTAATTTTTTTCATTCTTTTAGATTTTTTAATTTTTTAATTTTTAATTGAAGGATAATTACAGTATTGTGTTGGTTTCTGCTGTACATCAACATGGATCAGCTATAGGTATACATATGTCCCCTCGCTTTTAAGCCTCCCTCCCACCCCATCTCACCCCTCTAGATTGTCACAGAGCCCTGGTTTGAGTTCCCTGAGTCATCCAGCAAATTCCCACATAGGTTAGTGTGTATGTGTTCATGCTGCTCTCCATCTGTCCCACTCTCTCCTTACCACTCACTGCCCCCCACCATGCCCATAAGCTTGTTCTGTCTGTCTTCATCTCCACTGCTGCCCTGCACATAGGTTCATCAGTACCATCTTTCTGCATTCCACTGTTGTTGTTTAGTCTCTCAGTCGTGGCTGACTCTGCAACCCCGTGGACTGCAGGATGCCAGGCCTCCCTGTCCTTCACTATCTCCCGCAGTTCGCTCAAACTGTCTGCCGCCTCTTCTCCTGTCCTTAATCTTTCCCTGCATCAGGGTCTTTTTCAATGAATCAGCTCTTTGCACCAGGTAGCCAAAATGTTGGAGCTTTTGCTTCAGTCCTTTCAGTGAATATTCAGGATTAATTTCCTTTGGGATTGACTGGATTGATCTCCTTGCTGTCTGTATGTATTAATATATGATTTTTGTTTTTCTCTTTCTGACTTACTTCACTCTGTATAGAAGGCTCTAGGTTCATCCACCTCATTTTCTGTAATTTTTTGAGTGTGAGAATCTTTCATCAGTTCTTTGTACATGAAATGCTAGTGTATGTGATATGCCTTTCTATTACTGTTAGTGAGCATTTCTTTTTAGGTATGTGAATTGCTAGTCATAGGGGTGTTGGTAATAGAATAAGAGGGAGTCTAGCTGTTGAGAACAGAAAATTCAAGTTGAAAGCTGAGTCAGGAGTAGGAATTTTTATAAGAAAACCTTAGAAAAGATTAAAGGAAACAAGTAACTCTGATCTGTAAAACTGTCTTCTTACCTTGGTTGGAAGAAAAGGGCTTATTTTTAGATTATCTCCTTCTTAAGAATTTGTTTTACTGGTTCTTTCTGACTTCCCTTAACTGTAGATGTCTCTTGGCACTTGATATTTTTCTTTCTCTCTCTGGTCATCTTTTTCTGCCTGTTCTTTCCAGTGCCTCTCCCAACCCCATCCTGTGTATCCAACTGCCTAAGAAGTTTTGTACTTCTTGGTTATCTATAGGCACATCGGGTTCAACATATCTAAAAAGAACTCATCTTTTTCATCTCTTCTTGCAAAACATTTTTTTAAAAAGTTAACTTTACCAAGGGCACAACTTAGTGACTAAACAAACAACAATTTACTTGGCAGTAAAATTCACATTTTTAACGTACAGATCAGTGACTGTAACCATCAACCTAGTGAAATATAGAACATTTTTATTTCATCTAAAAATTCCTGAACAGTCTCATTCTACTCTTATTCTTAGACAGCCACTGATGTGATTTCTGTTATTGTGAATTAGATTTGTCTTTTCTAGAGTTACGTAGAAATGGAATCACACAGTATGTGTTTTTGTGCTTGGCTTCTTTCTCTTGGCATAATGTCTGTGCTATTTATCCATGTTGTGTGTATCAGCAGTTCTTTTTTATGTTCCTTAGTAATATCCCTGTGTTGTGATATACCATTAATTCACTTATTGATTGATAGTTGCATCATTTCCAGTTTTTGACTATTGCAAGTAAAGCTGTTTTGAAAATTTGTGTGCAAGTTTTTTATGGACATCTATTTTTATTTCTTTTTACAACCTTTCTAAAGTCTTGTAACTAGAAACTGGGATATTTTTTTTTTCTTTTAATCTCTTTCCTCACTTACATTCATCCAATAGATCATGAAGTCATGGAGTTTCTTTTTAAATGGTTTTACCCTTATGTTCTCTTTTTCAAAGATCTTTAGCATTCTTGAAAAGTATTTTAATTTTGTGAAGCCTTATTTTAGGAATAGGGCATGTAAGGGTGATTAGGCAGAAGGTGTCCTTGC
The DNA here is from genome assembly GCF_029378745.1 of Bos indicus. Taxonomy (NCBI): domain Eukaryota; kingdom Metazoa; phylum Chordata; class Mammalia; order Artiodactyla; family Bovidae; genus Bos; species Bos indicus. Next base: position 21,985,265 of record NC_091778.1, read on the forward strand.
TAAGTGAGGTTATAGCCAGGTGGGAATGCTGACTGAAACTGGGGAGAGGATGGTGCTGACATTGAAGTTACAGGATGGGGAAAGGGGATGTTGCTGCTGAATGTGCTCCCTCCCTGCCTGGTAAAGCACTGTTTTAGTCCCTATTCTTGTTGGTAGGTTGAGATTGCCATTTTTAGGTTTTTGTTTTGTTGTCTGTTTATAGGTATATTTGTAATGTGTCTGACGAAAAGAAAGTTCTTTTTTCATGGATATGCTCATTGCTAAGAAATCTTCAGCCAGTTACTTAACATGGGCCTTGGCTTCCTTATCGGTAAAATGGGGATAATAATAATAGGCTTGTCACATAGGGTTATTAAGAAGATTAGAAGCATTATTATATGTAAAGTTCTTAGAACAGTACCTAGCACATTGTGTTCTTTAAGTGTTTGCTAGTATGATTACCTTAATTCTGAGTTACTTAAAAGGCTGACTTTTCCTCTCCCATTTCAGTTCCTCTTCCATATTACTGTAAGATTGATCTCCCAGCACACCACTCTTCTGTTACCTATTCACACCTATAGAACTGCTGTATTATTTGGCAACTATTTATGTGTCTTTTTCTTTTTTTCAGTTGTGGTAAAGTATACAGACAGTAAAGTGCACAAATTAAATTTTACAAATTTATCAACCACTCAGACTAAGCTATAAAAGTTTCTAACATTCCAGAAGCTTCCCATTTGTCCCTTTCTGTTCTCACATCTGTTTTGACTTCTTTGCTGTTGTTGAGTTGCTAAGTTGTGTCCGACTCTTTGCAACCCCATGGAATATAGCCTGCCAGGTTCCTCTGTCCATGGGATTTCCCAGGCAAGAATACTGGAGTGGGTTGCCATTTCCTTCTCCAGAGGATATTCCCGATGCAGGGATCGAACCTGCATCTCCTGCATTGACAGGTGGATTGTTTACCACTGAGCCATCAGAGAAGCCCTTTTGATTTCTTTACCATAGGTTATCTTTGCAAATGTGTCCTTTTTTAAATTGACGTATAATTGACATACGAGTTTCTGGTGTACAACATGATTTGATAGCTGTATATATTGTAAAATGATCACTATAATAAGTCAGGTTAACATTCGTCACCATACATAGTTACAGATTTTTTGTGTGTGTGTGATGAAAACGTCTATGATCTCTACTCTTAGCAACTTTCAAGTGTGCAATACAATATTATTAATTACAGCCACGCGGCTATACATTACATCCCTGTGACATTTGTTTTATAACTAGACGTTTATACCTTTTGATCCACTTCACCTGTTTAGTTCACCCCCAGTCCCTGCCTCTGGCAACAGCCAATCTATTCTCTGTATCTCGACCTTGTTCCTGACCCCTCCCCCGCAAGATTCCACAAATAAGTGAGATCACATGGTGTTCTTTCTCGGTCTATTTCACTGAAGGTCCATCCATGTTGTCCCAGATGGCAAGATTCTCTTCTCTTTTTTGGCTAAATAGTACTTCATTGTGTGTTTATTTATGTATATGTGTGTATGTCAGATTTTCTCTGTCCACTCATTTGGTGATGGACATTTAGGTTGTTTCTCTATCTTGGTTGTTGTAAATAATGTTGCAGTGAGCATGGAGATGCATATATCTTTTAGAATTTTCATTTTCTTCAGATAAATACTCAGAAGTAGAATTGTTGGATCATATGGTAGGTTTTTTTTTTTTTTAGACCCTCTAATGTTTTTCATAGTGGCTGCTTCAATTTATATTCCTGCTAACAGTATGGAAGGGTTCCCTTTTCTCCACATCTTTGCCAACACTTCTCTTCTTTTTGATAATAGCCATTTTAACAGATGTGAGGTGATATCTCACTGTGGTTTTGATTTCCATTTCCCTGATGATTAGTGATATTGAGCAGCTTTTGATGTACCTCTTGGCCTTCTGTATGTTTTCTTTGGAAAAATACCTACTCGCATCCTCTGCCCATTTTTAACTTGGATTGTATGGTTTTTTGCTCTTGAGTTGTATGAGTTTTTAAAGCTTTAAAGTTTTTAAAGTTTTCAAATATAAAGGTTATATTTGAATATTAACCCCTTGTCAGATATATGACTCACAGATAGTTTTTTGTGTTCTATAGATTGTCTTTATTTTGTTGGTGCTGCAAATAATTATTATGTTTAATTTTAACCTTATCTGTGATTGGCCCCTCCATACCTATGAGGTCTTATTTCTCATTACTGCCCAGCATACAGATTTTATTATACCTGCTCTGCCTATGTTCATGATGTCCTGTTAGTACCCTTTTGATCTCATCTGTTCTTCCTGTCCATTCCAGTGTTCTTTCCTGAGATTGCCCCCAACTGGTCCAAACTATTATTGTCTTTGTCCCCTCGGGCCCCCCGGGATATTCGTCATGTGGGATTTTAGTTACTTGACCCCGGATTTAACCCATGCGCCCTGCGGTGGAAGAGCAGTGTCCTAACCACTAGACCGCCAGGGAATTCCTCCTGTCCTTGTTCTTATCTAGATTCTTTTTGGCTCATTTTCACTGTCCCAGGTTAGTACTTAATGAGGTGTTTTCTTTTTTTGTAATTACTTAATTGTCTTAACTTTAGTGGTGCTGTCGTTATTTTCTCTTCCTCCCTTATGATGCCTAGCATAGGATACATAGTACTAATTGTTGAATAGAATCTGAATTTTTATGTTTAAGTTCTCTTAAGTATTGGATAGCAACTAGCAGTCATAATAAACAGCTTGTCAGTGAACTAAGATAACTATAAAACTACACAAAGTATAAAAATCACATTTTCATGAACCTGTGGAAATCTTGAGGCTATTCCAGTATTCGACTACAGTAGAATGGGAAATTTAAAACTGAAAGGATCATAGAGATAATCTAACTACGTATCCTTCAGTCAGTTCCGTTGCTCAGTCGTGTCTGACTCTTCGCGAACCCATGAATTGCAGCACGCCAGGCCTCCCTCTCCATCACCAACTCCCGGAGTTTACCCGGACTCATGTCCATCGAGTCGGTGATGCCATCCAGCCGTCTCATCCTCTGTCGTCCCCTTCTCCTCCTGCCCCCAATCCCTCCCAGCATCAGAGTCTTTTCCAGTGGGTCAACTCTTCACATGAGGTGGCCAAAGTACTGGAGTTTCAGCTTCAGCATCAGTCCTTCCAATGAACACCTAGGACTGATCTTTAGGATGGACTGCTTGGATCTCCTTACAGTCCAAGGGACTCTCAAGAGTCTTCTCCAACACCACAGTTCAAAAGCATTAATTCTTTGGTGCTCAGCTTTCTTCACAGTCCAACTCTCACATCCATACATGACTACTGGAAAAATCATAGCCTTGACTAGACGGACCTTTGTTGGCAAAGTAATGTCTCTGCTTTTTAATATGCTATAGGTGTCCTTACCCCATCTTAATGCTGAACCCATGAGAATTGCTTGCATGAGTTACAGTAGGTCTGTGAACTTCTTCAGTTTGTATGTAATTTGCTATGTATATGTGTGCATACATACATTTTTCTAGGGTAGGTAATCTGTAGCTTAATTAGACTTTCAAAGGTGTCTGTGGCTCTAAAACTTAAATATCCTGTATTGAACCAAAATATGACATTTCACTGATAAGATAACTGAGGCTCAGAGATAATTAAAACAGAACAGGGGTGACTTACTCATATATTCATTGTTGTTCACAATGATGATCCTGAGTCAGCGGGAAAATATTAATTATGTTCAGTGTGCTTTTCTTTATAAAAAGGGAAACAAGACTATAGGAAAGAGTCTAATGCAACTAGTAAATATTTCTATCCCAGATGGTTAGAATGGACTTTTAAAAATTTGAAGTGAAATTCATATAACATTGAATTAATACTTTTAAAATGAGCAATTCAGTGGCATTTAGTATATTCATTTTGCTGCATAATTACCACTTCTTTCTAAGTTCCAGAGCATTTTACTTACCCCAGAAGCAAACCCTTTACACATTAAGTAGTTACTACCTCTTCCCCCTTTTCCCTGCTGCTGATAACCACCAGTCTGTGTTCATCTCTGTAGATTTACCTCTTCTCAGTATTTTATATAAATTGAATCGTAAAATGTATGTATCTGACTTTTTTCACTAATGTAATGTTTTAGAGGTTCCTCATTTCAAGACCATCCCCAAGAAAAAGAAATGCAAAAAAGCAAACTAGCTGTCTGAGGAGGCCTTACAAATAGCTGTGAAAAGAAGGGAAGCGAAAAGCAAAGGAAAAAAGGAAACATATACCCATTTGAATGCAGAGTTCCAAAGAATAGCAAGGAGAGATATGAAAGCCTTCCTCAGCTATCAATGCAAAGAAATAGAGGAAAACAAGAGAATGCGAAAGACTAGAGATCTCTTCAAGAAAATTAGAGATACCAAGGGAGCATTTCATGCAAAAATGGGTTCAATAAAGGACAGAAATGGTATGGACCTAACAGAAGCAGAAGATATTAAGAAGAGATGGCAAGAATACACAGAAGAACGGTACAAAGAAGAGCTTCACGACCCAGATAATCACGATGGTGTGATCACTGACCTAGAGCCAGACATCCTGGAATGTGAAGTCAAGTGGGCCTTAGAAAGCATCACTATGAACAAAGCTAGTGGAGATGATGGAATTCCAGTTGAGCTATTCCAAATCCTGAAAGATGATGCTGTGAAAGTGCTGCACTCAGTATGCCAGCAAATTTGGAAAACTCAGCAGTGGCCACAGGACTGGAAAAGGTCAGTTTTCATTCCAATCCTAAAGAAAGGCAGTGCCAAAGAATGCTCAGACTACGGCACAATTGCACTCATCTCACACGCTAGTAAAGTAATGCTCAAAATTCTCCAAGCCAGGCTTCAGCAGTTGTGAACCGTGAACTTCCTGATGTTCAAGCTGGTTTTAGAAAAGGCAGAGGAACCACGGATCAAATTGCCAACATCCTCTGGATCATGGAAAAAGCAAGAGAGTTCCAGAAAAACATCTATTTCTGCTTTATTGACTATGCCAAAGCCTTTGACTGTGTGGATCACAATAAACTGTGGAAAATTCTGAAAGAGATGGGCATACCAGACCACCTGACCTGCCTCCTGAGAAACCTGTATGCAGGTCAGGAAGCAATGGTTAGAACTGGACATGGAACAACAGACTGGTTCCAAATAGGAAAAGGAGTACGTCAAGGCTGTATATTGTCACCCTGCTTATTTAACTTCTATGCAGAATACATCATGAGAAAGGCTGGGCTGGAGGAAGCACAAGCTGGAATCAAGATTGCCAGGAGAAATATCAGTAACCTCAGATATGCAGATGACACCACCCTTATGGCAGAAAGTGAAGAATAACTAAAGAACCTCTTGATGAAAGTGAAAGAGGAGAGTGAAAAAGTTGGCTTAAAGCTCAACATTCAGAAAACTAAGATCATGGCATCTGGTGCCATCACTTCATGGCAAATAGATGGGGAAACAGTGGAAACAGTGGCTGACTTTATTTTTCTGGGCTCCAAAATCACTGCAGATGGTGATTGCAGCAATGAAATTAAAAGATGCTTACTCCTTGGAAGGAAAGTTATGACCAACCTAGACAGCGTATTAAAAAGCAGAGATATTACTTTGCCAACAAAGTTCCCTCTAGTCAAGGCTATGGTTTTTCCAGTAGTTATGCATGGATATTTCCCCATCTATTTCCCATGAAGTGGTGGGACTGGATGCCATGATCTTTGTTTTCTGAATGTTGAGCTTTAAGCCAACTTTTTCACTCTCCAGAGTTGACTCATTGGAAAAGACTCTGATGCTGGGAGGGATTGGGGGCAGGAGGAGAAGGGGACGACAGAGGATGAGATGGCTGGATGGCATCACTGACTCGATGGACATGAGTCTCAGTTAACTCCGGGAATTGGTGATGGACAGGGAGGCCTGGCGTGCTGCGATTCATGGGGTCGCAGAGTCGGACACGACTGAGCGACTGATCTGATCTGATCTGATGTATGGATGTGAGAGTTGGGCTATAAAGAAAGCTGAATGGCGGAGAATTGATGCTTTTGAACTGTGGTGTTGGAGAAGACTCTTGAGAGTCCCTTGAACTGCAAGGAGATCCAACCAGTCCATCCTGAAGGAGATCAGTCCTGGGTGTTCTTTGGAAGGACTGATGTTGAAGCTGAAACTCCAGTACTTTGGCCACCTGATGCGAAGAGCTGATTCAGTTGAGAAGACCCTGATGCTGGGAAAGATTGAGGGCAGGAGGAGAAGGGGACGATAGAGGATGAAATGGCTGGATGTCATCACCGACTCGATGGACATGGGTTTGGGTGGACTCCGGGAGTTGGTGATGGAGAGGGAGGCCTGGCGTGCTGCGATTCATGGGGTCGCAAAGAGTTGGACGTGACTGAGTGACTGAACTGAACTGAACATTTAGTAGTTCATTCCTTTTTATGGGTGAGTAATATCCTGTTGTGTATATAACACATTTATTTATCCTTTCATCTGTTAATGGACATTTAGGCTGTTTTTACTTTTTGGCTGTTGTGAATAGCGCTGTTGTGACCATGTGTATACATGTACTTCTTGAAGAACCTGTTTTTAGTTCTCATGGGTATATACCAAGAAGTGAAATTGCTGGGTCATATGGTAATTCTCTGTTTAGCTTTAAGGAACTGCTAAGTGTTTTCTACAGTGCCCGAATGCACAGAGGTTCCATTTTCACCACATCAATTCCAGTTTCGCCCCATCAATTCCAATAGTTGTTATTTTTCATTAAAAAGTTTTTAAAAATAATAAGCCATCCTCATGGATATGAAAGGCTACCTCTTTTGGTTTTATTTTGTATTTCCCTAGTGACTAATGACGGAGGAGCCTGGTGGGCTACAGTCCATGGGGTCCTTAAGAGTCAGACATGACTGAGCAATGTCACTTTCACTTTTTGCTTTCATGCATTGGAGAAAGAAATGGCACCCCACTCCAGTACTCTTGCCTGGAAAATCCCATGGATGGAGGAGCCTGGTAGGCTGCAGTCCATGGGGTCGCTAAGAGTCAAGACACGACTGAGCGACTTCACTTTCACTTTCATGCATTGGAGAAGGAAATGGCAACCCACTCTAGTGTTCTTGCCTGAAGAATCCCAGGGACGGGGGAGCCTGGTGGGCTGTTGTCTATGGGGTCACACAGAGTCGGACACGACTGAAGTGACTTAGCAGCCGCAGTAGCAGTGACTAATGATGTTGATTGAACATCTTTTCATTTGTGTGTTGGCCTTTTCCATATCTTCTTTGGACAAACATAAAATAAACTTTTGGTTCTCAAAGAGGAATGCTTTGGTTATGAAGACAAATCTTTGAAGATATAAAATATTTGGTGTTAATATATAATTAAGTGCCAAACTGGTGTAAATACAACATACTATGGGTAATTAAAAGGAGGAGATGTGGTAAGACTAGTATAAACTTTAAGACCCCTTCTAACATTATGTACAGTGATAAATTTTAATGCAGATAAAATAACTTTGGGACTTTTCTTGCTTCAGATATTTGATTATTGTTCTCTGACTTGTCATGGAAAGATGCTGGTTTGATTTTGTGCCTGAAAACATAAAATTTGCAGTTAGACATACCAAAGTACTTGATTTCAGGTGACTAACATAAAAACATATAATACATTAAATGGATAATAAAAATAAGCAGGTGAAAATAAAGGTAGGATACTAAGAGGCTTATAGTAAAACACTCTGAAAGTATCCATGATAGTTTTAGCTTTATTGAGGTACAATTGATATACAAATAATTGCACATATTTAGTGTATACATTTTGATGGATGTGGACATAAGCGTACACCTGTGATACCATTACCACAATCAAGGTATCCATCACCTCCCCAAATTTTCTTGTGTTTTGTGATACTTTTGTTTGTTTGCTTTGTAATAAGAGCAGTTAACATGAGAACTATCCTCTTAACATATTTTAATGGTATTCACAGTTGAAAGAACTGGATTGAGAATTCATTCTTCCTTGCTTCTTTTTCAATGGATGGAGAGAATCACATATAAGATTCACAGTGCCTATTAGACTTAAGAGGGAAAAAGCCTGTTATTCCATGAGAAGTCGTAGAGAAAATAATTGGATCATTAGAAAAGGGGTGGTTATATTTTGGAAATTATTACAATAAATCAAATAGAATATATTGAATAGCTTCTTGCATTAACGCAAACTGAAGGGAGTATATTTGCTATCCTTTAGCCTTGTTTAATTAAAAACTATTTGTAAAAAAAGAGGCAGACTTACAGATAAAGAGAACAAATCAAGAGGGCAAAAAGGAGAAGGAAATTAGGAAGTACAAACTATAAAGTATAAAATATGTTATAAGGATAATACTGTAAAACATGGGGAATATAGCCAATATTTTATAATAACAATAAATGAAATATAATTTTTAAAAATTGAGTCATTATGTTGTATACTTGTAACTTACATAATACTGTACATCATGTGAACTTCAGTTTAAAGAAAAGCAGAAAAAAATACTTTTAATGTGTTGAGTAAAAAAATGATTCAAGACTTTCCCTCTTTGCGGTTAAATTTGGTACCTTGTTTGGTACTTCATAAAGGCAGATTTTGAACTCATTGCTTTTTTAAAAGGGGCACACTTTTCAAGGTAGGGTTATCTTTTACTCATCTTCTACTATTAATATTTAATAAATATTTGTTAAGTCAAATTCTCCTATATTTGCCTTCCCACTTAATCATTTCTGAATCCCTAGCGTCTAGGATGATGTGTAGACTTGGTGAAGACCAAGTAAATCCTGAATGAATTATGCTTATTCTGGTTTACTGGTTGGTTTTGCTATTGTCTTGTTATGTCAGATGAAGGCAAATTGGTTCAAGCTTGATAGAAATAAGAATGCTTTATTTACATGTAGTTCCTCTTCCTGTATGAATTATTGTATATATTTGGATATTAGAACATGGAGCATTATTATACCTCAGTGTTAATGATTTGCTAAGATAATTAAATCTTTTAACGTATGGTCAAAACTGATATTTCTCCCCTTAAAATTTTATATATTTTAAAGGGTATTTTGCCCCTCATTTTAGGTAATCATCCTTTTACTTGAATTACTTCAGTAATTACTTAGAATAAAATGTATCTCTCAATTTGCTAATATTTTGGCATACCATAAAAATTCATTAACTGCAGAGGAATCAGTATTAATTATTTTAATATTTTGTCCATAGGATTAAGTTTGAATTATAGAAATCAAAGTAAATGCTAGAATACCATTTTAATACATAATTATTGGTAAGGGTTTTAAGTTTGGCAGTTTCACTAAAGAGTCGGGAGGTTTTAAAATTTTTTATTGCAGTATAATTGATTTAGAATGTTTTGTTAGTTTCAGGTGTACAGCAGAGTGAATGGGTTATACATATACATATATCCTTTCTTTTTAAGATTCTTTTCCCATATGGATCATTACAGAGTCTTGAGTAGAGTTCCCTGTGCTGTACCATAGGTACTTTTTAGTTATCTATCTTATATATAGTAGTGTATATATGTCAATCCCAATCTCCCAATTTATCCCTCCCTCTTTTCCCCCTAAGCATAAGTTTGTTTTCTACATTTGTGATTCTGTTTCTGTTTTTTAAAGAAGTCCATTGGTACAATTTTTTAGATTCCACATACAACCAAAATCATATGATATTTGTCTTTCTCTATCAGACTTACTTTACTCAGTATGCCAGTCTCTAGGTCCATTCATGTTACTGCAAACGGCATTATTTTGCGTTTTTTTATGGCCGAGTAATATTCCATTGTATATATGTATCACATCTTCTTTATCCGCTCCTTTGTCAGTGGACATTAGGTTGCTTTCATGTCATGGCTGTTGTAAATGGTGCAGCAGTGAACATTGAGATGTGTGTATCTTTTCAAATTGTAGTTTTTTCTAGATATATGCCCAGGAGTGGGATTGTTGGTTCTTAAGGTAGTTCTATATTTAGTTTTCTTTTCCAGTTTTAAAAAAACTTATTTATTTTTGCTTTTTTTTTTTGGTTGCTGTGGGTCTTCGTTGCTGTGCATGGGCTTTCTCTAGTTGCAGGAAGCAGGGGCTACTCCTCATTGTGGTGTGCAGGCTGCTCGTGGCAGTGACTTCTGTTGTTGAGCACAGGCTTTATGCACACGGGCTTCATTTGTTCTAGCCTGTGGCTCTCGGGCGTGCAGGCTTCAGTAGTTGCAGCACGCGGGCTCAGCAGTTGTGGCACGTGGGCTCTAGAGTGTGGGGTCAGAAGTGTTGGCACCTGGCCTTAGTCGCTCCGTGGCATGTGGAATCTTGGGATCAAGCCTCTGTCCCCTGCATTTGCAGGTGGATTCTTATCCACTGCACCACCAGGGAGGGCCTGTGTTTAGTTTTTTAAGTAACTTCCATACCGTTCTCCGTAATGGTTGTACCAGTTTGCATTTCCCTAATCTTCCATAACTAAAAAATAATTGCCAAGACAAGAAAATTAACGTTGGTATAATACTGTGAACTTAACCTCAGGCCTTATTTGAATTTTACATTTTTTTTTTAGTGATAACCCTTTTCTGTTTCAGGACTTCACTCTGCAGTTCGTCATGAGTCGTCGTTCTCCTCCAGTCTGTTGGTGGTTCCTCAGTCTTTGTCACTTTTTTTATCCATGTCATGTTTAATGAGTACTGATCAGTTATTTTTAAAATGTCTCTTGATTTGGGCTTCTCTGGTGTTTTCTCATGATTAGACTGATGATATATTTTTAAGAATATTGCGGAGTATATTGTGGCCTTCTCAGTGCATCATCATATCAGGGATCTTATATGGGATGTTGATATGTTTTACTGTTGATGTTAATCTGATTTGTTAAGGTGGTATTTGTTCCATTTCTGTACTGTAATTTTCCCCTTTGTAAATAGTAAATATCCTGGGACTAAGTGTTTAAACGTACTTTTGTCAAACACTAAGAAACTGACATGAAACAACATGGTCTTACCTGTATAGCACAGGGAACTAAATGTATACAGTATCCTGTAATAAACCATAATGGAAAAGAATATGAAAAAGAATATGTATGTATAACTGAATATTTGTTGTACATCATGAAATAACACAGCATTGTAAATCAGCTATGCCTCAATTATAAGAAAAGAAAGAAACTGACATGAGTATATTACTTATTTAACTCACAGACTTTATTTGGATTTCACCAGGTTTTTTCCCCCACCAGTTTTTCCATTAGTGTTCTGTTTCTGTCACAGTCTCCTCTGAAATATGATAGTTTCTGTCCTTTATGTCCTTGGTTTTCATGACCTCGATACTACTGATTAGGTATCTTGAAGAATGTCACCAATCTAGGTTTTTTTTTCCTTATAATTAGCCTGAAATGATGGGTTTGGGGGAAGAATACCATAGTGCCTGTCTTATCAAATCATGGGGTGTAAGATAGGCCACATGACGCACTGATAACGTTAGCATTCTTCCCTTGGTAGTGTTGGCCAGGTTTTACTGTAAAGTGATGTTTTTCCTTTCCCTACTCTGTTCTTGGGAAGTTAGTTGCTGAGTCTGTGTGTGTGCTCAGTTGCTCAGTCACGTCCAACTGTTTGTGACCCTATGGACTGTAGCCTGCCGGGTTCCTCTGTCCATGGACTTTTTCAGGCAAGAATACTGGAGCGGGTTGTCATTTCCTTTCCCCGGGGATCTTCTGGGCCCAGGAATCAAACCCATGTCTCTTGTGTCTCCTGCATTGGCAGGCGGATTCTTTACTACTGTGCCACGTGGGAAGCCCCACCAAGTCTAGGTCACCCCTTAAAAGGGGGGCGATTCATATTTTGGTTTCCACTTCATGTGCTTAATTGCCATCTATACTCTTCATAGGCTAAGTGTCCTCAAATTATTTTCCCATCTCCTCCATTTTAAAAGGGGTCTGTTTGTTATTTAATTAGAAATTCTTTGTTTATTCTTTTATAAGCCCTTTATTAGATATATACAGGTTTTGCCAGTATTATCTCTCAGTCGTGTCTTGATTTTTATTTTCTTAACAGTATCCTTTAAAGAGCAGTTTTCAGTTTTGATGAAGTCTAGTTTGTCAATTTCTTTTAAGAAAGTTTTGTGTAAACCAAGGTCACAAAAAATTTTTGTCCTTTACTTCCTTTTAGAAGTTTTAAAGTTTTAGGTTTTACATTTAGGTCCATTATTCGTTTTGACTGAGTTTTTGTTTAAGGATGAGGTAAGGGTTTTAAAACATATATATTTCATTACATTTGTTTAAAAGACTGTCCTTTCCCCTTTTGATTATCTTTGTACTTTTGTCCTAAAACAATTGACCATGTATTTATAGGTTTGCTTCTGGTCTCTATCCATTCCATTTGTTTCTAACACCAGTGTCACACTGTCTTGATTACTGTAGTTTTCTGGTGTCTTGAGTTCAGTTAGAGTGAGATTTCCAGTTGTATTTTATTCAACATTGTTTTGGGTATCCCAGGTGCTTTGCTTTTTAATGCAAGTTTCAGAATCAGTTTCTCCAGAAAAGACTACTGGTCTTTTGAGATTGTGTTGAATCTTTGTCTCATTTTGGAGAGTACTGACAACTTAACAATATTGAGTCTCTATTTTCTTTCTTTTTTCTTTTTTGTCATGAATGGATTGAACCTTGTCAATTTTTTGGTTTTTTGCATCTACTGAAATCATATGGTTATGCTTTTTTAGTCAAATAGAGTGAATTACATTGATGGATTTTCATTCCTGGGATGAACTGTACTTGGTCATGTCATGATATATTATTTTCATAATTTGCAGAATTCTATTTTTTATTTTTTCAGAATTTTTGCATTTTATGTCAATATGGGATACTGGTCTGTAGTTTTCTTGTTCATCTCTGTTTTGATATCATGGTGTTGTTGACTTTATAAGATAAGTTAGTAAGTGTTTAAATGCTGGAAGAACTTATGTATAACTTGTGTTATTTCTTAAGTATTTGGTAAAATATGCCAGTGAAACCATCTGGGCTTCATATATTCTTTGTTGCAAAGCTTTTAACTGTAAAGTTAGTTTACTTAATAGAAACAGAGCTATTGAAGTTAGGTTTTCTATTTATTCTTGAGTGAACTTTGATAGTTTGAGGTTATTAAACACTTTGTCTATTTCATCTGAGTTATCAAATTAACTGGTAAAAGTTATTCATAATATTCTCTTATTGTTTTAATGTCTTTAGGGTCTGTAGTGATATCCTCTCTTTAATTGCTGATACTGGTAATTGGTATCATTTCTTTTTTTTTTTTTCCTGTATCAGTCTGCTAGAGATTTCACTGTTTTTTATCTTTTCAAAGAACTGGAAATTGATTTTTCTTTTAGTTTCTTCAGTTTTTAATTTCATTGACTTTTTACTGTTATTATTACCTTCTTTCTGCTTGTGTTGTGTTGAATTTGCTCTTTTCTTGTTTGTTTCTTAAGCTGGAATCTTATGTTACTGATTTCACATGTTTCTTGTTTTCTAATAATAGGAATCTGTTATAAAATTTCCTAAGTACTTCTTCACCTGTGAACTATAGAGTCTGATATACCATGTTTTCATTGTTACTCAGTTTAGAGTATTTTCTGGTTTCTCTTATGTCCTGCTGTTTGACCAACCATGTGTCACTTAGAAGTATGTTGTTTAATATCCAAATATTTAGGAATGTTCCTAATTTAATTTTTAGTTATGTGTGGTCAGACAACACACTTTCTATGAATTTAATTCTTTTATATTTACTAGACTTGTTTTCTGGCCCAGTGTATAGTCTAGATTGGTTCCATAAAGCTTAAGAAGAAAGTATATTCTGCATTTAGTCATGGAGTATTTTTTAACTGAATTAAGTCAGATTATTTGATTGTTAAGTTTCTGTACACCTGTTAGTTTTCTATACTTGTTCTCTCAATTATAGAGAGGAATATTGAAATGTTAGCTATTAATTTGTTTTCATGACTGATTCATGGTATAGCATGTCTCAGAATTTCCTTCCTTTTTTAAAAAAAGGCTGAATGATATTTCCTTGTATGTATATGTTTATCCATTCATCTGTTAATAGATACTTGGTTTGTTGTTGGTGGCTCAGATGGTATAGAATCTGCCTGCAGTGCAGGAGACCTGGGTTCGATCCCTGGGTCAGAAAGATCCCCTGAAGAAGGGAATGGCTACTCACTCCAGTATTCTTGCCTGGAGAATTCCATGGACAGAGGAGCTAAAGTCCATGGGGTCACAAAGAGTTGGACACAGCTGAGTGACTAACACTTTGCACTTATTCTTTTTTTTTTTTACTTTCACGTTTGGCTATTGTAAATAACGCTGTTTCAAACCTTGATGTGTGTATTCTTTGAGCCTCTGCTTTCATTTCTTTTGGGTGTGTACCTAAGGCTATCCTGGTATTCTTAACAGTGTGTGCATGGTGTATCTTTTTATATCCTTCTATTTTAAAGATATTTTTGTCTTTGTGAGTTTCCTGTTGAGAGCTTTTTTTTAATTGCCTTTTTGAAAAGGGCTTTGCTTTGTAATTCATTCTGTCTCTGCTTTTTATTTGGAGTGTTCTTAGACCATTTACATTTAATGAAAATAACAATATGGTTGGGTTTCAGTGTTCCTTCTTGCTGTCTGCTTTCTGTTTGTCTCATCTTTTGGTTATTTCTTTTGTCATTTTTCCCCCTCCTTTGTTTGGATTAAGTATATTTATTTATTTAATTTTATCTCCACTATTATCTTAACAAGCCATATGTATTTTAAAGTGGTTATACTAAGATTACAATAGGCCTTTTAACTTAACACATTTCACTTTCAAATATTATAACATTTCACATGTAATGTAAGAGCCTTACAATGGCATTCTTATATTTTTCCCTCTAATCTTGTGTGCTGTTGTTTTCATACATTTTTCTTGTGTGTTAAAAACTCAGGTTACATTGTTGTTATTTTCATGTAAACAGCCTTTTGTATTTTAAACGATAATTTGAAATTATTTTTAAAAATCTTTTGTGGTTATACCATATATTTGCCATTTCTTTTGCTCTCCATTTCTTTGTGTAGATTTGAGTTTCTGTTCAGTATCATTTTCTTTGTGCTTGAAGAACTTGCATTGAAGTGAAGTGAAGTCGCTCAGTTGTGACCCCATGGACTGTATGTAGCCCACGAGGCTCCTCCATCCATGGAATTTTCTAGGCAAGAGTACTGGAGTGGTTTACCATTTCCTTCTCCAGGGGATCTTCCCAACCCGGGGATTGAACCCCGGTGTCCCGCATTGCAGGCAGACACTTTACCGTCTGAGCCACCAGGGAATCCAGGGAACTTGCATTAGGATCGGTTTAAATTTTATCGTAGTAGTATGGCCAATGTTATGGCATCAGTATTGATTGAATTTTGACAGTACATACTTGACATTTTTCTACTCCGTCTTCTGCATTATGGAAAAGTTAGTGGGGGCAGTGGAAGAATGTAACTCATATAGAAATAAGTGAATGCAGATATGTAATAAAACAGATAAGAGTGGCATGAGTTTTTCCTACAATATCCTAGTGCGTTATTGGAATCAATAAGAATTTACATACAGGGGAGCAATTGAAGTAGTTTTAGAAGGGTAGATACGATTTTTAGGCAGAGAAGGTATTTGATAGCATTGCAAGGGGAGAGAATAGCACTAATAAATAAATGTCATGCCATTGGTGAGAAATAAGTTTAAAAACTTAGATTGGATTCAGATATGGAGAACCTGGAAAAGTCTGTCTAGTGAAGATTGCAATGGTGAGAAGTTGTGGGCCATTTAAAGTTTTTGAGTAGGAGGATTGAGTGGTGCTTGTAGAGGTGCTTAAATGAGTCAGGGGGTGCCCTATTCATTAAGATCTTAGTTTGAAAATAGACTGCTTAAGGAGAAAAGAAATTTATTATTATAAGAGTATTAAATTACTCATAAACTCAAAAGGAAAGCTGGAGAGCTTGTCTCCGGCAGTTCCTGGGGTCTTACTATCAGAAATTAATTGATAGTCTAATCAGGATGCCACCTAAATGAAAGCATGTCATCCATTTTTTCCCCATAACTGTGGTCATTTTTTTCAAAATTCAGAATCCCTGGAAATAGTTTATTGGCTTATCTTGGTTGATGTCCATTCATCTGTGAGGTGATAATTTGGCATTTTTATAGATAGTACTGCCTAAGCAGAGGAGAGGTAATTTCCCAAAAGGAAATCAGTGCCATTACTGAAAAGTGGGGATAGATGTTTGGGAGGCCAGCAAACAACTACTAAATAGTACATCATAATGAATTAAGGAGGAAAGCCTAGAGATTGGAATTCTCATTTGGGAGGCTTTCTTCTGAAGAACTTCTGAAGGGTAACAGAGATCTTAATAAAAGGTAGTGGCTGTGTGATTGGCTAGTAATGGTTTTGATATGAAATACTCTGGAAGTGGAATCTAAAATTTAGTTTCAAATGCTTCTTACTCCTGTAAATATATAGATAACTAAAGTTAACAAAAGTTAAAGAAGGTTGATGACGTATAGTGGAAACCTGGCTCTGTTACTAAGCTATGTGATATAATGAGAAAATTAAATTATTTAACTTTTCTGAGCCTCGAGTATAATTTGGGTTGATAATTATTTTAGGACAGTTGTGATAATTCAATAAACTAAGAAAAATGCTGTAATATAAGAATAATTCAGTGAATTTTAATTCTCTTCATTATTAAACAAAAACAGGATTTCTTTTGATTTTTCTTTTTTTTGTTAGGAGATGCTTTAGGGAAGTGCTGTGCTTTGTTACTTGGTATTATATATTCTGTACACTTAGTATTAAAACTTAATTCCTTTATGTTTTGAGATTTTTATGGAAACAGAAGGGAAACATTCTGGATTAGAAATTAGCTTGAGTTAGACTTTTTAAAATAGGCCTTTTATTTTTATAATTTTAGACTTAGAGAAAAGTACAAAGATAATACAGAGAGTTCTCACATACCTTTCACTCAGCTTCCTCTAATGTTAATATTTTAAATAACCATGGTATATTTGTTGAAATGACAAAGTTAAGATTGATATGACTATTAATTAAATTACACATTCTCTTCAGATTTACCTGATTGTCCACTGTTGTACTTTTTTTCTGTTCCAGGATCCAATTCAGGATACTACCTTAGATTTAGTAAATTCAGATTTTTAAATTCCACTTCTGCAAACCACTTAACCTGTCAGACCCTCTTGCATAAATTTTGACTTAAAGGATATCTATCTGAACCACCATTTATAGTGCTGATGTTCTGAGTCTGTTTATATATGTCACACAGTGTGCCCTGTTTTTATTTTTGAAAGAGATTCTAAGATCTAATCCATATACCAGATCTTTTGACAGTAAAAAAAAAAAATTCCATTTATATCTTATAATTTTGCTTTACTATTAAAGGAAAACTATAAATTTATTGAGATTTGGGAAAACTTCAAGAACTTTTTCTTCCATTTGAACAAAAATGACAGAAAAGCAGGGTTTGTGTCTATTCAGTTGTATAATAATTGAAAGGAAAGTTATAAAATATGAGTATTGTTAAACTGCCTGTTTTGAGGGGCAATACTAGGGAGGGCATAAGCTTAGAAATGTAACTTGAAAGTGAATCTTCATGTAGTGGAATTTAAAATGGAAATAATTGAAAGCAGATATATCTTTTCTCAAATAATCCAAAGTATTTCACATAGCTGCTTGTTAGTTCTTCTCAGGTTTGGGCACGGTTTGGTATAGGTTAAATTGTTTATATATTTTAAGTTGTCCCTTTTTCCTTCCAAGCTATGTCTGTGTTAGGGAAAATATCATATTGGAAATAATTTCAAGACAGTTGTATTTTATCCTACAGATTCTCCTGTTCAGAAGTTGTTGAACCTACCAACAGTCTTGCCTTATGAATAATCAACTTTAATTCTATAATAGGTTCAGTTAAATAACTTCATTATTTTTAGGGCCGTTGCAGTAGTATTTTGATTAATTTTCTTATTTAAATTTACTTTTAATAATTGGGTTAGCTTTTGTTATTCTAATCCAGTGACTCTTAACATGCTACACAATTTTCACACAGGTGGCTAAGGATTACACTTTGACAAAATATGAATGTACAGCAAAATTTTGTATATAGTGTCTCAATTTCTGCTTGTTAAAACCATATTTTTCATTGTTTACCTGTGTAATATATATATTCACTCTGACACTTTTTTTTTACTCTGACACTTCTTGAATGCCTACTCTCTATGAGAGATATTGTTAGGTATATAAGATTCAAAGATAAATAAGGTAGCCTCTGCCTTTAAGGAACTCAGTGATAGGTAAGATAAGTAGATGCTTAAATAATTCAGTACGATGAGATGTGTTAGTTGAGCATAAGCAAATTTTAAGAAAGTATCACACAGAAAACCAATTAATTGTGCCCGGAAGAACTGGATTGGGAAAAGTTGCTCTGTGGAGATGACAACCAGAAATCAAAAAGCAGAGGAGTTTGACTTAATAATTTTGAGCACTATGTTTTATCTGCATATTTCATTTAATCCTCACAAACCTCGCATGACGTAGAGGCTTCCGTGGGGGCTCTGTGGTTAAGAGTCTGTCTGCCAACGCAGGAGATGTAGGTTCGATTCCTGGGTTGGAAAGGTCCTTGGAGAAGAAAATGGCAACCCACTCCAGTATTCTTGCCTGGGAAATCCCATGGACAGAGGAGCCTGGCTGGCTACAGTCCATGGGCTCACAAGAGTTGGACACAACTTAGCAACTATAACAACAACAATTTTAGAGATGGGAAAACTGAGGTTGGAGAGATTAAGTTACTTGTCCAACAAGTTAACTGCCAACCGTAAGTATGTTGGCAGATCCAGTTTGGGGACTTAGATAATATGATTTCAGGACCTGTGTTTTTAGTCACTGTGTGTTCACCACTCTGTAGAAAGAGGAGCACAAGTGATAAACTGGGAAGCCCCTGTCATCAGAGCACAGGAAGTTGGAAGGAGATGAAGATAAAAAGTAGGTTGTGTCAGACCATACAGTTTCTTAAAAGTCACTGTAAGGATTTTTGTTGCAACCCTAGTAAAGTGTAAAGGCATTGAGCACTTAAATAGAGGGGATGACATAATCAGATTTGCATTTTGAAAGGTCATTGGTTATAGGAGACCAAATGAATTGGAGGGGGGCCAAAAGTGGATGCAGTGGCACCCTGTTGAAGTTCATGATAATAAGTAGCCCAGGTAACATAAATAGCCTGGATGGAGCAAATAAGTGATTGTTGGGATGGAGGAAAGTGGGCTGGTTTAAAGAAAGATACAAAAGGGTAAGACTACAAGACGTGGTTATGGCTACATATTACTTATACATTCTATATCTTTATCAATGCTCAAAATTAAACAATATTTATAACTGCCCCATGAAGGCTCTCCTACCCAATGACCCAGTGACATCTCATTTATTTATTTGGCTACATTGGGTTTCAGTTGCTACATGTGGTATCTTTCGTTGTGGTGTGCAGGCTTCTCTCTGGTTGTAGCACCTGGGCTACAGAGCTTGTGTGCTCAGTAGTTGTGGCTCTCTGCAGCTCGTGGGATCTTAGATCCCTGACCAGGAATCGAACCCACGTCCCCTGCATTGGAAGATGGATTCTTTTTTTTTTTCTTTTGGAAGATGGATTCTTAACCACTGGACCACCAGGGAAGTCCCTCCAGTGACTTCTTTAACAATATTATTTTTGCTTTTTACCTTTTTCCTTCTTTTCAATTTGACATACTTAACAGCGGTTCAGAGGATTGATTCTGTATTTTCCACCATTAATTCACCATGTGGTTTTGAGAAAGGCATGTGACCTTTTGAAACCAAATACTCTTAATTTCTTCCAATCCTAAAATTTTGTAATTATATATAATATTTATAAGTAGGTTGAAGCACCAGACATCAAATGAGTTCTCTGTCAGTTAAGCCTGATGGCAGTTCCTGTAACATCAAATTTATCTCATTGGTGGCATTTCTCAGTTGTATTTATCATTTCTAGTTATTGGTATAGTAACTGGTATACATGTGTGTTTCTTTTGAGGGAAGACATAGTAGACAGTATAATGTGTGTCTGCCCATTCTCTGTAAAGAGACAGTTTTTCTTTCTCTAAAGTGATTGAACATTTGACTAAGTTGGCTCGTTTCTAAGCTTGAGCCCTCTGAGTAACAGATGTAGGGAAAAGGGCGTTATGGTATTGAAGCAGTTGCTTAAAGCCAACAATGTCCTTTTTGTGAAAATCTGAAGGTTCTTTAAAGATGGAATACCATGACATCATCACTGTTCATCTAAGGAGCATTCCTCAAGTAATACTGAATATGCTGTGATTATCAGTACCCTTCCCCCTTCTTTCTATTGCTTGACTGATGTTATTGTCAATTATTTGACTTTTTGCAAATGTGGAGCAGTTACTTAATTCTGAAAATCCTAAGAGCCTGAGATTTTAAAGTATATTGGGTTTTAATTCTAGTTTCATTAACTTTCTTAGAGATTTGCGTTTTAGGATTGAATAAAATGATTTCATCCACAGAAACTGTGTTATCTTTTACATTCAGCCCTCAGTAGCCTAATAAATGATAAGCTTCTCTGGTCTATTTTAATGGAACAGAAACAAATTAGATCTCATTTGCTGTTTATAGGATTCTTAATATCTTTTACTATTCTCTTTTAGTAGGAAAGATATGGTGAGTTATAATAATGATCTTTTCCCTGAAGAACAGATTAGATATCTTTAAAATATAATCTAATAGTCTGGTTTTTTCTTTTGTAAGGAAGATTATTGCAGTCTCATAGAACTTTTTACACATGCTTATATCTTTTAAGCCTGATCACCAGTCCATGCTAAAGGAGATCAGTCCTGGGTGTTCACTGGTAGGACTGATGCTGAAGCTGAAACTCCAATACTTTGGCCACCTCATGTGAAGAGTTGACTCATTGGAAAAGACCCTGATGCTAGGAAGGATTGGGGGCAGGAGGGGAAGGGGATGACAGAGGATGAGATGGATGGATGGCATCACCGACTCGATGCACGAGTTTGGGTAAACTCCGGGAGTTATGGACAGGGAGGCCTGGCGTGCTGCAATTTATGGGGTCGCAGAGTCGGACATGACTGAGCGACTGAACTGAACTGATAGTTTAGCAAGCTGTATTAGTACTGTACTTTGGGTATTTATGTACTTAATATTTATGTTCGTCAGAAATTAAGGAGTTTATGGTTAGGGTTGCTGTGAAAGTTCCTCTCTGCTGTTTTCTTTTCCCTTAGTTTTTCATGACAGCTTTTGAAGATGAACAAGATTCAAATCAAGTACCTTTGTCAGTTTTACACTGATGACTCTATGTTAACTCTAGCGTAACAGTGTAAAGTGTAATCTTTGCAGAGACTACGGTTGAGTCTCAAACAGCATGGATTTGATCTGCATGGGTCCACTTATATGCAGGCTTTTTTCAGTAAATACACGTAGGTACTGTCAATGTATTCTCTCTTCCTCATGATTGTCTTAACATTTCTTTTTCTCTAACTTATTTTATTGTAAGAATACAGTATATAATACATATAACATACAAAGTGTGTTTAATTGACTTTGTATTATCAATAAGGCTTCTGTTCAACAGTAGGCTATCAGTAGCTAAGTTTTTGGGGTTGTTGTTCAGCTGTGTCTGACTCTTTGGGACCCTATAGACTGCAGCACGCTAGGCTCCCCTGTTCTTCACTATCTCCTGGAGTTTGCTCAGATTCATGACCATTGAGTCAGTGATGCTCTCTAACCATCTCATCCTCTGCCACCCTCTCACATTCATTGATAGTGGTGTTCTACAGTGTTCTGTATATTTTCAGACTACTTTTAAAGTTCTGAAAGGAGTGTTGGAGGCTCTCAGTATAATTATAGGCTTGTCCTATTTCTCTTTATCAGTTGTATCAGTTTTGCTTCATTTTATTTGAAGTTCTTTTGTTATCCAGGTGAATACAAATTTAGGGTTTGATAATGGCATACCATCATTATGTAAGTCCCTCCTTATCCCTTGTGGCTAACCCAGTTCAGAAATCTGTTGTCTGATATTAATGTAGCCACTCCAAATTTCTTTTGTTTAGTATTTTGTATTTCTTTTAGAGCAGATCTACTGGGAACACAGTCACCTTTTAAATATATTATTCTACTTTCTGGGACCTCCAGTGTTTCTTGGCAAAATCTGTGGTCATTCAAATTCTTGTTTACTTTTGTTTTTAAGCATTTTGATTATGATGTGGACAGCCCTGATTTTCTTTGAATTTTTCCTGTTTGGAATTTACTGAGCTCCTTGAATCTCTAAATTTATATCTTTTGTCAAATCTAGGAAGTTTTCTGCCATTACCAAAACAATTTTTTTCTCTACCAATTTATTTTTCCTTTCTTTATGTGAATGTCAGTGATGTAAAACTTAGTTTGATATTGTCCTATGAGTCACTAAGGCTCCATTCATTTCTTTCAATCATTTTTTTCCTTTTCTTATTTCATTTTAGATAATTTCATTTGCTCTCCTTTCAAGTTTACTCTTTCTTCTATCATCTCTGTTCTCTGGTTGAGACCATGCAATGAATTTTTTAAAAAGTTTCTGATACTGTATTTTTCAGTTCCAAATTTTCCATGTGGTTCTTTTTTTTAAAAAATAGTTTTTCTGCTAAGAACTTTGTTGTTTCAGTTGTTTCAAGAGTGTTAACCATTATCTCATTTGATTATAATAGCTGCTTTAATTTCTTTATGTGATAATTCCAACATGAGTCATCTTAAAATAGGCATCTGTTGGCCCCCTTTTCACTTGATAATTTGTCACACTTTCCAGTTATGTATATTATTTATTTGCTTTTACATGAAAAGTAATTTTGGATTTTTTCCTGGACATTTTGAATATTGTCATTTCTGATCCTGGTCATATCCTCTGGAGAGTGTTGATTTGTTCATTTCAGACAGCTACCGGTTAGATGGCAAGTTCTGTCTTACTTTCTGTGGAAACTAGTTCTACCATCAATTCTGTTTTCAAAACCTTTGCTGTGCTCTTTGGATTTGCCCTTCAGTGTACCTCTCAGTGATAATCTGAGACTTGGGCAGTGGTGTATATCATTGATTAGGTCCTCTTTAGCATAGGCTTTGCTGCACCTCTTTGAGTCTATTTACACAGACATAAATCATAATTGTACTGGTTTGTATAGAGAATTGCTAAGTCACTTCAGTTGTGTCCGACTCTGTGTGACCCCATGGATTGCAGCCTAACAGGCTCCCCCGTCCCTGGGATTATCCAGGCAGGAACACTGGAGTGGGTTGTCATTTCCTTCTCCAGTGCATGAAAGTGAAAAGTGAAAGTGAAGTCGCTCAGGTGTCCGACTCTTAGCAACCCCATGGATTGCAGCCTACCAGGCTCCTCCGTCCATGGGATTTTCCAAGCAAGAGTACTGGAGTGGGGTGCCATTGCCTTCTCCGTGTACAGAGAATTAGGGGATCTCTTTTCCAGCTCTGTCCTCTCCATGATTTCCCCCATGCTCTTCAGTTTCCAGGGCCTTATTCCCAGTTCCAGAAGACATGTTTCTGTCAGAGCTTTTAGACCTCTGCATTGTACAGCTCCCTATATCTGGGGTTGCCCTTAAGTGAAGTGGGGAAAGGAGAGAGATGAGGGGAAAAAAATAATGGGAATTCCCCCTCATACTTTTTGGATGACAAAGGCCCTGTTTTCCCAATTTTTCTGACCAGAGAGATTGGTTTTCTCATTGGGGTTTTTTTCTCTTGCTGGGACAGTGCTATTCTATGGCTGAGGAGAGAAAAAAGACCAAAAAGAAGGCATTCCCTCCTGCCAATCTCCAGATCACAGGATTCCCTTTTCCTGGCCCGTTGGACACGGGGAGAATTTCTTTAAGTGTTTTTTGTCAGCACCCTAAACATAGTTTCGTAACTTAGACCACATTCTTAGGTCAAAACTGGGAGATAAAGGGATAAAGGAGAAAAATGGAATGAGAAGATTCATGGCTATACTTTCAAGTTTTGACTCCTCTTCACAGTCATTTACATTACCTGTTTTTGGAATGTTTATATATATCCTTTGGTCATTTATATTTTGGTGGATTCGTTATTTCTTCAGTGATTTGGATGATGCCACCATATTTAAGGAATAATAACCCTTAGTTTTGTGTGCTCTGGATATTTCAGTTTTTGTGTTCAACTCAATTTTTTATATACAGATTTTTTTTTAATGAATTAGTCTTTTTGTAAGTTAAAGTGCTAATAACCTTTTAGATGTTCTCTCTAGTTGGAGTGTGTATGCTTCTAGTTGAAAAAATATATTCTATTTTTCTCGAAAATTTTTTTAATTTTTAGAAGTGGTTGGTATAAAAATTCAGATAATATAGATGTCTAGGTTAACAAGTAATGCTGTTCATAGCCTTACTTTATCAAAGAAAATGTTACCATTTTAATACACATCCTTCTATACCTTGTTCATAAATTTGTTGTATATACTTATATATTTTAGATTTTAAACCTTTTTATTTTTTAAAGTTATTACTTTGAGGTATTATATACATAAATGCATCCATTTTAATATAGTTTGAATTTGACAGGAGTGATTCTCTACTGAAATCAAAGTAGAGAACATTCTAGAACCCTAGACAGTTCCTATGAGCCCTTCTGTGGTCAATTCCTCTTTTCTTCCCAAAGCTGATCCAAGCAACCATGAATCTTTCACTGTATACTAGTTTTGCCTATTTGAAAATTTATCAGGGATATCATATAGTTTTTACTGTTTGATTTCTGGCCTTTTTTTTTTTTTCCCCTTGAGAATAATGCCCTTTTTTTTCTTTTTTGGCTGTTCCACCCCTCCTCCACCTCCTGCCCACATGTGGAATCTTAGTTCCCTGACCAGGGATCAAACCCACTCCCTGAGGTGGAAGCTTGGATTCCTAACTTCTGGACTGCCAGGGAGTTATGGAGCATAATGCTTTTGATAGTCTTCTGGGTTGCTGCATGGATCAGTAGTTTATTCCTTTTTATTACTTTTAAAAGAATTTCATTGTGTGAATATATCACAGTTTTATTTTATATATATATATATATATATATTTGTTGATAGATGTTTGTATTATTTGCAGTTTGGGACTATTATTAATAAAGCTGCTATGTACAAGTCTTTGTGTGTGCCTTTGTTTTTATAACTTTTGAATAAGTGATAACTAGTTAAGGAACTGTTACATCACATAATAAATGTTTATTTAATTTGATAAGCGTCTGTTAAATGGTTTTCTAGAATGGTTGTACCTTTTCAAATTGCCATCAGCAGTGTAATGAGTTCCAGTTCTTCACTTTGTTTTTTTTATCTTTTTATTTAATTTGGGGGTGGGGGGAAGTGTGCGCAATGCTTATGGGATCTTAGTTCCCCCACTGTGGATCAGCCCAAGCCCCCAGCAGTGGAAGCGTGGAGTCCTAAGCACTGTACCAGCAGGGACTTCCCCCAGTTCCTCACTTTGTGCACTTATCATTGCTTATATTTTATGTAAGTGTTTTTGATATGGGTTCCTTAGAGTTGGATTTTTGTGTGAAATGTTAAGGGTACATTTGATTTTTGTAGGTTTTTCTCCATAGGTTTTGTACTGTTTTTGCAATACCACTGCCACTGTATAATAGTGCGTATTTCTCTTCCACCACATGTCAGTGTGTGGTGGATTTTTGCTGTTCTGATAGGTATAAAATTAAATCTTAGGATACTTTTAACTTGTATTTCTTATACTTTGAGTGATGTTGAACATATTTTCACATATTTAATGACTGTTTCTTTTCTTTGTATTTTTTTCTTTCTTCTGTGAACTACCCATGTCTCTGCTGAGCTGTTGGGATAGTGTTTTCTTTGTGTGTGTCTGTGTGTACGTGCGTGCATGCTGTTTTTAGAAACTGTATATTAAGAATGTAAGATTGTCAGATTATTGTCTTGTTTGTTGAAACTTTTTACATATTAGAAATACTAACCCTTTGTAAGTGTAAGTTTCAAACATTTTTTTCCCCAAGTTTATTATTTGTCCCTTTTATTTGAAGTCTTTCCATGGCCCCTCCTTCCAAGTTTAATATTTGCTTTTCTAACCCGTATGTAATTCTGACATTTAGTTTGAGAAACAGGTGTTTTATTTTTTTTTTCCAAATAGCTATTGGTGTCTCTCAACAACACTTATTTTTCTCAAATACTTTTCTTCACTCATTGATTTGAGAGGCCTGGTTAAGCCATTTAGCAGTAGTGTTTATATAAGGTATGTGATAGGGATATAATTTCTCTAATTTTTTCCAAATGGGTTCTTAGTTCTCTTGACAAAATTTGTTTCTTCTTTAATTGTATGCTAAATTCCTAGGTACACATACATGGGTTTGTTTCTGGACCTTTTTAGATACCTGCTTAAAAGCTTTATGAAGTGGAGGAGAGTTAGAATCTAATGACATTAATTAAGAGGCAAGTGAAATAGCTTTGGGAGATTTTTTTTTAATTGGTGAATTTATTTAGTTAAGTGGCTAACATTTAATGTAGTGCTTACTATGCCTAAATACTAATCTATGCTTCTATTTATTCATTTAACCTTCACCAACCACTGTATTAGGTAGGCTATTGTTTTCATTCTGCAGTTTAGGAAAATAAGGCTACTCAGTTCACAGCTTGTAATTAGTGTTGCCAGGACATATTCAGGTAGTGTCATTCCAGAACCTTAATGTCTGTATAAAGAGTTGATTAAACACTGGCATAAGAAAGGAAAAGAAAGACAACTTACTGAGTTAAATTCTTTGTGTATTTTCTTACATTTGAAAATCATTAATAGATGGGAATCTAACCTTTCTGTTGTTAGAAACTTCCTATGGGTACACATTAAGTTGGCATGCATACTTCTTTAATAGCCTGTGTCTTCTGCCAGTGGGCTCACTACCTGAGAATTAGGTAAGGATTAGATAAACCTTCTAAGATGTAAACATTTATTTAATTTTTAAATTGTGTGTCTGGTAATGCTTACCCTATGTGTGGTTCAGTTCAGTCGCTCAGTCGTGTCCGACTCTTTGTGACCCCATGAGTTGCAGCACACCAGGCCTCCTTCTCCATCACCAACTCCCGGAGTTCACTCAGACTCACATCCATCTAGTCAGTGATGCCATCCAGCCATCTCATCCTCTGTCGTCCTCTTCTCCTCCTGCCCTCAACCCTTCAGCATCAGAGTCTTTTCCAATGAGTCAACTCTTCGCGTGAGGTGGCCAAAGTACTGCAGTTTCAGCTTTAGCATCAGTCCTTCCAGTGAACACCCAGGACTGATCTCCTTTAGAATGGACTGGTTGGCTCTCCTTGCAGTCCAAGGGACTCTCAAGAGTCTTCTCCAACACCACAGTTTAAAAGCATCCATTCTTCGGCACTCAGCTTTCTTCATATCCAACTCTCACATCCATACACGACTACTGGAAAAACCATAGCCTTGACTAGACGGACCTTTGTTGGCAAAGTAATGTCTCTGCTTTTGAGTATGCTGTCTAGGTTGGTCATAACTTTCCTTCCAAGGAGTAAGCGTCTTTTAATTTCATGGCTGCAGTCACCATCTGCAGTGATTTTGGACCCCCCAAAAATAAATCTGACACTGTTTCCACTGTCTCCCCATCTATCTCCCATGAAGTAATGGGACCAGATGCCATGATCTTCGTTTTCTGAATGTTGAGCTTTAAGCCAACTTTTTCACTCTCCTCTTTCACTTTCATCAAGAGGCTTTTTAGTTCCTCTTCACTGTCTGCCGTAAGGGTGGTGTCATCTGCATATCTGAGGTTATTGATATTTCTCCTAGCAATCTTGATTCCAGCTGTGTTTCTTCCAGTCCAGCGTTTCTCATGATGTACTCTGTGCGTATGAGTTAAATAAGCAGGGTGACAATAAACAGCCTTGATGTACTCCTCTTCCTATTTGGAACCAGTCTGTTGTTCCATGTCCAGTTCTAACTGTTGCTTCCTGACCTGTATATCGGAATCCTTTATTTTTTTAAGCCCCACAGGTGATTGTGATGATGAGCCAGATTTAGGAACTCCTGCACCAGCAGATTGGAGAAGGCAATGGCACCACCCCACTCTGGTACTCTTGCTTGGCAAATCCCATGGACGGAAGAGCCTGGTAGGCTGCAGTCCATGGGGTCGCTAAGAGTCGGACACGACTGAGCGACTTCCCTTTCACTTTTCACTTTCATGCGTTGGAGAAGGAAATGGCAACCCACTCCAGTGTTCTTTCCTGGAGAATCCCAGGGACGGGGGAGCCTGGTGGGCTGCCGTCTATGGGGTCACACAGAGTCGGACACGACTGAAGTCGGACATGACTTAGCAGCAGAACTAGCAGATCACACTTCTTTCTCAGTGAAATTCTCGGCCTGAAGTAACTTTATATATGCTATCAGAAAATGATCTTATACAAATTATTCTTAGCAGCTTTTCCTGACTTTTTTCTTCTCTTATTTCTCTACAATAGCTTATGCCAGCGTGGCTTCATTCATACAGATGAACCAAGGATTGGGATAGCAGTATAAAATTAGAATCAGACAGCTGATTGCCCAGCAGGATGCCATCAACCAACCGTGCGGGCAGCCTGAAGGACCCTGAAATTGCAGAGCTCTTCTTCAAAGAAGATCCAGAGAAGCTCTTCACAGATCTCAGAGAAATTGGCCATGGAAGCTTTGGAGCAGTCTATTTTGTAAGTGTTAAAGGCTTAAGTCAGTGACCAGAATACTTAAAATTCAGTCATGGAAAAATAAAAAATAATAATATAAAGAGACAGAGGCCATAGTTCATTTTATAGTCACTTGTATTGCTGTGTGTATATAATATGACAGTAGTTTTAGTTATTGAGTTTCTTGGCTTATTAAAAAATGGGAATGAATGTATATCCTCCTGAGCACTTCATTCACTTGGTTCCATAAGTTTCCATGTGTTGTATTTTTTTATTCATTTAACTCTCAGTATTTCTACCATGCCTTATGACTTCTTTGGTACATTGGTTTAAAAGTATGCTGTTTAGTTTTTACAGTCTTGTGAATTTTCCTTTTTTTGTTATTGATTTCTGACTTAATCCCGTTGAGGTCAGAGAAGATACTTTGGATGATACCTATCTTTTAAAATCAGTTGAGACTTGGTGTTTGGCACAACATGGTCTATCCTGGAAAATATCCCATGTGCACTTGAGAAGAATGTGCATTCTGTAAATCTGGTTGGTTTATTATGTTAAGTCCTCTATTTCCTTACTTATTTTCTGTCTGGTTGTCCTCTCCTTTCGAGTGTTGAAGTCTTCAGGGCTTCCCAGGTGGCTGAGTGGTAAAGAATCTGCCTGCCAATGCAGGAGATGTGGGTTTGATCCCTGAGTTGGGAAGATCTTTTAGAGAAGGAAATGGCAACCCACTCTAGTATGCTTGCCTGAAAAATCCCATGGACAGAGGAACCTGGATGGGCTACAGTCCATGGGGTAGCAAAAGAGTTGGACATGACTTAGTGACTAAATAACAGTTGAAGTTTCCAACTGTTATTGTAGAACTGTCTATACATAATGATCTGTCCATAGGTATGTGAATGTTTACAATTATATCTTCTGGATGTATTGAACCTTTATTAATACATGATGTCCTTCTTTGTTTTTAATAACATTTTTGAATTTAAAGATTTTTTTATTTACAAAAGTCCACAAAAGTCTTTTTGTGGACCCAATTTTTCATTTCTTCTAAGTAATTACCTAAGATTTGTTGAAAGTGTATATTTAGTTTTATGGCCAATTGCCAGACTTTTTTCACTAAGTAGAAAGTTTACACTCCCATTTGCAGTGTATGAGAATTCAGTGTATGTATCCTTGCCAGCATTAGATGTTGATGGTCATTTGGAGTTAATTTGATGGGTGTATAATGGTATTTTAGTTAGGTTTTAATGTGTAATTTCCCTAATGATTGGTGATGTTGAGCTCTCTTTCATAGGCTTAATGGCCATTCACATGTCTTTGGAAGTATCTGTTCAAATATTACATCCAGTTTTTGAAAATTGGGTATTCTTTTTTAATTGAGTTTTCAGGATTTCCTTGTGTATCTGGGTTACTTGATCAGTCAATGTATCTTTTGTGATTATTTTCTTCTAGTGTGTACACTGGAAAATTTTGTTGGTGTGATGATCTATGTATGTCAAATAGCTAATATTTGTAGGTTATAGTCTTCAGATCTTTTGAGTCTTTTGATTTTACTAGTTTGTTTTTGTCTGTGTGTTGTGTCAGTAACTGAAAGAGGTGTTTCAAAATCTCCACTGATATCTATTTTGCCTTTTAGCTCTATCTTGTTTTATTTTTTACATTTCTAATCTGTTACTAGAAATATACAAATTTAGACATACTGTATCTTGTTGAATTGTCCCATTACCATTAAGATTTCACTGTTTACCTTTTACAGTATTTCTTGCTTTAAAAATCTACTTTTGATATTATTGATAGGTTTCCTTGGCTAATGCTCACATAGTATTTCTTTTTCCTTTTCATTATGTGAGAGCATCCTTATGTAGCCTTTGTGAGTCTGATATTTTTGGCCCAGGGACTGTTTTTAATACAGATGCCTGCCATGTCTTTCTTCGGTGTATGGTGACTTTTATCCTCTTGATAGTGCACTGGATGTTGAGCAGGGCCTCCTGTTTGCTCTGTAATTGTCACAGCCCTGTTGGAGATAAGGTCTGCTTCCCAGTTATTGCAGTGGAAGCCCCCAAATTGGTTTCTGAGCTATGGTATGAGGTAGGTAGGAATGGGGTGCTTCTGCTGGGAGTGCAGCCACTGTGTATTCCTCCACAGAAGCTGTCCACCAGGAAGTGGGCTCTGTGGTGCAGCCTGCTGTGTGCACTCACAAAGTACACTGTAGTTGGCACTACCCTTGGCCCCACCTCAGTTGAGGAATACAGGCCGTCACCCTGGATATCCCTCAGGTTCTGTGCTCACAAAACCAACTGGGGAGATCCACCACAATCAGGCACCTGGACCTGCCATGGGGGCTACAGAATCAGTCCAGACCCAGGCTCTGCCTCTGTGTGCCTGTGCCCTCAAATCCTTCAGTTGCCAATACTGGACCTCCCCATCTCTGGAAGCACCAGTAATCCCCCGTAACGCCCCTCAGACACTGAGCTTGCAAAGCTGCCAGTAGCAGTGTGAATCCACCAGTGTTGAGCTCATAGAGGTGGGGCCACATCTACTGTGAGCTCCTAGAAAATGAGGCTGCTGTGGTAGGGCCCTGCCTGTCCCTTTACATGTGTGTTAACTTGTGTTTGGTCCCTCAGTTGTGTCCGACTCTTTGCGACCCTGTGGATTTCAGCACGCCAGACTTCCCCTGTCCTTCACTATCTCCTGGAATTTGCGCAAACTCATGTCCATTGAGTCAGTGATGCCATCCAACCATCTCTTCCTCTGTCACCCCCTTCTCCTCCTGCCCTCAGTCTTTGCCAGTATCAGGGTCTTTATGAAAGAGTCAGCTCTTTGCATCAGGTGGCCAAAGTGCTTCAGCATCAGCATCAGTCCTTCCAATGAATATTCAAGGTTGATTTCCTTTAGGATTGACTGGTTTGATTTCCTTGCAGTCGAAGGGACTCTCAAGAGTCTTCTCCAACACCACAGTCCAAAAACATCAATTCTTTGGCGCTCAGCTTTCTTTATGGTTCAACTCTCACATCCATAAATAACTACTGGAAAAACCATAGCTTTGACTAGACAGACCTTTGTGATTTCTGTTGCGGCCCAGATGTGCATTTTGGGGTGGGGAGTAAAGGGAGGTGGCCAGGACCATCTGTGCTGGTCTCTGCCTGCCCTGTCTCCTGCAGGCTGGTTGCTGGACTCTCTCTGAGCCTGTGAAGCTCACTGTCTGTCCCAGCCCATCTCCCAAGAAGTGAAGGGGATTCCCAGACTGAGGGAACTTTGTTCTTTCATAGCTCACCCTCAGGGGCACAAGTCCTGTCCCAGTTCCTTTTTTTTTTTAAAATTCACCCTACCCTGTTACATGGTGATCATTCTTGCAACTTTGGTTGTATGAGATCTTTTTTTGTTTGTTTTGTATGAAGTCTTCTGCCAGTGTTCAGTAGATATTCTGTGAGACTTCTTCCACATGTAGGTTATTTTTTTTAATGTTTCATTTTATATTGGAGTATAGCTGATTAATATTGTGATAGTTTTAGCTGCACAGCAGAGCGATTCAGCCAAATATACACATGCATCCATTTTCCCCCAAACTCACCTCCCATCTAGGCTTTCTGGAGAAATGTATCATTTTCTTGCAGGGGCAGGGAACATAAAAGATAAGCCTTATAAGAAAGCTATCAGAAAGCTAAAAAGTGCTTTAAAAAAAAAAGAAAAAGAAAATGGGGCCTGTCAGAAAGAAAATGGAGCCAGCTTGGAGGGCCAAATCTGAAAGAATTTGAACATCAGTGTAAAGATAGTAGTGAATTATACCCATTTAATAAAAAGGGAATTCATAATTTCTATGATAGAGAAGGATGGATGGATGAAAAGGGAGAGCTTTTCCTTAAAATAGAATGCCTGACTGATACATGTGAAGGGAATGGCATAGGTGTTTATGGGGGGGAATCAGCATTTTGTTATCATCATAGTGAACTGTCATTTTGTTTGGGGCTTTAGTGTTTGCTAAATCTAAGGGAAATTTTTGATGAGCAAGATATTTACATGGTTTTAAAGTATCTCTCCACAGATTGCTTGTTAGATACAAGGTAGGAAATGGTAACTTTAACTATACACTTTGGAAAACCAGAGACAATGCCTTTAGTAGGTGAGTAAAATTGGTAACACCAGTGAGGAATGGACACATTGTATACCTCCAGATAAGATACCCTGGGAAGGGCACAATATTCTTCTAGTGTTCTGGCCAGGGGTGTATAATCAGAATCTAATCTTGAAGAACTGTCAGACAAGCACAAGTTTAGTTACATTCTCTAAAAATACCATTGTATATTCTTCAAAAATGCCAGTATCATGAAAGACAAAGAAGGGTTGTGAAATTGTTCTAGATTAGAGGAACTAGTAAGACATGATAAGTAAGCAAGATATGTGATCCTGAAGGGAAGGAAAACATGTTAACGAACATTTAATATTTTTATATTTTGCTTTTTAAAAACACGAATAAATAAAAGTCCTATCTCGTTTTAACTTGGTCATTTAATTTGAATTCTGTCATTACTATGTTTGGATTTTATTAATGGTCATGTTTTAATTTAACATGTATTATTTATTAATAATGTATATTATTTATATCAATAAAATGAATGTAATTATTTTATAATGTGTTATTTTATGTATTCTTTATTATGTGGGGTTTTATTTTTATTATTTAAATAATTTTTTTTACTTTTGGCTGCAGTAGGTGTTTGTTGTAGCCTGTGGGATCTTCTGTTGCACAGTGCGGTCTTCTCTCTAGTTGTGGCATGCGGGTTCAGTTGCCCCATGGCGTGTGAGATCTTACTTACCCAACCAGGGATCGAACTGGTGTCCCGAGTTTTTCTACATTTCCTGGTTTGTCTCTTCTCTGTCCTAGAATCCAGTCCAGAATACTACATGGCGTTTAGTGTACCCACTTTTAAATTAAGCTTTGGCCAGTTAAAAGTATAGCAGTTTATGGCTTCCCTGGGTCTGGTGGTTAAGAGTCTACCTTGCAATGCAGGGGGACACCAGTTTCATCCCTGGTCCCGGAAGATCCCACATTCCACCAAGCAACTAGGCCGGTGAGCTGCAGTTACTCAGCCCACATGCAGCAACTGCTGTAGCCCGTGTGTCTAGAGCCTGTGCTCCACAACACAGGAGAAGCCATCACAATGAGAAGCTTGTGCACCGCAACTGGAGAGTAGCCTGGGCTTCCCCAGAGGCGCTAGTGGTAAAGAACCTGCCTGCCAGTGCAGGAGACCCAGAGATGATTCAGTCTCTGGGTCAGGAAGATCCCCTGGGGAAGGAAATGGCAGTGCACTTCAGTATTCTTGCTTGGGGAATTTCATGGACAGAGGAGCCTGGTGGGCTACAGTCCATGGGATCACAAAGAGTTGGGCACAACTGAAGCAACTGAGCACAAACATGCACACACCTCACACATACCTCGTAGCATAGAAAAATTAGCTCAAAATGGATCAAAGACCTGAATGTCACAGTTAGAACTGTAAAGTTCTTAGAAGAAAATACAGGGGTATATCTGCATGTCCTTAGTTTAGGCAAAGGATTCTTAAATGTGGCACCAGAATCATGAGCAACAAAAGAAAAAAATAAACTGACTATAATCAAAAATAAAAAGTTTTATGCTTCAAAGTCGTGAAAAGACAGCCTACAGAATAGGAGCAGAAAAATTGTAAATCATATATCCATAATCTGATAAGGGACTTGTGTCTAGAATATGTAAAGAACTCTCTTAAATCAATCAAAAAACAATCTAATTTAAAAATGGGCAAAAGTCTGAATTGACATTTCTCCAAGAAAGATGTGTTAATAGCTAAGAAGCACATGAAAAGATGCTCAGTATCATTAGTCATGAATCTGGAAAAGAGTCAGTCACAAAAGACCACATATTACCTGGTTTCATTTATATGAAATGTCCAGAAAGGGCAAAATCTCTAGAGAGACAGAAAAGTAGATTAGTTGTTGCTTGGCGTTGCATGGGCAGAGAAAAGAACAGGAGGGTGTTAGCTAAAGGGTGTGGAGTTGCTATCTTTTTTTGTTAATGGAGAAGATTTTTATTGTATA
This sequence comes from Bos indicus, assembly GCF_029378745.1. Lineage (NCBI taxonomy): Eukaryota > Metazoa > Chordata > Mammalia > Artiodactyla > Bovidae > Bos > Bos indicus. The sequence goes on from NC_091778.1 coordinate 22,020,013, forward strand.
ATACACACAAAATTTACCATTTTAACTATTTCTAAATGAACAATTTGGACTTTGTTTTTGAGGTGATGAAAGTTCTAAAATTGACTGTGGTGTTGGTTGCATGTAGTGAATATTCTAAATGCCAAAATTGTATGGTATGTAAAGTATATCTCACCTGATACAAAAGAAAGGAATATAGCTGTTTAGAAATGTTGATTAAAAGAAAGGGGTTCTTAGATAAGCAGAGAATATTTTGAAAAAATAAATTTATTATATATTCAAGCCAGAGCTTCTGCGGATAGATCTGATTCACCCATTACAATAAGTAGTGCCAGTTTCCTAACCAATTCACTGGTAATTGAAATTGGAATGTGAGTAAGTTTCCCAAGGCCCACTTAACAGAGTCTTTTTTTTTCAGGCCACTCTTGAGAAATAATTTACAGATGTGCTGTCTTTTTTTAAGTATAAATTATATACCATAAGTTCACCGATTTTGTGTGTGCATTTCAATCATTATCAGTAAATATGAGTTTAGCAGCCATCACCGTAAAATAATTTAGAAGTCTTATCTTTGGAAACTCCTTAAAATTTGAATTGAAGATGAGTTCTTCCAAAAGATGTTTTGAGATGGTTCTGATGCTTTTAGTGAATCCACTTTAATTATTTCGCAGCTATTCACATGTACCTTCTTAATGTATAGTATAATTTTTTAACACATAGGAGTTTGGCTTTTTCTTTTCTAGTTAAATAGAAACTGGAACTTCTAGTTCTTTCCTGTTATATTTTGTTACTTTTTTTCAGACTGACTTCAGCACTATTAAATAATAATTGTGATAGCATTTTAGCAGTCTTGTCTTAAGCCTGATTAATAGTTGTTTACAATAGAGGTGATTTATCATGTTAAGAAAGGGCTTCCCTGATAGCTTAGTTGGTAAAGAATCTGCCTGTGATGCAAGAGACCGTGGTTCAATTCCTAGGTGGGGAAGATCCCCTGGTGAAGGAATAGGCTACCCACTCCAGTATTCTTGGGCTTCCTTTGTGGCTCAGCTGGTAAAAAATCCGCCTGCAATATGGGAGACCTGGGTTTGGTCCCTGAGTTGGGAAGATCCCCTGGAGAAGGGAAAGGCTACCTACTCCAGTATTCTGGCTTAGAGAATTCCATGGACTGTGTATAGTCCATGGGGTCGAAAAGAGTTGGACAGTACTGAGCGACTTTCATTTTCATCATGTTAAGAATCTACATTTCTAATTTGTGTTTTCTAAGAATGTGGCCTTTTTTGCATTTGAATGTATTTAGAGTGGGGCCCTTTCTACATTTTCAGCATTTATGAAGTGCTTATATATTTATTTCCCCCTTTACAAAAGTGTGGTAAATTATGAAATTTTTTCTAGTAAAAATCTTTTGTATTTCTGTAATTATAGTGTATTTTATCCAAATGAAAAATTCTTCTAATGCTCTATAATATTTAAAAAATTTCTAGAGTTTTCTGGTCTTTATTTGGGCTTCCCTGATAGCTCAGTTGGTAAAGAATCCATCTGCAATGCAGGAGACCCTGGTTCAATTCCAGGGTTGGGAAGATATGCTGGAGAAGGGATAGACTAGCCACTCCAGGATTCTTGGGCTTCCTTTGTAGATGAGCTGGTAGAGAATCTGCCTGCAATGTGGGAGACCTGGGTTCGATCCCTGGGCTGGGAAGATCCCCTGGAGAAGGGAAAGGCTACCCACTACAGTATTCTGGCCTGGAGAATTCCATGGACTTCAGGGATCAAACCCACACCTTCCACAGTGAAAGTACAGAGTCCTAACCACTGGACTGCCAAGGAATTCCCCACTCAAGAGTACTTTAAAGATAGTTCATTGATGTTCTTTTCAGTCTGCCACCATTGTTTCTTTTACTCATATTTTCTTCTTAATATCAGTTGTAGTAATTTATTCCTTCCTAGAAAATTGTCCATTTCATTGCAATTTCAAAATTGATTAGCATAGGCTTATATGTATATATACTAGTCTCATGTTGTCTCTTTGTTATAGTGCTGTTCAAATTTCTGTTTTTTCCTTAAATAGATCTCTGAAAGTTAAACCCTGCTTTATATTTCTTTCCAAAGTACCAGCTCCTGGATGATTTGATAAGTTTCACTATATGGTTATTGGTGGTGTTTTTTAATGTTCTTCAAAGTCAGTTTTGATGTCCTTTTTGACAGGTAGCTTATGAATGCTTTTATTCTCAAAGAAATTATTGCCCAGATTGTTAATTTTTACAATGATCCTTTCTTTGTTTTTTTTAAGGCCCGAGATGTACGCACCAATGAAGTGGTGGCTATTAAGAAAATGTCTTACAGTGGAAAGCAGTCCACTGAGGTAAGTGAGATATTTACATTCTTATTCACATGCTAGAAAAAGACATGCTGTTTTTAATTGAGGATATTTTGAACTTTTTTCTAAAAGTATAACGTACCTGAAAGTACATACAAATACAACATATATCTCAGTCTGTTTTGTTTTGTTTTTTTCCACAAACTGAGTGTACCCATTTAACTTGTCCCTAGAGCCCATTATCAGCACATTATTGGCATCTTAGAAGCTTCCCAACTTGGCCCCAGTTTCTAATTTTTTTAAACTGTGGTATAATATATTATTCGATTATCAGTTTCTAAAGGAGTAAACTAGGATAAGATGCATTTAATAGTAAATTATATGTATGTAATTTTTTTAATGATTTGGAAATTAAGGGCTGATTATAAAAAACTAGTATGAAAAAATTTTTAAATACAATTATTAATACTACGATGAGTATACTTTAGTTCATTAATATTATGATTAGTGCTTTTCAGTATATTTAATTGCATGAATTTATTTTGTGGAATATAGTCTATTTTTAAAAACTGGGATCTGTAAATCTTTAATTTTTCAACATAATTATTTTTAATTGTGGTGAAATACATATAACACATTTACCATTGTAATCATTTTCAAGTATTCAGTTCACTGGCATTAAGGACATTCATATTGTTTTGTATCCATCAGCACCATTCATCTCCAGAGCTCTTTTTCATCTTAAAAACCTAAAATTCTTTGCCCATTAAACAGCAACTCCCCATTCCCTCCTTCCCTCAGCCCCTGGAAATCACTATTCTACTTTCTGTCTGTATGAATTTGACTAAGTATCTCATGTAAGTGATATCATGCATTTGTCCTTTTGTGACTGGCTTATTTTACTTAACATAATGTTCTCAGAGTTTATCCATGTTGTGGTATGTGTCAAAATTTCCATCCTTTTTAAGGCTGAGTGATATTCCTGTGAGTGTGTGTGTGTGTGTGTTTATCCATCCATTCATCTGTCAGTGAATGCTTAGGTTTCTGTTGCTGCCTTGTTATTGTGAATAATGCCACTATAAACATAGGTTCGGAGAAGGCAGTGGCACCCCACTCCAGTACTCTTGCCTGGAAAATCCCATGGATGGAGGAGCCTGGTAGGCTGCAGTCCATGGGGTTGCTAAGAGTCGGACACGACTGAGCGACTTCACTTTGATGTTTCACTTTCATGCATTGGAGAAGGAAATGGCAACCCACTCCAGTGTTCTTGCCTGGATAATCCCAGGGATGGGGGAGCCTGATGGGCTGCCGTCTATGGGGTCGCACAGAGTTGGACACGACTGAAGTGACTTAGCAGCAGCAGCAGCAGCAAACATGCAAATACTTTTTTTGAGTCCTTAGTTTCTGTACAGACTTTTAGGTGTTTGATCAGAGTTGGAATTGCTGGATCAGTCTTTAACTTTTAAAGATTTTGGTTTTCTACGTTTTTGGAATTTCATTATTTTATGATAAATCTTGTTTTCGTGGTGATCATACAATGAGTACAACAACACTATTATATTACTGTTCCATCATTTTGATACCTAAAAAACTCAACTTCTTATACGGTTACTGTCTCTTATTTTCCATTCTGTAGCACAACTTTAGAAATAGCTTTCATAGGTGCACTTGTACTGTATTGGAATCTGTTTGATTAGTCACACCTAGAATAAAAAGTTTCATTTAGAAGTCATCTATTCTCATCTAATACTAATGTCCTTCTTGACATTACTTTACACTGAAAAAATACTGGGTTTTGTTTTGTTTTAAAAGTGTCAACTATCTTTGAAATTTGAAAGCTGTGGAAACATTTTCTGAGTTTAGAATTTATATCTTACACATTTTATATAAAAATTGTGAACATATTTTGCTTTATTTTGTTGAGGTCTTATGAAATAACATTGGAATTATGTGGTCTTACATTCTAGTACAAAATATTTTCTCAAGTTTTCTATTATGCTAGTTTCCCTGGCTTTGAAAATATGGCCCGAGTCAACGATAAAGATTGAAAACTAAAACAAGGACAAAAAATAGACTTCCTAGTTCCTATCCCACACCTGCCAAACCTCTGGAGTCTCTGGATATGGACCTAGTATCCTGTATTCTTAGAGTTCTCTGGTTGCTTCTTAAGAGTAACTATGTTTAGGACATGGCCTAAGTGTCTAAGGTTGTCATGGAGTAGCTTATAACTGAAGGTTTATGTGTATTTCTTGGTATGTGTCATTGAGGAATGCTGTTAGTAAAATATGTAGGAAAATGTTTTTATACTGTTTCCCCCCCACCCCCCTCTGAACTTCCCCATATCAGTTGAGTTGAGTTCAGTCGCTCAGTCGTGTCTGACTCTTTGTGACCCCATAAATTGCAGCACGCCAGGCCTCCCTGTCCATCACCAACTCCTGGAGTTCACCCAAATTCATGTCCATCGAGTCAATGATGCCGTCCAGCCATCTCATCCTCTGTCGTCCCCTTCTCCTCCTGCCCCCAGTCCCTCCCAGCATCAGGGTCTTTTCCAGTGAGTCAACTCTTCGCATGAGGTAGCCAAAGTATTGGAGTTTCAGCTTTAGCATCAGTCCTTCCATTGAACACCCAGGACTGATCTCCTTTAGGATGGACTGGTTGGATCTCCTTGCAGTCCAAGGGACTCTGAAGAGTCTTCTCCAACACCACAGTTCAAAAGCATCAATTCTTCGGCGCTCAGCTTTCTTCACAGTCCAACTCTCACATCCATACATGACCACTGGAAAAACCATAGCCTTGACTAGGACGGACCTTTGTTGGCAGAGTTATGTCTGTGCTTTTCAATATGCTATCTAGGTTGGTTATAACTTTCCTTCCAAGGAGTAAGCATCTTTTAATTTCATGGCTGCAATCACCATCTGCAGTGATTTTGGAACCCCAAAAAATAAAGTCTGACACTGTTTCCACTTTCCCATATAGTAATGAATTATTCTCTAACATTTTATTTTAGAAGGTGTGCACTTAGGGGTTTAAAATCTTCATTTGAATTTAAAAAGCAAACTAAACCTTAATGTTTGGCAGACAATATAAGCCAAAAACACAATAGATTAACTTTGTGCTATGTAAATTATACACCAAAAAGCTACAATTAAGAAAGGGAAGTTGAACTTTTGAAGAAAAATCACTAAATATGGTATATAGTTTTCATCAATATATCTGATGTGTGATTGTAAAATTTTAATAAGACCCATTGATGGTACATTTTACAAAACTAAAATTTGTCCTACCCTGAATGGAATAATTTTGTAAGTTGTGTAAATTGAGTTATATACTGTATAAACGTAAGTTTCTAATTTATTATTTTGGTATTTAAATATTACAAATAAAGTTGTATGTCCTTGATAACCCATCTTAGTCTAATAATTATTTTTTTCTTATACAACTTGCTAAGGAAAAGCAGCTGTTCATAATTTTTTCCTTTATTTGTTTTTTTTTCTCCCCACAGAAATGGCAGGATATTATTAAGGAAGTCAAGTTTCTACAAAGAATAAAACATCCCAACAGTATAGAATACAAAGGCTGCTATTTACGTGAGCACACAGCATGGGTAGGTATATTCTTTCCCCTTGCTATAATTTTAGTTGGCTGAAATGTTAGTTCTTATTGAGAGGAAGAGCAGCTTTTCCTAGAATCCTAGGCAAAGAAGATAATACAGGTTTTGCAAATTTATTGCAGAGATTTAGCTAACTTTTTATGTACCTGGTAAAATGTTCTCAGACATTTTTAGTAGTATCATTCTTCAAATGGTTTATCAAACATTGGTGAAAGCAGTTCTGTTATTTGAAGATGAAATCTAGCATATCTTTGACATAAATGTAATCTGTTTAACCACAAAGATCTTGTTGAAGTCCTGATGAGTCCTGGTGAAATTTGAACTGGTTATGATTCCTTGGCTGAATAATACTAATGTTAGAGAGTTGAGACACTTTGTTAGAAGAAGTGGGAATTAATTTTGCCCCATTGTTACCATTCAGGTGATAATGGTAGTAATATTGTAGCAGTGTGGGCATAATAACTGTATCTTTTAAGAGAAAGGCAAATTTTCTTTAAATAAGAATGATTCCTTATTTTGAATAATTAGTAATTCACAATTAATTTTCATTTTAGTATACTGAACTTAGATTTGTAATCTTGGGTGCATTTTCATCCAGTTTAATTTTGATGGTGGTCGTGGTGGTACTCAAATAAAAGGCTGTGGTTAAAAAAAAACTTTGACGTTTTTTTTGTTTTTAAAGTGACTTTGGGGAGATTACCTCTCTGTCTCTCAAGTTTCTCCATTTGTACAATAAGCATAGTGATAAGGTCTACCTCATAAGGTATTTGTGAGGATTTACCTGGCACATAGAAGAGATGCTCTTCTATGTGCCAGGTCAAGATGCTCAAGATGCTCAACACAGAGCATCGCTCAAGATGCTCAACACAGAGCATCGCTCAAGATGCTCTGTGTTTGCGTTAACTGTAACCTAAGCTTTGTTCAGAGAACAGTTTTTTGCTTCCTAGCAATTTTCAGTATCGCTGCATACTATATACTATAGATTAATAGTAACAGCGTATGTATATTCCTTTATAATTTTAGTAGTAGTTATATCTGAAATACACATCTTGTACAAGTAATTGTATGTTGGTAAATGTACCATTAACACTACTTACACATTTGACAAGTTACTAAATACATAAATATTCATTTTTTTAAGGTAAATGGTGACTAGGATTTGTTTTGCTTTAAGCTGTCTTCTTGAACTCTTTGGTAAATTTATTTAATCTCAAATAGAATCTTTTTAATAATATATTTTAATGCTTTCATAACTTTTTTTCCCATGTAGCTTGTAATGGAATATTGTTTAGGATCTGCTTCAGATTTACTAGAAGGTAGGTTTCCTTTAATTATTAAGAAAAAATAATATTATCACAATAAAATGAGAATTCAATGAGAAATTTCTAAAAAATAACGTACAAATTTTTCAGAAAGAATAAAAATCTTAAACTTTTCTATGTTCTCAGCATAATATGCACTGTGGTCATTAAATATTATATAGTAGCATAAAAGTGATTTTTTTCTCTCATTATGACTTGTTTTTTTTTTTTATTCTTTGTCATTCACCTTAATCTGTTCTTCTATTCACAGTGAAGGTATATGAGAATAAAGGGAGAACATTTATTATTCTTGTTTTTGTAGTCACCAAATAATTGCTTATTTGTTGTCAGGTTAGACAGAATTGGCTGTGAACTATACTTACACAGCTAGGTACAGCTATATACAAGTTGTAAAGTTCAGTAGGCTTATTTTATTATCTTGAGGAGAATATCCCTTCTTGCACACTGTTAGTTTGTAAAAATTGCCCTATATATTAGGAATCTATATTTATTTTTAAAGAAAAATAAAAAGTATTTTCAAATAACTTTTTTTATTTTAAGTTCACAAAAAGCCATTACAAGAAGTGGAAATAGCAGCAATTACACATGGTGCTCTCCAGGGATTAGCCTACTTACATTCTCATACCATGATCCATAGGTAAGTAGTTTGAAAATTGTTATATACTAATAAGCAATGACTTGTTGTATTTACCAACCCTGAAACTTACTAACCCTGAAATTTTGTTGGTTATAGCCAAATAAAAGCATTTCTTCTTGTCCATGTTAAGAACAACATACTGGTACACTTGATCTCTCTGTTTAAGATAAGTTTTATCTTTGTCTATACATGATGCCAGACTTTCTGAAGTACAGGCATACATTTTATTGTGCTTTGCTTTATTTCACTTCACAGATATTTTGTTTTTACAAATTGAAAGTCTGTAGCAATCTTGTGTTAAGCAAGTCTTTCAGTGCCATTTTTCTAGCAGCATTTGCTCACTTTATATTTCACATTTTGATAATTCTCACAGAATTTCAAACTTTTTCATCCTTTTTGTTATGGTGATCTGTGATCAGTGATCATTGATGTTACCATTATGATTGTTTTGGCATTGTTTAGCAGTAAAATATTTTTGAATTAAGTTATGTACATTGTTTTTTAAAGTAAGGCTATTGCACACTAAGTAGCCTACACTGTAGTGTAAACATAACTGTTATATGCACTGAGAGGCCAGAAAATTCATATGACTTGCTTTATTGCATACTCACTTTGTACGGATAGTCTGGAATCAAACCTTAATATCTCTTAGATATTGCCTGTATTGTACGCTTTATAGATTTGTGGTAGAAATTTAATTGTGGAGTCATTTAATTTGGGGAATGGAAAGGACAATAAGGGTTACATAGTCTTATAAGAAACTGCTCTCCCATTTTGTGACTAATTTCTCAAAGTTTACAAAGCCAGATAGATTTAGACTAGAACTAAACCTAGATCTTCTGAATTCCTGGTAAGTGATAATGCCAGATTTATTCCATTCATTCCATGCTCTGGATAAATACAAGATACTTAATACTTTTTATGCTTTTGAGTATTAATCCTTGATGATCCTTTATAATAAATAGTAACTTTAAGCAATTCTATAATGCATTTTTAGCGTTGATATTAGTTTTGCCTATTTTAGAAGAAAATTAGCATGTTTTGATTATATATGTGAATCAGGGAATGCATATTAAACTTTATAGTAGCATCAGGTCCTAGAGTAAGGTCCAGGAGAAATTTCCATACTAGTAAATAAGTGAATAGAAGATTTGGAATTATAACCTAACTTCTTTGCACTTAGCGGCTTGTGGGATCTTAGTTCCCCTCCAGGAGTAGAACCTGGGCTCACAGCAGTGAAAGCACCAAGTTCTACCCACTGGACCACCAGAGAATTCCCTAAAGTACCCCTTCATTTAAAAAAAGAAATGAATGGAAGGAACATAGATTAATTTATGTTCGCTACAGTACTGTGGTAAGAACTGTACTATAGTAAGTACTTAAGAACTTAGTTTTTCTGTTTTTGAAAGGATAATTGTATGTTATGGTGCTCATTGGACTTACAGTCCCATTTTATAAATATCCGTAATTCTCTACAGTCATGGATATTACATTATCCAAATGTTTGTTTTCATTTCATATTTAGTTAGGAAAACTATCCTAAGGTTTCAAAATGATTGGGGACATGAAATGCTTTTCTTTTTTTTTTTTCTTTGACATTAAGTAGACTGCTCAGAAATCTTACCGTTGTAAAGGAGTGGTCAGCTATTTAAATTTAATTTTTAAAGCCATTTAAAACCATGTTTGTACCAATAAATAGGACCTCAAATATAGACTTTACACTTTAATCACCTGAATTTCTGTCTTTTATTGCTGTTTTGCCTCCTCTTTTACAAAATTGTTACTTAGTATGAATTTTGTATTTTTTGTGTTCTATTTTAGATCTTAATTAATTCTACCCCAATTGAGAGATTATCCTTGGACTTAATTATCTTGATTTCTCCTTTTCTGTTTTATGAATTTTTATTTTATTTTTATCATGCTTTTACACAATCCAGTGAAGGAAAGAGAAATAATTTTTTGTGTTCCTTAAACTCAGAGATATCAAAGCAGGAAATATCCTTCTGACAGAGCCAGGCCAGGTGAAACTTGCTGACTTTGGATCTGCTTCCATGGCATCTCCTGCCAATTCTTTTGTGGGAACGCCATATTGGTAAGAATAATCTTATCTGGATTTAATCCTCATAATTGAAATTGTGTGTGGTTGTATATGGTTGTGCATTTTTTAAAGTGTCTTGTCTTTTTCCTGAAAACAAAATGTTATTTTGGACATTTTAAGTTTAAATATTATAGTTAGTTTCAAATACAGATTTGGAGTGCTCCCTTTACATCCCCCCATTTTTAAAATTTGCCTCTTTCTACATTCTTTTCTATTATTTGCATCATGTTGGGTGTGGGGACTTTCATAAAAATTCAAGTGGGGAGAAGCTAGAAATGCTAAGTAGAAATTTTTGTATTTTCTTTTTTTGTTTGTTTTTTTGTGTGTGTGTTTTTTTTTTTTTTTTTTTTTGTATTTTCTTTAGATTTATGTTTACTGTATATCATTGATGTTCATACTAAGAATACCTGAAGACTGGTAGTGGACTTGGAGTTCTCTGGAGTTTTTTTGTTTTTATTTTTATTGTGGAGAATTTTAAAGATACATAATACTTGGCGGAAGTATAACAAACCCTTACATACCAGTCACTCAGCCCAACAATATTATCACATGGTCTGTCCTGCCCTATGCATTCACCTCTCCCTCTCTTCCTCTCCCCCCTAAATGTGAAAGAAATTCTAGACATCATCTAATTGTGTTACTCAGTTTCTACATCATGTCCGACTCTTTGCAGCCCCATGGACTGCAGCACGCTGGGCTCCCCTGTCCCCCATTATCTCCTGGAGTTTGCTCACATTCATGTCCATTGAGTTGGTGACGCTATCTAACCATCTCATGCTGTTGCTCCCTCTCCTTCGTCTTTCCCAGCCTCAGGGTCTAATGAGTTGGATCTTCACGTAAGGTGGCCAAAGCATTGGAGCTTCAGCATCAGTCCTTCCAATGAATATTCAGGGTTGATTTCCTTTAGGATTGACTGATTTGATCTCCTTGCAGTCCAGGGGACTCTCAAGAGTCTTTTCCAGTACCACGATCCAAAAGTATCAATTCTTTGGTGCTCAGCCTTCTTTATGGTCCACCTCTCACATCTGTACATGACTTCTGGAAAAACCATGGTTTTGACAGTACGGACCTTTGTTGGCAAAGTGATGTCTCTGCTTTTTAATAAGCTGTCAGGTTTGTCATAACTTTCCTTTCAAGAAGCAAGCATCTTTTAATCTCATGGTTGCAGTCACCATTCACAGTGATTTTGGAGCCCAAGAAAATAGAATCATCTAATTTTACCCATAAGTAATTTATTATTAATGTCAGCGAATTTGAAGGGAATAATTTTCCAGATCTTCAACTTTCAAATGTATCCTCTTTCTCTGTGTATACTGAAAGTGGTGTCTTAGGCCCACTATGTCATCTTTTTACCTGCCTTTCAAATCTCCCTTCTGCTTTATAAAAGAAAGGCTTCTAACCCAACCTGAATATTGCAATGATTCACTGCTCTGGACTGTCAAAGCCTCAAAGCAACACCAGAGGAACAATTTGAGAACATATAGGATCGAGTCAGGACACAAACTCTTGGCAAGTCCTTGTACCTTTCCAGTCATCTATCTGTCTTCTGTTCCTTTTATCCCTTGCTTTTACTTTCTCCCCAGTCATTCCCCTTCCCTTCTTTTTTTCCAGTGTAGAATTTATAACTGTGACATGGTTGTCATGGGGATGCATTAACATGTTATTTGCATTGAATTCAGACTTTCTGGCACAAAGTGATTCTGGTTTAACTGATTGATATGACCATGAAGACTGCCTTTGCTAATTATATTACACAGCAGTGTTTTTAACAAATTGCGTGAACTAATTCTGCAACCCCAAGTTTTGAGTATCTTTAAAGCACATATACTCTGTGTGTATGTGTGGACATATACTGTGCATTATATCCTTTGCAACTGTTCATAAAATTTATATATCAATTCAAAAATGTGCAAGGGATACATAGGTTTTATAAATTCATTGAAGGTAAATAATGAATAAAAAAATTTGAAGACCGCTACTCTAGATGACCAAAAATTTCTCATGTAAAACCCTAGTTTAGATAGAGTGTCCTCTTCTCTAAAAAAAGGGTTCTGTGAGTGAATGATATTTCTTAGTGCTTCCCCTGTTTAGACATCAGTGTATTAAATATTAAAAAGGCCCTCAAACGTTCTGCAATAAAGAACAAATTACTCATTTAATTTTTCCTAACTATAATTTCTCAAACTTACTTCAACATCCTAAAGAACACATTGGAAATACCCTGCTATTGACAATAGAAAGTTTACAATAAAGTGAATATATTTTAAAATTTGTGTATAGTACATTTGGAACACAGGAACTAAGCTCATATTTATATGTCTTTCCACAAATGCACATGGGTACCTGCTACCCACATACACAAGTGTACCTGGTAATAATCTTATTGACACAGTCAGCAACTGTACTTAATACCAAATTACATACGAAGTAAAAGGTAAAGTATCATAGGAACATTAGATCCTAGTTAAAGACAGGAGAAAAGGAAAGCTATCCCCTTTGAATACAGAGTTCCAAGGAATAGCAAGGAGAGATTAAAAAAGCCTTCTTCAGTGATCAGTGCAAAGAAATAGAGGAAAACAATAGAATGGGAAAGACTAGAGATGTCTTCAAGAAAATTAGAGATCCTGAGGGAACATTTCATGCAAAGATGGACAAATAAAGGACAGAAATGGTATGGACCTTACAGAAGCAGAAGATATTAAGAAGAGGTGGCAAGAATACACAGAAGAACTATACAAAAAAGATCTTCATGACCCAGATAACTGTGATGGTGTTATCATTCACCTAGAACCAGACATCTTGGAATGCAAAGTCAAGTGGGCCTTAGGAAGCATTACTACTATCAAAGCTAGTGGAGGTGATGGAATTCCAGTTGAACTATTCCAAATTCTAAAAGATGATGCTGTGAAAGTGCTGCACTCAATATACCAGCAAATTTGGAAAACTCAGCAGTGGCCACAGGACTGGAAAAGGTCAGTTTTCATTCCAGTCCCTAAGAAAGGCAATGCCAAAGAATGTGCCAACTACCGCACAATTGCACTCATCTCACATGCTAGTAAAGTAATGCTCAAAATTCTCCAGGCCAGGCTTCAACAGTATGTGAACTGTGAACTTCCAGATGTTCAAGCTGTATTTAGAAAAGGCAGAGGAACCAGAGATCAAATTGCCAACATCTGTTGGATCATTGGAAAAGCAAGAGAGTTCCAGAAAAATATCTGCTTTATTGGTTATGCCAAAGCCTTTGACTCTGTGGATCACAACAAACTGTGAAACAAAAGAGATGGGAATACCAGACTACCTGACCCACCTCCTGAGAAATCTGTATGCAGGTTAAGAAGCAACAGTTAGAACTGGACGTGGAACAAAAGACTGGTTCCAAATGGGGAAAGGAATACGTCAAGTCTGTATATTGTCACCCTACTTATTTCACTTATATGCAGAGTACATCATGAGAAATGCTGGGCTGGATGTAGCACAAGCTGGAATCAAGATTGCCGGGAGAAATATCAGTAACCTCAGATATGCAGATGACACCACCCTTATGGCAGAAAATGAAGAACTGAAGAGCCTCTTGATGAAAGTGAAAGAGGAGAGTGAAAAAGCTGACTTAAAACAGCACTGAAAAAATGAAGATCATGACATCCAGTCCCATCACTCCATGGCAAATCGATGGAGAAACGATGGAAACGGTGAGAGACTTTATTTTCTTGGACTCCAAAATCACTGCAGATGGTGATGGCAGCCATGAAATTAAAAGACACTTGTTCCTTGGAAGCAAAGCTATGACCAACCTAGGCAGCATATTAAAGAGCAGAGACATTACTTTGCGAACAAAGGTCTGTCTAGTCAAAGCTATGGTTTTTCCAGTAGTCACGTATGGATGTGAGAGTTGGACTGTGAAGAAAGCTGAGTGCTGAAGAATTGATGCTTTTGAACTGTGGTGTTGGAGAAGACTCTTGAGAGTCCCATGGACTGCAAGGAGATCAAACCAGTTAGTCCTAAAGGAAATCAGTCCTGAATATTCATTGGAAGGACTGATGCTGAAGCTGAAGTTCCTATACTTTGGCCACCTGATGCAAAGAACTGACTCATTGGAAAATACCCTGATGCTGTGAACGATTGAAGGCTGGAGAAGAGGATGACAGAGGATGAGATGGTTGGATGGCATCACCAACTTGATGGACATGAGTTTGAGCAAGCTCTGGGAGTTGGTGATGGACAGGAAAACCTGGCATGCTGCAGTCCATGGGGTCGCAAAGAGTTGGACAGGATTGAGTGAGTGAACTGAAAGATAGGAATTAGCTTTTTTTTTGGCCATGTTGCTCTCTCTGGTCTGGGAGCATGGAGTTTTAACTGAACTGCCAGGGAAGTCCTGTGTTTCATTTTATAACCAAGACACATGTTGGTTGGTTATAAAGTTAATAACTTTGTGATGATTTTAGTTATCAGCTGCCCTAGCCACTTTTATTATGGAACACTATTCTAATCTGAAAGAAGACTGACAAGCTATGGTTAGTCATTGTTGGATAGTGTGACAGATACTTTCTGAAATACATGGAGTGAGCTTGTCATTTCAAGGGAAACAACTGATGGTATTCAGTGCCAGTGATAAAATTCCCTCTTTCAAGCAAAAATCAGATGGAATCTTGAGACCAAAATGTTTGAGAATCACTGGGCTAAAGGATATACAATATTCGAACCCACAAACTTGAACAGATACAGAATACAACCTTGCTCTCAGGCATCCTTCCTTTAGGATGCTGTTACATGATCATGATAGATGGTGAGAATGAGTCTCACACTATACAAGCAAAGTTAAATATTTACCTCACAACCTGTAATGCATTTATTTCTCTTTTTCAAAATTATTATGTCCAGATGTCTTGCCAGGAATCCACACAAGTGTTCTCCATATAGATAGTCATTACATTTTAAAAGACTAGCATACATTTTTTTTTAACTTTAATTTAAATGACATTTTGTTTTTTTAGGATGGCCCCAGAAGTAATTTTAGCCATGGATGAAGGACAGTATGATGGAAAAGTAGATGTATGGTCTCTCGGTATAACTTGTATTGAATTAGGTAAGCATGTTCTTTATTACTATGTAGTAAGTTTTGATCTGTGTTTTACCTCCATTTCTATACCAAACTACAGCTTTTTATTTTTTATGTTGGTCACTAAAGGGAGCAATATTTTAAAGGTTTCGTTTTGGTTATCTGATATATATAAGGTTATGTATATAAGTTGTATATAATATATACATTAGGTTATATATATATTCTATATATATTGTGTATATTATATTTGCTCTGTTAAATTAGATCTTAAATAATTTTCCACTATATAATTGTCTTAATATTAACGAATACTTGTTAAACACTTGATTATATATGTGATTGCTAGATTTGCCATCTACAGATGGTCTCTAAAGCATTTATGAGTTACTTACCTTTACCTGAGGTCCTTACTACTTTGAGTTAAATATGTGAATCTATGTGTCTGCCCACATATTGTAGCAGTTTGATTTTATGCACACATTTTGTTCTGTTGCATATAAATGGAACTATGTTTAAAGCAGTGGACCATCTCATAGCTTATGTCTTATGACCAAGAAATAAATCTTAAAGTGCATAAATCTTAAAGTGCAAGATTTTCCATAGATGGGTTTATATGTTTGATTACAGTTAATCTGATGAAAAAGATCCCTGGTTTGTTGTTTTGAGGCATGATTATACAATGGTGTTTATAAAAATAAATGTACCACTTTTTCTGATTATAAAAGTATATATTGAGGGTATAAAAGGATTAGAAGGAAAATAAAAGAACTATTAACTACAGTAATTTGTTAATGGAGACACAAGATAGAAAGATGTAAACTGCGACGTGAAAGATACAGAGAAAGGAGTCCAAACCGAACACTAAAGACAGTCATCAGATCACAAAGGGAGGAGAGCAAGAGAAAAGAAAGGAGCAGAGGAATTACAAAACAGCCAGAAACCAGTTAACAAAATGTAATGGGTATATATGCTTATCAGTAATTAATTGTAAGTGAGCTAAATTCTCCAATCAAAAGAAATGACTGAATG
The DNA here is from genome assembly GCF_029378745.1 of Bos indicus. NCBI lineage: Eukaryota > Metazoa > Chordata > Mammalia > Artiodactyla > Bovidae > Bos > Bos indicus. Next base: position 22,036,061 of record NC_091778.1, read on the forward strand.
GATGAAAAAACAAAACCTGTCTATATATTGCCTACATGAGACTCACTCCAGATGTGAGGGACACATGGAGACTGAAAGTGAGGAATGGAAGAAGATATTCCATGTCAATAGAAACCAAAAGAATACTGGGGTTCTTGTTCAGTCTCTTAGCTGTGTCCAATTCTTTGCAACCCCATAGACTCCAGCTCGCCAGGCTTCGCTGTCCTTCACCATCTCTCGGAGCTTGCCCAGACTTATCGTCCATTGAGTCAGGGATGCCATCCAACTCTCTTGTCCTCTGTCATCCGCTTTTCCTCCTGCCTTCAATCTTTCCCAGTATCAGGGTTTTTCCTAATGAGTTGGCTCTCACATCAGGTGGCCAAAATATTGAAGCTTTAGCTTCAGCATCAGTCCTTCCAATGAATATTCAGGGTTGATTTCCTTTAGGATTGACTGGTTTGATCTCCATGCAGTCCAAGAGCCTCTCAAGAGTCTTCTCCAACACCATAGTTCAAAAGCCTCGAACAAAATAGACTTTATAAATATCAGACAAAATAGACTTTAAAACAAAGACTATCAAAGTAGACTTTAAAACAGAGACTGTGGAGGAGGAAATGGCAACCCACTCCAGTATTCTTGCCTGGAAAATTCCATGGATAGGGAAGCTTGGTGGGCTTCAGGCTCTCAAAGATTGTAGGATCTTAGTTCCCTAAACTTCATCCCACAGCTATGAGAGCACCAAGTATTACCACTAGACAGCCAGGGAATTCTTGTCACATCTTAAGATGTCAGTTACCGGAGTGTAAACCTCATCACAGCACCACATTATATACTTGAAAGTTGCAAGAGACTGGTCCTTAAATGTTCTCATCACCAAAAAAGAAATAAGAATTGTGTGATGGGATGGAAGTGTTAGCTAATGCTATGGTGGAAATTGTTTTGCCATATATAAATGTATCCAATCAGCGCATTGCACTCCTTAAATTTATACAATGTTATATATTAATTATGTCTCAATAAAGCTGGAGAAAAAATTTTTTAATTAAAAAAGAGGCTGCAGTAAGAGACAAGAATATTACATAATGACAAAGAGGTCAGTTCAGCAGAGGTTATAACATTTGTAAATATTTATGTACCCATCATAGGATCACCTAAATACATAAAACAATATAAACAGACCAAAAGGGAGAAATCAACAGCCACACAATAATAGTAGCATAGATGCACAAATCCTCAACAAAATATTAGCTAACTGGATGCAACGATACAGTAAAGGATCATACACCATGATCAAGTGGGATTTATTCCAAGGATGAAGGATGGTTCAAAATCCACAAGTCAATCAGTATGAGACATCACAATAACAAAATGAAAGATAAAAATCATACAGTGATCTCAGTAGATGCAGAAAAAATCTTTAGACAAAATTCAACATCAATTTTGATTACCTTAAGGTAATTATTTAAGTGGTCAGTGAATACCATCAATAATGGAACCATTTGAAATTATATATCATCTCATATCATCTCATAGAATAAATTTGAAAAATATATTATTTACTTTTGTGATATTTCTATCAAAGTTGTATGACCCAAATTTAATCTTTAGAACCAACCAGAATTGAGGGGTATTGAAAAGTCTTCTGTACTTCAAAATAATCAAGGTAATGACTTCAGCTGTCACCTTGAGTCTGGATAAAGAAAGGGAAATTCAACCCAAAATAAGCATAACAAAGAATAAAAATATCAAAGCAGAAATCAGCTAAATAGAAGCAGAGAAGCAGTAGAGAACATCGGTGAAACTAAAAACTACTTCTTTGAGAAAATTAATAAAATTGATAAACCTCTAGTCAAACTGATCAGGAAAAGAAGAGAGAAGACACAAAGCACTATCAGAAATAAGATATGACATCACTACAGGTATTAAAAGAATCATAAGGAAATACTGTGAACAACTTTATGTTAATAAATTTAACAACTTAGATAAAATAGTTTCCTTGAAGGATACAAATGACCAAAGGACACTTTTGCTACTGAGGACATTATTGGGATACTTGATTGAAACTTGAATGGGATTTGAGGATGAGATGATAGTCATGTATCAGTGTTAATGGTCTAATTTAGTGGATGTGTTAGTTTTTTTTAGTAGAGTATGTTTCAGAAAATAAACACTAAAGTATTTAGGAATGGTGGAGCATCTGGCCAGCAATTTACTGCACATTGATTGACTTTAAAAAATTCTTTGAACTCTACTTGAAGTTTAAAATTATTTAAAAAATAACAAAAAATAGTACTTGTGTGTCCCTGTTTAACAGGCATATATTTTAACAGGAAAGTTTTTTTTCTTTTACAGCGGAAAGGAAACCTCCTTTATTTAATATGAATGCAATGAGTGCCTTATATCACATAGCCCAAAATGAATCCCCTACACTACAGTCTAACGAATGGTAAGTATTGCTAAGAGATATATTACTCAACATTGTATAAATTAAATGCTTTTTCATAATGTTATCAAAGTGATTTCATTTCAATTAGGTAAAATGTATTACTGAAAAATTATTAAAATAGGTTCTATCATGTTAATCCTTTATTATGTGTGCTTTTCTTAGCAGATATATGACTCAGTTCAGAAATAAAGGCTAGATTGATACCACATAGAAGCAAAAAGTATTTGCTTTTTACAAAAAAATATTTAGTTTTTTGAACTTCAGAAACACATATAACCCTGATTATATAATAAATAGCATGATTTAAACATAGTATTTTACAACTGAAATATAGATTGCCACAACCTGTAGTGATGTTCAATTGGGGAATGGCTTATAATTTATATAGCATATGAAATAGGTAAAACAGTTTGATTTATCAGAATTACCAGATAAATTCATAACTTTGAAATCATTCTAATTGTCATTATGACATTTATTATTCAAATTGCTTAATGTTTTTCTCTCCTATTGCTTCCTTGATTTGAAAAATTAAGTTCATTAGTGTAAAAAGCTTATAGAGACCTGATTGACAGTTTTTAAAAACCAGGATTTCATCAGTGATAGAAAATTTTAGTGGGAAATTAATTCCTCATGGGTATCAAACATTTGAAAAATTCTAAGGAAATAAACAGCATATTTAATAAATATTGTAAAGTTCAAAATAGATGCATTAGTTGCCAATAATTTATTTTAATAATTAAATAATTTAATTATTGGAATTTAATAAATTATTAAATAATAAATTGATAATAAATAATTTAATGGGCCAATGATAAGGCTTAACTAACATATTCATAGGTCTTAAGTAAATACACATAAAAGGAATCTTTTGGGACCGAGTTTAGTATTATGATACATATAAATAATGAATTGAACACAGATTGTCTACACACTGTGTTTGATACTTCAGGGATTCGAAAGAGAATTTGTTTTTTGCCTATAAGGAATTTAAAATCTTACTTAGATATTGAAGACGAACACCAGTGGAGTAGTAATTACTTAATATTCTTTGAACTCTCATCAGTAACATTATACATTAATAATGGGTTACAGACTTCCAGTGTTTTAAATGTTTAAAAAAGAAATCTCAGCTGGTTTTCTGGATTTAATGGAAGTTATATCCATTTGCTCAGGGATACCAAATACTTAGCTGTACGGAGTACTGCTTCCAAAGCAAATGGAGTAATACTCTGAATCCCACTATACAGAAGATGATCCAAGGGGCAAAGAAGAGAGAGAGGTGGTTTATAGGGAGAAAAATAATAAGAAAGTTATCCTAGATTTTAATGCAAAAAAGAAAATATTGGCTTTTCTAACTTTTCCTCTATATAGAATGCGCTGTGATATTTTAATTGTGGGAGCAGAAATTTAAAATAATCTGTGCAAATTTATCTTTGGAAAATGGTGAAGACTCATTGGCTGCTTTAGATAACTTTTCATAGACATATATGAAATGTATCTATATCTGCTTTTTTTTATCGTTTCATTTCCATCCCCGCTCCCAGCAGTAGGCACATGCTTTGTTTTGCTGGTGTGTTTTTAAAGGAAATAGCAATATGTTCACTTGATACTTTCCTTTACAATAGGTCTGATTATTTTCGCAACTTTGTAGATTCTTGCCTCCAGAAAATCCCTCAAGATCGCCCTACATCAGAGGAACTTTTAAAGGTCAGTTCAATTATACTGTTTTCTACCCCTAAGAAATTTTTTTAATGTGTCATTTTTCTTTGATTTGGAATCAATATTAGGTATGCGCTACTGGTTTTTAACTAAAATACTATGTATTCTATTAAAGTAATATGAAGGAAATAGAAATGATATGTGATATATTTACATAAATATTGTGAGAGAAAAGAGATTTTAAAAGAAATTGTTAAAATGAATATCATATTTTTGTTTCCATGTTGAAAATAAATTTTTCTAACTTAGCAATGAAAAGATTTTTTAAATCATGTGTACTCTTCAGATTTCACAAAGTTTCATTGCCTCGTTTAAATATGAGATTTATATGCTTCCTGTTCTCAAAAATTTATTATTTCACTTGGCAGTTGACTATTGTATCAATAGCAGTAATAGTGTGTTGAGCTTAATATAGTTCTTAAAACATCTAGATAAAGCAGTGGTAAAATGGGATTTGATTTTCTTTGTGACCCTAAGAAGTCTTACTGGTTTTTCACTATAAAATTTAAATAGCCTATTTTTGCATGAATGTTTTACAGTTTCAAATGGATTAAGTTTATTTTCATCAATGTACCTCAGTTAAAGATACAAAGAAATTGAAAGGTTCTTATATGTATTCAGTAGTATTACTTGAAACTTTAGTGTGTAGAAGAGCAATACTGATTTTCAATAATGCTTGAGGAATTTTAGGCAGTAAGCTCACTCATACTCTAAGAAATGAAAACTTGACTAAATTGGTACTCACAATAGCAACAAAATGTTTGGTATACTTGGGAATTATATTAGTGAAAAATAAGCAAGATCTGTATGTAGAAAACTGGCAGACTTAGAAATATAAGATATGAAGTTGGGATAAGAATATGGAATATTGTATTGATAAATAGTGATACATACCAAGCTAAGGCTCAGGAAAAAGGAAGAATGTGACTTGTTTCTCATACTTGCCCAATAGAGGTGAAAGAAACTCTTTGGGTGTAACCCAACCTACCAAGCCCAGGTATTTGGTATTTGGTGATTAGGTTCCAAGTCTGAATATAGTGTTCATTCACCTAGTTGATAGCATATATTGGCACAGCCTTATTGGAAATGATAGGAAGTATCTAGCAAGTGTTTCTTTCCCTTTGGCCTGACATTTCTTTCATGATTCATCATAAAGAAAAAAATAGAAAAAAATTCTAATGAATTTAAAAATTTTTTAAAGAATTCTATGAAGCTATTTATCTCTGAATTAAAAGTTGGAAATAACTGTCCAGAATTAGGGTAATGGAACTTTGGCATAAACCTTTGATGAAATATTCTGTAGGCATTATGTTTACAAATTTGAAATAACAGTCTTATGATAGTGAAGCAGAACCAAATATGGTATAGTTAGAACTCTTTACATAGAGAAGAAGTAAGTTTGGCTAACAAAAAAGGTAAGTGTTACAGAAATTCAGGGGCATCTCATGAAGTCAAGGGCGGAAAGTGTCTTTCTGCAATCTATATATTTACGATCTATAAAACAAAAATCTGTATATAGAAAATTTCTGAAAAGAAACATCAAAATGTAGCAGTGATACTCTAAAGGTGAAATTATTCTTTCAACTTTTCCTTATTTGATAAGGTTAAGTTTTATTCAGTGTTAGTAAAAATCACTAATAATATGCCTTTTAATCAACTACTAGTGTTTTCTGAAGAGTATTGTTTATGCAACATATAAAGGAACCCAAAATATCCAGGTTTATATTACATAATTCACCAGCAGTAAATACATTTCTCTTGAAACCTAATAAAACTCAGAACTGACATGCCTTTTCTGTGAAATCAACAGTTCTAAGAATATGTAAACCTTTTTTTAGCATTTGTTTAGGGCTGTAATTGGGCTTACTTCTTAGTATTTAATTAAACCCTTTTATCATTTCAACTCTACATTTTTAGTTGACCAAAGTTTATATAAAATGTAGGCACAGAGTAAATATATATAAATAATGATTTTATAAGAAGTCAGAAATATAATAGAATAGCTATAGATTATAGGCATTATCTATGATGATTATTTAGGATAGTAACTCTAGAGTCTAAGAAGGGGCACATGTGTGCATGCTCATTTGTGTCTGACTCTTTGCAACCCCATAGCCTGTAGCCCACTGGGCTCTTCTGTCTGTGGAATTTTCCAGGCGAGAATACTGAAATCGGTTGCCATTTCCTTCTGCAGCTAAGAGAGGTGTACATTTGTATTAATGGAAAAATAGGTTTCAACTTGACTTTTACATTCTTTTATCCAGCACATGTTTGTTCTTCGGGAGCGCCCTGAAACAGTGTTAATAGATCTTATTCAGAGGACAAAAGATGCAGTAAGAGAGCTGGACAATCTGCAGTATCGAAAGATGAAGAAACTCCTGTTCCAGGAGGCACATAATGGACCAGCAGTAGAAGCACAGGAAGAAGAAGAGGTAATTTAGAAATGAATCAATATTGAGCTCTCTTCATCAGCTTCTTTTCTTGTGGAGCTCGTCTTTTACATCATGAATCTCTTATATCAGTGGTTCCCATTTGTGTTTTCTTAACACTGGTCCTGTAAAATCCCATGTGGGAAAAACGGTGTTGTGTTCTTTAAATTCAGTCCCTTTGTTGTGCACATTGGCATATATAGTAAAGCTCAGCAATGTCTTTTATTAAATAAACAAATTCAACTTTGTTTAATTTTGTCCCTTTCAAATTTCTTAGCCACTGAACCCTTTTTTGCCTTATTGTCTCAATTGTGAGAGACATGCTTTTGAAAATATATAAAATTATAGACTCTGGAAGTTACTCACTGACAAGTCATTAGCAAGTTACTAAGCATTCTACTGTATTACCAAGGACATTTCTTTTCAGTTCTGCATAGTTTCATTCCATCTACACAGTTCTGAAATACTTATTTTCAGTTCAGTTCAGTCACTCAGTTGTGTCTGACTCTCTGCGACCCCATGGTCTGCAGCACACCAGGCTTCCCTGTCCTTCACCATCTCCCAGAGTTTGCTCAGACTCATGTCCATTGAGTCAGTGATGCCATCCAACCATCTTATCCTCTGTGGTCCCCTTCTCCTCCTGCTTTCAGTCTTTCCCCAGCATCAGGGTCTTTTCCAGTGAGTTGGCTCTTCTCATCAGGTAGCCAGAGTATTGAAGCTATGTGTAAAGCAAGGCTCAGTGGTTTACTCAGTGTAGGTAGAGGCATATGGGTTCAAATTCAGATAGCTCTCACTCTCAAGGTCAAGTTCTTTTTTTGTTGCTTTTTAGGGAGAATGGAAATACAAATGTGCAATGGATATGTTATAGAACTTTCTCATGTTGAAATATACATATAAAGCTTTTACTATAAGTATTTTCACTTTTCTTTGCTTCTGTCAGAATTCTAGAGCTTTGGTTTGTTTTTTACTGTTTTCCAGTGAGAAATATCATTTTACATTTGGAAACTAGGAGAAGCAGTTACTTTTTTAATAGTGCTGCACAATTACTGAACTGTAAAATGCAAGATTTTCTTAACCAACAGTTTTGGGTTTTTTCATTTTTTAGTTCTTATGATAATCTTTTGAAAATTGCTTTGGGTTACTTTATTGTGGGATATTTTAGATACATGAAATAAAATTTTGAATAAAATAAAGTTTTAAAATTAATAAATTTCTCATGTAGTTAAATCTATAACAGCATCTCTGTTGGGCTAGAGATATGAGAAAAGTTCCTTTGTATATAGCATATGTCTATATTAAATTCTCCATATCTTAGAGAATTTTGGTATGGTAACACTACTAAAATGTTGGTCACTTCAGAAAAACATTCTTGTGATTTTATATGTATATGTGTGTGTGTATATATGTATATATAATACATAATTTTTAATTTAAGAAAAATAGGAATTCTTTGGTGGTAGAATTTTTAAGAAAGAAAGAAAAATGTACTTACAAAAGACTTCAACAAAAAATAACTAAAAGGAGGTGTTTCTAGGATTTTTTTTTTTTTTTAAGTTGGGGCTTGTTTTTCTGATTTATTCTTTTCCTACGCCCTGTGGCTTGTGAGATCTTAGTTCCCTGACCAGAGATTGAACCCAGGCCCTCCCTCAGCAGTGAAAGTGCTGGACTCCTAAACCATACCACTAGGGAATTCTCATGGTTGGGGCTTATTTTAACATGGGAATTATTGAGAAATGAGCAATATCTCTCTCTATACCCAATGAGATGTGTGGTAAAAATGGATTTCAAAAAATGGCAGACAGTTTAGAGAAAATGCTTTACTTTGGAAGTATTTTGGAAGTATTCCCTCAGGGTGCTGCCTGCCTCCAGGGAGATGATGCCAGGCCAGGAGACCACACGCCTCAGACCTCAAAGCCCAGAGCTGGCGCCTCCTCTCACCCTGCTCAGGGGAGGGTGGTGCTCGTGGCTGGGGTTTTTTTTTAAAACCACTTTTACAAAAACCAGCCTGTGGCTGGTTTGGCTGATAAATTGACTTCACATAGTTGGTCAGGTTTTTATTTACTTGTTGGTCATTTTTATTTGTTTATTTTTCTGTTACGGATTAACTTCCTGGTTTCACCAAATAAAGGGAATATCTCATGATAGACCTCTGACTTTCTAAAGACTGTTGGCCAAGCAGTGTGCTTGATGCTTCTATTTAAGAAATCAAGAGAGATGGAGATATCTGAACCTATTGCTCTTTTTTTCCCTAGGAACAGGATCATGGTGTTGGACGGACAGGAACAGTGAATAGCGTTGGAAGTAATCAGTCTATTCCCAGTATGTCCATCAGTGCCAGTAGCCAAAGTAGTAGTGTTAACAGTCTTCCAGATGCCTCAGATGACAAGAGTGAGCTAGACATGATGGAGGGAGACCACACAGTGATGTCTAATAGTTCTGTCATCCACTTAAAACCTGTGAGTATTTGGATTTCAGTGAAAAAAAAATCAGCTTTGGTAAATAATTTAATTCATCTAGTTAGTTTAAGAGTTAATTTTTTTTTTTTTTTTTTTCCTGTTTCAGAAGTTGGGAACAGTTTTAGGTAACTTATTTGAAAACGGCAGTAGGCTTGTTGATTTCCAGTATAATATCTGCATTTGTAAAACTAATGTCTTGAGAATATGGAAAGAATATTTTAAAAATATCTCAGAAGATACTATATATAATGTATTATTTGAAGTCACTTAGATGCAAAATGAAGTACTTTAAAAATAGTAGGTATACTCATGAAATTCATTGTAATATTAATATAATATTTTTGAAGCATGGGAGAAAGGATTAGGATGGATGGTGACCAAAAGTGATTTTGGTCACTTTACATTATCCATATAATGTTTACAGCTTTAAAATAAAACTTAGAGTCTAATTATCAGATCAGATCAGATCAGTCGCTCAGTCGTGTCTGACTCTTTGCGACCCCATGAATTGCAGCACGCCAGGCCTCCCTGTCCAATACCAACTCCCAGAGTTCACTGAGACTCACGTCCATCGAGTCAGTGATGCCATCCAGCCATCTCATCCTCTGTCGTCCCCTTCTCCTCTTGTCCCCAATCCCTCCCAGCATCAGAATCTTTTCCAATGAGTCAACTCTTCACATGAGGTGGCCAAAGTACTGGAGTTTCAGCTGTAGCATCATTCCTTCCAAAGAAATCCCAGGGCTGATCTCCTTCAGAATGGACTGGTTGGATCTCCTTGCAGTCCAAGGGACTCTCAAGAGTCTTCTCCAACACCACAGTTCAAAAGCATCCATTCTTCGGCGCTCAGCCTTCTTCACAGTCCAACTCTCACATCCATACATGACCACAGGAAAAACCATAGCCTTGACTAGATGGACCTTTGTTGACAAAGTAATATCTCTGCTTTTTAATATGCTTCTAGGTTGGTCATAACTTTCCTTCCAAGGAGTAAGTGTCTTTTAATTTCATGGCTGCAGTCACCATCTGCAGTGATTTTGGAGCCCAGAAAAATAAAGTCTGACACTGTTTCCACTGTTTCCCCATCTATTTCCCATGAAGTGATGGGACCGGATGCCATGATCTTCGTTTTCTGAATGTTGAGCTTTAAGCCAACTTTTTCACTCTCCACTTTCACTTTCATCAAGAGGCTCTTGAGTTCCTCTTCACTTTCTGCCATAAGAGTGGTGTCATCTGCATATCTGAGGTTATTGATATTTCTCCTGGCAATCTTGATTCCAGTTTGTGTTTCTTCCAGTCCAGCGTTTCTCATGATGTACTCTGCATATAAGTTAAATAAGCAGGGTGACAATATACAGCCTTGACGTACTCCTTTTCCTATTTGGAACCAGTCTGTTGTTCCATGTCCAGTTCTAACTGTTGCTTCCTTACCTGCATATAGGTTTCTCAAAAGACAGGTCAGGTGGTCTGGTATTCCCATCTCTTTCAGAATTTTCCACAGTTTCTTGTGATCCACACAGTCAAAGGCTTTGGCATAGTCAATAAAGCAGAAATAGATGTTTTTCTGGAACTCTCTTGCTTTTTCCATGATCCAGCGGATGTTGGCAGTTTGATCTCTGGTTCCTCTGCCTTTTCTAAAACCAGCTTGAACATCAGGAAGTTCACGGTTCACAACTGCTGAAGCCTGGCTTGGAGAATTTTGAGCATTACTTTACTAGCATGTGAGATGAGTGCAATTGTGTGGTAGTTTGAGCATTCTTTGGCATTGCCTTTCTTTGGTATTGGAATGAAAACTGACCTTTTCCAGTCCTGTGGTCACTGCTGAGTGTTCCAAATTTGCTGGCATATTGAGTGCAGCACTTTTACAGCATCATCTTTCAGGATTTGGAATAGCTCAACTGGAATTCTATCACCTCCACTAGCTTTGTTCGTAGTGATGCTTTCTAAGGCCCACTTGACTTCACATTCCAGGATGTCTGGCTCTAGGTGAGTGATCACACCATCGTGATTATCTGGGTCGTGAAGATCTTTTTTGTACAGTTCTTCTGTGTATTCTTCCCACCTCTTCTTAATATCTTCTGCTTCTGTTAGGTCCATACCATTTCTGTCCTTTATCGAGCCCATCTTTGCATGAAATGTTCCCTTGGTATCTCTGATTTTCTTGAAGAGATCTCTAGTCTTTCCCATTCTGTTGTTTTCCTCTATTTCTTTGCATTGATTGCTGAAGAAGGCTTTCTTATCTCTTCTTGCTATTCTTTGGAACTCTGCATTCAGATGTTTATATCTTTCCTTTGCTCCTTTGCTTTTCGCTTCTCTTCTTTTCACAGCTAATGTAAGGCCTCCCCAGACGGCCATTTTGCTTTTCTGCATTTCTTTTCCATGGGGATGGTCTTGATCCCTGTCTCCTGTACAATGTCACGAACCTCATTCCATAGTTCATCAGGCACTCTATCTATCAGATCTAGTCCCTTAAATCTATTTCTCACTTCCACTGTATAATCATAAGGGATTTGATTTAGGTCATACCTGAATGGTCTAGTGGTTTTCCCTACTTTCTTCAATTTCAGTCTGAATTTGGCAATAAGGAGTACATGGTCTGAGCCACAGTCAGCTCCTTGTCTTGTTTTTGCTGACTGTATAGAGCTTCTCCATCTAATTACGGAAAAATATAAATTCTGGGTTTAGGAAATAATGGATATTTACTACATTAGTCATTATACTTTTGAATGCAAAATTTTAAATGTTCTTCAAAATATTTTAAGATCGGATAGCTCCTTTAACAATTAATAGGAATGCTTCCTTTTTTAACTTCACAGCTTGCAGTGTTAACTAAAAAGTTATTAGGCACAAATAGATGAAAGGTGGAAAGAATGGATAAACAAAACCATGGTATATACATATGGTGAATATTACTCAGTTATACAAAGGAAGGAAATTCTAATAACATGATACAACATTAGTGAATTTTGAAAACATTATGCCAAGTGATGTAAGTTAGATGTAAAAGGACAAATATTCTATAATTCCTTTTATAAGAAATACCTAGAATAGGCGAATTCATAGAGATGGAAGATGGATTAGAGGTTACCAGGGGCTGAGTAGAGGATGAAATGGAGAGTTTATATTCTTAGGCAAGAAGATCACCCATAAAAAAGATTATTCCTGTAACTGCTGCTGCAGCTGCTAAGTCGCTTCATTCGTGTCCGACTCTGTGCAACCCCATAGACAGCAGCCTATCAGGCTCCTCCGTCCCTGGGATTCTCCAGGCAAGAACACTGGAGTAGGTTGCCATTTCCTTCTCCAATGCATGAAAGTGAAAAGTGAAAATGAAGTCGCTCAGTTGTGTCCGACTCTTAGCAACCCCATGGACGACAGCCCACCAGGCTCCTCCATCCGTGGGATTTTCCAGGCGAGAGTACTGGAGTGGGATGCCATTGCCTTCATGTAACTAGTTGGTTGCTATTTGACTTCCTTTTCAGTAATTGAAGTAATGTATATATCAAGAAAGACATCGATTCTTAAAATTTTTACAATTATTTTTTGTTTACTTATTTTGGACCAGTGGCAGGAGTATTATGGTTTTTTTAAGCTACATTATTATTTCTTAAACCCAAGAGCCCTAAAGTAATTAATTGTATTACTGCTATTTAAAATACTAGCTGTATGTTTTATTATCTTTGTTTTTAAGTTATATTAAGGCTTTGTAATTTTGCACTTCATGAATATTAAATAAATCTAGCCATAATGTTTCATTATCCTCATTCTGTATACTGTTTCATACATTGAGGAAATAATGTCTCCTGATTCAAATTATGTTGAAAATGTCAGCATTCCCATTTTTTGTTTTTGCTTTTTAGGATTATGTCTTTGAGATTTATTGATCCATTTGTCTTTAAAATTTAATTTTCTCGAAAGTTTACCCAAACTGTGTTTGTTCACAACAGATTATAATGTTTGTTTCTTTGCCTAGGAGGAAGAAAATTACAGAGAAGAGGGAGATCCTAGAACAAGGGCATCGGATCCACAATCTCCACCTCAAGTATCTCGTCATAAATCACACTACCGTAATCGAGAACACTTTGCTACTATACGGACGGCATCACTGGTATGTACTACCCCAAATTAGAAATACGTTTTTCATGTTAGACCTTGGCATCTATATTCAAGTATAATTATATCTCTTTTTTTTTTGTATTTTGTATTTCTAACATTTATTCAACATTTAACTGCCTATTATAAGAAAGATCTTATAGAAAGCACTCTGAGAGATGTGTGTACAAATAACTAATATATTAGAATATATTAAATGCTTAAGAGGGCTGAAAGTGATAGTCGCTCAGTTGTGTCCAGCTCTTTTGATCTATGGACTGTAGCCTGCCGGGCTCCTCTGTCCATGAAATTCTCCAGGAAAGAAGTGGGTAGCAGTCCCCTTCTCCAGGGTATCCTCCCAACCCACAGGGCTAAAAGGTACTAAATAGGAATTCTGATTACCTTTGATTTAGGGTGAGTATTTATAAATCATTTGAGCCTTTAATAATTGGTTGGTTTTAGGCACAGGGGGAGAGAAAAAATGTAGTTTCCACCTAAGAGTTGACAGGCTAACAAAAATGAGGGGAAGTGTTCATGAAATAGCAAGTAATCCAATTTGATATACTTAAAATATAGTTCTTCTGACTTCCCAAATAATGAAAATGGATTATTTGTTCATTACAAAGATGTTGTTATACTGGGGTACTTATAACCCTCATCAGTCAGATATTTAGGACCAAAACATGATAAAGGTGGGGATAGAAAGATGTTAAGATATCAAAGGGAAGTAGGTTATTAGTAAATATGACAGAAAAAAATATATGGAAATTGTCTGAATTATTAACTACAGATCTTGTAAGTCTCATTCTGTGGCCCATGAATCTGAATGACATCTGGGGTCAAAAACACCATCCCCTGGACTTCCCTTGTGGTCCAGTGGTTAAGAATCCACCTGCCAGCACAGGGAACATGGGTTCAATCCCTGGTCTTGGAAGATCCCACAGGCCAAGGAGCAAGTAAACCCACGTGCTGCAGCTACTGAAGCCCAAGTGCCTAGAGCTCATGCTCCGCAACGAGAGAAGCCATCACAATGAGAAACCTGTGCTCCACAGCTAGAGAGTAGCCCCCACTTGCCACAAGTAGAGAAGGCCTGCACAGGAACTAGAGAAGACCCAGGCCAGCCAAAAATAAAAATAAATTAAACAAAAAGATAAACACCATCCCCTATGATAAGTCAAGTTGTTCCTACTGTTCTTTAACATGTAAATAATTCTTTGAACAGAGCAAGTAGCAAAGATTGCTTAGTTTTTTCATGACCATTTTAACAAATACCTGGACAAGGCCAGCTTGTTGGGAAAATATCTTTGTGACTGGGCACATACGAATGTTTCCCAAGCAAGCCTTCTGCCTCAAATTTTAAGCTCCCTCAAATTAATTGAGGAAACATTTTTTTGGTCATTCCACTCAGCTTACAGGACCAGGGATTGAACCCACACCCTCAGCATTGCAAGTACAGAGTCCTAACCACTGGACCACTAGGGAATTCTTGAGGAATTCTCTTAAATTATGGATTTAGACAACTTAAGATCCATATCCCTAAATCTATTAAGTCTATTTATTTCAGATAAAACATTCATACAGTAGGTAGATTTGTGTACAAAGATATGCATAGCTATATTTTTCAATAAAAGTACCACGTACTATAACTCAGTCTGACTGCTCTGCCTTGGGTTTTCTTCATACAATAAAATACATAGATCCTAGGTCTTCAATTTGAAGTATTTTTAGTGGTACTCATTACGCTAACCATCAACTAAGAAAATACATATACATACTGAATGCTAGTGTTGTTCACTTTAAAATAATTTATTTTATATTATGTGAATTTCACCTCAACTAAAAAAATCAGTTTACACATTTTTTTTCTTTATTGTCAGTGCTTTTTGCGTCCTGCCCAGGAAATACTTGTCTGCCCTACAGTCATGAAGATAGTCTGTGATTTCTTCTGTTTTATGATTCTGGATTTTGTGTTTATGTCAAATGATTCTTTTCAAATTAATTTTGGTATAGAGTGATATAGAAGTCTGGTTTTTGTTTGTGTTTTATATACAAAGAACCAGTTATAATTTGATAATACATTTATTTCCTCTTTGACCTAACTTGACTTTTTGGTAGAAAAATCAGTTGACTAAATGTATATGATCTATTTCTAGATTTTATTCTGTTCTTTTGATCTGTTCAGCCTGTCCTTCCACCAGTGCCACACCATTTTGATTACTGAAATGTGTGTCTTCAGCTTTTTTTCCCTCAAGAATGTTTTGCTTCTTGTAGCTCCTTTACATTTCTATATAAATTTTTGAACTAGCTTGTCTATTTCTTTAAAAGATCACCTGGAATTTTAATTGGAAACTGCTCATTGGAATCTCTTACAGTAATTGTCTACTTGGATAAGTAACAGAGTGGTCTAAAATGCTTCTGAAAGAAAAAATGTTTTGCTTTATTGTTTTCTCTCCATTGTTTGTGTGTCTAGGTTACAAGGCAAATGCAGGAACATGAGCAGGACTCTGAACTTAGAGAACAAATGTCTGGCTATAAGAGAATGAGGCGGCAACATCAAAAGCAGCTAATGACTCTGGAAAATAAGTTGAAGGCTGAGATGGATGAACATCGCCTCAGATTAGACAAAGATCTTGAAACACAGCGTAACAATTTTGCTGCAGAAATGGAGAAACTTATCAAGAAACATCAGGCTGCTATGGAAAAAGAGGTGGCTGATTCACTATTCTTAATTTCTTTACTGTAGATCATAAGCATCTCAGAATTAACCAAGATGGCATTTTGATGTTAGGATATTTTCCCTAGAACCAAGCCAGTTCAATTGGGAATAAGGGAGAAACATTTATGTAACATGTATAGTATCAGGTACTAAGTCTGGTAACCAATAGACGTAGGATTATTTCCTAATGCTCATAGTTTTATTGTATCACAGTGGGTAAATTATGCAACCATTCTAGGCCCTGATAGTACTCTGATAGTATGAGGAGTTTCTTAATCATCTATCAATGGGTGATTTAGGTCTCAAAAAATCATTTATGATTCTCTTTGTGTGTTTTTTGGAAACCTTCCTTCAATTTATAGTAGCATTTTAATATCAGAATAATTAAAGATTATTGTAATATAACATAGTGTTAGAGATAATAAGTTAAGAGAGATTCAAATTAAGATTTGGCCCATTTTGTTTATTTACAAATGTGTCAGTCTACTATATGATTTAAGTATATATATTTTAGGATTCTTCTTATGGGAAACCTAATGTTTTTGATGTCCCATCAATTAAATTTTATTTTGATAGTCACATTTGTCAAGTAAAATGTAAGCTTCTCAGTAAATTAACACAATATCTAGAAATATGTCTAGCTAGTCCACATTGAGGCATTATTTATTATGGTTACCCTGTTCACCTTCCTGCCCCACCCCAGCCCAAATTAAAAGACCCACTCTCATAATAATAGTTCAGTTCAGTCGCTCAGTTGTGTCCAACTCTTTGCGTCCCCATGAATCGCAGCACACCAGGCCTCTCTGTCACCCAACTCCCAGAGTTTACCCAAACTCATGTCCATCGAATCGGTGATGCCATCCAGCCATCTCATCCTCTGTCGTCCCCTTCTCCTCCTGACCCCAATCCCTCCCAGCATCAGGGTCTTTTCCAGTGAGTCAACTCTTCGCATGAGTTGGCCAAAGTATTGGAGTTTCAGCTTCGGCATAAGTCCTTCCAGTGAACACCCAGGACTGATCTCCTTTAGGATAGACTGGTTGGATCTCCTTGCAGTCCAAGGGACTCTCAAGAGTCTTCTCCAACACCGCAGTTCAAAAGCATCAATTCTTTGGTGCTCAGCTTTCTTCACAGTCCAACTCTCACATCCATACATGACCAAAAACCATAGCGTTGACTAGACGGACCTTTGTTGGCAAAGTAATGTCTCTGCTTTTTAATATGCTGTCTAGGTTGGTCATAACTTTGCTTCCAAGGAGTAAGCATCTTTTAATTTCATAGATGCAATGACAATAGTAGAGAATTGGCAAAATAATTTATTGAGTAAAGAATTATTTAATTTTGAATTAATTTGAGTAAAGAATGTATAGATATTTAGAATCCTGTTGGGCATTAGAAAGTATTTTTAATAACTTAGGAAGAGATAGATACTAACATATTTAGAAAAGCAGATCATGACGTAGGATGTGCAATGTGTTATTTAAAAATGTGTGCATGCATAGAAAAAATAGGGAAGGTATGTATCAAGTTGTTTTTCTTGTTTTTCTCTGAGTGCTAAAATCATACAAAGTTTTTTTTTCTTTGTGTTTTTCTGTATTTTCTAAATGATCCACAATGAATATACGTTGCATGTGTAATCAGAAATAAAACAGTATGATATATATGTATCTAATATTTAACATTTTTATTTAATATATAAGTTAAGGTCAGGGTTTACTTTGAAGAGGAGTATATTATTTAATATACAAGTCAATCTAGATAAAAGGTCATGATTTTATTATATTTTGAATAAATACTTATTTTTTTATTGGGCATATTGTTAAATTTTTAAAAAGGTGAAAGCTTTTTAATTCTGTAATAGGTCAACATTTTAAAGATGAGTCCCATTTTACTGGTTCTCTGAAATTCAAATAAGATGCTAAGTAATACTTATTAGTAATTTGTTGGATGTTCTTATTTTGGTAATGCTTATACAGATTTTATCCTAAGTGGTATATATTAAACTGTTTCTTTGAATCTGTCTACTTAACTAATTTGATCCATTTTTTAAATTTCTCATAGGCTAAAGTGATGGCCAATGAAGAGAAAAAATTTCAGCAACATATTCAGGCCCAACAGAAGAAAGAACTAAACAGCTTTTTGGAGTCTCAGAAAAGAGAATATAAACTTCGAAAAGAGCAGCTTAAGGAGGTACTTTTATTTAATACCAAATACCACATGATATATTTATGCCTTTGATTTTCATGTATTTTGAACTGAGTTGTTTATGTTGCCAGGAGCTGAATGAAAATCAGAGCACCCCCAAAAAAGAAAAACAGGAATGGCTTTCAAAGCAGAAGGAGAATATACAGCATTTCCAAGCAGAAGAAGAGGCTAATCTTCTACGGCGTCAGAGACAGTATCTAGAGTTGGAATGCCGTCGCTTCAAGAGAAGAATGTTACTTGGGCGTCATAACTTAGAGCAGGACCTTGTCAGGGAGGTACGTTTGAAACGCGAATCTTTTCTGAAACTATGTTAGTCCCTTGTCAGTCTCTGGGCCTTTGCACTTGTGCCTCCCTCAGCCTGAATTCTTCTTTCCTAGATTATCTACATGGTTTGCTAACCCCCATTCATGTCTGTCCTCAGAAATGCCTCCCCTAACATCCAAGTCCTCCTCCGTATTTAAATATTCTTCTCTGCACTTCTCTCTCCTATACACACACACTTTTGGGGGAGAAGCTTCTCTTCTTGCCTAGAATGAAAATTTTATGAAGTCACCGGTTTTATTTTCTTCCAGTCTTTATGTCCCCTATGTGTTACCATTTAATACTTTCTTTATAATCATGTACTTAATTGAGCAAATGTAGAAACTCTTGTGTCAGGGAAAACAAATATCATCAGTATCAGGGATACCTCTGAGCACAGATTAGCTTATTTCCAAGAGTGGCTTAAAATAAACTTCAAGTATAGCATAATTGTTCAAATTTACTAATAATTAAATTCAAATTAAAGTAGTTGCACCAGTTAAATAAGAACAGTTTAACAGACTGGCAACATTGAATCCTAGTAACGGTGTTGGGAAATGTGCAGTGTTGATAAGAGTATAAATTGATACTGCCCTTTTGGAGCTCATATGCTTTTACCTACAAATCCACTTCTAGAACTCTATCCTAAAGAAATAATAACATGGTTATATGATGCATGATGCATCAACATTTAATGAAAAATTTTTTATAAAGCAAAAAATGGAAAATTATAGTATTTCAAAGCGGAAACCTATGGTGAAACTTAAAGATCTGTATATACTGATCAGGTCTGAATATATGTCCATTATATTGTTAGCTGAAGAAAGCACATTACATGCCTATGTTGTATATTGTTACTCAGTTTTTTGAACTATATATTTTTGTATAATAGTTGTTTCACAGTAGCATGGGGAAGGTTGGGAAGCATTTTCTTCAAACTGTTGTCCTTTGCAGAAGGGTTTGCAGGGGCAAAGGGAACAGGTTTGACGTGTGTGTGTTTTACACTTGTTCTTTTTAATCTGAAAGAAAAAAGGAATTAAAACATTTATCGAGCATCATGTGCTAGGTATTATTCTGAGAACTTTCCGTTTATGAATTCATTTCATCCTCACGTTAAATCTGTACAATAGTTATACTATTATTTCTTTGAAAAATGATGAAACTAAAGCACAGCAGGTTTAAACAACTAACCCAAGGACTTGGTGACTGTAGGTAGCAGAGCCAGGTCCATGTTCTTATCCATTACACTATACTGGGTATAGGACACTCTGAAGAAATTCAGAAAATGGCTTCAGGGTTCTCTTCAAATATAAAATTGGAAAAGAAAAAAAGAAGGAAAGAAAGAAAGAAGGACATTAAGTCTACTGAGATTTGATATATTTTAAGCTTATGGCATAAAATAGTATTAATGAATAGTAAATACTAGAATAAGGAAATTTGTCTTTACTAATTGCCCATTTACTACTGTATAGGTCATAAAATCTGATATTTACTGTGTAGTCATTATTGAATCTGGGATTACATCTATTTCCTGGTTAATCTGTTTCTTAGGGTTTTTTCCCCTGGCATTGTACAGCGATAAATATACCCTTGTCTTTTGTATTATGGATTAGGAGTTAAATAAAAGACAGACTCAGAAGGACTTAGAGCATGCCATGCTACTACGACAGCATGAATCCATGCAAGAACTGGAGTTCCGCCACCTCAACACAATTCAGAAGATGCGCTGTGAGTTGATCAGATTGCAGCATCAAACTGAGCTCACTAACCAGCTAGAATATAATAAACGAAGAGAACGAGAGCTAAGGCGAAAGCATGTCATGGAGGTTCGACAACAGCCTAAGAGTCTGAAGGTACCTTTAGCCTAAGCTAAAGTTATTTAAGTTACATGTCTGTGAAATGAATGATGATTTTAAAGTTAGCAGCAGTAGGGCTTGGTATAGACTTGTTTGGTGTTGAACCTTTCCTTTCTCTTTCTTATTGATAACCTTTTCAGTTTGAAAGTTTATAAACACTATTGTGATCTTTGCAGATACTATACAAAAAGTGAGGCAAAAAACAATGTTTCACAATTATAGTCAGGCTTTGAATAGAATGTCTGCTTTTGATGACAAATGAGCTCAAGATTTTCCATAAAGGAGATTGTTGTTACTTTACTATGGAAGAAAATGACCATTTCCTCTTAGTTATGTATCTATATCTACTTATTCAATTTGAACAAAACTGACTTGATTTTAACATCAAGTTATCCCATTTTTGTTTCCCTAATAGTTGCAACTTCCGACTTTCTCCAGGAATTTAAAGGGGACATCAGTTTTAGCACTTACATAATTTAACTGGTCATCTGAGTTAAATTCACCCATTCCAGTCCTGATTAGTTCACTGATTGCTAGAATGTTGACATTCATTCTTGCCATCTCCTGTTTGACCACTTCCAATTCGCCTTGATTCCTGGACCTAACATTCCAGGTTCCTATGCAATATTGCTCTTAACAGAATTGGACCTTGCTTTTATCACCAGTCACATCCACAACTGGGTGTTGTTTTTGCTTTGGCTCCATCCCTTCATTCTTTCTGGAGTTATTTCTCCACTGATCTCCAGTAGCATATTGGGCACTTATCGACCTGGGGAGTTCCTCTTTCAGTATCCTATCATTTTGCCTTTTCATACTGTTCATGGGGTTCTCAAGGCAAGAATACTGAAGTGGTTTGCCATTCCCTTCTCCAGTGGACCACATTCTGTCAGACCTCTCCACCATGACCTGTCTGTCTTGGGTGGCCCCACATGGCATGGCTTAGTTTCATTGAGTTAGACAAGGCTGTGGTCTGTGTGATCAGATTGGCTAGTTTTCTGTGATTATGGTTTCAGTGTGTCTGCCCTCTGATGCCCTCTCGCAACACCTACCATCTTACTTGGGTTTCTCTTACCTTGGTTGTGGGGTATCTGTTCACAGCTGCTCCTTACCTTGGATGAAGGGTATCTCCTCAGGGTTGCCCCTCCTGACCTTGAACATGGGGTAACTCCTCTCAGCCACTCCTGCACCGTCGCAGCCTAGCGTTCTCGGTTGCCACCCCTGACCTTGGGTGAGGGGTACCTCCTCTTGGCCGCGCTTCTGCGCAGTCCATCGCAGCCAGAAGCCGGCGCGCTTTTGCACGATCTGTTGACCATTATATCTACTACTGTGGGCAGGAATCCCTTAGAAGAAATGGAATAGCCATCATGGTCAACAAAAGAGTCCAAAATGCAGTACTTGGATGCAATCTCAAAAACAACAGAATGATCTCTGTTTGCTTCCAAGGCAAACCATTCAGTATCACGGTAATCCAAGCCTATGCCCCAACCAGTAGTGCTGAAGAACGGTTCTATGAAGACCTACAAGACCTTTTAGAACTAACACCCAAAAAAGACGTCCTTTTCATTATAGGGGACTGGAATGCAAAAGTAGGAAGTCAAGAAACACCTGGAGTAACAAGCAGATTTGACCTTGGAGTACGGAATGAGCAGGGCAAAGGCTAATAGAGTTTTGCCAAGAGAACGCACTGGTCATAGCAAACACCCTCTTCCAACAACACAAGAGAAGACATCACCACACATGGACATCACCAGATGGTCAACACTGAAATCAAATTGATTATATTCTTTGCAGCCAAAGATGGAGAAGCTCTATATGGTCAGCAAAAACAAGACCAGGAGCTGACTGTGGCTCAGATCATGAACTCCTTATTGCCAAATTCAGACTTAAATTGAAGAAAGTAGGGAAAACCACTAGACCATTCAGGTATGACCTATTCAAATCCCTTATGATTATACAGTGGAAGTGAGAAATAGATTTAAGGGACTAGATCTGATAGACAGAGTGCCTGATGAATTATGGAATGAGGTTCGTGACATTGTACAGGAGACAGGGATCAAGACCATCCCCAAGAAAAAGAAATGCAAAAAAGCAAAATGGCTGTCTGAGGAGGCCTTACAAATAGCTGTGAGAAGAAGAGATGCGAAAAGCAAAGGAAAGCAAGATATAAGCATCTGAATGCAGAGTTCCAAAGAATAGCAAGGAGAGATAAGAAAGCCTTCCTCAGCGTTCAATGCAAAGAAATAGAGGAAAACAACAGAATGGGAAAGACTAGAGATCTCTTCAAGAAAATTAGAGATACCAAGGGAACATTTCACGCAAAGATGGGCTCGATAAAGGACAGAAATGGTATGGACCTAACAGAAGCAGAAGGTATTAAGAAGAGATGGCAAGAATACACAGAAGAACTGTACAAAAACGATCTTCACGACCCAGATAATCACGATGGTGTGATCACTCACCTAGAGCCAGATATCCTGGAATGTGAAGTCAGGTGGGCCTTAGAAAGTATCACTAGGAACAAAGCTAGTGGAGGTGATGGAATCCCAGTTGAGCTATTTCAAATCCTGAAAGATGATGCTGTGAAAGTGCTGCACTCAATATGCCAGCAAATTTGGAAAACTCAGCAGTGGCCACAGGACTGGAAAAGGTCAGTTTTCATTCCAATACCAAAGAAAGGCAATGCCAAAGAATGCTCAAACTACTGCACAATTGCACTCATCTCACATGCTAGTAAAGTAATGCTCAAAATTCTCCAAGCCAGGCTTCAGCAATATGTGAACCATGAACTTCCAGATGTTCAAGCTGGTTTTAGAAAAGGCAGAGGAACCAGAGATCAAACTGCCAACATCTGCTGGATCATGGAAAAAGCAAGAGAGTTCCAGAAAAACATCTATTTCTGCTTTATTGACTATGCCAAAGCCTTTGATTGTGTGGATCACAATAAACTGTGGAAAATTCTGAAAGAGATGGGCATACCAGACCACCTGACCTGCCTCTTGAGAAACCTATATGCAGGTCAGGAAGCAACAGTTAGAACTGGACATGGAACAACAGACTGGTTCCAAATAAGAAAAGGAGTACATCAAGGCTGTATATTGTCACCCTGCTTATTTAAGTTATATGCAGAGTACATCATGAGAAATACTGGGCTGGAAGAAGACCGTGGGCTGGAAGAAGCACAAGCTGGAATCAAGATTGCCAGGAGAAATATCAGTAACCTCAGATATGCAGATGACACCACCCTTATGGCAGAAAGTGAAGAGGAACTAAAGAGCCTCTTGATGAAAGTGAAAGAGGAGAGTGAAAAAGTTGGCCTAAAGCTCAGCATTCAGAAAAATAAGATCATGGCATCTGGTCCCATCACTTCATGGGAAATAGTTGGGGAAACAGGGGAAACAGTGTCAGACTTTATTTTTCTGGGCTCCAAAATCACTGCAGATGGTGATTGCAGCCATAAAATTAAAAGATGCTTACTGCTTGGAAGGAGAGTTATGAACAACCTAGACAGCATATTAAAAAGCAGAGACATTACTTTGTCAACAAAGGTCCGTCTAGTCAAGGCTATGGTTTTTCCAGTGGTCATGTATGGATGTGAGAGTTGGACTGTGAAGAAAGCTGAGCGCCAAAGAATTGATGCTTTTAAACTGTGGTGCTGGAGAAGACTCTTGAGAGTCCCTTGGACTGCAAGGAGATCCAACCAGTCCATTCTGAAAGAGATCAGTCCTGGGTGTTCTCTGGAAGGACTGATGCTGAAGCTGAAATTCCAGTACTTTGGCCACCTCATGTGAAGAGTTGACTCACTGGAAAAGACTCTAATGCTGGGAGGGATTGGGGGCAGGAGGAGAAGGGGATGACAGAGGATGAGATGGCTGGATGGTATCACCGACTCAATGCACGTGAGTTTGGGTAAACTCCAGGAGTTGGTGATGGACAGGGAGGCCTGGCATGCTGTGATTTATGGGGTCGCAAAGAGTCGGACATGACTGAGCAACTGAACTGGACTGAAGTGAATTTAACTGGGATTTGGGGAGTTCTGGGGTACCCATGTCAATGGAATAGGTGATTGACACCTGTTGCCTGCTCTGCTGTTTCTTCATCTGCCATCCAGATGATGATTTGTCAATGTTAGATGAGTAGAAACAACTGTAACTTAACATTCCTCTTGAATTCACTTGAGTCAAACATTAAGGGGTATAGTTTATTCTTGGTACAAGCATTACTCTTCTTAAAGAAAAAGCACATTTTTCAGGGTTTTTTTTTTTTTCCCTCTCATTTGACTAGTGGTGTGGACACTAATTACAGTGCTTTCTTGACACAATATTTAAAAATAAAAACTTTTAAAAGACTGAAGGCTGTTATACAGAGGTAGAAAAGAATGGCTAAATGTCATTGTCCCATTCCTGGGTAACTTGAATATTCTTTCAATATTGTTAACCAAGAACAGTATTTAAGAGTGGCACCACTAAACATAGCTGAACTAAGAGTTTCTCTTTGTAGCTAGGCATTTTTTGACCTTTCACAGCATGGCTGTAACTTAATGACTTGGTTGGTACAAAATGTGGAAAGTGTGTATTTGATACTTTGGTATTTATTGGCAGAGGTGGTGGAGAGGATGAATAGTTACTTCCTTGAAAAGTATGTTACTTTGGTTTTATATGCATTTATTGCACACTGAATCAACCAGTCAGTATTTCAGCTATAGCTTCTGCCTTGTGAAGTACATGAGTAAATTCTCACTTTTGGGCTTGAACAATATACCTTATAGAAATATATCTCATCTTCTCAAATTTTGTTCAGAACTGAGTTCATAGAAATAACTAACCTGCGATTAACCAAAAACTAAAGCCAAACCCCTTTGTCTATGAACTCAAATTGTTTTATCTCCCAAATGTTTATGTAGTTCAAGTCTTTTATCATCACCTCAAGAAGGGCTGTCCCCTCCCTTGCCCCACAGTTTATTCCCCTTATGGGAAAGATAATTATAATAATGTTGCTGCTGCTAAGTCACTCCCGTCGTTTCCGACTCTGTGTGACCCCATAGACGGCAGCCACCAGATTCCCCCGTCCCTGGGATTCTCCAGGCAATAACACTGGAGTGGGTTGCCATTTCCTTCTCCAGTGCATGAAAGTGAAAAGTGAAAGTGAAGTCGCTCAGTCGTGTCTAACTCTTAGCGACCCCATGGACTGCAGCCCACCAGGCTCCCCTGTCCATGGGATTTTCCAGGCAAGAGTACTGGAGTTAGTCAGTTATAATAATGATAGCCTGCTTTTGTGGGGTCTGTCACAGACTATGTAGTTAGAGTTCAGATTGTCATTAAAAGAAATTGGAGCAACGTGTCTCAGGTAAGGAACAATAAATATGCTTATTTTCTGCCTTAGAAATCTGATAAGATATTGTCTGGCCAATAAAATCTTTTGTATCTACTATTGTTAATGCATGAGAAGAAATTTAATTTTCTGTCATCAATATATATAGCAATCTAAATTAATTTTAATATTTATTTGTAACTGTTACCAAAATAATGAATACTACTTGAAGTCATATGAAAAATGAGGTACTTGGTATTCTAATGTTCTAAATTAGAGCTTTTGTAATACATAGAATCTAATGGTTTGACCTAATAGCCAAGTAGAAACATACTGTACCTGCAACCTTATGATCTAACTATTTTGTTTTTCCCTCTCCCTTTCTCCTAGTAGCCTTTTTTTTCATATAAGCATAAGGTATACCAAATGCCATATGTTAAAAATTATATATATCTTTTTTTTTCCCTTCTCAGTCTAAAGAACTCCAAATAAAAAAGCAGTTTCAGGACACCTGTAAAATCCAAACCAGACAGTACAAAGCATTAAGAAATCACTTATTGGAGACTACACCAAAGAGCGAGCACAAAGCTGTTCTGAAACGGCTCAAGGAGGAGCAGACCCGGAAGTTAGCCATCTTGGCTGAACAATACGACCACAGCATTAATGAAATGCTCTCCACCCAAGCAGTGAGTTTGTGTTATTTAGGCAAAACAAATTCAGGGCCACTTTCCTTCCACCCCCTGAAAGAAGTCTCAGTAATTAAAACACTAATAGGAAGTGGTAGCTCTCCTACAGCCTGGGAAATAGTAGTGGTTATCTGTATTTTTCCTGTCTCTGCATTCTTTGGAAGTAGGCATGATTTATATAAAATTCTCATTGATACACTTAGACATGAGATTCTAAATAGGCTCCTTGCCAGTGCCTCTCAGGTGTTTAGCACATATCAATACCAAGAGTATACCTAGATTAGAGCAACAGCATTGTTAGGCATTGGGCAAAAAGTAGTACTGTATTAGAAATCTAAATGGTCACATTTTAATGGAGGCAAATACAAAGTATTTTCTATGTAAGTTTTGTGAACTTTTTCTTAAAGGGCCAGATAGTAAATATTTTAGAATTTGTGGGACAGAATACAAAATTGAGGATATTATGTGAGTACTTATAGCCATATAAAATATAAAAATCATTCTTAATTAGCATTCTTAATTATAAAATTAATTAATTAAAACAGGCAACTGTCCAGATTTGGTCTGGAGCTGTAGTTCGCTGGTCCCTGTTCTATAATTATTTTCATTGCAGAGAAGAGATTCAGGGTCTTATATCACTTAATCAGATTCTAGATTTTTCTTAAGAAAAATATGGTTATTCAGACATCCTCCAAATAGCGTATGATAGCTTTTATCTTCTCGTTATCATCATTGGTTACTGTGCCTTCCTTTTTCAGAGATGTTTACTCCAAGATATAAGAGAGAACAATTGTGTATCCTATAAAAGAGTAGTCTGCCTTTTCTCACACCTCCTTTCCATAGGTCTTGAATAAATAGTTCACAGTAGGATATATTTGTTTTTTTTCTCTTTCAGCTGCGTTTGGATGAAGCACAGGAAGCAGAGTGCCAGGTTTTGAAGATGCAGCTGCAGCAGGAACTGGAGCTGTTAAATGCATATCAGAGCAAAATCAAGATGCAAGCGGAGGCACAGCATGATCGAGAGCTTCGGGAGCTTGAACAGAGAGTCTCCCTCCGCAGGGCACTCTTAGAGCAAAAGGTATAGATGATAGAAGGATGTTATTTGTGCTAACATTTGCTTTCATCAGAAGTATTTTATAAATACATTTTCATATTAAGAGAGGTGGCTTTTGGTTGTTTTCACCATAAAATATTTCCTTAATTCTAATTTTGTAGTGTTTTTCTTTAAAATTATTGATTCAGTAATGAACCTTAATGAATTCTAAACATCAGGGGGATATAATTAAGTAGTTAATGCTGCTGCTGCTAAGTCGCTTCAGTCATGTCCAACTCTGTGCCACCCCATAGACTACAGCCCACCAGGCTCCCCCGTCCCTGGGATTCTCCAGGCAAGAACACTGGAGTGGGTTGCCATTTCCTTCTCCAGTGCATGAAAGCGAAAGGTCAAAGTGAAGTCGCTCAGTCGTGTCTGATTCTTAGCGATCCCATGGACTGCAGCCTGCCAGGCTCCTCCGTCCATGGGAATTTCCAGGCAAGAGTACTGGAGTGGGGTGCCATTGCCTTCTTCGAGTTAATGCTAGAGGAAGGATATGGGGTTATGTGAAGAGAGTTGAATTGTGATTGAGTACCTCTGGTTCTGTGTTCCTCACTTTTTTTGTGTACCTAGCTCTACCTAAAGAGGTTGGTGAAAAACTTAGATAAAAAACTTCTTTTCTTAGAAGAAAAAGAACTTTAGTAGTTGCCTGAGAGAGGCAGAGGCAAAGGATTTGGAATATATACTTTACTGTTATATCCTGGGCCTGGAACTATACAGACTGGTGGAAGAGTACTAGGGCACAGAAGGTAAAACTTGTTCTGCACAAGCTGAAAATGTTACTTCTAGATGTATCTTTTTTTCCCCTCTCTCTTCTCTCTTTTAACTTATTCTTTGTCATATATATTAGAGAATAGAACTAGAAGCCCCAAATTAATTTCCAGTCTTTAAGGTATTATAGCTGTGTTTTGTGTGCATATTTGGGGGAAAAGCTAATGGACAGAGATTTTTAAATTTTGAAAGATAAAGGAAAGTTTTGTCATGAGAAGTAATAGAATACAAGTTGTACCCAGGATTCAGAGCTATGTTCAGAATTCCTGAGCCATAAGTTCCCAGCAGGTGATTGATTAGTCTTAGGTCCAATGATCCTTTGTATGTTAGTACTTGCCTAATTTATTAAAAGTTGTCATGGTTTCTAGACCATTGGTCCATAGATTTTCCTCTACTTCCAGTAGTTCTTCTGATAAAAATAGAATGCCTTACTAAATTAAAAATATATTCTTAAAATATAAATAGGATATTACTAATAGAATACTTAAATAAAATATTCCTTTCTGTCACAACTCTTATCACTGGCTTCTCCGAGGCGTACTTGCCTCTAAAAATTATCTCACTTATGTTTCCCATTCATAATGGGAAAGCTAGAAATGCATATAAGTTTTGAGAAAAGTCTAGTTTGTCCCATGTACAGGTTTCATAAATCTGATTCCAACTTGCTTATTCAAATTCAGTCTAAAATATTGTCTCTTATGCTTCAAGAAGTTATCATTGGACTTTTGTGATGGTCCAGTGGTCAAGAATGCACCTGCCAATGCAGGGAACATGGGTTTATGCCCTGGTCCGAGAACACCCCGTATGCTGCGAGGCCAGTGAAGCCTGAGTGCTACAACTGCTGAAGCCCACACACTTAGAGCCGGTGCTCTGCGACAGTAGAAGCCAACACAGTGAGAAGCCCGCACACAACTGCTGGATTGCAGCCCCTACTTGCTGCAGCTAGAGAAAGCCCACGCAGTGAAGCCCAGCAATGAAGACCCAGTGCAGCCTAAAATAATAAATAAATGATTTATTAAAAAAATTATTACTAAAATGGAAACTCCCATGGTGTTGTAAGAGAAATATTGGCACTATTTATAGTCAGCTGCCCCACACCAGTGGGTTCTGCATTCATGAATTCAACTAACAGATTATGATAAAAGTATTCGGGGGAAAGAAAATTCCAGAAAGTTCCCAAAAGTTCCAGAAAGCAAAACTGCAGTTTGCTGCAAGCCCCAGGAACTATTTACATAGTATTTACATTGTATAGGGTATTATAAGTAGTTTAGATATGATTTGAAGTACTGGAATAGGGCTATGTATTTGTATTTTTAGCTCCACCTAGTGGTTCAGAGTTAGTGCTAAGCAGTATCTTCAGTTCAGTTCAGTCGCTCAGTCGTATCCGACTCTGTGCGATCCCATAGATGGCAGCCCACCAGGCTCCCCCATCCCTGGGATTCTCCAGGCAAGAACACTGGAGTGGGCTGCCATTTCCTTCTCCAATGCATGAAAGGGAAAAGCGAAAGTGAAGTCGCTCAGTCGTGTCCGACTCCTAGCGACCCCAGGGACTGCAGCCTACCAGGCTCCTCCGTCCATGGGATTTTCCAGGCAAGAGTACTGGAGTGGGTGCCATTGCCTTCTCCGAAGCAGCATCTTACACAGTCTTATTTCAGTATATGAACCACGTGGATATATTCTGCAGAGCCTAGTGAAATGTGTGCATAAAACCGATGTGCACTGGTCACTCTCATACATAGTTAATGCGTTTTGCAAAGCAGCTTGGAAGTATATATTGAGCTTTGGAAATGTTACGTATTGAAGACTTTGAAAATTTATTCTAAGGGAAAGAAATCCAAATATCGGAAAAATAAGATGCATAAATATGGTAATTGTAGCATACTTCATAATGTTTTAAAATACATAACCATCTAAAACAGAGCTATAATTAATTATAGCCAAGCCACTTAATAAAATCTTATTCAACCATTTAAATGATATCTATAAAGATAGTATTAATATAGAAAAATGGTTATGATGTATTGAATAAAAGTGAATTGAAGTAATGCTAGTAATGGTTATATTAATATGGTAGAATTTTTTTTTCTTTTTTTACTTTTTTTGTGGGGGGAGAAGGGCATCCATGCAGCATGTGGGATCTTAGTTCCCTGAACCAGGAATCAAACCTGTGCCCCCTGCAGTGGATGTGCAGTCCTAACCACTGGCCTGCCAAAGAATTCCCTCTATTTTACTTTTTTAATATGGCTTATATTAATTTGATAAGAGAAAATACATTCAATTAGTTAGTATTACAAATAATAAAGGAACAGTAGAGTGATAAATCTATAAATCTATTTTGAGTTGCTCCTTGATTTTTAGGGCTAATATTTATGTTTCAACTGAAGTGCATGACAGTAAAGCTGTTTGGGATCAGTTGGCAGCTACCAAGGCAAGGTACCCTCTGTACAAAAACCAAAAAATCTTAACAACTATATTTTCTGCACTTTGTACTTACGGCTATACAGATAAGAAACAGTCATCTGAAAATAGCGGTGGAACCAGAGTGAATATTAGTCGTTTCATGCTGGGTAATTCTCTTTGAAGATTAATTGTTCCTTAGGTTTGGCACTAACAGAGTAGGGTTAGGGTTAGGGCTTCCCTTGTAGTTCAGTTGGTAAAAAATCTGCCTGCAATGCAGGAGACCTGGGTTCAATTCCTGGGTTGGGAAGATCCCCTGGAGAAGGAAATGGCAACCCACTCCAGTATTCTTGCCTGGAGAATCCCATGGACAGAGGAGCCTGGCAGGTACAATCCATGGGGTCGTAAGAGTCAGACACAACGACTAAACCACTACCACTAACAGAATACAACAACAAGTAAACCTCATTTGGCTCACATGAAGCCCTGTGATGACTTTTCTCATTTCATTTACGTTAAAATTTCAACAAAATAGCAACATAACTATAAATGTTAAATTCCTTATTTGGTCCAAACAAGGTCCAGATACTGCTTTTGGTTAATTGTCTTTTAAGTCAATGAGTTTATAATAGGACCCTCTTCCGCCCATGTTTTTTTTTTCCCATTTGAATTGGATCATTTGCTCTGTAGGAATTCCGGTTTGGGCTTATTGTGTCCTCTAGTGTCTTTAAAAATGTATCCTTCTCTCTTTTACTTCGTATTTCCCATCAGCTGGTAATTAGATCCAGAGATATGATTAAATTTAAATTCTCTTCTCTTTTTAAAAGTTTTTTGCAAGGAATTTTCATGAGGGTTACTATGTACTTCCTTTTACATTACATCAGGAGATATATAATGTCTAGCTGTCCCCCTTTTAAGTGATATTAATATTGGTCAGTAGGTTTAGGCAATTATCAATTTGATCATTCATAAAAAAGTTCTCCATGAACTTTTTTCATTGCCTATTGACTTTATTATGAATTATTTTACATTAAAAAAAAAAGTATGTACAGTCAACTACACTTATTTGTAATACCTTCCAGTTTTCCAGAACTAATTATGATGGCTAGCCAACCACTAATTTCTAGGTATATAGAGTCTCCTAACTTTTTAATGGAAACTTTATGGTTTGTGTTTGTTTGCTTTTTACTTAAGGCTTTGGTGTATCTGGAATGTGGTGTAAGATGGAGTTCCATTTTTATTTCCTTCCAGATAGTTGGCCATTGTGCCTGTGTTATTTGTTAAAAATTCATCTTTTCCCCATTGAATTAATTAATGCTCTTGTCCTGCTTTAAAACTCTACAAACTGAGATCTTTATTTCTATTTCACTAATAATTTGTCCCTACACCAGTACCACATTTAATAGAGTGTTTTGGTGCATCTGATAAAGCTAGTTTCCCTTCACCCATTTACATTTTTATTCAGTGTTTTAGGCTTTTCTGGTGGCTCAGATGGCAAAAAATCTGCCTTCAGTGCAGGAGACCTATATTTGATCCCTGGGTTGGGAAGATCCCCTGGAGAAGGGAATGGCAACCCACTCCAGTATTCTTGCCTGGAGAATTCCATGGACAGAGGAGCTTGGCAGGCTCTGTAGTCCATGGGGTCGCAAAGAGTCGGACACGACTGAGTGACTGTCACTCACTCAAAAGTCATCCAGTTGACAATCTAGAGACAGAGATGGCTAAGGTATTGTTATTTACAAGATTTGCCAAGGAGAGTCCCAAGTGTCTTCAGTGTTTTACCTAATGATTCAGTGTTTTACGTAATGATTTAGTAGCCATTGATGATAATTGCCTTGATTTATTATTTCAATAGAGGTTATTTCCTTTGTTTTTAAGAATTTGGTTTTACACATCTTAAAAATATAAATTGTATATGATTTCTATAGTACATCTCTTTGATTTTTAAATATACATCCACAAAATAGCCATTGTGAACTTTTTTATGATTCACTTCAAAGTTGACTAATTATGACTTCCTTATTAGTTTATAGATTTTAAAAAATAGATCAGCTTTCTTTTTGCTTCCCTCTAACCCCCAACAGATTGAAGAAGAAATGTTGGCTTTGCAGAATGAACGCACAGAACGAATACGAAGCCTGCTGGAACGTCAAGCCAGAGAAATTGAAGCTTTTGACTCTGAAAGCATGAGACTAGGTTTTAGTAACATGGTCCTTTCTAATCTCTCCCCTGAGGCATTCAGCCACAGCTACCCGGGAGCTTCTGGTTGGTCTCACAATCCCACCGGGGGTCCAGGACCTCACTGGGGTCATCCCATGGGTGGCCCACCACAAGCTTGGGGCCATCCAATGCAAGGTGGACCCCAGCCGTGGGGTCACCCCTCGGGGCCAATGCAAGGGGTACCCCGAGGTAGCAGTATGGGAGTCCGCAATAGCCCTCAGGCTCTAAGGCGGACAGCTTCTGGGGGACGGACGGAGCAGGGCATGAGCAGAAGCACGAGTGTCACTTCTCAAATATCCAATGGGTCACACATGTCTTATACATAACTTAATAATTGAGAGTGGCGATTCCGCTGGAGCTGTCTGCCAAAAGAAACTGCCTACAGACATCGTCACAGCAGCCTCCTCACTTGGGTACTACAGTGTGGAAGCTAAGTGCATATGGTATATCTTACTCATTTTTGTAAAGCGTTCTGTTTTGTGTTTACTAATTGGGATGTCATAGTATTTGGCTGCCAGGTTTTTTGTTTTTTTTTTTAACTTTTGAAGAAATTTTGAAAAGGGGAACTGTCATGTAGGTGTGTATACAAATACATACACACCCATATATATGTATCAAGCCTGTGGTTATAAGAAATTGGGTAGATAGGGGGTATTTTTGAAAACTGCAAAAATAGACTGCAGCAGTGTATCTTGAGTCATCACTTTGGGGCAATGACACATCCTAAGAAGGATGTGAAAAGATCTAAAGCCTTTCTACATATCCCAGATTCTTATAAGCCACTCACAGCAGGCAGCATATGCTGAAACAAGTTCTTACTGAAACACATCTGTATCCCCTTACCAACGTATTTTCTTTATTAAATTGGTCTGACTTCTCAGCCTCATTTGGAGTGAAAAAGAACATGGAAATCCATGAACACTAAAGGGTTGCATTGACTTTTTCAGAGAGCAGGAAACAATTTAGTTCTTTTTCTGAATGCTGCATAGATTTGTCAGTGAATTTTTTTTTTTTTTTTTTTTTTGGTGCATTCAATTGTGCCTTCTTTGTGGCATGGTGAGATGGAGGTGCTTAAGGAGATCACAAGTGGTGTGGGAATTGTATCAACAAACCCGTGAGCCTTTAAAGGGGAAGACTAGAAGGGTGAGAGAGGCCCCTGAAAGTTCATATGGTAGGTATGTTCAGCAGCAAGAGTGAGGAGATGAAGCCTCTGTATCCTGACGTTTCATTGCTTATACTGTGATATCTCATCCTAGCTAAGCTCTATAGCTTCCAAGACCCCAAACAGTACTTCTACTTTGTACAAAAACAAAGATATATAGCCAATACAAATCAAATGCCAGAGGTATTTGAATGATGCCATATTTGCAAACTGCCATCTATTGGAATTTTCACCACACTACATAGACATAATTTGATTACCCCCTTTTGGCTTATGGGATTTCCTGTTTACAAGTAGAATAGCCAATTATTTAAATGTTTAGTTGCCATAGTGAACCAGGAGTCACTGAGCCAATGGCTTTGCCAGCTGCTGACTAATCCTCATCACCACTGTAGATTTTGCTGCATGTGCAGGTCCTCTTTTTTTTTTTTAATTGCTGTTTTTGTTGCTGCAGTAGTTTACAAACTTCTAGTTCCTTGAGCCTTAGTGACCATTTGGCATCATGTTAACATCACACAACAGGAAACACCACTTCCAGAAGTCTCTAGCCTCAGTGCTAAAGTACTACTGAAAAGGAACTAGCTAGTTTGGCAAAGTAGAAAAAAAAAGTAAAGTAAGTTATAGTGGTCAGGGAATCTCTTGACAAACGCTAACTTTTTTATTTTTTCCCACAGAGGGGCATGTTTTGTTTTGTTTTATTTTGTTTTGCAATGAAGGATCAACCCAATGCTGAAAGTTAGATGTTACTTGGTATTCCACTGTTAGTGTGGAAATTGAGTTGAAGGTGGGTAGGAAGCTGTGAGTATGACTTGAAGGAAAAAAAATGTTCTTTTCAGTGATAGAGTTTCTTACAAGTTACTGTTTTGCCCCTTCCCTTGTCTTGAAGAACCCTTGCTGCTAACTCTGGATCCTGCTTTTCATATAGTCAGAGGACCCCCAGGTAGAATTTTCTAAGGCCCTCTCAATGATACTCTTCACCTAGGTCCAGGCTAATGACCAACCAGTAATCTGTTTGTTGAAATCTTGGTTTTCTCAACCAAATTTAAGTCTTCCCCAGGTATGTCAGTCTAATCTCCATGAATCCTCCCCTTTAGGAATTTCTGGCATTCATTTAAAGGTAACTGGAAGAAAAATTAATGTAAGTCTTTTAAAAGCCAAGATCACAGTAGAACTCACACAGTTTTAGGCAGTGTTTCAGGTAGCGCTCTGGTACATTGTCCTCTTGGCCAGGCTTGAAATCACCAGTTTTTAGGTGAACATGACATGTACTTGCTTGTCTGTCTAATGAAAGGGGCTTTTAATTTTCTGTCTTTTTGCATTCATGTTGTATACAGTATTTCAAGCAAACTGAGGTATCTACCTATTTGGAGGAAAATGATAGGAGAGAGCTTTAGAGTTAATAAAATGTATAAAAATATAATGAATTTGATACCTTTTATAAAAATTCTTACTAGATCTGGCCCCTCTGTACTGCTGGAGGGGTGGAATAGAAGTGCAGATCAATTTTACATATAAAACTCTAAAAAATACTACCAATAATACATGTTAAAGTCCACTTGTGGACTTGAATTAGTCAAATTGAGTTATTGAATTCATGCAGACCGTATGTACTTGTAAAATTGTGGTTGAATACTGACTCCAGATGTCTATCCAATAGGTTGTTGTATCTGATGTGTGTGGCAACCAGTTTTACATGTAGGTCATGACTATACCTGGATTATTCCATTAAGTTAATTTTAATTAAAGTATATATAGTTTGCAAAAATGGTTCAAATTAATTGATTTGTGTGTGTTTGTAAGATCTAACTTCTGAAGAATATCATACATAGTAGGAATCATCAGAGTAAAGCTTGTAGCAAGAAAATTTGAAAGGTTTTGAGAGATCCTAAAGAAAGAAGCAGGCACTTTCTGAATCAGTGTACAGACTTCAACATTTGATCAAAGTACTACTACCTCCTCCCCAGTGTTGGTGTTCACTATATATAAATGTGTTTGAGAAAATAAGAAGTATGGGAGATTTTACACACGCATATCAGAAAGTCGTATACACTATGTCTGGCATCCAGAGTCGGCAGTGTGAGTTTCTTACGTTCACTCTCTCCCCCTTTTTTAAGTTCGCATTTGAAAAATGCAAAACCTCATAGCTTGATACATTGTTCCTAATGGGGTTCCCTTCCTTTTGCACTTATTTTTCCCTTATTAAAGTCAGCTCTAACCCCAAATTAAAGTATCTGGAAGTATTTTCATTATATAGACAACATTAGCTGGAAAATATGTTTATATTTTATTCAGAGCTGCCATTCTTTTCTAAGTCATTTCTGTGCCTAGAGATGAACAGTCCTGGAATTGAAGCCACACCCATGGATATGAGATGCTTGGTACTCTAGGCCAAGGGTTTATTGGTAAATTGAACTTTTTAGCATAGTCAATATGATTTTCAGCTGCCTAGACATCAAGTAAACACCATTTAGCACACTAAAGAAACTCCTTGACTCTCTCCCACTCCCACCTATTTTTCCTCTCCCCCTTTTCAAAAATCAAAAACACTTTGAGTATCTTTTTCAAACCATAAGGCAGACTTTAGTAACTTTCTACTTCTTTATGTCTGGCATTTTAAACTTTTATAGAATACATTGTGTTGGACACTGGAATAATACTGTTTATTTTCACCTGTGAAAAATGACTCTATTGTACTTGAAACACCTCCTTTGCATTTCTCCATTTGTGCCATTCACTAGTGGAAATAAATTGTATTATACCATAATCTACTGGCTTTTAAAAACTGTGTTAAATATGCACATTTTTGGTATAGCTATTATCATTTGTATGTATATATTGTATATACATATGAGTGTCTATATGTGTGTATAGATAGATGGATATAACTCATACTGTACATTTCCATCAGGGCACTTAAGGTTCTGTTATATTGTTTTGTTATTTCAGTCCTCAGTTAAGGCAAGAATGCATGTGTTTCTTAACAATTGAATACTCTGGGTTGATATTTATGAGAAGGTGGTCATTAGATGGAGTCTTTTCTTTTTTGATCCTTTCTTAGCACTTGAGTGGGTGGAAAGAAAGTTAAGTAAATTGTGGAACCATAAGTTGCAATGCAGAAAAGTAGTGCTGGGGAAGGAACCAGTTAGTGTTCCTGTGAGTTTGTGTCGTGATGCAGTGAAAGATAGTGATGCAGAGAGAAATGAACCATGGAAACTAGAAACCACTGGTGGTGATTCCTCTGCAGAGATGAAGAGAACCGATAAGTCACATAATCTTCATGTGCACTCCATCCATACATAGTGGTGCCATTGATCCTCTTACCCTTTTTGTTCCATTAATAATGATGATGATAATTATAAACTTTGCTAAGGACCAAAACATCCAAGAAAGAAATTACTGCTAAAGCATCTAAGGTTCTCCTAAACAATAAAGTCAACAGGAAATGGCCACTGGGAGAGAAGGATTTGGTGTTGGCAAGGGGCTTTCTCCTTTCGGCTGCCTCTTCTTGCTTGCTGATAGTGAGTTCTTCATGTACTGTCCACCCCTTCAGAGGCAAATCTTTGTAAGCACAGCTTTGGCCCCACACTGCAACCCTTTCCTAGGAAGTTTATATGGCCCTGCGTTTTGTTCCATGCTCACAATGTGAAGTGTCTAGTGTGTATTCAAGTCAGAAAATAATATATTTAAGGTGTTTAAGTGTGAATCTCCTATAATGATGAAAGAGGAGGCTCTTATGTCTTAAAAAAAAAAAACTGTCTTCTCTAAGGAACAGATCTAAAACTTGGGCTGTCATCTTGGAGTTGCTTACCAAAATACAGATCATTATTGTTAAAGAGAAACTGATTATCTGTTTTCCTTCATCTGTCATGATAGTGCCCCCAACCAGGCTGTAGCATTACCTTTGAAAAGGCCCTCACTTACTCTTAGTTGTTAAGAACTGGAAATTTTCCATCCTCAGATTCCTTAAAGGATGAAGAGTATGCTGTACACTTAGCAGACTTGCCTCTTGTATGCAAGGACTACTGATTGAAGTCTATTTTGCTGTGTGTCTGGTTATGTTGTCTGCACTTTTATTAAATCACTACAATAAGTCTACATTGGAAATGACTTAATTTGTAAAGAAGTTTTATTAAACACTGTCTAGAAAAAGAAAGTGAAGCTGAGAACTCTTCCTTTGCTGTGTGTTTATATTTTCTACTGAATTCTGGTAGCCCCTTTTAAAGTCAGTTGACTAGTTCTTCCCTCACTTACATTCAGATTTCCAAAATTTCACTCATGCAAGGGAAGAGAATCCATTTGGCCTAATAGTAGTCCTCAGATCATAAGTACATAAATTAGTATGCACCTTATCTGCCTGTTGTGGGTTTCTTAAACTTGCACTTCCCTCTCACCCACCCCAAAATAGATATCCTTTAAAGAAAATAAAGGCAGAGAATAAAAACTGGGGAGCCATTTACTATGTCACCATCACTGTTAACTGTTACCCAACAATCAGAACTTTTTGAAGTTTCAGAGGATGTGTGCATGTGTGTGTGTGTGTGCGTGCGTGTGTATCTGTTTGATTGTGTTGGGTTTGTTTATTTTTAAATATACAAGAGATTCTTTTTTTAAATAGAGAAAAAGGTTAATCCTCTCTGAAACAGGATGCCCATTGGATATATTAATCTAGACATCTGTAGGTAGTTTGCCATGAAAAAGTGGAGAGAAGATGAGACTTGTGAATGAATGAAAAGGGTATCTTGATACCCCAGAATTCCCCCCAAAGTACGGGTAATTCAACCTGCACAGTTTCCTTTTCACTCATAGTTTTTAGCAATTGTGAGTGAAGAAATCGTGTAATTATCTGTAAATATGTAGCTAACAAATTGACCTAGTTTCTGTATTTTTTTCGTTTTTGTACTAAAGTTTATAAGTCTGTGCCAGCTAGAGAGGAGTGGCTGTCATTGCCAGTTGTGGTCCTAGCATCTAACCCTGAAACCATCCTAGGTGACATTTTTAGAATTAATGCTTCAGTGTTGTTAAACAGGGGGAAGTTAAGTTTAATCATTGGTCAGGTTTAAAATTGTTTGAAGCAGAGTCATTTTATTTAATATGATTACATGTCCTCAGTCATGAATGAGGTAGGGAGCCTCCCTCCCCCAGTGGCCATGTTTACAGAAGTGTGTTTTGTCTATAAAGTGCAAGAGTTTTAATGTTTGTGTAAATTACGCAGGTGATAACATTATGGCTTGGAACTGTTTATTGGGCTCTCTCGCTGAATTTTCAAATGAACTATGCTTATTACTGGCACATTGATCCCATTTCTGGAGCATTTTTCCTATTTCCAGAACTACATATGTTCCTTTGTCATTATCCCTTGATATGCCTTGTAGCCTAAGGTATTAAAAGCTGGTAAACATAGATGAGGGAAATGCGTTTTTTTAAATCCATGAACCTTCACTTGTATGCTTTCATTACTCATGTTATGTTTCTATGGCAACTCTGAGGTCAGTGGAGTTTAGAAATGAGATACCAATATTAATGAAAAGTGTGTGCTCTTTGCTTTTGCATGGCTTGGCTTAGCATCAAAGGTATATTAGGCCACTTGAAAGCATGAAGACCAGTTGTATGGGAACAGGTTTCTCTCGGTGGCACATTTTGCTTTTTCTGAGCCCTCAAATACATTGCCTCAGCGTGAACATTATTGTTTCTATAATTACACATGGTCATGGAATGAATTATGTGACTTAAAAGGATGGAACTGCTTGATGTTTGCAGATTCTAACTGGCCATGTGACTGTTTGGCACATATCACACAAACCTGGGGGGAAATATTGGAAGCCTTCTAACCCCTGTTTAGTCATAGACAAGTGTATTCAGCTTATCAAGATACTGACTGCCCCTGTTGTGTCACCAGAAAGCTCTTCTTTGGTGTCCATTCCAAATGTGCTTTCTTGCATTTCATAATATCAAAGAAACCACCACCTCTTCTCTCAAAAGCATTTTATATGTCATACCTTTTATTCTATATTAAATGGGAATTGTGCCTGTTTAGAGTGCCCCTCCAATTAATTACATCCATGTGTCTAAAATAATCCAAGCCGGAGGCACAGGTGGGAAAAACATTTTTTTTTTAAGTCCACTCAAGGCCAGTAATTTGTCTGACAAGGTATTTTACCACATTATCTTGACATTTGATATATGAGCCTATTAGAAATTGCAGGTGGTTTCATAGGGCAAAATCCAAGTGGAGAGGGATATGTGGGGTTTCTATTAAGAGATAATTTTGTTATTGTTTTACCTCTCCTTTTACGATCCTCCCCTGCTAGGTTAGAATGGGTTAATTCTCCAAATTTGTTTTTTATCTTTTAGGGAAATTTTTACAAAAGCAATGGTCTGATGTAAATAACATTTTGAAGTATAGTGCACATAACTTCCCCAGACTATTCCAACCTGATAATTTGTAAATGCTTTAGAGTTTTTTAAATTAACACTTGTGTTGCTAAATCCTATTTATGTAAGTCTGCTAAAGATTTTAACCCATTTAAACCTTAAACATTTAAATAATGGATGGGTTGCTCTGAACAATTTAGCTTTCAGAAACCCCTTGTTTTAGTATATGAAAAGGATAGCCTAATGCGCATTAATGAGGTTGGAGAGACTATGAGAAATATGTATAGTGTATATTTTAAAACAGCTTTGCTTGTATTGTGAAGATTTAAAAACAAACTTGAGATTTTTAACGTAACTATTAACACAGTTTTAACATAAGTTATCCCACTGGGTTTAAGAGCATCTTGAATGTATAATCCTTTTTGTAACCCAGGTTGGTTTCTGCTTTTACCAGTCATCCAAACATATTATTTATGATTTTAGTTTTATATACTCATTTACTTTTGTTTTCCTCAACCAGCATGATTTTTTTGCACATGTATTGTAGAAATTTTTAAAAAGAAAAATCAATACATCATTTTCTCTGAATTTTCTTCACTTCTCTCTTCCTTTCTACTAACCCGTTACCTTAAAGGCCATATCGCTCCATTTGCATTATTTGTGCAAATGCCAGGGTTGGTTTTTATTTTTATTTTTGCTATTTACCGAAAAAAAGAAAAATGCTTCAGTCAATTGCTTTTTTATTTAAAAAAAAAAATTAAAAAAAGAAAAAAAGCTGTAACCTTATCATTTCTGAGTAGACCATTGAAAGATGAATGCACACCTGTAATAGACCAGGACCAGCTTTGGTGGCTAAATGGAATATTTTAACTAAGCAAAAGGTTCTTTTCTAAAAATGGTGTATATAATCCACAATCTCTTTCAGTTATTCCCACAAGTCAGGGGTCCAGATAAAATGAGGGTTATCAGCTAACTGATACGTTATCATTGAGATTCATCAATGAATTTGTACATTTCTAGTTCCCTTTGGTGAAGGGGAAAAAAAAGATTTTGCAAAACCTAGATTTTGGCTTGGTTTATTGCCTCCTTTTTTGGCAGCCTTCATCTTCTCATCTCCCAAAGCCCTTGAGCCTGTCGGGTTTTCATGGTGGACAAAGGACCGTGGTCTTTTAAAGCTGGGACGTGATTTTTTTTTGGTGAGAGATTATCATGTTGAAAGTGATGTTCTGCCACTTTCCCGATGACTAATTTTAAATCTACACAGTCCTCTTGATTTTTGGACCAAACAGATGCCCACAGTGGAGGCTTCCCAAGGGTTCCAATGGAGAAGAAGCCTCTCCCCCACTGTCAGCACCAGCTGGTAAAAGTGACTGTACAGATGTGCATTTTCTTTTTGGTAGAAATGGTTTGCAGCACTAACTGGTAAGGCTTATTGTACAGTATATTGTCAGTATTCTTCTGGTTCAGCATACCTTATAGTTCATATATAACCTGTATTAATTGTATAGATTGTGCATTTAAAGCTGTTACCAAGTTGTCAGAACATAAGAGCGAAAACAAGGTCATATGTAATATTTTGTTTGTAAGTATCCTTTGTATCATAGCAAAGGAAATGTTTAAAAAAAATCAACTGTAATAAAGTAATTTTAGTACACGGAGTGTCTGCTCAGTTTTTTTTAAGTAATTGTATTTCCATAAAATATATTTCAGTTCAATGACTGTTTATTGGATAATCACTGAATCTCAGGCACTGTGCTGGATGAGTGAGATGCGGCTAAAGATGAGCTCCCTGATGTCGGCTCTAGTCTAATTGCCTCAAATTCTGTGTACCCAGGCAGTGACGTAGCCTATTGTGTTGTGGCTGTGAGATACGATTCTAGTTTAGGTTCTAACGGTTTGATGCATGTTCTTAAGTTTTATACAAACGTATGTTGTGGTCTGTATTACTGCAGTTCCTCCCGTACACATGGACGCCCAGCTGTCTGTAGTTCTCGGACCTTGTGCAAAGAAAGCTTCTGAAGGTGGTTTCATCTGGGTTTATCTTCCCAGATTTTAAAATCACCACATTTTAGCCCTGAATGAGGCAGATCATCTAATCCAGTCCTGTTAAAATGACTTTTTTATCAGAAGGCTTGGAGGGATGGAGTTTCATGGACTGGGGCTTCTATGTTTTTTTAATTAGTAGTTTTAAGTGTCATTTTAAAAAGCATTATTGAGATTACCTACTTTATTGAA
This sequence comes from Bos indicus, assembly GCF_029378745.1. Taxonomy (NCBI): domain Eukaryota; kingdom Metazoa; phylum Chordata; class Mammalia; order Artiodactyla; family Bovidae; genus Bos; species Bos indicus. Next base: position 22,078,496 of record NC_091778.1, read on the forward strand.
TTAGAAGACTATCAGAAAAGTGGCTCTTTAAAACATAGCTTTTAAACTCCTAGAATGTTGATATTGAGCTACTTTGAGATTAATTAGCATTTACATAGGGTTTAATTTGCCTGGGTCAAACAGCCAAGATTAGTTTCCAGGTGTTCTCTCTATCATTTCCAGCATCCCACCTTGAATTTGGTTGAGCTATTAAAAGGGATTTAAAAAACAAGATTTCTGTTTATATCTCCACAGTTGGGCTGTTCAAACTGCAGTGAAAGGAGACTATCATAAAACATGTGCTTCTAACCATGTCAGCAACTCAAAACACATGTTGTTATTGACCAAATGCATCAAAGATGCTCTGAGTTAATGCATAGGGTTTAAAGCCTATCCTACCTGACTATAAAAGAAATTTGAACAGAAATAAAGAATCAGCACAGTGGTCTGCTAGCTCCACACCCCCAGGGTTTTAAGCTAGCACTGTCATCTACATCTGAGTGATGAAAAACTGCTAAACCAGGGTTTTCCTGTTGCGTGTCCCAGGCAACTAGTGACTATATTTTCAGATACTTGTTCTTACAGATAAGAGACAAGGCCGCCAAGGGGGTGCTAAGGCTATGCAAACTGCAATAAACAACTTTAGGGACACCAATCATAGATACATGTTGACTCCATCACAGAGTTGTGCAGCAGCTCTGATAACAAATTCTCCTTTTGTTAACACCCTTTACATTATGGAGTTTAAGATGAGCATTACTTATTGTCATCTCAGCCAGTGATTGACTAGGAAAAGGCAAAGTTTGGCTTGAAGAGCAGTGGTTGGGGTTCTGGTCTTTAGCCCCGTCACTACTAACTGTGAGATCTTGAAGGGCACATCCTTTCTGACATCACTTATAAGAAAAAAGCAGATGGTTTTTTGGCTAGAACAAATGAACCAATGATAACATGGTTATCAGCACGTGTGTGTGTGTGTGTGTGTGTGTGTGTACACGCGCGTGCTTGGGAAGGGAGTGGAAAGAGTTTGCTTTCAACCGGGCAACCCAGCACTCAGTCTGTGAGCCTCAAAGGTGCTGCTCTTCCAGGTCCTTCCCTACTTTGCAATAGAATTAATAACTAGAACTTCTTGGCCTTATAAGAATCGGAAAAAAGATTCTGATCTGAAAGCAGATGTCACCTCATTACAGAGGTCTTTGAACTCTGATTGTGGAATTAAATGGACTTGCAGAACGGGATCCATCTGCTTTTATTATTTCATTTTAGCCTAACAGACCTAAATTAAGGCTTTTTCATTGTCTCATTGTTTTCATGTGGAATAATTCATAACTTGCCCAAAAGTCCTATGTGTCACTGATGAAGGAGAAACTAGAATCCACATCTCCAGAAACTATTGTGGTGCTCTGTCCAACACACAAATTAGTAATTGCCCCTGGAAAATATCTCTATGTAGGTATCATTGATGATCAGGGAATTTTGAGCCTACTGGGAAATTATTAGCCCAGAGCAGGAGGACTGGTTATTGATTAAACAGAGCTGCCAGTGGTTAGTGTTAGTGGACACAAACCTAGATCTATAGAAGTGAAGCAACACCCAGCAAATAGTGTGCAGTGAGGCTCTGTTAACTCACAGGTAGGTAAGTGTGGCTCGGTACATAGACGATTTGAGACAAACAGCATGTTTGTTTCTGGAGATTTAAAAATGACATTCCATTGTTGCAGGGAGACTGCAATTTATTATTCAGAGGCAAACAAGTTGGAGAGAATTTTTTGTTTAATCACACTAGTGATAGACACTAGAACAGGATATTATTATATAGGAAGGCTGGAGGAGCTAGAGATACTTGTTTTTAAAGTGTTAATATCTTTTATTGTTTGTTTTAATGAAATTCCACTATTTCTCAGCATAGGTTCCCTCCACGATGTGTGCCAAGTGGCTGTCTAGGTTACATATTCTACCAGAGTTGTGGGACTTCCTGCTTCCTAAGGCATTCATTCCACCTCTGGGCACTCGGACACTCCCTAGGTATAACTTCTCAATCTTAACTCTGTAAAATGTGATAAATAGTGAAAACAGTTTCTTATGCCATCCTTTGTGGCTTGGCTGTAGAATCATTGATATCACTGAATCACTGGTATCATTGGCAAGTTCTGCCAAAGTGGCCAAGTATATCTGTTTATTTAAGCATGGAGAAACTTTAAAGTTCATTTCTAAAGGAAGAAACCTTGGCATTACTCAGTGTGACTGAGTGACAGAGGGTCCTGTGGTCTGGGTGGAAGATGAGTACAGAAGACTCTCCGGCTCTGGCGTGGTTTTGAGGTTGTATATAAAGCTGAAATGAGACTTCCTGTGTCAAGACCTCTTTTATAACAGCACTCAAGTCTTAGCAAGGATATCTTCTTCACACAGAGACAATGTCTTCTCAAAATGAGGATTTGGTGCTATGTTTTTTTCACATTGTCATCTCTGGCCAAGCCACCTTGGAAACCCATGTATAAATACACAAAATACTAAATCTTTAAGAGAATTAAGTTACAGCTTAAGCACAGTTTTTGATATCAAAGGTCAGAACTTAGCAGAACTCAAAGAAACTTTGAGAAGCAGTTGTGGGCTTCCTACATTCTGATCCAGTGGATGGAGACATAACTCAGTTTCCACTTCAGAGAGAATGTCTCCTTTATTGTCTCTGGGTTGTGTTTTTTCCCCCTTTACCATTTGAAGGTGTTTACAAATAATAAAGAGACCAAAAGGGGAGGCAAGCAAGTGAATGAGACCTGAGTGGGGTGCCAGACACGCTACCTGGAAAACTCCCAACTCATGGCGCTTCCTTGGGTTTTGTTTGTGTCATCGTTTTCTTGCCTCCCCAAGTTTGTAACTTGTCAGTTTGTCCAAGGGCCGTGCACTCTCTCAGAATGTGTGTCTGGGGATCTTCCATCTGGTTTCATATAATTAGCTCACAACCAAAGTGGAGCCGGTTTGGGTGAGTCCTTTATCATTAGATGAAGGGCAGAGTCACCCAAACCTGCTTGAACAGGAAGTACACTTTCTTGCCAAAAATGGGCTGAAAAGCAGTGATGTCACCAAACGGTGATGAGAAGACGGGACAGAAGTAGCTTTTTGAGAACGGCTTTGAGTACATTTGGCACAAGGGGCATGGAGGAGAATTGGGGTTTAGGTCATTAGAGCTGTGGATCCAAGGCAATCAGTGGAACTGGATTGGGCTGTTCTGAAAGCTTGGCTCTGGAGAGGGAAAGGCTAGTAGTAGTGTCAGAAAAGAGGGAACTAACCAAAAAAACACCTCAGATGTGAGGTTCATACTTTTATCACTTAAAGGAGACATAAATATATATATATATATCTTCCTCTACCCCCACCCCACAAGCTTGCTTTCCTGTAAAAGGTGAACCATGATTTCTCCAAAAGCTATTATGTTAAAGGACTAGAGTCTCAAGGTATCTGGCCTAGAGAAACAATCCAGATTTTAGCCCTTAGGGGCCATTTAATCCTGGGGGTGCAGGTGGCGGGGGGTGTTTAAAAAACCACTGTTTGGTTTACAGTGAGTTCTGAACTATCATAGGGTCCTGAATATGGGAGCGCCAGAGCTAATAAACGGAAATCTCCACTGTACCAGATGCTGGGGGAGAGGGTGGCCAGATGTCAGTAGTTCTTCACCAAGCCTTATACCAAGGTGGTTAGCCAGAAGTACAATGGCTTATTTGGGGTTCCCTTCCTTATTATTGGAGAAGGCAATGGCACCCCACTCCAGCACTCTTGCCTGGAAAATCCCATGGACGGAGGAGCCTGGTATTATTTCTCCTGCTCAGAAACAGTGAGAGAATGTTAGCTGAAGAACGTGGAGGAAGAGGAACCAGCAGTGGGGAAGGAGGGGGGGGGAATCTTTTCATGACAGGATAAAGTGCCTTAGACAATTGAGTGTTGTCTGCCTTCCGGTTCAGATTCTTAGATTAGTTTATAGAGTTTCTTCTTATTTGATCTAGAAGAACAAGAATGGGCGAAGATTATCCAAATCTAACATCATGGCCCTAGGAATTCCTCATACCAAGCCTTAGGACATGGTAATCGTCTCTCCTCCTTAAAACTGCTTTCCTGTTGGTGAGGCCAGGATGGAGCTGCTTGTCGAAACAGGTGCTTTCTTTTCTTGATGACCAATTAAAACTTCTGGGTAAAGCTTTCTTTTTTGGGGGGAGGGGACAGACTGGATGTCCTACTGTATTGCTTAATGGCCTAACCCAAACCAAGTTGTGTGGGTCAATCCATACAATACCTTATTTTACTCTAATCTTCAGCATTAGTCCTCAAAACACCGAGGTTATCAGTCAGTAAGTGGCCAGATCCAGGGGAAGCTTTCTCTTCATCTACACGGATGGATAGCCTTTTGAATAATTGAGCAGAAAAGGCGTGATAATGTGAAATATTCATAAATCACTGAGTCAGCTCCAGTCAATCTCTTGGAACTACTGTTTTCTCTAGTACCAGATGTCTCTCTAGGCTCTGAAGAGGGAAAGGCTAGCAGCAGTGTCAGAAAAGAGGGCAACTAACCAAAAAAAACCCACCTAAGATATGAGGTTTGTACTTTTACCACTTAGAGAAAGCTCACATCTCTAGAGAAAAACACCTCTCGCTGGAGCTCTCTGGAGTAATCCCCCAAAATGGTACTGGAAGGAGCACCTAGAATGTCTGAAAGCCTGGCTCCTTGAGCCATGGTCAAGCACACCCTGCGATGATTTCCTATTCTTAATCACTCCTGGAATCTCTCCAGTGAGTTTGGAGGTCCTAGGCTGAAGCCCCAGATCAGCCCCCCACGCCCAATCAAGACTTGCAGAACTCATCCAAACACTGGACCTTCGTGTTCCAGACGCAGGTGTTCACGTTCTCTGCCTTGTCGCCCTCCCCAACCCAGTCTCAGCACAGCACTGGCCTCCTCGGGCCTTTTTCACTGACACAGCCACACGGCTCTGTGAGCCGCTTCCACAGCTGTCACCACGTGAAGTCAGCGGAGCGCCACAGCCGCAGAAAAAAAAACAAAACGAGGGAAGTGGGACCAAGACACAAACATCCTGTCTGTCCCCACTACCTCAAGTGGCTCCAGCTTGAGAAGCTGTGGGGCACAGACCTACCAATGGCTCACAAAAACGCATCTTCTCTGTGTCATTGCTAGTAAACTAGCATTTTCTCTAAAGTCCAGGAACTTAAATGGTGCTATTCTTTGGCTTATGAAGTCAATGACAGGGGACAGTGACGGGCAATGCCCCGCTGCTGAGCCAGGATGAGTTGGCATGTGCAGAGCAAGGTCTGGGCAGGAGTTCTCCCCAGGGGTCAGTGAACGCCAGCTTCCGGGGGGTTCCATCTCTTTCCACAGACCAGTTTAATAGAGGGGCTGGACCAGGGGCAAAGGGCTGCAGTGGCCTGGCCGCGTTCTGTCCTAATTGCCTGGTAAGGACTCAGCCATGCGCAGTTCTGTTCTTCCTTGTGAGGCTAGGGCCTTCTCAGGTCAGGTCTCACCGCGTATAGGATCTCTTCCAGCTAAAGATCTCCTCCAGACTGGAAGAGGGGGAGACCTCCCGCTTCGGCAGGGTTCCCCAACGACGCCGGCCCGCAAGGAAGGAAGCTCGGCGCCTGCTCAGCCCTTTCATCCTCTCTTCCGTCCGGAAGAAGTCAGTCAAGGCCCGGAAGTACTCCAAGGTGACCTCATGGCTCCAGGCTGGCAAGGGCTCCTGGCGCAGGAAGCCGCAGTGGCCCCCGTGGCGGCTGAGCAGAAGGAAGAAGTAGGGGTTGCTGTGAAAGAGTTCAGTTGGCAGAAAGTGGTTTGGGGGCCCGCACACGGGGTCGTCGGCACTGCAGATGCACAGCACAGGTACCGCTGCCTCATCCACATCCCGGAGGGGGTCGTTGTGGTCCCAGTAGGTGTCCCAGCTGATGGGGAAGCTCTTGGTGTGGCAGAAGAGAGTCTCCTCAAACTCCCGCAGGGAGCGGCTCCTGAACAGTTTGCCGGTATCCACTGTGTCCTCCAGGGCCGTGGCGTACCTGGCAGCAAGAAGTTGGAGGAGGAAGGAAGGAAAGAGAAAATAAATTGACAGCACATGTTACAGAGTGGCTGCCCACAGGCCAGTGTCTGACCACGGAGGCTTTCTTTGGCCTTACGCTTACTCCTTGGAAGGAAAGTTATGATCAACCTAGATAGCATATTCAAAAGCAGAGACATTATTTTGCCAACAAAGGTTCGTCTAGTCAAGGCTATGGTTTTTCCTGTGGTCATGTATGGATGTGAGAGTTGGACTGTGAAGAAGGCTGAGTGCCGAAGAATTGATGCTTTTGAACTGGGGTGTTGGAAAAGACTCTTTAGAGTCCCTTGGACTGCAAGGAGATCCAACCAGTCCATTCTGAAGGAGATCAGCCCTGGGATTTCTTTGGAGGGAATGATGCTGAAGCTGAAACTCCAGTACTTTGACCACCTCATGCGAAGAGTTGACTCACTGGAAAAGACTCTGATGCTGGGAGGGATTGGGGGCAGGAGGAGAAGGGGACGACAGAGGATGAGATGGCTGGATGGCATCACTGACTCGATGGACGTGAGTCTGAGTGAACTCCGGGAGTTGGTGACGGACAGGGAGGCCTGGCGTGCTGGGATTCATGGGGTCGCAAAGAGTCGGACACGACTGAGCGACTGATCTGATCTGATAGTGTGTTTAAAAACTTCCACATTGTTGCCATCATTTAAAACCAGGAGGTTTGGGAATTCCCTGGCAGTCCCGTGCTTAAAACTGCTGTGGGCCTGGTTTGATCCCTAGTCAGGGAACTAAGGTACCACAAGCCGCATGGCGTGGCTAAAAATAATAAAATCAGGATAATTCACATAAAATGCAGCTAGCTGGCTTCTCAAAGGAAATGAGGAGGTCTGACAACATGGGCTGGCATGGCAACAATCAGGGTATTTCCGCCCTCCTTCCTGTATTACAGTTTCTATGAGGATGGTCATTCATGGCATCACCTCCTCAGCCCTGGGGCAGCATTTGACTTTACAGCTGTGACAACTGTCCCCCTGACCTCAACTTCTGACCCCTGTAGGGAACTTGCTACAAACTGTCACCTCCTGTACTCCTCTTAGAACCCACTGGCTCAGACTATCCAAACCAGCAAGTGACACCCCCATCATTAACATTTTAAGTTGTATTGGTTTGCTTGCTTTTTTAAAAATATATTTATTTATTTATTTTTAGCTGTGCTGGGTCTTTGTTGCGGCACGGCCTTTTCTCTAGTGGTGGCGAGCCTAGTTGCAGTGCACAAGGTTCTCATTGCGGTGGCTGCTCTTGTGGAGCATGGGCTCTCACTACGTGGGCTCAGTCGTTGCGGCTCCCGGGCATTAAAGCATAGGCTCAGTAGTTGTGATGTAACCGGCTTAGCTGTTCCACGACATGTGGGATCTTCCGGGACCAGAGATTGAATCCATGTCTCCTGCATTGGCAGGCAGATTCTTTACCACTGAGCCACCAGGGAAGCCCAGTTTGGTTGTTTTTTAAAAGATAATATGCTGTCCGGATGATGACGAATGTGACCTTGATCAGTGGGGCAAGTATTTCTAGAGAGGGCTGAGTGGCGGAGGAAGTAACTGAGAGTGTAATAATTAATTTACGGGGTGAGTTCCCAAATGGGAGCCTGAGAGTAACTGCTCTGGAAAAGAGGGATATATTGGCTGTTTCCACCTCCCTGGGGAGAGCCTGGCACCCTGACCAGGAGGCCAGGATGGGTAGTTCAGTACTTAGTTTGGGTTAATTCAGCCTTAGCCAGCTGAATTTGGATAGGTGCCTCCTGCAAACAGTCAAAGAGGCTTGCCCCAAGTGGGCAATCCCCAAATTCCATGGGCAGGGCAGTTCCTAAAGGCCCAGTTTTTCTTTTCACTTCCCCCACTGTATCCTCCAGCTGGTACCTGGGGTCAGCAGCACTGATGGTGGTCATTTGTGGAAGGAAACTGACAATTAGGCCATGTGAGAGCACCTTGCCCGTGGACTGTTCCAGTGGCTTTGGGTTGCCATGGTAGCATGTGGGCTGCTGTTGAGCTCAGGGTTTGGGAGGCAAAATGGAGCAAGAAAAGAAAGAAAAATCACAATTGCCACCACGTATTGGTGCCAGGCCCCGTACTTTGTTTATCTTACTTCATGCCACCTTGTGAGGTTCGATTCAGTTCAGTTCAGTTGCTCAGTCATGTCCAACTCTTTGCGACCCCATGAATCGCAGCACGCCAGGCCTCCCTGTCCATCACCAACTCCCGGAGTTCACTCAGACTCACATCCATCGAGTCAGTGATGCCATCCAGCCATCTCATCCTCTGTCGTCCCCTTCTCCTCCTGCCCCCAATCCCTCCCAGCATCAGGGTCTTTTCCAATGAGTCAACTCTTCGCATGAGGTGGCCAAAATACTGGAGTTTCAGCTTTAGTATCATTCCTTCTAAAGAAATCCCAGAGGGGATCTCCTTCAGAATGGACTGGTTGGATCTCCTTGCAGTCCAAGGGACTCTCAAGAGTCATCTCCAACACCACAGTTCAAAAGCATCAATTCTTCGGCGCTCAGCCTTCTTCACAGTCCAACTCTCACATCCATACATGACCACAGGAAAAACCATAGCCTCGACTAGACGGACCTTTGTTGGCAAAGTAATGTCTCTGCTTTTGAATATGCTATCTAGGTTGGTCATAACTTTCCTTCCAAGGAGTAAGCGTCTTTTAATTTCATGGCTGCAGTCACCATCTGCGGTGATTAGTAACTCCCTTTAACTGAAGACGAAAGTGAGGCTCATAGGGATTAGCTAGACATGATGGCAACACTGTGGTGGGGCAGAAAGACCTGGGATGTGGGGTCAGACCCATTTGGGTTCAAATCCTGAATTTCCAGCAACTTAGCTAACCCCTTCATCCCCTAGGAAAGCAACAGTGTAAGCCGAGGCCTGGTTATTTGCTGTGGGACTGTCACCCAGGCCTTTTCAGTGGAAGAGTCTCCCTGTCACCCTGGTGGTAGATTCTTTTCTTTTTGGAGATTTAAAGAAATATGTTTAAACATTCTTAAAATTTTTGCATTAAATATTGAGTACATACCTAGGAATATGCAAAACACTTGTCAGGTCTAAGGAATTTCAATAAATCAAATAACCACCAAATTTCTGATTTCTGTCATCTCCAGGCTCAGAGACTATAAGGAAACTTTCTGGACAATCAGTCACAATTGCTTCCAGAGCCCTCTTTGCTGATTTGACTAGGCGATGTGCAGCATCAGGTGCTTAGGTTGCTAGGATGAAATGCAGCTGAGGTGAGGCCAGGGGGCCCCCTGGGTTGGAGTCCCCGCTCCAGCTAATGATGCTGACTCAGTCGGTCCGTGGCTTTTAAATTTGCTTCTCTGATTCTGTCTAGATTAGAGGGTTTGGACGCTTCAGAAACTGTGTGGAGAACTCTGCCCAAATTGCTCTACACATGTTTGATTCAGTACCAGGCAGAACTGTTTCCCAGCCCCAAACCCCTACCCACCGCGTCTGCGGCCCCCATTACCCACCTGCTGAGGGCGATCTTCTGGTGAAGCAGAAAGCCCCGCTCATAGGGCCAGGGCAGGCCGGCCTCAAACCACTCGCGGCAGCGTAGCACGGGCGAGATGCAGGCGGCTCCGGTCATGTAGCTGGAGGAGCCACACTCGCCCAGGTAGGACAGCAGCAGCGCCGAGCCCGAGCCCTCGCTCACCGCGAACAGCGGGGCCGCGGGGTGTCGGAAGCGGATGTAAGTGATGGCCTCTTTGAGGTCGGATGGGTCCCCAAAGGGCTGCAGCCGGGGGCTGACCAGTGGGCAGCCGTGGTGGCCGCGCCGGTGGAAGATCACCGGGTAGTAGCCGCGCTCCAGGGCCAGCAGGCAGAGGCCGAGCACGTTGCGGGTGAGGCGCCCCCAGGCATTGGGGATCACCAGCAGTACCGCCGGGAGGCCCCCGGCGTTGGTGGCCCGGCGGCCCCGGGCGCCAGGTCCCACCACCCAGTCCAGGGCCACCAGCCCGTCATCTGCCAACTGCAGGTACTCCCGGGCCAGCTCGGACCCCGGCCCCACCGGCAGCACGAAGTGGCAGAGGGTCTGCAGGTGGGGCCCGGACAGCCAGGGGCGCGGGCCCGGCTCCAGCGCGGCCGAGCGTCGCAGAGCGCGCAGCAGGCACTGGGCCAGCGCCGACGGCTTACAGATGAGGCTGCAGCCTCCGGGCAGCGGCTCCCGCCCGTCGCTGAACTGACCCGCGGGGCCTCCGCCGTCCACCTCCTCCCCGTGATCTTCTCCCCGCGCCCCCGGCAGGGTCCTCGCTCCGACGGCGCGCCTGCCGGGCCGCCGCAGCCTCAGGACGAGCAGGCAGAGCAGGGCGAGCGCAGCCAGAAGCAGGGCAAGGGCGGCGCCCCACGGTGGCATGGCGAGGCCGGAGAGCCCCCGGCGGGCGGTCGCGGCGGGGACGCCCCTCGGCTTGCTCCCCGCTCTGCCCGCGGCTCCGCCCGGCCGCGGCGGCCGCCCAGGGCCCTCCCGCGGGGCAGGGAGAGGGTGCGCTCGGGATTGGCCGCGGCCCCGCAGAGGCAGCCAGTTCGCGCCCGGCTCCCCTCACCCGCCCCCCCACTCCCGCCCCCCGGCCCTTTGTACAGCGATTGCGACAGGCAGGAGCAGAGGGTGAAAGGAGCGGAGGCCACGGAGAGGCAGCGAGGACGCGCCGGCGAGGCGGAAGGGAGTGGGGAAGGCGAGCCGAGGAGCGGAGTGTGGGCGGCGGAGGAGTGGGGGCAGACGGGAGTGAGCCTCAGGATCCTCTGCCCCCACCCCTCCGCCCCGCGTGGTGTGTGGCTCCCGGGGAGCCCCTGCGTCACTGCCCTCTCAGGGGCCGCTGCCGAGAAGCAGCAAAAAGGAGAAGCGAATGAACCGCAGCTCCCGGCGCGGACTCCGGGCTCCCGCGGGGCGGCGCGGCGCGGCTGCAGCGGGAACCATCACCCGCACCTCTGTCGTCCGGACCGGTGGTCCTCTCCGACCTCGATGTCGGTCTCCGCCCCGCCGGCACCCGCAACTGCGCAATAACTCCTGCCGGGAGAGGGTCCGGCTCAGGGCCAGCGAGGGCCAGGGCAGGCGTTCCGCCCCGACAGCGGGCTTGCAGCGGGAGCTCAGAAGGCCAGGGACCTCTCGTTCCTTTGCCTGCATTAGAGCGCCCTGCCGACGCCCCCGCGAGCACGGGGTTGCCCTGGATCCTGGCTGCAGGGAGAGGGAACCCTCAACACCGCTCCCCAGGAAGGACTTCCCCAAAAGAAACAGCCCCTGAGCCGGAGGGAAAGATGCATTCGGGTGCCTTTGGAGGGAGGTGCCTGTCACCCCGCGAGCGGGCCGTGGCGGGGGATGGATTGAGTCTCTTCATCAGCTCAATCTCTGGAGCGCGGGGGGCGGGTAAGAAATACCCCTTGCAAGTCACAAGGGGTGGGGGCGGTGGATGTGGGAGACGCTCTTGTTCGATTTCAAAGTTTCAGGCTGGACATTACAGCTCTCACTCTCCACCCACTTTCCCGTCTTCCCTCAAAATCTCGAACTGGGCCAAGGAGATGGGCGCCCCGCTGCGGGGAATGTCTGGCCCGAGCACCCTGCTGGGGGAGAGGCCTGTGACTCCACCTCACGAGGTGGCCAAAGTCTCCTCGGGCACCGGCGGGTCGCCGTTGGGCTTATCACGAAAGCGGAGGCGGACGTGGACAACAAAGCAGCCCCCAGCCCGGCTGCAGCTTCCCGAGACTTCCAGGCCTGGGAGCGTGGAGGCCCGAGACCCTCTGAGACTCCTCCGGATTCGGGCGCTATTTGCGAGGGGAGCAGTGGGGACCCTCTCCTTTCCGTAGCTTGTTATTTCAGGATTCTGCCCCTCTTCCAGAGGCAGTCATAATGATGAATCTGAAGCGGGTTTGCCGAAGGAGCGGACTCGTCTCCTTTCCTGAGCCACATAGTTCACAGGAGTCCCATTTCCCGCCCTCCTTCACGCTCCACGATCCCACCCAGGAGCTGCAGCTGCGCCCTGCAGGCCGCGGAGACCCGCTGGGACCAGTTTCGTGGGGAGGGAGGTGGTCCCGCCTGTCTCGCTGCGCAGTGAGCTGAGGACCGGCTTCCAGATGACTTTTCCGGCTTGGGCTGGCGGACGCGTGCGCGCGCGGCCCGGGCTGTGGGCGGGCCCAGGGGCGGGGCAGGGACCCGGCGAGAGCCGCCCGGAGCCGTGGGGGCGGGGCGGGGCGAGGCCGGGGGCGGGGCGAGGCCGGGGGCGGGGCGAGGCCGGGGGCGGGGGCGAGGCCGGGGGCGGGGCGAGGCCGGGGGCGGGGCGAGGCCGGGGGCGCGCGAGCCCGGGGAGTCGAGGCGCGCGGTCTGGGGTCGGGCCAGACCCGCGCGCGCGAGCCCAGGGTCTACGTGGGCACGCGGGCGGCGTGGGTGCGCGGGGGCAGGCCCAGGCGGCAAGCGGTCCCTTGTTGGCTGGACGGGCGGCAGGCCGGCCTGGGGCGGGCCGGGATGGCGCCTCCTCCGCCGCCGCCCCAGCTGTTGCTCCTGGCCGCCCTGGCGGGACTCCTGGGTCCCCGTGAGGTAAGGCGACCCGCTGCCGAGAAGCTTTCGGCCCGGGGTCTCCAAGTGCTTTGCCAGAAGGAGGGGCGTGCCGAGAGGGGAACTCGGAGTTCTCCCTTGGAGTGCTGGGCCTGGGAGGGAGAGGGCAGAGCCCTCTCCGAGGCCAAACAACCCAGCTTTTCTGCGCCTTGAACCCACAGGTGGTGGCTGAACCGGCGGCGGAGGAGGCGGGAGCCCGTTGTCCCGAGGGCCTGTGGCCTCTGCCCCCACAGGTGGGAGCCTGGAGGGCGGTGGGAGAGAGGAGCGTGAAGGGGTAGCGCAGTCCCGCCCTGGCCTCGCGGTGCCCTCCACAGCCATCCTCTGAGCACCTTGTTCCTTTGGCCCTCGTCACCAGCGTCACCATCCCAACGTGACAGCACGGGCCTGCTGTCGTGTCCCACCCCCATCCCCCCAGCGGAGTCCCCCGGGGCCTCTCAGTTCTCTTGTCTCCCTGGTACAGGTGTCACCAAGAGTGACCTACACACGGATGCGGCCACAGCAGGTGAGTACAAGCAGGAGGCATCCTCGGGGTCTGTCCTGGAAACAGCCAGCTCCCTGCAGGCTCCACCTCTTCTGCTCACTAGCTCCATTCTTTACTGCTCCCCACTCCAGGAGGAGACCTTAGTGCTCTTAGTCCTAGGACAGTGAGCTTAGGCCTCTGTCTTCTGCAGCGAGGTGTCAGGAATGCTATGAGTAGCTAGCTGTGTGGGCAGGAGGCTGCAAGGGGGTTGAGAGTCCTAGGAGAAAACAACCTGTGCTCTAGCTCTGCTGTGTGACTTTGGAAGTCTCTGACTTATCTGGGCCCTGCTTTCCTGTGAGAGAGGTTCTTAGTGGTTATTATGGGCTTCCCAGGTGGCACTGGTGGTAAAGAATCCACCTGTCAATGCAGGATATGCAAGAGAGTTGGGTTCAATCCCTGTGTCAGGAAGATCCATGGAGTAGGAAATGGTAATCCACTCCAGTATTCTTCCCTGGAGAATTCCATGGACAGAGGAGCCTGGCAGGCTACAGCCCAGGGGGGTCACAGCTGCGCACACAGGCTCCCCTTGAGGAGTAAACAAATTGCGTGGGATAGCACTTTGGAAAACAGGAAGCTGTAAGGAGTGTGTGAGTGTGTAATGGGCTTCCCTGGTGGCTCAGTGGTAAGGAACCCGCCTGTAATGCAGGAGATGTGGGTTCGATCCCTGGGCTGGGAAGATCCCCTGGGGAAGGAAATGGCAACCCACTCTAGTATTCTTGCCTGGGAAATCCCACGAACAGAGGAGTCTGGTGGGCTATCGTCCATGGGGTCAAAAAGAGTCAGACACGACTTAGCAAGTAAACAGCAACAAGGAGTGTGTGTATGTCAGGTTACCGACCACACCTTGGGTTCTCCTTGTGTGCCTGTGTGTTTCACTGCCAGTGGTTGGATAGCTTCTCTGTCCTTTTGGTTTTCCTTTTGAAATACCTGTTTTTGATCCTTGTAATATCTCCAAGCCAGAAGAGCTCATGCCACCTATCCGTTTCCTTTCCCCAAACAGCCCTTTTCATTGCAAACTGTTCAGAAACCAGTGGCTCCTCATTTCCCACCTTATCGTGGCCCCACCCCCCTGTCTGGTTTTTCTGGCTTTACCTGGTTCAGTAAGCGTCGTGTAACCTCTCCACAGCTTTGGTTCCCCTTCAGTCATGTTGGTCTGCTCACCACCCATGAGTGTGAGGCTCCTTCCCCTCTATACCTGGCCTGACCTGACTTGAAGGGGGGCAGCTCCCTGCCCTCCTGCCATCCATCCCTACCCTTCTTTAAGGCCCAGGGCAGGAGTCAGCTCTCCCTTGAGACCTTGCCTGAGCACATTAGCCCTTATTTATTCATCACCTTCTCCAAATTTGTGTAATGCTTGAAATCGTCTCATAATTTAACTGCTAATCACTTTGAGCTTTATTAGTTTGCTCGTTCATTTGCATTAGTCCTGTTTCCCTGAGTTTCCTTTGTATTCCCTGCAAGCGGAGCCCAGGAGTTCTCTTTTGGCATCTCCTACAGCCTCCGGCACAAATGACGAGCATCAGGTCAGCTCAATCAAAGAATGATTCATAACTGAAGTGTTTCCATCCTGAGATTGTGCACCTGCTGCCTGTGTGCCCTGTATTCGGATGCTTTGGGGAGACTGAATATATATATAGATGGGTCAATACGTAGAAGGCCTGGTCTCTCTTTGTGGGGGTGGTTACAGCCTAGGTGGGGACCTGTAGAGCCAGGTGCAGAGGAACATAGCTAAAGAGGGTGGTCTGAGTCTGGCAGGGTTAACCACGCATGTTGTCGTGGAAGCTATGACCTTTGAGGGGTGGCACTGCTTGGAGAGGAGGGATGAAAGGAATGCTCAGAGGCAAGTATCACACCAGTATCCAGGGCTCTTGATCCTTTCCTGAGCCCAGAAGGTGGGAGGGTCATCTGGTCATCCTGGGAGTCCCTTGAAGTTGGCTCCCCAGGATGGGAGAACTTGGAACTCTCAGGAGGGACCTGGGCCCGGCTTGACGTCTTCATGCCTTTCCTACAGTCTGAGGACGTCAGCTTCCTCTACCACCCCTGTGCCCACCCCTGGCTGAAGCTCCAGCTTGCCCTTCTTGCCCACACTTGTGTGGCCCAGCCCTCACTGGCCCCTGATTCCAGCCTCACCCAGGATCGGGTAAGTGCTTGCTGAAAGGTGATTGGTACCAGTGGAGGCTGCAGCGCTGTGGGCAGGGCAAGGGGAATTCAGGGCCTCTGCTTGCTTGCTCCCCAGCTTCGACTTAGCTGTAACAGTTCTCTCTTCCTTTCGTAGCCCCTCGTACTGGCCGCATGGGGCTTAGCGCTGGAGATGGCGTGGGTGGAGCCGGCCCGGGCTGCCCACTGGCTGAAGAGGAGGCAGTGGCGGAAGCAGAGGAGAGAGAAAGCTGGGTTCCGTTCTGACACTGTTCCTGGGCCCCCTTCCTTGGTGCCCATGCTGGGCAGAGGGAGGCTGTGCAGTCAGCGAGGGTGTGTGCAGGTGAGGGGTGCTGGCCAGGCATGGCGGTCATGGGGTTGCTGGCTCAGGGTGGTGGTGCCATTGGGTGCCATTGGCCTGCATCTGGGCAGGGAGGGGGTGACTGCTGTCTCTTCTCCTCTTAGGCCCCGGCTTTGGCCTTTACTCTGTGGAGCTGGCGGCCACCCGGCATGGAGGTGGCATCTAGTGGACATGGGCAGCTCTTTCCTAGTGGTGCCAGGAGACGTGGGCTGCGGGCTGCCCTTGGTCTCCAGCCCACACCCTCAGCCCCGAGGTTCCCCTCTGTTTCCCCAGGGAGCTTGGAGGCCAAACAGCCCATGTTGGGATCTCAGGGTGAAGGCAATAATGCCGGGTCTGTGTCCACTGGCCCACTGCTGCCTGAGGGACCAGGAAGCAATGTCAGCTCCAGGCTGGAGGTTCAGCTGCCCAAAGGGCAGAACAGTCCTGGGGGCTGTGCCTGTCTGGGTCAGGCTTCCCCGGCCCCTCGGGCGGCAGGGCCACCGAGGGCCGCCCGCGGCCCTACCCCGCGCACAGAGGAGGCCGCCTGGGCGGCCATGGCCCTGACTTTCCTGTTGGTGCTGCTCACGCTGGCCACGCTCTGCACTCGGCTGCACCGAAACTTCCGACGCGGGGAGAGCATCTACTGGGAGCCCACGGTGGACAGCCGGGACACCGTGGCTGGTGAGACATGGCCCTCCTCACCCCCAGCCCCGCCCCCAGGGCTCTTCCCGGCCCTTGACCGCTCCCCCTCCTGCCCTAGCTGTGCTGAAGCGGAGGCTGCTCATGCCCCCTCGCCGGGTCAAGCGCTCCCGCCGGAGACCCCTCCTCCCGCCCACGCCGGACAGCGGCCCGGACGGGGACAGCTCCGAGTGACCTGCACCAGCCCTGCCGCTGTGGCAGGTTCGGCTCCTCCCCCCGCCGGAGGCCGCAACCTCCGCCACGTGGCCCGCGCGCGGGGCGGCCCCCTGGCGGCCGGAGGGAGCAGTCACGCCCGAGCGCGGCAGATTGGCTGATCCTTAGTGTGTGGTTTGCTGGGAGGAATGGGGTTGGGCAGAGGGAGAAGAGAGAAAGGAGCAGTTTCAAACTTCCGTTGCAAAAACTCCGTTTTTATTAAATTATTTTAGTAGAGGCTGGAGTTGAGCTTGTGCATCTGCCACACAGACTGACTCACTCCCGCCGGGGACACTGTCCTAGGTCACGTAGGTCGTGTTTGAGGTAGGGAGGGGGTTATAGCATCAAGTCAGGCACCCTCTGCTTGCTGCCTCTTGCCAACCTGGCCTCAGATCCTGGGTTTAGTAACGTGGTAGACCCTTCCACCAACATGGGCGGCCAGGTGGCAGGACGCTGGTGGTAGTTACTGAAACGTTATTTGCAGGACCCCGCTAACAGAAGACAAGGGGCTTCCCTCCCCTTCAGTATGGGGGCTGCAGCAGTCACCGTTTTCACTGGCTTCATACTTTTGCCAAGTTGGTCTTTCTCCATTTCATGTCTGCACCTCCCTGATCCCTCCTCCCACAGTTCCCAAAGCATCAGAAAAGGGCACATGGTCACTTATTTATTTTTGATACAAATGTACATGACACACGTCTTGACAGTCAGCCCACCCACCACCACACAGGTAGAGCCTGGCCCCTGGGACAGAAGTGGGGCAGGGAGAGGAGCTGGTAGGAGCTGCCATCTGCCTCCCCAGGCTGCAGGGACCCAGACACCGCAGGCGCTGGCCTCTCGGAGGTCACAGGGAGGGGCTCTCAGCTTCGTCGGGGACCCCGGGGAGCCAGCCCCAGGCTCGGGTGCTCAGTTCTCAGCCCCAGCCGGCACTTTCCCCCTCCATAAGGGAGGGGAAGAGAGATGGAGCAAAGTGGTTTTCCTTTAAGTTCATAGAGGGTATGAGTGGGGGGAGCAATGAGGGGAGGCAGAGGGCAGGACCCAGCTGGTTCCCTCCGGCAGCCCCTGGCCCCAGGATGGGGGGGGGTCAACGCCCAACCCTGGTCCCCTCACCCCTCACGAAACCCCAGATGGGCCAGGCCTCTGGAACGGCACTGCCGCCCCGCACACTCACACGCAGGCACACTCAGTTACCACAATGTTAAAATTAAGGAGTGGAAGAGAGGAGAGGAAAAAAAAAAAGATTAGACTTTTCCAGTGTTTGCTGCTGGGGACCCCGGGAACACAGGTTGGGGCCTGTGCCCTAGCTGGGGCCGTTTGGCATTGGAGGAGAGAGCAGCAGGGGGCTGGTGGCTACAGGGTGGGGACATCCACAGGTATTATGTACAAGGGGGGATGCCCCCCCCGCTCAGCCCCCAGGAGGGCTGGACTGGCTCATGGGGGTGGGGTGCATCAGGGGAGCTGCCCCACTTGGAGTGTCCCCACCCAACCCTTGGCTGAGGGTGCCCCCGAGGGCATGGGGTTGGGAGTGCCGCCTTGCAGGCCCCTGCACGCTAGAGGGGTAGGGGGGCTATGTACAGGGAGGGGTGCATGGAATGTGGGGGCAGAAGCTCCTGCCACCTCACCTCCCCATCCTTGGGGGCTCAAGGGGGACGGGCACCAGGGCACCTGGCTGCCGGGAACAGTGGCAGCGCTAAGGGCACTTGGGCCGGCGGCTCGGTGGGGGTGGGGATGAGTGTCTGGAGTGGCCCAGCTCCCACGGCCAGTGAGGTCCCAGGGTGCGGGTGAGGGTTTGGGGACAGTGGTCACTGCTTCTTCTCGCGGGTGGTGATGGTGACCAGCTGCTTGGCGGCCTTGGCGATGTCGTAGGCGCACTGGATCACCTGCTGAGTCAGCAGCTGGAAGTCCACGGGAGCGCCAGGCTCTGGGGGCACCGTCTTCCGGCACTCGCTCTGCAGCCGGTAGGCGCTGGCGTTGAGCAGCCGCAGCGAGCTTCGCACAGGCTCCAGGGCGGGCCTCTGTGGAGGAGTCGGGCCTTGGACGTCAAACCAACCACGAGCCATGATGGGACCCCGAGGGTCCAGGGATCCAACCAGGCCAGTGCCGTCAGACTCTCCACACCCGCCCCACCCTGAGGCACCCCCGCCCCCTCCAGGTCCCCTCTCTGGCCCCTGTACCTTCGGGAAGAGAGAGGCCATCTCAGTCACAGCCAAATGGATCTTCTCTGAGCAGGGCACGAAGCTGGGCAGTGGGGGGGAGGGCAAGTGAGGGAAGGGTCCCAGGACAGCACAGCACTGGTCCCTCCCTTGTCTTCTGCAACACCCCAGAGGCCCGCGTGAGCCTCTGCCCACCTCTATACCTGTCATGCTTGAATTCCTGGGCCGCCCGCAGTAACTCCTGAATGTTCTTGGTGACCTGCTCCGTCTTCAGGATGACATCCTCCGTGCTGGGAAGCCCAGGGTCGAGGTCGCCATCCAGGCTTTCCAGCTCCGGGTGGAAGTCCTCTTCCTTGCCCAGCTCCAGAAACCTCTTCCCTTCCAGGCTGGGGTTAGAGAGGGAGGAGGATTCCAGCCGTGAGTGAGGGCCCTTGCAGACACCCTCACGGACGCTCAGGGGCCACCATCCCCTTTCCCCACGGAGCCTCACCCCAGCAGCGGGTCCCCACTTTGTGTGTTCTCATAGTCACTGTCTGCGCCGCTGCCGTGGCGGGAGAGCTTGCTCTGGAGGGCACAGGGCCGGGGTTGGCAGGTCAGGGGTGTGTTTGCAGACCCCCGTCACCTCACCAGCACACCTCTCTCTTTCAGCCCGTCCCTCCCTTGGGCCCTGGGGATGCTCGTTACCGTGTGGCGGCTTCCTTCCTGGGAGCACGACAGCAGTGGGGAGGAGGGAGTGAAGGGCACAGCTGAGGCCGACACCCCCTTCCGGATCTGAAACCCAGGCAGGGCTGGAGTCAGTCTCCTCCTCCCCACCCCCCTGCCTTTCGGCTTCCCTTCAGCGAGGCTGGGACCGTGTGTGTCCGGTCACCCTGTGCCCAGTGTCCCGCACAGAGCCTGGCATCCGCTGGGGCCACCTATTTGTGGGAATGGACCCACTTCCCAGGCCCTGCTTACCCGGTAAAGGCCAGCAGGGACGTGCACTGAATAGATGGCGTCGTCCTCCAGCTCCTGGGGGTGGCACAGGGGGGTCACAGGGGGCCTTGTGCTGGTCCCAACCCTGTCCCCACCCCACCCCCCCTGGGGCCCGCAGGCGGCTCACGGTGCTGTGGAAAGGCTGGAGCCGGGTGGTGAGCTCGTCCCCGGGCGGGACCCCAAAGGGCTTCAGGGCAGAGCCTGGTTCATACATGGAAAAGGCCTGGCGGTCCCTGCGGTGGGTGCTCCCGCCAGGCCCCACGGGTGCGTGCTCAGCTCGCTCGCTGGGGAGGGGGGGTGTGGGCATCGGCCCTGGTGGCTGCCGGATCTGCAGGTTCTCGGCCTGCAGCTTGTGGATCTGAGAGTGAGAGGGGTGTCAGAAACCCCGGGCAGCACCGCCGCCTCCCGGAGCGTGCCTCTTCCCCACCCAGCGGGCCCGGGAGCCCCCTCCTCACCTCCCTCTGCAGCCTCCGGAGCTCATCACTCAGGCTGCTATTGACCTTCATGAGCTGCTGCACCTTGGCCTCGGAAGCAGCCAGGGCCTTTTTCAGCTCCAGGTACTCTTGCAGCGTCACAGCCCCGTCTGACAGGTCTGAGGAGTCCATGCTCTGCAGAGGGAGATGGGCCAGTCAGCCCCCTCGTTGCCGCTAGGGCCCCAGGATATGAGGAGTGTGGGGGGGGGGGTGTCGGGGTGGCTCTCGGACCCGAGCTCTGTTGTTCCGCGTGGCACCAGCACTGCGCAGGGGCTCCTGGTCTGTGTCCTCGTCCGAGGCCACGCTGTCGTAGTCGTGCTGGTCGTCCAGGTCACTCTGGCCCCGCGTGGACAGCTCGAGGTTGTCTGAGGGCACAGGCTTGTCACTCAGGGCCCCGGGCCGCAGCCTGTGCACCGCGCCACCCGGGAGGGAGCGCACCCTGGAGCGGCGCCCGTGCCCTTCCCACCTGTGGGGCTGCCCAGGCTCTTGCCCTGCTGTCTCCTCTTGGCCTCGCTGAGGATGTCGATGATCAAGGTGGCAAACTCCCGGGCGTTAAAGCGGGCCAGCTTCTGTCGCCCCTGGGAGGGAGGCAGGGCCGGGCTGGTGTGAGGAGGCCCATGTGGCTGATGCGAGACGTTGGGGACAAAGCAGCCAGGCCATCCAAGGAGCCCAGCCCAGGGTGATACAAACGTGGAGGGCCTGGGGGGAGCTCTCAGAGGCTGGGCAGTGCCCAGGGGCTGCTCACCGAGGGCTCAAAAGAACTGCCTCCTCCCCATTCCCACATCCCGGAGCCAGAGGCCAGGGCGAGCCAGAGGCGAGGGCAAGGCCTCGGCCAGGAGTGGGGACGAGCAGCAAACAATGGCCTGCCTGCCGGAAGGGAAGGGCAGGGCCCTGCAGTGGTGACCCAGCAAGGGAAGAGATGGCCCCAGGCCCCATCCAGCCAGCTCACCTGATTCCGTGTGGCTGAGTACTCGGGGTTCACTGGCAGGAAGGGCACGGCGCTGCGCTCGGTCACCAGGGTGCTGTGGTTCTGGGTCGCCAGCCACACTGTGGGGGAGGGGCAGGGGCGGACTGTCCACGGGGGCTGGGCCCGCGGGACAGGCCGGGGCAGGAGGGCCAGAGCACCGCCTTCTGAGCTCCTTCCCAGGCCCGAAGGGCCCCCAACACTGGTACTCAGAACACAAGTAGTTTGGGCCAGGGAAAGGCAGGGCGAGGCCAGCTGGGGACTGACAACAGAAGAGACTCCCTCCCGCCTCTGGGCTGGAATCTGCTATAGCCAGGAAGGAGGGATGGAGGGGCGGAGCAGGGCTCGGGAGAGAGCCAGAAAGGGCGGCCGCTGGGCGGAGAGGAGCCCCAGTCCAAGGGGCTGGGGAGAGGAGCAGGCTGGCTGCCTCCAGCTTGGCAGCTCTGCCCACTGGCTGGGGCCGCTGGGCTCCCAGCTGGCGGGGCTCACGGGCAGGCCTGCCAAGCAGACCAAGCCAGGCACCTCTTCCTAGTCCTGGCGAAAGAGCCACCCAGGTACCAGCCCTCCCTGACTGGCAGGGCCTCCATCCCCTCTGCCGAAGACTTCCATGCCCTCCTGGCTCACCAGCGTCATTTTCCCTTCGATCCACCTCGTCATACACGTCCATGGCTAGTTCCTCAAAAAGCCGGTTGCTGAGCTGGAGGCAGAGAAGGGGACCCGGGCCCTGTCAGTTCAGCCAGCCCCAGTGCCCACCGAGCCAGTGCCCCAGGGCCTTGTACGATGTGGCAACGACTTGTGTTCCCCAGCTCTCCCCCCGTCTCAACTGGAAACCAGGGTGGACAGGGGTCTGTCTGCCCAGCTCTGAGGTGGGAGAAAGAGGGAGACCAGGGCAGACAGTTAGTGCCCCTGAGGGTAGAGACTCAGGAAGTCCCCTGGGAGCCATAGGAGGGCAGAGTCAGAGTCACAGACGAACAGTGGGAGGTGGGAGACAGGAGACTGGGGAGACTAGAGGGTGGGGCAGTCACAGGAACAGAGGGTCAGGGATGGGGGCTCCCTGTCTGAGCAGACTCACCGCCTGCAGCTTCTTCTTGGCAGCTTTGGCCAACTCGGACAGGTCCAGGCTGTAGACGAAGGAGGGAGATGGGCACAGGGAGGAGGGGAGAGGCCAGATATGAGAGGCAGCCAGGCCCCTGCCAGTGACCTCCCAAACATGCAGGGACCCCAGGGAGATGACACCCCAGGTGCTGCACATCAAGTGCCTCTCTGCCCCGCCCCTCCTCCAGGGCCTGCCCCCGAGCAGGCACGTATACCTCTGAGACATGCACTTTTGCCGAGATCTAAGTCCAGAGGAGGCAGCAGAGGAAAGAACAGGACAAGGTGGCAATTACCCAGGAGCAAGGCACACAAACTCCCGCGCCAAACTCAGACCCAACTTCGTGCGCATGCCAGACCTGAGTGTACCAAACCCAGCTCGTCTTCCCCCAGCCCACTCCTCAGTGGTTGGCGTGACCCAGTCGCCCTGCACAAATGTCAGCTCCTAGGAGTGCCCTGCAGCCTCCTGCATCCTCAGGCCATGGCCAAGCCTTCCCAGGTGCTGCCATTTCATCCTCCTGCCTGGTCTTTGGCAGCATTTTTCACCCATCTTCCTGCGTCCAGTCCTGCCCCTGCAATCCTCTATTCAGCCACAAGCCAGGGCATTGTGGATACATCCGGCTGCGCCATTCTGGCCTTAGAAACTTTTTCAATAATAGGGTATGTATGGCACACTTCAACAAAAAGCTCACTTTAAAAATATGCTAAGGAATTCCCTGGTGATCTAGTGGTTAGCATTTAGCACTTTCACTGCTGGGTCCTAGGTTCTGTCCCTGGCTGGGGAATCAAAATCCTATAAGCCGTGTGGCGTGGCAAAAAAAAAAAACAAACCCAAAAGCCTTAATGCTTTGCATGTACTATCTTATTTAATGTTAACAGCCCAGAAAGATAACTAAGGCTCAGAGAGGTTAAGGAGCCTGTCTGCACTTACACAGCCAGCCAGTGGCAGAGCAGACTCCACACCTCCATGTCAGAGCCCCTCTGCTCCCTCGACAGTCCCAACTCACGTCGGGGCTCAGCACCAGCCACTCTCTCCCCCCCACCTCTCGTCCAGTCCTGCTCCAGGGATTCCCTGCCTCTCCCATGCTCCAGCCTCATGGTCTGCCTGCAGCTCCTCGCACAGCACTCTCACGTCTGTGCCTCTGCCTCTCTGGCCGCACTCCCCACACAGGGCTGCAGTTGACTAGGGCCCTGGCCACCCTGTTGGGATGGTGATACCCCTAAGCACCCGGATCACGCTTGAGGTACCTCTGTGTTCCAGGGCCAACAACAGCTGGCCCCGCAAAGGTGCTCAGCTAGCATCTCATCGAGAACCCGCCTATGTGTGTTTACAACACACGAACACACACAAGCAGACACACACACCAGGCAGAGTCAGACCAGAGAAACAGGGGGAGTCTTGGGGGTCTCAGAACAGAGAAGATCGGGGGCTCGAGGGACCTGAGGGATCCAGGCCTGACTAGGGCTGTCTGCCCACGTGGGCTTCGGAGCAGGAGGGAGCCTCTCCAGATCCTGGCCAGCAAGCACAGCTCGGCCACAATGGGCAGCCACCAGGTGGCGCCAGCGCCCATCCTGCGCACGCGTCCCCCACTGCCTGGGCTCCTGGGGCCTCTCACACAAGGGGTGGACAACACCTCTCCTGGCCTTGTGCCCCCAGCCCCTGCCGGATTTCTGAGCACACCACAGAAGCCTGGCAGAACCCCAAAGTTAGTCAAATTCCTGGGGTCCACCACGTTTTCACTGAAGAGCAAAAATCTGTTTAAAGATTTGACAGTTGGGGTCAGTGCCCCTAACAGAACCCAGAGTTCCTGGTCTGGGGGTTGGGGGGCTGTTTCTTGCACTCAAGCCCTATGTGCTTGACAGCCATGGGGGTCAGGCTGTTGGCCACAGGCTGAGTGGACATTTCTTACCTGCCTTGGGGCCCAGCATTAGGGAGTGAAGACCAGACTGTGATAGGCTTGTGCTTCCAACCCCTGAAGGGGGGTGGGGGCAGGGGTGCAAGGTCCCTAAAGCCTGAAGAGTTGGGGGGTGCGGGTTCTGAGGGTTGGGCATCCTCATGGCACCCAGCAGCCTCTGGGAAGGGGCATCAGGTGGGCACTCACCTGTCTGCCATCTGTGGGATGATGTAATGCCCATTCTTGTGATCTGAATAAAAATAAAAATGCTAAGTCACTGGTGCTGGGTGGCCTCAGCAGCTAGAAGCCCACCCCATTGCCATGAGCAGGACTTGGCACCCAGAAGGGACAGGGGAAGGGAGGAGGGCAGGCTACCCCCAAGGGCCCTGGGAACTGGCTGCAGTTATGCCCACCCCCACTCCCTACCCCAACATGCTGCAGCCCAGAGCCTGCAGCGATTTCACAGGAGCCAGTTGCCTAGCAACACTGTTCCCCAGCGGGCTCTTGTCACCATGGCACCTGCTGCTGGGGTGTGTCTGGGTCCCACCTGCCTGGCCCTGCCAGGCCCGCCCCACACTCTGCTCACCCGGCTTGCGCCCACAGAGATAGAAGGCCAACCGGTCAGTGAGCTCGTACTGGCACTCGACTAGCCGTTCCGCCAGCTCATGGTGCCCCGCCTGCCTGTGGGGAGGTCACACGGCTCAGCCCTTCAGCAGCAGTCCATTGCCCACACCCAGCCAAGCCTCACCCTTTGGCTGGCCCTTACCTGGCATAATCAATGGGTGTACGGCCGTTAACATCTGGGGAGCCAGGGTCAGCCCCATACACCACAAGCAGCTCGGCCTGCAGCGTCTGACCTGCCTTGGCAGCCACATGCAGAGGTGTGGTGCCCTTTTCGGGGTGGAAGAAGTTGGCCTGGGCGCCCAGGGATAGCAGGCGCAGACATGTCTCCAGGTTGCCCGTTCGCACGCTTGAGTGCAGTTGCTGCAAGGAGCACAGTGTGCAGTAAATGGGTGTGTGCCCCCACCTCCCCGCCACAGCACCTGGTCCAGGCCCCCGGGACTCTGGCCAGCTCCCAGGACCTGGCTGCAGGCAGGTTGTCAGGGAGGACTGAGGGCTGCACTTCATGCCCAGGAATCACAGCTGCAGTCAGTCACCACTGACCGACCGCGAGCATGCAGTACGCTCGGCTTAGAACAGACACTGTCCACGAGGTAGATACTCTTTCTTTTCCATTTTACAGATGAGAAAATGGAGGCTCTGCCCAACGTTTTCTGGCTCTTGGGTGGCGGCTGGATGATTTTAGCCTTGCCGTGTGCACTTGGAGCAGAGGGGCCTTGATCGCACGTGGCCTGAGCGTGCAATCCTGTCCTTCCACTGTGCCCACTGTTCTCGCCTGACCTGGCTGCCTTGGGGACCTAGGGCTCAGTGGGGATGGCATCATGGGTGAGGATGGGTCCGGTCCCCTTCCAAGGTGCCCCACAAACCTTGCTGAGGTCTTTGGCGGTGACTCCGTCATCGTCCCGGCAGGGCAGCTTGTGCACAAAAGCCAGCATCTGGTACTTGGCCCTGATGAACTCGGACTTGATGGGGCTGCACGGGGCACGCAGGAGGAAACGGGGAGCAGAGTGGGAGAGGTCAGGCACCCGGCCACCTCCCAGGCTTGTGTCCTGACCACACGGCCGCAGCCCCCACCCCTCACGCCCAACTCACTGGACTTTGTCTTGGGGGTTGGCTTTACGCCGGCCGCTCTGCACCTGCGCGGGGTCCAGCAGGGAGTGCTCCCAGATGGAGTTGGCCCCGTTGCTGGCAAGCGTGTGCACCATCTGTGGGCAGGAGGCACCAGAGTGAGCATGCCCACTGTGTACCAGCAGACACCTCCGAGTCCCGGACTGGACGCGGCACCAACAGGCCTACTGTGTGCCTGGCACTGTCACACCCCCAACCCAGTCTGGCCATCCAAGGATGTGGGTCCAGTTGAGCACTTCAGGGGTCGTGGTGGGTATGCTGAGGCTCTCAGCGGTTAAGCTCCATACTGCACGTTCAGGAGTGGCAGAGTTAGGGTGAACACCCAGGTCTGTGTGGCTCCAGTCCTGGTGGCCTTGTCTCTGTGCCCAGGCGGCAAGGGGCAGGACTAGGCTCTGCTGTGGGTGGGGGGCCCCAGGCAGCTGTGTGTGTGGGCACGGGGGAAGTGTGCCTGCGCTCAGCATGCCCTATGGTAAAGACAGGAAGCACCCCGGGTACCTGCAGCAGGGTGGGGGGCCAGGCGCTGTGGCGGAGGTGCTTGACAATGGAGATGTGGCGGCCCAGACTCCGGTGCACGCTGCAGCACTCGTCACACACCAGCACACCCCTGCTGATGGAGGCCCAGCCGGGGTCTGCGGGGTGAGCAGGGACAAGGGTCAGCCACAGCCAGACACGGCTGAGCCTCCCGAGCATGGCCCTGGACCTGCACTGTGCTTAGCTCTCCACGCACAATTTGCACACTCAGTCCCCTAAGGATTGGGGAGCTGGGCCACTGAGGAGGGCGCTGAGCTCTGAAGGAGGGCGGGAGGGACTCCCCGAAGGCTTGCTCCAGCGGCCACTTACGGAGCCAAGCCCTCTCCTACACGTCTCTGCCCCCTGGGGAGGTGTGGTCCCCAGGGCCTCCTCAGTGGGCACAGCTTCCTGTGCTGCAACCACTGGTGCCAGGACCACAGTCCTTCTCCAGGGAACAAGACTGCTGCCCTAGCCCTGCCCCTGGGAGGCAAGAGTCCCCAACGACTGCATGCCACACCCCCAGAGACACTCCTGTGTCCGGACCGGTGCCACAACTCTCCGCACCCAGGCTTCTTTTGGAGTCACTGGCCCACCTGTCTGACCCATCACACCCTCCAGGGGTGCCCGCGTCTGCCCTCACCTGGGCAGTAAGAGGCCTTTTCATGGCAGCCTCCCACAACCATCACTGATGGGTGAGCTGGAGCCCCACTTAAGGGGGATGGAGGGGGCAAAGGAACTAAAACTGCCCGAGCACCCACTGGGGACCAGTTGGATTTGCCATCAGTATGGCGCCTCTAACAACTGTCAGGCAAGGCGGGAAATACTAACCCGCTTCACTGACAAGGAACCCGTGTCTCGGAGATGTTAGGGTGCTTAGTCAAGGCCACCCAGCTCATGAGGGGGATTGCTGGGATGTGAACCCAGGTATTTAGATGTCCACACCAGCTGCTCTTGCAGCCCCGAAGTGGGTGACCCCAAGTGGGCAAGAGCCCTGGGAGTCACTCTCTACTCTTTGAGAAGTGAGCTTTGCAAGCAAGCAGAGGGACCAGAGAAGGGTGGGAGCTCCTGGGGTCCTTCTCAAGGGCAGCAGAGATGCCTCCCACCCCAGGCCCCTTGCGGGAGGGGGAGGAGACAGCTGCATACAGCTCAGGCTGCAGAAAGGTCATGGGGAGAAAGCAGCCATTGTGTGTGGCCGGAGAGTGGGGGCAGGGAGCCACTCTCCCAGGACTCTCCGCTCTGCCCAGCCCCCTGCCCGTCTCAGAAGCCCCATCCTGGGGGGTTGGGTGGGGGGCTGGCTCTCTGCCTTGCCCCTAGTGCTCAAATTGTCCACAGTGGTCCCCACTGGGGGAGGGGACAGGCTAGGGGTGATGAGAGCCTCTCTAAGCAGAAGGCAGTTCTCAGGCCCCTCCCTGCGAGGACGTCCATCAGCACTCCCCAGGGCTGTGAGGAAACTGAGTCAGCGCAGCCTGAGCTGCGATGGTGTCTTCTCTGCAGCACAGAAACAGGAAGAGGAAGGAGCAGCCCCGCTCTCTGGGTCTGGGTTTTAGGGATCTGCCCCCAAAACAGGGCAGAGGGGTGCAGCAGGTGCCCCCACCCAGCTTCATCGGAGGCTGACTCTGGGGGCCACCATCTCTGCCAAGAGGGGGAGCCCTAGAGCAAACAGGAGCGCTGGCTTGACCCAACCGGTCTGGCCTTCAGGCAAGGAAAGCTCCCTCCCCCGCTCCAAACCCCACTGGGTCAGGGGTCTGCCTGCTAGCCACCTCCGGCCAGCCCAGGCAGGAAGCTGGAAATGACGCAGCCCAAATTCCTCTTGTTGAAATGGTGGGGTTTCCTGTCAGCAGGGAGCCGCCCAGGCCAGGATCATAAATGGGCCGCTCTAAGGCCTCCACCCCAAGACCATGGTCCTCCCGGAGGAGCCAGGCCTGGACGGGCTGGCCAGCCATCCAGCACCAGAGCTGACACGGTAACCCTTAAAGGCGGCAGGGACCAGGATCTGGGCAAAGGGGTCCAGCTCTCCACTCTCCCAGCCTGGCGGAGGGTCTTCCCTCCTACAGTGACCTGAACCAGGTGGGCAGGGGAATCCTGCCCTGGTCTGGGGCACAACGGTGCCAGCTCGGTTCTGGGTGACATAAATGGGTCACTCTGCTCCCTACTTCCTCTGCCCAAGGGGTCTGGGCCTCCCACAGCAGGTGCCCCCATGCCCCACCTAGGCCAGTTCCGAAGCTGAAAGGCCAGGAAGGGGTTCTGAAAGTCAAATGGCTACTGCAATTTGAGATTAAGGGACCCGTGCCCTCTAAAAGGCTTCCAGGACCAAACTCGGGGCAGAAAGGACAGGGAACGTGAGGGTTAGGGGGTGCGGCCACCTCCTCAACATCTGCCAAGTTTCCCCGCCCAGTTGGCAGTGGCGGGTGGGGCTGGGGCGCAGGGGTCCCGTGTGTGCGCCAAGTGGCGTAAGTCCTGGAATAATGCGAACCAGCACCAAGCCCATGGACGCCTCTCCTAAGGGGAATTCATGCTGCTGCTGCTACTGCTGCTAAGTCGCTTCAGTCGTGTCCGACTCTGTGCAACCCCATAGATGGCAGCCCACCAGGCTCCCCCGTCCCTGGGATTCTCCAGGCAAGAACACTGGAGTGGGTTGCCATTTCCTCCTCCAATGCATGAAAGTGAAAAGTCAAAGTGAATTCGCTCAGTTGTGTCCGACTCCTAGCACCCCATGGACTGCAGCCTACCAGGCTCCTCCATCCATAGGATTTTCCAGGCAAGAGTACTGGAGTCGGGTGCCATTGCCTTCTCCAGGGGGAATTCATACCACTACCCAAAGCCATCAGTGGTCTCTGGGGCCAGTAGCTAGCCTTTCCTATCTAGGCACCTAGGCAAGAGGGAGAAGCCCATCATCTTGAAAGCAGGCAAGAGTAATCTACTCCATGGGGACAGAGGTCACAACGGCGGTTCCCTGTGGGGGTGGGGGGCGGGCCTTGACACAGAAAGCCCTGTAGAGTGTTGGGCGTGCTCTACTTCTGGATCGGAGTTGTGGCTACAGAGTTATGTATGTATACAGGTAAAGACTCATCAGGTTACAGAGGAGGATACAGGCACTTGGTTGTACAGAAGTTGTGAGTGTGTGCTAACTCGTATCTGACTCTCTGCAATCTCATGGACTGTAGGGCCCCCCCGCCGTACCCCCTCCAGCTCCTCAGTCCATGGGATGTTCCAGGCAAGAATACTGAAGTGGGTTGCCATTTCCTTTTCCAAGGGTACATAAGCTGCACCTCAGTGAAAGAAAAAAGCTCAGCATTCACCCCAGCCCACAATTTACATCATGAAGAGACAAATGAGATTGCAGGTTCCCAGATGTCTTTAGCTGGTGCCCAGCCTTGCTCACTCAAGATGCCTGTTAAGATGGGCATTGTGAGGGCTTCACGTCTGTGCCAGGGGCTGCCTGAGCCAGGGGGCTGCCCGGGGGCCCAGGGCGCAAGAGGCAGGCCCTTAGAGATGAGCTGGCTGTGCGGCAGGCGGAGTGGACGGGCGGGACAGGGGAGACACACATCCTCCAGGGTTCGTTCCCAAGGCAGGCGCAGTCACAGACGGTGCCTGGCGAGGCAGCACCAGCCGCCAGGGCCGGCAGCCGTGCCATGCTCACAACACACTCAGACTTGTCTCATGCACCCAGGCCTGGGAGGAGGATGGAGCTCTTTGGGGTCAGGCTCATCTTACCTTTTACCTCAAGACCCCGCAAATTAACCAATCACAAAGAGACCACGACCCCACTCCCAGGGCTGGGTCTGCAGGGCTCTGAATACGGTGAGAAGCCTACGACTTCAGGTAGGAACCACATACCAATGAGGGGGCTCCAAATTGCTAGTTTCCCTCCAGCTGGGCTAGAACCTGGGCTGTTCTAGGTCCCAGACTGAAAAATGCCCCAAGGAGAAGTCAGGGTCCTGAGAAGCCTCCAATCCCTTGGGGGAATGCCTGCTCTGTGCTAGAAACCATGCTGGGTGCTGGGGTGAACAAGACTTTATCAGCACCCTGCACGCTTCACATCCTCACCTCAGCACCTGCCTCCTCCTGACCTGCTTTCTGGATCGGGGCCGAGGTGGGGGCGGGGGGAGGGGGTTCCCAGGAGCACACAGGACTCTGTGGGATGAGGACCGGGGATAGGAGCCAGGCACCCCAACACATGAGAGACACACCACTCCTGCCCATGCCCACTGGGCATACAGAAGCTTCTAATCAAGTAGTCAAAGGCAATGGAGAAAGGACAACTGCCTTGCTAATGCTGCCCTATGTCCCCCTGCCCAGAATCAGGACCGCAGACTGGAGGTGGGACGGTCCTCAAAAACCATTTTTACTCCAACTTCTTGGCCTCAGAGTTGAGGAAACTGAGACTCAGCATGTTTTAGAAAAGTCTTGCCGTGAGTCACAGAGTAAGCTAGAAACAAAGGCAACACAAAAATCCAGGTTTCCACGATAAAGTGTCTGTTAGGCAACCCCCTCCCAGCCACACCTTCCCTCCCCACCAACGCTCCTTCCCTCCTCCGCGGGGGAGAGGGGCAGCCTGGCAGAGGGGTAGGCAGGCAGAAGGGCAGAACAGCCTCGGACCAACACACAGAAGGCAAGCTCTCCTCTTAGCCCTTAATCCCCCAGACCTGCCTGCAGTTGCGGGGGAGGAAATAGTAGTTTCTAACTAACCAGAGGTAAGGACACCCCACATCCCTGGACACACAGCTTCCTCAGGGCCCTCTAGACCATGACATGCCCTGAGAGAAGGCCTCAGGGTCACAGCCACCCAGACCACCATGCTCCTGCCAGGTTCCCACAGTGCCCAAACACTCAAGCTTGGAGCCATTGAAACCACCAGAGCATCTGTGGGTCTCAACCTGTTGGGGTCCTGTTGTTATTTACTCTCTCAAGACGTGTTCGATTCTTCTGCAACCCCATGGACTGTAGCCCGCCAAGGCTCCTCTCTCCATGAGATTTCCTAGGCAAGAGTACTGGAGTGGGTTGCCATTTCCTTCTCCAGGGGATCTTCCGGACCCTGGGATTGAACCTAGGTCTCTTGCATTGGCAGGTGGATACTTTACCACTGAGCCACCAGGGAAGCCCTGGGCCTGTCCAAAGGGTGGCAGGAAGTTATGGGCCACAAAACGGCACCCCACACTCTCCACTTAATTGTGCCCAGAGTCCTCCTGGAGTTCATGGACCGCCCCCCCCTTGAGCCTGCCCGGAGGTCTCCCAGGGAGATAGCTCCTTTTCTAAAGAGAGGATGGTCAAGGGCCAGGGCTTCGTTTCCCCAAGCCAGCTGCGGAGCCGATCACGGGCAGTGTCCCCCAGCATCAGAAGGGAGCAGCCTTTCCGGGTCATTTCTCCTCACTTCCTTGGCAGGTCAGGGGGGTTTCACATCAGCCTGGACCTGACTCGGTGGGAAGAAGGGAAACAGCACGGAAAATACAGCCGGGAGGCAGGCCACAAAGCCAGGTGGGTCCCGGGAATGTAGGCACCCCTCCGCATGCTTCCTACCCATTTCTGGTCAGGCTGGGCTAGGGGACAGGGAGAGAGGTCTGTGCCCAGGCTGGGGTATGGCCAAGCCCATCTTCCAAGCAGGCCTTACTAGAGCACAGGAAAAGCTGAGGCTCGTTGTCCCGTTACCAGGCCTGCGGACACCTCAGGGGACGATGCCCAAGCCTGTGGTGGCCCTGAACACCAGGCCCTGCGAGGAGCCTTGGGAGCCAGGGGCAGGGAGTCCTAGGAGAAGCCACCCCGCCGTCTGCTCCCGAGAAAACAGAATCCAGACAACCCCCCACCCCACCCCGGCCCATCTGCCCGCTTTCTGCCCCTTGCCCTCCGCCACCCTTACGGGCGCGCAGACCACGAGAGCAGCAGGTGCAAGACGCGGGGGTGGCCCTGAGATGACACAAAACCACACTCGCCCCCACCTCCGAAGCCCGGCCGGCCTCCGCCAGTACTCCTGGCCACCCTAGGCTGGCGCTTCCGTTTGGATCCAGAGATGGAAGGCGGGGGGAGCGGGGGAGGGTGGGGGGCGCCAGCTGAGGGGCGGGAGGCGGCGCCGGGAATGTCCTTCCTCGCTGGTCCACGGACGCGAGCAAACCGCGGTCCCCCGAGCGGCCCTCCCTCCAAGGACGCGGCTCCGCAGCGGCCCGGGCGGGGGCCGAGACCCGAGGCCGGAGGCCGCAGCCCCCAGCCCCGCCCCGCCCTCCGGCCCCGCACGGCGCGCCCGCCAGGCCCCGGCGCCCGCCCGGCGGCGCCTCGGTGCACGGTCCCGCCCCCAGCCCGGCCCCGCTTACCCGGGGCGCTGCAGTCCGCACACACCTCCGCTCGCGGCCCCTTCCGGGACATCCTCAGCGGCGACGCGGCCGCAGCCCTCTGGGCCAGCGTGGGGGGCGCGGGCGGCGGGCCCGGGCGGCGGCGGCCCCTGCTGCCCGGCCCGGCTCCGGCAAGGCCCCGGCTAGGCTCCGCGCGCCCGGCCAACCGTCCGCCCCCGGGGCTGGCCCGGAACCCGCCGTGCCCGCCCGCCCGCTCGCCCTCGGGCGCCCTCCGCCCCGCGCCGCCCCGCGCCGCCCCACCGCCGCTCGCTCTCTCCGCCCCCTGCGCGGCTCCGGGCCGCTCCTGCAGGAAGCGGCGCAGGCCCGGCCCACCGGGGGAGGGGCGGCCCGCACACCCGCCCCGCCGCCAGGCCCAGCCCGCCGCGCCTCCCGGAGAAAGGAAGCCGGGAGCGCGGGCGGGAGGGGGCGGGGGCGCTTAAAGGGGCCGCCGCCGCCGCCAGGCCCGAGCGCGCAGCGCCGCCTGCGGCCCGGGCCTCGGTGCGCCCCTGCCGCCGAGACGCTGCGAGTTCGCCTCACAGCCTCGTCCCCTTCATATTCGAGGCTGAGGGTGGCCTGAGGAGCTCGGGCCCAGGGACAGTGACCCCTGGGGATCAGAGAAGAGTGAGGAGCTGGAGGCCCCGGCCCCCCCTTATCCAGGGGCTGTGGTTCGAGGTACCCGCTTGTCTTTGGGTTGAATTGTGCGTCCCAGTCCTCCCGTGTATCCACATTTGTGTGTCCAGGTGTGTGTGTGGTCCCACTCTTGCTGACTAGCCCACTGCCAACAATATGGACGGCCAGGTGCCAGAGGTCGTGCAGTGAATCCCCCAGTCTCCGGGCTAAAAAGACATCTATCCGTCCTCCATGCTTTCATCCAGAGAGAAAAGAATCTGGACAGTTTTTTTTTGAAGACCTCCTGAGGAGTGAACACTGTGCCTGTGTGCAGAAATAGCCACTTGGTAACAGTGTTGTATACATCAACGGTATTTCTGAGCCACCAGGGGTGTGTGTCCAGGGCGTGGGCATATAACATATAGGGATCCTTTCTGTGGTGGTCTTTCTTCCTGGACTTCACGGGGAGACTGACTGGAGGGTGGGGGTGACAGGGAGAGGAGGCGCAGGCCTCACATGGGTGCACCCCTGCACTGAGCATGCTCCCCCGTACACGTGTGCCCCACGTGCACCCAACCCCCATCACTGCAGCAGCAAAAGGCCAGCGCTCTGTTTGTTGGGAGAGGGCGAGGGTGCCCAGGCCCAAGGGCCAGGGTAGTGGTGACACGATTAAGGCAGGTTCCCCAGATTAGGGGAGGGTTCCCCATGGCCGGGAGTCCTGCTCAAAAGCAAGGGGGCTGGAGGGGAGTCCTTGGGCAGGGTTGTTGGAGTTGGCTCATTTTATCCCGGCGGTGCCAGAGCAGCAGTGACTTGTGGGTGGCAGGCTGCTTCCCTGGGGGAGACAAGTAATGCTCATGAGTCACACCACCCGAAATATATGCAAAGCTGCCTCCATCGCCTTTCGCTGCAGCCCAGATTGACAAGTTTGTTTGAGATTGCGATCCACAGGGTGTATTTATAATCGCACCTTAGAAAAAAATTCTTCTTGCAGGCATCCCCTCCCCCCATAGCCAGCCGCTCATCTGGCAGGGTTTCTGCGAGCAAAGATACCTCGCGGGGTGGGGTAGGGTCGGGGGGGTGGGTGGCACCACCTGCCGCCCCGTGGTGCACCCTCACCGAGGAGTCAGTCTGTGGGGTTGGTGGCCCCATCCCTGGTGATGGGAGGAGTGGCCTGGCCGCTCTTGCTGGGCGCCCAGCCCACGAGCTGTGGCCGCCCGTTCACCCCTGATCGACCCCCAGCTATGGAATTTCATTTATTAAATGTCGAGGCGGCTGCTGGCAGCCCCATTGCTTGGCTGTCTTTGTTTCTCTGCTGTGTGGGCGCGTCTCGAGCACGTGGCAGCTGGAGCGCGCAGGCTGGAGGAAAAGCGACCTGGGTTTAGAGTCCAGGGCCACTTGGCGAAGAGAAACTCCGGCTGCCCAGAGGATCCCACCCCCCCAATCCAGGCTGAGCTCCCCGCCTCCTTGAGCTCCAAGCCTTTTCAGGGGAAGAAGGATGAGTCATTCGGTTCCCCCGACCCCACTAGCCCCATCTCCTGGTTGGCCCTGGGACTACCGGGGAGTGGCCGAAGCACGGATCCACTCTCCAAACTTTGTTCCCGAAGCCCCCAGCCCCGCCACAGACGAGCTTCTGGGCCTGGGGCTTAGGGATAAAAGGGTTTCCAAATTTCCTTTTGGAGACTTCGCCACCTCAGGAAGCAAGACAATTAAAGAGGAATCACAACAAGATTGTGATTGTAAAAACAATTTAATGAGGAAATGTACAGGCATTCTCCCGGCCACTCCTGCCGTCCCTTCCCCGCTCCAGCCCCCTCCCCAACTCCGGCGGCAGCCACGGCACTCTGGTGACCCCTCGTGGTGGAGGTGGGCAGCGGTCCCCGGCGGCGGGAGACGCCAACAGGCTCCTCCCAGCCTGGAGAAAGGGGCGAGGCAGTCCACTCCTTCATCGTTCCGCGCCGGGGCCTGGCACCGCAGGGCGTGGAGGAGGAACGAGAGAAGACCACACAAAGAAACCTGAGAGGCACGGAGAGTTTGCAAGCTTTCGCTAGCACCTCCCACACAAACGCTTCTTGGATTGTTCTAAGTGGGGCTGGTATGGAATCCCTGATTCCTGTCTTGTTCTAAGGTGGGCTCCAGAAGGCGCAGTGCCTGGTCCCGCCACCTGGGGGACGGTGGGAGGGATAGGCCTGGTGGGCCTGGTGAGGGGAGGGATGAATCATTTCCAGGTCAGTCGCCATCCTTAGCTAACCCCAAGAGGTAGTATTAGAGTCACATTTTAGAGGTGAGTGGTCTGAGAAAATTTAAGCAATTTGCCTAAGGTCAGGCAGTAAGGAGGAATAGGAATTCAGGTTCCCTTGGATACCCCAGTCCCTCTCCGCCTCCAGGGGCTGGGCCAAGCCCCAGGTCCTTCTAGCCTCTGCAATAGGCTGCCCTGAAGGGCAATTCCACTTTTATCGAGGCATCTGCAAGCACACTCCTGGAAAGATTTCTCTGCCCTGGAGTCATTCAGGAAGGAGAAAGTCTTTGGAACCAGTGCTTCCTCTCCAGAGCGGACCACACGGGGTGGAGGTGGGGAGCTGCCACCTGCTGCAGTCTCTGCGCAGCCCCACTCAGGTCCTTGCAGAGAGCAGCGTATGGGGGGAGGGGTGTGTTCTCTCATCCTTAATAGACATCGTCTTTCTAATGTCAAATGCAGAAGATGGAGTTTAATTTTAAAAGAAGGCAGGGAAGACTCCTACGTAGTATTTCAGGTGCTAGATTTCTGGTTGCTCCAATGACCCTTGGCACTGCACACTAACGCCCCGCATCTTTCTCAGGACTCCTTCCACCAGTCACTCTTTTCTTGGAATCTGGATCCTGCTCACATTCTACTGGGACCCAAACTCAACCCTGAAGGCCACACCTTCCCGCGCCCCCTAATGCTTGAGGAAGGCCTGTAACCCCGTCCCTCCCCAGCAAAAGGCAAAATGCCAGGGGGTGGGGGTACACCCCAGTCCACCAGACGTCAGGACACTGCCTCCGACCCGGCCGGGCCTGACTCCCTCCCCACTGTCTCAGTGGATCAGGGGGACAGTGCGGGACCCTCTCCGGCCACTCACCACCCCCAGTTCCACGAGGCGGACTACAAGCCCCATGATGCCGCGGGGCCCAGTGATAACAAGCGCTGCCCAGGGCATCCGCGTCCCCCTCCTTTCTCCCCCGCATCCCCGCATCCCTAGCCGATCGCTCGGGCTGAGGGCCGGGCTATGCAGCTGCGGGGTGCCGGGGGCCGCGGGCGCGCGTCCCTGCGGCGGCGGCGTCCCTGGGGCCCGCGCCCCGAGCGCCCCCGCGCCCGCTGCGGGCGCCTGCTCCCTCCGCCGAGCGGCGTCTTTGTGCGCGGGGGTGTGGGAGGCAAGGCGCGACTCCGCGCCGCGCCGCCGAGTGCCCGCGCCCTCCGCGGGCGGGTGGGGGCCTCTCCGCGTCGCCCGCCGCCGCCGCCTCGCGAGGACGCCCGCGGCCCGCGCCGCCCGCACCGCGCCACCCCCGCCCGCCGGCGCCGCTCGCACATGCCCGAGCCGCAGCCCTGCGAGCAGGCAGCGCCGGCCCCCCGCCCCGCGGCCCCGGGCCCCGGCTCTGGCGCCGTCCCTCCTTCCGGGCCGGGCGCCGCGGCCCCGGTATGAGGAGCGGGCGATGATCCCCGCCAACGCCTCCGCCAGGAAGGGGCCCGAGGGCAAGTACCCGCTACACTACCTCGTGTGGCACAACCGCCACCGCGAGCTGGAGAAAGAGGTCCGCGCCGGCCAGGTAAGAGCGCCGTCGGGGCGCCGCGAGGACCCCACGGCCCAGCAAGCCCGCCCGGCTTGGGGAGGGGGCGCGGCGCGGGCTGTCCCGCCCCCCTGGCGAGTTTGCAGCGCTTCTTTGTTCGCCGGCGCCGCTTTTGTGCTGTTGACCTGGAGAGGGTGATGGGAGCGGCCCCCGCTCGCTTCCCTCCTGCCCGGCCGAGCAGTCCACACGTGCTCCGAACCCTCCCTGATTGAGGTAGGGGACGTCCTGCCCCTCCTCCGCCGGGGCAGTGAGGGCTGCGGGGAGGGGCTGCCGGCTCCATCTGAGCTCCACGCGGTGGGAGAGTCCGCCCCACTCAGCCCGGCAGCGACACCTCCCGCGTGAGTGTGCGGAGGTGGCCTGCGTAGGCAGGGGGTCACAGGTCAAGGATCGGAGACTAGGCCGGGACCCTCCCAGGCGTGCCTGCCCCACCCAGTGCCCTCTACCCTCTCCACGAGCGCTTATCTGTTTGCTCACACTGGGCTGAGCCCCTGAACCCCGCGGACCCCAGCGCCTGCTCAGGAATGGGGAGTGAAGAGAGAGCGCCTCTGGGGTGAAGCCCTGGAGGGCCTTGTCCAGGTGCTGAAATGCGCTCTCCTGCCCTCTGATGCTGGGCCCGGCTTCTTGGTGCTGAGGAAGCCAGGGCCCCACTGGCCCCCGACAGGATTTGAGGTTTTGTACACACAGCGGCTCCCTGGTTCTCTAGTCATTGAGAATGGGTGGGTCAGCCAGCCTTGGCTGGGCGGTGGCCTCCAAGAAGATATGATCAGGGATGGAGTCTCCTCCGCATTCTTCAGGACAGAGGCAGGCAGGCACGGGTCACAGGTAGTTTCCAACTCTGCCCTTGGGCCCAGGTCACAGGCAGGCTCTCCTAGCAGAAACGACTTGCCCTCCAGGGTGGGGAGGCAGGAGCCAGAGCTGGGCCCCCCTGGCCCTGGTGTATCTCCATTGAGGCCTGCAGACTTGGCCTGGATCTGCGATCCTGGGGCCATGGACTGGGAGTGGTTTCCTCAGGCGCTGCCCCCTTGGGGAATATGCCTTTTGAGGGCCACTTCCTGAGTCACAGGAAGTTCAGTTTGAGGAGCTGTCTGCTTCCCAAGGGAAGAGTGAGGTGGAGAGCAGGACATCACCAGGCCAGCGAGGTGAGGGTCGGAGCCCGTCTTCAAGTCCACCACCGGGCCCTCAGAGCAGCACCACATCCAGCTGTACATGGCAGGCGCAGAAAATGGTGGGGTGACCTGAGCCTTCACCTCTGGTTGGGGTGTCCACTTCCATTCTACCTCCATTTCCATAAGGATGCTTCAGGTTGCTCCTTGGATCCTGTCTCTGTTTATCCATCATAAAGGAAGTGGTTTGCTGCCACTGGTAAAGGAAGCAAGGTCAGAGTGGTAGCTCCTGGAGACAAAGATGAACAAACCAGGCACAGCCCACGCCCTCCCAGAGACCCCATTGTGCTGATGCAAATGTGAGCAGGGAAGCAGTGTGAAGTGCAGGGTGCTAAGTCAGTTCAGCCTCTTCTGGCTTGTCTCTGCTTGTCCTCCCCTGAGGGCAAGAGAAGACATCCCTGAGGGAGGTTGCAGCTGGAGGGATTTAAGTATGACCTGAGAGGAACTTCCCAGTGGGATGGTTGATGATTGGCTGAAGAACTGTTAGGCAGAAGGCTAGTGGCTGAATGTCCAGAACACCTTGATCATGCTCCCTTGCCCAAGTGGAGGGTGCTCTTTTCCTTGCAGAGACTGGAGAGAGGCAGAATGCCCTAGAAGAAAAGGCCATTTCACCCAGGCCTTTTTGATTGATAGTCCTTGGGTCAGCAGTCCTCTTGCTGGGGTGGGGTTGGAGAGGGGCGCCAGAGCCTGCGGCAGGTGGGGCTCCTTCGGACCACTGAGTGTGGTCCCCTCAGGCTTCCGCAGAAACCAGGTGCACCCCAACCCCACCCACTCATCCCCTTTCCCTGGTGAATTTGTGTCTTCCTGAAATGTACACTGCCTGCCCTGATCCCAGCCCAGGGGGATACAGGGCACTGGTTGAGGATAAACCCTTCTTCAACCACAAAGGAGCCAGATCAGTCCTCTCCTTTGCACCAGGGTGCCAAGAAGGGAATGCCAGTCAGTCTGGGTGGGAGAGCCCCCAGGCAGAGTTTCGACTCCAGGACTGACCTGGGCGGAATCCTTGCATCCAGATGTGCATTGCTCAGTTCTCCAGGCCTCAGACTCCCTGGGAGAGCTAAGGATGCCCCCTCCCCAGGCATTTCCTGCAGGTGAGGGGTCTGGGGGGGCCACCTAACATCCTAATGAAACCCGGTCAACCCCAGGCATCTCATCTGGGGGTCCCTGATCTCTGGTCCTCTTAGCACCCACTGTTACAGAAAACAGCCAGGCTTTCCTCAAACACACAGCAGCTGGGTTTCCCTGGTCTTCATTTGGCATAGCGGCCTCCTCTTCACTCCAAGAAAGCCCCGCAGAGGCCCTCCCGTGGGCAGGCTTGGCAGTGCTGGCCAAGGAGGAGGGGGATGGCACGGCAGCCTTCTGAGCAAGTTCACAGGGGCTGGCTGCAGGGTATGGTGGGGAGAGGGAGGTGGTAAGCGGAGGTTTTTTGAAGGGAAATGTCCATGATCACCCCTAGCCGATGCCCAGCAATACAACGGTTGCTGGGTGCCCTGCTTTCTGCCATGCACCTGCTCTGCCAGGTTGGGAGGGGGCAGGAGGTTGTAGGGTAATGGATGTGCCAGTTCTCCCTTAGCTGGCATGAGGCCTGGGGTCCAGACAACTGGGCATGGCCTTGGTTCTGGAGCTGCGAGTCCCTGGGGTTCCCTGGGGGTAGGTGGTGGAGGTTAGATGGGAATAGCTCCCTGTGGGAGGGCCAAGGAGAGCAAGGTTCTTCTTGGGCAGCAACCACTCTGGAGGGGACTGGACGATGGTCCTAGGGGAACATTTTCTTTCTTCTGGAGGCTGCCTCCATAATAGTCCTCCTTCCTGATTTCCCCAGGTCATCTCTCTGACCTGACACCCCAGTGAGATGGGATTGTGGGGCCCGTGGATGCTCAGACAGAGGCTGTCCCACCCAAGGTACCTGTTGTGACCAGGAGCACCTGTGATTGCGTCTCCTGGCAAAGTAGGCAGTCCCCGGTATAGGCTGTCACCACAGCTGATGAGCTGGGAAGCTCGGGAGAGGGAGCCACAAACCCTCAAAACCAAAAATCAATGTGTCTGGGATGAAGGGGAGGGGCTGCGTGGGGCAGAATGGAGGGGGACTCAGCAGGTGCCACCCCCACGGGCCCAGCTCCACTGTCCATGTGGGAAACACCCTGCCTCGCTCCCCCTTGAGAGAGCTCAGGTCCGCCTGGTGGGAAAGCAGAGAAGCGGTGGTGGCCACACCAGACTCGGGCTGTCCTCCCTGGGGTGGGGGTGAAGCAGGGTAGGGAAAGGAGCCTGTCTACTCCTCCAGCACCTGCGTTTACTCTATACATTTGGTGTGTTCTTATAAGATTTCACCTAACAAAAGGACTTGCTAATGCTAAACAACT
Organism: Bos indicus; assembly: GCF_029378745.1. Lineage (NCBI taxonomy): Eukaryota > Metazoa > Chordata > Mammalia > Artiodactyla > Bovidae > Bos > Bos indicus. The sequence continues at coordinate 22,119,043 of NC_091778.1, forward strand.
TTGAAAAATACTCTGCGAGTGCACGTGGGTTCAAGGAGTGTGCATGTGCAAATGTGCTGGCATCTATGTGTGTTACACATGAGTAGAGGCCTGCAGGCTGGAGGGCAGCTGGACACATGCCCTTGTACATGCGGGTGCACATGTACTGTGCCTGTGGATGCAGGAGCACATGTGTGTGTGTAGTGTGTGTGTGTAGTGTGTGTGTGTCTGCAGACAGGGGCCTGAGTGGAAACAGGGAGACTCTGTGCCCAGGGAGCCCCAGCTCCTAAGCTCGAAAGTCTCTGCTTGGGCCCCCAGCTGAGGCTGGCTGGGGTGCAGAGCTTCTGTCCTCTTGGCGGGGAGGGCTGGGGGTTGGGTTTCATGGGAAACCTTTTCATTCCAGCAATTAAATAGCAGCAGGCCTTTGCCGAGAAAATTAATGAATTCTCCCACCTGGGCCCTCGGCAAGGTGCCGCTTCCATCAAGGGCTCAGCTTTGAATGGGTGCAGGGGATCTTCTTTGGAGCCTGGCTGACAGTACACAGGGCTCATGGTGGCCCTGGAAAACACCGGGGCCCTGGGGACCCTGGGGAGTGCTGCCAGGAGAGCTCCGGAGGAGCGGAGGTAGGGCGGGCACCCCTTCCTGGCCGTCACCGGCCTCTGCAGTCTGAGGCACCTGAGGCGGGGGAGGCGGGCAGCATCTGGAGCCCTGGGACTGGCCCTGCTGGCTCCCTGGGGCCTTGTTAGCAGCAGCAGTATCTGGGGCAGGGCCAGTGGGAGGCGTGATGGCTCAGCTGTGGCCCGTGGGAAGCCCTCCTCCTGACACCCTGATGACCCAGCCTGCTCGGGGTCTGTGGATGCTGTCTCGCTCCTATCCCAGGACTCAGGATCCCACCCAGGTCAGACCCTGAGGGGCCCAGCTCAACCTGTAAGAGGCAGAGAGTAAATAATGCTTTGCCCTCCTCTCTGGGGAGCTGGTGGACTCCAAGCTACAGCTCAGAGGGCACAGGGGCCGGGCAGAGTTTGTTTTTTTTTTTTTTTTTTTTTTGAGGCTCCTTGTATATTTAAAGAAAAAGAAATGCCAACAGAAGGTTATAAAAATTATATAAATCACTTAAAATGTTTTGTTTTTGACAAAGGAGTTCCCTACCTCCCCCACCTCTGCATCTCATCCCCAGAGGCAACCACTTTGAACTCTTTAGGCGATTCAGTTATTTGCCTCATATTATAAACAACATACTTCTACAGCTATTTACTAGCTAATCAGTTTTACACTTTACTGCCTTGCCCTCCTTCCCCATGTCCCTTAAAAATAGTCATCTAGGCATTTGCTTAATAAATATTTATGAAGCACCCATTATGTGCCAGACACTGTCCAGAGCTGGGGATATAGCACCGAACAAAACAGACAGTTCCTTTATGGAGCTTACATACAGTCTAGGAGAGGGAGACAATGAAGAAATAAGTAGGCAATTTAATGCTGAAAGAGAGCTGGAGCAGGAGAAGGGACAGCAGACAGACAAATAGCAACTGTCACTTGAGCTGGCTTGTCAGGGCTAGCCTTTCTAAGGAGGTGACATCTGAGCGGTGGCCTTAATGAAGTGAGGGAGGAAGCTTTGTGGCTACCAGGACCCAGAAGAAGATGGTTCCAGGGAAGGCCAACATGCCGGAGTGGAGCTTGGAGAGATGGGAGAGCATGTGAGTTCAAAGAGACATTCAGGATGCTATCCTCAACTGCATGGGAAGCCACGGAGAGATTCTGAGCTAAAGGGCATCAGGACCTGAGGAATAATATTTTACAGGTACCTGTGATGGGCCCTAGAGAGAACAGACCTAAGGAACCAAGAGAGGAGTGGGAGGAATTAGGTGACAGACAGGGTGGCTACACCAGGAGGGTAGCCTGAAGGTGGTAACATCTAAAATGACTCTGGATCTATTTTGAAGGTAGAGCCTATAAGGTCAAATTTTACTGGTGGATTAGATATGGAAGGTGAGAGAAAAAGGAGAGAGAAAAACAGTCTTCCCTGGAAAGGGAGTGACCTGAAGCGCTGTTTACTGTGATGGGGGAATTGGGAGAGGTGAAGCTGTCCAGGGACAGCTGGAGTGAAGAAAGCAAGGGAAAGAAGCACAGGTCAGAAGGTCCCATTCTGTTTCATGGATTCAGTTTCCATTCTGTATTTTTGTGAGGGTGTAAATGACTGTGCCTGCCTCCAGTTTTCTGTTTCCTGCATTGACAGTTGTTTCCTCTGTGTTTTTAGCACCTATTTGCAAGTTTTGGTATCTTTCTTTCATGTTGGGCAGCTTTCCTCAAGTGTCCGGTCACCCTTGGCTGCTGGGGCATAATTAAGGATGGAGGTGTGGAGCTTATTAATATGTGGGTGCTGCTCTAAGATGACTGGCCTGCTTATTGTTGCTGCTGCTGCTAAGTTGCTTCAGTCGTGTCCGACTCTGTGCGACCCCATAGACAGCAGCCCACCAGGCTCCCCGGTCCCTGGGATTCCCCAGGCAAGAATACTGGAGTGGGTTGCCATTTCCTTCTCCAATCCATGAAAGTGAAAAGTGAGAGTGAAGTTGCTCAGTCGTGTCCGACTCTTTGCGACCCCATGGACTGCAGCCTACCAGGCTCCTGCGTCCATGGGATTTTCCAGGCAAGAGTACTGGAGTGGGGTGCCATTGCCTTCTCCGTCAGTATATATCAGGCTCAATTTACTTAACATTTATTTTTATTTATTTGGCTGCATCGGGTCTTCAGTTGTGGCCCACGGGATCTTCGATCATTGATTAATAGATCCCTCACTGGGGATCAAACCCAGGCCTCCTGTACTGGGAGTGCAGAGTCTTAGCCACTGGACCACCAGGGAAGTATCTCAGGTGCAATTTCCACAGAGGGTAAACCCCCTGGCATCCCATGAAGAGAAGTGGGGGGCATCTCCCAGATTTACAAAATTGGGGAGGGAACCAGGGGTTCTAAAGTTTAACCAGGCCCCCCAGTATTCAGTTCTGAGCCTTTCTGCCACCTCTGCTGTTCCCACTGCCTGCATGTTCTTCACCTTTCAAGGGTGCTAAGTGGGGGGCTCTAGCTTGACTGGGGTTTCCCTCTGTGAATGGTTGGGTTCTAGTACCCTCTCTTCCCCTAAGTCAGTTGTAATGCCCCGGCCACTTTCTTGTGGGTTTTAAATATTTTATTGGCATTATTTAAAAAAAAATTATTTGGCTGTGTCATGTCTTCGTTGTGGCAGGTGGGATTTTCGCTGTATCATGCAGGGTCTTTGATTGCAGGGTAGTTGCCTCGAGGCCTGTGGGATCTTAGTTCCCCGATCAGGGATCGGACCCGAGACCCCTGCATTGCCAGGCAGGTTCTTAACTACTGAACAACCAGGGAAGTCCCACATTTACCTTTTGAGGCAATCTTCATTCCTTTGTGTAGATCTAAGTTTCTATCTGGTATCATTTTCCTTCTACTTGAATAACTTCATTTAACATTTCTTGTATGCCTTCTGGTGACAAATTCTCTTAATTCTTATTTGTCCACAAAAATCTTTATTTCCCCTTCTTATTTTTGAAGTATATATTTTCATAAGATATGGAGTTCGAGGTTGACAATTCCCATCCCCACCCCACCCGCCAGCACTTTAAAGATTTCATTCTATTGTCTTCTAGCTTGCATGGTTTCTAGTTTTTAAAAAATGTAGAATTTTCTGTATTCGTCCTTCCATACATAGTGTGTCTCATTTCTCAAAACACTTTTAAGATTTTCTTTTTATCACTAGTTTCCAGCATTTGATTATGATGGGCCTTGGTGTAGGCTTCCTTGGGATTCATTGAGTTCCTCGGTATTCATTGAGTTCCTTGGTTCTGTGGATTTATCATTGTATTAGTTTCTGCAACAAACTACCAGACAGGATGGGTTAAAATAATAAATTTATTCTCTCATCAGTTTGGGGATTGGAAGTCTAAACTCAAGCAAGATATCCACGCTGCTCCCTCCAAAGGCTCTGGGGGAGAATCCTTTCTTGTGTCTTCTGGCTGCCCGTGGTGCTCAGCGTTCCTCGGCTTGTGGTTGCTCCACTTTAATCTCTGCCTCCCCTCATAGGGAACGTCTCTCTGCATCTTACAAAGATGCATAAAACTGGACTTAGGGCCTTACTGGATAATTCAGGCTGATCTCATTTTGAGATCCTTAACTGTATCTGCAAAGACCCTTTTTCAAAATAAGGTCACATTCATAGGTTCTAGCGGTTAGTATGTAGATATATATATATATATATTTTTTTTGGTTGGAGGGATGGCACCAGTATTCAGCTCACTATAGTAGGTTGTTTTGTTGTTTTTTTAAATGGAATTTGGAAATTTTTTGGCTATTCCTTTAAATTTGTCTTATTCCTCCACTTCCTTTCTGAACCTTTTTCCAATTATACATATGTTAGAATGCCTTATGCTGCTGCCAAGTCGCTTCAGTCGTGTCCGACTCTGTGCGACCCCATGGACTGCAGCCTACCAGGCTTCTCCGTCCATGGGATTCTCCAGGCAAGAACACTGAAGTGGATTGCCATTTCCTTCTCCAAATGCATGAAAGTGGAAAGTGAAAGTGAAGTCACTCAGTCGTGTCTGACTCTTAGCGATCCCATGGACTGCAGCCTACCAGGCTCCTCCATCCATGGGATTTTCCAGGCAACAGTACTGGAGTGGGGTGCCACTGCCTTCTCCAGAATGCCTTATAGTGTCTGACAAATTGCTGAGGCTGTTTGAATGTTTTTTCAGTACCTCTTTTCTCTTCTGTTCTTCAGTTTGTATAGTTCTGTGGCTGTATCTTTAAATTCACTTATTTTTATTTTCATTCTGATGTGTCTAATCTGCTATTAACTCTACCCAGTGAAAATTTCATTTCAGAACATTTTATCTCCCAATTTTTCCCTTGTGAATGTTGTTTTTCTTTAAAGTTTTGAGCACATTGAGCCATTCATCTTTATTATGTCAGAATATGTTTCTATTAAATGATTTTTCTCCTGATTATGGGTCATATTTTCCTACTTCTGTACATATCTAGTAATTTTTAACTGGATGTTGGACACTGTAAATGCTGTGATGTTAAGCATCGGGATTTTGCTGTCTTCATTTAAAGGAGTGTTAGGCTTTGTTCTGGCAGCCTAATTTAAGTTACTGGCAAATCAATTTGATCCTTTTGAGCTTATTTTTTATCTTTATTAAAATTAGGTCTGGGTGGGTCTTTAAGGACAGGCTGGGGTTGCAAAGAGTTGGACACAGCCTGGTATCTGAACAACTTCTAAGGTATAATCCTTCTTTTGAATACCTCTCTATTGAATATCCTGGGTAATCAACAAGGGCTCTCTAGCAGGTTGGAGCTTGAATGCTTCCCTGCTATGGCTGAACTCTGAGAATTTTTTTTTTTTTTGAGTCTGTTGTTTCTTTTCTGCCTGGTTTTGTTCAGTTTCACTGTAAAAATGTGAAGTTTAGTATTTAGCAAAGACTCAAAGGAACCACATGCAGATTTCTGGAGCTCTTTAAAAACAAACAAACAAAACGTAGCTTACTTTTTCCTGGAACTCTGCCCTGCAAGTTTTAACTACCTCAGCCTCCCTGCTACTGTCTCTCAGCTCCTCAGCGGACTACCGTACCCTGCTGGGGATTCTCCTCTCTGCATGGCTGTTTGAAACATTCCTCCAAGTAGAGACTTAGACAATCACAGGCCCCACCTTGTTTGTTTGTCTTACTTTAGGGATCGCAGTCCTGGGCTAATTGTTGCCTAATGTCTGAAAACAATTATTTCAAGCAACACTTTTCTCTGTTCTGAGTGGGATGGTAATTTCAGTTATTTATTCATGTCAGCATAGAAGCCTTTCCCTGGCATTTTATCAAGTTTTGGGGGCAGAGAAGAGTAGTTATACGCATGTGGTCAGTTATTTACACAGAAGTCCTAGTCTCCTGAAGTATATCTAAATGTTTATATTTAACAAACATATGTTTTTATCACCCAACAAAAATTTCATGCAGTATAACTGTACTATTCACAAAACAACAGGATTTTAAAATAATGTTAGTGTCCCAAAGGCACAGGACATGGATTTGAAGGTGTACCATGAACATGTTCTTTTCTTCCTGTTAATGTATCATTGCAGTTGTGCTAAAACCTCACAGTGATAATGTCATGATCTAAACTGGAGGCCCTTCCTGAAGGTGCGGTCTTGGACACCTAGGATAGGTCTCAGGTGCCCTCCCTGGCCAGTAGCCTCTCTAGACCACCCTTCAGCCCCAAGCTTACTCTTCACAGGCAGACCACTGGGCCTTGGAAGAGTGAACCCAGTCAGGGCACCTAGGTGAACTGGAAAGGAAGTTCCTCCCTTTCTCAGAGTTACTTCCTGCCCTGTCCTGCAAGCCCCTTTCCACTCGACCCCAATTCATTGTGCCTGTCTCTCCCATTGCTTTCTGAGACAGGCAAGGCAGGACAACTAGGTGAGTGCTGCCTGCCTAGAGATAGATAGCTCATCGCTGTATCTTCCTGAGGCCTTTCCACACTGCCTTGATTTCATCATTAATGGACTCCTGAGGCAGGCTTAGATGGGCTGCCTCATGACGTGACCAGGGCAACCGCTTCACCTCCTCCAGGTGGACATTGAGCAGCTGGATCCCCGGGGGCGGACTCCCCTGCACTTGGCCACCACCCTGGGGCACCTCGAGTGTGCCCGCGTGCTCCTGGCGCACGGCGCAGACGTGGGCAGGGAGAATCGCAGCGGCTGGACAGGTGGGCACCCCTGCTCGCTTCCACCCCACAGCCTGGGTCTCCCGGCACCATATCATTACCTCTGGTTGGCTGCAGGGAGCCCTAGGCAGGGTCCTGCCCTGTGACATTGCCCCCCCTGACCCCCAGTGCTTCAGGAAGCTGTGAGTACCCGGGACCTGGAGCTGGTGCAGCTGGTGCTACGGTACCGGGACTACCAGCGGGTGGTGAAGCGGCTGGCGGGCATCCCCGTGCTCCTGGAGAAGCTGCGCAAGGTGAGGGCCAGCCTGTTCGCCTCCCCACCGTGGCCCTCGAACCCTGTCTCCAGTGCAGGCTTAGCCACTCTCCTCTTCCTCCTCCAGGCCCAGGACTTCTACGTGGAGATGAAATGGGAGTTCACTAGCTGGGGTAAGAGGGGTTGCTGGGGGCCTCTCGGGGGCATCTCCCACCCCAGGGCTCCTGCACTTGCTGCTCCCTTGCCTGGAGCCTTCTTCCCATTGCGCTCCCATGGCTCCCTCCCACCTTTTAGTTCTCAGCTCAACACTGTCTCTTCCTGAGGCCTTTCCACACTGCCTCAATTCCGTTATGAATTCCTTCGCTTTGTAATGACTGGCTCATTTGTCTGTCTGTTACCTGTCGTCCCTTGTTAGAAGGTAAGCTCCAAGATGGCAGGGGTTCTGTCTTGTTCAATGTTGTATCCCCAGTGCTTGGCACAGAGGAGGCGTTTAATAAATATTTGTTAGAAGATTGGATGCAAGACTGAATGAATTAAATGGTGAATACTAGGGACTTGGTGGTGGCTGACTCATACCTGTCTCCGACTTTAGGTTGCTCATATCTGAGTGACTGTGGTCTACATTTGTTGAGGGGTTGGTTGGGGGAGAGGTTGCTCTCCCACCAGTTCCCTTACCCATTCCCAGACACACCCCTGACCCCCATGTTCTGAGGTTTGGTGGGCCAGGCAAATTGAAGCCACCTCTGACCTTCTCATCCACTCAGTGCCCTTGGTGTCCAAGATCTGCCCCAGTGACACCTACAAAGTGTGGAAGAGTGGACAGAACCTTCGGGTAGACACCACACTCCTGGGCTTTGACCACATGACGTGGCAGCGAGGGAACCGCAGCTTCATCTTCAGGGGCCAAGGTCAGGCAGGTGGGAGGCAGGGCAGGGTGGGGAGGCTGGGGACACCCCCACATGAGCCCTGACTCCCTGAGCTATTCTGGGGCTGGCAGACGCGAGTGCCGTGGTTATGGAGATTGACCACGACCGCCGCGTGGTGTACACGGAGACCCTGGCTCTGGCCGGGCAGGACCGTGAGCTGCTGCTGGCTGCTGCCCAGCCCACGGAGGAGCAGGTGCTGAGCCGGCTCACTGCACCTGTTGTCACTACGCAACTGGACACCAAGAACATCTCCTTTGAGAGGTAAGTGGGCATGGCTTTGGAAGCCTGGAGCCAGCCTGGTGGGTGCCCCCTCACCTAGACCACTCTGCTTCCCCAGGAACAAGACAGGCATCCTGGGCTGGCGCAGTGAGAAGACCGAGATGGTGAATGGGTATGAAGCCAAGGTGAGGTCACAGTTCCCAGGTGCCAGACCCACCACACTCTTGCCTACAGTGAGCAGGACAGGGGCTTCCTGACCAGTTTCTAAGCCCTGGAGGTACAGAGACAATACAGTCTGGAGGGAAGAGCCTGAGACCAACAGGCAACTGATGAGAACAGTTGGAGTTTACTGGTCCACCTAATACTACGTTCAGGCTTCCCTGGCGGCTCAGGGTAAAGAATCTGCCTGCCAATATAGGGGATGCAGGTTTGATCCCTGGGTTGGGAAGATCCCCTGGAGAAGGAAATGGCAACCCACTCGGTATTCTTGCTTGGGAAATCCCATAGAGAAGCCTGGTGGGCTACAGTCCATGGAGTTGCAAAAGAGTTGGACACGATGTAGCAAGTAAAACAAAAACATTACTTTCACGTGCAATGCCCTATTTTGACATTTTAAATGTATGTGCATGTATGTATGTGTGTCTATTGTACACATGTACACACGTCTATGTACATATGTGTGTATACCTCACACACTCTCATTTAATCCTCACAACAACCCTTTAAGGTAGGTGCTTTTATTATTCCCGTTTTACAGATGGTTTACAAAAGGTTGATTTTAATCAACCTTTCTATGGTTTCCCATTTAATCTTTACAACAACTCTATGAAGTAGGGTATTGGCCCATTTTATGAAGAGGAAGCGGAAGCTTAAAATGATGAAGTAACCGGCACAAGGTTGCCCAGATCTTCTGGCTGACTCCAAAGCCAGGCCTTCACTCCTGAGCAGACTGTTGAGGGAGGTCTCCCACAGTCACTAATGGGACCCTTGCATCACCCACGTGGGATTACATGGTGAAGAGGCCAACCAGTGCAGGGTTCTGTGTTGCTGCTGTTTCCTCCTGGAGGCCTTCCCTGGACCACAGGCTAGGCTATGGTCTCTGCTTTTTATTCCCACAGTCCTGTGCTTCTCCATCTAGAGGACATGTCACACTGGGTTATTACCATCCACTGTCGTCTTGTCTTTTCAAAAAGACTGTGAGCCTTAAGAGGACAGGGGTCATGTCTGGCCATGCTTGTTCACCACTGTATCCCTGATGCCTGCCTCAGTGCCTGGCCTAGAAATGGTCCTCACAAAATGTCTGTTGAATGAATAGGAAAATGAATGAATAACTTCATATAATTACTTGCCCAAAGGCCTGGAGACTGGAACAAACGGTACCTCCCTCCCCTGATCATCCCTTAAAGGAAATGTTTGTGATGCCCTTGGGGGCAGGGGCAGGGACAGAGGTACCAAAGCTGTCAGCAAGTCCTTTCCTCATCTGTCCCCAGGTATATGGGGCATCCAATGTGGAGCTCATCACCCGGACACGGACAGAGCATCTTTCAGAACAGCACAAGGGCAAGGTCAAAGGTAATCAGGCAGGGGTGGGTGGGGGATGGGGAAGAGGTGTGTGGGGAGGAACCAGCTCCCACATGAGCCCCTCTAATCAGTATTTCCTCTGACACGCTAACAAGAATCCGGATAGCTTACTCAGGCAAATAGACTTCAATTCAAATGCCAAATCCTAGTGATTGGTAGTGGCTGCCTAGAGTGCTGATAAGATTCTAAGGCAACATTTGGGCTCAATAGGAAGGGATGCTATAATTGATTACTAATATCTGCACTGGATTTGTGGGTGGGGGGATGTGACATATGCTATCAGCCGTTCCAGTCTAGTAGGACACACCGGAGGCAGAAAGACATGGGCCCTGCCACTGATTCTTTGTGTCCGCTGATACCTACACCTGACTCTCTGGGCACCAGTTAAGTCTGTTTAAAGTGGGAAAATGGAATTCCCACCTCACAAGAGAACAAAATGAAGTTTCTATGGAAGCCCCCAAAGGGAAACACACACATGCATACCCCCAAACTGCTCCCCAAAGGCAGGTATTTTTTGTCCAGTGTCACCAACCTGGACAGTGGTATTTTGGGAGGTCTCTCCTGAGCCCCAGGCCTACTTTTATTCCAGCTGGTCCTGCCTCTGCCCCCTTGGAGTCCTCAGTCACCTTCAGGTGAAGGTGCCTGGGTGTGTGGTGTGGGTGAGCCACCCTCCCTCCCCACCAGGGACCAGCCTCCTCCCTGGGTCTTGGGTGCTGTACCTTCTGAGGGGCTGCAGTATCCTCTGAGACGCCGTGTTTCTCATAGGTTGTAAGACACCTCTGCAGTCCTTCCTGGGAATTGCTGAGCAGCATGGGGGCCCCCAAAACGGGGTGAGTGTGTGCCAGGGGTACCCCTGTGTGGAAGGGTGTGGATGGGGATCAGGAGGAGTCATACTGTGTGGACCTGCTTTCTTTCCACAATGCCCAAGGCCCTGTCAGCTCCACAGTGGTGGGGAGTTGGGGGAAAGGAGACAGATTTGGGGCTTGTAATACCAGGTGACTGGCCTGGCCTCAAGGACTGAGAAGGGCTCATGAGCTCCTCGCTGTGTGGTACAGACCCTGATCACTCAGACCCTGAGCCAAGCCAACCCCACTGCCATCACTGCAGAAGAGTACTTCAACCCCAACTTTGAGCTTGGAAACCGCGACATGGGTCGCCCCATGGAACTGACCACCAAAACACAGAAGTGAGGGCCCCTGCTGGGGCTGGGGAGGGTTGGGCAGGGCTGGGGGAGGGGTCACGGCTTCTACAATGGCCCTCACTCTTTGGGATCTGCGGGGGGTCAGGTTCAAGGCCAAGCTGTGGCTGTGTGAGGAGCATCCCCTGTCCCTGTGTGAGCAGGTGGCCCCCATCATTGACCTCATGGCCGTCAGCAACGCACTTTTCGCCAAGCTCCGGGATTTCATTACCCTGCGCCTGCCTCCGGGATTCCCCGTCAAGATTGGTGAGGCCTCTACCCTTGTTCCTCTTCAGCTGCTCTGGGGAGAGTGGGGCTTCTTAGGAGGTTAAGAGGGGGTACCCATGGTGGGAGGAAGTGGGTGGTGGTGGTGCCTGATGGGTTTGCTCATCCCCAGAAATTCCTATTTTCCACATCCTCAACGCCCGCATCACCTTCGGGAACCTCAATGGCTGTGACGAGCCGGTGCCGTTGGTGAGAGGCAGCCCCAGCAGCGAGACCCCTTCCCCAGGCAGCGACTCCTCCAGCGTCAGCAGCTCCAGTTCCACCAGTGAGACCCCGAGCCCGCCCTCACTACCCCCACTGCCCCGGCCCTCACCGAGCACTTCCCGGGGGAGCGGGCGGGAGGGGGTGGTCTGGTCCACTCTGACCCCCCTCCCCGTCTCCCCGGCCTGGCGCCTCCAGCCTCGTGCCGCGGCTGCGAGATCTCCCCCGCGTTGTTCGAGGCCCCGCGCGGCTACAGCGTGCTGGGCGGCCAGCGCGAGGCCACCACTCGCGACGACGACGACGACCTGCTACAGTTCGCCATCCAGCAGAGCCTGCTAGAGGCGGGCAGTGAGTACGACCAGGTGCATCTCCGGAGGCCATGCGGAGGGTTCCCCACCGGGACCACGCTGTCGCCACCACAGCTAACGGGCTCACACCCCGCCCCGCAGGTCACCATCTGGGAGGCGCTCACCAACAGCAAACCGGGCACTCACCCCATGTCCTACGAAGGCCGCCGGCAGGACAGGTCGGTGCCCGCCCGTCCTGAGAAGGTTTCGAAGCGTCTATGCCCCCACCCCCGCCTCCACATAGAGAACACGACCGGGACCCTGTCCACAGCGCGTCCGGCCACTGCCGGCTGGGCAGCCCACCTTGGCCCAAAGAAACCGCGGTCCCCTCATCGGGGACCCTGCTGGTGTCAAGGTGGCGTCCTTTCCCAGCCCAAAGGCGGCCTGAGAGCTTTCACAGATCCTCACCAGACAGAGGTGGGGCTGGGATCCACTCCCACCGGGTGGGAGGGAGCCAGGGAGGTGACTCGAGACCCTTTGACCCCACTGGAGGGTGGCGAGGCCCGCGGTATCTGAGGGCCTCATGCTGCTTCCCGCCCCGCTTCCGGGTAGATGGGCCCTAGACGTCTCTTTACCTGTCCCGCAGGAGCGCTCCGCCCACGCCGCAGCGCCAGCCGGTACCTCGCGCAGCCCTGGCGTCGGTCCCCAGCCCTCGGCCCAGCCCGCGCCCAGGCCCGGGCGGCCACGTGTTCCGGAGCTACGACGAGCAGTTGAGGCTGGCCATGGAGCTGTCTGCGCAGGAGCAGGAGGAGCGGCGGCGGCGCGCGCGCCAGGAGGAGGAGGAGCTGGAACGCATCCTGCGGCTCTCCCTGACCGAGCAGTAGTGCCCTCTGCCGGGCGCCCAGGCCACGCCCCGCGGAACCCGCCCCGGAGCGAGGACCGCCCCGCCCGCACGCTCGCCGAGATGTCTGGAGACCGGAGGGGTCGCCTCGCGGGCGCAGCGGCGTACCCGTCAACCGACGCGGAGGGGTTCGGGCCGGCCGCGGAGTACCTTTCCGGGCCAGGGCCCTGGAGGCAGCTGGCACGGCCCGGTTCCCTTGCTTTGCTGTATCCTGACCCCCCCGCCACCCTTCTCCTCTGGGCTCGGACCGGTCCACGGGTGGAACCAGGCGGTCCTGAGGGGGAGACGGTCCTGAGAGGAGCAGGGTCTCCGTCCTCTGCTCCTTCTGGCCGGTCCTCCTTTCTGCTCACTGACCCCACTCCAGGACACTGCCCGTGAAGCCTTTGCATCTCCGCTCTTCCCCCCTGGGGGGGTGCAGCTGAGCTCCCCACGTGCTGTGTTGCCGCTTTGTCCCAGACACAAACCAGCACGTCCAGGGCCCAGCCCCTCCCCCACCCCCGCATTTCAGCGTCAAGTGCACTTAGCGGGGTGCCAGGCTCCCCCAGCCCCCACACCCCTCCCGGGTCTCAGGGTGGTCCCAGCTTCTCTTGGGGGCGGCCAGAGGTTGGAGTCCCCATCCCCAAGGCACGTTTTTTGTGATCAGGGAGGAGGCTAGGTCCGGGCAAGGCCTGGCTCCCTCATGATGTCTTGGCGAATGAGGGGCATAGTGGGTGCGGCGCAAACACAAGACAAGGGTCGCCCAGGGCCGTGGCACCACTACCCACCCCTTCCCACCAGCTGCTGCTAGCCCTCTGTGGTTGTGCATCCCACTTGCCCCACCCAGGGGCTGACTCTAAAACCCTTCATCCAATGGTGCTAACCCCCGGCTCCGCCCTGCCCCACCCTACCCACCCAGAGAAGCACAGACCCCGCCGGGGGCAGGGGCCCACCGCACACCCTTGTCTGGGTTCTCTCGGACTGGCCTTCCTGGCTCAGCCAGTGAGGCTCAGAAGGGACACAAAAGGGATGGAAGAAAAAGAACAAAGAGAAGCTGTTCCTCTCACCCCCTTCCCTGATGCCAGGGGCACCAGACTGATTCTGAGGCACAAATAAAAGAGGCTTCAAACCCGAGGTTTTTCCTATTTGCCTTTACTGGGGAAGACCGCCCACCTGCGGGCTGAGGGGTCCTTCTGAACCTCAGAGTGGGGAGGGCTCTGAAGAAAGAGGATGTCTGGTGGGTCCTGAGCCGAGGGTTTCATCTGTCAGGGCCTCCAGGATTCTGGTGGTGGCATTTACAGAGGCTGGGGGTCTCACATCCCCACCCATGCAGGAGGCAGAGACTGAGCACTTAGTAAAATGTTTCATTCAGAACATCTTGTTTTCCTCCTAGAGTCAAGGCCACAGCAGAGGGCTGGGAGCTGTGTGTGTGTGTGTATGTACAGCAGAGGGCTGGGAGGTGTGTGTGTGTGTACAGCAGAGGGCTGGGAGGTATGTGTGTGTGTGTGTAGTGGAGGTGGAACTTGCTTCCTCATGCCAGTTTTCTGGTTGGTTCTTCTGAGGAAGTGCCACGCGGAAGCCACCCTCTCCCCCGCAGGTGGGGAGAAGGGAGCCCTCTGCCATGGACTACTGGGTGTAGCCTGGGGGACCGGCTCTACAGCCAACGTTTGTGTCTGTAGAAATGGGGTGACGCCCGTTCAGTTGACCACTCAGGATGGTGGGGTCAAGTGAGCTGATTAGAGGCAGAAGCGTTGTAATTTTCCCCAGCCTGGGGAGACCCGTCGAATCGCTACCCCTTTGAGGTCAATCCCAAGCTCCCCACCATCTCCAAGCATTAAGCTAACACTAAGCACTTTCTCTGCCCTGGGCGAGGAACAAAGGGGACACTGCCTGCGGTGCAGCACCATTGCTGAGGCCCCGCCAGCTCCTGCCTAAATCCCGGACGAGGTACGCCGCCAGGTGGGTGGCAGACGGACACGAGTCTCTGCAATTGTCCAGATCTCCCGCGAAGGGCGGAGTTCCCTCCCCAGTCCCCGCCCAGGCCTAGAGGGGCGGAGTGCGGAGCTCGGGACCCAAAGCCAGGGCCCTCGGGTGTGCTGGCGCTCCGCCCCACTGTGCTTCCCGGCTTGGACCTCCCCGTTGGCACTGCGCTAGTCCGTGCCGTCCACCAGCTCGCACAGCATGTTCTCCAAAGACGTGATGCGCTGCTCCTGGGCCTGCACCTGCTCGCGCAGGGCCTTGATCTCCTCCAGCAGCGTCTCCAGGGTGTGCTGCTGCGGGGCGCAGAGGACCGGAGAGGTGTTGGGCGCGGGGCGGTAGGGGGCTGTAGATTGGGCCTCGGTGGAGCCGCGCGGGGCCTTACCGACAAGGGAGCATTGCTGGCTGACTGGCTGCGACGAGGGCCGGAGGGCGGGCGCACGTCCAGGATGTTGCGCTTGGTGACCCGGAGCTCGCGGTGCTTGGGAGGCACGTAACCGTCCCTCAACGAGATGAGCACGGGGTCGGCGTCCTGACCTGATAGCCATTCGTCTGCTTCTAGGGCCGGCTCGGGGCCCGGCGTATCTGGGTAAAGGTCGTCCTGGAACAGGTCTGACTGCGGGGGGTAGGGAGACAGGAGAACAAGCTCAGTGTCCAGCCTGCTCCGCTCCCTTCCGCCTCGGAGCTCTGCCCAACCCTCTCGAGATCAACTCACCTTGCGGGGCACAGTCATGACGATGGGTTCACACTTTCTTTCGTGCAACTTGTAGAACCTAAAAGGGAGCGGGGATCAGCACCCGCTCAGGCTCCCACTCCCTTCACTTTTGCTGGGGACCAGGGGGATCGCAAAGAGTCGGACACTTGCTGGGCGCCTACGATGCCTTGCACTTTAAACACATCCAACTGGTAAAACGCCTCTGAGAGGGTGTTTATCATCCTTAACAGGTTAAGAAACTGAAGTTCAGAGAATGTCAACCGTGTAGCTTTGGGGCTGGCACTGGAAACAAGTCTGTTTGACCCCAACCTCCCAATCCAGCCCACTCCTTTCCAAAGATTACACGCCTGGGGAAGCCCCCGCGTCTTCCCAGATGGGACGTGGGGACAGAGGCAGGTGAACAGGAAGGGCAAAGCTGCTGACCGTGCGATCTCGCACTTGCTGACATCGAGTCCCCGCTTGGGCATGAAGCCCATGCCCCTCTGCGGCTCCTTGCTGCTGAAGGTGTTCAGGTAGTGCACGAAGGGAGGTTCCTCGGTGATCTCAAAGTACCGAATGCTGCTGTCGCCCTGCAAAGCCAGTCGGTTCAGAGCCGTATCGCGCAGGCCCCCCTCATCTCCGTCCGGCCCCCTCTACTTCCCTCCCGGCCACCAGCACCTTGCCGCACAGGTAGACGATGCTGGAGTCGGGATCGTAGAAAGGCAGTAGGACCCCATTGCTTGTGTCCATCTCCTGCAGCGCCACTGGCTCCTCGAAGTTGTTCTGCCCAAGCACAGGAGGCGTGAACAGCCAGCCCCAGCCCACCCTCGGTGGCGCTTCCGGATGCCCCGAAGCTCCTGGACACTGCCTGCCCTCCCTGATGCCCTCGCACTCCCAAGGCACCTCTGGTGAACGAAGCTGCAGACCCAACCTCTGGACACCACTCCTGGTCCCCCGCACCTAGACCCCCTGTGCCGCCGCATGCAGTCACCGCAAACCACCCCCAGGGACTCGGCATCACCAGGTGGGGGCGCCAGCATGGGCTCCTTCAGGCGACGCAGCAAAACTGGGCAGAGGGGTGGGTGTGGGGATGGCAGGCGCTGCCAAGGGGGCAGCAGCCTCCAGCCCTGTCCAGGTGGGCATGCCCTGCGGGTGGGGGGCGCCTGGCCCCTCCCCCGTGATGCCAGTCCCCGGGGCACACACCCCAAGCGTCCAGCTGCGTTACCGGGTCCCACAGGCCCAGCTCTCGCTGGCTCATGCGGGTGAAGCCCGTGGTGAAGATATGACCCTGGCGCGTGAAGACAGCCCGCATGGGCCTCATTCCCTCGTGGGCCGCAAACCTCTCCTGGGGGCGGAGGGGAGACAGGGAGAGGCGTCACCCAGCTGCTTGCCCTGGGGAGCCTGGAGGGCCGGGCAACCAACTTGCTGACTTGGGTGTGAGGGCGGGGGCGGAGACAAAAGGGGCCCTAAATATTCAGTTTCCTGGGGCCCCCCTGGGTGGCCGCAGGCCTGGAGAGCACGGGGCGCGAGCTTCTCTCTGCAGATGCTGAGCCCTTAAACGCCCTCAGGGCAGGGGAGGTGTCTTCGGGCTTCCCTGGAGCTCGGCCAGGCTCTTCCCAGACCGGAGCTCCCCGCTCCGCTTCGGCTCTCTTGGGCGCGGGCCACGGCCGGGGAGGGCGCTCCCAGCTGACCCAGCGAAGGAGCGAGCGCGTGCGCCCAGCGCGGCCTGGCCTACCGGGTCCCAGAGCGCGAGTTGCCGCTCACTCATCCTGCTGAAGCCGGTGCTGAGCAGCTTCCCGTCTGTGGTGAAGACGGCCCGCAGCGGGCGGGCGCCCTCGTGAGGCCGGGCTCGCTCCTGCTCGCGGGGTTAGTGGGTTAGAGCGCGCGCGGCTCCGCCCGGCCCCGCCGCGCTGGACGCGCGCCCTCCGCGCCGACGTGCAGTGTCCCGCGCAGCCCGCGCCCCGGGTTAGATTGAGGCTGGTGAGGCAGGTGCCACCGCCCTCGCAGGCCACCCAGCTGGGACAGACAATGCGCGGGGATGGCCCCCAACCCTCCGCCCGGCTGGTCAACTAGGTTGGAAAGGGGCCTGCCCGCGAACCAGGGTTGGGTCCAGACCCGGGAAGAAGGCGTGCCAGCTGGGAGGAGAAGGGTCCGGGGGCTCAGGTTCATGCAAGGTCTGGTGGGAGGATAGAGTTTGCAGCTTCTCCCCTTCTCAATCACAAATTGGGCAGCCCTCATCTAGGCTGCTGAGACGCAGGGAAGGGGAGGAAACAGGAGCCGGGCAGAGACCAGCGGAGCTGGGGGCTTACTTAGGGCAGGGGGCTAAAGGGAGGACTGGGGTCTGGGATCGAGGTGGAGAAGGTGAGCGCTGGAAGCAGGGCTCAGGGGAGGGCGGGTACAGAGGCCTGACAGCTGCCCCCTGACATAGGGGCTGAGGAGCGGCCAGGCCAGGCACTCACCGCCACCACCTGGCCCTTGCGCGGGTCGATGATTCGCAGGGTCTTGTCCTTGCAGGTGGTGGCTAGCAGGCTCCCGTTGGTGTTCCAGCACACGCTGTGGATGACGTCTGGGTGCATGTCGTCTAGACTCAGGAGCACCTCCCCAGTGCCCACGTTCCAGATGATGATCACATTGTCACCACCTGCCCAGAACGGCCAGACATCATCACCTGGGCCCTGCCTTTGCCACTCCCCCCACCCCCCACCCCCCGCCTCCCCGATGTCTATTAGAACCCCTAGCCTCCCAGACCTGCACTGAGCAGGACATTCCGGGCAGTGGGGTGCCAGGAGAGGATGCCCACACGTTTGGAGTGGCCCTCCAGTGTGATGATGGGCTCTGTGATGCTGCGCACAGGGGTATAGTCTGGAATCTGCCACACCTGGGTGGAAGGAAAAGGCGTAGGGTAGGTGGGATGAGGAGCCAGCTTCATCACTGCTCCTCCCCTACTTCCTGGAGAAGGAAATGGCAAGCCACTTCAGTATTCTTGCCTGGAAAATCCCATGGACAGAGGAGCCTGTTCATGGGGTTACAGGCTACAGTTCATGGGGTCGCAAAGACTAGGACACGACTGAGAGATTTCACTTCTTCCCCTAATCCCCCACCCCCACTCCACCGGCTCTCTTGCGGGGTAAGGGTCAGATGCAGGACATGTGATGGTGGCCACCTGGGGCAGAAACGGCTGGGAGCCAGGAGGGGGCGCTGTCAGCTCTCCAGAGACCTCCCTACTCCCCTGAGCAGGGAGACTTCAGAGCCCTGCCTCCCTGCTCTTCAGGCTCCAAGGTGGCCACAGCTATAATTAGTCCTAAGCAGTGCATCCTGGGAGGGGGTGGGCATGTAGCTGAAAATAGCCTGGGAGCTGGGCAGGGCAGGTCCTGGCACTCAGCACCTCCCTTACCACCTTACAAAGCACAGGTGAGGCCGCCCTCCCGGCTTCCCATGCCCCACAGCCCAGGAGCTGGTACCTACCATGATGGTGGTGTCGTCTGAGGCACTGGCAATGACGTTGTCATTGTGCGGGCACCAGTCAATGTCCAGCACAGGGGCAGTGTGCCCAGTGACCAGTGGGTAGTTCTTATCCACTCGCCCTGTCTGCAGGGGTCAGAGAAGGAGATATGGGGCTATTCTCCTGTGTGTTTTCAGGGGGCTGGGAGTGGACCTATTTACATCTCAACTGTCTGTTATCTGTTGTCTCTTTGCAGAACTCACCCCCTCTCTGCTCCTCCAAACCCAGACAGCCTACTTCCTCTACTTCCCTGAAGGCAGAGTCTAAGTCATTTAATATCAAGGAATCAGACACAGAGAGGTAAGATAACTTAACCAAGGACACACAGCAAGATACTGGTAGAGCCAAGACTTGACTTCTCAGTCCAGTGCTCTTCCAAGAACACCTCCTTGGAGGACGCTGTTCTTGGGCCTGTCCCCTGCACCTGAAATCTCTCTGGGAAACCCCTTCTGGACTAGGTCAAGGTAAGGTTATATGCAGTGCAGGGCTGCATAGCTCCTTCCTAGCCGCAATGGGCAGATCTCTCCCTGGTCACTGGCTTTACCTTGGAACCACCAGCAGCAGGCATTCCTCATGCCTGCTATCTCCTAACCTGAGCTGAGGCCCATCTATTTTTAATCTTTATGGTATGTTTGGGGGGGGCTCTGAGGCCTTTGCAGGGGCTGGCATCGACCCAGACCAGGCGGCAGGGGAGAGGGGTGGCTGTGTGGCACTGGAATGGCGGTTGTACTGGGGGAGGGGGTGGCTCCCACTGAAATTTGAGCCCTGGGGATGGTGTCCTTGGATGGCGTCTGCATTGTCTTGGAGTGAGTCACTGGCTATTGTCAGGCCTCATCCTGACCTTGCCACCTGTGGGGCCTCTCCTAACAAGGTGTAGAGGCCAGAATCCAGGTCAAGGTCATGCCTTGGAGTGGACAGCCTATGGGTAGGGATGGCTGAGGGGCTTGAGGCTACTCAGTAAAGGTGATGGTCATTGCTTGGCCCCCATCCCTGGAGTATTGGGGGCTTTGGCCTCATGACATATGGGGACATATGTCATGTCCCCCTGCCTTTTGCTCTTGTTCTACCTCACTGCAAGAACCAGAAAGGGGGAGGCAGCCAAGGATTCTGGATAGAGCCTGACCCTGTCCTCACTGTGCTGCTCTGGGGTGTGATTTAATCCAGTAGTCACCCTGGGCTGGGTACAAAGATCCAGAGGCCAGAAACACGAAGGGGTGTGGCATCAGGAGAATAGGAACAGAATCCAGCCAGGTCCTGACTCCACTGCTTCCCAACTATCCATCACCTCCTCCAGGTCCCTGCTGGGTACAGGATGCTGCAAGGAGAAGGGATGGGCTGTGCGTAGGTGGGGACCAATGTGATGCTGCTGTTCTGGGAGGGGTGAGGAGCTCCCAATCGGTCCCTGAGAGATTGGGGGATAGGGAGCAGTCAGTCCGCCTAGACTGCCCTGCCGAATTAGGAATGGAGCTAGGTGAGAACACAGGCTGCTGTCCGGAGTCCCCAGGAGTCACAGTCGGTGTCCTCCACCTGCTTCCTTCCCCTCATCCCTCACCTTGGCCAGAGGCAGGACGATGAAGGCACCTCCACCCCCAGCCTCCACAATAATGGCCAGGAATTTGGGGTTGACGGCACAGAAGGCGCTGTCCCATGTGACCTTGGACACACGGATGTCCTCGTAGGCCTGGTCAGCCTTTGCCGCCTGTCCAAACACGTGGCGGAACTTGCTCTGCCGAACCACGCGCCGGCTCATAGCTGGGGGCAGAGATGGAGGATCTCAGTCCCCAGAAATGCTTTTGGTCCTTAGTCCTGTAGCTGTGGGAGGGAGGAAGAGTTGGGGGAGTGGCAAGTGAGAAGGATTATCTTGCCAAGAGTCAGGTATAAATTAATATAGAGTCTGGTCCTAGAAGCAAGGCGTTTTCTTATATATGGGAAAGTTCTTTGCTTAGTTCGAGGGACTTGGATTTGGGACCTGACTTCTTCTTAGAGAACCGGCCCTTAGACTGGGGCCAACAGTGGAAGCTAACTGGGCCTGAAAGCTTCCTGGACCTTCAAGTGGTTTTGGGAGGAGCCTCAACACCAGGCTGCCCTCCGGCTGCCAGCCTTGGGTGAGCATCTCTTCACCGAAGTGGTTTATCTCCCAGAGGCGTCTTGGTCCAGAATCAGAGACTTCCTGGCTTAAGGCCATTTGTGGGGCTAGGACTGCAGCCCCCCAAGATTCTAAGCTCAGCATCTCTGGCAAAGGTTAGGCGAATGGGGTTTGCCTTTTTCTAAAAATTTGCCAAGGAGGAGTTCCTCCTGTCAGCTAACCTGAGTCCTTCCTGCTCCTGCTGTCATCAGTTTCTTCCCATGCTGTCGGGGGTGGGGTGGGAGTGGGAGGAACGCGCTGTAAGGTAGATTTCCTCCTCCCACCCCTCTCGCACCGGCTTCTCTAAGAGGCCCTCACGACGGTATTCTGGCTTTTACCCGCCATACTTCAGTCCCACTTCTCCTCTGGGTCCTCTCTCCTGCTAAACTCTTGCGGCTAGGGTCCTCGAACCCCTCCCCAGGCCAGAACCAAATTTT
This sequence comes from Bos indicus, assembly GCF_029378745.1. Lineage (NCBI taxonomy): Eukaryota > Metazoa > Chordata > Mammalia > Artiodactyla > Bovidae > Bos > Bos indicus. Next base: position 22,140,280 of record NC_091778.1, read on the forward strand.
CAGAAGTGGAATGGGGAGGGTGAGGTGCCTCTTCTCCCGCTAGGAGCTTGCACTCAGCTCTTCCCCAGGCACCACACCAAGCGCTTTCCAAGCCGCAGCCACTGCCTCCAGCCCCTCCCCAGCACCGGGCATCCTTGTGCCCTTCAAGCCGCTTCTGCAGCCCCCGGCCTCAGGCCCGGCCTCTGGCCTCCCCGCACCCTCCTCCGGCCCCGGCACTGCGTTCTTGCGAGACGAGGTGTCTGCGCCCTGAGGGCGCGCGGGCCGCTGTCCGGCCAAATATAGACGCCAAGTCCGCCCCGCCCGGGACCGAATTTGGCGGCGGTGGGGGGGAGGGGGGAGGGAGCGCAGACCTCTGTCCCCTCCAGACACCCCGCCCGCTCCACTGGCTGCGGCGGCGGTGTGTGGCGGGGGAGTACCTGCTCCTGGGCCGGCCGAGAGGCGCTCACGCTGCGACTTCTCTGCGGAGGGGCTTGGGGGTGCGCTGAAGGCCGAGGGAGGCGTCAGGGCGCCGGAACTGCCTCTCCGGGTGTCCGCGGCGTCTGGGGCCCGGGCGTTCGGCTGCGCGCTCCGGCCGCTGCCTGCAACTCCCGGGGCCGGGCGCCGCTGCAGTCCCAGCTGCCGCTGCCATCAACCTGCGGAGGCGGGGCTCCGGCGGGGGCGGGGTCACACAGGCCCCGCCCCTCCGGCGGCGGGAAAGTCGAGCGCTGCAAAGGCAGCGCGACTCGTCCTCCGGCCTGCGAGAAGCGTCCAAAGTAATTTTGCGTGTGTGCTGGCGGGCTCCGCGCCTACCGGGTGAACTGGGGAGGCCCAGGTTCCCAGACCTTAGAGCTGGGCGCTGAGAGAGCGAGCCTACGAGGGGGCGCGCTCCTCTTAGAGCCGGCGGCCGCGCGAGATCAGATGCCTTCGCGCTGCATTCCTGCTGCAATCACAGTCCCAATTTAGCCAGTCCCGGCAGGCCGGGGCTGTGGGACTGCACGTCCACACACCACAGAGGAGAGAGCCCGGAGGATGCTCTGGGGACTCTTGGATGAGGGCCTAGGTTGGCCCAGGGCAGCTGGGAGAGTCCCTGACAGGGGGCTGTGAATGTTACTGTGTTATTAATACACTGTCACTGTACTAGACATTCCACCCCTTTAGGGAGGATTCCACTGAACAGGGCAGAAAGCAACCTAAAAACCGGGAGTAGAAATGAAGAAGAAAAAAGTGAAAACCAGGTTCAAGGAAAAGCAGCTGGCCCAGGTCTTTCGCCAGATTTTAGACACTAAACCTGACTCCTCAAGTCTTGAGGGCCTTGTTTATATTGATGTTCTACTGTGTTCCAGGGAAGCCCCTACCCCACTCCCACTCCCTTCAAGACCCTTGGATGAGTATTGACTAAGATTAAGTAAAAGTTAAAGTCGCTCAGTCGTGTCCGACTCTGCGACCCCATGGACTATACAGTCCATGGAATTCTCCAGGCCAGAATATTGGAGTGGGTAGCCTTACCCTTCTCCAGGGGATCTTCCCAACCCAGGGATGGAACCCAGGTCTCCCTCGGGGCAGGCAGATTTTTTACCAGCTGAGCCACAAGACAAGCCCAAGAATATTGGAGTGGGTATCCTATTTCTTCTCCAGCAGATCTTCCCCACCTGGGAATCGAACTGGGGTCTCCTGCATTGCAGGTGGATTCTTTACCAGCTGAATTAGACCAAGATTAAGGAAGAGATAAAAAGAAATCTGATCAAAATGCAGCCAGTGAAAAACAATTAGTCCCTCTAGCTGCTCTTTAAGCAGTCTCACCTGCTGCCTGGATTTCTTCCTTTAGATCATAAGGCCCTGGAGGGTCCAGGGGACCAGCGATTCTCATTCTCCAGGAGTGAGTGAGTGAAGTCGCTCAGTCCTGTCCGACTCTTTGCGACCCCATGGACTATACCCTACAAGGCTCCTCTATCCATGGAATTTTCCAAGCAAGAATACCGGAGTGGATTGCCATTTCCTTCTCCAGGAGATCTTCCCAACCCAGGGATTGAACCCGAGTTTCCCGCATTGTAGACAGATGCTTTACCATCTGAGCCACCAGGGAAGTTTTTCTCTGGACACACCTGGAAATCAATGGAACACAGCTTTTCAGAAGGTAGAGGTCAGCATTAGGGGTAAAGGGAGGGAAGGTGGTGGGAACCTCAAACGGATCAGAAGGCTTGTTTCTCAGGAAGAGTCCAAGTATTCAGTGGCTTGTGGGCCAGACACTTGTTATGGGTACTTCAGGAACGATTATGGCATTGGAGTGGGGCATAAGAGTAGTGTACGAAGAATCTCCCTTTTACCTAAAGATTCCAGGCACCTGATTAGGAGGAAAAGACCTGAGGGACTCAGTAGCTCCTTAATAACAATAGCTACACACTGTATTACAGACATTACACTTACTAATTCCATTCTGATAATAGTCTTCTGAGATGGGTGCCATTATTACCCCTGTTTTACAGATGAGGAAACTGAGGCAGGAAACTGAGACAGTAGAGCTGAGATTCTTACCCAAGAGTTCTGGTGTCTGGGTCAAGCTTTTCAGAACCATGCATTTCTTTTTTTTTTAATTTTAATTGATTTTGCTGTGCCGGGTCTTCGTTGCTGCTTGGGCTTTTCTCTAGTTGTGGCGAGTCGGGGCCTCTCTAGTTGCCTCTCGTTGTGGAGGACGGTATCTAGGGTGTGCGGCGTCAGTAGCTGCAGCTCCTGGACTCTAGAGCATAGGCTCAATGGTTGTGGTGCACGGGCTTAGTTGCTCTGCAGCATGTGAGATCTTCTGAGATCAGGGATTGAACCTATGTCTCCTGCATTGGTAGGTGGATTCTTTACCATTGAGCCACCAGGGAAGCCCAGCACCATGCATTTCTGTCTCTCCTTGAAGGAGAATGCCACTTTGTCTCACAAATGCTGATACCAAGAGTTACGTTTTGTGGCACAGAGGAAAGGCCACATGGACTAACTACAAAACTGGAGTTTTAGCCATTGCTCAGTCACCCTATTTTTGCACCTTTCTTGAGCTGTATAATGAAGAGGGCTGGGTTAGGTTCTTTCCAACTCTGTACCACTTGTTGGCAGAAAAGCTACGTGACATGCTGTCTCCTACCTTGAAATGGCGTTTTCTTCTTCTCTCCTCTCCTTTTCTCCTTTTTAGAGAGAGCCAGGAACTCCATTCTAGAGGGAAAGGTCTGGGGCTAAGAAGCAGGAATCCTTCAATCCATTCTGCCTTCAGTTCCATCACTTGGGAAGTGGGGGAGGTGTGCTCTCCAGGTACAGGAGCAGAACTCAGATATTATTTAGAGCTGGTAAGGCTCAGCCCTGCCCTCTAGCCTTCTGGCTGCCAAGGCCTGGCAGATCCATGGGTGAGTGGAGCCAAGGTACAAAGAATCAATCAGTGGAAGAAGCTTCTTGGACTTGGTGCTTTCCCCTGCTGTTATCCATCTAAACTGCAATCCGTAGAAGACAGGCATAGAAAGCCACGACTGATCAGGGTTAGGGACTCCAGGCACCTCTGGAATATTTTGTGAAATGACCTTGCCTTCATCATCAGGCACTCTGGCACTCGAGCCAGACACCAGTGGTGTGCTCATCTCATTTGATATGGATGATTCATATCATCCACAAAACACTGACAAGGCAGTGTTTTCTCTGGAAATGGAGCTTTCCCTGGATGGTAGCACTGCTTTATATGTGATGAACGGCATCACTAAATATCTCATGATGGGTCTGTTGGAGGGGTGGGAGAAGTGGAGACCCCTTCCCTCCCAGCCTGGTTTGTTGTGGATTTTTGGGTTGTGCCGTGCAGCTTGTGGGATCTTAGTTTCCTGACCAGGGGTTGAACCTGTGCCCTCTGCAGTGAAAGCTCCGAGTCCTAACCACTGGACCACCAGGGAATTCTTCCCCTCTCTGCCCTGTCCCCAGCCTGTTTTATTGGAGAGCTGCTCTTTGGCCCCATCTCTCTTCCTCTACCATTGACATTAAGTACTCCTTTTCTAACGGTGGGAGAGGGTTAAAGCTTTTACTTCAGAAAGTCACGTCCCATTTCTAGAAACCTTTCTGTGAGCTGAGGTGCCTTGTGCCGAACAAAAGCTTGTGAACTCTCATTCATGTCCAGAGAGGTCATCTACCCAAGAAATCCAGTCTCTGCTGAGCCAGGTCACGGCAGCTGTCCTGAGCAGACCCTTTGTCCCACAGATGGCGGAGGAATTTTGGTTCCTTTGCTTATTCATTCTAACATTTAGGTGGTGGCTTTGACAAGAGCCTCTTTGACCAGGCAAGTTCTCAGCCTGGTCACTTGATTGGAGCCACACTATCTGAAATACCCTTTGGTGACCCCATTTCCCATCCAGTCCCTGTTTTGTGAGAGGTAGAAAGTTTTATTTTCCCCAGCAGTCAGCTATCTCATGAGGAGGGAGAGCAATCAGTGAGAATTGATTCATGGTTACCATCAGTGTTCTCTTCCAATCCCACCTTCTCACCACCCCCCTCTTTTGTTGCACTTGATCGAGTACACGCTTCATCTTCAAAATAAAAATTTATTCAATCTGTAACAAGAACATTGAATCTGCACATTTGCGCACAAGTTCACATTTAAAAACAGCGGAGCACATCAATAATAAAAAATCTATGATACAAGTGGAACATCCCAACCAGCAGGAAGATTAAGGAAGGAGATGAGACCACTCTTTATATTCTGCTTCAAATGCCTCAAAAAGGTCCCAGAGATTCCAGGGAGCACCTGCTTTATTTAATAAAATGTGAGCATAAAAGTTTGGGATTGCCTGGGCAAAGGTTAACAGTCAGTGGGAGGGGCTTTGGGGACTTGTTTTCTACCTTTACAACAAGTCCTACAAAACAAAGTAGAAAGGAAAAAAGAAAAGGCACCTTAAGCTATGCCAAGCAAACCAAATTCCAATAGAACATAAAAACCAAACAATTCCCTGTGGACTTACTGATGGGGAAACATTTCAGGGCCAGTTAGTTGCCCAGCTTCCAGACTGAGTCATCAGCTCGAGTTAAGCCCCGGGTACCGGAGGCCGCCGCTAGTGCTGCTGTGAGGACACAGATGGTGGCCCTAGTCACACACCTCTTGGGGCATCTTCAAGCCGATGAGGGCTGATTCCAGTTTAGAAATTCTGCCCCAGATCTCTGGGGCACTGAGAAAATGAGGCTGGTTCTCTTTTCACAGCAGGAGCCAGGCCCAGTCACCCTCCACTTCCAGGCTATTAAAATACAGAAGCATCTTGCAATAGCCTTCCATGGCATCCAGGGACCCCAAGCCCTGGAGAAGGGTTAGGAGTGTGCAGCTGCCTGCTCTGGTGGCAGGCAAGTTTTCATTCTAATACGGCCCCTGGATGAGTTGAGGCAGTAAATAAATTTATGCCTAATACATGCCTTGATCTTTTAGTTTGGAAGGGAAAATGAATCCAAGATGCTCTTAAGTTGGATTGGTGCTGAAAGAAAGAGCTAAGATTTCATCTCATCTACCATCAAAAAGCAAAACAAAATTGAAAAACAACACTAGCCATTCACCACTACAACCATCACTATAAGACCACACCATCACTGAGGAAATGACGACTGTTTCCATACAGCGTGTTGGCTGGGAGTGCAGGACACAGATGGAAATCAGCTCCAGGTGGCCCCCACTTCCCCATGAGGGCTGACCACAGGGCCTTGCTCTGTGTGAGGATGGCCAGGGCGGGTGCCTGGAGGAGGAGAGGGAGTGGCCATCAAGATGATGCTCCTTTTAATACTCACAATGTAAACAAAGTATCCACAGACAGTTGTTCAAAAAAGCCAAAGAATGGCTTTATTTTAAAAACTGAAAATGCCCTTGAAAATGACCCTTTTCGCATAATGCTTTCTTAGAGAGAAATAACTCCCAACCAACCCCCCCCAACAAAAAAAAAAAAAATCTCTACTAAACATGGCTAGATCACTTCAGAACTGAAATCCTCAGCTGGAACAAATGAAGATGTCTGTGAGCTGCTACTCTCAGCAACTTCAGGTCTATCTGACGGCATCTGTCTGGGGCCTTTTAGCAGGAGGGGGGACCCCAGAGCCTGGGTGGTCATCCTCAGACTGTCCTTGGGGCTCTTGGTAGTTCCCAAAACAAGAAAGAGGAAATGCCAGCTGGGATACAGGTACAGAAGCAGGAGAATGCTGGGTAAAGAGCCTGAAATGTTAGGAATGATCCCAAACATTCGGAATCTGAAAGGCCATCCAAATGAGGTGAGATGAGGATGACTACAGTACAGTCCTACATCTGCCAGAGCACACACCATGCTTACGTTGTTTCTAAAATCAGAAAAGCGGGGCTTTTCCTGCTGACCGGAGCGCCATCCAGATTACAGCTCAAAATCTGTGTGCCCGGGGGCTTGCACCCCATGCACCACGATGTGACTTTTTACACACACACGCACGCACACACAATCACACAGCCCTCCAGAATAAATTTTGAGTCAGGCTATGGTAGTTTTCAAAGTAAAGAGAACAAGAGGCACTGAGCGAGAGGTCAAAACTTCTACTCATCTCTGTCAATTGCCCAGACCTGCTGCTTTGGGTCTGAGTTTTCCATGAACAGAAAAGGGAAATAGGTCACCCGAGATTATCAGACCGTTTGAAGAGAATACAGTTTGGAAAGTTGTTGATAGGCTATCATGGACTTCCCCTGGACAGAACTCAGCTACGTAAATAGCACAAGAACACTCAGTTGTGGGAGTCTGAGGGCTGGCAAAACCCCATGGCATGCTTGAATTACAGACCTCATGTAGAGAATGTTTCTTTAGGCAGGTAAATTAAATGATTAAAAAATATAATTATTTTTTAAAAAAGGCAGAGCAAGACCATTTCCTCGACACTTAAAAAAAAGTTTCTTTCTTCACAGCGTTTGATGGTTCCCTGACCCCCCGCATCTCTGCTGTTATTTAATGCAGTGAGAGTGAGCATTGAACACCATGGCGAGAACAGTGCAATACTGCCGATGCCCAGGTGTGTCCTTCTTGATATGAGGGATGTCACCATCTCAGGGGAGTCACCGAGTGGACACGACTCTTTACCTCCATGCCAAGCCTCCTCTTCCCAACCCCGCAGTTTCCTGTCCTTTCCCCATCATCTTGGTGATGGAACTGCCTCAACCAGACAGGGCAGTGTCAATGGATGAGCCCTGGCAACTCATAACCCTGTCTTGCAAGTCTCCTCACACTGGAACATGCCGCCTAGCAGAACACTTTACAACACATTAAATATCCAGGAGTCACAAAACTGTGTGGATGACACATCTGAACACTGAAGAAACTATTTTGGAACAGCACAGATACCTATCATTACTACACCTTAAAAACACTTGGAACAGGAGGTTTCTAATTGGCCTCCTGGCAGGGACGTCAGACCCAACTGTGGCCTCCTCACAGCAACTGGATTCACAGCTCATCTTGAGCACCTAGGAGTGGCCTCAGCCCACCTCTGCTGTCTCCTTTGGGTCACCCTGTCCTCACCGAGCTCTGGTCTCTGACATCACATTCACAGCCTGTGAATCTGTCGTCTTCTCTCAGTGCTGTGATGAACCCCAAACCTAAACCTCAGCTCTGTGCTTGGTGTATTTCTCAGCGACGTGGCCATCGACCAAAGCACACAGGAAGCCAATCTGTAGACCTCTTTGGTTCTGAGGAGCTGCAGAAGGCGTTCCTTCTGGGCTAACAGGGTATTTATGGCAGGTGCTCCTGTGTTAAGGGCCTCCACAATAGCAGCAAAGCAACAGCATCCTAGATGTGGTCATTAGGGGCACCTGCCCTTGCTGAGGCCTCCCTGTGGCTCTTCAGCCCAATCCATTAGGGGCTTCTGACCTGGGCAGCAGTAACACTCACATATGCTCCCTGGCTCTGATTCAGCCAATGTTCTGGGATTTCAGTCTCAAAGAGGCATCAGCCTTCAGTCACGCTGCAATCTAATTGGGAGCCTTTGGGGGTTTCTCTGAGGAGGAAGTTACTAACACATAATTTGGCAGGAGCTGGTGATTAGAAGTCTCCATTTAAATTACACCACTGTCCACAGATTCTCTGCAGATTCCTACCAACACCCATGAGTTTTATTTCTGTGGTGTCTGTATGTCTTCCAGTTGCAGCTTTACTCCTTCTTAAAATGGATAAATCAAAAAGACCCTACAACATTAACAACAAAACAATGTAACAAAGTGAGGACATTATGTACATAAATACTGTATATAAACTAGAGAAATGACAAATCTTCCAGGAAAAGAAAAAAAGAAAACTTATGTCAAGTGTTAACAGTGATAATATTAAACAGAAAAACTTTGCATTCACTGGAGGTTATACATAGGTCATGTAACAATTCAAATATCTATGAAATTAAAAAGTTAGGCAGCGTTGGGAAAAACAGCATGAGGGAGGAAAATAAATTGGAAAAATATGGCCATGAAACTTAAAAGGCCCGCAGAATTATTCAAGTAACGAAAGGGTTAAAACCCTACATCTGTACTCATTTTAGAACACACACACATTTTCAGTTGCTGTTTTTCAAACTTGGCCCTATCGTGTTTTCTCATTGGGAGGATGCTGCAGAGCACATTTCCGGCGGGGAGTGGGGAAGAGGGGGTGGGGAAGAAAGGGTAGGATGACCACCTTAGTGGAGTCCATCCACCCAGAAGACACTGGGCGTGACCACCTCTCCACTCCCAATTTCACCTCTTCTTATTCAGATTCCCTTTACAGAGGACCTCTTGGATTTCATTTGGAGGTCATTTTAAATTTAATAAAATGATTTGCTTGGGGTAAAAAAAAAAGTATTTGCTTGATAGGTTTACAAAGCCAGCCGTTATCATGCCTTTTTATAATGATACACTCTGCAGACCAGAACAGATGAATTCTGGAAGACCCTCTTTGAAAGCAAAGCAGAGCCTGCCCACCTCAGGAACTCCCAATGGGCTGGGCTGAGAACACGCTGACGTCAGGCTGCCCCCTTCAGCAAATCTGAATCCAATGCATCAGGTCTGGAGACCAAACCCTCATCACACAGGCCCAGGGCAGCGCTTCCAATTTCCAGCTTCATCCCACCCTCCCCATCTGCTTCCTTCCTCAATCAAGCCAGCAGGCCTTTCCTCGGAGGGCAAAATGAGGAGCAGGTGGCAGTTGATTGAAAAACAGCACGTTGCCTTGGATAAAGGTGTTCTTTGAAAATGAGTGTTTTTTTGAGGTTTGAATTTTCCCAAAAAAAAAAAAAAAGACAAAATGGTCTTGCCGTCCAAATCAAACTCTCTCTCACACACACTCGGGGTGGGGGTGGGGAACAAACCCTGCATGCGCCAGGAACAGTAAAATGACCAAAATATTATAAAATTAACCAATAAAGTGCATGGTTCCTTACGTATTACACCTGCCCCTTTTACAAACATTTCTTTTAGAAAGTCACGTGTACAGGCTCAGAATCACATGGTATTATAGAAGGGGTTGGTTGTCCGTTTTTTATCATTTGCTTTTCTCAGTCTCCTAAGGGGGTGAGTTCTGCCGTGCTGCTCTCGGGGCGCCACAGCCAGCCCCGGGGCCGGGCTGGTGTCCTGCAGTCCCTGGGTCGGTACCGAAGGAAGGCCTCCTTCCGAACTAGTCAATCCAGGTCCTGCCCTGGGGAGCAAACACTGCTGACTGGAACCGAACTCTTTGGCATACTGTGCAAGGGGCCTCTCCACTGGCCTGCTCTGCGCGATGCACTCTGTGGTTCTGAGCTGCTCTATCAAATACTTGGTGGGCTCTCGGTTCTGGGGAGTGTCTGGGTTTTCTGGGGGCTCCTGGGCCTCCATGCCCGAGTCCGTTCTGAGGAAGGGCTGAAGCAGTTTGAGATGAGGGGACTCAGAGGAGACAGGCTCCCTCTCTGGTGAACAGTCTTTACAGAGGTCCAAGTAACCTAACTTGGCAAGGGAAGCTGAACGCCTCATTTGGGGTGGCTTGGGGAGCCCTACCTGGGAAGTTGCTCGGGACTCGATTTCTTTAGCGCGTCCCTTCACCACCCTGGGGCTCTGACTGGGACTCTCTATACTGTCGCTACTGGAGCTGTGTGGGAGCTGATGGGCTACAGATGTTGGGTCCAGTTTTTCTGGTTGCTCCCTGATATTATTACCCAGTTGGCTGATTAAATGCAGGTCTTCGCTACTGAACTGGGAGCCCTGATATGGCACTTCACTGGCCCTGGAGAGGGGGCCCTCCTGACTTTCTTCCCAGCTGCCCTGCTCCGTGGAGGGCTCGCTGTCTGTGGTGCTGCTCTGCCCTGTGAAGCCTTCCAGGTGAACCACCGTCTGGGGGTGCAGGTGATCCGGGCTGGCGCCACATGGCTGGGTCGTGGGACTGACAATAGGCGCTGCTGGGCTGCTCAGGGTTGGGGGCAGGTCGACTGGCCTGCTGTGCTCATGCTGGGGAGAGGAAGAATGAGGCGGAGGTAGCACTCTGGGGTGCAGAGGAGCCTGGTCGGGGCTCAGCGTCCGGTTCAGATTTTCATCCAGAGCACAGAGGACAGTGAGGGTCTCTTCCACCTTCACTGTCCTCAGTCCCTGCGCCCCACTCTTCTCACTGCTGGCTCTTTCCCACCCTGGCCCGGGATCAGGGGATGTGGCTGTGTAGGTGTATTCAATGATTTCTATCTTCTTGGGAAAGGCAGCAGGGGCCGCTGGTGTCTCGGGCCCCTGGCCGGAGACCACAGTCCTCGGCTCCCGCAAGATACCTTCATGCCGTGGGCCATTCTGAGTTGCTGGCGCTGGGTGAGACTCCCGCAGCTCAGGGGCCGGGACAATGGCAAGCTGCTCAGGACGCGGTAAAGAGCCAGACTCAGACCCACCGCATCGCCCTTGGCCCCTGCCCGTCTCTGGCTCCTTAGGGACATATGACAGTTCTGGGGCGGCTTCGTCACTCTTCCCTTTCGCTGCCAGGTCTGCCACTGAAGAATCGTTCTTGGAATTCTTGCGAGTGGACAGCAAGGTCCCCGCAGGGGCAGCACCATGGTGCTCCTGTTCTTGCCGCAGGCGCTCCTCAAACTCCAAGGTGGCTCGCCTCACGGACCCGGGGTACCACTTGGCACCCGGGGGCATCCCGGGGCCCCAGAGCTCTTGTTCCCCCTCCGCTGGTTCCTCTTCTTCTACCTCTGCGGTGGAGGAGTGTGCCCCTGGGCACCCCTCAGGGTCCCCCTTCCCTGAGTCTTTGGCTGGTTCAGGCTGGGCTGGGCAGGAACCTTCACTCTGCTCCAGGTTTCCAGGTCTGTTCTCGGCGGCCTGGGCCCTCTCCAGGGGCAGCTCGTGGACGATGTGCTTCTTTGGTGTGTGGCATGGGTTGGACAGCACGTCTCCTTTCACTTGAATCTGTCCAACTCCTTGACTGATGGATTCAATCTCAGTGACGATTTCTTTGACTGACATCGCATTTTCTGAGTGCGGCTGCATGAAGATGTCCGGGCTGACCTGTTCTGAGATTGCCTAAGGAGAGGGAACAGTGAGAAGGTTATGGTAAACTGGAGTCTGATTGAAAGAGCCAGACTGATTCCTCACTAGGTTCCAGGAGAACCTTCTGGCTCTGAGGACACAAATCATGGGGTGCCTGGAACTGTCCTCTGCCTGGGGTTACGCTCTATTTCATGGTACAAGAAAAGAACAGATTCACCAAAGGCAGAGATACAAAATTAGTCATACATCGTGTCACTGCCTATTAAACTTTTGTTCTGTTTGCTCAAATAGGATTCTGTTCCAATAGCTTGCTCCAAAAGTAAACAGTAAGTAGCCCTGGAAGCTCCTATAATCCTTATTTTCTGAAGACCCTGAGCCTTCTAGATTCAGGCCATCCTGGGGTAAATGAAACTTTTCCTCTCTAGCCTATCAACTTCTAGCCTAATCTGGTTCAAGGGGAAGAGTTCCACTGAAGGGCTCAGTGGCCGCCTTACATACGCCCAGAGTCTGAGGGAGATGGATGTCTGACTTGGAGTCTCACTGCTCTCTTCTGTCCTCTGTCTTGCCAGCTCTCATCCACTCCTCCCCCTGCTTCTCCCAGTGGCCGCACCCCAGCACGTGAGCACAATTCCTATGTTTCATGGGGCTCCTTCCGTGGCTGATGCAGCCACATACCTGAGCACACTCAGAAACTGTGACTGACATTTTACTGTTCCACCAGTTACAAGTCCCCACATGGGTTTAGAACTAAGCCAAAGAAAACTGGCCAGTGTGAAATCAAGCCCTACTGTAAAACAGTTAAGAATCTCAGAATTCAGAGATGGCCCTTGGACGTCTCTTAAAGCAACATCATTCTGTGCCTCAATCTATTTTGGCAGCATTTTTGCAAATTTTCAAAGTACAGTATTTCCCTAGGAATTGTTCTGGTCTTTCTCCTTCATAAGAGTCAGAGCTAGTGCAGACTAGCAAGGCCAGTTATGCCTTTGGGAGAAATGTGCTGGGACATCAGGCAGAGGCCAACTTGCCAAAGCTGGGAGAGAAGCCACAGCGGGCCCAGTATGGTGCAGGGGCTGTGGAGAGAGCGCTCATATGACCAGGAACTTTGCAGAAAAGCTATTTCTGTCAGAGCCGCTGCACCCATTAGTCCAAAGGTGAGCTTGGGCATTCTGGTCTCCCGGTAGAAATGAAATAGAGGCATAACTTTGGGGGAGAAGAGAAGACAGAAGCAGAGGCAACAACTGCCCTGGGTTGGTTAAGAAGAGAGAAGAAAGATGAGGCGTATATGAGGTGATAAATTTAAGTAGGTGGATATCAGGAGATGTCAAGACTCTAGTCAGCTCCACTGAAATCATTAAATGACTTCATTTATGTTAAACCAAATTGATCACCATTTACTTCCCATTATCAATCTAAGATACCATTGTTTTTAAGATACCACCCAATTTCCAAGTCAAAATGAGAATAATAATTAATTTGAGTCTTAGAACTGTTGACACATAATAACCGTTCCCCTCCCTGGTCTGAGATGGCTCAAAGGAACTCATCAGCCAGAGAAGAATCTTGGGATTCTGTCTGCTCTTAAATTATTTCCTCAAACCATCTCTCAATTCTCGAATACCAGAGGGTGGCAAGATGAGGAACAATTCAGACACATTATCAATAGCAAGAACTCAGCATGGGAATTAGCTGCTACACCAACAACTATTAATACATGTCCAGTCTTTGAATTTTCTGAAGCAGAAAGAACTTCCCCAAACAAATCCATCCTCTCAGAGAGACGGGTCTCACTCAGGCAGCAGGTGAGTCCCTGGCACCTCCCTGCTGAGAGAGGGAGATATGATCTGAACTGCAGAGGTCCAGGGGGGACCTCTCCTTGTTCTGGGACGACATGCATTTTGGCTAATCCCTTCTTCCCTCATCCCCTTTCAGAAATACTTCTAATGACACCAAAAGCCTGGAAAGATAAATTCCTTGAAATGCCACTGATTTAAAAAATATAACTATATTTAAACCCTAAGTTTTCCCAGAAAGTCACAGCCAGACTGTCTCTCCTATATCGCCTTCTTCAGTCTTTATCAGTATCAAAAATAGAGTGAAGAATCCCAAATATTCTGTCTTCACAGAGAACAAAAGTAGGGACAGAACCATAAAGAGAGTCTTTACCTTTGACTGCTCCTCATCTACTGAAGATTCCTCAGATGCGTGGGGAGTATTACTCAAAGAGCTGCTTCTCTGGTCATCAGTGGTCGCTTCAGAAGGGGCTGCTTCCACCACTGACAGTCGACAGCTCTCATTCCTTCCTCCACCCACTTCCTCCATCCTTGAATGAGAAAAAGATCGGGACCGGGTTTCTTGGGAAAGCTCTACAAACTTCTCCAGAGCGCTGAAAAAGTCAATGCGATCTCCACTGAAATCTGAGACTGTGGCCTGGCAGCTGGGTTGGGGGCTTGGTGACTCAGGATCCGGGGACATGGGGAGATCTTTCAGGCGGGATGTCAGCTCTTCCATGGGCAGCAGGTGGACATTCATGTCTGCTTTCAGCGCGTCCGTCTCCAGATCTTCCACAGTTAAGTCTGGGAACTTGTGGGCCATTTCTGGGTCCTTTCCAGGTTGGATTAAGGCTTTGGATGCATGGCAGTTGTCAAGAGGGAATTTCGGTTCATTGAGACAACACCCTGATGAGCATCCATTGATGTCATTTAGGTTTAATTCATCCTCAATCTGTCCGGCGTGAAATTCCTGAGACGTAAACTCCAAGCAGATCATTCTTTCTTTGGTGCACAGGGCTTTCTGATTCTCATCCTGCGGGACCACATGTTCCACAAAGACGGGAGGGATGGGTGGGTGGCTCTCCATGGTCTTCACCTCGGCAATCTGGTCTGCTGAGGTGGTAATCTCCTTTTTGTTGAGTTCCAGTCCTGGTTTGCAGATGGGTTCGTGGTGGTCCGAGAGGTCGCTATCTGAATGCGATCTCCAGAGTTTGTTGTGCCGCTGTTTGCTGTGGAGGACACACATAGGAAATGCCTTACTCTGATTTGTGAAAACAATCAATACCCTTGTAAATCTTATCCCGCAAGATGCTCTGTTAACGCCCAGTGGGAGTAGGCAATCAACAGTTGAAAAGAGGCTCAATGTTACTAAGAGCAAACAACAACAACAAAGCAAAGCAACAACAAAGACAAATGAATATGAGATCTGACTTTTTACATCGGACTTACGAGAGCCGAGATGGTTGCTAACAGTTAGTGTGGATGATGGTTTGCGCAAACTAGCACTTTCATGATACATGGTTGGTCGGGGTGTGAACTGTAGAATTTCAAAGGATGAAATCTGGCAAGAGCTCTCAAAATTTAACCCTTTCACCAGCAACTCTCCCTTTAAAATTTTTACTTTGAGAAATACTACTACGTAAGTGCACAAAGCTATATATATAAAAGGATGTTTAACACTATGGCACCAAAAAAATTTATTTAAATTACAGTCCATACACTTACATGCTATGAGGCTATTAGAAAGAGTCAGTATTTCAATGGAACGAGTGTATTTCAATGTCCAGGGTGTATTATTAAGCGAAAAGCATGTTGAACACACTTGGAACATTTAGTTCCCATGTCAGAATAAATGTAGGAAAACATCTGCAGGAGCACCATTAAACTGGTAACAGGGTTTATTTTGAGGAAGGCGGGGCTTTCACTTTGGGGGAGGGCTTTACATTCTACACTCTGTAGTATGTCTGTAATTTGTGAATTTAAAATGAGCATGTTTAGTATTAATAACTGGGGGGAAAAACTAAAACAAACAGCAAATAATACAAAGAGAAACACTTCAATGGAGCCCAGCATAAGTCCTCATAATGAGATAAAGAGCGATAGAGGATTCATCACTGATGTGGAACTGTGAGGAGGGTGACAGTCTTTCTTGAATTAGAAAGCAAAGATGAGGGAGGTCCCTAGTGGTGCAGTGGTTAGGACTTGGAGCTTTCACTGTGGCGGCAAAGATGAGGCTAGTAAATCTGGAGATGAAGGATGGTAACAGAGAGGAAGAAGATAAGCATAAAGTACAGGCCCCTTTCATAAGGATATCTGGATAAAAATCACCAAGCTAAAGTGACCCCGGAAAAGGAGGTAAGCAAAAAGACTACACACACATCCATCCTGTGGTTGATTTTGTGGAGAGGAGGTCTGATGAGATCTCATTTCAAAGCCCGCTCTAACAGGGAAGCACAGTTCCCAAGGCTCCAATCAAAAAGAGGAAGGTGGCCCTGTGGCTGGCCCAGGGAACAGGTCGCCAAATGTGGCATTTGGGGGTGCGGTTTCCACGACTCACAGGCGGATGAAGAGTTACTTCACCTCAGGGTGGAATGGGAAACAGCCCAGGACAGCTTACTCAGGGCACAGGGCCATACCTGCCTCGGCTGCCCGTGAATCTCTGCCGAGTCATGCGCCTGCACTAATGTGAACCCCTGTTTGTTCTCAGCTCTGCACCTGCTCTCAGCTCCCCCGCCTGTTGGCTGCTTGGGTGGGGCTCTCTCTGACTCAGGCCTGCCCAGCAGAAGGGTGCTTTTCCGGGTAGGGAGCAGGTCAATTGTTTATGAAGACAGCTATAATCAATTAGCTGGCTGTGAGGTAGGCTTTTCACCCTTCCCAAGCTGCACGAACTCCAGCCACCCCTAGGAGGAGACAACATATCACACATCCCAAATGCGTGCGTGGTGGTGGGCGGGGGCCAGCGAACTGGTTGGATAGGTGGGGCCTTCGCGACCAACAGATGCCCCTGCGCTTTAAAGTTCCTTCTTTTCAATCGAGACACTCTGTTTCCTGACCTAAATAATGACTGTGTTCTCCAGTTTCTGCTCTTCGCCTATCGTGAGGATTTTCAAACTGGCACCAAGTCCTCTCAACCACCATGGTGGGGTGACTCCTGTGATGCAGACAGATCACTGGGAAGGCTATCTCTGGGAGGAGCTGTTCTCACCCTGATAATAAACAACAGCTTAAGTCACCAGGCAACTGTTATCTTCCTGGTCCTGAGAACCCTCCAAAGCATGTTTCTAAAGAACTGCCTGTAAGTCACTAACCAATGAGAGACGGATGTTATGCTAATAGGCACAAACAGGGCCAGTCTCAGAGGAAGTGGCTGACATCATAGCTGCTTTACCCAGCAGGGATTTCCTTCCCTTCCTGCAGAAGATAATCATCAGAAAATACTGGGTCAGAGCTCTGGAATTATACTGACACCTCCTGTAAAGGAGAGAGAAAAATCCTGATCCAAAAATAAGTCTGATTCTGCCGCCTTTTTCATTTTTGCAGTAGGACCTGCAGGGAGAGTGGCAGGCAGGTCTCTGACAGTCAAGACACAGCCTTTGTTCCGTGTGGCCCCTTCTCATCCTTCTCCTCCCAGTGCAGAGGTCAATAACCAGTGACCTGAGTTTTGTGCTGATCACACCCTCCTTTTTCCTTATTGTGTCATCACGTTTTGCTCTGATAATACATAGCTTGGTTTGCACGTTTTGGATTTTACATAAATGAAATCATACTGTGTATTCTTCTACAAATTTTTTTTTTTTGGGGGGGCCTAACATGTTTTTAAGATTCATCAATGTAGCTATAATTTTATAGTGTAGACAGTAAGCCACAATTTATTTATCTGCCCTGCTGACCAGCAGTTTTGGGCTACGAATGATTACAGACAACACTGTGGATATTCTTGTGCCTGGTGCCGTTTGGTTTCTCAAAGGTGTTTACATATAGGAGGGAAAAGGTGGGTCACAGGGCCCGTGTGCATTGTTAATTTTACTCAGTAACACTAACTGCCTCCCAGTGAAGCCTCTTCGCAAGCCAGTTTATTCTAATACTCCATCAGTAGGGAAAGATATAAGACATTAGATCATATTTGTTACTTTAAACTGTTAACATTTATACTCAGCTGATGCTCCAGGTAGGCAGCAAGTAAAAAGTGAATAAGTGGTGGTCCGACTCTTTGTGACCCCATGGACTGCAGCCCGCCAGGCTCCTCTGTCCATGGAATTCTCTAGGCAAGAATACTAGAATGGGTAGCCAGTCCCTTCTCCAGGGGATGTTCCTGACCGAGGGATCGAACCCAGGTCTCCCACATTGCAGGCGGATTCCTTACCATCTGAGCCACCAGGGAAGCCCCAGGCAACAAGTAAACAAGGTCAAAAAGAACTTCAGAGCTGGTCTGTGGCCTGGATGATGCAACCAAGTCTCAGGTTCTTTTCCTCCCTGAGTGGCCTCTGACTTGAATTTGGATTCATATAAACACACTGACACACGTGAAATGACTGGGTCATTCTGGGTAGGAATTTGGCCTTTTACTTAGTAAGTGAGCAAGAAGGAAATCTAAACGACAGGATGCATATGAGATCCCATTCTCTTGCCTCCACTTTTTCTTACTGTTAGTTGCTCAGTCGTGTCCGACCCTTTAGTGACCCCATGGACTGTAGCCCACCAGGCTCCCCTGTCCATGGGATTCTCCAGGTAAGAATACCGGAGTGGACTGCCATTTCCTACTCCAGGGAATTATTTCTTCCCGACCCAGGGATCAAATCCGTGTCTCTTCTGTCTCCTGCACTGGCAGGCAGATTCTTCACCACTGTGCCACCTGGGAAGCCTCTTATTGTTACATGTTTGGTGAAGTACCAACTCTTGAGAAAATTATGTAGAGGAAAATACTGCTAAAAAAGGAGTATCAGTTGTAGTAAAATCAAAGTGTTTATAGTCATTTCTCAGGGCATTAGGCAGTCTGCAGAGAAGAGGAGAAGGAAGAGGGAAAGAAACCATCAGCTGAGCATCTTCTGAGCTGTGCATGGTCCTAAATGCTCCAAGATTATTTCACTGAAACGCTATTAAGAAAATCCTTTAAACTCTACCTGTGATTGGCTGTCACCTGACCAGGAATCCATGTCCTCTCATTCTCAGGTTCCCTCCTGCTGGCTGACCACTGTGTGCCAGCTAACTAGACTAATGTCTCCACCAGCAAAGACAGCTCTATCTTCTCTGGCCCTGGTGACAGGGACATTCAAAGAGTCAAAACAGCTATGAGGCCATGTCACAGACTCCCCCTGGCCACCATCCAGTTTTTCTTCCTTGCGCCTTATATGCTGGAACCTGATATCTCAGACACATGGTCCAGCTTGCAGATACATGAAAGCTGAACCTGTCGAATGGAATATAAATCTGCCAGATACCTCAACGATCAGAGTCCAGGATAACAAACAGGGTTGCTGGTAGCTTAATGGAGGGTTTCAACACACATACACACACATACACCCCTCCTCCTGCATCACTCCTATCCCCAGCTATAACAACAGAAAACATAAAATTAGATATGAACAGTCAGTACCTTTGTGATAAATATCCTCACTTTCAGATCTAAAGGAGAATATGAAATATTAGCCTTCCTCAGGCTTAAAGACAGGCTGAAAGATGTAAAAAGTCCCTTGAATTTCACAGGGACTCTCACTGTTTGGTCTACATTCTCATATCCTGATTAAGAGACTGTAACCACCTCATAAATCACTACAGGGGCCTACTATCACTTTGTTAAACTTCTCTTCTAGCCAAGGGGTTGAAGTGCCAAGCTAATACCCTCCAACAGAGGGTTGCCCTCTCAAGTTAAGCACCCTATGCCACTCTAGACAACCAATGCGGCTTGACAATGCCAGGATCAGGCTGCTAGTTCTGTGGGAAAACCACGGCATGCTTCCTGGGAGAAGATGTGAAATACAAGATGTCTGAGTGCCTGGACAGGAAATGGAATTTCTTTGCAAATACAGTGAGTCCTCGGGATTTTCCCAAGGACTCTTCCTCTCTTGGTTACCGAACCACAAGGCTTGGCAGAGCTTCAGACAGTCACAGGCCTCTGGGGCTTCTCCTTCTTTGCTCTTCTAAGCATACAGACCCTGAAGCAGGTCTCTAGGGCTGGGTAAGCAAGCTTCTCTGAGGCCCAACCCACTAGGCTGTCAGCTTGGCAGGTAGCTTTACAAGTGCTGTATTCCCGACAAAACATCATAGCCTGCACACCCGAGCAGATATATGCCCAGGAGGCACTCCTCCTCTTCTTCCTTACTGGCAGAGGCCCAATTTGGTTTGAGTGTTCAAGTCCCACAGGGAATGTGGTACTTCCCTAACACCAGAGGGTGAACGTGAATTTATTTTATCTTTTTGGCCATGTGGCTTGTGAGATCTTTGTTCCCCGACCAGGGATTTAACCCAGGCCACAGCAGTGAGGGCGAGGGAGTAGTAACTACTGGACTACCAGGGAATTCCCCGTGAGTTTGTTTTAACCAGCCCAGGAAATTCTATTTTCCTAGTCAGTGATTAATTAGTTTTAGGAGTATGACCCAGTCCTGGTCAATGGTCCTGTGGGGGTGGAGTGGGTGGCAGACTGTTGGGGAGCTTCTGCAAAAGGTCTTCCCTTCTGGTTGAAATGCCCATTCTTTCAGCCAGATGCTGTGGAACTTCTAGAGAGATGCCTGGAAATGTGGCATCTGTCTGGAGTCATAAGGCAAATTCAAGGACCAAGCCATTAGCCAGGGAAAGGAGAGCAGGAAGAGAGCACCGACCGACGCCCTTGATGCCACCCCAAGCCATTATACAGTCTGCTTGGGTGCTTCCTGCTACAAGAGATGGTAAATCTTTCTAAACTACCTACAGCTGGGCGTTGGGCAGGGTGTCCAGTGTGTACTCCTGCTGATCCACGCTTCAGCTGATCCACTTCCCAGTCTGCTCTCTGCCCTGGAGACTGACCTATGGCTCACCTCGAGTGGCCCCTTGTCTTCTGACTTCCGCAGGGTTTGGCTGATGGGGAGCCCCAGCAGAAGACTGGAGGGAGATGAGTGGAGGCAGGCCACTGTTCTCCTAGCTTTTTACCCGCAGGGCCACTCTGGCTGGCTGGCTGGAGCCCCTGCCTGAAGGCTGCTGCCTCTCTGAAGGGGTCTTTTCTCCAGGAGTCTTCTTCCAGGTTCTAGTAACTGCTCCCCCTACTCTGGGCCCAGAAGCTATTACCAAACAGCTCTGCTGATACAAGTTCCTTGATTCCACTACAGTCTTAAGGCCTTTGTAATCAGTCCCTTTAAAAAGTCTTCCTCATAGAATCCGAATCTGAGTATGCGGCTTCTTGTTGAGACTCCCAACTGATGGAGACCATCTATTACTTGCAGCTCAAAGTCACCTAAGTGACACCCCAGCACTAGACTTCAGTTTTTAAAATTCAGGAAACATCACAATACAGACAATTCCAGGACACTTCCATTCCAGTTTCAAGGGGAGTGAGTGTGTCTGTGGGTGGTGGGAGGCAGTGGTTGGAGGAAATAAATGGCACATGCATACGTGTTTTCTGGGTAGCCCTGCAGGAAGCATGTGATGAGAATCACATCTGAACAACCCTTAACAGTACATATCATACATTATACACACTCTTATTTACCATAACGCTGTGAGCTAGGGCTCTTGGTTTTCATTTTATAGACAGGATCAGGTGAGGATGATAACTGAGAATTCTCAAAGCTGCAACAAGAGGGTGAACCAGGAACGGAAACCAGATCTACTGACTCAAAATTCTGTGGTTTCCTCACTCCCCAGGGCTTGCCCTTCCCTCTGTGAATCAAGACCAGAAAGGCAGGAGGGAACCAAGAGGGAAAGGGAAGACGCAGGGTGGATGTGTGGGTTAATCCTACCCTTCCTATCCTCATCCGAGATTTTTCTGCAATTCCTTTAACATATAAGAAAAACTACATATGCTAGAAAAACCCAATCCAACAGCTTGCAGTAGCCTGGGATTCCAGAATAAATACTGAAATTGGCAGGACACAGAGTGTTCTTCCTCTAGACGGGTCACGTGAGGACACTGCCTAATGTCTGTCATGTGTGCGTCTGGGAATATACAATATTTATGCGTCATTCAACCTTCAGATGCCTCTTTCTTGTGCCAAAAAGAACTGCTCTGTCCCCTATCTTCTGATCTGACCTAAAAATGTCATCAAAATTTGGCCCCAAAGACCTATAAATTCTTTTTAAGTGGAGGACTTCAGTATCCTCCCAGCTTCCTAAGAGAACGGCTTGGATGAAATCATGCCAAGAACTGAGTAAGTGGGAGGGGTTTTTAGTGGAAACCATAGTGCTGTGGCCACATGTTCACAATACCACGGGGGTGGGAGGGTGGTCCTTTGGCTGGGATAGGCTGGAAGGCTATTTAACATTTTAACATCAGGGGAAACACAGCCCAGATTCAAGAGTCAAGACCAAGTCATGAGACTCACTGGAGTCGAACTCTGGCATCAGCTCCGCCTGCTTCTAGGCAGCTGTGCCTTCACCTTAACAAACCACTCAGAACATGCCAATGTGGGAAAACACAGCAAAATACAGCACTCCACAGAACTCCAGCACGTGGCATCTCAGGAAACTGACCCTTGAATTCAGTTTAGTATCTCAATCCTTTTCCTGGAATCTGCTGAAGGTGGTTTTCACCACCCCCACTAAAGGGGTAATAAATAATGTAGTAAAATTAATAACTCATCTTACAACCAATTATCAAATTATTGTGGAAACAGCCAGTTTTTATTGATACAGGAAGATATTGAAGACCTAGTTCTGGGTAGACAGAGAAATACAAATACTGAACAGTACCCCTTACACATGGAATCTAGAAAAGTCAAACTCGGAGAAAAAGAGTGGTGTAGAGTGGTTGTTACCAGAGGATGAGTGGGGTTAGGGGGTGATGGGGAGATGTTGGTCAAAGAACACAAATTTCCAGTGGTGAAATTCTCAAGTTCTGAGGATCTAATGTACAGCATAGTGATTACAGCTAATAATACTGTATTATATACTTGAATTGATGTTTTCTATTTGTGGTGCTGGAGAAGACTCTTTGAGAGTCCTCTGGATGCAAGGAGACTAAACCAGACAATTCTAAAGGAAATTAACCCTGAATATTCACTGAAAGGACTGTTGCTGAATCTCCAATACTTTGACCACCTGATGCGAACAGCAGACCCATTGGAAAAGACCCTGGTGCTGGGAAAGACTGAAGGCAAGAGGAGAAGAGGGCAGCAAAAGATGAGATGGTGGATGGCATCACCGACTCAATGGGCATGAATTTGAGCAAATTCTGGGAGATAGTGGAAGACAGAGGAGCCTGGTGTGTTGCAGTCCATGGCGTCCCTAAGAGTCAGACACGACTTGGCAACTGAATAACAACAACATAGAATGCTGCTAACGGAGATCGTAAATAGTCCCACCACAAGAAAGAAAAGGCGATTATGTAAGGGGATGGAGGTGTTAGCTGACGATATGGTTGAATTGGTTTGCAATATATAAATTTATGAAATCAATACAATGGACATCTTAATAAAGCTGTGGGGGGAGGAACAGTGACAGTTAAGTGAAGTGTAAGTGCTCCATAAATGCTGCTACAGATAAAAAAAAAAAAAAAAGGCCCAATACTGAGTGAAGAGGTAAGGCTGAAAAACAGGTTTTGTGAAAAAAAAAAAGAAAAATATATCCATCAGTATATGTGGTAAAAGGCTCGAGACACAGATAAGATAATGTCAACTGCTGTCTGTGGGCACGGAGTTTCTAAATGATTTCTCCCTTTGTATTTTTATGTATTTCTGCAAAACATATATAACATTGGACTGAAAGATCTTAAAAAAGAAAACGAGTTATTTCTGGGAAGTAACTTCATACCTCACATGGATTACTTATATCCCAGTTTTGCTGATTTGTTCCATGACTGAAATTACTGGAGCAGGCTCACTGAAAGCACGCACTCGGGGAAAAAACACATCCAAAGCAGCAGGAGGTACTTGTTTTAAAACATTGGGCCAAAATTTTTCTAAGAATTTCAGCTATACCTAGCCCTACGTTGGGAGCAATCAGTATCCATTTTGATACAGCAGCTGTATCTGGCCTTAGAAGATGTTGAGGAGTATTTATGAAAACCTGCACCTAATTGAGAACTGAAATAAGGGGATCTTATTTCCACCTTTTAAATGTCTTTAGATTAAATGCCTAGTACTCCATGCTGAGCTCAATCAAGTTCTGGTACTTATTTTTTAAAAACTAGATGGATAGAGATTTCAATTTTCAAAGTGTATCACACACTTAAATTAGGCTGAAGACTAGGTGCACAAAAGGACATTTCACTGTGGCCTGGGGAGCATAAAGGAGGGAAAACTGAGCAAGTCAATTAAGGAACTCACCTTGCCAGCAAGATCCCCTGGTACTCTTCCAGCTGTCTCATGAAGCTGGGGTTGGGCTTGGTCACTGTCCGTCTTTCCTTCACATAGTCATAGGCTCGGTCCAAGTTCCAGCCATACTCCTTCATCGCATAGGCGATCACAGTGGAGGCCGAGCGACTCACCCCCATTTTGCAGTGCACGAGGCATTTAGATCCATGTTTCCTTGTTTGGGGGATTCAGATAAGGAGGAAAACACAATAGTGAGTACATTTTATCTTTATTTTTTTGAGATTTTTAATGTGGGTCATTTTTTAAAGTCTTCATTGAACTTGTTACAATATCGCTTCTGCTTTATGTTTTGGTTTTTTGGCTGTGAGGCATGTGGGATCTTAGTTCTCCGACCAGGGATTGAACCTGCAGCCTGCTGCAGGTTAAGGTCAAGTCTTAACTGCTGGACCACCAGGAAAATCCTTAGAGTGAGTACACCTGAAAAGCTAGGTTCTTAATGTGTCCGTGTTTCCTGTTTGGCCCTTTCACTTTCTTGCTATGTAATTCACCCCACCTGAGTGCACTTGTGTGCATCTCTAATCACGTGTGGGGGGCAATCCTGGTGCATTCAAACAATAATCAGTGTCAATATTAAGCCTCTTTAGTTCAGCAAATGTTTAGTTCAGCAAACATTTACCGAGCATTTACCATGTGTGAGACCTTGTGCAAAGTCTGCTGCAAAAATAAGTAACAGGTTTTCCCTGGAGGGTAGCATTCACTGGGAGAAGCGGACAATTAAAATTCAGAACGGTAATTGCAATGACAGTTGGTCACAGAGCACAGAAGGAGAATTTTCAGTTTAGAGACTGGACCCCATTTTGTGTGTGGCTGCACGCCAGTCCCCTCGGCCCCAAGGGCACATTTCACGGCTGGCAGGCTATTGAGTTACAGGTGTGGTGGTGATTCATCTAATTTATCCAAATGCTGGGAGTTGCTTCCAGTTCCAGCAAGAGTTCTGTCCCAGGAGGAAAGCACAGACCAAATGAAACCGACTCTCCTCTTTACCCAGACGCAGCCCTGTACTTTGCACACCACCCCCCCGCAGTACCTAGGGACTGGCTGTATACCCGGGGGACTGGACAGGACCATGTGACGCACCACATGGCTCTCTCAGCCAGAAGGGTGGCATGGGTAACAAGCTGTTTGTTTGTTTCTTCTTTTTTAATGGGGTAGAAAACAAAGTTCCCGTAGAGTGACAGAAACAAACAAAACTCCTCAGTCTTATGCCAGAGCTAATTCCCTCGGATCTGAACACTACTTGGTTATGCTAATTCTACTAATAACGCAGTGTCTGGCCTGGAGTAAGCCTTCAAATGTTTGCTAAATGTATGAACAAACTTATGGATCTGCTGATTTTATCTGTCAGCTGTAAGTAGGATCAACATTTTAAAATCTGCAAAAAAGGACAGTTACTCTTATCACTAGTGTACATGGGCTGGGATCCTTCCCAAGGGGTTATCCCAATAAATTTAAAAATGCACATGTCAGCCCAACAGGGGAAATCTATTCATTCACTCACTCACTGTATTACAGTAGACACGCTTCCTTCCAGAAGCTTATAATCCTTTTACTGGAGACAGAGACACATGAAAGAGTTAAGCACCAATGAAAGAAGGCATGAGGTTAAGTGCCAAGATGAGAGAGCCAGCCAGATAAGCTGTGAGAAGGCAGAGCGTGGTCTGGAATAATTTAAACAGCCTCATAACAAAGGTAAAATTTTAGTGTCCCAACGGCTGGTGCGAATGTGTGTCTCTGTGTACTCAGATGATCCCAAATGACTAGGAAATATTTGTTTTACTTATGGCACCACAGAGCTTTCATTTAGACTACAGTTGGGAAGCCACGTCACAGTGACTCAGATGGAAGTTCAGACATGTGTTCTGTATTTTCCCATCAAGCTCTGACAACTTTAATACGTTGAATTTCAGGTCTTTGCCTGCAGGCAAGGAAGGTACTCAAACTTGGCCAATCTTAAGAAAAATACAATTATGAAATCCATTCCTATGAAAACATTTCTACATTTTGAGCTCAGCTTTTTCAGTGAATGGCTTCTAACTCAGGTAATGAAGGATGTGGAGTTGGTTCTCACCTATCCCAATTTCATCTTTCAGGTTCAGTGCTCGCCCCACCCCCTTACTTCAAGTGCTAGACTGTCCAGATGAAGCCCGGCATCACATTAGGACTCCTAAACTCACCCAAGTGTAGGCAGAGTCTGGAATTCAGGGCCCTGATTAGGGCTGAGATGTCCAAATGAGATGTCCAGGGTGCCACTTATGGAGGCACTCGCTCTCAGATGCTGACCTACATTTACAGGACATGAGAGTGCGTGCCTCTCAGTAAATGTAACATGGGCACCTCAGTATTTCCTTTCAACCTCAGCCCTGCTGGAATCAGCCTTTCTCTTCACTGGGACTGGGGCCTCGCCTGGATCTCTAGCCTCTTTGGCTGTAACCCTGACTATTGCCTCATCTTTTCCAGTCCCCTTTCCTTAAGGAACTAGACTGCTCCTATAGTTGATGGACTGAAATGAGACACGATCTCAGGTTCAAGTCTTGTCTCCACCAGTTATTAATCTCTCTTTGAATCTCATCTCTGTATTCTGTCCTCCTCTGTACAGAAGGAAGACAGTATACACCTCTCTGGGTTTTGGCAAACAGGAGAGAATATGTGTAAAGTACATGGGACATAGGAAGCATGCTATGAGTGGTATTATCATTAATAATTTAGTAAGAAGCTTCAACAGTACAAAAGTTTTTTAGGTACCTCTAGGAGATTGAGAGAATGGGCTCAAAGCTGGAGTATGGGAATGGGAATTCAGGGTAACTATAAGGAAGCATTTTCTGACCATGAAGGTCCTTAAGTGAGGTGTGGTATCATTCCTGAAGGAGGATTTTAAAAACAGAAGTGCTTCTCATCTGCCAGGGAGCATCTGAGTGTCGCCACACCTGCAGAGGAAGCATGGGCAACACGTTCCCTGAAGGTTTCTTCTTTTGAAGGAATACATAGGACTAACAAGGAAATCCCCGGGGACTTAAAAAAAAGTGTTGACATATTAATACTAATTAATACTAAACCCTAAATTAATACTATGAAATTGTTTCAGTAAAAGGAAGACAACCACAGAAGGGCCAGAGGAAATTTCCACTATTTAGAGTACTGCAAATGTACAGGACCTGATACTCATTGGAAAAGGCCTTGATGCTGGAAAAGACTGAAGGCAGGAAAAGAGGGCAGCAGAAGCTGAGATGGTTAGATAGCATCACTGACTCCATGGACATAAATTTGAGTAAACTCCGAGAGATAGTAGAGGACAGAGGACCTGGTGTATTGAAGTTCATGGGGTTGCAAAGAGCTGGACACAACTTAGCAACTGAACAACAAGAAAAGTAAAAAGCAGGGGGAAAGATTTTGAAAGCTTGCTGTGTCTTTCCCCTTGATTTCAGAGAGGAGGATCTACTGTTCCATCTGTCTGGAGTAATTTCTATTCTATAACTTTCAAATGTCTTCACTGGCAATTTCAGAATTTCTTCCTTCTCTCATTTCTATTTCTTTTGCTGCAGCTTCAGTTTATTTTCTCTCATTTTGTGCTCAATGGAAATAGCCAACATGAAATCATCTTTCAGGGGCTTCATCTACTTAAAGCAAAAGTTTTAAGTCACTAGTCATCTTTTTTCCTAGGATTAAGAAATCCCAGTCTCCTTTTTTTCTTTACTTCCTTTCCCTGAGTATCATCAGTAAGTTATCTACAGCTTTCAGGCCCCAGCCATGTGTGGTGCAAAAGGAAGAGGAGTCCGAATGTGCATGTGGGACCGTGACTCACTTTGCTTTAGAGATGAATTTGTAAGTGTCATTCCAGTAAGCCAGGAGGTCGGTTGCCTCTTCATCATACACCCGAATGTTGTGATACTCAAAGACTCCCGGGAAGAAGTTGTCTATCTCTCGAGTGACATTCAAGATATAGCGAACCCTGTGAGGAAACCAAGAGAGAATATGACCTCTATTACTCAGGCGAAATCCAATTCCCAGCATGTTTTTTCTTATTTAAAACTGGTTTACTCCTGAGGCTGAAATTAAGTACCAAACTATGGAAGAAAGCTAAAAAACAAAAGCAAAACAAAACAACCCTAAGAGGCTACACTTAACACAGAATCTGTAACAGGCTGGGCATAGCTGGGTCTCAGGGTAACTAAAAGAGAAGCTGTCTACCAAGTTCAACGTCTACTAAGTTCAGTTTGTGTGCAGTTATACAAGCTCATCTTTCAGAGTCTTTTGAAAATATGCCTTGCAATTTACTCCAAAGAATCAATTTGAAGCTGGTCATCTGACAAATTCTCTTCAGTCACAAAAATTATACCAGCGACAAAATTTATTCTGTGGAAGTCATGTGTATTAAATCAGATTATTAACATGTATCTTAAGAAAAAAAAAATAGAAGGAAATATTTCCTATCTTTCTAAATGCCAGATTGTCGGCTTTTTGCTCTATTACTCCCTTTAAACTACATGAAAGGCAAATGAGGCCAGGGCTGGGAGGGTCAGAGGAAAGTTGGACTTCAAACTCTCTCAGCTTTCAAGGCTGCATTCCTGGCTGCTATGACAGCAGATGTGTCTGCGAGTTCTCCCAGGCTTGCAGAAAATGGTTTCTGTATCAAAAATCTCCTTTGCTGTCTCTCCCACTGTGCAATCTCAATAAATGCTTGGGTTTAATTTGCCAAAGGATTACCTTTTTGCAGTGCTGTGTGGCCTTAAGACATCACTGTTGGCTACTTCAACAGTGCAACACAGTCACTCGTTTCTCTCTGTAGAAGCAATTTCCTTCTCAGAACCACACATGGACTTCTAGAAACCCAGTCTCTGAAGTCAGAGGAAGGACTACAGAAAGGGAGAGCCATGACGAAGCAAACCCGTGGTGAAGGTCAGGCAACCAAAATTTTTCTGGGACATGATTTCCATCTGTTTCAACTGAGCATCAAAGTCCATCACTAGAAAGGATTTTTTTTTCCCCTTTTTAATTTAAAAAGCAAGCTGGGCTTCCCTGGTGGTCCAGTGGTTAAGACTCCACACTTCCACTGTAGAGGGCACAGGTTCTATTCCCTGCTGGGGAAACTAAGATCCTGCAAGCCACGTGGTGAAGCCTGCCCTCCCCAATTAATTAAAAAATAATAAAAGGCAAGCAACATGCACCTGTGGAACACATTCTAGAAGTTCTCCAAAAGGTAACCATCTGATCCAGTAATTCCTCTCCTAGGTATAGACTGAAGAGGAATGAAAACATGTCCACCCAAAGCCAAAAAGTGCGAACAACTCAAATATCCATCAAACAATGAGTGGACAAATAAAATGTGGGGGGTGTGTGTGTATCTCCATACAATGGAATAAAAAAGGAAGAAAGCAGTAATATATGCTGCAACACTGTAAACCTTGAAAATACAATGTTAAGTGAAATAAACCATTCTTAAAAGGCCACATATTGTATAATTTCATATAAATGAAATGTCCAGAATAGGCCAATCTATAGCGATAGAAAGTAGGTTAGTAGTTTCTAGGAGTTGGGGAGGAGGACAGGAAATGTGGGTAACTGCTAAAGGGGTTTTCCTTTCCGGTTGGAAAAAAAAATTTTAATGGATTGTTACACAGTTCTGTGAATATACTAAAACCCACTGAAGCACACATTTTAAAAGGGTGAACTATAAAGTATGTGAATTATATCTCGAAACTGTCAGAAAAAAAGGCAAGCACACTTCTTATTTCATTTAAAATAAAAGTGAACAACTCTCCCATCCCCAGTCCCATAATTCAGTAAGGGATTATAGCAGGACAGGGTTTCCCAATCTTTTCATTATGGAAATCTAGGCAGCCACTACCCATTGGAAATGACACTCTTTGAATCCTACTTGCCATTTCTGTAAAGGAGCAGCAGTTTACTTGGAGTTCTAAAGTCAGTGCATTGGGAGAAAATGGCCTTATTGTCAAAATTATACTTGAAAATCCCTTAAATCATCCACAGGGGCAATATACATGTTTTATATACAGATCCCTGAACTGTAATTCTTCATCCATTTAAGATGAAGCACCAGTGAATTTAAGAAACAAAATCTAAGCAGATGCCTGAGCATCTAACCATACTTGTCTGTTTTCTGTGTTTTACAATTTATCCTCGTAAGTGGTAAATGAGATAAACAGGTCTCATCTCTAGCTGGGGATATCAAAGTATATACATACATGAATGCTTCTAACGCATTTGGCAGGCAGTGCTCTATCAAGTCAGATTTCTTACTGAACACTCTACAGGTGCTAGTTTCCTGCAGATCACAGTCTGTCAATTTTTCTATCATTCCTTCACATTTACTGGGCACCCTTCTGGTATAAAGCTCTAAGTTTGGTATGTTTCACACAAAACTACGATATAGTCTCTGCTTTCAAGAACTACTGATTCAATCCTCATCAACTTAAAATTTCCAAGTTCTCTTTATTTTCATACCTTAAAATTAAGTAACCAGATTTCCATTCCCCCTCCCCCAAAACTCTTTGTATAATCACTTGTCTTTCTTCCTTCTGAGGGAGAAGTAGAAGTATGCATTTAATCACATTCAAGATAGCCAGAGGCTGACTTGGAGCTGAGAAAACAGGCAGCCAGCAATCAGCCAAGGAGTCATCACTATCTCTGAGTTTCAGTAGGTCTTATCTCGGTCCAAATGAAGAGTTAGCATGGCCAATGTCCAGACATGATTTTCTCTTCTCATAATGTAATGATCTGACCTAAAGCTGAGTCTGATGGAAGATTTAGGCATTAGCTAAGAAGTGAGAAGGAAGAATGGTGGCTTTTTGCTTGTTGAAGGTTCACTGTGGTCTCAGCTGCTATAATCAAAGATAACCATACTGCTTAGGAACACATTTCTTTTTTTTTTTAGGAACACATTTCTTAATACAAGTCAGTCTTCTTGTTCAATTTTACATTGTTCATTTTATATTTATAACCTACCTAGTCTTCATGCACCTTACTATAAAAGGATAGCGACTGAGACTTATTTTTCTTTGGATTCCTAGCATCTAGCTGTGCTTGGCCTACAGAAATTACTCAATAAATGTTGATTAGAGAGCTGTAAACCCAACACACGTGGTTCTGTGTACTCTTAACATAAAAATAGGAACCACAACTCAGAGAGACAGTAAAAAGATCAATGGTTGCCTGGGGTGGGGGTGGGGAATAAATGGACAGAGCACAGAGGATTTTTCACACAGTGAAGACACTCTGTATGACGCCATCGTGATGGACACACGGTCATTATACATTTGTCCAAAGCCACAGAAGATACAACACTAAGAGTGAACTTTTACATAAACTATGGGCTTTAGATGACTATGAGGTGTCAACATAGGTTCATGGGATGTAAAAAATGTACCTCTCTGGTGAGGATGTTGAAAATGGGGGGAGGCTACACATGTGTCGGGGCAGGAATATTCGGGATATCTCTGTACCTTCCCCTCAACTTTGCTGCAAACCTTATACTACTCTGAATAAAAAAACTCAATAACTGGGTTTGATTTTTAAACAGCATGAAAGGCTTACACATTGGTCTTTGAAAGACTTTCCACTGCAACAGTTGCTCTTTCTTGGGAGGAGGGGGATGAAACACTGGGAGAATAGCTGTTTTAATTTTTATTAGATTACGCCCAGTAAAGAACCAACTGGAAGCAACTCTCAAGCTTAAACTTCCTCACTGACACCTCTTGGTCCGGAAAATGCAAAGATAAAACAGTGATATTTGCCACCCAGGGGTGTCAGCAATTGCTCTGTGTGCTTACCCTCGGTTCTGTAAATCCTCTAAGTTGGAGGCATTCCATTCTGAGCCCTGCAGAACCAAAAAGACAAGGTTAGGGAGAGAGAATTAGCAAACAGACCAAATACAATACTTGAAAAGGAGTTCTATGAGGGGAGAAGCACAGTTTCTAAAAAGAAGGCCAGTAATGGCTACCACATTTCCTCCTCTCTATGTGCCAGGGATTTTAAATGCTATCATGTTCAGTTCTCACAAATGATGAAATTAAGAAAGTTACCTTCATTTTTTAGAGGTACGAAAACCAACCCATATAGAATTCAAATAATTTCTGCTCGCGATCACATTTGCTCTACTTACAAGGCAGTTTTAACATTGTCACACCAATACCAAAACCAATAATGAAAATATTTAGTTCAAATTTTCTTTGCATTTTTTTTTTCTTATTATATCACACTAAGGAGTATAATCGGAGAAGGTAATGGCACCCCACTCCAGTACTCTTGCCTGGAAAATCCTATGGACGGAGGAGCCTGGTAGGCTGCAGTCCATGAGGTCGCTGAAAGTTGGACACGACTGAGCGACTTCACTTTCACTTTTCACTTTCATGCATTGGAGAAGGATATGGCAACCTGCTCCAGTGTTCTTGCCTGGAGAATCCCAGGGACGGGGGAGCCTGGTGGGCTGCTGTCTATGCGGTTGCACAGAGTCGGACACGACTGAAGTGACACAGCAGCAGTAGCAAGGAGTATAATCAGAGTACGTATTATGCTTTATGCTTAAGTTGTCTGAATTAATTTTTTTTTCTGTGAGGTTATCAGTTTGATATACATGTGGGTTCATTTGCTCCTGCTTATATTCAATTTTAGGGTGTGTTTTTTCTTCCATGTTTTCAATTTTTTTTTGAATATACAAGACTTTTAAAAGGTTGAGAGTCAAAAGTTTATTAAAAAGTAAACTTGGAAGTCTCACTCCCACTCCTATCTGTTCAGTCCCCATGGGAAACCATTTTTATTAGTTTGTGGCTTATTCTACCTATGTTGTATTTTGAAAAAATATAAGCAAATATATATTATTGCTTCTGACTTACACACAAGTACTATACTACATCTACTTTTTCTGTTTGCTTTCTTCACTGTACAACATATCCTCAAACCCACTCTGCATCACAGTGCCACTTTCCCCATAGCCTTGCCAACAAAATGTGCGGTTAAGCTTTTGAATATTCTCCAAACTGATAGGTGTGAAATGTTATCTCAGTGTAATTTTCATTTGCATTTCTCTTAAGTGTAAAAGTGAGCAGCTATTCAGTGTTTTAGGTCCATTTTCTACCTTTGAGCTATCTGTTCATGTCTTCTGAAAAGGCAAAACTTTTTAAAATAAGAATTTATCTATTCCAGAATAATGCATTAAGTGGAATTTCGCATTAGAAGACTCAAGTTCAAGTCCTGACTCCCCCTCTGACTGGGGGGCCTTGGGCAAACTGCATAACCTGTCTTCACTTTCCTTATCTGTAAAATAAAACACTCCCCCCACTCTAGCTCTAGGAATCTAATGGATGGATACCTTCCCCTCAAACTACAAAGTTTCTCCCATTGCTTTTTCCATGTGAGAACACAAACAGCAATCCTGACTACGCTGCTACACTGATCTCAGACTACAGCCTCCACAATTGTAACGTTTCTACCATTTATACAGACTTCCCTGTGGCTCAAATGGTAAAGAATCTGCCTATGATGCAGGAGACCAGGGTTCAATCGCTGGGTTGGGAAGTTCCCCTGGAGAAGGGAAAGGCAATCCACTCTAGTATTCTTGCCTGGAGATAGAAGCCCGGTGGGCTATAGTCCATGGGGTCTCAAAGAGTCTGACATGACTGAGTGACTAACACACAGTATATATGACAGCACCCCCACCTTGCTCTCCCCCACCACATTTTTCTCATTTGAAAATGGAAAACCCTCTCTCCATCCTAGATCCTCTAGACATTGTCCTTCTCTTCTTCCCTTCATGGCCAAGATTCCCCAGAAATATAATGCTCACTTTCTATAATTCCTCATTTCCCATGTATTTCAACCCAGAACACCATGGCTTCTTGCCCTCATCACTCTCGCTCATGACCTCTTCTAATTGTCTAAACCAGGTGACTTTGGTAATCTTACTCCACTGGCTTTCTATGAGTATTTTTCTTGATATGGTCATTACTCCCTCCTTATATAGATCAGACTGCACAAATATCTAGCTTCGTGCCTAGCACAATAAAGAGGATCATCAAATGCCTGTTGAATAAATGGTCAAATGAGATAAGTAAATGAAGCACTCTGAAAACTGTCAAGTGTCACTCTGGCACTACCTTCACATTACAAGTGCTCTGTAACCTGGCCACTGAACTAGAAGACCTCAAGGATGCTGTAGGAAAAGGTCAGTAAGTGATGGACAACTGATCTCTTCTAGAGACCAGGGCTCACTTGATTTGCTTTTAAAATAAACATGTATAAGAGGTTCTTAAGACTCTGTGCTCAACCTTGGAAAACACTCCCACACCAAAGAAACAGGCAAGAAGAATAAAAACAGGGCTTTCAAGGAGACAGAAGCCAAGCAATAAGGGTTGAGTGGCTAAACTGGAGCCAGGGAAATGTGACCACCTCACTTCTTAATTTAGAAATCTAAATCCCCTACAGAATTCTGTCCAGCTAGATGGAAATAACCCTGATGTGATGGGAAGAGTCCACGGTTTACATCTACTAGTCCAGAGAAACTTCAATCTGACAATCTGAAATGGCACATACCCAGAAACAAAAGAAATTAAATTCATCAGCTACTGACTCAGTGAGGCTCACACCAAGTGACCTGGGCTCTGCTTAGGGCTGCTTCAGCTTGGAAGAACTGGAATCAACATGGTGTTATTACTTTTCTGTCCTTAATACCAATGCCATGCATATTAGCCTCCTGGGGTCCTCCACAAACTCAATCTTTTTTTTTTCCCTCCATGTTTCTCAGGCTTACAACTACATACTTCCATGGGGGTTTTCACTAAGTTCTATGTAATTATGCTAAGCATATTTTAATTGTACAGAAGTATAAAATGAAATCTTAAAACTGCAATACATCTTAAAATAAGTTCACTTCCATCTTTCACTTTGGTTCACCCACATTATACTCTGGCCCAAAGACTGAAGTGACTGATTTTTTTTTCAAATGTTATCCTTAGGAAATAGCCTTGTTGGGGACCAAGTGTTCCAAACAAAATATAAGAGGACAGCACATTTATGGCAGAGGAGGAGGACTGTACTGGGAGTTCTGCTAAGACCATACAGCTCAACATAGAATCTTTAAGGACTGGTATGCCTGTCCAAATCTTTATCACACCATAGCTACAGCATCAATGCTGTGAGTCACTTTACTGTGGTACAAGCTCTACAATTTCTTCTAAAAAGTTGATGATACACATCTCTAGTTGAGGGGCAAAAATCCTGAACGAGAGACTTACCTTAATGCTTCTTCGAAATCGAAACTCTTATTTTAAAAGGATTTGTAATGTCAAATCTTGAAAAAGATAACCATCAGTGGTAAACTTCTGACTACTTTTTTATTCACGAAGAAAACTACTGGTTGCCTGTCCAATAGTTCCGTGTTTCCCTTGTTTAACTAAGAAAGCTGACGGCCTTTCTGCAAAGGATCTCTGTTCACATCTAGCATTTTCTCAGCCAAATCGGACAGCCTCCAGGAGAGCTGTTGATACTGAGATTTGGTTGGGCAAAGGCTTCCAACTCAGAGGAGTAGTACACTCTTAAGGGTGGGGAAAAACTTTTTCTGGAAATACCCTGGCTTCCAACCAATCAACCCTGTCTTCTCGCAGCAGGTTTTTCTTTAAATTATGCTCTATACTTCTCAATATCAGCTGGACACGTTTCCGAATAAACATCTCTGTGCAGTGCACTACAGAGCTGAGCATTCTTCCTAAGGCAGGGGAGAATTCCTGCTGCCTCCCTCCACACAGTCTGCTTGCACTCCAGGCATGGCAGCTATGAACAAGATGAAATGACTTTGCAGAAAATTAACACCACCACTTGCAGTTTGGATAAGACCTCTTTTTCCAAGTCAACTGCTGGGAAAGCCAGCGGAGCACAGACTCACTGGAGAAGAGATACGGGTTTGGACACAGGATGTGACGATGCAAACAAAGGGAGGAAGCCATGAAGGAAGAGGTACAATAAGATGTTTAGACAACCTGTTTGTGCACTTATTTTGCTGCATAAGAGTTAAATTTCAGAACTCTCCAGTTCGAAAATTGCCCCCCCCAAAAGAAAAATATTCACAAGGCAAAGAGCATGTCCATTTAGAGAAAACAGAATTATATCTGAAGCTGAATACATTTTCCCTTTTTCAAAAATATGCACAGATATATATTTAAAAAGTAAAAAAGAGCTAGAATGCAGTATTATATAAGCAAGGATAATGGTGTTTATCTCTCTTGTGTTGATTAAATGTCGTTTATTGTCTTCTAAAGCTGTCTAAAATTTTTTGCAATGAAATCGAATTTTTGTAGTAAGAGAAAAACCCAAGACAGAAGACTATGTCAATAATCATGAAATAACAGGATGAATCTATTGATACAAATACTCAAAGGCCTTTCTAGCTGATTAGGGACTAATTTGGGGAGAACTGGATTGTTCTTTCTGTTTAAAGTACTATTAACATGTATTTATATGTCCTAAAATAGTAACATTTGAAGAAGA
Source organism: Bos indicus (assembly GCF_029378745.1). Taxonomy (NCBI): domain Eukaryota; kingdom Metazoa; phylum Chordata; class Mammalia; order Artiodactyla; family Bovidae; genus Bos; species Bos indicus. Next base: position 22,176,477 of record NC_091778.1, read on the forward strand.
GGAAAGGAGAAGGTAGCTCTTAAGAGGGTGGCATCTGAAACACAGGGAAGTATGTCTGAAATTAAACAGCTAGATAGTGACTGAATTTGACATTTATCATGTCTGCATCCTTTTAGGTATTAAGATTCAAGCTCAGTGGAAAAGCAACTCCAAGTTTATAGCTTTGGTCACTTTCTAACGAGTTATTTTTGGCTACAGGCACTTGCCTGTCATAAAAATTAGTCATGTTACATGGAGACAGTTGGGGGCAGGGTCCATTTGAATGAATGACTCATACGTTTTCTATGGACAACACAAAAAATTCTTTCCAAGGATACAAGAACAGGGAATACTTAAACCCTCATAGAATTACATACAAAAGTCAGCAGAGCCAGGTGCTACACAAATGGAAAAGGTCAATGACAGTTTTGCCGTATGATCTATATCCAGAAATGGCAACACACATTGGTCAAGTTAAAGTAATGGAAAAGCAGTTCCCCTCCCAGCTCACAGCTTTTCATGAGTAATTTCATAGCTATACGCCCCATGAATCACTCGACAAGCACACACTCTCCAAAGTGTCAACAAGTTAATTCAGGGCACAAGCCTTCAATGGCATGAAGTCTAAGTGCTGGGTGAAACAAACTCATATTCAGGGTGAGATGATCCAGTTTAGTCAGTTCCTGAGCATTTATTCCTCTTCCCTGTTTCCCAGCTTCTAATCCTTTCACAGCTCACAAATGTCCTTATCAGAGAAAGGAAGTGAAATTCAAACCAATCAATTTAGTTCCTTGTTAGCATTTTTAGCCAAAGTATGTGAGAACCGGAAATAAAAGTGAGGTTTTGGTGTTCTCCACTGACTTTAATTATCCTTGTGTATCCTTGTTCCCACTACCATGTACAGATGAAAACAAGAACTCTTTAACATTTGGGAGATAAATCGGTCTTGGGATTTTAGAATCTTTCCTAATCCATCTGTCAGAGACCTCTCCTTGGGCTAATTACAAGTCACTGAATGTCCAGCACCATCAAGAACAATTTTAAGTCACTGAAGATTTGGTAATCAAAAAGTAACTGAGGGACTGAAAATGTAGCTGCAGGGTTTCAAATATTTTGAAAGTCCAATAGTCTCTGTTAGAGGTAGTTTTCTGCTCTGTTCAGATGTATCAGACCTTAGACCCATTTGGCAGACCCATTTGACATCCAAGGATCATTCTATTTGTATACACTGGACTGGTCTGCTTTGTGACTATTACTTCCAACAGCATGAGATCTTTAACCACCCATGGGGAGAAAAGGCTTGATCTGTAGCATCTGCCAACTTCCTTGGTGTAAATTTTCCCACCATAGTCAACTGTTGTCACTGAGTAACTGGGAAGAAATGAGCAGAAGCATACCGTTATAAAACCTTTCCACCACACAACAGACGTAAATAACCTTTAGAGCACAGATAACAGTAAAATGTAGTCAAATAATTAGGAAGTGATGAGGTTTGGGTATTTATTACCTTTGTTTTTAACATAAGCTACATTTTCTTTAAGTATAATAAAATTTTATAATTGCCCCCTATGAGTTGGCAGAGATGAAGTTTGGCACACCCCTTTAAATTGGCCCTAAGACTTACCAAGAACACGTGCTCGAATATCTGTGTAGGGCTATCCATCTGACCAAGGATCACTATCATTTCATTATCTATAAATTCCTTGAATTCTCGCAAGTTGCACACCATCTGCATTTCTAGTTCAGTTCGTATCTGAAACAGAGATGACATAACTGTACTAATCTCTGAATGGTCCCTCTGGACTTTCAATCGGTCACCATTTCCAGCCCCCCGCCTATTATTAATCTACCTCTAGCCTTGAACAATGAGGACTCAAGGTCTCGTACCTCTTTCGATGTGATATTCTCCAAATCCTTTTGCATCATTATCTCCCTTAATCTGGTTTTAATTAGCCTCTCTGTCCGCTCACGTTCAGTTGGTCTGAGAAGAGAGAAATGGTGATTTTTCTTAGGTAGGAAAAGGACCAAGTTAATGAATGTGTCATTTGATTGTTTCCAAATTGTCAGGCTTTTCCTTTTGTTACTTTTAAATTTATATTCTGGAGGCAGGGAAAAAAGAAATTGATATTTTAAGTTTCTTTTCAGAATTATAGAATGTAACAGGGAGAAATTATTACTTGAAGAGGCTGTACATGTCTAAAAGCCCATAAATACATTCATATATAAAGATCCAAGAAGGAGTAAAGACAAATAGGCTACACTGAGTGTAGTACTTTAATGGAGGACCATTTCCATCAAGTAACCCTCAGCACCGCTTGTTGAGCTAGAAAACCAAGCTGGGTATGACCTACTATGCAACTGCATCTTTTGTAGCTTACAAATGCCACCCAGTGCTGATCATTTGTTGCTATGACTGGGAAAGAGAGAAGAGTGATTTCTGCCTTCTTCAATGAGCAAATTCTCTTCCAAAATGAATTTCAAGGATTAACTACCTACAGTACCCTATCCAAAATATTTTCCTTTTCCACAAAAGCTCTTGCAATATTTCTGTGAAATTATTATTCCCATTTTACAGATAAAGGAAATAAACAACTGAGAGGTTAAATGATATGCCAACCGTCACTTACGATGGCAAGAGAACCAGAACTCTTTGCCCAGCTTAACACTCTACCTACAGGATAATGCTGCTTCCATTAGTCTTCCAACTCTCTTAAAAATAAAAACTTCCCTTGGAACTTTATTATGAAATCAAACTAGAAGGCTGATTCTCCAATTACTAGAAAGATACTGGTTCAACATAACTGAATGTTTCTCTCTAAAAGCATTATTCCTTAAGACGCAGCATCTGAGTGGGGCTCACAGGGAGCTCTTTCTGTCTCTGCCTTCCCTCCTACCTACTCAAGAAGGTATCCGTTCTGAACTTCCTTATTTGGAGATGGAAATGGACTAAGCCTTCAGGCATCCTGCCTGCCTTTGCTGCCTACAGCCTTATCACTGGCTGCAAAAATAGCTTCGTATAATCTCCAAAGATGGATGCTCTGAGACCACAACCTTGGGGTTCCCTACCACTTGGATTCATAAGTTTCTCATGAACCCTGCAGAGTATAGCTAACACCTATGCCATTCCCCTGTCAATCAGCTCAAGCACCCCAGTCTTGACCAGGAATAAAATGCTTAACCACACTCCCCACCACTTTTCCTAGACATAGCTAATGGTAGAGAGTTACACATTTCAGTCTATTAAAAATAAACATTGGTCTTAAAAAAAAACAAATTGTAGCACCTGAGTGCAATGGGTTCGATTCCCTAGTTTAGCAGCCTTTCTCCCAATCCTTCACACTTATTGGGGCAGAGTGTTTGGGAGCAAATACACCTAGGTGTTTTTTCTTTTAATTTTTTTTTGCTTGTTTTGTGTTCTTAAATTTTGGCTTTAGTCATTTTTGCTGCTCGTAGGCTTTTTCCAGTTGTGGCAAGCAAGGGCTACTCTCTAGTTGTGGTGAGAGGGTGTCTCACTGCAGTGGCTTCTCTTGCTGCAGAGCACAGGCTCAGTAGTTGTGGCGCATGGGCTTAGCTGCTGCATGGTATGTGGGATTAAATCTGTGTCCCCTGCATTGTCAGGCAGATTCTTAACCACTAGACCACCAGGGGAAGTCCACACCCGGGTTTTAACCCCAGCCCTGCTACTTACTATTTATATGACCCGAACAAATTTCTTTCTTTCACTGAGCCTGGTTTCCTTTTCTATAAAATAAGAACAGTAATACTCTCTGTCTCATGAGGTTTTTATGAGAATTAAATGAGATACTATGGATGAAGTGCCTAGTATAACATTTGACCTACACCGGAGGCACCATATACCTATGTTCCCTTCTCAACCTTCCCTGGATTTCATAATATAAACTTTATTCACAGTGGAGCACTTAAGTCCATTTTGGCATACATTCTCTGTATCCTCAGCATTCTTTTTAAGGCTCTTCTAGTCAACTTAGGAAAGAAGAGGGAATGGAAAAGGCATTATATCACAAACATACTTTCTCCCTCAATTTCACTAAAGAAAAATTTGGAAAATACATATATACAGAAAGAAGATAAAAATCACTGAAAATCCTTCTATCATTATTAGTACTCTGACCTACAGCTCTGTCTCTTTTACTATAGACAGACACTTGTTTACTAAATGTATCTTAAAACTGTGGTTATATTGTACATACGAAGAATTAACATTTAATGGGTCTTTACCATGTGGCAGTGAGTATATTTTACATATTTATTTATTCATTTTTGCTCAGGGATAGAGAGAGATTGGAGAAGGCAATGGCAACCCACTCCAGTACTCTTGCCTGGAAAATCCCATGGATGGAGGAGCCTGGTGGGCTGTAGTCCATGGAGTCGCTAAAAGTTGGACATGACTAAGTGACTTCACTTTTACTTTTCACTTACATGCACTGGAGAAGGAAATGGCAACCCACTCCAGTGTTCTTGCCTGGAGAATCCCAGGGACTGGGGAGCCTGGTGGGCTGCCGTCTCTGGGGTTGCACAGAGTTGGACATGACTGAAGCGACTTAGCAGAGAGAGATTATGGGCAATTTCATTTTCTTCCTTTTTTGGGGCTGTAATTTTCAAATTCTCTCTAATAAAATCAGGAAAAATGAAAAGAAAGGTTTTCTCTCTCTGATTCAAAGTGTCTGTTTATAAACCAGATGAGACGTCCGTTCCTCTGACACCCATCAACCAGTCATAAAGAGTAAATCAATAATACTGCTCATGTGGACTTTGCTGGCAATCAGTGGTTAAGATTCTGAGCTTCTACCCCAGGGAACTAAGATCCTGCAAGCTGTGTGCCATGTCCAAAACAACAACAACAAAACAAAATAGAAAAACCAAAACCAAAACAACAATAAAACACGGCCCCCAATTCTGAAGGCCATACTATGCTTATCTTTTTAGTCACTGTGGAATCTTGCAGGGACTAGAGCTACCAGTACTAACTGACCCTTGTACCAATCATATCCTACGCAGAAAAGTTTCCACTTTTTTAATGACTATTCCCTGCACACGATTTTTGGAAATTTCACTTTTTTCTAGTAAAAAAGGCATTTCTTATCTAAATTAAGCCTTTAAAAAAATCATGCACTGTTTAGGTGTCACTTCCGGAATCTGAACGTGAAGTGGTGTAAGATCCTTTTAGTAAGTCGCTACTCTTCTTTCCCAGATGTAGAAAATACCTTGGAGGTGAAGAAAGATCAATTCAGAGCAAAATAAACATCCTGATTAATTTCGAAAGCAGGAACTAGGTACGAAAAAATTTCATAAGTTTCAACACACAGACCTAACTAAAAGGAAATAAACATCAGCTTCAACTTAGGTCTTTATCCAATTCACAGCACAGCAGGGAGATTTAATAAAAAATCTACAGACCTGGTAAGTCAAATGCGGGGCTAAGACACAAATTATAAAATGTATTTAAAAAAATCTTAACAGAAATCAGTTAAAATGTCAGTATTCTTTTAAATTGACTGGAAACATTTTCTGAAGTGTTTAGAAACATCTGCGCTAAAGCTTCTCAATGTCATTAACTTGCTTAGCAAATGCTTCTTTTATAGATAATGCAAAGACAAGAGCTCAGCCGAACTCCTTTAAACTCAAATTTCCAATTAGTGGAATCGGAATTAATGGGATTTTATGGTACTGCAGTCCTTAACTGTGGAGACTCCGCTGTGCTCAGGTGTGAGACTCTTCAGGTCTTTATATACAACAGAAAGAACAGGGTTCTTTGTGTGGCAGATGTGTAGTGTCAACAATGACTAGTATCACTCGTAAGGTTCATTCCCTTAGAGGAGAGATTAGGGAGGAACATGTTGCTTCCAAACCCCTGAGAACCTAACAGAGGGGACGTCTGGGATCCCCAGCAAGATGACTTACATGTCTGTGAAGAGAGCAGGAGAGTCAGGTCGGTGGGACTGTACATCCTGCATAGCATTCCATTCGTTGACCGAGGACTGGTCTGAGTTGATATGGCTCTCATAGTAACTCACCCAGGTGAGAAACAGGCTGCCGGGGTAGTAGTTATGCATTCTGGCCACTTCACAAGCCTTGTGTAAACTCTGCAGTGCAGACCTGAAAGATAGGCTGGGAAGTGAGACTGGAGACCTGTGGGGATACCTAAAGGCCAGTAATCCATGTATGCCCCAAACTCTGCCAATTTTAAAATCTTACAGAATTGGGCCTCTGGAGAATCTATTGCTTGGAAATCAAGATTCTCTGATTCTGATTATAATAATACTATATTATCTATTCATAGCAATCAACTAGACATTTCTTGCTGAAAAATATGATGCATTATAAAGGTGGTGGTGGGGTGGAGGGGAACTGACAACCTACCAGTGGAAAATAGGTCCAAGTACCTGCGGAGCTCACCATGAGCTCACAATATATACAGTTAGACATTTGTTGCTGCTGTTGTTTAGTTGGTAAGTCATGTCCAACTGTTTTGTGACCCCCATGAACTATAGCCTGGACTACAGACCAGGCTACTCTGTTCATGGGATTTTCCAGGCAAGAATACTGGAGTGGGTTGCCATTTCCTTCACCAGGGGATCTTTCCAACCTAGGGACTGAACCCACATCTCCTGTGTCTCCTGCATTGGCAGGTGGATTCTTTACTGCTGAGCTACCAGGGAGGCCCAGTTAGATATAGTTATGGTTATATACAGCTGTAATTGGAACCACGCTATGGCCCGTATCACTAGAGGACAAAAGATCTACTTCATTTACTACACAAAGATTTGTTTCTCTTGGCACAGGGTCACGTAGAGCATATATTCCCTACAATTCTTAAAGGTTCCACAAAGATCACATAGACAGATGTCCCTAAGCCTTGAGGACAAGTCCTTTTATGTCCAGGATGTACTGCTCTAGTGACATTTATCATTCTTGCTGCCTTAGTCCCCTAGTCACTTTAAGCCATTTATTCATACCCTTGAGCTACTTTCTAAGAACAGCTCTGGTTATTCTGTGACTAATTAGATCTCTGACTCCAAATCTAGGAACTCAAGAAAGGTAAACAAAACTGAAAAATATTGTTTTGGTTATATACTTGGGAAAAGCTTGAGGCAGAAATGCTAGGAAGTTAGTTACCCCAAAGCAGGTATCTTTCTATGTTTTTATTTACTGATGTATCTCAAGAGCCTAAAAGAATGCCTTCTTTAAAAAAAAAAACCAAAAAGCCTTCTAGTTCAAAGTTAAAATTTGTAAATGAAATGTCTTATTAACTATAAATTAATATCTCTTTCCTAAGGGAAAAGGACATTATGAGAGAACTCTGTGGCCAATCTATTTATATCTTTTGCTTAAAAATGCCTTTTTACTGTTTCTTCTTTCATAACAAATATGATCATGCTCATTTTAGAAAATTTAGGGACCTGAGGTAAAAGGCAGGAATATCCTATAATCTGACCATCCAGAAATAACAACTGTTAAGCTTTTAATATAGATCTTTCCAGTCTGTTTGTCTCTGCAGAGATCTAAAATAAAGACATGATCATATTCTGCATATCATTTAATTTGTTCTTTTACTTTACACTTTGTTGTCAACATTTTTCCATGTCAATAAATGTTCAACTAGATACTTTTCAATGGCTGCATATTTAGAAACATGGATGTACTGGAATTTAATTGATTCCTAGTTTTTTAGACATTTAAAAATTGCTTTCCATTTTTTTGATACTATTAGAACAACTGATAAAGATTCTTAACAGTTAAAAATCTGCACATACCCTTGATTATTACCTCAGGATAAATTCTTGGAAGCAGAATCACTATGTCAAAGGGTATACAAAATGGTAAATTGTCCTGGCAAATCACTCTCCAGAAAGATCACTCCAGTTTATCTTCCCATCAGTGAGGCTGTGACAGTGCTGTTTCTTGAATCCTTGTCAACCTCATATAATGTACATTAAAAGATAAAATTATGACCAATTTTGATTGGGAAAACATGCCAGTCCATTTCTACTAGGGAATTAGATTTTCTCAAAAGAACAAAATCACAGAATCTTTTAAAATGCTTCCTTTTACTCAAACTAAGCCAAATTCTGAGAGTTGGACTGTGAAGAAAGCTGAGCGCTGAAGAATTGATGGTGTTGGTGGTTCTCCAACTTTGGTGTTGGAGAAGACTCTTGAGAGTCCCTTGGACTTCAAGGAGATCCAACCAGTCCATTCTAAAGGAGTTCAGTCCTGGGTGTTCTTTGGAAGGAATGATGCTAAAGCTGAAACTCCAGTACTCTGGCCACCTCATGCGAAGAGCTGACTCATTGGAAAAGACCCTGATGCTGGGAGGGATTGGGGGCAGGAGGAGAAGGGGACGACAAAAGATGAGATGGCTGGATGGCATCACCGACTCGATGGACGTGAGTTTGAGTGAACTCCGGGAGTTGGTGATGGACAGGGAGGCCTGGCGTGCTGTGAATCATGGGGTCGGCAAAGAGTCGGACACGACTGAGTGACTGAACTGAACTGAAGCCGAATTCTCAGCAAATTTTAGTTTCATTACACAGATTCAAGTCTCTAGTCACCCGCAGGCTCAGCAGGTAAAGAATCCACTGGCAGTGTAGGAGACATGCCGGTTGGGAAGATCCCCTGGAGGAGGAAATGGCAACCCACTCCCAGGCATTGCCTGGGAAATCCCATGGACAGAAGAGCCTGGCAGGCTACAGCCCAAGGGGCCACAAAAAGTGTTGGACACGACTGAGCATGAACACATATTCTAAAGTAAAAGCCAGCTTAGTGCAACATACAGGATATTCAATGCATGTTTTCTTCATCCAGGAAACACATGCTTCAAAAGCATATGGCACAAGTATTTGGTACAAGTACCCTACAACACATTCAAGGCACAGCCACCTTGTATTTCAGCTGTGTACAGGAGAGAGGCTATAGTAACCACCTTCCTGTGAAGGAAACACCTGGTTTAAACGCTGCTTTGATTCACACATCATCTACTAGGGTTTTTTGTTTTCCTGTGACTTTCAGTTCACTACTCCCCATGTGGTACACCAAAAAAAAGTTTATTCTGCAATAAGCTAACACAGCTAGGACTGGTCGGTCTACTTTAAAACACCAAAGCTTGAACTACTTGAATCCTAAAGAATTAAGACAGATTTGTATCCCTCCCCAAAATATAGCTGAGAACACTGCATTTATGGGACTTAGGCTGTTGGGTTTTGTTTGGTACAGGTCAGATGCTTTTTTTTCCCCTTCAAACTTTAAAGGTTTTATTTTGTACTGGGGTACAGCTGACGAACAATGTTGTGATAGTTTCAGGTGAGCGGTGAAGGGCCTCAGCCATACATATACATGTATCCATTCTCCCCCAAGCCTCTCTCCCATCCAGGCTGGCACATAACATTGAGCAGAATTTCATGTGCTATACAGTAGGTTCTTGTCATTTATCCATTTTGAATACAGCAGTGTGTAACTGCAGGTCAGTTGCTTTTAACTGAATCTTAGTCAAAAGAGGTTATGAGTTTTTCTGAGAAATTTATCACTGAAATATGGCCTAAAACTAAAAATTGGTCTAAACACATGACCTGAAACTCTGTCCTATCTCAATTGCTGTATGAGGTGATAAGATTTAATGTTCAGTGGACTCTCTTTTAGGACTGCACCCACTTCAAGCCTATCAATCCAGTTGTTCAGGGGTAAGTGATCTCCCTGGAGTCTTTTTCAGGCTCCTTTATTTCTCCTTTGGCTTGCATTCTGCCCATTCTGCTCCTCATGGGGACTTCCACTACAGAACAGGCAACTGAACGAGGGACTGAAATTCAAATCCCTGACCGGGGGATGACTCTGAATCTTAAGAATCACATCACTCCCTGCTTATACTGGATCATTTTTCTAGACAATCCAGAACAAAAGAAAAAGAGTCTATTCTGTCTAAATGTAAGAGATACTCGTAGGCCAGTTATGTGACCTCTCTCACCCATCATAAAGAGCTAATAATATTATTTTGGGGAGTTGGTGTGATGATTAGATGTAATCCTTATATAGAGCACTCAATGCCTGACACACACAGTAAGTAACCCCAGAAGTGTCAGTACATCAGCTGATGGTTATTAACAACTACAGTGTTTTTTCTAGAATTTATGTGCATTATATAAATAGTGTAACAAACAGCTGCCAACAATTTAAATGGAAACATCGATATATAATGTAACTCCATCAATGCTTTCCCTGATTACCTGAAGAAAGGGGAAATTAATGCACAGTCACGAATGTTCTAGATGCAGCTCTACATGGCTACCAACTAACTGAGTCAATGTGTCCCTATAAAGCTCAGTTCCGACTGGCTATGGATTCACTTGTTCACCAATGCTGAAGGCCTTCCATTGTGATCATTTGAAAACTGAACTTCTAGGACATCTTTAACTATCATGGCCACACAAACAGATCACACAAAATCCTATACACACAAACAGATCACCAGACATTTTCATAAAGAACTGTTCCATTTCAAATACAATTTCTCATAAAATACTGTTTCAATAACATATTAAAAAAAACTTTTGTAGAGATATTAAAAGTCCTCTTACCACATTGCCTGCACAGATACAGGTTTGAATATGTGAACTCTGTTATCTGTCGAGACGCTGAACCCACTAAGGAGAACAGAATGAAACAAAAATCCGTTAAGTGAGAGGAGGTTATTTCAGTTGTGAGTTTTCAAGGTTGTTTCCTAGGCTAGCAACTGCTGGCTCAGTAGAAGGTATCAAGTACTTTGTGCAGAAGTTAACTGGAGTAGGACTTGACTGAAAAGTCCTTCAACAAATTGTCTGATTTTATCTACCAAGCACCATGAGTGGCCTCCCACGTTGGAGTGAGGGAATTACATACTATTTCCCAGCTGTAGCTATGGACAAACTGTTCTGCTGTATATTTCTACTTGCAAGTCTTGCGAGTTCTTAGTAAACCTGACCCCGGTATTATAAACTGGAGCAAACATCTTGGTCTCTTGGGGACAAATTCTAAAAACACCAGGAGGTGGGGGTGGGGGGTCACTGGAAAGAACTGGCACAGAAATGGATTATACTGTAGGCCGACAGCTGGCAGAGGCGGCGAGAGGTTATTTGAAACAGAACATATCATCCTCCGGGAGAGCATTGCAACAGTCCCACATGCTCAGACTAAAGAGTGAGCCAACAGACTAGCTCGTCTTTGTTTGGATTCTTACCATAGTCAGCCCAGAAGAACAGAAGTGAGAGGCTCTGGCAAGTTGTATTTTTACTCTACTTTACAAAACAGGAGTTTAAAAGGACTCGCTGAGCTGCTGATATGACAGTTCAGTTGGGTACAATGGGCCTCCCATTCAGCTGAATGAATGGGCACTAAGACGGAACCCCACCCCTTGGCTTTCTGTAGGAGAATAAAAAGGGAAAGCTCTTACCCATCACCATCCAAATGGATTAGGGTGTCACTCCAGAGAGGCAGGACTAAGCCCATGGTACAAGTGCTACTGCAAGACAAGAAATAATCCGTAAGTTACTTTCTATTACCCTAGGAAGCAGTTCTTTTTTTTAACTCTTTCACCACAAAGGATAAGTCCCTAAGTTCTAAATTCTGACAAGGCGGAGAAATTTCTAACATATTACAACGAATCCAATGTATGTGCCAGAAGCTGTTTTAAATAGGTGTTTAACAGTTAGTTAGGTACTTATATTAGTATCTGTTATATAACTAACTATATTTGTTAGTTAGATACTTATATATTTAACAAAGAAAACTTAACTGACTCAGCTTCCTGTATTGCTGTCTTGCCAATGGCTGCTATCTAAAAAGACCAGGTGATGGCTGATGTGCTACTGTCAGGGCTCAGCCCAAGATTACAGCTCCCAAGTCAACTTTAAGAATTATTTCTAATACCAAGAACTACTGCTGGTTACTGCAGATCTCTGAATGTGATTTGCTCAATTTTAATTCCGAGGTTTACATAGATTTATTAAATGCCAGAATATACTCAGTAGTCTAAAAGGGAAAAGTAATTGTTGATGGCTTAGAGAGACAAAATAGACACACTGCCATTTAAATGAATAAAACAGTGCTTGGTGGCCATGCACTGAAACAGCACTGCTGAAATACAGAGTGAACAGGACTCTCAACAACCAACAAAGGGGTAGCTCTAGGATCGTATGTTAAAATATTGTTTAAATTACACACTATTCCAGGAAGGAAATTAGTTTTAAGTTAGTGGAACAGGCTTGAATAGGAAACCATGGACTCCTAATTGAGTCTCTACCACACCACTTCTCTGGACAACTATAATTACCTTAGACTTCTGCCACTTCTTCTCCTTAAGGCTGCCATAAGCCATTTTCCCTTCAATCTAGTCTCCCAAAGGCTCCCACACTCTCTCCCTGCCAATATATCTAGAAAAGCAGCATGATATAGGAGAAAGAACACTGGATGTAGGAGATGGAACAGTGAAGGATGGTTAAGAACACAGGCTGTGGTGTCAGAGGGGCTCTGGAATCTGGATTCTGACATTAATCATATAATTTACTGTGTTGTGCTCCAGTTTCCTATCTGTAAAACTGGGATAAAAAATACTTTCTTTATTGGGCTGTTTTGAAGATTAAATTAGATAACACACCAAAAAAAAAAAAAAATGTGTGCAATAGTGCCTAAACATAACAAATACCATTTATTGAGCAGTTAGTTATACTATGTCAAAAGATCTGAACCTAATCTCCTTCAGTATTTCAATTCCTTTTGACATGTTATTTAACCCTTCTTAGCCTTAATTTCTTCATCTTAAAATGCAGGTAACAAAGCCTGAACCTCATAGGGTTATCATAAAAATCTAACATAAAGTGAAAAAATATATATATATGTTTTTAAAAAAATATGGAACATTTCATGAACTTGCGTGTCATCCTTGCTCAGGGACCATGCTAAATCTTCTCTGTATCGTTCCAATATTAGTATATGTGCTGCCGAAACGAGCACTAAAGTGAAAAAAAAAATTAAAGTGAAAAATACATATGACTGTGTTGTCATGCAAAACAAATGTTGAATATGAATCTGTAGTGGGTGCTCTAATAAAACGTAGAGTGATTTTGGCAGGGCAGGGAGGGGGACATCATGATAATGCACTAAGAACAATACAGGGAACGTGGAACTCAGGGCTAAGGGAGGCCGTCCCCTCGTTGGGCTGCATCTAATGTGCACCGCACTTGCTGGCCTGTATTGCTCACAACGCCACTAGTGATTCCAGAGTAGGAGATTCAGATCAAGAGTGAACAGCTGATGCACACTGTAACCTTGGGCCTGAACTCCTGAACAGCTCTTGTGCCAGGCCCTGGAGGGAGGAAGACAGCTCTACCACTGTTTTTGTTGAATAGATGAGATGGGTGCAGAGAAAACCTGTTTTGAAAATGGCTTCTCAAGGTTGAGTGAGTTTTTAGAGTAAGTTTTTTTTTTTTAAGCAAATGCTTAACTAGGTCCTAGCAACAAGTATATGAAGGGTCGATAGCTTAGTGACAAATCGAGAAATTAAGTAACTAAACCAGGTACCAAAGGTTCAAAGGAGTGTGATCCATGGGCTCGTGACTGGACACCAGTTAAACTTTAGACAAGTGACAATGATATGCAGGAACCAAACATCACATTTTCTGCTTGTATTCAGGTTAGAATGTGTTTTTACATTAAGGAGTAGCTTCATCACATGACAGGAAAGAGAGGCCTGAATTAGGCACATCCAGTATTTTTATCTAGTTTATCTTGAGTCACATGAGATTTTCTCCATTAAAATATAGTTACTTCTTTTAATAGATACTCATCTCATTAAAAAATATTCATTGAGTACCTCCATGTACCAGACATTTCAAGGTACTGGTGGAATGAGGAAAAATTAAAACATCATAAAGCTCTTTTATAACTTGAAATATGTATCAAATGCAATCTGAAAACTAAAGCTATACTTTTTATTAAAAAAATTATTACATAAAATATAACACAATACTTAAAGATCTTATAAAGAGGCTAAATAAATTGGCTATAATAGATTTTGAGAATCCTTTGAATGAACATGTCATAAACATTCTGGGTTCCACTCTGGTTTAATACTGTTTTGAAACATTAACTTTTTGTATTCTCAGATACAAAAGGATACAGGTTCCTTAAACAGCAACTGAGACAGAAATGATACTAGATTACCTGAGCAATGGTATTCTGAAGTAGGTAGCATTTTTCTTACTATCTAAGCTCATTCAAACAGAGGGTGTAGGGGAATAATTCATAATATCAAATTTACCAAACCGAATTAAAACTAGTTTCTCTAGCTTTTCTTATCACATTTTGTCTTCCATAAATGAAAATTTTCTTTTGTTGGTCAGATATGATTCAGGCAGGACTATTATCAAAGACAGATGCAGTTTACTGAGGATAAATTACTGGACACTCACATTAATAAGCATTCTTTATGATTTCTGGGGATGTTCAGGACAAAGTGAAAGAGAGATAGCATTGGACACCTGACTTCTCACACTCTGGGTCAGGAGAATCTGCAGTTGTCACCTTCTCTCTCTCGGGCAAGACTCAAACGATGTGTCCACCCAGCTCCAGTTCCTGTTTTATGGGACTTCCAAAAGAGTAGTCAGGGAGAACCAAAGAAAGGAAGTAAGATGGAGAGCAGCACTGTCCACCTGATCTTTCTGTGATGATGGAAATGTTCTGTCCAACACGCAAGCCACAAGCCACATACAGCTAGAGCATGTGAAATGTGGCTAGTTGTGGCAGAGGAACTGAAACTTTAGTTTTATTTAATTTTATTTAAATAGTTACAATGTGATTAGTGGCTATCATCCTAGACAGTACAGATCTAGAAAGAGAAAAACCCAAGGCAGGGGTTTTAAAATACTAATGAATGTAGGCAAGATAAGTATTCTTACAGGATGAATACTTCTTGAAAGATCTGCTGCTTAGCTAACAGAAGAGGTTAAAACCGGGCAGGAGAAAAAGCTTCCTAAATGTGGTTTTCAATCCTGTGTAATTTCAGGGTATTACAATTAAAGGCTGTGAGTGGTATACAAGGTAATGACTCTGGCCCTGTGATCCTGCTGAACCCACAAATCATTTTCAGGCTGACTGCTATGTTCAAGCCCAGGTAAACACTAGTTCAAAAATCTTTCTGGTGACAGTGTGATTTTTTTTCCCTTCCTTCCAACATCAGGACAATGAGAAGAGCTCTCAGTCTTCTTTGTTCTCTGTGGCTAAATTCTCCCAGCCTGGGTCACACCCCTAGCTACTCCACAATTGCACTCTAGTCCTGAACCAGGAAGTCCACGCTTTGAGACATCTGGCAGGATTTCCTGAGGCTTATTATCTACAGTGCAAAGATCTGCTTAGCAGCCACATTCCACAGTCTTCCTAAGATTTCTCCAGAAAAAGTGGGAAGATTAAAAAAAGAAAGCGACAAACCTTCAGGGCACAAAGGAGCCAAGTTCTGTGTGATATCTTTAATCTTAGGATGTAAAGTGCTGCTAAAGTCAAAGGTGAATATTATAAAAGGTTCTGTTTTGAGTTTTAGAAATCATCCTTCCCCCCTCCTTTCTAACTCAGAAGAAGAAAAAAGGAAGTGTGACATCTGACAGAAGCAAGGTGTAAGGCCATGGATGTAAGAGACGGGAATTAAAGTGGGCTCTCTTTAACCCCAGAACCTACTGGTACAAAATCACAAAGGATGTGTGCCCCAGAATCACCAAGTGAGTCATTATGGCTTAAAATAAAGTGGATTGCAAAGAAAAGCCATTTTTTTTTTTCCTCCTTGGAGATAGAACTTTAAACCATTTTCTTTATATCATTACCACCTAAAGATGAGAGGAAGAAGGTAAGGAACAGTGGTAAATCAGGGACACATAACCTAAGACATCAGTAAACAATTCTGTCTCTAAAGACTGTGTGTCTAAGATACTTTTGATGTTCTCTAGTTTTATACAATGAACATTTTAGAGGCAGAACTGCATAAGATGTTCTTGTGATAACTCAAAAGGCAACTGGAGTAGGTTGTTTAAAAAGAGGTTATCTCATCCTCCCATTTGAGGTATCATACCTGTCATTAGAGGAGAA
This sequence comes from Bos indicus, assembly GCF_029378745.1. Lineage (NCBI taxonomy): Eukaryota > Metazoa > Chordata > Mammalia > Artiodactyla > Bovidae > Bos > Bos indicus. Next base: position 22,192,572 of record NC_091778.1, read on the forward strand.
ATCCATTCCTAGGACGATGCTTTCTTCAGTGTCTTGTCTACCATTAGTTGAAACCACTACCATATAGCGTGTTCGATTCTGGTAAGTACTTTCTAGTCTTACAGCCTGGAAATTAAGAAATTTACAAGATCAATTTAAGATCATTCAACCCTTTTTATATCACCATTTTATTTTTTTTATTTTTTTTATATCACCATTTTAAAGTAAACTCAGGGAGATAGCAGAGCCATAGTTAGGAGACCTAAATTTAAATTCCAACTCATGTATTAACTATGAAGCCTTCAGTAAGTTATTTGGAAGGGATATAACAGGTATTCCACTGGGTTATAAGAATCATATGAAATAATGCATGTGAAGTACAGTGCTTGGCATATACTAAATGCTCAATAAACATTTGCTGTCAGGATAATTTATAATAGTAACAATTACCCTGGCATGTTCTATTGACCTAAGAGTGGAATGTGATCTGTGACTCACAGATCCAAGTCCCACCAACAATTATAATATGAAGCAAAGTTTAATATCGCAGAGGAGTATGCTCTATTGAACTCTTACAGATTATGCACTATAAGATTTTCTTGTTTCAGATATCAGAAGTTTATATTATTTTTGTCAAAATTATGCTATTTTAAAAGGGCCTTCACAAAATTCAAATATGCACATGGTCTTAGATTACATTAAGAGCTTACTGTCAGCATGATAATGGCCTTGTTGGTTATACCTTTTTCTTAAATATCTGGAGTAAGAGGACATGATGCTCTAGTTTTACTTTAAGATCTTCCAACAGTGGGAAGCAACAAGATATTCTCCAGTAGGTGAATGGATAGATTATGGTACACCCAGATAATGGAACATTCAGTTCAGTTCAGTTACTCAGTTGTGTCCGACTCTTTGCGACCCCATGAATCGCACTGTCCATCACCAACTCCTGGAGTTTACCCAAACTCATGTCCATTGAGTTGGTGATGCCATCCAGCCATCTCATCCTCTGTCGTCCCCTTGTCCTCCTGCCCCCAATCCCTCCCAGCATCAGGGTCTTTTCCAATGAATCAACTCTTCGCATGAGGTGGCCAAAATATTGGAGTTTCAGCCTCAGCATCATTCCTTCCAAAGAACACCCAGGACTGATTTGCTTTAGGATGGACTGGTTGGATCTCCTTGCAGTCCAAGGGACTCGCAAGAATCTTCTCCAACACCACGGTTCAAAAGCATCAATTCTTTGGCGTTCAGCTTTCTTCACAGTCCAACTCTCACATCCATACATGACCACTGGAAAAACCATAGCCTTGACTAGATGGATCTTTGTTGGCAAAGTAATGTCTCTGCTTTTTAATATGCTATCTAGGTTGGTCATAACTTTCCTTCCAAGGAGTAAGCATTACTCAGTGTTAAAAATAAAGGAGCTGTCAAGCCATGAAAAGACATGGAGGAATCTTACATGCACATTACTAAGGGAAAGAAGCCAACAAGAAGAGGCTAGATATCTACTGTATGGTTCCAGCTCTATGACATTCTGGAAAAGGTAAAACTATGGAGTCAGTAAAAAGATCAGTGGTTGCCAGAGGTTAGAGGAGCACTAAGGATTTTTAGGGCAGTGAAATAACTCTGTATGATACTAAAGTGGTGGACTACACGTCACTATATATTTGTCAAAACCTAAAAAATGTACAACACCCAAGGGTGAACTCTTATGTAAACCATGGACTTTGATAATAACGATGTGTCAGTGCAGGTCCATCAAATGTAATCAGCTCTTGTGGGAGACAGTAATAATGGAGAAGGCTATGCATGAGGGGTAATAGAAGGTGTGTGCAAAGTCTCTGCACCTTCTGCTCAATTTTACTGTGAACTTAAAACTGTTCTAAAAAATAAAGTCTACTAAAAAAATTTGCTAAGAGGGTACGTCTTCTGCTAATTGTCGCCATCATCATCATTGTAAGGAGGAGGAAGAAGATGGAAGGAGGGAGGGTTGGAGGGAACTTTTATTTATTTTTGGCCACACTGCACAGCATGTGGGATCTTAGTTTCCCAACCAGGGATTGAACCCATGTCCCCTGCATTGGAAAGCAGATTCTTAACCACTGGACCACCAGGGAAGTCTCTGGAGGAAACAATCAGAGATGATGAATATGTCCATAGCATAGACTGTGGTGATGGTCTCCCAGGCAAAGAAAAAAAAAAAGAGCCATCAAATGACCCACTTAGTAAGGCAGAGGTGAGGCGCTCCTGGCTGTCTTTCTGCCAACTGTGACTCTCCAAGGAAAAGCTACCTGTGAGCACAGACACCAAAGTAGCTACATTAAGCTTGTTTCTGGTAAGAGCTCATACACCAAGAATGTAATTCCCACCATTCTGACTCCATGTAGCAGGTAGAGAGCTGTACTGCTGACTTTTATGTTCCCTGAAATAACAGAACATTTTAAACCAAATTCACCTGTGAGAAGTTAAGAGGTAACTAATATTTAGACCGACAAAGATCTAGTCCCATGGGCTCAGATCGAGTGAGCATTATACACACAGAGTAATGGGCAGTAGCAGATGCATATGAGGAGGACTGGGAGGCAGCGTAGACGCTGAGATTCTAGAAACACTCCACAAAATATTAAATTAACCAAACACCTGGCGCAAGTAAACTAGAATTTCTAATAAACAAGGTCTCAGGTATTATTACATACCTAGATACTATTATATATCTAAACCTGGGCCTGTTTTGGCAAGCCCTAACTGTTCAGTTTCCTGAATATGTATGCTAGAGGCCTTCTATGCTGTCAAAGCTCTGAAGATTTCTGGAAAGGCTCACATGCAGATGGGGACAACTGAACTGTGCTTCTGGTCATTTATTTACAACTTCTACATCTATTAGTGGGGACTGACTAGCTAAGCGGAAGCCAGTACAAGTAAAAACAAACAAACAAACTCCATAAACATTACCTATTATGTAAGTTACCAGGCCAAGTTAGCAAGTTTGTGATATTCAAATAAAACATTAGTTGTGTTTCTTTTACAAGTGAGGTGTGTGTTTGTTTATCTATGTGTCTATTTAAAATATAAAGAGCATTTCAAATGTTTGGCCCTCCCCTGTTTTGTCTAACCATAACAGAAGATCCCAAACCTAATGGGAAAGGTCTCAGTCATCTCACTCTGATTTAGGCTTGAGTTACTAGCTTCCCTAGTGGCTCACTGGTAAAGAATCTGCCTGCCAATGCAGGAGATATGGGTTCAATCCCTGGGCTGGGACTATCTCCTGGAGAACGAAATGGGAACTCATTCCAGTATTCTTGCCTGGGAAATTCTACAGACATAGAAGCCTAGTGGGCTACAGTCCATGGGGTCACAAAAGAGTTGGACGTGACTTAGCGACTAAACAACAACAACTGGCACATCACGGATTCACTCCATTTTCAGCTTCTTAGATGGAAGAATTGCACTTAGAGGTCTTGGGATTTGATCATGGCCCTCTACATGGTACCTACAGCTATTACTAAATTTTTACTAAGCAGAAATGGAGCTTTAATCAGGGAGTCAGGAAGCCATCATGTTAATTTAATACCTATGTCCTAATTAGAAGGATAAGATTAAATTTTTTTTATAATTATAATTTTTTTTGCAAAGCCTCAAGTCAACTTGAGGTCTCAAAATTCCCTGTAAGCTTCAAGATTCTAGATTAAGGAATTAAATTAAAATGTAAGAGCCACAGGATAAAGAAAAACCTAATACCCACCCTGGTTTGAGATCTATTTCACTCCTCTGTTAGAGGGAATTTAACAATATCTAATAATTGAATTCATCAAGCCAATCAGAGAAATATAATTAAAAATAGCATTTTGCAGATAATACTGTAATATTAGAACTGGTCGCAATTCCATTATTTCCTCAGTTTCCAGAACTTCCATGGAATAGATGGCCTGAATAAGACAATGACTCGAATGCATTTGATTAACTGAAGCTCTCATTGAAAAGGATACTACTGAGGTTTACTCTAATTACCCAAATAAAATAGCATTTTGGATTTTAAAAGGTGGCAGCAATAGCAACTGAGAAAAGTACTCTAAGAAAGTCCCTTTACTGCTAAATTTGGAATCCTAATACAAGTTTCAGGAGAACTAGATCCAGCAGTGCTAGGTCTGAGAAGTCATCTCACGACACTTTTTGAGAGATAAGAACCCCACTGTTCTCAAAGCTCATCTATCAAAGAATGTTAAAACTTCCCTCATTTAAATGTTTTATCTGATTACAAGCAGTTCAAGAACTGATACAATAACTTCCTTCCTCAGCATCACCCAAGTTAGGAAATACCCCTCCTGAAGCTTACAGTGCACCTTTAATCTCTTTCCCCCAAGTCTTACACCCCGCCCCTGCATGCCATGTTTACCTGGAGGGAAGCCACATATAAAGTCCCAACGCCTAGACATGCAGCTCACCCAATCCGTCAGAAAGAAAGGTTTCAAAACTATGTAAATACTAATTTCTAGCCAAAAGAACAAAGCAAAGTTAATATCTAAAATTAAAATAGACTTCAGATGTGACACTAATAGACTAAAGAACACTGTCTTCAAAAGAATAGAGCTTGAAGAAGTCTCTGGATTTTATTATTTTTAAAAATCTCTATGAAATTCTTAAAAAACAAAAAAAAAACAACTCTAGGACTTATATCGGTGTAGTCATTAAAAGCAGGTTTATTTACTGACATGGAAAGATACCCACAGGTAAGTGTGATGAAAGCAGGTTATAAAACATTTATATTTTTAGCTTTCTATTCAAAAAAGGGGAAAAAAAGGCATTATCTGACATGACACACTTTTTTTCTTCTTTCATTTCTGAGCTCAGATCAAGTGTAGAAAACTTAACAGTTATAAAGGTCAGTGATAATGCATTTTTTATCACTGCTCAGAACTGAGCAGCCTTTCAAACCTATACTGTCCCTCCCCCAAGTCTCGTCAACCATTGACAAGTCTTCTGTGACCCACTGTCACCTTTATAAGCACACACAACCTAGAGATACGTTTTAAATTACTTGATACTTTTGCTTGTCAGCACTACGGAGATCATGTTTTAGGCAGACTGCAAGGTTTTCTGACACTCAAATGTGGCTGTTTGCACCACTGGCCCAGTTCAGGAAGAGCGGATTGCAGAGCATCAGACACATTGTTGCTGTTCAGTTGCCAAGTCCAGTTCCACTCTCTGTGACCCCATGAACTGCAGCATGCCAAGATTCCCTGTCCTTCACCATCTCCCTGAGTTTGCTCAAACTCATGTCCACTGAGTCAGTGATGCCATCCAACCATCTCATCCTCTGTCACCCCCTTCTCCTCTTGCCCTCAATCTTTCCCAGCATCAGGGTCTTTTATAGTGGATCAGCTCTTCGCATCAGGTGGCCAAAGCATTGGAGCTTCAGTGTTAGCATCAGTCCTTCCACATACTCTTACACATACACTTAAGACTAGAAGGATACTCATCCAAACAGTAAGAATGATTTTCTTGGGGTACAGTGTACAAAGTGCTTTTTTTACTCTGTTCTTTATGCATTTCTGTACTGTCTGATTAAAGACAAAACATTTTCTTTTTGGAAAAAAAATTAATGTACTATATAACAAAACCAAAAAACTCATTTTCTTAAATTCTCCTGCAAATTACTCAAAGACACCTTCTAGTAGTACCTTGCCAGAACCTCAGTTCTAGTTAAAAACATTAGCTAATGTTACTTTAAATGTTAGGAAAGTTCTTAATTTCCTAGTCTATTTTTTTTTTTTTAATTAAATGGGTTTTTGATAATCTGTAAGAGTACTATAAAACCACTGTCTTCATTTTATCAGCTACAGTTTTCCTAAGTACTAAATTTAATGCTTAAGACTGTATTTACAATGCAGAGCTTTCCTGGAGGAAAAATTAGTTTAGTCCTATTTTCAATGCTAAAGCAAAATGTGGGATTTAGTGCCTCTATTTGTTGCTGAATTATTAAAAAAATAAAAGCAGTACTTTCAGTTGACTAGCAAACTTTTAACCTTATGCACAATCCCCAGGATGAGAGTTTCAGCATTTCAAATTTAACTCAAAACAAAGGGCTTTGCTTTGAGTCTACAACTACTTCTTTCAGTTAGAAAAGTGCTAATTTGTCCAAAGTCACACAATGTATTCACTCATTTTCTTGAAGATGACTCACTCAATAATCTGAAACATAATGACTATGTGTTTGCAACAATTCAAAACAACTGCTGTAAAATGGCTTATCACTTGAACTCTGAATTCATTCAAAGGCTTCAGTTACATGTTTTGAATTTATACTTTATAAATGTAAAGCAGCTGAAGCTGCATATTTTAGCAGCAAAGAAAAAAAATTAATTGCCAATTCAGCCTTCCTAACTGCTCCCTTATGCTTTCCCAAGTCTCTTGTGGTTGAAATTATTTTAACATTTAGAGGTGCAATCCCAACTCTGGAATTTTATTAATGAGAAGAAGATAAAGTGAGTGATCGATCTCAGCTTTAGCTCTACCAAAGCTCACAATTTTTGGAAACGATCCACAAATTTCTATTTTTAATACATGCAAGTGACTGTTACGGATTTTAGATGGGTTGTTCTCAAAGTGTGATTCCTGGACCAGCAACATCAGCAATACTTGAAAACTTGCTAAAAACGTAAATATTACTGCCTCCCTCTCCCCAAATCAAACTCTTCAGGTGGAGTCCAGCAAACGGCAGTTTAACAAGCTCTGCAGGTGATTCTGATGTACTCTGAAGTTTGAGCATCACTGCTTCAGAACGTGTGAGTTATGGTCAGTAACTCACAAACTCGTGCTCAGCAAGTCTTGGATCATCAAATTATTTCACATCATTTCAGATTAGCTCACATCCCCGATTACATTCTAAGCTCTTTGCTGATGTCATTCTTCTTTTCTAGTCCACATAGTTCCCAGCACTGTGCTGGGACATAAAAACGACTGTTTAATGTTTGCTATCTTAGCCTTTTGAAGAAGAAAGTTATAATAATACCACTAACTTACCAGCCTGATGTTGTCTTCTGGGCGAAGTAGTATGAACATTGCTTGGAGATGCTGTTGGAGATCACCTGGTGAAATTTACAAAACAAAGGATAATTATTCTCCATTGTAAGGTTGAGAGAGGATTCCTTCTACCCTAATAACTTGTGTAAAAGAAAGTTCTGGTTCACTGAGGGGCTCTAATTAGACAGAGAAACTGAGCGTCTTTATATGAATGGTGGACTGCATCTCCATACATTCACTTTTCAGTTTATACTACACTAAAACGCGCTTTGTGTTGGTCCGAGCTGCACTTGAGGCCAATCACAGTTTGTACTGTGACTGATGCTGATGAGAGTGATGGGCAGAGAAAGCACTGGCTGCGTTTTCAGGGCCACAGAAGGTGGAACTGAGGGAATCTTGAAACCGAGGTGTATGGTATGTAGTGTTAGAATCATCCCTAACTTAAAAAAAGCTAACCATTTTGCCATTCCTATTTTTGTAACTGTAATATTCAGCTGCAAAAATCATAATTAAAAAAATTTTTAGATTCCCCCCGGAATAATGTCAACAGTTAAAAATGATTTCCACATTAGTAGCTGATATTAATGAGACAGTATTCATTAAATAGGCTTCCCAGATGGTGCAAAGGTAAAGAATCGCCTGCCAATGCAGGAGATGCAGGTTCGGTCCTTAGGTTGGGAAGATCCCCTGGAAGACAAAGTGACAACTCACTCCAGTATTCTTGCCTGAAAAGTTCTATGGGCAGAGGAGCCTGGAGGGCTACAGTCCATAAGAGTTGGACATGACTGAGCAACTGAGCACGCACTTATTAAATACATCAAATCTTGGGAATTCCCTGGTGGTCCAGTGGTTAGACTCTGTGTGTTCATTGCTGAGGGCGTGGGTTCAATACTTGGTCAGGAACTAAGATCTTGCAGGCCACATGGCATGGCCAAAAAAAACAAAACAAAACAAAACACAAAAATGCATGTGTGTGTATATAAATACAGCAAATCTCAAGGGATATAAATTCTAGTGAACATATCATTAGGTGCTTTAAAATGGCCAATCGTTATTTCAATCTTCACTAGTTTTTATACGTTCTATAAAACTAAGTTGAAATTTCTTTGTATCAAACTAGTATAGATTTCCTCATATTCCCTACTATACTAGCAAATCTGAAGCTTCGGCTGTGTGTCAGTCACTCAGTCGTGTCCGACTCTTTGCAACCCCATGAACTGCAGCCTGTTGCAGGCTCCTCCATCCATGGAATTCTCCAGGCAAGAATACTGGAGTGGGTAGCCATTCCCTTCTCCAGGCGATCTTCCCGACCCAGGGATCGAACTCGGGTCTCCTGCATTACAGACAGATTCTTTATTGTCTGAACCACCAGGGAAGCTTTGGCCAGTAAGAGATAATCAGATAATATGCTGTCATAAATGAAGACAATGAGAGAACAAAAAAATTTCATTCCTGCCCAACCCTTTTTTGAGAGTCTAAAGTGACTAACGCAGCTGCATGATCACAGATGCCAGTGTAACCTGTTCTCACACTGGTCTTGGAATCTCCATACATACTTTTCCTCTAGGTAACTTCATAGCTGTTAATTATGAGATGAAATACTGATATGTGCAAGAAGTGGAGAGAGATAGGAAGAAAAAAAAGTAGGCTGGCAAACAGTTGTCTGTCCTGTGGTACTTGAGGGATGGGATCTTAGGTTCCCTGACTAGGGATGGAACCCAGACCTTCAGCAGTGAAAACGCAGAATCCTTACCGCTAGACCACCAGGGAATTCCCCTATTTTGTTCTCTTAAAGAATAGGTTTTTTGCCTTTTCCCTCCATTTTACTGTTGGCTTCTTTACTTCTTCTATTGAAGAACCTTTCAACTTTCAAAATTAAAAAGAGTCATTGTGTTTGCCCAGGTTCATTCTGTTATACTTCAAACCCAGAGACAAAATATAAGTCTCATGTGCAAGAGCCAGTGTGGGTTCATAGCAGAAATCCAAGAGAAATGGAAACATGTGTCCACACAAACACGCTATTAGTCCTCAAATGGAAAACACTCAAATGTCTATCAACTGATAGATGGATAAATGTGGTATATATCCATACACTATGATACTATTCTATCATAAAAAGATACATACTATCACATAGATGAGTCTTGAAAGGGGCCATGTCTCAAGTGAAAGGTGCCTGTTTCAAAAGATTGTTTATATGGTTCCCCTTATTTTTTTTTTATGGTTCCCCTTATAAGGAACACCCCTAATAGGCAAATCTAGAGAGACAGGATGCAGATTAGTGGTTGTTCAGGGATAGGAGAGAGCGTGGGGGGACATAGGGAGGGACTGCTAATGGGTACTGGGTTGCTTTTTGGGGGGACGAGAATGTTCTAAAATTAGATTGTGGTGATGGCTGTGTAACTCTGTGAATACACTGAAAAAAAATCCCTGAATGTACACTTTAAATGGGTAAATTGGGTGAATAATATAGTATTTATGTCTCAATAAAGCTGTTAAAAAAAGAAAAGAATGAGAATGGGGAGTCAAAGTGTTAGGTATAAACAGTGAAGAATGCCTACAATTACTAGCTACAATTGAGGTAAGCAGCTCAGGCTTTTTAAAAACTAAGTTTTCCTTTTGTTCTATGAAGACAAATAACCTGAGGAAAGAATTTTCAGGATGGAGAACTTCCAGAAGAGAAAAACGTTTCTGGGCAAATGATCAGTTACTAAGTCATGTCTGACTCTTGCAACCCCAGGGACTACTGTAGCCTGCCAGGCTCCTCTGTCCATGGGGTTTCCTAGGCAAGAATACTGGAGTGAGTTCTCATTTCCTCCTCCAAGGGATGTTCCCGACCCACAGATCGAACCTGCGTCTTCTGCCTCTCCTGAAATGGCAGGTGGGTCCTTTACCACTTGAGCCACCTGGGAAGCCCTTCTGGGCAAAGAGTAGCGGTAAATCCCCACCCCAACTACTACTGGCCCAAAGATCTAGCTGGCTTCTCAGAAGGTTCAACAAAGTTAGGGAGCCCTACCCCTACAAAGGGGCTTCTTCTGCGAGTGGGGCATGTAGAAGCTCAGGTTTGTCAGTGATGAAAAGCACTGCCATGAACAAAGTGGGTGCTTCCTACTAGGAAACCGTCCTTCACAGAGACTAACAGAGGCAACACACTCGAACCATTAATATCCCTTTTCTACATTTTGTTTTCATATATTTCACTGCTGGTAGTGACGTTTTAGACTTGTTTGATTTTATAGACTTTTGGCTGTTTCTCTTTAAAATGTTAGCAGACACTCATTTATGATATTGCCTTTTGATTATAAAAAAGTACTTGGACATTTTTAATGAAGACCAGATAAAATTCTAACTGGTTCGAGAAACATGCAGAAGAAAGTACCATGAGACAGAGGAAGCCCTTGATCTGCTCTCAGTTCTGCAATCATCTTTTCAGTTACTGTAGACTTGGCTAAGGGAACTTCCAGCTCATGCGAAGGTCTGGCTCTATGAGCTGCATTTATACTCACACTGCCTCATCTGTTCTGGTCTGAATCACAAGTAAAGTCCATTCAGTTTGTGTTAAATCTGCTTTTCTTTTTGGTATAGAGAAAGCTCAGTGGACAAGGTCAAGTAGAAACCTGGGTGGCAGCTGAGTGTGGAAGTCTGACCAAAGAAAAAGACCAACCAGGGCCAGGAGCTTTAAAAGCCCCTGACCCCACTTACCATTACATGCCACAGAGCAATTTAACTAACATCTTAGTCAGACAAGCTGGATTTAAGCCAATATTTCATCTTCTTTTTACTGTAAGTGATAAATATCCACAGCAAACAGGAACACAAAGCTCAACTGGGTCTACTTCCTCTGTGCATTCAAGTTTTGGGGGAGTTTTTTTGCGTGCCTCTTTTAAAAATTTTCCATGGCTGGGGTTATGGTAGGAGGATAATACTGTCCAATGAGCTGGATTATAATTCTGAGCTGCTACGCTTTGAACTAGATGAAGCCCCAAACAAGAAGTAGGGCAGCCACTAAAATAGCTGAGATTATCTGGACTGGAGCTAAACTCAACTACTGGCTCAATGGGACCCAGGATTTCTGGTTTTCACCTTTGACCTACACACTCAAGGTTTACAGTCTTCTTTGTTCTTTTCTTACTAATTCTAATTTCCTCCACTCCTCGAGGTAATACGTCATCCAAATGGCCTATTTTGGACAATAAGCAAACATTCTGTGTAGCACTGATTGAGGTTTCTCTGTTGTCCTGAGGACAACCAACTTTTATTTTCCCCCCAAAATGATACAAATTAGACTTGCTATTTAGAAGAGAGGCATAAGGCTGGTTATCTTCCTAAACTATGAATATCCTATACCTGGAGACCTCTCTCCTGAGACAAACTTTCTTCAATTCTTTCTTAACCTCATCACCACAGATGCACCTAACTCTAGAGAAGTCTAAAAAGTAAAAGTAAAGTCAAGTCACTCAGTCGTGTCCGACTCTTTTGCGACCCCATGGACTGTAGCCTACCAGGCTCCTCTGTCCATGGGATTTTCCCAGGCAAGAGTACTGGAGTGGGTTGCCATTTCCTTCTCCAGGGGATCTTCCCAACCCAGGGATTGAACCCGGGTCTCCAGCATTGCAGACAACGCTTTACCGTCTGAGCCACCAGGGAAGCCCCTAGAGAAGTCTAACATATGGAAATATAAATGCATCTTCTACTGTTAGTGGGTATGATATTGTGATTTATAATAAGAAATATATTTCATCTCTGTCCAGTTCGTGGCACAGAGTTTGTAATATTGTTGTAATTTCTTAAATGATGGGAGCCAGGAAGATGTCTTCTGTTATATTAATGACCTGACACTCTAGCAGAGTACCTCGGGATGGCGGCCGGTGGCCAGGGGCAACAACTATGTGATCAGAGGGTTGGAATTTCCTGACCTGGGGAGGGAAGAGGGGCTGAAAGTTGAATGGATTACCAATAGCCAATAATTTAATGATGTCAGTGTAGTGAAGCCAGCACAAAAACTCAAGAGGGCAGGTTTCAGAGTGCTGCTATATTGAGGAACATGTGACGACTGGGGAGTGTGTACACTCAGAGGGTATAGAAGCCCACTGCCCCTTCCCAAATATCTTGCCTTACACATCTCTTCCATCTGGCTGTTCTGAGTTATGTCCTTTTATAATAAGCCAGCCATCCAGCAAGTAAAATGTTTCTCTGAGTTCTATGAGCTGCTCTAGCAAATTACACAATCCCAAGGAAGGGGTCACTGGAACATTCAATCTATGACAAGTTGGACTGATGACTGGCATCTGAAATGTGGGATAGGGAGGGGCGGCCTTATACAATAGAGCCCTTAACCTGTGGAATCTGACACTACCTCCAGGTAGACAGTGTCAAAAATGAGTTGAATTGCCGGATACCCAGTTAGCGTCTGAGAACTGTTTGGAGGTGTGGGGAAAAAAGCCTCATATTGTTATTAGGTGAAGAATATTAGCAGGTTATTTCAAAATCAGAGCATTATACATTTATTTGATGACTGCCTGTTTCTCTATGTCTTCTGAATTACATTTTCAGTCTTTTTAATGTGAACACAATCAAGACATAGACTCTGATATTTAAATATGTGATATAATAACTTTTGTTATCACAATAGTGACACTGAATTTACTTTAAGTTAGTAATATACCATATTAATCTTGTGACTCCCTAGACAGCAGACCAAAACAAATACTATCTTTGGTCAGTTGATACTGCATAGGATTTGAGGAAACATCTGAACATCTTTTAGCTGATTACCAAAACCTTACTCGAGAAATCACATTAATACGTCCTTAATGTCTTTTTTGTACCTTATTATTTTTCCAACAAAAATTTATTGAACATCTACTTCATGTATAAGGTATTCTGCTACGTGCCAGAAAAATGGTCTATGAGCATGAAAGAAAAGTGATTACAGCATAGTACAATGCTTTCTTTCACTATTACAGAACTGCTGGAGAAATGACAATGGAGGTAATCAGTCTTCTAAGACAAAACAAAAGGCAAAGAAACCAAGAAAAGGAGTGGCATATGTGGAGCTTTACCTGCATGCTTGTTGCGTCTGTGGCTGACTCTTGGTGTGGATGAGCCATTTCCCCGGGGTAGAAAAAGGGCAGCACCTTTGACAGTTAGAAAGCTCTCGCTGATGCTGCAAGGAAAAAAGTACAAATAAATAAGTAAATAAGTACTTTAAGGAAGAAAAACTGAAGAGTAAGATAAAGACTGACTTTGGGATTATTTTCTCTTTCCTCTTCTAAAGTTCCAACCTCATGGGACGAAGTAAAAATAAAATCAAGAGACTCTGATAAACAACAAGGTACTACTGTCTGGCCCAGGGAACTATATTCAATATCCTGTAACAAACCGCAATGGAAAAGAACATGTATACATATGTATGAATCACTTTGTTGTACACCAGAAACTAATATGACATTGTAGATCAACTCTGCTTCAATTTAAAAAAAGGAAAAAAGAGAAACTCTGGTTACTCACAGTCTTGTCTACTACAGACAATTCTTCTGGAACAAAATTCACACTATTCTGCGTACATTACATAGTAGCAGTTAAGTGGGTAGGTTCTAGAAACAAGGGTAAAGGGTCTGGAACCAGACTGCCTGGGTTTGAATCCTAACTCTGCTACTTCTTACCTGAGTGAGTTTAGGGGGCCTAAGTTTCTCTATCTATAAAAGAGAGATTCATAAACGAATTGAGCTTCTTGTGAGAAGTCAGTAAGAATAAGAAACTTCTTGGACTGGCGCCCTTAATAGATATTAGTTTAACAACTCATAGATCTATGGTTGTCAATAATGGTGTTTCAACAGTGTTTTAATCAGACGTGAAATGTGTTATAATACTTAGCTACTAACAATAGATATAAGTTTGCAAAAAAAGATTTATATTTAAAATACACACATATAGCAGTAAAGTGTTACTCAGAATTTTACTTTCATAAACTTGCATTTCCATGGCATTAAAAAGGCACAGTGCACAGGAAGTATGTTCACCTCACAGAGTGTGCCTTGGGTAGTGATATGATCCTTCACGTGAATGATAGCTCAACAGAGACAGAAAATTACCGCTTAGAGGCTATTCAAAGCACAATTACTAGTGGATATCCACAAAAAAACCAAAATTGTATCCGCATTATTTCATATCAACAATGTTATCTACAGAATTCAAAAAGGATAGAACTTATAAACCATTAATGGTAAAGTTTAGAAACACATAATGAAGGATTCCAAGACTGTTTTGAGTACTCCAGTCAGGGTTAGTTAATGTATTGTAAATTACACTGCTCTGCCTGTTCGACATTTCTGCTTGGAAATCTAATTGGCATTTCAAATTTATACTGCCAAAACTAATCTCTTGAATTCCCTGCCCACATCCACCCAAGTTGTTTAGGACAAACATATAACAGTTATTCTTGGCTTCTCTGTGTCTGACAATATATATCTAACCCATCAGCAAGACCTATGAGACTTGAATTTGTCCATATATCTCCATCACCACCCTGACAATGGTCCAGGGCACCACTGTTTTTCACTTAGACTGCTGTTTGAAATGTTTTCTTTTAAGGGTTTTATTACAGAAAATTTCAAATCGATTCAAAAGTACAGGTAATAATATATGAGCCCCTATGTTCTCATACATTCCAGTTCCCATTCATGGCAGTCTTGTTTCTTCTATACCTCTGCCTCTTCGTCCTGACCCTGAAGTGAAACTAACCACAGACATTATATCAGCAAAAAGCCTCTAAACTGGTCTGTCTGCAACTATTTCTGTACCACCACGATCCACTTACCAAAGAGCAACCAGAGTGCTTTAAAAATAAAATATATACATATATATCATATAATATCACCTCCCTGCTTAAAACCCTCCAACAGCTTCCCTTTGTATGTATAAATAAAACCCAAAGTCCTTAGCTGGGACTTCTAGGCCCTGTGACAGCTGATAAGGAGTTACTTCCCTGGTCTTATACCATCGCCCTTTTTCTTTACTATGATCTGGATGCACTAGTTTTCCTTCTGTTTTGTACTTCAGGCCCTTCTGGGGGCCTTTGTGCTTTTTGTTTTCTACTTGGGACGCTATTCTCCTGGCCTGTCACCCTCTACGTCACAGCTCCATATCATCACCTCCCCCCATTCCAGCATACTCTATCCTGTTGTTCTCTTTTGTTTTCTTTCAGGATATTTATCATAAACTAAAATTATATGTATTCATTTATACATTTGATTGTGGTCAGCTCCCTATAATAGAATATAAACTCTATGAAGAGCAAGACTTTTATTTTGCTCAGCACTGTATCTTCAACACTGGAAACAGTGCCAAGCACGTATCAGGTACTCGATAGATATCTGATGAATAAATGAATTCATTCCAGGGTTCTCCCCCTCCTCCCCACCCACACATAGTTTTTTCTGACCCATCACTGCAACAGGAATTGTAATTTAGGACAATAAAATAGAAATTCTGTAATCTCACAGGTTAAGAAAATTATAGAATTAAAAATATGTGGCGTATTACTGGACTGTAAAATACAAATGTTTGACAAGAAACTAACTGGCACATGAAATTAAATCATCTTTATAATGTCAGTTCTTGACTTCATTTTATCTTTGAATCATGTGGTGTGAAGCTGATAAACCTCTGAGGTAACTTGCCAAACAGATTCAAATTTGTCTTCTAAAAACAAAGACTCTACAGAGCCACTTTAAAATTCTGCATGCTGGCTGGGAGGGGCTGCCTTTGTTTTGTTTTCATCTTTAAATAAAGCATTGCACTCTTGTGGTCTGTTGCACAAGTTTTGTCTCTTGTTACATTCGTGGTGTGCACATGTCACCCTGCTGCGGGTCACTCTGTTTCACTCACATTACGGGAACAACCTAAAACACAATGTCTAAGTGACAGGATGAGTGGGGTACACCACAGACAGGAAATGACATTCACACTTCTGCCAACACAGCAACTGTCTGCTTTACAAATGAAAATATTTTATAAAAATAAAGGTAACCAGTCTACCTATCAGCAGGCAAGTTACAGCTGGGGGCATTTTGGTTTCCAGTACACAAAGTGGTCTCTACATCTGACACTAAAGAAGTATACTTGTTGAGAGCTTATTTCAGTCATTCCTTTTGTGAGACAAAGGTACTTTCTCTTTGACAAACACACCAACTTCCTGGTTTTTAGAGCTCTGGAATACTGCTCTTAGATACATTTGTTGCATATGCTTTAAAATATATCTAAGTGCCTTCTTCAAAATGTATGCAGTGCTTTCACAAGTGGGGAGCTGGGGTAGAGGACCAGAGTCAGTGCTTAACTCAAAGCTACCTGGAAAATTCCTGATTATAAAAGAAAAACCAGGAGTCAAAGTCACGATTGGTATAAGGGAAAAGATGCCATTCTATTTGAGTCTTTTATACAAATCTCAATAAACTTTTCTGATACAACAAAACGCACAGCAGACCCAGCTGGGCTGGGAGCTGCCCTAGTAGGGGCAACGTAGGCCCCCAGAGAGTCATGGCAGATGCACTCTGGACAGTATGATCAACTGTCTTTATTCTGTGGTCTCAAATTTTGACTCCCCAGTGATCACAAAAGTGGCATAAAGGGGACAAAAGTGTTGGTCACAAGGGACCAGGAATGAAAGTGTGGCTAATTACAAAAAATCCTTCTCATCACTGAGAAAAAGTCAAAGTTCTATAAATGCTATCAAAGATGGGATGGCAGCATGGTGGCACAGAAGTGAAAAAAAAAATTCGAAACCACCAGAGCTTAGGACGATCGATTTCAACTTGAAAATTAAATGCCTTATTTGCATATGAAGAAACTAATATGTAAATTTAATCACATGTACTTCAGTGTACGTAAAGGCTGAGTATATCTTGCTAGGATAACAAGAGACTCATTTATGTAAATATTCATCTTTCTGAAGCAGCTGGCTGAAGATTCAATCAGCAGAGTTGGTTTCTAAAATTGAGAAGAGTAGGTGAAAACTTTTTTACGTTTTCTGAACTGACCAGCTCTCTAGAGTCTGGCCTAGGAAGAGGATTCCTCCAGTAAATTCTCTGGAGCCATCTACATATGATTACAGATGCCCAAGTTAAACACAAACCCCAGAGGACTTAACTCCTATATTAAGGAAAATACAAGATAAAGAACACGCTCTGAATCCAAAGATGGAGAGTAACTAGCTGCTTGATGAGAGAATGACAAGGATCATCTTTCTAACACAGTGACAGTGAAGTTCTCCAGTCTTTATCAGGGATACAACTGAAGAACATCTACTCGTGTCCTGCCTAAGATCACCTGCTCATCAAATGGAAAATCATCCCTTGTTTGACAGATGAACTGAGCTACTAATAGCTAATTTGAGTAGATGCCAACTGTATGCGAGGCACTGAGCTAAGCACTTCACAATATTTCATTTAACCTTCACAACAAGGTTACTTGGGTACTATTTTTTACCCTCAATTTACACATAAGAGACTGAGGGGCTCAGAAATGGTAAATTATCTGCCCAAGATCATACAGCTGGCTAGCAATCCTCTGAGCCAGGATTCAACCCAAGATTTGATTTGAAAATTCATGCTCTGAATCAGTCTTTACTATGCTGTTCTAGTTTTATGATATAGTTTATAGAAGATGAAACGCGATGTCTTCCCTACAGAGCTTTTCAACAGAACAGATTTTAAAAGCAGATACAGAAGTGAAAGCAAAGGACAGAAATTCATTCAGATCTCAGCTCTGTGCATTCCCTTTTTGTTCCCTGACCAAGGCCATGAACAGAAAGACTTTACTGAGGGGAATGAAGAACATCTGGCTGAGAGATGAATCCAGATGGGCTGCATAGTAGAGAAAAGAACTGGGCATGATGGTAGCATTTTTAGTCTCAAAAACAGAGAAACGAATCCTCTGCTTTAAATAATTCGGGGAAGCACTCTGTGCCAATCCCTCCCAATCAAAAGCACTTTCCAAAGCATGAAATTTGTGAACTGGCAGTTTCTACTCCGGCAAAGTGTAGAGAAGGTCAACTAAGGGAAGAAAACACTTAACTGTTTTGAGATTAGAATAAATTTTTGAAGAATGTGGTGGTCAACCATGACCAGCAGGAAGGCTGGTCAAAATAAAGCAAAATAAAGCAACACACCTGCAAACTGCTACATGTGAGTCTGACAGACATTATTCTTTTTTACATGTAACACACAAGATGAAATGAATAATTTACTATGGGAAATCAAGTTTCATACAGTGGGTGTAATGCTTTCACTTGAACATTAAAATGAAGAAAGTGGATTTTCATGTTTATAATGTTTCTAATGCCAAGTTCTTGAGTTTGCTTGGCATTTCTGCCTGAAGCCAAAACTCATAGGTAAATTATTGTGTAATACTGAAAGCACAAAATATAACTGCACAGGTAAGCTGTTGGCATTTATGTGAAATTCAAATACACATAATTTTCCTGAACTGTTTCATATTTTTATCTTGAAGAATACTCATTTATGAGAAAACTATCAAATACATTTCGTTCTCATAACACTCTCCCTTTCCTGATTAACTTTTCTCTGCTTATTTAGGTGTTTGATTTTCAGATTCAAGGTACTAGGGCAGCCATGTCAATCCCATTAGGTGGAAAAGAATTCATGTCCCCAGTCAATGTGACCACATCACAGAGAAGGTAACTTCATAATCAAAGTTTCAAATATCAGACCAGAGGCCAAACGACTACAGGGCTATGAATACGAGCACCTACTGAAAAAGTCTGGCTAAATTCAAAAAACAGGAAGGGAAAGTCATTGTTGCTTGATGGATGAAACATGGCTACAAAAGTCAATAGTAAACTTCCAGGTAATGAGAAAAGTTTGATTCTGTAATCCTAAAGAAACTGAAATTACAATGAGAGAAAATCCAAACCCAAACATTGTATGCACTATTCTCTGTAATTAAACGATCCCCAACCCAATCCCCAACATACAGGTGGTAAGTTCCAGTGACAATGTTGGAATGGCAATGGATACCTGGAACTTTCTCCCCACCCGGCGCATATAAACTCCCAGACACATGCCTGTGAATGCAGCAGCAGGATTTTTTTCTCCATCAGCAGATAAGCAGAGGCTGGGGTACATTAGCAAACCAATCACTGGCAAAGGGGAGAAAAGCTTATGGCTCCAGTTCTTATTCACTAACTACAACCACCAGGCTATTTTAGTCCTAGCTAGTCTTCCATTAAAACTCTGTTGCACAATGCCCAGCACAAGTACCTTCAGATGCAGCTATTTACCCATCTTTCCTACTTTTCTACAACTTACGAAGAAGGAAAAAAGGTCTATTTGTTCAAGGCTGAGGAACAAATTCCATCAGGACTAATCTTCCTGGTCCTTTTCCTACAGATCATAAATTAGAGGAGACCCCCCCCCCACTACCGGATATTCCTTTATCATTTTGAATGTTCATTTACTGATAAGATCTTGTAACTATTTCATTCTTGCCTCAAACATGTGCATCTCAGAAACGTCCAGACAGAAACACAATCTAGGATCAACTATTTTACCACCGGCCATACAATTCAACCTTCCCATTTCTAGAGACGGGGGTACGTCTGGGTTGCCATTTGTGGTTTCTGGCTGACAAGCAGTAATAGAGAGCTCTCCTGCCTGTCACCCTAGTCACCTCTTGGGGAATCTCCCTCAATGTACCTAGTCATGGTGACCTTCCAACTCTGGAGCTGCAAGGGGCCTTGCAGGATGCTGGCATGTGGATTAGGCCTGGCCAGCTGCAAACTGCCTCCTGAATCTCAGGCAGGCGACCCAAGTGAGTAAGGAAAGTGGGGGATGGTCACATTCACCACGGGGAGAGTGGCAAGGCAGAGACTAGTCTGTGCCTACTCTGGCTTTTCCTTCAATGTCCTTGGCTCCTGCCTGTTTCCTAGGTTTGGTCTTCTGGCCTCCCATCCATTAGGTAAGCTCTGACACCCTTCTAAGAAAAATTTTGCTGAAGATAGTTAATATTCATTTCTGAGCTTGCAACAGAGAATCTGATACATCAACTGAAGTTCAGAGAATCCAACAGCTTGCCCAAAGTCACACAGTTAGGTAGCAGTGGAGCTCAGATGAAGGTCCAAGTCATCTGAAACCCAGGGCAGCACCATAACCCTTTATCCTAAGTTAGAGGTTACCAAACGGAGAAGGCAATGGCACCCCACTCCAGTACTCTTGCCTGGAAAATCCCATGGACGGAGGAGCCTAGTGGGCTGCAGTCCATGGGGTCGCTAAGAGTCGAACACGACTGAGCGACTTCACTTTCATTTTTCACTTTCGTGCACTGGAGAAGGAAATGGTAACCCACTCCAGTGTTCTTGCCTGGAGAATCCCAGGGATGAGGGAGCCTGGTGGCCTGCCGTCTATGGGGTCGCACAGAGTCGGACACGACTGAAGCGACTTAGCAGCAGCAGCAGAGGTTACCAAAATAGGACACATTTGATGACCTAATCATCTGAAGCAACCAGCAGCTAAAAACACATCTGGTCAGTTTATCTAACGAGAACAAAGGCAGGATTTCACTGCAAAGCCTGGTGTGATATACTGGCTCGATTTTTCATGGTATCTTGAAGACAAAAGTTTAGGTCTTAATAGGGAAATATTTAGACATACTCCCATGATTTAGACATACTCCCATGAGGCAAACACTTTCATGTAGTTTCTTTTTCCTTTAGTATGGTTGTTGGATATCAAACATTGCTTAAAAAAAATAAATAAATAAAGGAAGACCATGAAGCCTAGGCAGGAGGGCAAACAAATCGACATGTGAAAAGCAGTGGCTGCCTGCCTAGCCCTGGGTTCCTCTGCAGTCTTCTCCCAGACCAAAGGTGTGTCTTTCTAGATGCTGTCTGCTCACATATACACTTGACCTCCTGGATTCCAGGGATCTAAAGTGTTTTAGCTGTCGGTTTGGATTTTTGAAGTACTACCAAATAATGACAGGTCAGAGTTGGAGCGCCCTCAGAGAGGGTCCAGGTCATGGCTCCAGCTGGTAGTAGGTGGGCCTAATTTAGCACATTTTATAAAACCAGCACACACATAAAATCATTTTAATCTCTGGGTACGTGAAGAAGAGCAGCCACTCTCTCCAGCTCCTCCAGGCAGCCACTGCTCCTGGACTCATAGTGAGCATTCCCGCCCCCAAACACTTCTGAGTGTGAGCTAAGATTCAGAGACCAGGACTCATGACATTGCTGCCGCCTTCCAATCTCCGTCCCTTTGCAGCCACTCTAGCAAGTCTCAGCCTCATCTCCAGCAGTCATCTGCCAAAAGTCTACCCACCTCTGCTCAGAAAAATAAAAACAAACATCCCTCTCCCCACTCCCCAACAAAAAACCCCTAGCTGCCTATGAAAGGAGTTGGTTTCAGGCACTTCTGATGACTGACAGTGTAGGGGGAGTTTTGTTTCCAAAAGCTCCTCCGAGGAGGAGGGGAGAAACCACCTCAGCTCAAAGGAACCCATTTCCGTTACAAGCTGAATTAATAAAGCTTATCAGTGCTGTGGCCCAAAACTCTAGACTTATATACTTCTCATTTAAAAAGGTAAAGCTTAAAAGCTATCCGAATCAAAAACGAAATGACCTTAACGGTTCTTTCTCAGTATGTAACATGCTGGATGTACTTACGGGTCACCCAAGAGATATGACCCACATTACCTAGCACCAAATTTTAAAATAGTTGGTGGGATTAAACAAAACAAAAGGAGGTTAACTCAAACTGTTCAGCATTTGAAATATCATTTCATTTGCATGATTCAACAAATGCTTTTCTAGGTATTTAAAACACACCTGCAGAAGGAATGCAAGTTGGGCTTTTAAGCACTTGGCCAAAATGTCAACCCCTGCTTTCTGACTATTTCTCTCTCACTTTCACACAAAGCCTCTTGTGAGGCTCAGGGTACCGTCTACTCTCTGTTGCTGTCGCCTCTGACACCCTTGTCACTGTCTCTAATTCACTCCTTACCTTGCTCAATCTTCTCTCTTTTCACCCTGCTTCTTACAACAATCTTAAGAGATTCCACTGTTCATACAGATGAACACCCAACAGCTTGGTCCCCAAATCTCTCTCCTCTTGATCCTCACAGACTGTCACCTAGGCTCCATTTAAACGAATTCCCAGAATCCCTTTCAAAGGCACTGGATTTTTAACAGACTTGATTTCAGAAATCAAACTCCCAGTTACTGATTGCAACTCCCTCTCTTGTGACCTTCATGTGTTCACTCACTCTTCAACCTGGTGGAGACTCCAGGCCCTCAGTTCCTCGATTTCTTTCCAAGTCATCCACCTCTTTTTGGCTTTTCTTCCTTCCGTAACCAACCTAGTCCGTGTCTTATTTCCGAACAGGTTTCCCTACCATCTGTTCTCTTTGTTCCTGACTTCCTTTCATAATACTACAGCTTAAAATTATAGTATTCTTTGATGAGACTTATTTATGATTATCTGTATAAGCAGCAAGCTCCTTGAGCAGGAACAACTGCTTTGTTTAATATTCTTTATTTAGTGTCTAACACAGTACCTGACACTAAGCAGATGGGCAATAAATATATACTCAATAAATGAAAGGCAGCCCCCAAAAATGCTTAAGGAGATTATGAAACTGTGCCTCTGGATGCTAGGGCACATCCATGGCCTCAGTGACAGAGGTGTCAGAGATGACGGCAACAACAGTGAGTTGACTAAGCTGGGCAGTTAACACCTACAGATCTGCACCCCTCCCCCACCCCCAATTTCTTCCCCTGCCTGCTCCAAACCCTCCCTGCTCTCCTCAAGTCCCATCGCAACTCCTGCTTTCTTCAACTCTCCAGTTAACCTCGTCTTCTGCACCATGGAGGAGATTAGCTGGTGTGATTGCTCCCAATTAATTTCCCTCCTCTGCAGACTTATCTCCTTTCTCTGACCTGAGAGGATGATGCATCCAGCTGTCAAAAGTCAACCTGTTCACCAGCATCCTTGACCCCATTTCCTTGTCTCCTAGTTGTATCAATTGGTCATCCTCTTTCGAGTGACTTCTCCTTAGCCCAGAAACATGCTCAGGTCTGTTCTTTCACATCCTTAAAACAAAACCCTTACTTGATCTTCTGTTCCTAAGTTCTCTTCCTTTATTACTGAAATTCTTTAAAAAGGAGTATATACTTTCTGTCTCCATTTTCTTCCACTGCAGTCATTTTTCCTACTGCCATCTTGCTCCTCTCCCACCTCTGAAAGTCCTTCCCATCCAAGTTTGCCAGTGATTTCCTGAGTGATAGATCCAAGGGACAAAATCCTTTAGTCTTAGCTTAATATCAGTTTCTGCTTTTCATTTAGCACCTGGAGCCCTGACAGGCATTAGCAAATCACATTCTCCTTTTTAAAAGAGACTCATTCCTCTTGGCATCTGAGACACTGAATCCCAGTTTAAGATCCTCTGCCAGATATCCTACCCTACCTGACTCACCTCTCTTAAAACAAACAGATCGTCTGACCGTCACAGTGCTTTTAAACTCACTAACAACTAATTATACTGAAAAATCAGAATTTCCAGCTTCTCTTGAAAGATCAGAAAATTACACTTACGTCGGCATTCACACCTACGAACAACTGGCCACGGCTGAGCGGTGGCTGCCCCTTTGGACTTCACATGATGGTGAGTGCTATGGAGCAAAACTGAGCAGAGTAAAGAGAGGGCTGCTGTGTATATCTGTGCTATAACATATGCTCGGGGAATGTCTCTCTGATAAGGTGACATTTGAGCAGAAATCTGTAGGAAGTAAGGGAGGGAGTCGTGTGGCTGTTTAGGAAAAGAATATTAAAGGCAGACGGGGCAGCAAATGCAAAGGCTCTGACGTGTACTTGGCTGGTTTGGACCATAGCAGGGAAGTTAACAGCACTCAAGTGTGGTGAGTCAATGACGTGTGGAAGAAGATGAGATCAAAGGGACAGGGAAGGGCAAGTGACACAGGTCTCAGTGTCTCCACTTCATATGGGATTCGGCTTCCAAGGCACTCCAACGGAGATATTCTTTGGCTGGTCAAATCCAATGGACGCTGTTCAGTCCTCATCTTTCTTGATCATTTGACTTTGTTGATAACCTTCTATCTCCTAATAGTCTTACTTTCTTAGTACTGCTACTATGCTTTTCGTTTGTGGGCTCCTAGTCTTTTCCAAGCTCTTACATATGTCATCTTTGATCATTTCCTTGTCATTCTTCTTTCTGCTCTGTATATACTCTTCTGATGCCTTCTCCAGCCCACCCTGTCCTATAAAGGACGACTCCTGACTAGTTACCTTACTGACAGATAATAAATTACCCTAAAACTTGGAAGCCTAATGCAACAAAAACCACTTATTACCTCACACAGTTTCTGTGGGTTAAGGGGCCAGGAGCAGGGCTTCCCTAATTTAGGTCCAGTGGTTAAGAATCTGCCTTGCAACGCAAGGGAGACTGGTTCGATCCTGGTCTGGGAAGATCCCACGGGCCTTGAAGCAACTAAATCTGTGCGCCACAACTACTGAGCCAGTGCTCTAGAGCTCACGAGCCGGAACTACTGAGCCCACAGGCTGCAACGACTGAATCCCACATTCATAGAGCCTGTACTCCACATCAAGAGAAGCCACCGCAATGAGAAGCTGGTGCACTGCAACAAAAAGAAGCCCCCACTGGCTGCAATTAGAGAAAGCCCAAGTGTAGCAACGAAGACCTAGGGCAGCCAAAAAATAAAATACATAAATCTTAAGGAAAAAAAAAAAGAGTGCAGGAGCACACCAGCTGGGTGGCTCTGGTTCAGGGTTTCTTATGAGAAGGCAGTCAACTGAAGCCTAGTCTGGAGGTGGGAAGATCTGCTTCCAAGACTGCTCCCTTATATGGATATTGACAGGAGGCCTCAATTCTCTGCCATGCAACGGTCTGCTTGAGTGACCTTACGACATGGCAGCTGTCTTTCCCCTGTAAGTGATCCCAAGGGGAACAAGGCAGAAGTGCAGTGATTCATGACTTAACCCTGGAAGTGACACACCATAATTTCTGCAATATCCTATTAGTTACATAGATCACTCCTATTTAATGTTGGAGGGAACTATACAGGATGCAAATACTGGGAGCAAAGAATCGCTGGGAACCATCGTGGAGGTACCTCACCTCCCAAATTGGTTCTCTAGCTCAGATTTATCACCAAAGCCCTAGACCTGTACCACTGGCTGTCTAAAAAAATGTCAGTCACTCATTCAGGTCTGACTCTTTGCGACCCCAAGGACTGTAGCCCGTCAGGCCCCTCTGTCCATGGAACACTCCAGGCAAGAATACTGGAGTGGGTAGCCATTCCCTTCTCCAGGGGATCTTCCCAACCCAGGGATCAAACCCAGGTCTCCTGAATTGCAGGCAGATTCTTTACCATCTACTAAATCACTGCAGGTGGTGACTGCAGCCATGAAATTAAAAGACGCTTGCTCCTTGGAAGAAAAGTTATGACCAACCTAGATAGCATATTCAAAAGCAGAGACACTACTTTGCCAAACAAAGGTCCGTCTAGTCAAGGCTATGGTTTTTCCCGTGGTCATGTATGGATGTGAGAGTTGGACTGTGAAGAAACCTGAGTGCCAAAGAATTGATGCTTTTGAACTGTGGTGTTGAAGAAAACTCTTGAGAGTCCCCTGGACTGTGAGGAGATCCAACCAGTCCATTCCAAAGGAGATCAGCCCTGGGTGTTCTTTGGAAGGAATGATGCTAAAACTCAAACTCCAGTACTTTGGCCACCTCATGCGAAGAGTTGACTCATTGGAAAAGACTCTGATGCTGGGCGGGATTGGGGGCAGGGGGAAAAGGGGATGACAGAGGATGAGATGGCTGGATGGCATCACCGACTGGATAGACGTGAGTTTGAGTGAACTCTGGGCGTTGGTGATGGACAGGGAGTCCTGGCGTGCTGCGATTCATGGGGCTGCAAAGAGTCGGACACGACTGAGTGGCTGAACTGAACTGAACTGAACTGAAATAGCTATTATTTGTTGATGATAATGGGAACAACTTGGCCATTACTTCATAAACTTTTTTTGGTGAAAACCTAGAATCAGGTATGATGGCATGTCCATCAAAATGCTGTGTTACGGAGTTATGTGATGGAAGTAGAAGCTGGAGGAAGTAGTTTGGTGCTGGCTCTGAGTGTACTGTGAAGTAAACTTGAAGATGCTGTAATGAGCATTTATTGAGTTCCCATCCTGTGCTGGGCATGGTGCCTGGCACTTTACAATCACTATCTCGCAATAACTCCATGAATAGAAGTTATTCTTCCCATTTCACAGAAGAAAGAAAGGTTTGGAGGATAACTTCCCTAAGCTTACCAATTACACAATCAGCATGACAAAGCAGGGGTCAAATTTTGGCCTGTTTCCAAGTTATGTTGCTTTGCTTTGTGTTTTGAAACTCTACTCCACGGCTTCTTTAGCAGTCTGAGTTCTTTCTTTGCCTGTTTTGTACAATTCAGGCCCACTTCAGCCTACTTACCAGGGTACTGGCAGGGTTCCAAGAAGTAACTCAAATTATCAGAAAACCAAGGTTTTATGTTCTGGTTATAAATTAAGTAAGTTCAGTGCTACTTTACTGCAACCTTACAAGTAATTCTCAAAATTCACTGGCCAAAAAATTTAACTCAGTCTGTAAAAGAAGTCTATCATCTTGCTTGTCTAACCAGTTCTTCTATAGTTCTCTAACTTAGGCAAAGAAAATTAGATTATTTGCCAACAGACACTCTTTTTTGGGGAGGGGAACTGTGCCACATGTCACACAGGATCTTAGTTCCCCGATCAGGGATTGAATCTGCGCCCCTTGCAGTGGAAGCGTAGAGTCTTGACCACTGGACTGCCAGGGAAGACCCAGCAGGCATTCTTAAAAGTCCCTCAAAGATACTGATCAAATAAAGATACTGATCAAACTATCAAATAAAGAGAAATAGAGAAAGGCATGTCACAAGTATGCTGACTCCTCTTTTAAATCTTCTCCCTGGTTTGCTTTACTATTAAAAGTCCTTGGGCAAATCCTTTTATTATATTTGTATCTGTTTTAATGCACATTACAGAGCCTCCTGGCATGCACAATGAAATCCAGGAGGAATGCTGTTACCAGTGCTTAGGCTCTGAGACTTACAAAAGCAGTTACCTTTTACTAAATAGTAATACGAGTGGTGATGATGACGGGGTGAGAGGCGGGAGAGAATGAGAAGGAAGAGAAAAACACAGCAACAGGCAAAGTTCAAAGGACAATTTAAGGAGCTGTTAAAGAAATGGGAAAAGAGAAAGCAAACAGCAGGTAGTCGCTTTAATCAACTCATATTTTATAACAGATCTGATGTTCCTTGTTTCCTACAGTTTTCCCTCTTACAGAATCATCACAGAATTGTACCACCAATACAGATGAAAAATGTACCCCATTTTTCCTTGCAAATTTAATTTATTAAGCTTTCTTGATAACTGATCTAATTTTAATAATTTTTCAAATACACTAGATGTACCTTTTTGGATAAACTTAGGAAGAAAGCAATGATCTACAGCACCTTCTTCCGTATTTTCCAGAGAGCATTCATGAGAAATCAGAGGGCTAGGGACCAAGAGATCACACAGTGGTATTTTGCAATACTCCAGAATGCACTATGAAGCAATGAGAATTCCAAATATTTGGATTTGGAAAAAGAGGAAAATATTTAAATCAAAATGACCCAAGAGTAAATTTAAATTTCATATGTGTTTAAATGTGCTGGAGGGAAAATGATAAATCATCACATACCTGCTTCAATATAGGAACGATTCTACACCAACTGCCTAGATGTTTTTAGGTACTGGCTGAGTTAGGTCCCAGAACTACCCCATGATGCAACGCAGGACACAGGAAACAAAAGGAACAAAAGGAAATGATTTCTAACTGCCAGGAGCAATTCTCTTTTGCACAGTGACTGGAAGGAAAGCCGCAATCCTTTTATCTTCTTACATGGCAACAAACAGCTAGCAAGGCTGTATGTAAGTCCTGTGGACTTCTTCAGTCCTTAGGGGACCCTACATACCATAGAGGGCTACCCTTTAAATATCTAAGCACAGGGGACCACAGCATGTCTAACAGGAAGGTGGCTGAAGGTACTCTTTTTTTTTAAAGTTTTCTTTCTAAAAAAGTTTAATTAATTAATTTTTATTTATTTATTTGGCTGAGCTGGGTCTTACCTGTGGCATGTGGGATCTAGTTCCCTGACCAGGGATCGAACCTGGGCCCTCTGCATTGGAAGCACAGAGTCTTAGCCACTGGACCACTAGGGAAGTCTCTCAAGGTATTCTTAAAGGTGCAGATTTTTTTTTTTCTCCTTTTATGGGGGCTGTGTGAATCGAGCCTGGTGGGTTACAGTTCAAAGGGTCACAAAGAGTCAGATACAACTGAGCATATGTGAATTTATATGTTTATTTATATTTACAATAAATACTGATATATGGACTAACTTGTTCTTTTATTTACTCAGTTTTTGCTTTTCTTGTATATTTCCTTTCTTCTCATCTACCGTGGTAAAGAATACATTTTCTATTTTTACATGCTTATCTTAACATTTTAATAAATATATTTAATGCAGCAAATCAGTATTTCTAGTTTGTAGATATGTTTTTTCCTACTCCAGGCTGCCATGGGGTGGGCACAGCAATGTGCCTTGAAAATCAACATACTTTAAAACAGCAGTTTTTAGACGTTAAGAAAATTAAAAAGCCTACACATATATATCTCACTTTTAAAGATAAAAGTTGGATCTTAGCCACATTCTAAAAACTACTAGGATCTAGGAAAGGAAAATAAGAGAATTAGGACTCACTGACAAAATGCTGATAAGCTGCAATGCCCTTTTGGTAACTCAAGACCAAAATCCAAGAGATGATGCTGGGATCGGGGGCAAGAAAACAGGGAAGTGACTAAATGACCAAGTATCTGAACTTCAGCTTAAGAAAAAGGATATAACCAGGCAAAAAACTATGCATGTAAAGAATGGGAAGGTAACATGGCAGGAGTGAAAATGGCTATTTGTAAGAATGGTGGCTTTGAGGTGGCAATTTCTTTTTGCAAATATCTTTTTAATGATTCTTATCCTGTGTTTTTAATTTTAAAAAAGGACCCCAAAAGGGAGGGGAGAGGGCAATACAGGAAAACACACCGTGGGAACACAGTCAAGCACACAGATGTTTTGCGTAAGCTGTGTTTTCAGACATCTACCACAGAAACGAGACTTGAAAAAGTCAAGCTGTCGTCAACAAGTTCTCTGAAGTGATGGGTGGGGCTTGAGAGAAAGTGAGCTGTGATGAAACCAACAATTAGTACCCTCAGGGCTGAGAAAGCTGCAGTTTCTTAGATAAGTTCCTCATTCATGAGCTACCTCTCTGCCCCAAAGGCTTTGCCATCAGCAATGTTTGCTAGGCAAAGGATGACCCAAGCCGCCCTTCTGTCCATTTCAAGTGATCAAGGTTCTTTGTCAGCAGCACCGCTATTTCTTTGCAGAGAGCTTCTCTCTCTGTGGTAGAAGAGAGAGGGCATAACCTACTGTATAAAAATCTGAGTGGGAAGCAAGCTGCCCTACTCCTCCCTTCTTGTTTCAATTCCAAATAAAAATGCTTATCATGTACAGAAAAATTCATGTGAAGGCCAAGATAATACACCTGTTCATTTGTTCCACCGCCTTGCTTTGGTGTATTGTTAAGCTTTGTTTCTGTTTAATGAGATGTATATTCCTAGGTCTACACTCTTGGCTTTTTTCATGTGTAAGGTAGTGAAAGTTCATGGACACTGCTTTATATAGTGCCCAGTCTTAATACTATGTATGGAGTATTTAACAAATGTGATCTGAAAATGACAAGGGAAATGATGCTGAAGACTCACGTCCACTTTGAAGTCTAATGCAGTGTGAAAGTCACTCACTATAACACCTCTGAGTAGCGCTGACGTACATGCACCAGCTGTGTGCATACGTCGTTGTGTCCGACTCTCTGCAGCCTTATGGACTGTAGCCCACCAGGCTCCTCTGCCCATGGAATTCCCCAGGCAAGAATGTACTGGAGTAGGTTGCCATTTTCTCCTCCAGGGGATCTCTCCGACCTGGGAGCTGACCCACGTCTCCTGTGTCTCTTGCATTTGCAGGTGGATTCTTTACCACCGAGTCACCTGGGAAGCCCAGCACACACGCACCACCATGTATAAATAAGACAGCCAGCAGGAGGCTGCTGGGTAACACAGGAAGCTCAGCTCCATGCTCTGTGGTGACCTAGAGGGGTGGGATCGGGGTGGGAGAGAGGAGGTTCAACAGGAAGGGTATATGTGTACCTGTAGCTGATTCACATTGTGGTACAGTAGAAACTAATGCAACACTTTAAAGCAATTATCCTCCAATTAAAAAAATTAAAACAAAACCTCTTCTCTGGTGTCTGTGTGTACACAGGCTGTGTGAGTGTTCTTTGCAGCCTTCCATCACTCCTGATGCAAAGAAGGGAACTTCTATTCACAGAACTTTCAACTTGCAGAGTTCTTACAAAGTTCTAGCTGGTGTTCTTACAAAGTTCTAGCTGGTGTTCTATCTTGAACTTCCCTTTTCTGAGAAGTTGAGTGTGCTGGATGAGTTACCATCCAGCATCTGCCTTCTGAGTGAATTCACCACAAAAGATTGTAGAAACTTCTTATTCAGGCACACTAGCCTCTTCTAAGTCTTATGTGAGCTCCCTTTACTGCTGATATGACAATGGAGCTGATAATCTGTAGGTTTATATAAACTTGTTTGGCTAAAGCCAAATTGCTCATATAATCTTACTATATGGTGGAAGAATAAGAGGCAGGGTTGCAGTAAATCTGGACAGAGGTAAGTAGGTCATAGGTTGAAAAGGTCTTATATGACTTGCCAAAGAATTTGGACTTTAGCCCTGAGGATGACAGAAATCCAAAGTTTGCATTACCAGAAGATTCTTCTAACTACAGCATGGAGAATGCACTGGAAGGGGTTGAGAGTTAGAAAGAGGGAAACAGATGTTACCTAAGTGTTCCAAGCAAGAAGGAGACAGGGTAGTCGATCAGTGAGCTAACAGGAATGAAGAGAAGATGGATATCTTGGGGATATTTGTCTAGTTTATATTTTGGTACAGATGGAAATTTTACTTAAAACCTATATTGTACGAAAGTCTAAAAAAGAAAGATTTGATATGTGCCAATTCCTTGCAATCCAAGAATATCTTTTTCTTTTGCATCTCCTGATTCTGCAGACAGATCCTTTCCTTTAACAAATCTCATTGCTTTACACTCTCACCCAGGAGGGTCAAAAAAAAAAAAAAAAGTCTTATTTACATGGATATTAACTTTTATACCACCTGCTTCTGTCCAAACTTTTCTCAAAACAGGTTTTTCTTTTTCTTCACTATCTCAACTTTTTCTTGTTTTACTTTGTTAATCCTCAGATTTGGAGACCAAATTTGCCTTAACCTATCTGCCAGCTGACAGCCCATCATCCTGCACAAGCCAGGGAAACTTACAGGCAATTCTTCCTCATGTCACTTTGTTATCACGCATGTCTATATCATTTCCTGCCAGGCACCAAACTTCCAGCATCAAGGAAGAACAGCTGAGGAGAATGCTTTTACACAAAAGACTTCCCTCCTTCCTTATCCCCTACTCAACGGATATGACAATATACTGATGATATAGTCAGGGTCAAGTTAAACGGAAGATAATGCAACTAAGTTCTAAAACCACCATTTTCAACCGATCATAAAGAAAGCAAGGTTAACTGTCTGCACATAATATAACAAGCAGAAAATGAATCAGAAACCAGAAGCTGACTTCAATCAAGAGAAGGCAAGTGAATTTTACAGATGAATACAAATTCATCTGTATTACATTAGAACAGGACATCAGTGAAGAACTGTTAGGCCAGTAATACTAAATCTCTTTGGCTCTCAGTTAAATTAAGTTAGATTATTAAAGACAATCTATGAGAAGACATATTAAGAAGAGGTGGCAAGAATACACAGAAGAACTGTACAAAAAAGATCTTCATGACCAAGATAATCACGATGGTGTGATCACTCACCTAGAGCCAGACATCTGGGAATGTGAAGTCAGGTGGGCCTTAGAAAGCATCACTACGAACAAAGCTAGTGGAGGTGATGGAATCCCAGTTGAGCTATTTCAAATCCTGAAAGATGATGCTGTGAAAGTGCTGCACTCAATATGCCAGCAAATTTGGAAAACTCAGCAGTGGCCACAGGACTGGAAAAGGTCAGTTTTCATTCTAATCTCAAAGAAAGGCAATGCCAAAGAATGCTCAAACTACTGCACAATTGTACTCATCTCACACACTAGTAAAGTAATGCTCAAAATTCTGCAAGCCAGGCTTCAGCAGTATGTAAACCGTGAACTTCCAGATGTTTAAGATGGTTTTAGAAAAGGCAGAGGAACCAGAGATCAAATTGCCAACATCCGCTGGATCATCGAAAAAGCAAGAAAGTTCCAGAAAAACATCTATTTCTGCTTTACTGACTATGCCAAAGCCTTTGACTGTGTGGATCACAAGAAACTGTGGAAAATTCTGAAAGAGATGGGAATACCAGGCCACCTGACCTGCCTCTTGAGAAACCTATATGCAGGACAGGAAGCAACAGGTAGAACTGGACATGGAACAACAGACTGGTTCTAAATAGGAAAAGGAGTACGTCAAGGCTGAATATGGTCACCCTGCTTATTTAACTTATATGCAGAGTACATCATGAGAAACACTGGGCTGGAAGAAGCACAGGCTGGAATCAAGACTGTCAGGAGAAATATCAGTAACTTCAGATATGCAGATACCACCACCCTTATGGCAGAAAGTGAAGAAGAACTAAAGAGCCTCTTGATGAAAGTGAAAGAGGAGAGTGGAAAAGTTGGCCTAAAGCTCAACATTCAGAAAACTAAGACCATGGCATCTGGTCCCATCACTTCATGGCAAATAGATGGGGAAAGAGTGGAAACAGTGGCAGACTTTACTTTTTGGGGCTCCAAAATCACTGCAGATAGTGACTGCAGCCATGAAATTAAAAGACGCTTACTCCTTGGAAGGAAAGTTATGACCAACTTAGATAGCATATTGAAAAGCAGAGACATTACTTTGCCAACAAAGGTCCATCTACTCAAGGTTATGCTTTTTCCAGTGGTCACGTATGGATGTGAGAGTTGGACTGTGAAGAAAGCTGAGCGCCGAAGAATTGATGCTTTTGAACTGTGGTGTTGGAGAAGACTCTTGAGAGTCCCTTGGACTGCAAGGAGATCCAACCAGTCCATTCTGAGGGAGATCAGTCCTGGGTGTTCATTGGAAGGACTGATGCTAAAGCTGAAACTCCAATACTTTGGCCACCTCATGCAAAGAGTTGACTCATTGGAAAAGACCCTGATGCTAGGAGGGATTGGGGGCAGGAGGAGAAGGGGATGACAGAGGATGAGATGGCTGGATGGCATCACCAACTCGATGGACGTGAGTTTGAGTAAACTCCAGGAGTTGGTGATGGAACGAGGCCTGGCGTGCTGCGATTCATGGGGTCGCAAAGATTCGGACATGACTGAGCGACTGAACTGAACTGAACTGATGAGAAGACAGCTCTCACAGATAATTAACTTCCTCATCTCTAAAATCAATAGTTGTGTAAAACATAGCTCTGAAGAACTTAAAAAGAATTTGTATTAAAGATGAACCACAGACCATCCAGAGTATGGGATCATAGTAAACCTGGGGAATATACCTAAATCACAGTAAAGCTGCCATTTTGTAACAGCCAGCTAACTTTGTTTCTTATTTCTCTTCTATAAGTGGGATCATAACACTAAACAAGGTGTCAGAGTAAACGATGATAAAAAATTGTGATGAGGTGGCTGTATCAAACCTTTCTACAAATAGATTTCCAGTTCTGAGGTCATATTTTCATTGACTTGGAGAAGGCACCAGAGGCACACCTGGCCAGGACTCAGCTGACCAGGATTTTCTAATCTCACTTTACACCTGGTTTGGTGCCACTAAGTCAGTTTTAGCAGTTTAGGCAGATTCTCTATTTATAAAAGAGAAGGTTAGTATCTCACCTGCTGTATGGAAACATGTAAAGGTAGAGAGGAGGAAAAAGCAAGGGACTCACAGGTGACCTAGAGTTCTTGCTCTGTCACCACTGAATTGTATAATATGACGTGAGGCAATCATATTTCATTTTTCTCAAACAACATTATAAACTTTTAAAGTTTGTAATTTTAGGAGATTACCACTAGCAACTGTAAAAGCATTCCATTAGTTCAAGAGGAGATCAGTTTATTTTTATCGTATTAATCCGTCAAAAAGACCAACTAGGTTTTTCATAGCAGAAGTAACTCTCAAAGAATTCCCCTAAAATGTTAGGTCACAACAGCACATTAAATGACGTTAAATGCTATAGACTTCTCCTTCTTAGTAACCAAATAGTTAATGTGTTCACTGGATTCCTGCTTCCACTGGAAATTTTTTCTGCAAATGGAATCCCATCCCTCCCCTACTTGAGTGTTGATCAATTAAAAAAGAAAAAGATGAAAAGATGTACAAACTTTAGTCACTAGTTGACAGAAAGTTTGTGCAAGGTTTCTAGAAAGTTAACAAATGTCAGAATTATATAAAGACAAGTTATTATCCTAAAGTACATGAAGCTTAGGCTTTATCTTTGAAACTCTGAAGAAATGTTAAGTTTTGGTCAAAGAAATAGAAAAGGAAACTGCCCCTTAGGCATGTTTTCATATGGAATGAACTCCTGGTTTCTTTCTGAAGTGATTCACTTTAGCTTTTAAAACAAATTTTTTGGTTTAGTGCATAAAACTTTTTCCCAAGGAAGCTGAGCAGCTGGAAAAAGCATCTTTACCTATAGGCAGAACCGGAATAGTTCTGTTTCTTTAAATATAATTGTAATACTAGTAATGAAGACCAGCTAAGGTCATTCTACTGTCTCTTTCCATATCAGCCAAGTCCACACCTCGCTATATTTAGACAAGGTATGCAGGCCCCACTAAAGATAGGAAACTCAGTCCTAGGCTTAGGGTCACAACAGTGGGGTTACTTCCTCAGCTGAGGGGGAAAGTCACACACAAAAGCAACCCTGTATTGATGCACGCATTCCTTGGAAACCAACAGAGCAACCAATGCTCAATTGTATTTCACTGTGAACAGAAGTATAACCTCTAGTATGCATACAACAGTCTCTAACATACATAACTTCACCATAGTCACGACTAAAGCAAAGGTAACTCACTAGCCAGGACTGGTCACCATGCCTCAGCCAAAGAGCTGTCTAGGTCAACAGGGTAAAATAGTCAGCCGTTTGGTCTCCTGGGAACTGGAACAAATAGGTTTCAACTTGGGAATTCCCTGGTGTCTAAAACACCAGGGTCTGCCTGGTATAGTCCTCCAGCAAGGTCTAGGTGACAGCCTCTTAGACCATCATCCAGCAAAGAAAGAACCAAACAGGGACAAAACTGACTTGTGTATTTAAAAAGAAAAAGCTTATGGAACAGGGATTTTATAATAAGGATTGTGTTAAAGTGTGTCAAGGACATGGTAATCCAGGTAACAGAGGAATCTCCTTGGGTAGACATATTCTGTAAGGGGACCCTAAACCTGGACTCAAAACAAAGAGCCTTAGGAAAATATCTTAAAGAAAAACACAATTGCCCTTGAAAGAAAGCTAAGAAGACCCTAATAACAATCAGATGTTTTTGGTACCTCCCCAACTGTCAGGGAAAAAAATTAAATACATTTAAAGAATTCAGTAAACATGCTTCTGAAATGTAAGTATAACAAATAGAAATCTATTTATTTTCATTCAAAGGAAACTGCACATTGCAATTATGAACATTTCCACTGCAGGAAAGATAAGCAGATGTTGGATGTTTTCCCAAAGTTTTTAGTGTCACTGAAGAGGCCTACATTTTTTTCAGTTTCATGGTCAATGCTAAAAAGGCAACATTTAGAATGCTTTTTCTCTTCATACATATTTGAACATTTCTACAGTGACATATTTAAAGAACAGTCAGTAAAGAGAAAACAAACATACAGCTTATATACCATATTTGTATATTCACTTTCTAGTATATACTTCTAAACTAAAAGCAACATAAGATACATATTTAATACTTTAAATAGGATGAATTGTGAAAAAACTCCACTCCTGTTTCCTCTGCATTAAAACCCTACTCAATGAAAAATAACTGCATTTAAATATTCTCAACTGACACTGAAATAATCCTTTTGGAGGAAAAAATACTAAGATTTAAATAAATAGTTTCATTTCTAAAGGGTGTTTAATTTCTAAGACAGAGAAACTGATCTGAGTTTTCTCGTGGCTTTACATGCAAAATGCAGATTTTTTTTTTTTTTTTTGCCACAGCAAAGATGCACTGGATAAGGGTCTAAATAAATAAATAGCGTGATATGGCAAAAACGCAAAAATGCCACATAACATTTGATTGCTCACAGTTCTAAGAATTTGTAACTATACATTGTAGGCTGTGGAATCTGGCATTAATAGCAAAGAATGGTTTAACGGGTTGGCGAATTCTTGACCCTCAGAACACAACACAAAGAGCACACTCATTCCAATAAATATCTCAGCCCAGGGCAGCGGTCCCCAAACCTCTCAACGAGCTCTTTATAATTTAATAAGTATCTGGATTAAATGTATTTAGAAATTCTCCTAATTCTTTTGACAACTTTCCTTCAAAGCAACAACTTTAAGTCATTTCTGCCTTCCTAGGGTGCAAAGCACCAGAAATACTGTACACCAGTACTGCTTCTCTTTTCACTCACCAAATAGGTTGTGACTATTTGCTGAAGAACACAAACATTCAGGCTTTACAGCAATATTCCGTTTTCTTTACGCAAATACCATTCTTAGATTATCTACTCCAAGATTATCAGACAGAGAGAATTCAAAAGGCTGCATAATCCTCAACAGAGAGAAAATGGTAGGTCAAAATCTTTCACTGTGGGAAAATCATGAGTGTTTGTTTAAAAATGGATAAATGAATCTCACTGGTAAGGTTAAATAGCTTAAAAACACCTTACTTAATTTCTAAGTCAAATGCCCACAACAGTCTATTCCAGGTTCTTAATTTGGGGTGAGGGCAAGGTCATTACATTCCTTTGAGGATTTAGTGAAAACTATGGCTTTTTCCTGCAGAGAAATAAATGTACTAATCATTGATCTACAGACCCACTTTCTCAAGTGATTTCATTGTATTCATGAACTTAGTCTAAAACTCTGGATTAAAGGAAACTTTATTAATAGTTGCCCTGAAGAGATGGGCAATTGGGAATCAACAGTACCCACCTCCCACCCTGTCATCTTTTAGCAGATAACAACTCAGCTTTAACAAGAGCCAAACACTGAATGACTGGTGCTTGGATTTAACTTTGAAGCCAGAGGAAACCCACATGAATAGATAAGGCTGGGACTTTCTAAGGGTCTTCTATTAATATAATACTTTGGACTCCTGCCATTCTAAAGCACACAACGGGCAAATCCGATGAAAAGACCCTCTTACCTGCCCCATAATGCTGCCTCCTTTCCTATGGAAATCCCTCTACAATCAACTTGCTTATATCACAAAGATTCCCAAGCATTAGGCTGAAGTTTACCTACTGAAGCCCTGGAGTACCAGATACAAAAGGGTTTCAGCACAATAGAAGATTTTGGACAAGATTTTGAAATTCATTAAAGTCAAATCTGACTAGTGAAGTTTTGCTTCCCTAAATCTGCTGGATACTCTGGAATTTTTTAATAGCTACCCAGAGCATGCCATTTCATGCAGCATGCCGTTACAGTCCTTGTATTCTAACAGTGTGAACAATCCAACATCGCTAATACATTAAACACTGCTTTATGTGCTAGTGACTCAGCATGAAGGAAATGACCAGATTTAGGTTTTTTTGATCTTATGATTTTAGAATCCATGCTACATGGGAGAGAGGATTAAAGTCAATGTATAACTACCATGAAGGCTAATGTTTGTTTAAGTTAGCAATCTTTATCTGTTCCTATTATGTTCATAAATACAGTTGCCTCATATTGTTTATTTAGATTGCCTGTCATACCTAAGAAATGGTTTTATTTATTTACACCAAATGTCTACCCTTTAATTTGCAGCTCAAAAATTTTATCAGTTTACTGACCATTTTCTCTAAAGCAGCACTCCTTCCAGGTTACTTTTCATTTTTTGTTTTGCTTTACTTTTTATTTATAACTGTATCATAAGCTAATTAGTTACAATAGTTTATTTACATTCTGGAATGTAAGTTCTAAGAGCTCAGAGTTAGTCTTTTTGGATCATTCCCAGTGCCCAGAACATTGTAGGTGATCAATACATGAATGAACAGGTATTTACCAAGTAGAGATACAAAATTAATCAGAGTAAATATAGCACAGTAAAAAAGCATGAGATATAAAGAGGACTTGGATGTTAGTCACTGCTCTTGAATTTATTAGTTACATAACCTGAACAAGTCATTTAATCTCTTTGAACGTCAATGTCTTTCCTTTAAAATGATGCAAAAATATTACTTCAAAGGATTATAGGCAATAAGAGAAGTAAAAACTTGTTGCAAATATTAATCATTATATCCCAGCAGTTATTTTTGGAAAACTGGCAGAAAATTCTGTAAATCAGATCAATTTTGAGAAAGTAAGTTACTGTTACCTAACCCTTGGTCTCGCAGAACTGCAGAGGCAGAATGAAGTAGTGAGGAAGCACCACATGAGAAGGGGTGGACTGGAATCTCACTTATCAGCTGGCTGACCTTGAAAAAAATCTCTCAACCTCTCTGAAGCCTACTTTTCTGATCTACTGATATAAAATGTGTGTGAGGGGGTGCTACCTCAAAAGTGAATTGTTTGAATCAAATGTTAATTATGAAAGCACTTTTTAAACTTTAACACAGAATATTTAATTTTAGTTAAATTGATTACCTTCCCTTAGAGAAAATCCTAATCTTGTTTGTTTCACCAGAGAAATGGAAGGAAATAGTATTATAGAATGTGTTCACATGGACTACAGACAGAGTATAGGTACTCCCAATTCTTTCTGCAAGTTCTCCAACTTTGGTGAGAGGATGGAACAGAACAGGAACAGACAGAAAAGGAAGATAGAAAATGGAAAGCGAAACAGGTTCAGAAAGACACAAATTAGTAGCAAAGAATAGGTAGCAAGTGGAATAAGTAGCAAAGTTCTGACCAACTGTGAGTCTATTTAATTTCATACCCAAGGTCACGGCCCATTTCATGGATGTGTGACTTGTGCAGCCACATTAAGGCGGTGCTTGAAAGGGCCTTGCACTTGCTTCAATGCTCTGATGCTTTTTGAACGGGGGCCCCCTATTTTCATTAGCTGCTGGGCCCTGCAAATTATGTAGCTAGTTCTGCTCGCAGTCTTTCCACTAGACTAGAGGACAAGGACAATAGCTTACAACCTCAATGACTGCATACAAAGACCACTGCTAACTTAAAGGACAATTATTAACAAGTAGACTTTTAATTCAGAGAAAGCAATGGCACCTCACTCCAGTACTCCTGCCTGGAAAATCCCATGTATGGAGGAGCCTGGTAGGTCGCAGTCCATGGGGTAGCTAAGAGTCGGACACGACTGAGCGACTTCACTTTCACTTTTCACTTTCATGCATTGGAGAAGGAAATGGCAACCCACTCCAGTGTTCTTGCCTGGAGAATCCCAGGGACGGGGGAGCCTGGTGGGCTGCCGTCTATGGGGTCGCACAGAGTTGGACACGACTGACGTGACTCAACAGCAGTAGCAGTAGCAGACTTTTAATTAGGTTGGTGATCACCTATTTGTAGTATCTGAATTCAGAAGTTAGCAAAATACCTAGTAAAAGCCATTAATTAAAAAGCAGCAGACCAAATTAGAAATGCAAATATTATTTGCCTTTCCTATTTTGTGGCCCACCACGTTCTAATAACAGGCCAAATGGTGATGTTAGCAAGTGAAATACCTGAAGCTCATCTGACGTTTCATTCTGAAATCCAACAAAAGACCCGAGTGACTGTGGACTACCTTCAGTTTTTGATCTGGTTATCTGCTGCCTCACAGTACGCAGAGCAGAGTGACAGCGCCACAGAAATCGTCCCTGGAGTGAAAGCCCTAACGCAATCCAGTTCAATTAAATCACACCCTTTAAATAACGTTTTGTTTCTTTCCTGCTCCTTCGGACTGAGAGACAGCTGGTGGCTTTTCTCTGATTGAAGCTGAAAGGCTGAAGCTGATGAACTGAACATTTCCCACAAGGCAATTCAATTTTTGATGCCTCCCTTTCCCCCCTTAAAGCCAGACTGACCCCACACTGGTCCATTGTGACCTTTGGACTCCTTATCAGTCACCTCTAGTCTCCGATAGGAGTTGGACTGGCCAACCCACAGACGTCCACTCTCCAGTGAACAAAGGCTCGCTATGTAAAAGAGACAAGCTGTAAGCAGCGATAACTATCTGTAGAGAAGGTGCTGAACTCATCCTCTGTGTTCCAGCAGCATGTCCAGGACTGCTGCCACTACAAAACAGTGAAACTTCACCCCAAAACTTTCTCTGCCTGTGATTTAAACACACACCTTAATTAAGGAGAGAGCTCAGTTTCAAACAGAGGCAGGCAACCAACGTTAATGAATCCAGCAGGCAAGTGCGGCCTGCGTTCTAACATTCTTTTCTCCTTGCAGTCTTTTTTTCTTTAAGTTGGCCAGAAGCCCCTCTGGATACTGTTTAGATCTGCACAGACATTCAAAGTAAGATTCTTTAAGAGCTTTAGAAAATGCATACAACTCTTCTCCTTTCTCCTATATTCAATACTCAAAAAGCCTTAAAGATGAAAACTTTTTTTTTTTTCCCAAGATTTTAAATGGCTTGTTCCCTAAAAAGTTTCTCTCTCCAACTTTGGGAAATATACACTGGCTTTTACAAACCAGATGAGGAAATTCTAACTTCACAAATTTAGTTACGAGCATTAACAAACTAATATATATGATCATTTTTTTAGACGGTTGGATGGCATCATTGACATGAATCTGAGCAAACTCGGGGAGATAGTGAAGGACAGGGAAGCCTGGCATGCTGCAGTCCATGGGGTTGCAAAGATTCGGACACCACTGAGCAACTGAACAGCAACAGCAGCAATCCTTAGTAAGACAGAATTTTAGGAAATCTCAATGCCACTTCACACTTCCTAAACAGAAAACAATGAAATGCTGTTCAAGGTTAATTTGCTGCAGGACCCTAAGTCAGTCAGTTATCTTTTAGC
Source organism: Bos indicus (assembly GCF_029378745.1). NCBI lineage: Eukaryota > Metazoa > Chordata > Mammalia > Artiodactyla > Bovidae > Bos > Bos indicus. The sequence continues at coordinate 22,233,925 of NC_091778.1, forward strand.
TCAAAAATCCCTAAATCAAAAATGGTGATGATTTTAGAATAAAAAAAAACAACACAGGGCGCAAACCCAAATTCACAAACACTACGTGTATATTCAACACCATCTACGGATAATTAGTTTTCCCCTCATCTTATCAATGTACTATTATTTCATCTTCTGGCAAGTTCCACTCAAATACCTTACAAATCATTGTCCATCAGTGACTGGGTATGAAAGCGATTCCTGATAGGAAAGACAAATAAGGATCAATTTTCCTGCGTCTTCAATTGGTTCAGATGAATTGAAGGATAAAATTGCTTCTACCTTGATTTTACTTTTTATTATTTCAGGAGCACTATGAAAATGAATTACTAAATTGCTGGAGGTACAGTTACTAAAATTGTAGACAGGTACAACATTTTTGGTGAGCAAACTGGCAGTCTGTACCAAAAGTTCTAGACATAGGTATACCCTTTGGTCTGGCAATCCCAGAATTGAATTTTAGGGTATTTCCTTCAGGGACATGTGCAAAGATTTAGACACAAGGATATTCATTCAGTGAGGCTTTGTTTATAACTGCAAAAAAACTGAACACAATCAAAATGTGCAACAATAGGGCAGAATTCAGTTCTATGGAAAACAAATAACTCTCAGAAAGGATATGAAAGAAACGCATTTGAGGACAATGGCAGGATGTTCCCAATATGCTTAGTGAAAAAAAAAAAAAAAAAAAACAGATTACAAAGCAGATGATAGAAGACAATCGCATTTTTAAAAGGATATACATACAGAGAAAGTTGTGGATATTAACAGAACAGTAAACATCTTCGGAAAATAATAAGGGTAATGCTTTTTGGGGAGAGGAGGATTTCTGATGTTTCTTATCATAAGCATGCATTATCTGCAATATTAAAAAAATAGCCAATACTTTTGCTTTGTTGATTTTAAGTACCAGTAAGACCAGTTCCATTAAGAAAATTTCTCACTCAGGACAAGTTCACTTTTAAGCTGAGTAGGTGGTAAAGAATGAGATATTATCAACTTTACAGTGCATCAGGTAGGCAAGTTTTTAAAGCACAGAGACTCTCCCTTTGAAAAATGTCCCCAAATTGACTTGCAAGACTGCCATAAAGAAGAGCACCGATATTCAATATTTTCTGGTTGATTTTGACTTTAATTGAGGGAGAGATTAGGTGTTGTCATTTCTTTAAAAAGCATCGTAAACATTCTTACGACATGATCATTTTCGGACTAAAAGGCATGTAACTTTGCTGGGAACTTCTCCAAGTGTCTAAAACGGCAATGAAGACGTCCAGCAGTGTGAGCACAGTGGACTTCCATCGTAACTGAGGTGGACCACAGGTGAGGCACAGGGTGAACAGGCCCCAAACCCATTCAGAGCCAAGACGAAGGTAGGTTTCTCAACAGATGTGCTCAAATGTATTTCCGAGGAGGTAAGAAATAAAGGAAGAAGAGATCATAACAAGCCAGTCTACAATCATCAGTGTTTCTTTAACCTTGGGGAGAAAAAATTACCCTGGGTTTAAATTCATTTCGTTAGAATCACGAAATGGAAACATATCCAGTCCCAGTCTGCCATTCCTCTCAGTGCAGGAGAGCATAACAAGGCACAGTCTGCTGAATCTTCAGTAGCTGCAGTAACTCTTCTTTCAATCAGTATTACTAAACTATCATACTTTGGGCCTTATGTAACCTGGCATTTATACAATTCTTGGTCTTTATTTTTTAGTTTTTGGTTTGTTTTCAGTTTTACTGAGATATAATTGGCACACTGTACAGCATGATGACTGGACTTAAATAAATCATGAAATGATTATCGCAATAAGTTTAGTGAACATCCATCATCTCGTACAGATACAAAATTAAAGAAATAGAAAAAATGTGTCCTTGTGATGAGACTTGGCCTTTATTAATTGATGTTTGATCATAGGCTTACTCATATATGTGTAAAAGAGCCTCCTGTCCACTAGGATGGTTTTTCTATGTATACTTAAAACTAAAGGGCTGTACATTGCCATTGCCTTCTCCGTACATTGCTTATAGAACGCTAAATAAGATGAACCATTGACAACCAGGCCATTAAACTGGTAGCCAAGCCATTAAGAACAAAATCAGCACACCCTTCCCCCGATAGCTCACTCCACTGTAAATATCACAAGCCCTCTCTTGGTGCCAATGGGAACCACCCTGCCCACCACATGGTGCTGATGTAACCGAATCTAGAGCTCAGCACCTGGAGAAAGCAGGGAAGGAGGTTTTGCTTTGGGTTACTTGAATGTGTTTCTTTCCTCCCCTATTCCCTTCTTCCTTTCTTTTTAACCATAAAACCACTAGCAGATAGTTTCGTGATTTCTATTCTCATGCTGCCTATGGGGATTTCACAGTGCACTCCCAGCCACTGGTACTGATTCAACAACAGCCTTTGTAAAATTGGCAGCCTTCCTAAATAAGCTATGTAGAGTCTGCAAATGCTGGTTACTGTGCTGTGTAGTCTGTGGGTACTCGATAAAAACTTGATTAAAATTCTGCCCACATGATATATCCAAAATATACTCAGAGCTATTTTCTAAAGAGCATGATCGGTCTTTACAAAAGTCTTTCTGGATTTCTCCTTCCTACCACAAATGATTAACAGCAGTCATTCACTGACTCTCTATGGCTGTGACATCTGCTACATCAGTCTTCCTTTTCTCTCACGGCTCAAGTACCCCTTACCTCTGCTTATACTAATCAAGACATGTAAGAGGGCCAGAAATAAAGGTCAGATGTCAAATCCTACCATAAAATCTTTACTAATCGGCTCATTTACAATAACTTTTTGTCCTCTGAATACTTAGAGCACCAATCGCACCATTCGTCTAGCACTTAGCTGAATTGTGTTCTTATTTATCCTTTAATTAATCTGTCTTATATCTCTCAACAGAGTATCCTCGCCACAGGAACCATGTCTTGTATTTCTTTGTATATCCCACCCTTTGCCCAGAATATGACAATGATGCAAATGATGGCATTTCTCCTACCAGGCTGTCGCACCACTCTAATTCTTTCTCCTATACTCTGGTTCATGTTCAAAAGGGCAGACATACTAGCTGTCATTTACTGAGTGTTTACTGTTTGCAGTACTTTATAAATATTACACTTAATTAACTTAAATTAACTACTTTTCATGCTAAGTTGCTTTGGTCGTGTCCGACTCTTTGTGAGCCCATGGTCTGTAGCCTGCCAGGCTCCTCTGTCCATGGGATTCTCTAGGCAAGAATACTGGAGTGGGTTGCCATTTCCTTCTCCAAGGGATCTTCCCGACCCAGGGATCGAATCCAGTCTCTTACGTCCTCTGCATTGGCAGGTGAGTTCTTTACCACTAGCGCCACTTGGGAAGCCCAATTAACTACATTAATTAATATTAATAGACACTATAAGCTCCATTTTATTGGTGAGGAAACCAAGTTTTATGGTGGTTATAAGTTGAAGGTCGCTCAGCCTGTAAGTGGTGAAACTGATTGAAACTCAAGTTTGTTTCATTCCACACACCAGACTATTACTATCAGCCACAATAACAAGTGACAAGACACTGAACGAGTGATCCAAGATACCTTTTAAAAATTTCTAAATAGAATATTTAATGAAAGGGATACTTTAAGAATTGAGTGTGAAATTTCATTGGGGAGGAATGAGCATCACAGAGGTGGGGTTGATAAAATGATCTACACCAAATCTGGTCAAAGAAATGACCAAAAAGTTCAGTTTCATACACTGTCAGAATCTGTTTCATTCCCCTCCTGGGAAGAAAAACTGACACTGAGAATTCACATTACCTCATAGATGTTCCAACTTCTCAAACTAAATTTTCCCCCCAAATAAAGATGATATAATAATAGCAAATTAAAATTTTTTTGGTGTTCATAAGAACTGGATATATTAACTTTGAGAGAAACACAGTAATTTAAAGATGCCTGGAACAGAGGAGAGTTCCAAAGAAATGACATCTCTCTTAAGAGCTCTATGTTAAAGTGATACTTATTTAAAATCAGTGAAGAAAAATGAGAAATACTCATATTCAATTTATTCCTTATGAAGATCAACTGGCTTTTATTATACAAAATTTAAAGAACAAAGATGAGACACACAACTAAGAAGTTAAGCTCATAAACCTGTTCAGCCTTCTGTTGACATTTCTTAGGTTGTAAACAGGCCTGTCTGTGGCATTAAGTTTTAAGAATACAGACACCACAGAAGACAAGCAATGTCAAGTCCACAATTAGAATTGTTAGGGCTTGAAATATGCTGTTACGGATCATGAATAGCCACATGAATCTTTGTCAGTAAACAGTAAGTACAAATGATGAAAGCAACAATCATAACTGAAATTTTAATTTTTCTTTCTTATTAACTATCTCTAGCCCTAGCCCTAATAAAATGAAGCAGATATTACTCCCCCCAAAAACATAAGCAACAATTTGAACCATTTCAAAAAATGTCATTATTAAAAATAATAATAATAATAATAATTCTGTGTCTTCTATAACTGGAAAACCGAACTTACAATTAAAAAAAAAAAAAAAACCTACTCTAGTACAGGCTAACACTGAGGTTTCTCTTTACTGGAGAATAATTCAAGCCTCTGGATTCTGTAATTTTAACAGACACACAACTAATGCCAAATCCCTCAGGTGACTAAAAAAAGGGTCACAGCCCTCTGAAAACAGATTAATGCAGAAAACAAGAGTGGCCAAATTCCCACAACCTGCAAAAAGGAAGTGAGCCCAAATAAGCCCTTTGGTGTGCAGTACTAACAATCTATTTATAAATCATTTACTACATCCTTTCCAAATCACAGGAACACCTAAAAAACGCCTTGATGCTTTTAGCATATTTCTTCAAGTTAAACCTAATTACATTAGTGGAAGCAACATCCTGTATAATTCTAACAATGCAAAGCTAAATCTATCTGAAAGTAGTTAGGATACTAATTATTATTATTAATTTGCTTTCATCTTAGTAATCCAGAAGGGCTTCCCAGGTGCTTCAGTAGTAAAGAATCCACTGACCAATGACACAGTGATTCTTTCGATCCCTGGGTGGGAAAATCTCCTGGAGGAGGAAAATGGCCACCCACTCCAGTATTCTTGCGTGGATAATCCCATGGACAGAGGAGCCTGGAGGGCTACAGGTCGCAAAGAATCAGACACGACTGAGCTCGCACACACGTAGGAATTCAGAAACATTGTGTGATAGCATCTACACCACTATTCTCTAGCCCCAAGGCAATTTTACATACGGTAATTAAGAAGATTCACATTTACTGGAGAAACCCAAGTAAGGACAGAGCAAGAGGATCTACAGTTTAGCCCTTCTGTTACTCCAAGATCCAACAGCTCTTGGAGCCAGAAAATGACAACATCCTTAATTATCTGGCTTTGGGCAATGGTTTCTCTGTAAATCTACAGAAATTGCCCCATTTCAGGAGTGATTACAAGTGAGCACACAATCTGAAGAACAGTAATTCAGAAAAAAAAATTAATTAAGACTTTATCAAAGAAATCTTGACTTGAGTGCATCACGACCTCACTATTCCTGCTCATCTTCTTTATGCAGTTAGTGGCCAAAGTTGAGGGCTTTCTCCCTCTCTGTTCCAAGCCAATTATTGCTCTACTTACTTCAAAGCAGCCTAAGTGTGGGTAAAGTCACACAAAGTTATTACTACTAATAAAAACACAAATGTACCTTTTACTCTGACAATTGAAAATTAACTTCTTTGTATTTGAAGACTGTAACACTAGGAGATTAATACACTTGATGCAAACTTAATTGATAACACTTTACACAATATTTTACCTTTTAAAGTTATATTACCTACCTATTTAAGGATCAGAAACAATCACGAAAATGGTATTGATTCAAAATAAAGAGACATCTCATGTCTTTAAAAACTATCAACATTATTATTAGTCTCTTTATCCACCAACCAGAGATAAAAAGCTCTTAAATCATAAATGAATGTGTGGCTTCAGTAACTGAATTACCAATTATTATAACTATGTTTTGTCCATTTCTGAGAGGCGAAATCTAGATTTTAAAGTAGCAAAGATGATAAAGACACTTATTAAATAGAACAAGGAAGTTAAAAAATATAAAGACAAAACAATATCATAAAATTATAACACTTAGTGTAGGACCTCTTGGTTCTAGGCTTTTAAAGTATAGAACTGCTGCTAAAGAACTGCTTTAGAGCTAGAAAAAGATGGGAGACTATACCTAAATCATTCTACACATCATATACCAGCTGGACAAAGATAACACCAAAGATTCAACAAATATCTGAGAAAAAAATCTTAAAAGTATTAGTAAACCAATTCCAGCAGTATGTTAACAAGTAATGCAAACAGCTTTAAAGGACGATTCAACTTTCGCAACTCAGTTATGTCACTGCATTGCCAAGAAAGGGGGAAATATTATCCTTCCAACAGAGGGCCAAAAAACATCTAATCAAATTCAGTATCTGTATCTAATTTTAAAATATTTGAAATCAGGAATAGTAGGAAATGCCCTCAGCTTGATACGTGATCTATGCTGGAACTTATAGCACACAGTACATCTATTCAGAAAACATAAAAAGCATCCCTTTTACAATGGAAAACAAGACCAGGAGCATTGCTACTCTTTAACACACTAAAGCCTAAGCTGAAGCAACAAAGAGTTACACTCAGAGAAAACTCATTTACAGATGATATAATCATTCACTCAGTAAAATCAAGAAAATCAACTAAAATATCTATTAGATATAAGGACCAAGAGTTCAGCTAGGTGGTCTGATATAAAAGCAAATATAAAAAGCAGTTTCACTACACACCTATAGGGACTAATTAGAAAAAGTCATGGGAAAGAAGAGCTTATTCACAAGAACAAAAACTTTATAAACAACTACCCATGAATATACCTAATAAGAAATGTCTGTTATATGAGGAAAAGTGTAAAATTTAAATGAAGTGAATAAACAAACACATATCACATTCCTCATCGGGAAGGCTCATTCTATAAAGCTGTTAATTCTCCCCAAAACTAGTTCAGTACAATTTAAATCAAAATCCCAATAGGGTTTTTAAAAGTAGGATTTGGCAAGTTGTTTCTAAGACTTATCTAGAAAATAAGCAAGGGTAGCTAAGATAGTAAAACACACACACACTGAGGGAGGCCTTGCGATGCAAGATATCAAAATGTCTACTAAATCTATATTAAGTAACAGTGTGGTAGTGGTGTATGAGAGAAAACTTTTTAATATATAATATGAATAGCATTTCAAATCAGGGAAGTGAGACTGGACTAAATAAATGGTACTGGACTCAACGACTATCCATTTGGAAAAAGGTGAAGTTAAAGCTCTACTTCATACAATAAAAACAGCGTGTCTTGTTTCATTGTGTTTCACTTTACTGCGTTTTGCAGATACCACTTAAAAAAAAAAAAATGGAAGGTTTGTGGCAACCCTATGTAGAACAAGTCTATTTGTGCCTTTTTTCAACAGCATTTGCTTACTTCATGTCTCTGTGTCAAATTTTGGTATTTCTCGAAATATTTCAAACCTTCCACTACCAAAAACATCAAGACTTGCTGAAGGCTCAGATGATGGTTAGCTTTTTTTTTTTTTTTCAATAAAGCATTTTATAATTAAGGTAAGTTCTGCTTTTTGTTACACACTTAGTAGACTATGGTGTAAACATAACTTTTATATGCACTGGGAAACCAAAAAATTTGTGTAACTTGCTTTAGTGTCACATTCACTTTATTGTGGTATCTGGAACTGGATTCACATTATCTCCAAGTCTGTCTGTAAAGATAAATTCCAGTTTTAAAAAGTGAAATAGTTTTACAGTGTAGACACACTGCTGCTGCTGCTGCTAAGTCACTTCAGTCGTGTCCGACTCTGTGTGACCCCCCAGGCTGCCCCGTCCCTGGGACTCTCCAGGCAAGAACACTGGAGTGGGTTGCCATTTCCTTCTCCAATGCAGGAAAGCGAAAAAATAAAGTGAAGTCGCTCAGTTGTGTCCGACTCTCAGCGACCCCATAGACGGCAGCCCACCAGGCCCCTCCGTCCATGGGATTTTCCAGGCAAGAGTGCTGGAGTGGGGTGCCATTGCCTTCTCTGGTAGACACACTAGAAAAATACAAAAGAGTACTTTTATAATCTTGGGAGTGGATGGGAAGAGTTTTTTAAAAAGCCAGACAGAAAAATCATAAAATTATTGACAGATTTTACTACATAAAAGTTAAAAACTTTTATACAAGATACAAAATGAAAAAACAAGCACTAGAGCCAGGAAAATAATTGTTAAGCATATTCAGAATATACAGAATAATACATGAGAAAGGAAAAAAACAAATGCCAATAGAAAAATAACATGCAAATCACAGAAGAAAAATGCACAAGACCAATAAAAATACAAAAGGATCCTAAAGTAAGGGAAATGCAAAGGAGTGTTTAAGAGCAGGGGTCCTGGGTTGAGGCTGCCTGTGTTTGCATCCTGGCTGTATTATCTCAGACAAATGACTTAACATCTCTGTGCCTCTCATCTGTAATTGAGGATAACACCTAAGTCAACGTTGTTAAGAACAGAGAATGAGATAATATGCATGGTGCTCAAAACAATGCCTGGCCCACAGTAAGAGCTCAGTAAAAAATTAACTGCTATCTAGTATCATTATTAATATTACCAGGGTTGGTGAAGACACCTATGTAAGTATATAAGCTGGTAAGAGCTAATTGGCAAAGCAAACTGCAAAGCTTGGCAGCATGTATCAAAATTTTAACACATACATATCATCAGACCCAGAAATTCCACTGCTAGAATTTTATCTAAAGAAATGTTCCCACATAGACACAAAGACATATGCATCAGGACTTCGCAGCAGTGTTAAGAGTTCTAGATGTGGAGACAGGAAATGCTGGTTCTAGTTTCAGTTCTACCAAGAACAAATCATGTAACCCCTGTGCCAATCACTTCATCATTTTGATTTTTCAGTTTATTTACTTTACAAAGTGTGAATGATGACTTACCCTATCTGCCTCACGGGAATACTTTAAGGCAGTGGTTCCCAAAGTGTGGTCCCTGGATCAGCATCACGAGCATCCTCTAGGAACTTGTTAGGAATTGAAATTTTCTAGTCTCACCCCAGACCTACAGAATCAGAAACTCTGGGAGTGTGGGCAGCAACCTGTGTTTTAATAAACCATCCAGGTGATTCTGACACAAGCTTAAGTTCAGAGAAGAGCACGTGTGAAATTACTTGCAGAACTAAAAGAGCATTAGTATTATAAACACAAAAAATAAAACTGCTTCTATCTTTCAATTTTATGAAAGGTACCTTTTAGATAATTATCTCAATATGCTCTCTGTTGCTGAGCTCAAGCTTCTGAAAGCACTCATGTGAAGCTAGGAAGTCAAACTTATATATGCAACCAAGTAAATAAATACAAATATTTTGGGTCAAGGATAAAAAGCTCAACGTCACCTCAAGAACAAATCAAGCAATGTCTCAAACATTCAAGTTTCCAGACTTCTGATCAGTGGTTTTCATAATGGGAACTCTTTTAATGACAGCCCTTGCCAGCGTTCTATCTACTAGTTCTTGATCCTTTCCTGAACTTTTCAGGACACAAAAACAGTCACCTGTTTGTGGATAAGCTATTTGTTTGGCTTATAACAATAACACCAGAAAAACCTTGGCCCCTTGCTTAGCGAATTCACTTCTCAGAGATTGAATGTTGGCTCTCTAAAAATAACACAGGTTCCAAAAAAAAAAAAGGTCATGTATTTTTCAGATGTTCACATTTTGTTGTATATGAAACCACGTGTAGACTCTGCAAGGGTATGGACTTTCAGGATCATTTGAGCAGTCTGATCCCACACTCTTGAAGTTTGATCAGATGCTGCTCTGGGTTGCTCACATATATTTTTCTAGTAGGATTAACACTTACAACAGTAACTATTTTTTGTTTCTGGAGTTAATTCAATCACTCCTTAATGTTCTTCACTGAGCACATAAGAAATAACAGTATATTTGGTGAGTTTTACACGAAGGTAAGGAAAGGCCTTAATCTCATAACGATAGAATTCCCAATAAACACAGTAATACCCACACTATTCTCTAATTTCACCTATATGTATATACATACCACAATTAAAAGTCAAGAAATAAGAAAGAGCATGTGAAATCACCAAACTAGTTATCCCAAAGGCCCTCCTCTAAAGGTCATTAACTTTCTTCATAGGAAAGCCCCTTAGATCTTCTTGAGGTCTTTTTATGCTGACACAATTCTCATAGGATTTGTTACACAGTTCACCTGGTTCTAAACCCAGAGCAAATCCAATGCAGCAATGAGAAAAGGAAGAAAAGCTCTTATGAGTGGGTCGTCAGCAGAGACAAGAGAACCATTGGGCTAAGAGAACTCAGGTGTACTCCCTTCCCCAAACAGACAATTAAAATTTGGTCTTCACTTAAGGACCTTAATTAACTCTTAACCTTTTGGTTGCTCCCATTCATCACTGCTATTTACATATCTGGCACTACAGGGAAATGCTCACAGTAGCTAAGTTTTTACTAAACCAGGCCTCAGAGACCATACTTCTCTTTAGGAAGGAGATTCTTCACCTTCTATAAGATCACATCACTTTGAGAACCTGATTTTTTAAAATATATGTATCTACCCAATATTTCCATATGATCTCAAGGAGTTCATTAAACTTCTAAAGCCAGTTCATAGCTTTAGTAACCATGGACCCCAAATTTAAAACTTTTGTGTTAGGAACCAAAAATGGGCATGTTTAAGTTAACAAAATTCAGGGTTTTATTTGGAATGGTCTTTAAAGATTTTTAAATGATGATGGACTGGGCAATACCGTAAATGTAAATTAAACACGATGGCTAAGGTAATACTAATAAATACACTTTAGAAGAAGTGAACATTAACAAGACTCTCTCAAGAAAAAAAAAGTGGCAAGAGAGAGACAAAAATGAAAGAGAAATAATCTGAGGATTCTTGAGAAGACTGCCTACCTTAGCAGCAAAACTCTAAGTGAAGCAAATGTGTTTTTCACTCCTAAGTTGAAGATGTCAGCAGTTAAAGAGAATTTCTAAGACTATAGGTCTTAAAAGTAACTTTGCAATTGCTAAGACAGAAGACCATTTCTACAGTGGTTTTGAGCACTGGCCTAGGAAACACCTGGGTTCTAAGGACAGTTTTGACATTTATTAGCAAATACTTAAAGCCTCAGCTTCCTTATCTGTAAACAGAATAAATTAGTTCAGAGGGTGGGTGTGATGATTAAATGAGATAATAGTACACACTAAACTCAGCACAGAGGCAAGTGGTCAATGAATGGCAGCCGTTTAGTTTTTGTTTAACTTCAATTTACCCATTTTTCTGTGCAGGAGTTTATCGTTTGTAAATTGTTACCTACCACACACATCATCTTTTATGATCCTCTGGGGTCAGAACCACAGTGTCTTCATTTTACAGTTTAAGAAAAAAGTCAAATGTACCCCCAAGACACTAATTAGTAGGAAAAGAAACGTGTACACTAGATTCCAAACTCCTAAACAAGATTCAAAACTCCTTTCCCCTGCAAAGCTCAGAAGCTCTGCCTTTTAAATTCTGTTTAATCTTTTAACTGTAGTTAAACATATATAAAATTTGCCGTTTTAACCATTTTTAAGTGTACAGTTCAGTGCCATTAAATATTCACTCTGTTGTGCAGCTCTCTCCACCATCCATCCCCATAACTTTTTCTTCTTCCTCAAATGAAACTCTATACCCATCAGACACAGACTTCTCATTCTCTTCCTCCAAACCCTGGCAACCAGACTACTTATGCTCAAGTCCTCCATGTAAGTGGAATCATAGTTCTTATATTTTGTCACTGGCCTATTTCACTCAGAATGATGTCTTCAAACTTCATCCACGTTGTAGCATGTGTCAGAATTTCCTTCCTTTTTACAGCTGAAAAATATTCAGTTGTATCCCAGACCACATTATGTTTACCCATGTATCCCTTAATGTACATGTGGGTTGCTTCCATTATCTTTTTTATTTTTAAAGTATTGTTCACACTTATTTTGCCATTGGTTACCCATTTTCAGATTATTCATTCCACCTCCCCCCCTTTTTTTTTTTTTGGTAAAAGGTAAAGTGCAGGTACTTCCCTGGTGGTCCAGTGGTTAAAACACCTGGCTTCCACTGCAGGGGAGGACCGGTTACAACCCTGGTCTGGGAACTATGATCCCATATGCTGCCCTCCTGCCTCTACAAGGTCAAAAAAAAAAAAAAGTAAACGGTTGATTTAATTCTATAGACTCTGTAACAAAGCAGTAAAACCACTATGTTGGGGGGGTGTGTGCTTTTTTCAGTACACCACCAAGAACCAACACAAAATGGAAAAGTTAAAATGCAAATTTGATTTGGTAACAGAGGAAACTGTTAAAATAATACATTAGATTTAAGACTATCTGACTCAGTGGTAAAGAATCTGCCCGCCAAGCAGGAGATGTGGGTTTGATCCCTGGGTCTGGAAGTTCCCCTGGAGAAGGAAATGGCAACCCACTCCAGTATTCCTGCCTGGGAAAACCCATGGACAAAGGAGCCTGGCGGGCTACAGTTCACGGAGTTGCAAAAGGTCGGAGACGACTTAGCGACTAAACCACCACCACCACCACAGAAATCACTTTACAGGCTATTCTTGGGACCTTTAATATAAGGATAATGCAAAGTTTCTACTGTTGGAGGTGAAACTAAAAAGTTCTTTAGGGTTGACCTGGGTGGGAGACAGAAATGGCTTAAGTGCCAGGAGTCTGGGAAAACCTCAGTAGGTCACTCCCCTTGAAACCACTCCGAGTGAGAGCTAACACACTACAAAGACCAAACTGCTGCCAGCTAAAAGTAACCCTGAACCTCTCAACCAGTTTAATGATGCAACTTGAATAGATGGGAGTTCCTCTATTTTGCCCTTTTTTAAATGTGAGGTGAGACTAACCACAAGCTTGAGCACACAGTTCTCAGAAAGGGCTAAACCACCAAGGAAGGGAGGAACAATTCTAGAGACTCTGAAAACTGTGATGATTTAAAGATGCAACGAGATCTTGCACTTTAGCGATTGAAGGTGTGCCTGCAGGCTTCGATTGTAAGCGCGTACTACTACTGGCGGAGACAAAAAGAGAGTCAAACTACTACTAAAATCCAGCGTTATGAAATAATTCCAGACTACAACCAGACAGTGTGAAAAATGAACTGCCCTTCTTCGTGTGCACGGCTTGCAACAGAAACCTACGGTCACAAGCAAACTTATTTGAAGCAAGGAAACAAAACAACAAACACAGGAGCCTGAGCGCCAGCGGGACCCGCAGGGGAGTCCTAGCGTTTCCGGCCGGCGGCTGAGAGGCTACTGACCGCTTTAGCCCGTCTCCAAAATGCCAAACGGCTGTCACTCCGTCATCACAATTTCCCTGGGGCGACCTCACTTTCAGATCCTCTCAAAGTTTACCAGAAATTCTCCCAAAGGATTCTTCTGTCCGCCTTCCCACCCTCAGGACACTTTCCGCCTCCAAGAATTACTCTACATCTCTACCCTACTATGCAGCCCCTGGGGGCCCCGGGAGTTGCAAGCGAGCAGGGTGCGATTTCACCCTTGCTTGCTCCCAGTTGCTGGGAAAACCGGCTGCTGAAAACCAAACTTTCCGAGCGACCGTTCGCAGAGGGCGGAGGGCGCGCGGCACTCACAGCTGGTTGATGGCGTTCTGCGAGATGACCGCGTTGGCGGAGAAGTAGGGGATCATGTCGGGGCCACCGAGGCTGCAGGTGCAGGCGAGGGGCGCCTTCTTCTCGCGGGCCAACGTGCTCAGGGTCATGGGGCCGGCTCAGGGCGCACGGCTCCCCATCTTGGCCCCCGCCCGGCTGGGGCACGAGGCGCTCGCGTTGGGCTCCACGGGACTGGAAGCGCAGGCAGTGCGGGCTCCCGGCGGCCGAGCTGGGCCCGCCGGGTCTCGCGGAGGCAGGCGCCGCAGCCGTGGGGCTCGGCCGCGGACTCCCAGCGGCCGGGAGCCTCCAGCAGCCCACCCCAACTCGCGTCCGGGGCGGGGCGGGGCGGGGCTGAGCGCGCCGGCGGGGCGGTCCCGAGAGCCGGAGGGTCGGGCCCGCCGGAGCCCCGCCCCGGAGCTCGTCGCACACGCCGGTTCCGCAGCCGGCGGCCGGACCTGCGGAGCAAGGGTCGGCACCAAGCTGCCTCGGCTTGAGTGGAGGAGTGAAGCGAGCCCGAGATTGAGGGTGCGGAATAGGGTGTGGGTGGCCAAGAAAGGTTCGCATTTCTTTGGAATTTTTCAACAGAAAGGTCCTGTCTTTTAATCGGCTTTATACACAAATGGCAAACAAATCCCATTTTTCAAATAACCTTAAAACTTAAAAGGCTGTACACTCGAGAATACAACACCTACGGGCTAGGAAGACGCAGAAATTAACTGAATTTTTTTTTTAAAGCAAAACAGTTGAAGTTTTGATGGGAAAAAAGTATCTACAATGTCGACTCAGTTAAGTCGCTCAGTGGTGTCCAACACTTTGTGACCCCATGAACCGCAGCATGCCAGGCCTCCCTGTCCATCACCAACTCCCGGAGTTCACCCAAACCCATGTCCATTGAGTCGGTGATGCCATCCAACCATCTCATCCTCTGTTGTCCCCTTCTCCTCCTGCCCTCAATCTTTCCCAGCGTCAGGGTCTTTTCAAATGAGTCAGCTCTCCGCATCACGTGGCCAAAGTATTGGAGTGTCAGCTTCAATATCAGTCCTACCAGTGAACACCCAGGACTGATCTCCTTTGGGATGGACTGGTGGATCTCCTTGCAGTCCAAGGGACTCTCAAGAGTCTTCTCCAACACCACAGTTCAAAAGCATCAATTCTTCGGCGCTCAGCTTTCTTCACAGTCCAACTCTCACATCCATACGTGACTACTGGAAAAAGCATAACCTTGAGTAGATGGACCTTTGTTGGCAAAGTAATGTCTCTGCTTTTCAATATGCTATCTAGGTTGGTCATAACTTTACTTCCAAGGAGTAAGCATCTTTTAATTTCATGGCTGCAATCACTATCTGCAGTGATTTTGGAGCCCCCAAAAATAAAGTCTGCCACTGTTTCCACTCTTTCCCCATCTATTTGCCATGAAGTGATGGGACCAGATGCCATGATCTTAGTTTTCTGAATGTTGAACTTTAGGCCAACTTTTCCACTCTCCTCTTTCACTTTCATCAAGAGGCTCTTTAGTTCTTCACTTTCTGACATAAGGGTGGTGTCATCTGCATATCTGAGGTTATTGATATTTCTCCCTGCAATCTTGATTCCAGCTTGTGCTTCATCCAGCCCAGCGTTTCTCATGATGTACTCTGCCTTTAAGTTAAATAAGCAGGGTGACAATATACAGCCTTGACGTACTCCTTTTCCTATTTGGAACCAGTCTGTTGTTCCATGTCCAGTTCTACCTGTTGCTTCCTGACCTGCATATAGGTTTCTCAAGAGGCAGGTCAGGTGGCCTGGTAGTCCCATCTCTTTCAGAATTTTCCACAGTTTCTTGTGATCCACACAGTCAAAGGCTTTGGCATAGTCAATAAAGCAGAAATAGATGTTTTTCTGGAACTCTCTGGCTTTTTCGATGATCCAGTGGATGTTGGCAATTTGATCTCTGGTTCCTCTGTCTTTTCTAAAACCAGCTTGAACATCTGGAAGTTCATGGTTCACATATTGCTGAAGCCTGGCTTGGAGAATTTTGAGCATTACTTTACTAGCATATGAGATGTCGATTATCATCTGCTAACGCTTGTAAATAAATGTGTAAGAGCTCTCCTAACCATCTTACAATCTAAGGATTCCCAGCCTTAATTGCATATATGAATCCACCTGTGGAGATTAAAAAAAATCCCAGTGCCTGGCTGCACCCTAGACCAATCAAATCAAAATCTCTTAAGGTTGGGATCCAGATGGGCCAATACTTTGGCCACCTGATGCGAATAACTGACTCACTGGAAAAGACCCTGATGCTGGGAAAGATTGAAGGCAGGAGGAGAAGGGGATGACAGAGGATAAGATGGTTGAATGGCATCATAGACTCAATGGACATGAGTTTGAGCAAGCTCCAGGAGTTGGTGACGGACAGAGAAGCCTGGCATGCTGCAGTCCACAGGGTCACAAACAGTCGGACACAACTGAGTGACTGAACTGAACCGAGATCCAAAAGACAGTATTTTTCAAAGCTTCCCAGGTGATTCCAGTGTGCAGCCCGGGTTGAGAACTGTTGTGTGCAATGATCTAGAGTAGAAGACAGGATAGAGATTATATCCTCACTGTAGAGATGTGGGAACATTCACAGTCTAGCCAGATGACCTGATTTGTAAGTGACATATAGGAACTTAGATATGAACTCCTGTTTCATAACTCCTGATATAAGGCTTTTCCCACTAAAACCTATTCCCTGATGCTTTAACTACTCACTGAGCAATGCCTTTCACCCAAACAGGGACCAGCTCTTTGTAAAAGGAGAATCTCTTTTCTCTGTCTCCTATACACTGTGTGTAGTGGCTGACAAAAGGGACTGGCCCCCCTGCAGGCACACAGTAAATAAAAGTTAGCTCCCTTATCTCTTGTCCTTACTGTCTGATCAGAATACGTATTTTTGGGCATTGGTATTTTTACCTTTTATGAATACCTCACTAAACTATACATCAATATAAGATGCTATAAGAATTCCAGAGACAAAAATTAACAATTTTAAAAAGCGACTTCACTATTATAAGAATTTTTTTCATGAGAAAAAAATTATAAGAGAAACTAGAAATATAAAAGAGACTAAAATTAGGAAGAACTCACTTTACTACTGAGCATATGCTAGAATCAAGAAGAAATAAGTCTTTGTTTCATATAAAACTTCAGACCTCTTTTCCCAATGGGAAGTTTGGCCATTTTCAAAACACTAGTAATGAAATAATCTAAACTATAAATTCTGTGTCTACAATCCGAATCATTCTTCTGTAAGTTGATCCTTCCATAAAACAAAATTATTACCAAGGCACTGAGGGACTTCAAATACTGCAAACTCATGCTGGAAAAAGATACCTAAATTAGAAACTAGCTGGCAAGTGAAGAGTTAATAAAAGGTCTGGACTTTGGAGTCCAGCGCACCATGATCTTCATCCATCTCTAGGAAGGAAAAATTTTGAAAGATTTATTCAGGCTGTGTCAGCAGGCACCCAAATGGCAGTGTAAGAAAAAAAATCTGCTGATACACCCCAAAATAAATTGCTTTAAATAACTGGCAAACTTGCCAGTTTGAAACTTCTTCTAGGCTGTAATTTATTACAGCCTCCTGCAGTGATTAAAAAAAAAAGTAACAGGCTGTTTGGAACAGCACTGTTAAGGTGAGTCCAGTTCCTTTCATGACGCAGCAGAGAAGTCAACGTTAAGTGATGCAGTTTAGGAAAGATGATGGCATGGTAATCATCTGTATCTGTCAGGAAAAGAAGTCAGCAGGAGATGTTTACTCAATGCAGCACTTAATATATCTGGCATTTAAAAGCGACAGAGATAAAGATTTCATAAATATGTATACTTGTCTTTTACAAATAGGTTCCTATAGTGACACCCCAGAAGTGCACAGTCCTTTGTTTTCCCTCAAAAGACCTGTCAGTGCCCATTCAACAAATGAAGGAGACTGTTTTAACACCCCCATCTAGGCCTTTTCAAAGGCTTTTCAAAGTTAAATTCCCATTTTGAACTGTAATATAGAAAATTGGCAAAGTGCTAGAACAAGCCTCTTGATTTTTTTAATAAAAAAAAAAATCATCTCTGTAGACTGGGGTACCTTTTAGGAAATAATCCTTCCTACTACTGTTTCTAAAAGTTGAACAAATTCTCTTTCTTTTCACAATCTGCAGAGTGTCAAAATGTCAATCAGTTTAGTTTCAGCTCAATTTAATCCTTTACTCTCCACTGTCAGGAAACAAGGCTCCAGGGAGAAGTGCTCTGTACCCAAGTATCTGGGAATTCAAAAATGACTCCAAATTAAATTGAGCAGCATGAAATAAACTAAGTTAGTTTTCTACTCCACATGAAGTCAGAAGGGGCTTTCTCTAAAAAAAAAAAAGAAAAACATCTGCACAAAGTCCCTGAAGAAAAATCGATGTATTTCTTTACTGCTTGAGTTTAGTGGATATGAAATTAATTTGGTCATGTCATTTGCCTATCATCTCAAGGGTCAGAAATATGAATATTCTAAAATGTTAACTTGGCTCTTGATAGCATTAGCAATGATCAAATTAAAATTTTTGCAGATTCATATATTAATAGCACTTTAAAAATTTTAAAGCAATAGATGTCTCTTTTAAGACATACTCCACTACTATGTCTTCATGTGTTGTAGGGTATAAACACTGTAAAACTGTATAAAACTAGGGACTTGCATAGTGACCTAAATGTACTCCAGGGAAGACCCAAAGGTGAAATGTGAAGGATGTAAACATACTTTCATTGCTGTAACAAAATTTCAACATGGGTGGATCACTTGAATTGACAATAGCTAATGAGCTCAAAGGTGACAGTGTTAATTTATAATCTCAAGAACTGTGGGCTAGAAACCAAAGGACATAAATTTACTTCTAACACAGTCACTGAATAATCTAAGATTCTGGCCAACTCACTTAACTTCATCTGTAAAATGGGATAATAAAACCCTAAGAAAATATCCCAAGATCTGTTTTTGGGAGAGTTGGGAACCTTAGGAAAGGAATTTCATCCAATCTGGAGATCCTAAGAAATGGATTTAATCCACTTAACAAAGTCACTTAGTTCAAAGTAGTATTGTCATTCAGTTGCTCAGTTGTGTCCAACTCTGCGACCTCATGGACTGTAGCATGCCAGGCTTCCCTGTCCTTCCTTATCTCCCAGAGTTTGCTCAAATTCATGTCCATTGAGTCGATGATGCTATCCAACCATCTCATCCTCTGTCGCCCCCTTCTGCCCTCAATCTTTCCTAGCATCAGGGTCTTTTCCAATGAGTTGGCTCTTTGCATCAGGTAGCCAAAGTATTGGAGCTTCAGCTTCAGCATTAGCCCTCTCAATGAATATTCAGGGTTGATTTCCTTTAGGACTGATTGACTCGTTTGATCTCCTTGCTGTCCAACGGACTCTCAAGAGTCTTCTCCAGCACCCCAGTTTGAAACCATCAGTTCTTTGGTGCTCAGCCTTCTTTATGTTCCAACTCTTACATCTGTACAAGACTACTGGAAAAATCATAGCTTTGCCCTTTGTTGGCGAAGTGATGTCTCTGCTTTTGAATGTGCTGTCTAGGTTTGTCATATCTTTTCTTCCAAGGAGCAAGCGTCTTTTAATTTCACGGCTGCAGTCACTGTCTGCAGTGGTCTTGGAGCCCAAGAAAATAAAGTCTGTCACTGTTTCCATTGTTTTCCCATTTATTTGCCATGAAGTGATAGGACCAGATGCCATGATCTTAGGTTTTTGAATGCTGAGTTTTAAGCCAGTTTTTTCAGTCTCTGCTTTCACCCTTATCAAAAGGCTCTTTAGCTCCTTTTCACTTTCTGTCATTTGGGTGGTGTCATCTATATATCTGAGGTTACTGTTATTTCTCCCAGCAATCTTGATCCCAGATTGTGATTCATCCAGCCCAGCATTTTGCATGACATATTCTGCATATAAGTTAAATAAGCAGGGTGACAATATATAGCCTTGATGTATTCTTTTCTCAGTTTTCAACCAGTCCATTGTTCCATGTCCAGTTCTAACTGTTGCTTCTTGACCTGCATACAGGTTTCTCAGGAGGCAGGTAAGGTGGTCTGGTATTCCCATCTCTAAGAATTTTCCACAGATTGTTGTGAATACAGTCAAAGGCACAGTTGGCAATTTGATCTCTGGTTCCTCCGCCTTTTGAACATTACTTTGCTAGTATGTGAAATGAGCCCAATTATGCAGTAATTTGAACATTCTTTGGCATTCGCCTTCTTTGGGATTGAAATGAAAACTGACCTTTTCCGGTCCTGTGGCCACTGTTGAATTTTCCAAATTTGGTGGCATATTGAGTGCAACACTTAACAGCATCATCTTTCAGTATTTTAAATAGCTCAGCTGGAATTCCATCACTTCCACTAGCTTTGTTCGTAGTAATTCTTCCTAAGGTCCACTTGACTTCACACTCCAGAATATCTGGCTCTAGTTGAGTGACCTTTTTTGGTACAGTTCTTCTGTGTATTCTTGCCACCTTCCCTTAATCTTTTCTGCTTCTGTTAGGTCCTTACCATTTCTGTCCATTATTGTGCCCATCTTTGCATGAAATGTTCCCTTGGTATCTCTAATTTTCTTGAAGAGATCTCTAGTCTTTCCCATTATATTGTTTTTCTCTAGTTCTTTGCATTGTTCACTTAACAAGGCTTTCTTATCTCTCATTTCTCTGGAACTCAGGATTCAATTGGTTATACCTTTCCCTTCCTCCGTTGCCTTTCACTTCTCTTCTTTTCTCAGCTATTTGTAAGGCCTCCTCAGACAACCATTTTGCCTTCTTGAATTTCTTTTTCTTGGGGATGGTTTTGGGCACCGCCGCCTGTACAATGATACAAACCTCCATCCATAGTTCTTCAGGCACTTTATCAGATCTAATAGTCCCTTGATTCTATTTGTCACTTCTACTGTATAATCATAAGGGATTTAATTTAGATCATACCTGAATGCCCTAATGGTTTTCCCTACTTTCTTCAATTTAAGTCTAAATTTTGCAATAAGGAGCTCATGATCTGAGCCACAGTCAGCTCCTGGTATTGTTTTTGCTGACAGTATAGAGCTTCTCCATCTTTGGCTGCAAAGAATATAATCAGTCTGATTTCAGTATTGACCATCTGGTGATGTCCACGTGTAGAGTTTTCTCTTGTGTTGTTGGAAGAGGGTGTTTGCTATGACCAGTGCTTTCTCTTGGCAAAACTGTTAGCCTTTGGCCTGCTTCATTTGGTACTCCAAGGTCAAACTTGCCTGTTACATAGTATAGCTCAACAGTTAAAAATTCTGGCCTTAGAATTTAATAGGCTGGGCTTGAATTCTAGAACCACTATTAGCTATGAACTTTAAATTGCTACTTAATCTGTAGCTCAGTATTAGTATGTTAATTTATAAAGTTATTGTGAGGATTAATTAAGTTGAAAGATATAAAACACCGAAAAGAGTACCTGGCACAAAAATCTACTTTTTTGGCCTTAATGGCTCTGTAAGCTCAAGTGAGCTAACAGAAAGGTTGAGGAAGACTTCAGAAATAAAATCAGAGAGCTGGAGTCTTCAGTGAAGAATCTTAGATCAGAGTGTAGGACTATCATAAAGTTTTGCATTTTTATTAAAAACTTTTTTTGCTTTTCTAAATCTTCCATGTAATCTTATCTTTTGACTGTTTCTCTGAGGTAAAACCCTTAATAGGCAAAAGACCTATGTGCTTTTCTTTAGGTCATTAAGAACGCTCTGTGTGTGCATTGAAGGGAGCAAGCAGAGTTTGAAGTCAATCTGGCAACCTTAGGGTAAAGTCCACTGTGCATTTTAGTTTATTAACTGAGAAAATGAAAATGTTGAACTAGAGATAATCCCCTGTGCTCTCTTCCATCAAGCTCAGAAACAGCTAAAGTGGGCAATATTAAAATGGCAATGAATGTGACATCAGGAAGTTCTAGATTCTAGCTTCTTTGTCCATGGGCAACACTTACCCTGTCCCAGCCCTTGTTTCTTTAAAGTGGGATGGTAATGCTTACCTCACAGGTTTATTAAGATACACAGACACAAGTACTTTGTGAACAGGACAGGACCAGATTTTTGTTACTGTTACCATCCATAAATTGGCCAATCAGCTTCTGATAACAGAAAGTGTCGTATTTGTTTGTATTTGGGATGAGAAGTAGATGAATGAATGAAATTTAAAATACAAATATACTCCCCCTATACACCACCATTTCATTCAGGAAGTCTTTTCTATTATTGTTTTCCAGGCAGTTAATTACATATTGTCATCTTGTAGTAACATGACATCTGCAGTGCTTACTGGGATTTTGACTTTTTTAAAAAAGCTTTGAAATAATAGTATTAATGTATATAACTTTATTTTTGAAATACCTAGTCATAAGAAAGAATGATTATACCAATCAGAAGACCTATCGGTATTTTTATGTTTTCTCTAAGGGCTTCATCTAGTGAAATAAATAGTAAATTAATCTCCTGAGTGTCAAAAGAGAGAAAACCAACACTTTAAAGAGTTACAAAACAAAAAGCCTGTTACCTAGAGTACACAACAATCTGTCTCCTGTTAATCTGTAAAACGCTAGGCTAGAACTCTCAAGATAATACCCTTAATTTTCAAACTTGTTGCCCAGACAGTACCAAGAGGTATCTTGCTACACTTGGTCAAAGGCACTCTTCATGCAATACAATAAACCAAACTCTGTAAACAAAGGCTCTTCAAAGCAATCAAGTTTTGCAATCACTATGTGGCTAATAGTTTTATTTAAAAGAATATCTGACAATAGTTTTAAACACTGGCTGGAACAATGTCACTGAGCCCTTCCAATCCTTTCTATGGAACTTTCCACCATAAGAGCGATGGGAAATACTGAAAGGATCTGCATATCAACTCCATGAGAGGCAGATCTAAGGCATTCATCCCCCATAGTCTTAACCACCATATACTCTAGTAGGAAGAAATGCTGAAATGCTGCTTTCTTCAGGTTACAAAGGCCTCACAACTCTATTGTTTAGTAAAAATAGGAGGCATTTATAGATCACTTTTCACATCCAACACACCTTACAAAACATTTAACCATTTAATCCTCACTGTCTTTAAACATTAAAAAAAAAAATTTAAACACAGCCTTTCAAACACAGGCTCAAAAACATTTTTTTTTTTTTCAGTAGAAAGATAAAAGTCACTCTTCTCATCACCATCATCCTACTCCCAGGGATGACTGTTAATACTTCCAGAAATTTTTCCTGCATAAGCAAACATTAATATGTTATAGCTGTTCTGTAAGAAACATACATGCACACAAGCCATAATTATCTACACATATTATTACTCTTTGTGCTCCCTCCACACTTATCACTATATCTTAGATACTTTTCCATGTCTATAAAGATGTACCTCATTCTTTTAAAGGAGTGCTTCATATTCTATTTTAAAATTATATATAATTTAAATACTCCTCTACTGATGGACATTCAAATTGTTTTCAGTCTTTACTATCATAGACAGTATCACTATGAACATACTTTAACACAATCTTCGGGCTTTAAAGTGAATATATTTGTTGGGCAGATACCGAGAGATGGAATTGGCAGTAAAAATATTTTAAACATCTTAGGAATCGGCAGACATTATCAAATTGCCTTCCTAAAGGGTTTACTTTTTTATTTTCCACTGGAATCTCTGTGTCTACTCTCACTCTATGATCTAGTAAATTAACTCAGGGCCCAAGCTTCTCTTCTACACCTCTTCTACATAATACATTAAAAACTAAATCTATGTGATATATATGTACATATGTTGGCCTTCCCTGGTGGCTCAGACGGTAAAGAATTCACCTGCAATGTAGGGAGACCTGGGTTTGATCCCTGGGTTGGGAAGATCCCCTGGAGGAGGGCATGGCAACCCACGCCAGTATTCTTGCCTGGAGAATGCCCATGGACAGAGAAGCCTGGTGGGCTACCGTCCATGGGGTTGCAAAGAATCAGACAGGGCTGAGCGACTAAGCACAGTGCAGTACATATATGTGTATATGTCAGTATATATGTATGAGAAAAGTAAAATATACTTTAAAAAACTAGAGAAAAATGTTAACTTATAAAGAAAAATATTATGAAGAAATTATCATAGATAATTTAAAAGAATTAGACTGTAAGAAAATATATATAGCACTTAAATTATTTTGAAGATAATATAATTTTTAATTCAGAAAATATCTTAAGATCTTGTTTGATGCTAATGATACACAAGATATTATAGATGAACAAGCCAAATGTGGCCTAATACCATCAATGTCCTGAAATAGGGTGAGACAGAGACAGAAAAATGGGAAATAAACTGGAGTAACATAAAATGGAATCTAGAGGAGCTGAGAAAGTCTTGAAAATAAAAGCAATAAATGATATTCACTGAGCTGACATTTACCGTGTACCAGATCCTTGGTGGCTTAGATGGTAAAGAATCTGCCTGTAGTGTGGGAGACCTGGGTTCGATCCCTGGGTTGGGAAGGTCCTCTGGAGAAGGGAATGGCTATTCACTCCAGTATTCTTGCCTGGAGAATCCCATGGACAGAGGAGCCCAGGGGCTACAGTCTATGGGGTTGCAGTCAGACACGACTGAGTGACTAAGCACACAGCACAGATCCTCTATTAAGAGTTTCTATGTAGAACTTATGGTTGCCAGGGGGAAGGGATAGTTAGGGCGTTTGGGATGGACATGTACACATGCTATATTTAAAATGGATACCCAACAAGGACCTACTATACAGTACATGCAACTCTGTTCAATGTTAGGTAACAGCCTGGATGGGAGGGGAATTTGGGGGAGAAGGGATACATATATAGGTACGGCTGAGTCTCTTCACTGTTCACCTCAAACTATCACAACGCTGTTAATCAGCTATACACCAATACAGAATAAAAAATTAAGAAAAAAAGTTTACATGAAGTATCTCAATTCTCACAAACAACCCTATGCTTCTATGATTATCTTTACGAGGCTCAGAGAGGTTAATTGATTTGTCTAAGGTAATACAGCAGTAATTTGAATTCAGCAAGTTATTCTGGCTCCAGAAAGAATCTGTTTTGTTAATCAATGTTCTACACTGTCTGCATGATTATATAGGTTCACTACAGAACAGGTTTAAGTCTGAAAAGGTCTACTGCCAACAGGAAGAACTCCTGGGTACCTTAAATACCTACCTTCCTGCACCTTGTGCTCCCTTTTCTACTTGATCCTAGCTATAGCTGGCAGGTCCTGACAATAAATGGCAACCTACTCCAGTACTCTTGCCTGGAAAGTCCCATGGATGGAGGAGCCTGGTAGGCTGCAATCCATGGGGTCGCGAAGAGTCGGACACGACTGAGCGACTTCACTTTCACTTTTCACTTTCATGAATTGGAGAAGGAAATGGCAACCTACTCCAGTGTTCTTGCCTGGAGAGTCCCAGGGACGGTGGAGCCTGGTGGGCTGCCGTCTATGGGGTCACACATAGTCAGACACGACTGAAGCGACTTAACAGCAGCAGCAGCAACCCAGTACTAAATATAGCAGTAAGATGACCTTCTGGTTGTTGTACACCATTCTCTTGCTACCAGATCCTGTAGAGCTCTGTATTTCAAACTAATATTCATCACAAGATATTTTTCAAAGCACTTAAACCTCTACAGTTTTTTGCTTTCCTATTTTTTTTTTTTTTAAACACAGCATCTTACATGAAAGAGGCATTCACTGTATTTGTGGATGATGATGGCATCGTGATATCATTTAATTAAATAAACCTACTTACTAGCTGGGTAGGTATTATTGTTGCAGGAAGACGGACCCCTTCCAAGGCCCGAAACTGGGCTCTTGATGAACTGTCCAAGGAGACACATGTGCTGACAAAGCAAGAGACTTTATTGGGAACGGGCACCCGGGTGGAGAGCAGTAGGGTAAGGGAACCCAGGAGAACTACTCTGCCGCGTGGCTCGCAGTCTCAGGTTTTATGGTGATGGGATTAGTTTCTGGGTGGTCTTTGACCAATCATTCTAATTCAGAGTCTTTCCTGGTGGCCCACGCATCGCTCAGCCAAGATGGATGCTAGCGAGAGGGATTCTGGGAAGTGGACGGACAGGCGGTGTCTCCTTTAGACCTTTCCTGATCTCTTCCGGTTGGGGGTGGCTTATTAATTCCCTATTCCTTATCAGGATCTCCTGTCATAAAACAACTCATGCAAATAGTTACTATGGTACCTGGCCAGGGTGGGTGGTTTCAACCAGTGTGTTTCCCCTAACATTATCACTCCTCATTATAGTTAAAGAAAAAGATGAACCAGCTAATAATATCAAGGTGATAAGAAGCCTACACATTAGGCTGCTGCTGTATGTGTGCTCAGTCACGTCCGACTCTTTGTGACCCCACAGACTGGATTTTCCAGCAAGAATACTGGAGTGGGTTGCATTTCCTCCTCCAGGGGATCTTCCCGACCCAGGGACTGAACCCTCCTGAATTTCCTGCATTGGCAGATAGATTCTTTATCACTGTGCCACCTGGGAATCCCACTCTTTAGGCTGAGATGGGTCCAATTCAATCTGTCAACATACTATTAACAGATTAACTGAATACAACTGGATTAACCCTGAATATCTATAGGCCAGGCACTTTAGATGCTGATTATCAAAATGATTAAGAGTTAAACACTTTTATAATAATTCCCTATTTAAAATCCCAAAGAGTCCTTTATTCCCCTTTAGATCACATCCAAGCTCTTCTTCTGGCCTTCAGATCCTCCATGATTTAAATCCTGCTATAATCCAGCCATTATGGCATATTACTCTCAACTCCATCCCTTCTCCAGCACAATCAGTTTAATTATTTTTTAGCCATTCTCCCAAAACAAATCCTTGCCATAATTAGGTGGTTTTTATCCTGTCTTCCTATACATGAGTCTTACTCTCCTCCCTGTTCAAATTATTCCTTTTCTAAGACCATTTTTAGACGGGAATACCAGACCACCTGACCTGCCTCTTGAGAAACCTATATGCAGGTCAGGAAGCAACAGTTAGAACTGGACATGGAACAACAGACTGGTTCCAAATAGGAAAAGGAGTACGTCAAGGCTGTATATTGTCACCCTGCTTATTTAACGTATATGCAGAGTACATCATGAGAAACACTATGCTGGAAGAAGCACAGGCTGGAATCAAGATTGCCAGGAGAATCAATAACCTCAGATATGCAGATGATACCACCCTTATGGCAGAAAGTGAAGAGGAACTCAAAAGCCTCTTGATGAACGTGAAAGAGGAAAGTGAAAAAGTTGGCTTAAAGCTCAACATTCAGAAAACTAAGATCACAGCATCTGGTCCCATCACTTCATGGGAGATAGATGGGGAAACAGTGTCAGACTTTATTTTGGGGGGCTCTAAAATCACTGCAGATGGTGACTGTAGCCATGAAATTAAAAGACGCTTATTCCTTGGAAGGAAAGTTATGACCAACTTAGATAGCATATTCAAAACCAGAGACATTACTTTGCCAACAAAGATCTGTTAGTCAAGGCTATGGTTTTTCCTGTGGTCATGTATGGATGTGAGAGTTGGACTGTGATGAAAGCTGAGCACTGAAGAATTGATGCTTTTGAACTGTGGTGTTGGAGAAGACTCTTCAGAGTCCCCTGGACTGTAAGAAGATCCAACCAGTCCATTCTAAAGGAGATCAGTCCTGGGTGTTCTTTGGAAGGAATGATGCTAAAGCTGAAACTCCAGTACTTTGGCCAACTCATGCGAAGAGTTGACTCATTGGAAAAGACCCTGATGCTGGGAGGGATTGGGGGCAGGAGGAGAAGGGGACGACAGAGGATGAGATGGCTGGATGGCATCACTGACTCGATGGACATGAGTTTGAGTGAACTCTGGAAGTTGGTGATGGACAGGGAGGCCTGGCGTGCTGCAATTTATGGGGTTGCAAAGAGTAGGACACGACTGAGCAATTGAACTGAACTGAACTGAGACCATTTTTATCCAGGCTTTCAGGGGCTTCCCTCATAGCTCAGTTGGTAGAGAATCCGCCTGCAATGCAGGAGACCCCGGTTCGATTCCTGGATCACGAAGATCCCCTGGAGAAGGGATAGGCTACCCATTCCAGTATTCCTGGGCTTCCCTTGTGGCTCAGCTGGTAAAGAAGCCACCGGTAATGCGGGAGACCTGGGTTTGATCCCTGGGTTGGGAAGATCCCCTGGAGAAGGGAAAGGCTACCCACTCCAGTATTCTGGCCTGGAGAATTCCAGGGACTATACAGTCCATGGGGTCGCAAAGAGTCAGACATGACTGAATGACTTTCACTTCACTTCTCTGTTTTATGCCACATAATTTACCTCTCTGATGAAGCAAATCACACAGAATAATTCTCTTTCGTGGACTTCATAGAGTCTAGTACAGTGCCAGGCAAGTCCTAAGTATTAAGTATATTCTAGTTAGTTGATTTATTATCCCACACCCCACTACATTCTTCTTAGGGCTCTACATAAATATTTCCTAAAGGAATTGATATGTTAATGACAGAGTTTCTCTCCCCTTGGGAGCTGCTGATATGGGGAGAATTCCCTAGGACTCCTCTTCACTACCTCATCTTTCTGCCGCCTCTTGCTCTTTGGGTAGATGCCGTCTTCATACAGAGAATACAGTAGAGGGCCTGGAATACAATCCAGTATGTAAGGGTTTTATTTTTATTTTCAAGCCTGCCCTAGACTTCCAGGAGCCAAAAGTTCAAATCGCAGCAGGACTGATTCAGCCCTTTCACAAGCAATTTAGTACTATGCAGTTTGTTTAGACTGATCAAATTTCCAAGACCTGGCTGAGCAGCATCATTATCTCTTTAAGCTTTCATGTATCAGCTTCCCTGGCCACATTTCACTTGCCATGTCTTTCTTCTCTGAAATCAGATGAACATGCAAAATTACGCAGTTACATACAATTATGTACTTTTCAACAACCATGTCAAATATCTTTAAGGAATTTAAATATAAAACAAAGTTTGGGGGTTTTTTTTTGTTTTTTCTCTCTCTGGATTAGGCAAAAATCAAGGAGGCAAAAGTTACACTCCTCAATTCTCAGTAGAAAGGGAGCATTCTGTACGATTCTTCAGCTAGTACATCAACTAACAGAAGAGATATGGTATTGCCAGATTCAATTCATACCACCTCAGCTGGAAGGCCAACTGGACAATAGATCTTAAGTGAAGTGAAAAATACTTTGCTGGGGGAAAAAATACTTTGCTTGGGGAAAAGAAGACTAGCAACTATGCCTTTTAATGTTTGATTGTGAAATATTCAAACATGCAGCAAAGAACAGAGAGGATAACAAACCGCCAGAGGCTCAGTAGACTGCACAATCACATCCTAACACTTCACCTTTCAGATTCTAAAACAATTAGCTGAAGCTGCACCACCCCTTTGAATTTCTCTGAGCCTTCTGCCCTCTCTCTATGCAGGTACCTACTCTCCTCAGTTCGGTGTTCATCGGAAGTGACTTTGCATGCATGCACTGTGATATACTACTACACACTAGAACTTTGCCTACTGTTTGAGGCATTTTCATATTTGTATTTTTGCCTGACAATAAGAATACTAATTTCATTTTAATGAAGAGAAAACAGTCTCAAAGAATGAATGTATTTGTCTCAAGTCATGCAACCAATATAAACATAGGTCTCCTAACTCCAATATTAGTGCTCTTTTCATATAATTAAGAACAATGAACTAAAACTCTTTTTGTCTTAGTGGCATTCAACTATATTGTTGTAGTACATTACAAGAAATTACATTGTTTATTATTTGTTTATAAAGTACTTCACCTTAAGTGGCCTAATTTAATAGCAATTATTCCTTGGGGTTGATATTTTCATAATTTTATAGGTAAAGTAACATATTTAAAGAAAACTAAAAAAAAAAAAGATAACTAAGCTTAATGAAGTATTTTAATAACAGCATACTGCCTTTCAAAAGGAAGGTCCTTCAAGGAAAAGGACTATGTTGGGTTAAAAACAGTAATTTCATTTTGGGAAATGAGAGACATTATTGCATCAACACAATTCTCAATAAAAAATTTTAAAGAAAAACTGTACTTATTATATTTAAATTAATTAACATTTGAATTAAAATTTAAAATATGCACAAGCTGACTTTAAAAAAATGAGCAAATAAAAATATAATAAACCACAAAAATAGTCAGAGAAATTTATTACTGCAAACTTCTTATAATTATTGTCATTTTTATATCACAGAAAATGAATTTGGGACTTTGAGTGTGAGCCTGGTGACAGATTTAGTTAACACTGAATGAATTACCAGAAAGTTCTTTTTCTTCTTATATTACCAGGTGTAGTTTATTCTACTTAGAATTTGAGTTCTGTGCTGTATGATATAGGCAAGTCACTAATCTCTTTGTGTCTCAGCTTCCTTATCTATAAAATGGGCAATAATGGTAATTTCCTGCGACTGTTACAAGGACTCAATGAGATTATAAAGTATAAAGTATGAATTGGGTGCTTGCAGGCATATATAAGTTAATTTTGAGAGGATAAAAGACATATTTTGGGAAGGGCAGATAGTTCATCAAGGCCTGAATAAAGAGTATAGGGCTTAGTGGCAAGGGTAGGGCTGGAAAGTTGGAATGAGGTCAGTTTTTAAAGTTTTTAAAATGTTATAACAAATTCTAGACCACTCTACAGGCAACAGAGAATAACAGGAGATTTTTAAGTTGCAAAGTGACATGAATAAATCTGAGTCATCTCTGAGAGTAGGTGGAGACTGTATTGGCATGAGGATCAGTTAGATGCAGAGGGATCATGTTAGGAGCCAGTAATTTAAGCAAGAAGAGAGACTAGGTTAAGGCTGAGGCAGAGGTCATGGAGAGAAAGGGAAAAGTCTGAGATAAAAACACATTTGTATATTTTACGTAACCCTTTCTGTCCATAATGATTCTATAAATACAGAATTAAAGTCCTTTATAAAGCTATTAACACAAATTCTACACTAAAATAAACTGTATATTATGCAAGCTTTAAAATTTGATCAAAATATAACATGTTTTGCCAAACGGTAAAGAATACCCAGATGACAAAGCCTACAGTATCACTACAGAATGAAAAGATAAGTGACCAAGTCCACCTTAATCCTGATGTTTACTATTCCCATTTGCATGTTTAGTCAAGAAGTCTTTTTCACGGATTTAAAATAATTTTGTCTGTAGCAATTCCTTGTTTCAGTCTGTAACTTTTTTCATATTTGTTCTTTCATCAGAAAGAGGTTCAGAATGCAGAAATGATGGCTTAGGGACTGAAGCCTTGGAGGGTGGGGTTGGGAAGTCAGGGATGAATATGAAGTTTCTAGCTTAAACTTTTAAACAGATGATAGAGTCTTAAGAAGAGAAGTTGCAAAGGCCCACAGTGGGTATTGACATGATATGATTTCTTCTCTGAATGTCAAAGTGAAGAAATTCAATGAAACGCAGATAAATGGTGGGAGTCACTAAGACTCTCTTAGGGAAGCCACATGCCTCATCATCTAATTAGTGATGTGCATGTATGGATGAATGAGATCCTTACTGCCCCTACCTACTACGCAGCGAAATCACAGCCAAGGGAACAAGCTTGGTGGAATCAGTGGGGAAAGTCCATCAACAGAGGAATGGATAAAGAAAGATGCAGTGTATATATACAATGGAATATTACTCAGCCATAGAAAAGAACAAAAGAATGCCATATGTAGCAACATGGATGGACCCAGAGATTGTCATACTGAGTGAAGTAAATCAGACACAGAAGACAAATCTCACATGATATTGCATTTACATGTGGAATCTAAAAAAAAGGCTACAAAAATTTTTAAAAAGGCTACAGATGAACTTATCTACAGAACAGAAATAGAGTTACAGATGTAAAATTTAAACTGGGGGGTAAGGGGGAATAACTTAGAGGACTGGGATTGACACAGACATACTACTATATATAGAATAGATAACTAATAAGGACCTACTGTATAGAACAGGAAACTCTATTCAATACTCTGTAAGGGCCTAGATGGGAAAAGAATCTTAAAAAAAGAGTGAATATATTTACCTGTATAACTGATTTACTTTGCTGTACATTTAAAACTAACACAACATTGTAAATCACCTATACCCAGCAAAAACTTTTTTAAAAATGGGGAGGAAACTTTGGAAGAGAAATCTGATAAATACAATAAATACAATCACAGGACACATAAGAGGTTGTAGGCAGTAAGAAATAAGGGTTTAGAGCTCAAAATGGGATCTGAGGTAAAATCTTATGGAAACACCCAAACAAACTCTTTGGCCAACTCAATAGATTTGAAAGTTCTGGGCACAGAGGCATGAATAATGAGGTGGACAGGGTCACTGAGGGATAATACATAGATGTGAGGATGGGAAGCCACGAGTATCCTTGAAACAGTATGCACAATTAAGCAAGCAGTATGCACACATTTTTCTAACGAAAAATTCTAGCATTTTACCTAGCGTTTCAAACAACCCCATGTTTTCCGAAAGGTTAAAAATTTCTACTCCAGGAAATAAAAGTGAGGCAAGGATAGTCTCTGGAGAAAAATTAACTTCTGAGAGATGAACAGGTAAGAACTGCTGGTGAAACCAACTGAGATACTCTGGGCAGAGGGTATAAGGAGAACCAGCAAAGAATGATGATAAGAAAGCCAAAGGAGAGACTTCCCTGGTGGTCCAGTGGGTAAGACTCCATGCTCACAGTGCAGGGGCCCTGAGTTCGATCCTTGGTCAGGGAACTAGATCCCATATGTCACAACAAAGGATACTGCATGCCACAATGAATATTGACTATCCTGTGTGCTGCAACTAAGACCCAGTGTTGTCAAATAAATATTTTTTAAAAAAGAAAGCCAAAGGAGGTGAGAACTGCATAGAGGAATGGGCAATAGTGTCATTTAAAATTGGGATAAAAAATTATTCACTGGCAATCTTAACAAGAACAGCATTTGGAGTGATGAAAGGGGCAAAAAGTCAGATTTCACAGGTGAAACAGTGAATATGAGTTGACAAAGGAGGCAGTTAATATAGACTGTCCTTTCAGAAATCAAAACAAACTTGTAGTGTGAGCTGAAAACAAGGTTGTGAAACAGTATTGTAAAATTATATTTTAGTTTTTTTGGTCCTATAAAGATCTGACCATGTTTATAACGTGAGCGAAACAAGCCAATAGAGAGAGATAAAACCCTATGACAAATTAAAACATTGTCCAAATAACTGATCTTGAAAAAGGGTACAATATTTAAAGTCTAAACTTCAAGAAACAGGAGTATTTTTAAGAAAGGTACAGATACCAATAAGATGATTAGAATCCTCTGCATATTAAAAACTTTCCAAAGATGTGTTCACATACTTGAACCTAGAAGATTCACATAAATTTGGCTCAGAAATTATTTTCCAGAAGTTTCTAGAAATGTAATTGTGTGTGTTTGTGAAGGATAATTTAATTTCTCATTCTTGACATATTTTTGACATCTGAAGAGATCTGCATAGGCTTGTCTTCTGCTATATCGCATTTAAAGTTTAATATACCCCCAAATAAACTACAATAATATAAAAAGCAAACAAAAGTCTAGGGTTGGGGAAGGCTCGGAAATAATCCAGTTAATGAGCTTTCCATGGTGGAATTTGGTATTCTAAAACTTAAGCTCCTGCATAGCTACCTTATCACACACAGTTAGGACTTGGAATTTCATATGTAACTTCTAGCCAACAGGTTATTTCTTCTAAAAAAAACAACCATTTCTTCTTTTCAATCACAGATAACCTGCACGCTAAGTTGCTTTGGTTTGTATCTGACTTTCTGTGACCCCATGGACTGTATGTAGCCCGTCAGGCTCCTCTGTCCCCAGGCAAGAACATGAGTGGGTGGCCATTTCCTTCTCCAGGGGATTTTTCCGACCCATGGATCAAACTAAAATATCCACCTTAAAAACAGTAACACACGAACTTCTTACTGGCATCATATTTTCATATGTAATTATTAGTAATCCTGCCATATATGCCTTTCCTATCTTTTACATGGCCTGTATTTTCCCGTTCCAGAGAGTATCAATGATAAAAATTTTATGTGGGTAAAGATGCAGCAGTATTGTGTGTATGTAATGTATATATGTTAGAGATCATCCTTTTAATAGAAAGCCTGGAGTTTGATTTTCTAAAAATTATTTTGGTATTCTGTGGAATTTACATGCAAATGTATTTAAGACAATCACCATTTAATTCAGTTGAATATTAAAAGTGATTTCATTGATTACATATTTCAACTGTTTAGAGGGATGTTCTGCAAAACAAAACACCAAAAAAACATTGGCCTGGAACTACTCCAGTGGTTAAGACTCTGTACTTCCACTGCAGGGGGCACGGGTTCAGTTCCTGGTAGGGCAACTAAGATCCCACATGCCGCAAGGCAGGGCATGGCGAACAAACAACCCCCCTTCTAAACCCACATTGGCCTTGCCAGGTATGTTTAAATTTATTTGAAAATTTTAATGTATCAACTGTCTTTTTTGGAGTTGGGGGGATGAATAACTAGGCTATTAGTGATTTTTATGGTTTCTGAAATACTATAAAGATTTGTTTACTTCAACCCTGAATACTCATTGGAAGGACTGATGCTGAAGCTGAATGAAGCTCCAATACTTTGGCCACTTAATGCCATGAGCCGACTCACTGGAAAAGACCCTGATGCTGGGAAAGATTGAGGGCAGGAGGAGAAGGGGACAACAGAGGATGAGATGGTTGGATGGCATCACTGACTCAATGGACATGAGTTTGAGTAAAATCTGGAAGAGAGTGAAAGACAGGGAAGCCAAGTGTAGTCCGTGGGGCTACAAAGAGTCGGACATGATTTAGTGACTGAACAACAACAAATTGTTTTTTATGAACATAAAATTATGACCCTAGTTTTAGAAGAGCTCAGTTTATAATGATAAAAAGGATTAACAGTAATAATAATACCTTACCTCTTGCTGAGTGCCTATAATGATAGGCATTTAACCTTTATATCTCAAATCCTTGCAAAAAACTGTAAAATATTCTTTTTTCTATTATAGAGTGGAGGAAATGGGCTCAATGAGGCTAAGTATCTCTTCCCAAAGTCTGAAAAATGGGTGGAAAGTATCAGACCAGATCAGATCAGTCGCTCAGTCGTGTCTGACTCTTTGCGACCCCATGAATCGCAGCACGCCAGGCCTCCCTGTCCATCACCAACTCCCGGAATTCACTCAAACTCACATCCATCGAGTCAGTGATGCCATCCAGCCATCTCATCCTCTGTCGTCCCCTTCTCCTCCTGCCCCCAATCCCTCCCAGCATCAGGGTCTTTTCCAATGAATCAACTCTTCGCATGAGGTGGCCAAAATACTGGAGTTTCAGCTTTAGCATCAGTCCTTCCAAAGAAATCCCAGGGCTGATCTCCTTCAGAATGGACTTGTTGGGTCTCCTTGCAGTCCAAGGGATTCTCAAGAGTCTTCTCCAACACCACAGTTCAAAAGCATCAATTCTTTGGTGCTCAGCCTTCTTCATAGTCCAACTCTCACATCCATACATGACCACAGGAAAAACCATAGCCTTGACTAGACAGATCTTTGTTGGCAAAGTAATGTCTCTGCTTTTGAATGTGCTATCTAGGTTGATCATAACTTTTCTTCCAAGGAGTAAGCGTCTTTTAATTTCATGGCTGCAGTCACCATCTGCAGTGATTTTGGAGCCCAGAAAAATAAAGTCTGACACTGTTTCCACTGTTTCCCCATCTGTTTCCCATGAAGTGGTGGGACCGGATGCCATGATCTTTGTTTTCTGAATGTTGAGCTTTAAGCCAACTTTTTCACTCTCCACTTTCACTTTCATCAAGAGGCTTTTGAGTTCCTCTTCACTTTCTGCCATAAGGGTGGTGTCATCTGCATATCTGAGGTTATTGATATTTCTCCCGGCAATCTTGATTCCAGCTTGTGTTTCTTCCAGTCCAGCGTTTCTCATGGTGTACTCTGCATATAAGTTAAATAAGCAGGGTGACAATATACAGCCTTGACGTACTCCTTTTCCTATTTGGAACCAGTCTGTTGTTCCATGTCCAGTTCTAACTGTTGCTTCCTGACCTGCATACAAATTTCTCAAGAGGCAGATCAGGTGGTCTGGTATGCCCATCTCTTTCAGAATTTTCCACAGTTTATTGTGATCCACACAGTCAAAGGCTTTGGCATAGTCAATAAAGCAGAAACAGATGTTTTTCTGGAACTCTCTTGTTTTTCCTATGATCCAGCGGATGTTGGCAATTTGATCTCTGGTTCCTCTGCCTTTTCTAAAACCAGCTTGAACATCAGGAAGTTCACGGTTCACATATTGCTGAAGCCTGGCTTGGAGAATTTTGAGCATTACTTTACTAGCGTGTGAGACGAGTGCAATTGTGCAGTAGTTTGAGCATTCTTTGGCATTGCCTTTCTTTGGGATTGGAATGAAAACTGACCTTTTCCAGTCCTGTGGCCACTGCTGAGTTTTCCAAATTTGCTGGCATATTGAGTGCAGCACTTTCACAGCATCATCTTTCAGGATTTGGAATAGCGCAACTGGAATTCCATCACCTCCACTAGCTTTGTTCATAGTGATGCTTTCTAAGGCCCACTTGACTTCACATTCTAGGATGTCTGGCTCTAGGTCAGTGATCACACCATCGTGATTATCTGGGTCGAATATGCTACTGGAGATCAGTGGAGAAATAACTCCAGAAAGAATGAAGGGATGGAGCCAAAGCAAAAACAATACCCAGCTGTGGATGTGACTGGTGATAGAAGCAAGGTCCGATGCTGTAAAGAGCAATATTGCATAGGAACCTGGAATGTCAGGTCCATGAATCAAGGCAAATTGGAAGTGGAAAGTATAGTTCTTCATTTATTCCTTCTACAGAAATTTAGTACCATCTATGTGCCAGAATTTAAGGATATAATCGTGGACAGGATATTATCTCTGCTCTCACTCAGTTTAAGTGGCAAGAACAGACAACAAATAATGTGTAACAACAGCGTTGGAAGTGCTGGGAAAGGGAAGCACAGAGCTCTGTAAGAGCATGAGGTGAGAATTTTTCCACTGAACAGTAAAGATTATTATAAGCAAAGGTGGCTCATAACCAATTATGTGTTTTACACAGTTTCTAAATTTCCTGATCTTTTGTTTGTTGTATCAGTAGAACAGCTGTTTTAGGTAATCGATAACAGGTCCTTTCTTCTCCCTCCAAATGATTCCTTGGCTTGAGGAAATTCCCAGTGAATAATGAATACCAGAACAGTCTGCCAGTTATGTTTATTAATACAATCTTTTTGCCTCAGGATGGTGGAATAGCAGTGAGTCAGAGAAGCAAGCAGATGAGTCTGTGCTTAATAAATATTCATTGTTGAATGAAGCAAGATGATCAGTACCTTTAAACAGGGTTTTACATTTAGCATCCAATGGCTATAGCTATGACTTTTGGTAATCATCCAAGTTGAATCAGATTTGACTCAGAGATGGGAAATGCTCGTTTCTAATTCAATATTAGGTTTGTACTAAATAAGAAGTTTATTGGTAATTTGAAGTCTGACAATTTCTCTTCTTGTTTTTCCTCAGTAAATGATCTTAATACTAGATGATGTACAGGGTATCAGTCATAGCACAGAATTAGAGAAATAAGACTGTGAGTTTGTGAAATTAAAATGGAAAAGAATTTAGAAAATACTAGTGAAAGTACCATCACTTTATATCTTGCCTTAATATTTGGTGCTGAATATTCATTTAAACTTTCCTATGAATAATTTTGCTTGCATTTTCAACAGTCCTATAAGATAGATGAGAAGATGCAATCTTCATTTTACAGATAGAAAGGAACTGGATTTTTATCATAGAAATATCATTACAGTGAAGATACACAATAATGTAGTCCAATTTTCTGTCATTACACAGGTATAAGTATTTGCATGGTTATAAATTATATACATTTATATAGATTTCCTATTAAATTACAATTTGAAAAACAGATGTTGCACTGGGATAAGGTTTCACTTTTACCTGGGAAATTGTTTGTTTTTCAGAAATCTTATTTGCTAAGCACCTGATGAAAGTGTGGTAAGCATTTTGAACTATCTTTTCTGAAGACTAATAGTCTACAAATAATACTAATATTCAACACATTAGTTCTAATGAATGCTTTTTAATTTTACTTTGTAAAAACTCTCCATCAGATGGTTTACTCTTCATCTTCTGAGATAATTAAATATAAGTGTTGAAGTGATTAGGAATTTGATGATGGTGATTTGAGAATTTGAATTATAATAGGGAATCTTTCTGAAGTGTTTACTTTCTTTAAAATATCTTTAAAACAAACACCTACAGCTGATACATATATGTAATTTTAAATATGTATGTGTATTTGTATACCCTGTGTGTGTATATGCATATGTTTATGTAACTATGTTTTAGGGTAAGAAAAATCATGTATATTAGGAGTTCCTACAGTTTATACTGTTTAAACCCATAAACACAAGAATATCAGAAAGAGAGAAGGAAAATAAAAACTTGACCTTATATTGAACTCAGCAGTTTTGAATTAAGTGTGTAGAATAAATCTTTCCTAATAGCCTCTTATTCTTTCATCCAAAAGAAATAACTTGTAGTGAACAAGAAGGTAAGTATATTAACTTTATTAATTTTTCAAAGTTTCCTGAAAATTTTCTGGAAGAGGTGAGATTTTTTAAAAATATAATTTCCATTTTATTTTTTAATGTATTTTAAAAAACTTTTTATTTTACATGATGGTTGATTAACAATGTTGTGACAGTTTCAGGTATACAGCAAAGTGATTCAGTTATATATACATATATATATATATTCTTTTTCAAATTATTTTCCCATTTAAGTTGTTACATAATATTGAGCAGAGTTCCTTGTGCTATACAGTAGGTCCTTGCTGATTATCTATTTTAAATATCGTAGTGTGTACATGTCCATCTCAAACTCCCAAACTATCCCTTCCCCACAATGGAGAAATTACTTAAAGTAAC
The DNA here is from genome assembly GCF_029378745.1 of Bos indicus. Classification (NCBI taxonomy): domain Eukaryota; kingdom Metazoa; phylum Chordata; class Mammalia; order Artiodactyla; family Bovidae; genus Bos; species Bos indicus. Next base: position 22,272,811 of record NC_091778.1, read on the forward strand.
TGATGATAGGAAGGGACTCACTTCTCATTATGCTATTTATTTTACATGTGCCTTTAAGCATTTTGTTCCTTATTTCCTGCATTACTGTCTTCTTTTGTGTTTAGCTGCATTTTTGTAGTGAAATGTTTAAATTCCTTTCTCATTTCCTTTTGCATATGTTCTATAGCTAATTTTTTGTGTGTGGTTATAATGGGATTACATATAACAACCTAAAGTTTTAACACTTTAAATTCAATTTATACCAGCTTACCTTCAATAACATACAAAAATTCTGCTCCTTTACAGCTCTGTCTCCACTCTTTTTAGTTGCTGATGTCACAACACCTTTATTGTGGATCCCAAAACATAAACTATTAATTCTTTTAAATGCATAGTCTCTTAAATTATGCAGAAAACAAGATATGGAGTTACAAAGCAAAGTTATCGTAACACTAGTTTTTACACTAATAGTTGAAGGTTTTTTCATTTAAATGTGTTAGTCTCAAATCAGGTAGAAAGCAAAAAGTGCAGTTCCAAATTAATGTTACAATACTACTAGCTTTTATAATTGCCCGTGTAATTACCTTTACTGAGATCTTTATATCTCCATATGGCTTTGAGTTACTGTCTGATGTCCTTTCATTTTCACTTGGCAGGAGAAACCTTGGGCATTTCCTGCAGGGCAGGTCTAGTGGTCACAGGCTTCCTCAGCTTTTATTAATCTGGAGTCTTAATTTCTCTTTCTCTGCTGAAGGGAAGTTTTGCCAGATGTAGGATTCTTGGTTGACTGTTGTTTTCTTTTAGAACTTTGAATGTATTGGTTCATAGGTCTTTGGGCCTCCAAGTTTCTGATGAGAAATCTGCTAATGATCTAACCTTGGGGATCCCTTGTATGTGATGATACTTTTTTCTTGATGCTTTCAAGATTCTTTGTCTTTTGGAAATTTGATTATAATGTGTCTTAGTGTGAGTCTCTTTGAGTTCATCTTACCTGGAGTTTGTTGAGCTTCTTGGATATTTATGTCTTTTATCAAATTTGGGAAGTTTTTTTTTTTTTTTCCCCCTTTTGGCTGTGCCATGCAGCTTGCAGGATTTCAGTTTCTGGACCAGGGATTGAACCTGGGCCACAACAGTGAAAGCCTAGAATCCTAAACACTAGGCCACCAGGAAACTTCCAAATTGTGAACTTTTAAGCCATTATTCCTTTAAATATTTACTCTGCCTCCTTCTCTCTCATCCTTCTGGGACTCTCATGACACATGTTGGTCCTCTTGATGATCTCCCCTAAGTCCCTTAGGCCCTGCTTGCTTTTATTCAGTCTTTTTTTTTTTTTTCTGTTCCTCAGACTTGATCATTTCCATTGCCCTATCTTCAGGTTTGATTTTCCTTTCTCTTTGCTGGTAAATCTGCCTTTGAATCTGTCTAGTGAAATTCTTTTTAGTTACTGTACTTTTCAGCTTCAGACATTCTGTTTTGGTTTCTTTTTAGACTTTCTATCTCCTTATTGATACTTTCATTTTGTTCACATATCATTTTTGTAAATTCCTCCACATTTTCCTTTAGTATTTTGAATGTCTTTAAGATAGTTGCATTAAAGTCTTTGTATAGTATATCTTCATTACATCTTTTTTCAGGGACAGTTTCTATTATTTTTTTCTTTTGAATGGACCATACTTTACTGTTTCTTTGTATGCCTTGTGCTTTTTTTTTGTTGAACATAGGACATTTGAATCTAATAATGTAGTAACTTTGGAAATGTGATTCTTCACCTTCCCCAGGGTTTACTACTTTTTGTTATTGTTTTTGTCTTTTTGATTGTTGTAGGCCATCAGGTAAAGAATCCACCTGCAATGCAGGAGACACAGGAAACGCAGGTTTGATCCCTGGGTCAAGAAGATCCCTTGGAGGAGGAAAATGGCAATCCACTCCAATATTCTTGCCTGAAAAATCCCATGGACAGAGAAGCCTGGTGGGCTATAGTCCAAAGGGTCATAAAGAGTCAGACATGACTAAGCAACTAAGCATGATGACAAGGCCATCTCACTGAGGATTAGGCTGAGATGTAAACCTAAGCTCTTTTCAGGTCTTTTCTGAGCTTTTCCCTAGGCATACATAGACATGTTCAATTTTCCCCCATATGAGATGTTTCTGAAGTCCTCATCCTTAATGTCTGACTCTCAAAAGGTGGAAAGGCAAAAAGTGAAAGGGGAGGAAAAAAAGGTGCTAGTTTTTTAAATCCCTGAAACACTTCAGCATGAAGAGGGGCTTGCAACAAAAAGGGGGATTATTCCGCAACAGTGGCTGCCTGCCTCTTTGTCTGCACCTCAATGGTCAGAAGTGGCACTCAGCTATCAGATCACAGATCCTTGATATCTTGATATCTGGAGGATAGGATACTTTTTGCTCACCCCATTTGCTATTAATATAAGCTGTATGCAAGCTGTACCAGGAACACGTACATGGCTATTTACCATATAGCTGAGAGTGAGGGATGGGTAGTTACTAAGAGTTAAGAGCTAAAATTGATAACAATTTACCCTCTAGTTCTTTCCTTGGAGGTTGCAAGCCTTCAATAGACCACAGAGCTCCACAATCAGTCGTGTTTGACTCTTTGCAACCCCATGGACTGCAGCACGCCAGGCTTCCCTGTCCATCACCAACTCCTGGAGTCTACTCAAATTCATGTTACATCAGACAGATTCTCCAGTGCAATTGTTGTCAAAGTGGACAGGCAGATTCCTGGTGCTTCCTTCTTCAATATCTTCCCAGCATCCTCTCCCAGAAGCAATAGGTATTTGACACTTCATTAGTCTCCAGAATCTTATAAGAAAACAACTTTTCAAAAATTTAGTTTGGCCAAGTCAAGAATTAAGGGGAAGTGACTTTTGTTTGTTGTTTATACCCTGAAGAATAACATCTGGGGGAAGAAAGTAGAATTAACTATATTTAGCTTTAACAGATATACCTAATTTCACTGTGGCTGCAATAATTAATTTTTCAAATCAGATTTAAAAGGAATCCTTCTTGTTCTCAGAAGCAGAACATGTCAGATAAATATAAGATAGAGTCTGTGAACACATTCTTCAGAAACAAAGAGTACTTCAGTGAAATGAAAATTCTTATTCTTGTTGAGCGGCTAGGAAAGAACCTTCCAAACTGTGCACTTAGCACAAAGTGGCAGAACTCGAGGATGGGAGGATAGCTCGCTACACCCCCTGGTGGCCACATCAAAGTATTTATAAACAGCTGAAAGTTTTCTGGATCAGAAGAGCAACCCATATGGACAGAGGTGGAGATTCAGAGTTCAGACAGACCAAAAGCAGAAGATGTAGAGCTTCACTATCATCAGTTAGAGCTGGTTTTTAACACATGGGAAAGCTTTACTTTTATAAATCAATCAATCACACGCACGCACATATTCTAAGTTCAATATAAGGTTTCTCTCTGAAATAATATCATTTTATTTCTTAAAACAGAAAAGTGATGTGATGGGGGCATCTTACTATCAAATGGCTCAGAAAATAAAAAGTTCTTTGCATTGTATCAACAATTTTTCTGTAAGTATGAGATTGTTTTAAAATTTTTAAATATATATGTGCTGTGTGCTAAGTTGCTCCAGTTGTGTTCGACTCTTTCGCAACCCTATGGACTGTAGCCCACCAGGCTCCTCTGTCCATGCAATTCTCCAAGCAAGAACACCAGAGAGGGTTGCCATGCCTTCCTCCAGGGGATCTTCCTGACCCAGGGACTGAACTTAAATCTGTTACATCTCCTCCATTGGCAGGTAGGTTCTTTACCAAGGGTTTTCCTTGTGGCTCAGCTGGTAAAGAAGCCACTTGCAACGCAGGAGACCTGGGTTCGATCCTGGGTTGGGAAGATCCCCTGGAGAAGGGAAAGGGTACCCACTCCAGTATTCTGGCCTGGAGAATTCCATGGACTGTATAATCCATGGAGTTGCAAAGAGTCAGACATGACTGAGCAGCTTTGGACTTCCCTTGGCTCAGCTGGTAAAGAAGCCGCCTGCAATGTGGGAGACCTGGGTTCGATCCCTGGGTTGGGAAGATCTCCTGGAGAAGCGAAAGGATATGCAATCCAGTATTCTGGCCTGGAGAATTCCATGAACTGTATAGTCCATGGGGTCGCAAAGAGTCAGACGTGACTGAGTGACTATCACTTTCACTTCTTTACCAATAGCGTCACCTGGGAAGCCCCCCTCCCGAAATACATATATGAGGATAAATTAACAGTTCATATTTACAGTAGACTTTTCCTCTTTACCACCCTTTTAAAAAAATTTAGGTATAATGCTCTTATTCTCTAAGTTAACAAATTCTTTAACTAGAACACACACTCAGGTAGAAGTACACCTGTTTCCTTTCCACAGCAAAAGATGGGCAATGTAGTATTTATTGTCATTATGATATTTAAATCCATACAAACATTATTTCACTGAACAGGCTGAAATGAAGTTGTAGCTCGAAAGTAAAAAAGAAACAGACCAAAGGCAAGAGAAGGAAAACCTGATGAGGTACCAGAGACAGAGATCTGAAGAAAGATGTGTCTACAAAACGAATGCGTTAGTAACACGGTACCATGGGAAATTAGGACTTCCCTCATAGTTTAGTTGGTAAAGAATCCACCTGCAATGCAAAAATGTGCCTGCAATGTAGGAGACCTGGGCTTGATTCCTGGGTCGGGAAGATCCCCTGGAGAAAGAAATGGCAGCCACTCCAGTATTCTTGCCTGAAAAATGCCATGAACAGAGAAGCCTGGTGGGCAGTCACAAGAGTCGGACACGATTTAGTGACTAAACCACCACCATTTGAAATTACATCTTACACAAAGACATGCCCTGACTCTATGTTTTCTTTCAGCCCTCTTTAAGCTATTTCCACTTGACTATTGCTCTGCTGTTTCACATGTGCAGAGGTGAACTCTTCATATGTCGTCTTAAAAGTTCTCTTTTTCAACTACACCATTTCTAATAAAGATATCAACCAATCTTCTATTCCTGTTCATTCATTTAATGAGCATTTATTGAGTGCCAACTACAGACTAATTGCTGTGGATGCTGAAATAAAAGACACAGTTTCTGTCTTCATGCTGCTATCAGTTAGGGAGGTGACTGCCCACCTCTAGCCATCTGCTTGCAATGGCTTTCTAGCTCATTCTCCTGCCTCCTCTCATACTGCATAACACTGCCAGACTCTTATCCAGCAGTCATGCATTCTTTTAGACAAAGATCTACCAAATCAAAGTTGTTCTACTCTTAAGATATGAATGATGATCTTCTTATTGCCCTTGGAACACATTAGTACCTACTTCCATCCTTCTGGGCATATCCTCCTACCTCCCTATCCTCCTGTGTATGGAATGCTCTTCTGTTCTCCTACCTACATCCCATTTATCCAAGACCCAGAACTTACCAGGATATTTTCTGATATTCCTCTGGCCCACACTGCTTGCTCTCTCTTTCTCTTCCCCACCTGCTACAAAACTTTCATTGCTAGGTTTGAAGTAGCAAACCTACTTACTTACAGTTGATACATACAGAAATGGGAGAATTCTACTATAATTAAAATATTTTCTAAATTTACATGTACTTTATTTCCTTCCACAACTAGTTATCTTAAAAAAAGATATCTTGGGATTTCAAAGATTTATTTCAAGGGTATCTTCCTTTTGCTCACTTTTATTTATTACCTGGGGTTCCCAGGTGGCACTAGTGGAAAAGAAAGAAAGTGAATTCGCTCAGTCATGTCCGACTCTTGGCGGACCCCATGGACTGTAGCCTACCAGGCTCCTCTGTCCATGGGATTTTCCAGGCAAAAGTACTGGAGCGGGTTGCCATTTCCTTCTCCAGGGGATCTTCCCAACCCAGGGATCAAACCCGGGTCTCCTGCACTGCAGGCAGATGCTTTACCTTCTGAGCCACCAGGGAAGCCCCAGTGGAAAAGAATCTGCCTGCAATGCAGGAGACACAGGTTTGATCTCTGCATCGGGAAGATCCCCTGGAGGAGGGCATGGCACCCCACTCTGGTATTCTTACCTGGAAAATCCTATGGACAGGGGAACCTGGCGGGCTACAGTCCACAGGGTCACAAAGAGTCAGACACAACTGAGAACATTTATTACCCTGAAATCTTATTAGGCTGACTCATGAGACAGCCATTTGTAAGTCAAAATGGCTGAATATTGGCATGTTACATGGCTTTGTTTATTCTCCAGTCAGCAAAGTGGGTCAGAACATAAGAAGATGAAAAGCAATGAGTTCATAAATATGCAAAAGGAAAGACTGGAACTGAATTTCATCCATTTATATTTTTACCAAAAAGGTAAGAATACATAACCTGATTTTCAGTTCTACAACTGTGTTATGATATTTTTATGCCTATCTTCTGCAAAAGACAACATATCACCAGAATTAGCTATCATAAAAAAGGACCTAGTGGGCATGAACAGATCATTTGTTTTTTAAATATAGTAAACTACATATAACATAGAATTTGCCTTCTTAACTATTTTTAAATGTACAGGGGATTAAGTAATTCACACTGTTGTGCAACTGATACTACCATCCATCTCAAGAACTTTTTCTCTTCCAAAAATGAAACTTTGTACCCATTAAGCAATAATTCCTCATCCATCCTCCACCAGACCCTGGCAACCAACATTCTACTTTTCATATCTGAAAATTTGACTACCTTAGGTATCTCGTACAGGTAGAATCACACAGTATGTGTCTTTTGGGGAATGGGTTTTTTCACTTAGCATAATGTCCACAAGTGAGCTGATTAAAAAAATTTTTTTTTTTATTTCACAGACATTTAAACAAATATTTTTAAAAGGCACTTATTTCATACAAAAGATATACTCTATTGGGTCACAGTATAATAATGTACTTATAACAAGAAAGAAAGTAGAATTCTATGCAATCTTGAGAAACTAAAATATCATATAAAATATAGTTTGTTGCATTACAACATTGACAGTGCTACACTTTCAAATATTTAAGGATTTCGGTGAATTATTATTAAATCTTTAATATAACCATAAAAAGCATTTTAAAGAAGATAAGAGAAATGTTATTATATACATCCTAGATATCTCTCATAATTCTTTTCTTTTAATGACAGCAAGTACTGGTATCCTTATAAGATGCCCACTATTCCATGAGAGGAAGGAAAAAAGTTTCACTGTATTTTAAAAGACAGGGTAAGTTACTTAGCTGAAGAGGGCATGGCAACCCACTCTACCTGCCTAGAGAATTCCCTGGACAGAGGAACCTGGCGGGCTATAGTCCACAGGGTTGCAAAGAGTCAGACACGACTGAACCAATTGAGCACACACACTAGCTAATTAGTATATCCTTTGTATTAACCAATCTGTAAAAAAACACCAAAACCTTCAAAATGAATGACAAACATAAGGAAAAAACTGAAGGCTGAAATGTTCTTTAGTTAGGTAAGGAAAATTTCCTTTTTTATTACCTAAGATAGGTAATTGGGTCAAAGCTAGGCCAATATTGGTCTTTCTGGTTAAAAAAATAAAAAAGAGAAATCTACTATTTAATTAAGTTAACTAGTTAATTTATATATTGAGGTATACTTGCCACACAATAATTATATTAGTTTCACGTGTACAACATAATGCAGTCCACTACTTAAAATCTGAGTCAGTAACGGGATTATTAAAGCAATTCCATTTTGAGACATCAACTAAGCACCTTGGAAAACCAGGACAAACTCATCTGACAAGACTGAGAAAGAATTAGAGAAAAAACACTATAGAAATGCTATAGGATGTAATGAACAAACATACCTCCTGGGCTGTGATCGGCATTCCTCCTCCCCACTGTCTGCCTCCTGTAGAGAGAGGAAAATGAGAAAAAAATTACTTAAAATCTGAGGTCTCATATCATAATACCAACAATGAATGCAATTTTATTAAGCTTTACATGTAGGGAGTATCTCATCGATGGTGTGTACTTAAACTAATTTCTCTCCATAAAAAGTGACTTCAACCAACCCACTGGGTTGATATAATATATATCAACAGAATGTATTCCTAGAGGAAACTTTAACAATAGCCTACGAATTTTTTAATAACAAAGTATTCATAATGAAAAGAATACCTCTTAAAAATAAATTGAGATGTTGTGTTACGGTTACTTTCAATTAAAATGAGTGGGCATTCTTTCACCAACAAATACCATCAAGGTGACCTATTAACGATTCTGATCCCCAAAGAACCACCTAAATAATGAACACCATTTTGAAAAGTTCTCTTGATCACATGACCATTACCTTAATGAACTATTACTTACTGAATATTTATAACATTCTAGGTGCCTTGCTCAATACTTTTAAGTACATTGTCCAACTTATTCCTTATAAACTGAGAAGGTTGATCGTACCCTAGTTTTCACCAAGTCTGACACATACACATAAACCTACAATCAATGCAACTAAAAAGCATTGAATCATTGTTTAATTGCAATATTTATTTTTTATAGTGGCACATCAAATAATTGAGGTATCATACTTACAGCAATTTAGGCTCAATGAAATATGAATATCTTATAGAAACTGAAATTCACAAAAAGGAAAGAAGTTGCTCAAGGAAACTCATGTACTAAGCTAAAATTAAAACTGATAAAATACTGCCTCCCAACAACTGAAAAAGGATATCATTCACCCTGACCTAAGTTAGGAATTATTGTATGTTAAGATATTATATAGATCTTCATGGAGACAAGAATAGCAACATGAAGGAAAAGCGTGAGAAAAGATGAGAGAATGATATTGACTTTGTCTTTAAATTTCCTCTCTGACATTTTATATTTGCACTCTGGTCACTTTTGCCCTATTTGGCAAACATAAAAATAGGAGAAAAATAACTCAAACAATATGAGTATTGTCTTCTGGTAAGTCACCCACATTTTCAGTTTATGGAACAACCCCATTACCTCTACATCATACTGCCTCCATTCCTGGGCAGAAATGGCCAGCTCTATAGCTTTTATTCTCCTTTTATTTTCATGATTGATTTCAGGTATGCCCTTATCTTGCACAAACAGCAGGAGACAGCAAAGATGGTACCCTCAGAGGGAGGACAGGAAGAGGGTCATGGTATATTACACTCTGCCTCCAGGGGAAGTTTTAGGTTTAGAAGGATGCTTTTCGGGAAGTGAAGAACAGTGTTTAAAAGAACCAATCGTCTCTAGAGTCAATAGTCAGAACCTGGAAAGTCTGCGTGAATGAAAATGAAAAGACTCATAAGAAAATACAAATGTTAGATTTTGGAGCCTAAGGGAACTATGCTTCCTTGGAGGGTGCAAAGAGCCAAAACCAGTTACATCTACAGAGGTGAACTAACATTTATTTAATACCACTACAGGCCAGATAATTTATATATTATTTTATTTAATGTGCACCACAATGCCATGGGGCTTGCTAAATGTCACAAAGCCAATAAATGATGGGAGTCACAATTTGAACTCAGGCCTATATTTCTGCTATAAATAGCTGCCTCTAAACTAAAAATCTGCCTTTGGTACCTCAACCCCAGGACAGGGGGTGGGAAGGGAACTGCAGAAGAAAGTCTAACTTTTCTCAAGGATTATAATAAAACAATATCCTTTTGTCATCTTTCTTCTATGACGTCTACACTTTAAAATAGTGTCAAAGGCATGGAAAATTCCTTTTTCACAGAAAAAAAGTAAGCCAGAACAGTGTTTCTAACACAAGATCCCCAAATGACTTTTTTTTTCTTTTTTAGATAATTTTACATAGTCAGGCCAATGAATTATTTGCTTCCCTTTCATCTTACTTGGAAAAAGAGGCTTAGGGAAAAAAAAAAAAAACTCAGTATGTCAAGGCAAGGTAAAATGGAATTTTTTTTAAAAAATGAAGAAAGTGTTCAATTATGCTTATTTCAATGGAATTCACTGCTAAAAATACAAAGATTCAACACTGCTTATTCAGCAAGATTAATGATCAGGTAACACAGTTACCTTGAATGGTGGCAGTTAAATGGTAGCTAAAGGGAGAATGCTTACCATTCTGTTGTAACAAGTGTGTACACTAGACCATATAAAACCAACTATCTTGTCAAATAGCTTGACATATTGTTGGTAAAAAAAAAAGAAAAGAAAAAAATGCAAATAGTGTGCTCAGAACATTAGAAAACACCAGGATAAAAGTGTAGATATAACTATCAGTTCTTCTAAGTAGATAGAATCATTTTTGATGGGTAAGGAGAACGAAATAATTAAAATGATTAAACACAAGTTTGTTGACTTTTTAAAAAATATTCCAGAGTACTATTGTTAAGTAGTTTTTATTTAAAGAGTACAATTTCTTCCTGATGTTCTAAAGAAAAAATTGACCTATAAACAATACGGTGTGAGATTCTTAATATGCATTTAATTTTAGGATATTCATAAAACATTAATTCAAAAAGATACATGCACCCCAATGTCCACAGCAGCATTATTTATAATAGCCAAGATATGGACTCAACCTAAGTTTCCATCAACAGATGAATGGATAAAGATGTGCCGTGTGTGTGTGTATACATACATATATATAATGGAATAAATGGAATACTGTTCCTGTTGTTTACTTGCTAAATTGTGTCTGACTCTTTGTGACCCCATGGACTGTAACCCGCCAGCCTCCTCTGTCCATGCTCAGCCATAAAAAAGAATGAAATTCTGCCATTTGCAACAGCATGGATGGACCTGGAGGGTATTATGCTCAGTGAAATAAGTTAGAGAAAGCCAAATACTCCATGTTATCATCTACATGTGGAACCTAAAAAAATAAAATAAATGAACTCTTAGAACAGAACAGAAACAGACTCATAGATATAGAAAACAAACTGGTGGTTACCAGTGGAGAGAGGGAACAGAGTGGGCAAGGTAGATGCACGGGATTAAGAGATACAAAGCACTGAGCATAATGAATAAAAAGGATATATTGGACAGCACTGGGAAATATAGCCTTGTATTAACTGTAAATTAAGTATAATCTATAAAAATATTGAATCACTATGTGGTACACTTTAATATAATGCTGTATATAAACTATATTTCAATTAAAATATAATACATAATTTTAGGGTATTCAGGAACCATTATGAATTGATAAGTTAATACATTCTTATTAATCTTCTTAATACCTGAACACAAAAGTAGGTCACTTAAGTAAAAGATGTTTGAAAAAGAACATAAGCATCTAAGTCATATTTGTTGAGAGATAGGCTGGAAGTGCTGCTAGCCTTGAAAAACACCAGGCTAGGTAGGTGTTTAGCAATAATTTCCCAATCTTATGGTCCAAAGTTCTTCACACTTTCCTACCAAAATTCTTTACACTCCAATCCAAGTGGATTCATTCATCATTTTTCAAAGGTCCATGTTGTTTCATCATCGTGGAAGGCCCTTCCCCACCCTCCTAGATCTTTCTGCAACCTTAAAAGCTGGCTTTAAAAGTCAGTAGTTCATGATGCTTCTGTTATCATCCTACTGAGAGGCTGTCTGCCTCCCTCCAAACCTGACAGTTGCTGTGCCTGAGTTCTATGGCACTACTGAGATCTGTCTGTGGGTTACCGCTGGGCTCTTGTTTTACTCCATTATCAAACTGTAATGTGCCTTATTTTCCCTTCGCATCTCACCTTGTGTTTAGCACAATGCCCTATGTGCACATGGAACTCGATAAAGAGGTGAATGAATGCACGATTGGAGCTGTGAACTAAAACCATGCAAACGCGGAGCTAATTGGCTGTGCATTCTTAGCTAGTAAGGACTATGCCAGCTATGTTTTACCCTTAGCCGGTTAACAGAACAGTTTTTGTTGCTCAGGAGTTAGTCTGTGATGAAGATCTGGAAGTAATACCTTAGGCTTTTCCTTTGGTTAAGCAGAGAGAATCATTCACTTGCTCTCATTTATGTATTCATTCACTCATTCCACATTAATTGACCACCTATGACGTGTTAGGTACTAGGCACCAGGAATTAAAAGTAAGCAGAATCGCCCTTATCCTTGGATAGTTCATATTGTAGTAGGGGAGACAGTTCCATAAGCCAAAAATTATATGTCATTTGGCTTACAGCAGAGGATATACAAAGTGCTCTAGAAACAACAGAGGAGGAAATGACTAACTGTGGGGCTTGGATATGCTTCACAGAAGTTAATTTTCAGGCTAGGCTTGAATTAATGGGTTTGTGTTAGATGGAAAATAGGAGGAAGAGTATTTCAGGCAGAAGAGCTGGCAAAAGGAACAGAAAGAGGAGTAAGAGTCTGGACGTGTAGGGAATGGTGAGCAGCTGTGAATTCCAGGAACAAAAGGATGGGTACTGGAGGTCAAGGCTATCAGGTAATACTTATGTTATGAGTCCGTAAGGGTAGAATATTAAGATAACAGTCCTAGGGTCACAAAAAGTGGTTGTGGATTATTCATTAACTGGACTTCAGATTAACCATCAGTCACTTCTGTCCCTGGGAAAAAACAGAGGGTATCTGTCAGACAGGAAAAAATAATCTAGTAGTCTTTCTAAGAGTAGACGTGAGCTTTTAAATCAGGAAAATCCTGCTTCTGGCTTTTGAAAGAAGCAAATGTGAAGGATACAGGCTTGAGGAGAAAAAAGGGCACCATATTGCCACTTGGCTACTGGTAAGAGAAGGCTTAGATTCTCTCTAAGAAACAAGAGAGAAAGAAGATGGGGATGCAATCATGTTTGGGTTATCTAATGCTTTCTAACAAACCACTAATTTATTATATTTCATGGGTCAGAACTTCAAGCAGTATTTAGCTAGGTGATTCTTCTGTTCCACATAGTACTGCTAAAGGTCACTCAGTGCTACTCTGGTGGTATTTAACTGGAAGATGGGCCAAGTAAGAGTCCAAGCAGTTTCATGCATATGCCTGACATCTTAGCCTGGAGGACTTAAGCTGGGCTCAACTGGACAGTCAACTAGGACGCCTATGGATTGGGTCTTCTCAAAGTCCACTAGGGCCTCAGTTCAGTTCAGTTTAGTCGCTCAGTCGTGTCCGACTCTTTGTGACCCCATGAATCACAGCTCGCCAGGCCTCCCTGTCCATCACCAACTCCCAGAGTTCACTCAGACTCACGTCCATCGAGTCAGTGATGCCATCCAGCCATCTCATCCTCTGTCGTCCCCTTCTCCTCCTGCCCCCAATCCCTCCCAGCATCAGAGTCTTTTCCAGTGAGTCAACTCTTCGCATGAGGTGGCCAAAGTACTGGAGTTTCAGCTTTAGCATCATTCCTTCCAAAGAAATCCCAGGGCCGATCTCCTTCAGAATGGACTGGTGGCCTCAGGGTTGGTCTATTCGCATGGGGGCTTAGAACTCCAAGAGGCTAGGCACAGAATTGGCACAGTGTCACTTCTGCCATACTCTGCTGGTGTATTAAAGAGGTCTAGCCCAGATTCAAGGGGAGGGGAATTAGACTATCTTTCAGTGGGGGAAAGAGCAAAGACTTCATAGTCATCTTTAATCCACCCTCTCAATACCGATGACTAGCGAGTAAGTATGTAGGCAAAATGAACAGGACAGGAAAAAGGCAGTTAAAGAGTTAATGAAGTAGAACTTCTATAGACTAGGGCCACAGAAATATCCAGGAGAAAAGAGAATAAAGAAGATGATTCTTATTCAGTACAAGATGCATGGAAGGCCAAATGGACAATTTTATAGTCTGGTGTCTATAACGAAGTGTCCTCTCTGAAGATAAGAAAGGACCTGAAAGTGTGGCCATTCACACACACACACACACACACATTACTGTCCAGGACCAGAATGAATAACCTGGGCACTTACATCTGAGAAGCTGGTTTGTAAGAAGCTCTGCTGCTGCTGCTGCTGCTGCTAAGTCGCTTCAGTTGTTTCCGACTCTGTGCGACCCCATAGATGGCAGCTCACCAGGCTCCCTGTCCCTGGGATTCTCCAGGCAAGAACACTGGAGTGGGTTGCCATTTCCTTCTCCAATGCATGAAAGTGAAAAGTGAAAGTGAAGTAGCTCAGTCGTGTCCGACCCTTCGCAACCCCATGGACTGCAGCCTACCAGGCTCCTCCATCCATGGGATTTTCCAGGCAAGAGTACTGGAGTGGGGTGCCATTGTAAGAGGCTCAAACCTCATCAAATCAGCAGTCCCAATATAATATGACTTTGTTTTAAAGTTGTTTAAATTGAGATGCTTGATACTTGCTGGGATTAAGATCCAAAACAGAGATTCAAATTAGTCATATTTCAGGAAGATGTAAGACACATCAAAGTAAAAATAAGGAAGCCAGAATACAGTGCAATCCTTATTTCTGAAATCAAAACCACACTATGCTGTCATTATGACAGGTTTTAAGAAGCTGTAAATGACCTTATTGCACATGATTTCAAGCAATAGAAAACCTCTGTGAGACACCTACTATTTCTCAAGTATTTCCTTTGAATTCCTTTCAAATACAAATACATATGAATCACAGTTGGAATGGTTAATGAGGTACTTCCTCAGTGATAAGAAAGCCAGCTGATTAGAATTTGGCTGATATAACTTTGCTTCTGAAGAACACCAAGTCTTTGGTCAACAGCTAGGTGAAGAGGTATCACAGTACAGTCACTCACCGCCCACTAGAAAACCCGAGCTCTGGGTGTGGAGCTGTTACTGGATGCCTTTTGTTTATAATCCTTATTCTACTTAAATTTTTTATTTAATACAGGCAACTTAACCCCACCTGCACCCCCCACTTGCCATAATTTCAGAGTAGCTAGACTGTTTTTTCTATCACAGAGATCCGACTCCTTGAGGCTACTTGGTTTGAAAAAGCAACAAGTCTTATCATGTTCTGAACCTGTCACATTTGACAAGCATGCAATATGGAAACTTCACAGGTCACTGGTCCTTAACTCTGGCTCCATTCAGAACTTTTTCAACAACACAAATCTCCAGGCCTCACGCCTACAGACTTTTATTCTTTAGCCCTGAGGTGAAGCCAGTGGTGAGCTGGAGCCAATTGTTAAGATTTTTAGGGATCTTATGAGACTCACACTGGTAGCCTGAAATTGGCTATGGTGGGACTTTTACTAGGAATATCAGCAAATGCTACAAAGCAGCCCGTACCCGGAAAACATGTTTTTGAACATGTACCAGCCCACCATGAGGTTTGGGGCCCTAGGATCTGCACATTTTCAAAGCTCTTGATAACTGACAAGCAGTTTAGATTAAAAACATTTGTCTTAAAGGTTTGGAAAAATATCAAAAGTTCAGGGTAAACAAAGCTTCTACTCTCTTCAGGTTAACTGTGCCATGCCAGGTGCCAGGGAGACCAGCAATGACGGGAACTCACCTCTCCCGAAAGATCTAAGCCATAGATCTGTCCTAGACTGTAAGCTCTGTAAGGGCAGAACTATGTTTGCAGAGTGGCAGTCACACAGAAGATGCTCAGAGAATACTAGATGAAATAATAACTATTGCTCAAGGTATGGTAACCTGTAAGTGGCAAAATTAGGCCTCCACCTTAGGTTAACTCAGTGTATCATGTGCCTCATCGCCATTAAATTACTGGTCATATCCTTGGTTTGTCAATCCAAGAAGAGTGCTTAAACATGGGGTAGAGAGCAAGCAGCATCCATCATAAGATAAGACTCTGCCTCTGTGCTGCTCCATAATTTAAAGTCTTTTCATGACTATTATCTCATTTGAAGCAACCTAGGATAAATGCAGCACAGGCATGATTAACACTTACTTTTCAGCTGAAGAAACTGCCTCATGGAAGTGAGATAATTTGCTCAAAGTAACCTAAGAGTAAGCAGCAGAGTCACGATTCTGTCTGGGAAGGACAAATAAACCTTCTATCAGAACAAACTGCTCCTCTTGCATGACAGGAATATGCCACGTACACCAATAGGGGGTCTTAACACCTTGTCTTTATCTCCCTGTCCAGATTCTGCTTCCTACTATTAAAGTGAAATTTCACTTCCTACTCTTTGAAGACCTCATATTTGGTCCATTTCCTTCACTGTAGCATGAGGTCTCAAGATGGACATATGCTCTTATGTTCAGCCAGGACATAGTGGTACAACTGTACTAATTGCTCACACTGAAATACTGAATGGTAAACAGTGGCTGCCTAGAGCCCCTCGGATTGTTTCATGATCCAGCAACAATCAGATTCAGTTCAGTTCAGTCGCTCAGTCGTGTCTGACTCTTTGCAACCCCATGCACTGCAGCACGCCAGGCTTCCCTGTCCATCACCAACTCCCGGAGCTTGCTCAAACTCGTCCATTGAGACAGGGATGCCATTGAACTATCTCATCCTCTGTCATCCCCTTCTCCTCCTGCCTTCTATCTTTTCCAGCATCAGGGTCTTTTCTAATGAGTCAGTTCTTTGCATCAGGTGGCCAAAGTATTGGAGCTTCAGCTTCAGCATCAGCCCTTCCAGTGAATATTCAGAACTGATTTCCTTTAGGATTGACTGGTTTGATTTCCTTGCGGTCCAAGGGACTCTCAAGAGTCTTCTCCAACACCACAGTTCAAAAGCATCAATTCTTCAGTGCTCAGCTTTCTTTATGGTCCAATTCTCATGGTCCAACTCTCACATCCATACATGACTACTGGAAAAACCACAGCTTTGACTATACAGACCTTTGTTGGCAAAGCAATGTCTCTGCTTTTTAATTTGCTGTTTAGGTTTGTCATAGCTTTTCAACAATCAGATTAGTGCCAGGCAATGTGGAGGACCTCCGGGTCTGACTCCTGCCTATTCTGATTGGTTGATAGCTATGCCATACTAGTTGTTAAATATTCTGAATACCACTTCAACATCTCCTCTGCGTCTAAACTTTGGTTTAAAATTCTTGACTCTGATCTTGGCTTCACCTTGGAGGCAGTGCCTCTATTGTTCTATTGTTTGTGTGTGCTGCTAGCTATACCCCAATTGCTGGCTTGCCTTCTGCTCTTATTACTAGTCATCTGTTACCATTCCTCCACAAGGAATTTAAACAATAAAAGGCATTGATAACACCCAGGGAAGTGAAATAAAATCCACTTATGAAGAGTCTTTTTATGTTAAACCTTTAAATTATTTATGGACATAAAGAATTAAACTATGATCAAGCAAAGTTATTCAGTTGAAACATTATTCAGAAATAAGGTCAAAGAACAAAAGCAGAAGAGTAATGAAACAACACTGATCACTTATCAAACATTACTAAACTAAGCAAGCATGATTGTTTTCAAATTTTTAATAATTTCCAAAATAAGGAGTTGATAAATACTGTTAATGGTTCTGACCAAAAAGAAAATAGAATATTTAAAACTGATGTACTGCTGTCAGTTTTGATTAGGGGGAAATACATTGCTATTTTGTTAATATTTATATTTAAATCTAGACATCATTCTAAGCCATCAACAGGGGAAAAGATAGAGTCACGTTACTCAGTATCTTTGAATGTAGTAGTAATGAAAGTTGGTCAGTCATGTCTGATTCTTTGCAACCCCACAGACTATGGAATTCAGTCCCTGGAATTCTCCAGGCCAGAATACTAGAGTGGGTAGCCTTTCCCTTCTCCAGGGGATCTTCCCAACCCAGGGATCAAACCCAGGTCTCCTGCATTGCAGGCAGATTCTCTACCAGCTGAGCCACAATGGAAGCCCAAGAATACTGGAGTGGGTAGCCTATCCCTTCTCCAGCGGATCTTCCCGACTCAGGAATAGAACCGGGGTCTCCTGCATAACAATAAATAATAAACTAATTCATTCAGAGCTGCTAGAGTCCATCAGAGATACAAAGAAATATGAGATAACACTATGCTGGAGTTGATCTGCCTGAAGCAATAAGGCTGTTATACTGGAAACAATGCTACAACAGGTACAGTGTAAATGTATGGCACAGGAAATACATATCACTGGAGTTTAGAAAGTGTGTATCACCAGGGTCCAGGGTTCACAGGAACAAGTGAGCTCTGAGTCCAATCTTGAGGGAAGAGCAATGTCTGAAGAGGCACAGAGGCTGACAGAGCATTTGAGACAGGGACAAGAGGAACGAACAGGGGGAGTATGTTTGACACACTGGGCCGCTGGTCAGCTGATCAGCTGAGTTGAAACCCAGGGCTTGCCTTGAGGTAAGCTGCAAAGAGCAGAGAGCAGCAGTCTAGACCTGATCCTAGGAGGAAGCCAGGGAGGGGATTTATCAGAATCTTAGAAAGTGGAAAAAATTATAAATATGCTGCTTTGGTGGTAATTAAAAATTCTTTAAGGGAACAGAGGCTAAAAAAAGAAAAAGAAAAAAGAGACTAAAATTTGGAAAGCCAATTGAGAAAAATTAGGTATTTTTCCTAAAGCCAGGATACACTGGTTAATTTAACCATATCTCCACTAGAGGGCAGACAAGTCAAACCCTATACTGTGGTTGAACTGGAGAACTGGCATCCACAGAAAACATTAAGAGTGAACACCATTGCTGCTTAAAGACCACTTCCAGTGCCTTCAACCTTGGAAAAAGCCTTTAGTCAGCTGATAAATCTTTCACAGAATAGCTTAAGTGGTATAAAATGTGTCTTAATTGCAAAGTGGACAGGTGGAAAAGTTATACTTTGGGAATCTGGCTTGGCTGACAGGCACATGTGCTTATACGTGACAAGCATACCTGGAATGCCAAGAGTAGCGCTCATCACTGGCTAATTTACCTCAATCCTCCCCACCCATCTCAGGAACACTGTAAACACTACTCATGACATAGCATGATAATGTGTATACTATCTGGACCATGATTTCAATCTAGGTACTCATTTTGGTCAACTGGGGAGGTGCTTGGTCCTAAGGACTTATATCCCCTGTATACAGGTCAAGAAGCAACATGAAGAACTCGACATGGAACAACAGACTGGTTCAAACTTGGGAAAGGAGTATGTCAAGGCTGTATATTGTCACTCTGCTTATTTAACTTATATGTAGAGTACATCATGTGAAATGCCTGGCTGGATGAAGCACAAGCTGGAATCAAGATTACTGGGAGACATATCACTAACATCAGATAGGCAGATGACACCACCCTTACGGCAGAAAGCGAAGAGGAACTAAAGAGCCTCTTGATGAAGGTGAAAGAGCAAAGTGAAAAAGCTGATTTAAAACTCAACATTCAAAAAACTAAGATCATGACATCTGGTCCCGTCACTTCATGGCAAATAGATGGGGAAACAGTGGAAACAGTGACAGACTTTATTTCCTTGGGCTCCAAAATCACTGTGGAAGATGACTGCAGTCATGAAATTAAAAGATGTTTGCTCCTTGGAAGAAAAGCTATGACAAACCTAGATAGCATATTAAAAAGCAGAGACATTACTTTGCCAACAACAGTTCATATAGACAAAGCTGTGGTTTTTCCAGTAGTCATGTACAGATGTGAGATTTGGACCACAAAGAAAGCTGAATGCTGATGCTGAAGAATTGATGCTTTTGAACTGTGGTGTTGGAGAAGACTCTTGAGAGTCCCTTGGACAGCAAGGAGATCAAACCAGTTAGTCCTAAAGGAAATCAGTCCTGAATATTCATTGGAAGGGCTGATGCTGAAGCTCCAATACTTGGCCACCTGATGTGAAGAGCAAACTCACTGGAAAAGACCCTGATGCTGTGAAAGATAGAAGGCAGGAGGCGAAGGGGACAACACAGGATGAGATGGTTGGACGGCATCACCGACTCAATGGACACGTATTTGAGCAACCTCCAGGAGATGGTAAAGCACAGGGATGCCTGGTGTGCTGCAGCGCATGGGGTCACAGAGTCGGACGTGACTGAGCGACTGACAACAACAAAGTAAGAGTAAGGTGACGTCACCAGAGGCTCTTACATGTGCATTTGTCTTGGCAGGCTGAGGAGCTGTCATATGGGGGCGTTGGGAGGAATCCTTAGGTCTCACTAACTAGAACACAGCATCAATATTAATATCTAAACAAAAGAACGAAGAATTCCATCACACATTTAGATGCTAAGATAGATCTGCAAAGTACTATAAGCACTTTTCCTGTTTTGCTCTCTTACAAAATGTCACGATTAAAGGTGCAAGGACAATTCTGTTTAGTAGGTTGACTTTTTGCCATTAGCTGGAAGTAGTTTTCCTCCACTCCTGACCAATGCTCGCATCACAAGCACTTTCTTTCCCCTGGGAAAATGACAACATTTAGTGTCAGAGATTATGTACTTCAACTGCAGATGAAATTTGCTATTCTAAAATTAGTATTTCCAATAAGCTAGGCCACCTTATCTCTCGTTGTTGTGTTCAACTGCTAAATTGTGTCTAATTCTTTGTGACCCCACGGACTGTGGCACACCAGGCTCTTCTGTCCTCCACTATCTCCCAGAGTTTTTTCAAAATTCATGTCCATTGAGTTGATGATACTATCTACCATCTCATCCTCTGCCGCCCGTTCCCCTTTTGCCTTCAATCTTTCCACCATCAGGGTCTTTTCCAACAAGTCAGCTCTATGCATTCAGGTAACCGAAGTATTGGAGCTTCAGCATCAGTCCTTCCAATGAATATTTAGGGTTGATTTCCTTTAGGATTGACAGGTTTGATCGTATTATTTCTTAATTTTGCTATCTTCCCTCTGCCTGGAATCCATTCCCCTCTTTGCTTGCTTACTTCTACTTGTCCTTCAGACTGTAGCTCAGATGTCCCTTTCTCCGCAGCTTTTCCTTGATGCCTCTAGACTGAGGTATATTTCAGTAGCATCAATTTTACTTGATAAGAAGTATTATTTTTACAGTAACAGAGATACAGATACATAAACAAGTGCACACAATTTAAAGTAAATCATAAGAATTCAAATACATTCCAGCCTTGTATTTTGCTCCTTTAAACTTTATATATCCACACTGCTCTGCTGTAATAGAAACTTCTGGTGGAAAGATTTGAGTGCAGAGGACTGCTGTATTTAAGTTTAAAGTTAAGACTGCTGAATATTGAAAATTAAGACAGAAGTTAATTGGTGGCGGGGGTGGAGTAGGTATGGTAGGTTAATAAAATATGAAGAGAAGGTCAGATGCTTATGACTACTTGGTCTAATCCTTAAGACTACAAGCATGCCGCTTAACTTTATTTGTCTTCCATAAACAAAAGACTGAAAAACAAAAGTTCAGAAAAAGTTGATTCAGCACTTAAACAAACAAACCCAAAGCCTCCAAACTTACTTGAAATGAAACATGGGTACTGAAATGAAGGAAAAAATATGAAGTTATAAACCAGTCAGTTCAGTTCAGTCGCTCAGTCGTGTCCGACTCTTTGCGACCCCATGAATCGCAGCACGCCAGGCCTCCCTGTCCATTACCAACTCCCGGAGTTCACTCAAACTCATGTCCATCAAGTCGGTGATGCCATCCAGCCATCTCATCCTCTGTCGAACCCTTCTCCTCCTGCCCCTAATCCCTCCCAGCATTAGGGTCTTTTCCAATGAGTCAACTCTTCGCATGAGGTGGCCAAAGTATTGGAGTTTCAGCTTTAGCATCAGTCCTTTCAATGAACACCCAGGACTGATCTCCTTTAGAATGGACTGGTTGGATCTCCTTGCAGTCCAAGGGACTCTCAAGAGTCTTCTCCAGCACCAGTTGGAAAGCATCAGTTCAAAAGCATCTATTCTTCAGCGCTCAGCTTTCTTCACAGTCCAACTCTCCAGAGTATGATCTAATTCCTAATATAATTTAGGCCTAGCGAGTGGGCTTGGCTAACACACTGAACATCATAAAGAAACCAATTATTAGGTCTTTCACAGTTCACACACTCCTTGCTTTAGTTTATTCATGGAAATAAATGACAGAGAAAAAAGTGGTAACTTAATGCAGAAAGATTTTAATTACACTCAGTCACTATTAACTTTGACAACCCACCAACTAATATATAACAAGACAGCATCTCCCCCACTAATATAACTAAAACTGCATGACTACAAAATAGTGTTTAAGAGAAAGGTAGAATCTTATGACAGAGACAAATCTATTGAGAGAGAAGCACCCAGTCGTCTGAATTTCTCTATATGCTGAAAATTAGCATTATATGTTGTCAAATTACAGACTATCTAACCCATCCCAGAAGCTTCTCAGATACTCCCTCTTTTAACCACCTATTATATTTCATTAATTATGTCCACATTTCTCCTTGTTTTCTCCTTCAGTCTCACTTTTACTTCCCTAAGGCTTCTTCCTATCTACCACTCCCTTCCATTTTGCACAAACTTCAAGAAGTTCTCTTGTTGGTTTTCTTTTGACTTTTATATCTTGAGATTAACTTTAGAAAATATTCATGCTGTAAATTCTGGGAAAATATTGATGCATTTCTCCCTGCCACCTTCTCACCATTTAACAGTCTAAGACAGAAGAAACTGTCTTATAACCAACTTTTCAATGCAATTCTTTTCTTCCTCCATCCTTAGGAAGTTCAGAATACACCTTATCAGTGATGCTTAAGGTCATTAGACTCTGACAAGTAACTACAGAAAGCCTATAATGATAGCCTATAATAATCTGACTACAGATTATTTTGCTAATTATCCTGTGTCATCTATTAGTAATGTACTCTTGGATCTAGATCAAACTGAATAGAACTGGGGAAGAAAAGGGATAAAAAAGGTAAACAATAAAAGATGAGTACATAGTACCAGATAGGAAGCCCCCTCCCCTATTTACAGATTCTAACATAAATAACTATGAAAGCATCTATCCTCATTTTCATTAGTTAAATATTTCTTCTTGAGCAACTAGTATGGGCCCATAGGGAGATAGCTGTATGTGTGTATATTCAAAGAACCAATAAAGGGCACCAACAATTCCATAAAAATGCAATGCCTGGAAGCAAAGATAAATATAAAAAGGTATTTCACAGACAATATCCCGGTCAGTAAATACCTCTGAGCAACAACCGGAAATATTTATTACTTGCCTAATTTCCTAAAACCATAAATCTCCCGATAAACAATGCCTTGAACACCCCGTGAAAACAACCAACACACTCAGTTCAGTTCACTTGCTCAGTCATGTCTGACTCTTTGCAACCCATGAACCACAGCACGCCAGGCCTCCCTGTCCATCACCAACTCCCGGAGTCCACCCAAACCCATGTCCATTGTGTCAGTGATGCCATCCAGCCATCTCATCCTCTGTCGTCCCCTTCTCCTCCTGCACTCAATCTTTCCCAGCATCAGGGTTTTTTCAAATGAGTCAGCTCTCCGCATCAGGTGGCTAAAGTATTGGAGTTTCAGCTTCAGCATCAGTCCTTCCAATGAACACTCAGGACTGATCTCCTTTAGGATGGACTGGCTGGATCTCCCTGCAGTCCAGGGGACTGTCAAGAGTCTTCTCCAACACCACAGTTCAAAAGCATCAATTCTTTGGTGCTCAGCTTTCTTTATAGTCCAACTCTCACATCCATACATGACTACCGGAAAAACCATAACCTTGACTAGATAGACCTTTGTTGGCAAAGTAATGTCTCTGCTTTTTAATATACCGTCTAGGTTGGTCATAACTTTCCTTTCAAGGAGTAAGCATCTTTTAATTTCATGGCTGCAGTCACCATCTGCAGTGATTTTGGAGCCCAGAAAAATAAAGTCAGCCACTGTTTCCTCATCTATTTGCCATGAAGTGCTGGGACCAGATGCCATCTTAGTTTTCTGAATGTTGAGCTTTAAGCTTTAAGACTGTGGCTCAGATCATGAACTCCTTATTGCCAAATTCAGACTGAAATTGAAGAAAGTGGGGAAAACCACTAGACCATTCAGGTATGACCTAAATCAAATCCCTTATGACTATACAGTGTAAGTGAGAAATAGATTTAAGGGACTAGATCTGATAGAGTGCCTGAGGAACTATGGACAGAGGTTTGTGACATTGTACAGGAGACAGGGAGCAAAACCATCCCCAAGAAAAAGAAATGCAAAAAAGCAAAATGGCTGTCTGAGGAAGCCTTACAAATATCTGTGAAAAGAAGAGAGGCGAAAGGCAAAGGAGCAAAGGAAAGATATACCCATTTGAATGCAGAGTTCTGAAGAATAGCAAGGAGAGATAAGAAAGCCTTCCTCAGCGATCAATGCAAAAAACAGAGGAATATAATAGAATGGGAAAGACTAGAGATCTCTTCAAGAAAATCAGAGTTACCAAGGGAACATTTCATGCAAAGATGGGCTCAATAAAGGACAGAAATGATATGGACCTAACAGAAGCAGAAGATATTAAGAATGTGGCAAGAATACACAGAAGAACTGTACAAAAAAGAGCTTCACGACCCAGATAATCACAATGGTGTGATCACTCACACTCACCTAGAGCCGGACATCCTGGAATGTAAAGTCAAGTGGGCCTTAGGAAGCATCCCTACGAACAAAGCTAGTGGAGGTGATGGAATTCCAGTTGAGCTATTTCAGATCCTGGAAGATGATGCTGTGAAAGTGCTGCACTCAATATGCCAGCAAATTTGGAAAACTCAGCAGTGGCCACAGGACTGGGAAAGGTCAGTTTTCATCCCAATCCCAAAGAAAGGCAATGCCAAAGAATGCTCAAACTACTGCACAATTGCATTCATCTCACAAGCTAGTAAAGTAATGCTCAAAATTCTCCAAGCCAGGCTTCAGCAATACGTGAACCGTGAAATTCCAGATGTTCAAGCTGGTTTTAGAAAAGGCAGAGGAACTAGAGATCAAATTGCCAATATCCACTGGATCATCGACAAAGCAAGAGAGTTCCAAAAAAACTATTTCTGCTTTATTGACTATGCCAAAGCCTTTGACTGTGTGGATCACAAGAAACTGTGGAAAATTCTGAAAAAGATGGGAATACCAGACCACCTGACCTGCCTCTTGAGAAACCTGTATGCAGGTCAGGAAGCAACAGTTAGAACTGGACATGGAACAATAGACTGGTTCCAAATAGGAAAAGGAGTACGTCAAGGCTGTATATTGTCACCCTGCTTATTTAACTTATATGCACAGTACATCATGAGAAACGCTGGATGAAGCACAAGCTGGAATCAAGGTTGCCGGGAGAAATATCAATAACCTCAGACATGCAGATGACACCACCCTTACGGCAGAAAGTGAAGAACCAAGGCTACTCAGTGTTGGTAAAATGAAACAGTACACACTGCCATTTCATACAACTTGAATAAAGTCAACTGAAACTATGGAATAAAATATCAATAGTAGTTATAAAGTGTGCTGTAGATTAAAAAAAACCTCTCAACCTATTAAAATTAGTTGAAATGGCAAACAAAATGTTTTCATGCTATGTTTTCAGTTTGATAAAGGAAGCAATCAATCATATAAGCATAAGTAAAACTGCAACTACCAATAGTTGGGAGATAAAATAGTAGCACCTGTTTTCACCACACTGACAGGCTGCCCCAGGTCCTAGCAATTATGTAAAAAATCCTAACTCCCTTCTAGAAGTTACTCCTCAATTCTTCCTCTCATTCCTCTTCACTGGTTTACTGAATAATACAAACTGAAATAAAACATCTCTCCTGATTTTTCTGTATGAGGCTGCCCTGGAGACTACCTCAACCAGAGGTCATCAATGTAGACTTTAGGATTTAAATTACAAGGAAACTTATTAGAAAACTCGGCTTCCCAGGTGGCGCTAGTGGTAAAGAATCTGCCTGTCAATACAAATCACATCAGAGATGAGGGCTGGATCCCTGGGTTGTGAAGATCCCCTCGAGAAGGAAAATGGCAACCCTAGTCTTCTTGCCTGGAGAATCTCATGTCAGGGAAGCCTGGCAGGCTAGAGTCCATGGGGCCACAGAGTAGGCATGACTGAACGACTGAACACTGATAAGAAAACTAGCAAGAAAGACAAAAAAAAAAAAAAATTTCAATTCTTAGGAAATTCAGATTAGATTAAACTCAGCCCCTTGCCACTTCTCTCTTCCCAGGGGTCCTTGGACTATGCAGCAGTTTTTGCCTCTGTTACTTAGGGAACCATCAGCAATGGGAACTCTGACACTTTCATTTTTCTCTTCTCCTGTACCATCGACAAGCATCTGTAAGAGTCCATTCAGAATTCCAACCCTTTTCAAATTATTCTTAGCACCATGTCCCAGGGAAATGCCTCAGTCAAAAAACATAGTATGCTTTGACTTTCTTTCATCAAGAACATACTATGGTTCTTGCCTCTTAAGGAGGAAAAAAAATCACAAAAAATCCTAAAGTCTCTGATTCCCCTCAACTGGATCTCACCTCTCCTTTCCAAAAGGAGACCTTTTGTTCTTTCTTTTCCTATTTGTCTTTTTCCTTGAATTATAATTACAGATAATTATATCTTATTCTGATTTATTGAGAGTAAAGTACCTAATAGATACTCTATAAATATTTATTGAACAAATGAGTCATCAGGACAAATAAACCATGAAAAAAAATGTTTCTAGGTAAGGAAAAGAAAAATGAGTAAACTGGACTACAAAATAGTGAAAAACCACGGAGGGGGAATATTGTGATCCACTATATAGAAAAAAGGACTTAAACAAAAACCAACCAGCCAAACAAGTCAATAACAACCAAGAGAATATCTAAATGTATTATGCCTAATCAGCCTTAGAATTCATGGTGATAAGAGACTGGAAACAAGTGCTAAATAATAAGCTGGGTCAAATGTGTAGCTAAGCGCAAAGGACACACTTAATACAGTCACAGAACCAGAAGCACCAAGGCCCTCTTCAAAAATGCTGCTACCTCCTTGGTCACTAACCTACCCCTGCAGCATCTCCAGTGATATGTGACCCAAGAGCTCAGTCCCCTGAGACTGACAGTAAACACAGAGTGTTGCACTAGCACTATTTACAATAGCTAGGACATGGAAGCAACCTAGATGTCCATCGACAGATGAATGGATAAGGAAGTTGTGGTACATATACACAATGGAATGTTAGCTATAAAAAGGAACACATTTGAGACAGTTCTAATGAGGTGGATGAACCTGCAACCTATTATACAGAGTGAAGTAAGTTAGAAAGAAGAAGACAAATATTGTATATTAAAGCATATATATGGAATCTAGAAAGATGGGACTGATGATCTACATGTAAGGTAGCAAAGGAGACACAGACCTAAAGAACAGACTTTTGGACACAGTAGGAGAAGGCAGTGGCACCCCACTCCAGTACTCTTGCCTGGAAAATCCCACGGATGGAGGAGCCTGGTAGGCTGCAGTCCATGGGGTCGCTAAGAGTCAGGCACGACTGAGCGACTTCACTTTCACTTTTCACTTTCATGCATTGGAGAAGGAAATGGCAACCCACGCCAGTGTTCTTGCCTGGAGAATCCCAGGGACAGAGGAGCCTAGTGGGCTGCCGTCTATGGGGTCGCACAGAGTCGGACATGACTGAAGTGACTTAGCAGCAGTAGCAGAAGAGAGACTGGGATGATTTGAGAGAGTAGCATTGAAACATATATATTATCATATGTAATACAGACAGCCAGTGGGAGTTTGATGTATGATGATGTAGGGAGGGAGGTGGGAGGTGGATTCAGGAGGGAGAGGACACAGGTATACCTATGGCTATACATCATGTTGCTGTAAGGCAGAGGCCACCATAATATTGTAAAGTAATTATCCTCCAGTTAATATAATAACTTTTTAAAAAAGTGTTGCACTTCCTCCATCTTATTAAATTAAGCAAATTTGAAGTGGTATATATTACTATATATGAAAAGCTTTTGTTAAAATGATGTCATATAATCACTGAAGAAAAAGTTCATATGAGCCAGGTACTCTTTTACCTCCCTCTCTACTGGTTCTGGTTTCTTTCAATCCTCATTCCCATAAAAGCATATTTAATGCACAATATACAGCTCCTGGCTTTCGGAAAGTCAACCCGGCTCCAATTCTGCCTGATGATCACAGTGGGATCTAGATTGGCCACACTTACCATACCAATAAAATGGGCTAATCTTGACTACCTAATCACATCTGCAAAATGACTGCAACCATATCATGCTATTGTGTTGGTACTAATGGTGAGCTGAAATTTCTGCTTATGAAAGCAAACGGTTTGGGACATCAGTGAGCCCACTCTCTTCCCCTAAAGGGCAATTTCTATCAGGTTTCCTCGGAAACTCTTAAAAAGTGCCATGGTATCATCGTGAAAAAATTAAATACTTTAGTTCTACCCCACTGAAAACTAAAACAAAAAATGTTTTCTAGACAGATGAAACACAGATTATAAATAATAAAATCTATGCATTATACACAAATAAACTGACTTGGTGGAGAGGTGAAGTTACTTTAATCAAACAGACATGGCTTCAAGACATTTCATGTGATATATTAAAATAAATAACAGTTTAAATTTTTAAAAGGGACATTAGGAATGCTGCACTTTGCATTTTGAACACACGATTGCAAAATCACAGTAGAGTTTATCAACAACAGTCAGCTGAAGAAAACAGCTCTTCCTCTGTGTCTCTTATGTATGTGGAAAAATGTCCCCGTGGTCTCCTCTCCAGAAGAGACCCTGCACCCTGTCTTCTCATCTGAACTTTACACATGCTCACTCTTAAGCCAAACTCTGGCTGGGCAAGGATGGGACCCTCTGATTGGCTGCTACATGAAACAACAAACCTTTATTTTCAACAACAAATGACCTTTATTTTTCTATTTAAGCCAGTTTCTGTTGTTCTCAACCAAGATTCCTGACAAATATATTATGAACCATTTTCCCATGTGGACCATCAAGGAGAGGTAAGAGAAGGAAAAATCTTTTATTTCCATTTTAAAGGTAGAAAAGTTAAAGCATCAACAGGTGAAAATGATAGATCACTACTGTGCTTTGCCCATGAGAATACGTTGTCCCTCACATAAGCTGGGGAGTCCAGCACAGATATTGAAGACTGTGATAATTTACACACACACACAGCTGCAAATCAGACTGTTCGATCTGTCCTTAAACCATTTCTTCCTGCCTGTCTGGTTTCTCTGTTTTCAGATAGCAAGGCCTGGTTACAGAGATTCCATCCTTGTCCTGGCCACAGAAGAGAAATTGTCATGGGTAAGGCTAGAGTGTTTACACAGCGTCTGAGTTTTAAATACCTATCATTATAGACTTTGTCCTGCCACATAATATGAAACAAGGCAACTATAATTTGGTCAGAGGTCACAGCCCTAAAAGCAGATTTCGTTTCTGTAGGGTAAACCAGGAAATGGCTTTGCTGGTGGCTAGGTGGTAAAGAATTTGCCTGCCAATGCAGAAGATGCACATTCGATCCCTGGGAAGATCCCCTGGAGAAGCAAATCACTACCCACTCCAGTATTCATGCCTGGAAAATCCCATGGACAGAAAAGCCTGGAAGGCTACAGGTCACAAAGTCAGATAAGACTTAGTGACTAAACAACAACAACAAAACCAGGAAACACTGCTGCTTACTTTTAGCCTTGTAGCTTAATGTTTAACTAACAGTAACTATGTACACTAAATAGTTTAATAATCTCATTTTGTGGACATTAGTGTTTTTAGATGGCATACTAAAAGATCTTTTCACCTGAATTGTTTACATTTTAAAAAAATATTTACTTATTTGGCTGTGCCAGGTCTTTGTTGCAGCACGTGGGATCTAGTTCCCCGACCAGGGACCAAACTCTGGCCCCCTGCATTAGGAATGCAGAGTCTTAGCCACTGGACCACCAGGGAAGTCCCAGAAAACTTTAATCTAGAAAAATATATTCCAAACAAGTATCAAGTTAGACGGGCTACAATAACATACAGCATCAAAATCTCAGTGACTTAAAACAGTAAGTTTCTCTTTTGTGCTACATGTCCATCTTAGATTGGTGGAGATTTTGCTCCATGTTACCCTCTCTTATCTGGGACACAACTAGTCATTATGGCAAGGAGAACTGAATATAACGAGTTATGCATCAGCTCTTAAAGGCTTCCATCTAGAAGAGACAAGAGTCACATATTTCATTTGCCAAAGCAGTCATATGACCATGCCCAACTTTCAAGGAAATTTAATTCTACCATTATCCAGAGTAAGGAGACCCAGAAATATTGGCAAACACAAATGATTACCACAATAATACATAAGGGTACCTTATTATACAAGAAGCAATGTGAGTTAAGCGAAACAAAAAAGCTAGTGGTTCATGTAACTGGTAAATTCAAGAGGAATTAAAAAATGCAACAATGTTATTAGGTCTCTACTCTCCCTCTCTCCTTGGGCTCTGCCTGCTTCCTCTTCTTAGGCTGACTATCTCTATGTGGCAGTAAGATGACCACCAACCACATCAAGCATATATCATTCACATAAGCAGAGAGTCCAGAAAACAGAACTTAAACTTTTTACCCCCAGCATCCATCTCTCTCTCAACAGGACTCTAACTTACCCTGTGTGGACCAATCATGGTATCCAGGGAAAAGGGGTATTTTGACCAGTCTGACATGGGTGTATGGGCATATGACCATCCCAGTGGTAGAAAAGCAGGACCAAGCCCCCCTAGAATCACATGAAGTAGAGCAAATAAGCTCCTAGAAGGAAAGCAGACCATACCAAAAATGTAGCAGCTATATACCTAGAGGATTCTGTTATTTCATTTCCTCCATCATTCCCCTCAACTCTGATGATGTGTGAGATTAAATTCTATAAACATAAACTCATGTGGTCTTGGCTTACTTACTACAAATTGTTGCTGATGTTAAGCCAGGTCAGCTGTAAGAACACACTAGGGAACATATATAGGAAAATCCTGGGACAAAACTTCTTTATTTTGCATAAAGCTCTTCTGAGTACAAATCTAAGTAGTTAACAAGAAAATTTCATCTTACAGAACCAAAGCAAGGGATGATTTCTAAGAATCATTCATTTTCCAAATGAATGACAACAGGACAACTTGATTACTATGCTTAAAAGAGTAACGTCGCAAGGTCAGAGACAACACGCCGTCACGTTAGGTTTGAACCCAGATCTGCCCTTGGCAGAAGTAGAAGGTAAAATGGTAACAGGCATCAAACTACAAGCTTTACAGGGCAGTGCTTTCTGAGTTTGTTTACAGATGTACCTTAAGCAGCTAGAGTAGTATGTGATACATACTAAGTGGTTGATGAAGAGGAGCGAGGATTAAGTTCCTTTTCCTATTTTAAATAACAGTCAACACATAAAATAAACTTTACTTTCCTACATAGTCATTCTTCTCAAATTTTGGTAAACAAATTTCTATAGGAAATAAACGTTCAGTCCCCAGAAGTTCCAGGTAACACACACTGTGATGTGCTACATTCCTCAATATAGCTTTTTATTTTTTTATTTTTATTTTTCAATATAGCTTTTTAAAGCTGGATAGGAAAACACAAAACAATGAAAGAAAAACAAAAACATAATGAATGAGTACATTAAAAAACCAACAGCTATAGAACTATAAGCAAACATTTTTTAGATCACCACACCATGTTAGATTTTAATAGTAATGCTACATAACACATTAGTTAATCATTTTAAAGAAGGTAGTTACATATGGTAGAACCTCTGTTTATCTTCCTGCAACAGCTAGGGAAAGCCCTATTTTTGGTCAACTCCTTCCTCACCCAGTACCTTCTCTGCTGCCAGAACAATTTAGCTAATACTTTTGGGTCTTCCCTTAGAGCACAGACAGACAGAAAAGGCAGCTATGCAGGGGGAGACATCATGTTAGACAAGAGAAGAACAAGACACAAAGCTCACTTTTATTTTTAAAATGAATTATCCACCATCTGTGAACCATCTCACCACAGGAAGTCTCTGACAAATTCAGTAAGTAAACTTGATTGCAGGGAAATCTCATTGACTACATAAGAAACTTTTAATTTTTCCCTCTGTAGCATTTGGCAGCAAAACTCCCTTTAAAACTCTGCCTTCCTATGTTCTCAAGATAGAAGACAAATTTAAACACAAAAAGACTTTTTAGGCAGACTCAGAATCCACTGCAAACTTCCAGAATAGATTCCCACCTACCCAAACTTCCCAGGGCTCTTAAAAAATGGCATGCTTTAGCCTTTCCATCTAGTTCCATAAAATAAATCAAAGGCAGAAATGTATAATTTTAGAGAACAGGCAATGATAACAAAAGTCAGGCAATGAGAATTTCTATAATCACATGATATGGCAAACTTTAAAGCAGAAGAGAAAACACATTTTCTGGGCACTGATTTCTTAGAAAACATTAAATTGGAAGCTCCCAGTTTCCAGGCCTAGAATTACATCTCACTGAATGAAGAAATCAGTGGCATTTAAACCTTTTGTGAAGCTGGAGCAATCTATTTTGGAAAAGCAGTTTTAGAGGAGACATTATTAACATTTCAAATACTGTCAACAATTAACCTTGATCAACCTGAAGCCTTGCTCAGCTGTATAATTACACACATTAGTTACCTAGTATTGTGGGAAACAAAGAGATAACAGGCGTTTCCAAGCAACAACTACATTCTATTGATTTCCTGCAACTGTTAGCAATCTTTCAAAAACCATACTAGGGTTTGGTTTAAAGCAAAACCATAGCTAGGGTTAAAGCAAGCTACCAGTCCTCAGCTTTCATTTCCATCTCCAAGCGACATTTGTGAAATTAAATGTTAGGCGTGATGTTTCTCTACCAGTTGACTAGACTAGATGACTACAGCTCGGCAGTGATGGCTAGACAAGACCACTTGTGACTGTTGGATGGAAAGCTACTCCATGGACCACCAAGAATGGGTGGTTCTCAGAGCAGCAGTTAAATCCTTCATGAGATTATTAGACTGCAACAATGGCTAACATTTAGTAGAGGTTTACAGTGTTCCCAACCTTAATCTAAGTGTTTCACAGACATTATCTCATTCAGTCTTCAAAATTACCCCAGGAGGCAGAAATACTATTTATTATCTCCATTCTCTGGATGAAGAAATTGAGACTTAGAGAAGAGACCCAGGGTCACACACTCTTCACCACCACACCATACTGCCTTTCTGTCAACTTCCCTCTTCTTAAGAGTGTGCGTGCCTGTTCAGTCTTTGTGTCCAATTCTTTGAAACCCCATGAACTGCAGCCCGCCAGGCTCCCCTGTCCATGGGATTCTCCAAGCAAGAATACTGGAGTGGGTTGCCATTTCCCCCTCCAGGGGGGGGGTCTTCCCAATCCAGGGATCAAACCCACATTTCCTGCATCTCCTGCATTAGCAGGAGATTCTTTACCACTGTGTCATCTGGGAAGCCTTCTTAAGAGCACTGTTGCCCAACGAATGAGTTAACCACATCAAATCACAAACAAAACAAAACAAAACAATGCACCAAATGTCTATGGTTAAAATCAATCAATCAGTCAATCAATTGGAAGTCCATTCTTCATAGTAAAGCCAGGTAGATCTAATGGTACCCTATTCATGCCCCCAGCTGAAAACTCTTCAATGGTTTTTTTCCTGTCCGATTAATAAAGACTGCTGCTGCTACTAAGTCGCTTCAGTCGTGTCCGACTCTGTGCGACCCCATAGATGGCAGCCCACCAGGCTCCCCCATCCCTGGGATTCTCCAGGCAAGAACACTGGAGTGGGTTGCCATTTCCTTCTCCAATGCATGAAAGTGAAAAGTGAAAATGAAGTCACTCAGTCATGTCCGACTCTTAGCGACCCCATGGACTGCAGCCCACCAGGCTCCTCTGTCCATGGGATTTTCCAGGCAAGAGTACTGGAGTGGGGTGCCATTGCCTTCTCCTAATAAAGACTAAGATCCTTAATTTAGTTTACAAGGCTCTGCATCATCTTGCCTGTGCTGACCTCGCCAGCATCATTTTGTATTATTTCCTCCCTATTTTCTACGTTCTAACCTCACTGACCTTTTTTTGATTTCTTGAATAAGTTTCCTGACCTCTAAGTATTTTCTTCCCCACTCTCTCCACCCCACATTTCTCTGGTTGACTCTGACTCATCCTTCAGAGCACAATTCAAAATACCAGTTCTCCAAGGAAGCCCTCCCTTGACCACTAACCTTAAGCAGGTCAGTTTTATCTGGCCATATTCTCACAGGACGGTATGCTTTCCTCTTTTCAGAATCTATCACAATCAAAATTCATAAAGTCACTGAATAATTAGCTGTTTAATCAACTTTCTCTAGGAGAATGTAAATTTCCAAGGGAGGAACCATGTTTATAATAAGTACACTATCCCCAGCAACCAGCACAGTGTCTTAGCACGTCAGATATACTCTGTACATATCTGTTGAAAGAATAAGTGAAAGGTAACCACACACACAGGCTTCCCTGATGGCTAAGTCGGTAAAGAATCCACCTGCAATGCAGGAGACCTGGGTTCGGCCCTTGGGTTGGGAAGATGCCCTGGAGAAGCGAATGGCTACCCACTCTCGTATTTTTGCCTGGAGAATTCCATGGGCAACTGCAGATGATGACTGCAGCCATGAAATTAAAAGACACTTGCTCCTTGGAAGAAAAGCTATGACCAACCTAGACAGCATATTAAAAAGCAGAGACATTACATTGCCAACAAAGGTCCATCTAGTCAAAGCTATGGTTTTTCCAGTAGTCATGTATGAATGTGAGAGTTGGACCATAAGAAAGCTGAGTGCCAAAGAATTGATGCTTCTGAACTGTGATGTTGGAGAAGACTCTTGAGAGTCCCTTGGACTGCAAGGAGATCAAGGCAGTCAATCCTCAAGGAAATCAGTCCTGAATATTCATTGGAAGGACTGATTCTGAAGCTTCAATACTGTGGCCACCTGATGTGAAGAACTGACTCCTTGGAAAAGACCTGATGCTGGGAAAGATTGAGGGCAGGAAGAGAAGGGGACAACAGAAGATGAGATGGTTGATGGCATCACCAACTCAATGGATATGAGTTTGAGCAAGCTCTGGGAGTTGGTGATGGACAGGGAAGCCTGGCATGCTGCAGCCCATGGGGTCACAAAGAATCTGACACAACTGAGCAACTAAACTGAACTAAACCATATACACAAAACATGGAAACTCAGGTCATGCCCTTAAGGCACTGGGACCACTCAGGGCAGTGTCACTACAGCCAGTGAAGGAAATACCAAGGCAAGTTCTGCACTGCTTTTGGTGGTTTAAATAGTGCAGAATAGTTCAGGATAGACACTCAGTACCAGATCAGTGGAAAGCAAGAATCGGGTGATGGATGAAACAGGTGAAGAGGATTAAAAGGTACAAACCACCAGTTATAAATATAAGTAAGTCATGGGGATATAATATATAGCACAGGGAATAGTCCTTGTTATAATAACTTTGTATAGTGCAGAGTGTATAAAAATACTGAATCACTATGTTATACATCTGAAATTAATATTCAAAGTCAACTATACTTCAATAAATTTCTTAATTTAAAAAAGGACAATATGATAGAGTAATAAATATCTACCTTATATCTGCTTCCCAGCCAAGTTTTTCTCCCTAAAAGCAATTGCTGTTTTCCATTTTTGTATATTACCATATACAATCTAAGCATATTTAAGAATCTCAATATATTCTTTTTTCAGCTGTTTTGGTTTTGGGTTTTTTGTTTGTTTTACACAAATGATACACATACTGCTTTGTGTCCTGGTGTTGTTGCCTTGGTGGTATCATTTCACAATAGGAGATAACTTCACATTGGTTCACATGGAAACTCCATGATGGCCATTTAGGAGGTTTCTAATTTTTGCTATTATAAATGATGTTGCAATGAATAGCTTTGAATATCAATTTTTATACATATAGGAATATTTCTGGAGGATAAATTTCTCCTAGTGAAATTTTTGGAGCAAATGCTAGGGGCATTCAGAATTTTTATAGATAATTTCTAAATTATCCTCAATGGTGGCAATTTTAATTTATACCCCATCAACAATAAATAGCAATGCTGCTTCCCCTGTGATTCTGCCAACACAATGCAATTATCAAAATTTTTTGACCTTTGCCAATCTGAGAGGTAAAAAATGGAACTGGTTATGAAGACAATTGAATATCTTTACATATATTGAAGAGCCATTGGTATATCCTTTTTTGTGAAAGTCTGTTAATTACTTTTGTACATTGTTTTGTTTGTGGTCTTTTAAAAAATTATAGAACACATTATGTATTATAGAAATTAGATCTTTGTCATGTGTTGAAAATCTTTCTCCCAATGTGTTGTTTGTTTATAGGATCCTTTAATGTAGAAGTTTTGACTTCTTATATTTGAATTTATCAATGTTTCTTTTACAGTTTCTGAGTTTTGTGTCATAGTTTCTAAAAAGTCTGTCCTGCTCCAAGATTATGAAAAAAGTTTCTCCTGTATGTAATATCAATAACTTGTAATATCAATTTTTTTTTACATTTAATTCTTTGTTGTGCTGTGCTGTGCTGTGCTTAGTCACTCAATCATGGCTCCTCTGGTCCATGAGGATTCTTCAGGCAAGAATACTGAAGGGAGTTGCCATGCCCTCCTCCAGGAGATCTTCCCAACCCAGGGATCAAACCCAGGTCTCCCGCATTGCAGGCAGATTCTTTACCATCTGAGCCCTTTAATTTTCTGATTTGGCTATAATTTATTTTGTCATAAGAGTGAGGTAGAGCTGCAACTTAATTTTTCCATTTACTTACTTTTTCACTTAACATTTCAAATATAATTTCTCACAGAATTAGTTTTCATGTTTTTCATTGTAATGGATCCATTGAATTAATATTACCATAGGTTACTTAACCATCCCCTCTGTCCTACTACTAAACATATTCATTACTATGTTAGTACATATACTTTTCATTTTAAATAATCTCTTCAGAGAAAATTTTTAAGAATTAGATTTTTGGGTCAAAGAGTTTAAGCATTATTATAACTAAACTGTCAGACTGCCAGGATCTAATCAGTTTATAACCTTTACCAATACAATCAAGTAAGATGTATACATGAATATCAAGCACAAATCTTTTCCAAACAGAAAATTACACTAGGCACCATTTACATCTAAATAGCTCATAATCCAGAATCTAAAAACTTGCAGCACACTTCTACAGGAACTGACCAGCCGAAGAACTGCTATTTCCTGGGAGGAAAAAAAGAGTAAGTGAACAAATTCTTTTGGAGCAAAGGGCAATGCAGAGGCCTCTGCTGGAAAATTCTAAGACAATAACTTGGCAAATCAAGCATTACAACAGAGTGAGAAGAAGACTGCAGCATTTAAATTCAAGACCGTATTTCAAGACTGTTTCCCTCCATCCTTTCCCTCCCCAGGAATGGTTTCCCTTCCTCCTACATTCTTTCCAAGCACCTTGAGGTTCTAGGCACCATCTAACACTTCTTAGCATCTTCCATGAGCAGTCTTCTGCTTGGTTCCCTATATCAGGGCCTTCAAATTAAGTTCAAGGCCAGGAACAACCCACTCCAGTACTCTTGCCTGGCAAATACCATGGACGGAGGAGCCTGTTAGGCTGTAGTCCATGGGGTCACTAGAAGTCGGACACGACTGAGCGACTTCACTTTCACTTTTCACTTTCATGCACTGAAAGTGAAATGGCAACCCACTCCAGTATTCTTGCCTGGATAATCCCAGGGACGGGGGAGCCTGGTGGGCTGCCGTCTATGGGGTCACACAGAGTCAGACACGACTGAAGCAACTTAGCAGCAGCAGCAGCAGCAAGGCCAGGAAATATGATGTTGATTCCAAGTGGAACATCCACCCCGGCCCATGCATGCAAAGAGGGCACTTCCTCATGCAAATATATCTAGTGTATTTACAGCAGAGATGCTCAGCTTCTTTGCATCTCTCTATCATTTGCTGAAATTCACATACTACTCGCCACCTTTGTTGCTCCCCCTTCTCTATGCTGCCTCCTAGGGCTCTTTTTTTCAGAGAAGGCAATGGCACCCCACTCCAGTACTCTTGCCTGGAAAATCCCATGGACGGAGGAGCCTGGTAGGCTTCAGTCCATGGGGTCACTACGAGTCGGACACGACTAAGCGACTTCACTTTCACGCATTGGAGAAGGAAATGGCAACCCACTCCAGTGTTCTTGCCTGGAGAATCCCATGGACGGAGGAGCCTAGTGGGCTGCCATCTATGGGGTCGCACAGAGTCGGACATGACTGAAGCGACTGAGCAGCAGCAGGGCTCTTTTTAAAGAAGCATTTTAGGAGGCAAACTTCTGAAAAAATTATCTTACTGTTGTAATTTCTTCCTTTAGGATGCCCCTCTGGAAACTTGGTACAGTGTCTTGGTATGAATGCTGCTCAGACGAGAGAGGAGAGTCACAAACCTGGGGTAGGTTTCTAGTACAAGTCTGACAGGCAGCAGGCATGGTGAGTAGCTGCTTTCAGAATCAGACTTGAAATTTACTACTTACTAGATGTGACACTAAGTAAACTTCATAACTATTTTGAACTAAAATATCACCATGTTAGGCCCTTCTTGATTATCTAAATCGCAATTCTGCCTCGTTATTCTTTATTACTATTTCCCCATTTGTATTCTTCATGGCACAATCACATGTTGAAACTGAATTCTTTTTTGATTTTTATTATGTGTCTTCCCCAATGGACTGTAAGTTCCATAAGGGTAGGGTCTGACTTGTTCATCACTGGATACTCATTTCTCAGCATGGTGACTGCCACAGAGTACACTCAAGTAAGAGTAGAATAAATGAGCTCAATTTTCTTATTTGAAAACAGGGATAAATAACTACCCATATCAGAGATGTAGTATGAGAGAATACACGTAAAAACATTTAGGACAGAGTGAGGCACATGGTTCGTGCTCAACAAATGTTAAGCCACTATTTCAGTTACAGTTCTCAGAAGTCATGGCCTTTGTAACTTAACTTTCTTAATTGTAAAGTGGAAGAAAGAATGACTAGACTTCCCCTACCGCCAAAGCACACTGTGAGGTTACAAAGACATAAACAAAGACACTACGAGGAACTCAGAAGACAAGATCCACTGAGGTTAAGAATTTGTTAAGTTTACAACTCTCCCATGACATCTTAATCAGAGCCATTACTGCTCTCTCCAAGGTTAATAGTTCTTGCCTAATAGCTCTGAAATCGGGATTTCCCTCCCAGCACAGAGAAAACAGACTGGGAGAGCAAACTAAGCTGAGGAGGACTGCTTGAGCCTAACAGTGGCAGTACTCTAGAAATTCATAGAAAGAATGGAAAATCAATCTGGTTAGAAAATAGCCCTGTGATGTATCCAATTTATGGTGATAAATACTATCTTACTTCCTAAAACACAAAACTTGATTGTTATTAAGCTACCTCCTCCTCTACATTTCTAACAACAATATGTCTTTATAATATTCCAAATTCAGTCTTCAAATGCCCCCAAATCTGTAATCTTATAATTCCTCCCTAGGGAACTTCTATGAACCACTACTCTTTTTCTTTAAAGACATCTTTATTTTTAATTTTTTTTTGGCTGCGCTAGGTCTTGGTTGCTGCTTCTAGGCCTTCTCTAGTTGCA
The DNA here is from genome assembly GCF_029378745.1 of Bos indicus. Classification (NCBI taxonomy): domain Eukaryota; kingdom Metazoa; phylum Chordata; class Mammalia; order Artiodactyla; family Bovidae; genus Bos; species Bos indicus. The sequence goes on from NC_091778.1 coordinate 22,312,215, forward strand.
GCGAGTAGGGGTTACTTTCTAGTTGCAGGGTGCGGGCTTCTCATTGTGGTGGTTTCTCTTGTTGCGGCGTATGGGCTCTAAAGAGTGGGAGCAGTAGCTGTGGCTGGCTTAGTTTCCCTGTAGCAGGTGGAATTTTCTGTATTAGGGTTCAAACCCATGTCCTCTGTATTTGTAGGCAGATTCTTAACCACTGGACCAACAGGGAAGTCCAAAGTACTGAAGTTTTTAAAAAAATATTCATAAATTTTTATTTACTTATTTGGCTGCACACGGGGACCTTTAGTTGCAGCATGCAGGATCCAGTTCCCTAACCAAGGATCAAACCTGAGAGCTCAGAGTCTTGACTGAGGAAATCTCTACGAATCACTATTCTTAACTCTGGCTGCACAAAGAACCACCTATAGATCTTTGTAAATAATAAAAATGTTGAGCTTATCTAAGATTCACTGAACTAGGAACTTCCTAAAGTGAGATCTGTTTGTCTATATTTCTGCAAAGTTCCAAGAGTATTCTGCTGCAAAGAAAGAGTTAAGACCTACTACTCCATTTGCTCTTGACTGCCTAGCAGGAGAACAACATTCTATCCAAGGGTAAAGGCGATCCAGCACAAGGTTAAGAGCTCAAGCAGGGAGTGTCAGGCAGACTTGGGTCCCAATATCAGCATGGTCACATATCTTAGGCAAGTTTATGTCTTCTCAACTTTAAATGGGAAATACTGAAAGTACTTATGCTCAGAGACTTGGATTTTAGACTATGTAATAAGAAAATCACTTAGCACATCCAGTAAATAGTAAATGCTCAACAAATTGTCTCACTAACCTTTCAAAGGGCAGATTATTTCCAAGCTATAATTTTTTTTTTAAGTCTGTACAATTTTATTAATGAAAAACCTACAAGTCCTGCCATCTCCTGCTCTGCTTGTTCTCCTAAACCAAAACAAAGGGAAAATATACCTGATCAGGGCTTGGCCTCAGTTCATGGAAGCAGGATAACTCAGCTAGAGCTTTTATTTGGTTGATTTTATAAATTAGGCCAAGTTCTTGGTTTCTGCCTGTAGTTGTTTAACTGCTACATTCTGCATAGTCTCATGCCAGATGTCTCAAAAATATGTCTCTGGCCAAAAGAAGGACCAGAAACCAGACCAATATAAATCCAGCACAGGAAAGCAAGATGTGCTGGAAGCATCGTTTTCAGATTCCTTTAGCCAAGACACAAAACTACATGCAACTTGCAAATCAACTTGCAAATCACAGGCGCTACGGCAAATACTAAGATGAACAAGAAAAAGTTTCTGGCCTTTCAGTAGTCATTTTATGAAGTTAAATAACATATTTTACAGGTCGCTGCAAGTTAGTCATACCACAGGCCAAACCAAGGATGGTGAAGAGAAGCAAAGACAGTCAGGATGCCCACTTTTCCCTCCTCCTTCCCCCCAGAGCTGGACTATGAACTTAATTGTGCCCATAGACAAGAGTGGCATTGTCCTGACTCTGCTGAAGAGATGATGACATCAGGGAATCCTATATCTGCCTCTGCTCTCAGCAAAGATAATGTGCCAGACCCAGAAACCATCTCATTTAATTCTAACAACTCTATGAGACAGGTGCTATTGTTATACCTGTTTTACAGATGGGGGAAGTAAGGCTTAGTGAAGTGGAGTCACACAGCCAGTAAGAGTGACTTAACTATGAGCTGGGACTCTGACTCAGGCTGTTAGAATCTTAGCCTGAACTCTTTAAAGATTACATGATGCTATATATGGAATCCAGAAAAATGGTACTGATGAACCTCATTTGCAGGGCAGCGATAGAGATGCAAATGTAGAAAATGGACTTGTGGAGATGGAGTGGGGGGAAGAGAGGGTGGAACGAGTTGAGAGAGTAGCACTGACAAATGTGCACTGGCGTGTGTAAAGCAGACAGCTAGTGGGAAGCTGCTGCAAAGGGGGCTCAGCTCAGTGCTCTGTGATGACCTAGAGGGGTGGGATGATAGGGGGTGGGGGGAGGCTCAAGATGGAGAGGATATATGTATACTTATGGCTGATTCATGTTGTTGTACGGCAGAAACCAACACATTGTAAAGCAATTATCCTCCAATTAAATTTTTTTTTAAAGATTACACAATGCTTATCCCTGATTCTGGAGTTCAGAGAGGTCATCTAAAGAGCATAGCCTGATGCCTACATCAAAATCATATGGTCAAGAAGCCAGGAGAGTGGTTATCTCTAGGGGGTGAGGGCCAGAGGGTGAGTAGTGATAGGAAGGAACCAAGGAGGGGGTGATGGAGGAAGGGGAACTGGTGGAGGGGTGTAGTAATACTCAGTCTCTTGATCTAGGTCCAGGTGACACAGTTTCTTGGTGTGTTTGTAAAAACCCCAGTCTGTGAAAATTCAAGATAAACATAAAAGTACACCTTTCTGTATGTATATTTTATTTTAATAAAAATATAATTCACAAAGTGTAAAAGTGCTCTTTGATTCTTTTCTATGTCAGATCCTAGGACTGATGACTAAAGAAGAGTAAGTCTTAGTAGCCTTGTCGAAAACTTTACCCCTATTGACACAGGTTTACTAAGGATTTGACCCACCCAATTTCAGTATCTTGCTTCTCTTTTTAACAGAAGCCTAGCCAGGGAATTTCACTGAATAAAAGTTGCATTCTACCTGAGGTAGCAAATGTATACAGTGAACTCTTATTATTCCACTCCATCTTACATTTTATTCACTCTTTAGAGGTTACAAATGTCATAGATTGGAGCTCTGACTGGAGGTAAAAAAAATTAGCATAGCTAGAGTTAAAACAGTGGTTCTAAATCCTTCCCTAGTGGCTCAGCTGGTAAAGAATCTGCCTGCAATGCAGGAGACCTGGGTTCAATCCCTGGTTGAAAAGATCCCCCAGAGAAGGGAATGGCAACCCACTCCAGTATTCCTGCCTGGAGAATTCTGTGGACAGAGGAGCCTGACAGCCTACAGTCCATGGGATTGCAGAGTCGGACATGACTGAGAGACTAACACTTTCACTTTCATTTTCACAATCCTGGATTCATATTAGAATAATCCTGGAAGCCTTTAAAAAATACCAATATCTGGGTCCCACTCAGAGATCCTGGTTTAACTGGAATGAGGTAAGACCCTGTTATTAAATTATTTTAAAAGGTCACCAGATGATTCTAACATGCAGCCAAGATGAGAGCCACTGAGTTAAACTATAAAGCTAATTTTTAAAGTAGCCTTTGTACCGAAGATTACTACAAATCTCATTTCTCTTCAAATCACTTAAGACTTTAAAAAAAGAAAAGCTGAACATTAGTTCTCATTTGTTATTCTAGGATAAAAACAGTTGAGATATGCCTTATTCTGGAACAACAACAACAAAAATTATCATAGGCTTTCTACTGGCATAATGATTTGGATCAGAGCCCCTCCAAGGGAGAAAAATAGGAATACTGTTCATGGTGAAGCTGTTTCTGCCACTAGCAAGACTTTTAACCTGTTTTCTGACCAGGTGCTCTAGTCAGCAATCTCTTCGCTATGCAGCAGAAGTGAGGCAGAAAAAACGCAAATCATTCTGAACTCTGGTCAGACAGCTGTTCGCTGTTGGCTAACTGGCCATTTGAAACTCGTAATAAAACCCACACTGCCTTAGCAATGAATTTCCCTTTTTAAATTCTTTTTACATTTGTGTGTGTTGGCTAGTGAAATGGTGTTTCTGCAAGTGAGTCTGAAAAAGAAATAAAACACACACACAGTACAGGGAGCTGAAAGGAAGAGGGTAAACACAAATCATCAGAAATGACCAGATACACATGCTCGCTGGCCCACATACCATCATCCTTTCCATCCAACCAGTTTGTTATCACTGTAGCTGTAGGTTTATCTACAAACATCTTGTTTGTGCTCATAATTTCTAGAGATTTAGAAAAGTAGATTTCTTAGCAATTTCCAGTTCTCCCCTCCTAAGTGTAGTTTTACTTTCTAAGCCAACAAATCATTCATTAATTTTATCATTCTATACACCATATTCTGGGCTTCCCTGGTGGCTCAGCAGTAAAGAATCCCACCTGCAATGAAGGAGACAAACGTTCAATCCCTGGGTTGGGAAGATCCCCTGGAGAAGGAAATGGCAACCCACTCCAGCATTCTTGCTTGGGAAATCCTATGGACAGAGGAACCTGGCAGGACACAGTCCATGGGGTCAGAAAGAGTTGGACATGACTTAGCAACTAAACACCACCACCACCATATTCTAAGACTTAAAACATACATGAAAACTAGGATGCTTCCAAAGAAACCTGAAGATTAAGACTCCTATCTTCAAACCATAGGCTGGCTACTTATTTGAACCAGGCTTTATCTTAATACTAATAACTTATTAATATTCGATAATCCTTCATCTTGAATTTAGTATTAGCCAAGTTAAATATTCTCTCTCTCCCAAAGCAATTCTCTTACCCTACTGCATGTGAAAACCTCTGTAGATGTTGCCACTAGAAGGGTACTGTTATATTCTGAGACACCTGCCCCACCGTAGAAGAGAATGCAAACCTAAAGTTTAAAAATGTAAAGTATTCTAAACAAAGGGAGAAAAATCAAATCAATAAAATTAGAAATGAAAATGGAGAGATCACAATAGACAACACAGAAATACAAAGAATCATAAGAGACTACTATCAGCAATTATATGCCAATAAAATGGACAATTTGGAAGAAATGGACAAATTCTTAGAAAACTACAACTTTCCAAAACTGAACCAGGAAGAAATAGAAAATCTTCACAGACCCATCACAAGCACAGAAATTGAAACTATAATCAGAAACCTTCCAGCAAACAAAAGCCCAGGTCCAGAGGGCTTCACAGCTGAATTCTACCAAAAATTTAGAGAAGACCTACTCTTCCAGAAAATTGCAGAGGAAGGTAAACTTCCAAACTCATTCTGTGAGGCCACCATCACCCTAATACCAAAACCTACAAAGATGCCACAAAAAAAGAAAACTACAGGCCAATATCACTGATGAACATAGATGCAAAAATCCTTAACAAAATTCTAGCAATCAGAATCCAATAACACATTAAAAAGATCATGGAGAAGGCAATGGCAACCCACTCCAGTATTCTTGCCTGGAGAATCCCAGAGACCGGGGAACCTGGTGGGCTGCTGTCTATGGGGTCACACAGAGTCGGACACGACTGAAGCGACTTAGCAGCAGCAGGGATTTGTTGGTTTAATTTTACTTGAATATCTTATTAATCTGCATGTGCACTACTAAGGTACCTAAAAAACTCGGTATGATTAGGGTTTGCATTACCAATTTTCTGTTTTGGAAAAAACTTTCCTCAAATGTAAGATCAATGCATGATCATTACAAATCAGTTGTATTTAACCTAGAAAATAAAAGCGTCCTATAATTTTATCCTAGTTAAGAATATAATCCTCTTTTTTAACATGTACTGATCTTCCCCCTTGTTCATAAGAATGTGGTCATATTCTGTATTTTCCAATTTGCTTTTTCATGTGATCCAAAGTTATTTCCTATCATTTTATTTTAAAGACTATATTATACAAATGAACTTAACTAAGCTGCTATTGACAGACATTTGGGTTTTTCCCAGTTTTACCCAATACAAACCAAGTTAAAATAAACATCCTATGTATGTTACTATATATTTAATGAGTAGATTTAGGGTGGATCCCCAGATCTGGTATTGCTTGGGCAAAGGGCATGAACAATCTAAACTTCCTCTCCAAACCAACCCCATTAATAGATCTCCTCTTTGCCAAACTGTAGTATCATCCAAACTTTACCTCATAGTTGGGAGGGTGGGAGTAGAAATAACTGTTTACTTTAATGTTCTTTACCATCTTACTGAATCCTAAAAACTCTTTGTATACTGGTATTCCTAGCCATTTATCTGATAAGAAGGCAAATATTTCACTCATTAGCTGTATGTATTTTAATTCAACTCATGGCATTTTCAACATGTAGTATTTTCAATTTTCATGTAATAAAAAATTTCAATTTCTTAAAAAAAACAAAAAGATCATACACCATGACCAAGTGGGCTTTATCCCAGGGATGCAAGGATTCTTTAATACCCGCAAATCAATCAATGTAATACACCACATTAACAAATTGAAAAATAAAAGCCATATGATTATCTCAATAGATGCAGAGAAAGCCTTTGACAAAATTCAACATCCATTTATGATAAAAACTCTCCAGAAAGCAGGAATAGAAGGAACATACCTCAACATAATAAAAGCTATATATGACAAACCCACAGCAAACATTATCCTCAATGGTGAAAAATTGAAAGCATTTCCCCTAAAGTCAGGAACAAGACAAGGGTGCCCACTTTCACCATTACTATTCAACATAGTTTTGGAAGTTTTGGCCACAGCAATCAGAGCAGAAAAAGAAATAAAAGGAATCCAGATTGGAAAAGAAGAAGTAAAACTCTCACTGTTTGCAGATGACATGATCCTCTACATAGAAAACCCTAAGACTCCACCAGAAAATTACTGGAGCTAATCAATGACTATAGTAAAGTTTCAGGATATAAAATCAACACACAGAAATCCCTTGCATTCCTATACACTAATAATGAGAAAGTAGAAAGAGAAATAAGGAAACAATTCCATTCACCATTGCAACAAAAAGAATAAAATACTTAGGAATATATCTACGTAAAGAAACTAAAGACCTATATATAGAAAACTATAAAACACTGGTGAAAGTGGACACTAATAGATGGAAAAATACACCATGTTCATGGATCGGAAGAATCAATATAGTGAAAATGAGTATACTACCCAAAGAAATTTATAGATTCAATGCAATCCCTATCAAGCTACCTACGGTATTTTTCACAGAGCTAGAACAAATAATTTCACAATTTGTAAGGAAATACAAAAAACCTCAAATAGCCAAAGCAATCTTGAGAAAGAAGAATGGAACTGGAGGAATCAACCTGCCTGACTTCAGGCTCTACTACAAAGCCACAGTCATCAAGACAGTTTGGTACTGGCACAAAGACAGAAATATAGATCAATGGAACAAAATAGAAAGCCCAGAGATAAATCTATGCACCTATGGACACCTTATCTTTGACAAAGGAGGCAAGAATATACAATGGAGAAAAGACAATCTCTTTAACAAGTGTTTCTGGGAAAACTGGTCAACCACTTGTAGAAGAATGAAACTAGAACACTTTCTAACACCATACACAAAAATAAACTCAAAATGGATTAAAGATCGAAACGTAAGACCAGAAACTATAAAACTCCCAGAGGAGAACATAGGCAAAACACTCTCCGACATAAATCACAGCAGGATCCTCTATGACCCACCTCCCAGAATATTGGAAATAAAAGCAAAAATAAACAAATGGGACCTAATTAAAATTAAAAGCTTCTGCACAACAAAGGAAACTATTAGCAAGGTGAAAAGACAGCCTTCAGAATGGGAGAAAATAATAGCAAATGAAGCAACTGACAAAGACGTAATCTCAAAAATATATAAGCAATTCTTGCAGCTCAATTCCAGAAAAATAAACGACCCAATCAAAAAATGGGCCAAAGAGCTAAACAGACATTTCTCCAAAGAGGACATACAGATGGTTAACAAACACATGAAAAGATGTTCAACATCACTCCTTATCAGAGAAATGCAAATCAAAACCACAATGAGGTACCATTTCACAGCAGTCAGAATGGCTGTGATCCAAAAGTCTACAAGCAATAAATGCTGGAGAGGATGTGGAGAAAAGGGAACCCTCTTACACTGTTGGTGGGAATGCAAACTAGTACAGCCACTATGGCGAACAGTGTAGAGATTCCTTAAAAAACTGGAAATAGAACTGCCTTATGACCCAACAATCCCACTGCTGGGCATACACACTGAGGAAACCAGAATTGAAAGAGACACATGTACCCCAATGTTCATCACAACACTGTTTATAATAGCCAGGACATGGCAGCAACCTAGATGTCCATCAGCAGATGAATGGATAAGAAAGCTGTGGTACATATACACAATGGAGTATTACTCAGCCATTAAAAAGAATACATTTGAATCAGTTCTAATGAGGTGGATGAAACTGGAGCCTATTATACAGAGTGAAGTAAGCCAGAAGGAAAAACACCAATACAGTATACTAACACATATATATGGAATTTAGAAAGATGGTAACGACAACCCTGTATGCGAGACAGCAAAAGAGACACAGATGTATAGAACAGACTTTTGGACTCTGTGGGAGAGGGAAAAGTAGGATGATTTGGGAGAATGGCATTGAAACATGTATAATATCATATAAGAAATGAATCGCCAGTCCAGGTTCAATGCAGGATACAGGATGCTTGGGGCTGGTGCACTGGGATGACCCAGAGGGATGGTACGGGGAGAGAGGTGGGAGGAGGGGTTCAGGATGGGGAACACGTGTACATCCGTGGTAGATTCATGTTGATGTATGGCAAAACCAACACAATATTGTAAAGTAAAAAAAAAAAAAATGTAAAGTATTCTAAACCAAATAGTTTTTACATTTTAGATTTTTCTTTCTTTTCATCTGCCTTCTTCACATTCAATTCTAGAGTGTAGCTTTCCTTTTCTTTCTTTAACAACAAAAAGCTAACACCTCTCCCTTTTACTGGGCTATTCAAACACAAAATGTGTTTTGATTGCACACAGGGAAAATGCATTCCCTCCAAGGATATAATATCCAAGCAAAGGAGTATCCATCCCTCTTCCAGCCTGGTAGGGTAGGGGAGGAGTCAGAAGAGCACAGAAAGGAGACAAAGAATTAAGTTGTATTCTTAGGAGATAAACTAACACAAGCATTTTCCTGACCTATAGGCTAGGGAAGAAATAACCCTACAATGGGGATGAATCCAGTTGTTTCAGCTTAAGCCCACAATCACCATAACTGGAAACCCGGGTCAGGCAGAGCTCTTTTCCTTCAAGGCAGGAGAGCAGTAGGTATGAGGATGGGAAACGAAGAGAACCCTCAGGAGTCTTCAGGGGCTGCTGCAGCCACCAGTACCCAACCTGCTCTAGTCCCTGTTTACGTTCTTTCTTATCTGGAGCCAAAGTGAAACTCCTGCTGCCTGGGCCAGTGTCTTCTTCCTTTGTGACCTCTTTCAGTCACAGGTTCACCGTGCTCTAGGGCAGGCAGTCCCTCTTCCCATTATGGAGGCCTCCAGCGACCCTGTGCATAGCAGAGGCAGAATTAGCTGCTGATGCTTCTACCCTGTTTCTGGTTCCCTGGAGGCTGAGTGATGCCAGGGAAGGGGCAGAGGTCTCTCTACATTCCTCTCCTCTCTTTCATGAAACCCTCAGGCGATGTCAGGCAGCCCTCTTCCAAGCCCTCATCCCTCTCTGCCTCCAGCCAAATCTCCTTCCACTCACCCACAGATCTCTTTTCTTCTCCCCATGTATTGCATTTCCATGAATACCATGAGACTAATCTGTTGAACGGTAGATGATACATTCTCCTAGAGTAAATTCTTTTTAATTTCCACTTTATTGGGGGTATAATTGACAAATAAAATTGTAAGCTATTTAAAGTGTACACTGTGGTGATTTATATATGAATACATTGTGAAACGATTCCCCTCATCTGGTTAATACTTTATATATATATATATATATTAGTATTGGTGAGTATACATAAGTAATATATATGTATATATACAGGTTATATATATATATATATATATATACATTAGTGAGAACCTTTAAGTTCTGCTCTTTTAGCAATTTCAATTATACAATGTTAACTACTGTCACCATGTTTTACATTCGATTCTCAGACCTTATTTACCTTGTAGCTGTATGTTTGCTCTTACGGTAGATTTGATATTTTATGCCTAACTCCCACAGCCTTGGGACTGGGAATTTGTACATAAGAATCAATCAAAACTTGGTGAATGAATGAATCCATGCGTAAGTAAAGGAATGAATATAGCTGACCAAAGTTCATATTTCTGTTATCCCAAGGTTGACTGAAAAAGTTCTTTATCTTCTACTTTTCATTACAAGTTAACTTCTATTTCAAATAGTTACCAAGATCCCTACCATTTTCTTTGAAGAAAATCCAAAGTGGGGATTTCAGTCAGTTTGCTCTGCAAATAATTTTGCTTTAGAGTTTAAACCTTCATACTGGGAAGGACCTTTTCAATCTCCTTTGATGTGAAGAGTGGGAATGGGAAGGTTAAAAAAATAAAAAATGTGGGAAATACTCCTTGAACAAACAAAACAGGAGGATCCAGTACCTTCACAGGTGAAGCCAGTCAAGTACATGAAACCAGTTTTGCCTCCCGGAGAGGCAACAAACCTGACTTAAATGACTGAAAGTTCTGGCAATAAAATCAAGCAATGGGGCAACTAAGCCCATTTGCCACAACAACTGAGGTCAGCATGCTCTAGGGTCGTTGAACTTGTGACTACCGAGCGCATGTGCCCTACAGCCCGCCCACCACAGCTAGAGAGTAGCCTTCGCCCTCCATAACCTGAGCAAGCCCGCTTGCAGCACCGAAGACCCAGCACAGCCAAAAATAAATAAATGAATAAATATTTTTAAAAATCAAGCAATCCAGAGTAATTTGCAAATACATATATCCATCTAATTTTTTCTAATAGAGAAAACTATTAAAACTAGAATCTTTTCCCTACATGTCCAACTTCATAAAAATCTTTATGTGGACTGCCATGCACTGATCTCTGTAAGACAAAAATCAGCCAAAACAAGAAGGATTAAAAGCATCCTCAGTCCAAGTGCAGAGGACCCCACTGCAGACTGAACCAAATAAATCTTGTAGGATACTACATGTAAGGAGACCAGTACACGTTCCATCACTGATGATGCTGCCTGCCGATAATGTGCGCACTGACGGCTGCCAGCTAAGATCTGATGTCAGTGCTGCTCCTGCTTATCGCACAACACTAGGCAAAGAATATAACCTTTCCACCCTCAGTCTGTCATCTCCTACGTGTAGATAATAAATGAGTGTTCATGTGAATTCATTAATGTTTTCAAGTCCTAGGGAAGTGAGTTATTAGTGAGTCACAGCAACTGACTTCGTGCCATTTCAGACTCTTCATCAGTGCGGAATGAAGTGCAACCAGATGAATCAACATAATGGTTGAACAAGGTCCTAAACCAATGATCACCTTCACTGTGCCATGAAGGTGAAGTAAAGACAGTTTAAAGCAGACACTACTATGCTGGTATACTTGATAGGCACAACTTCAAGACAGAGTTTCCATTGGTGAAACTTTAACAATACTTATAGAATATCTACTATGCACAATAAGCATTCTGGAATAGACAGAATCCAGATTTATGATAGAGGTTTGTAAAACCTAGTTTGAACTATGGCTTGCAAAGGCAGTTATCTTACTGAAAGCAATATGTAGTCGACTTAAGTCATTCTCTAACTTCAGCCTGATTCCGTGGGTAATTTGCGATAATCAGAAAACTATGCTGGGGATCAGATGTTGTTCAGTGGCTAAGTCACGTCCAACTCTGTGTGACCTCATGGGCTGTAGCAGGCCAGGCTCCAGATGAGATCAATACAATTTATAATACCTCATGAAATGTAGTTAGATAGTTCTAAGTTCGAGATGATCTGGCTGACTCTCTAGGATTTATAACACTACTTTGTCTTAAAGTTATCAACAGCCAGGATATGTTAGGTCTTTGTATGTGGGGAATAAGGGTCCAGTGGCAGCACCAATACCAGCTGTCACAGGGAAAAGACCAAAAAAAAAATGTGAAAAACCCACAAAAACAACCACATTCCTTAGTGAAGAAGACTTACTTAAGGTTCCAGGGTACAGCATTTATCTACTTCGATAGATATGCTTTGAGGGGAGATTATTACACATACACATATACCAGACTGTTTATACATATGCTCATTCCAAGTCACTTATTTGCCTTCCCAAGCTATTTGGCTGAGTTAGGCCAAACAGATAAAGATAAAATAATTGGCACTATCTCAGCTGCACTGAAGAGCCATATTTACTCTAAAAACTTTCACCTGAATCACCAAAGGCTGTAGAAAGACAAATACCTACGTACATTGGAATCACTAAAGATTTCTGAGTCTTCACATTCACAGCAAAGTAATGCTGTGGATTCACTGTCTTCCAGGTGAGAGCTCTGCAACACAAACGAGATTATTTCAGAGATCCAGATACTGGGGCCATAGCATGAGGAGAAAGGCCAGCAGAAATCACTGAGTTGCTGTTAGCTCATAGGTGAAAAGCTGATTCTGATTAGTAATGGCTGTTTTGGAGAGAATAAAGCCAACAAGGTGATTGGTTAGGAAAAGTGAGGCATGTTGGATTAGCTGAAGCATTTTCTGTGGTTTCCAACTGGGCCATGGGATGTCCTTTTTCTGTAAAGATGTTGCTACTAACCCTTCAGAGTATGTACTCTGGACTTCTTCCAGAACAGGGTAGGTTTGTGTTCACTTGTCCTCATATTCAAAGGTATGTATTCAATGACTGTTTAGAGACAGGCTTTCGAATGTAACAGCGCACAATTAGGGGTTCGAACCACTAGCCTAGCCAGCCTCATTAGTCCTCTGCTAACAAGTGTTTATAAGGAGAGCCAAAACACATGCCCTAGCCAAGTCCTACTGATATATGCCAGAAAACAATTTAAAACCTTTCTTCCACTCTCCAATCTCTTTTTCAAAATCTGTCTAGAAGACAGATAAGAAAAATGAGACAAAGGGGTGAAACAATTAGCTGGTAACACAAGAGAATTTTCCCTTATGACTAAAAGGAGCACACACACACAAAAGCTCCAATTGTGACCCATTGCTGCTGCTGCTGCTAAGTTGCTTCAGTCCTGTCTGACTCTGTGCGACCCCATAGACAGCAGCCCACCAGGCTCCCCCGTCCCTGGGATTCTCCAGGCAAGAACACTGGAGTGGGTTGCCATTTCCTTCTAAGTTTCTTCTAATATTTGCTGTTTGGGTAACAGCTACTGGCAACTTGAGTTATCCCTACATAGAGACGTATACACTTATGTCATCAAAACTTCATACTACTATATGATGTACCAATCTCACTTCTGGGTACAAATCCAAAAGAATAGAAATCAGGGTCTTGAAGAGATGTCTGCATCTTATTTTAAATGTTCTTACCACAAAACAAACAATAAAACTCCTAGGAGCCTAAGGAAACTTTTGGAGTTAATAGATATTTTTATTACCTTGATTATCCAATGATGATTTTCATGGATGTATGCACATGTCCAAACTCATCAAATTGGATATGTTAACTATGTTGAGTTTTTTTGTATATCAATCAGACCTCAATAAGTCTATTAAACAAGCAAAAAAAAAAAAAATTGTCACTATCTGTGGCTGAAGCTTAATCATACACAACTACTTTATGGCTATCATGGTTGACTGATATTTTGTATTTTCAAAGCTGAGACTGTTTCGACTCGTAGAATACCTGCAGAGATGAGTTTCAGAGTGCAGATAAACAGAGTAAAGTTCAGAGTTCCTACTTCTGGTAACTTCCTTCTGTTTTATTTCCTTCTTATCTTTTCCTACCCTGATCCTTTGCCTACTTTTGGGTTTTGTCCTTACAACCAAGTCTCATATTCCATTTCTCCTCTTTTCCTCTTTCAGAAAGTAAACAAACAATTAAATATTTAAAATCATTTTTAGGTCTTGCAAATGCAAAGTCTCTTTCTTATTCCCTTGCATTTTGGAGGAGGAGAAAATGAGAATATTTATTCTCCTTTGTCTTAAAAAAAAAATCAGTCTACAAAATATGTGACTACTTCTGAAAGTCATATTAGAAAAGCTAATGCATTAATAAATAACAAACAAAATATCTGAAGGAAAAAGGCAGAGATCAAAGCTGCTTTCAATTCTCCCAAATTCCTTATATCACAACAGATATAGATGATATCAAGCATATCAAACATGGTTTGTCACTATCGAGAGAGAAAAGTACACATTCAGTTCAGTTCAGTTCAGTCGCTTAATTGTGTCCGACTCTTTGCGACCCCATGAATCGCAGCACGCCAGGCCTCCCTGTCCATCACCAACTCCCAGAGTTCACCCAAACTCATGTGCATCGAGTCAGTGATGCCATCCAGCCATCTCATCCTCTGTCGTCCCCTTCTCCTCCTGCCCCCAATCCCTCCCAGTATCAGGGTCTTTTCCAATGAGTCAGCTCTTCGTGTGAGGTGGCCAAAGTACTGGAGTTTCAGCCTCAGCATCAGTCCTTCCAATGAACACCCAGGACTGGTCTCCTTTAGGATGGACTGGTTGGATCTCCTTGTAGTCCAAGGGACTCGCAAGAGTCTTCTCCAACACCACAGTCCAAAAGCATCAATTCTTTGGCGCTCAGCTTTCTTCATAGTCCAACTCTCACATCCATACATGACCACTGGAAAAACCATAGCCTTTAATCCTAATTACACTAGTTGACGACTTTTAGGTTTTCATTCTTGTATATATTGCAGCATGGTTACATGAGCTCTTCCAAAATGACCTTTCAAGAAAGAGGTTCTTTTATAAAAAATGGACTACTGGTCATAAAAAAACTGAATTTCTGCCATTTGTAACTACATGGATAGACCTGGGGTGTATCATGTTTAGTAAAATAAGTCAGACAGAGAAAGACAAATATTGCATATAACAAAACAGAAACAAACTCACAGATATAGAAAACAAACTAGAAGATACCAGTAGAGAGAGGGAGGGGAGGGGCCAGATAGGAATATGGGATTAAGAGTACAGACTACCATGTATAAAGTAGATAAGCAACAAGGATATATTGTACACCACAGGGAAATATTGTCAGCACTGTGTAATAACTTTAAAGGAGTATGAGCTATAAAAGTATCGAATCACTATGCTATACATCTGACACTAATATTGTAAATCAAATAAATTTCTATATTAAAAAAGTAAGAGGTCCTATAATGACATCTGCATTCCTAAAGTTAAGACTTTCCTACATACTTATTAACTGAAATTCAATTAACTGCTTATGACAATTGATAGAAGAAACTCCTACATATTGAGGTATGTGGAAGTCATGCTGGCTTGTACACGATTTAACTGGAATTTTATGCTAACTAAAACAGCCTGTTTGTGGCCTATCAAACATACATTGTACATCTGCATTAATCATTAAAAAAAAAATAAGGTGCACTGACCAGAAGTACGGAATGTCCATGTTAAAAATAAAGATTAATGCCTTCCTTCCATTGCTGGTACTCCCTTGATGATAAGAGTTCCTTCCCAGGAACCAAGGCCATATTGACTGGGTGTGTACATGCTGATTTGTTTTTGTTTTTTTTTAAATCTTGAATAAATGTGTCTTTGACTTGTCTAATGTTCTTTGTTCTGACAAGGTATAAACCTATGCTGAAACCCATGCTCCTCTGGAGTGGTTCCTCACAGTTCTCTGCGAGGCTGTCTTTTGGGCTATAGCCCTCAGTTTGGCTGAAATCAAACTTTTCTATTCCTATTATAGGCTATTTATTATTTCCACTGACAATATAAAGAGTTTATTCTAAGAATGAATGTTTAGGAACTCTATTAATATAATTTAGCATATAATTAAGAAAAATGAGAAAAAATATATGATTAAATAAATAGTAAAAGACATTTGATAAAATTAAAAGTCATTTTTGGTTTCAAACATTTTTAGTAAGCTAGGAATAAAAGATGTTTCCTTAAACTCAGTCCCCGGGTGAGTTTAGTTTACATCTAGTACTTCTCAGGTGGGTAGGCCCTTGCCTCAACCTAAAAGTAGGCCCTTCTCAGGTGATCTTGCCTGAATTTCATGTTGTAGAAAGTCCTCCAGTGTTTCTTCTAACATGACAACAGTGACTGTGCCAAGTTTGTAGTGCAGGTATCAATTTTCTTTTCTCTTCTTTTTCATCTTTTCTTTCTATCTTCCTTTTTACAATATTCCTTTGGTCATTTTCAGTAGGAATTTTGAAGACAATAGAGTTAAACTGTTAATAATATTCTTGCATTGGAAGTATCAAGCCCAAATCTTAACTAAACTGAGTTTATATCCTGATTCTGTCACTTACTAGTCACATGATGTTGAACACATTAATTAATCTCTCTAAGCTCAATTTCCTCATCCATAAAAATGGGCACAACAATAGCATCTATCTAATAGGGTCACTGGAAAAACTGTATGAGAGATGATGTAAGAAAAACACTTAGCATAATTTAGCTACTCATGTTTGGAGAAGGCAAAGGCACCCCACTCCAGTACTCTAGCCTGGGAAGTCCCATGGACGGAGGAGCCTGGTAGGCTGCAGTCCATGGGGTCGCAAAGAGTCAGACGTGACTGAGCGACTTCAAATGGCAACCCACTCCAGTGTTCTTGCCTAGAGAATCCCAGGGATGGGGGAGCCTGGTGGGCTGCCGTCTATGGGGTCGCACAGAGTCGGACACGACTGAAGCGACTTAGCAGCAGCAGCAGCAGCTATTCATGTTGGTAATACTACTGCTACCAATAATAATACATATAACTAAAGTAATAATAATCTCCTCCCTGAAAGTAAAACACTTAACACATTTGGGCTAAGTTCTCTTTCAAAGGAAATTTTGCCATCAAGGGAAATTTTGTTTCTACAAAATTTTAAGTGTTTTACTTCTAAATCCAGACAAATTTGCATTCCCTACATAACCATGAGTATTCATTACCACTTACTATACCCCTACTAAGAACTAATAAGCACTTTACTTGGTTCTAGATTAGCTATAGTAAAACTCCAAACAAAATGGAAAGATAACTGAACAGGTTCCAAAACTAGTTTTTAGTTTATCAGATTAGATCAGATCAGATCAGTCGCTCAGTCGTGTCCGACTCTTTGTGACCCCATGAATCGCAGCACGCCAGGCCTCCCTGTCCATCACCAATCCCGGAGTTCACTGAGACTCACATCCATCGAGTCAGTGATACCATCCAGCCATCTCATCCTCTGTCGTCCCCTTCTCCTCTTGCTCCCAATCCCTCCCAGCATCAGAGTCTTTTCCAATGAGTCAACTCTTCGCATGAGGTGGCCAAAGTACTGGAGTTTCAGCTTTAGCATCATTCCTTCCAAAGAAATCCCAGGGCTGATCTCCTTTAGAATGGACTGGTTGGATCTCCTTGCAGCCCAAGGGACTCTCAAAAGTCTTCTCCAACACCACAGTTCAAAAGCATCAATTCTTCGGCACTCAGCCTTCTTCACAGTCCAACTCTCACATCCATACATGACCACAGGAAAAACCATAGCCTTGATTAGACAAACCTTTGTTGGCAAAGTAATGTCTCTGCTTTTGAATATGCTATCTAGGTTGGTCATAACTTTTCTTCCAAGGAGTAAGCGTCTTTTAATTTCATGGCTGCAGTCATCATCTGCAGTGATTTTGGAGCCCCCCAAAAATAAAGTCTGACACTGTTTCCACTGTTTCCCCATCTATTTCCCATGAAGTGATGGGACCAGATGCCATGATCTTCGTTTTCTGAATGTTGAGCTGTAAGCCAACTTTTTCACTCTCCACTTTCATCAAGAGGCTTTTGAGTTCCTCTTCACTTTCTGTTCTAAGGGTGGTGTCATCTGCATATCTGAGGTTATTGATATTTCTCCTGGCAATCTTGATTCCAGCTTGTGTTTCTTCCAGTCCAGCGTTTCTCATGATGTACTCTGCATATAAGTTAAATAAGCAGGGTGACAATATACAGCCTTGATGTACTCCTTTTCCTACTTGGAACCAGTCTGTTGTTCCATGTCCAGTTCTAACTGTTGCTTCCTGACCTGCATACAAATTTCTCAAGAGGCAGGTCAGGTGGTCTGGTATTCCCATCTCTTGAAGAATTTTCCACAGTTTATTGTGATCCACACAGTCAAAGGCTTTGGCATAGTCAATAAAGCAGAAATAGATGTTTTTCTGGAAGTCTCTTGCTTTTTCCATGATCCAGCGGATGTTGGCAATTTGATTTCCTGCTTATATGGAGATGCAAAAACCACAAAGATAAGGATATGGCTCCATGGAAATATCGCCCTTTGGCCAAGTATCATTTGGAGAAAAAACAAGGGCTAACACTGCAGGTAAGGAAAACACATCCATATATACAAGAAATTTCAATTCGGAACAGCTTCTGAGCAACAATTACAGTAATAAAATGTTGCAATCTTTATATGGAATGTATGATGCAAAGTCTCATGTACTAAGGAGGATGTTTTGAAGCCTGTTAATTTGTGCAGTTACCTAACAACTGGCAAGCAGAAGTCTTAAGAAATAACCCCACAAGAGCCCAAACTTGTTTCTACTGTTGTCTCTTTTATTCTATTTTTGTTACAGCTTAAGTGATTTTAAGAAGCAGAAAACATTTATGATTATTATATTTTTACCTTTCCTTTTTTCCTTCTTTTCTCTTCCCAACTTTTTAAGGGGCTCTAAGTAAGAGGAAAAATTGCAGTTGTTCTTAAAGAACTAGAGACTTTGAAAATACACTTTTAGACAGCAAAAAAAAAAAAAACAAACACATGTGTGCCCTAAAGCCTGATGACCACTTGGGGGCTAAGAGCTTTTCACATTTAAAGGTCAGGATAAGAAATAGGTTTTACTTATCATGACACTGAAGTGTAACTAGATTGAACAAAGCAATCTTGTAGCCTAAAGATGTGGTGGCTCAGTCACCTGCAATGTCTGAGCCACCTGCAAAGTCTGCCTGCAGTGCAGGAGATGCAAGAGACGTGGGTTTGATCCCTGGGTTGGGAAGATCCCCCTGGAGGAGGGCATGGCAATCCACTCCAGTATTCTTGCCTGGGAAATCCCATGGACAGAGAAGCCTGGCAGGCTCCAGTCCATGGGGTTGCAAAGAGTCAGACATGACTGAAGTGACTGAGCACGCACACACTCACAGAGGACCCAGCTGAGAAAACCTCTGCAGTCCCTAACCCCAACTTACACATTTAAAACCATTCTTTTTTCTCCTTTTAAAAAACTGCATTCCCATGACTTATTTATTTTAGAAGTTTGCACCTTTCCACTCTCACCCATTTTGCCCACTCCCTGCTTCTGGCAACTATCAATCTGTTCTCTGTATCTATGAACTTAGTAAAAACATTATTTTAGTATGTACATGGTAAACAAGATTCCGAAGCTGTTGGAGAACATTTGTTTTCTTCCCATCACTGTCCCCCACACCTCCTAGTTCTCTACAACCCCATTCCCAGAAGTAGTCACTGCACTAGTTTCTTGGGTATCTTTTCAGAGATATACTGTACACATACCCATTACATGTGTACATATCCTTTCTCTAAAGCACACAATGGAAACACACTGCATCTATTTTTCTGTTCCTGCCTTTTAAAGTTACCTTTGTTTAAAATGTTTAAAACTGTGGTAAAATAAAATTTATCATCTTGAATGTTTTTAAGTATAGACTTCACTAGTGTTAAGTATATTCACATTGTTGTTCAACCAATCTCTGGAACTTTCTCATCCTGCAAAACTAAAATTCTATACCCATTAAAAAAAAATTACTCATTTCCCCCTCCCATACCTCCTGGCATCCACTATTCTACTTCCTGTTTTTATGACTTAGATTACTCTAGGTACCTCTTATAAGTGGAATTATACAGTGTGTGTCTTCTGAGACTGGCTTGTTTACACTTAGCATAATATCTTCAAGGTTCATCCACATTGTAGCAGGCATTAGAATTACCTTCCCTTTTAAAGCTGAATAATATTCTATTGTATGTATATGCCACGTCTTGTTTATCCGCTCATTCATCAAAGGACATTTACTTCATGATTTTGATGGCTCCATGATACTCCATTGTATATTAATAGATGTTCCATAATTTAGTTAACCAATCTCCTATTGTTAGATCCAAGTGACTTGTATTTATTTCCTCATTTGCTATATTATCACAAACTTGATGGCTTAAACAACACAAATTTATTCTCTTATAATTGAAGGGGTCAGGAATGCAAAAATCAGACTGATGGCCAACCCATGATCCTTCTGTAGACTCTAAGGTAGTGTTATGGACAGAAGTGTGTCTCCCCACCGCCCCCCCCCCCCCAATTTATATGTTGAAGTCCTAATCCCAAGTATCTCATAATGTGACTGTATCAGAAGAGGTAATTAAATTAAAATGAGGTTATCAGGGTGGGCTGTCATGCAGTATGACTGGCATCCTTAGAAGAAAATCAGGACACAGGTACACACAGAGGAAAGATCATCTGCAGACAGAGAAGACAGATCTACAAGCCAAGGAGAGAGGCCTCAGAAAAAAAATCAATCCTGCTAATACCCTGATCTCTGACTCCCAGCTTCAGAACTGAGAGAAAATACATTCCTGTTGTTAAGCTGCACTTGTTACTTATGGCAGCCCTAGGAGAAGGCAGTGTCACCCCACTCCAGTACTCTTGCCTGGAAAATCCCATGGATGGAGGAGCCTGGAAGGCTGCAGTCCATGGGGTCGCTAAGAGTCGGACACAACTGAGCGACTTCACTTTCACTTTTCACTTTCATGCATTGGAGAAGGAAATGGCAACCCACTCCAGTGTTCTTGCTTGGAGAATCCAAGGGACAGAGGAGCCTAGTGGGCTGCCATCTATGGGGTTGCACAGAGTCGGACACGACTTAGCAGCAGCAGCAGCAAACTAATACAGACAGAATACTCTTCCTTGTCTCTTCCAGTGTTCAGAAGCAATCTGAATTTCTTGGCTTGTGGCCCCTTTTCTCCATCTTTCAAGTTAGCAAAAGCAGGTTGAGTATTTCTCAGATCACATCAGTCCAGCCTCTTCTCTGTCTCCCTCTTCCACTTATTAATTATCCTTATGTTGACACTGTCCCCTACTCTGATAACCCAGGATAATCTGCCTATTTTAAAGTCATCTGATTAACAACCTGAATTCCATCCAACTCTAATTTCCCCTCTTTACCATGTAACATAATATATTCACAGGTTCACAGATGACAACTCTTTCGGGGGAGTGCATTTTTCTTTTGCCTACCACAGAATCTTCTTTTCTGCAACTTTTATTGGGGAAAACAACTGTGTTTTAGAATTTAATATTCACATCAGAATAGTGGGAAACACAAAATTAAGTGACCAAGCAACACTAGAGCTATCTACTGCACTGGTAAAAAAGTTCATTTGGTTTGGGGATTTCCCTGGTGGTCGAGTGGTTAAGGGGGCTTCCCTGATAGCTCAGTTGGTAAAGAATCCGCCTGCAATGCAGGAGACCCTGGTTTGATTTCTGGGTTGTGAAGATTCACTGAGAAGGGATAGGCTATGCACTCCAGTATTCTTGGGCTTCCCTGGTGGCTCAGCTGGTAAAGAAACCACCTGCAGTGCAGGAGATCTGGGTTTGATCCCTGGGTTGGTAAGTTCCCCTGGAGAAGGGAGAGGCTACCCACTCCAGTATTCTGGCTTGTATTCTGGCCTGCCATGGACTACAGTCCATGGTTCACAAAGAGTTGAACACGGCTGAGCGACTTTCACTTTCACTTCCAGTGGTTAAGACTCTGGGCTTCCATTGCCAAGGGCACAGGTTTGATCCCTGGTGGGGGAATTTATCCTATATGCCACTCAGGAGTGGCCCAAAAAACACACAGTCAGCTTTTTTTTTTTTTTTTTTAAGTATATAATATAGCACATGTAGTTCAATAAAAGCTATTAAAAAAAAAAAGTTCAGTTTTCCAAATTGTGCAGAAAAACCCAAATGAACTTTCTAAGCAACCCAATATTTTGCATTTAAAGAGGATCTTAAAAACTTAGCAGCAACAGTAGAATATTTGAAATGGTTTTTTGTGGATGAGGAATTGGATTTGATCCAACCACAGTATTTTACACAGGCCTCTTTATAATCAATAGTACACATTTGCAAGATAATTGCCTAGTATTAAGGATATAATCCATGGCCAGTAATAATTAGACTGAGTTAACCTGACAGTTTAAATTGGAGTGAACTGGTCGTTCCTTCTTCTAAGTATCCATAGTTCCCTGCACATACATTTTCTAACTCTTACCTCACTCTACTGTAATTATTTCTATACATACTGCTTCTCTCTTGCTAGAAGGGGGAACTTCTCAAGTTGTATCTCTAGAGCCTGGCACAGAGTAACATTCAATAAATGTTCAATGAATGAGTAAGTGACTTAGCGTTAGTCATCACAATTCTTCTTTGTTGCCAATAACAATAATACAAATTAAGATGAGCTAAAATCTTTGTGTATAGTTCTGGTTAAGAGACCAATAGTCTTCACAACCCTAAACACATGATGTTTGTTCTTTAATTAGTCATAGTAGTAACAGCTCTTACTGAAGAGCCAACTGTTATATGAGACACTGCCTTACTTGGGCTCCAAGTCAACATGGAGTCTTTAAGCCAAAAGAGCATCTCCATTTCTCAGAGCTACTTAGCAGGTTGGCTTGTCAGTGGCTGAGATGTCCAAGGATTCATACCACAGGACTTCCTAACTCCGGCTTGCAGTTAGTCCATTTCATCTGCAGAGGTACTGCGGCTCTCTACACTCTTTGTATCTAATTTACAGCCCTTTATAGTAAGCATCAAGGCTCATTCTGCTATCACTTCTCCTTTCAGAAATAATCTCTCCATCTAAATTTTCGCCATCCTTCAAAGCACCACTCAAATTCTAGAATTTCAGGAAGCTTCAAAATGAGAACTTCAGCCTTACTTACCTCCCTCTCCTCTGAGACTTCAAGGGCTTGGTAGGGGTTAGCAAACTACAGCCCGTTTTAACATGGCCAGTAAGTTAAGAATGGTTTCCACATTTTTAAATGGTTGTTTTGTTTTGTTTAGAGAAGAGGCGAAGAAGAATATGCAACACAGACCATTTAAGGCTGGCAAAACCTAAACTTGTACTGTCAGGCTTTTAACAGAAAAAGTTTGTGGATCCCCGGCCTAGAGCACACAATCCAATTCAGCCTAATGATAAACTGGGGCTTCCCTGGTAGCTCAGTGGTAAAGACCACCTGCCAAAGCAGGTGACACAAGTTCAGTTCCTGCGTCTGGAAGATCCCCTGGAGCAGGAAACGGCAACAGACTCCGGTATTTTTGCCTGGGAAATCCTACAGACAGAGGAGCCTGGCAGTCCATGGGGTCACTAAAGAGCTGGACATGACTTATCGACTAAACAACAACAATAATGATAAATTGCCAAAACTGTCTCTAATCTTTGTATGGATCATAGTTTTATATCCCTGTAATTTTATTGAGATATAACTGACATATAACATTAGTTTAAGGAATACAACATAATGATTTGACATATGGATATTCTGTAGATCTAGGTTTTGCTTTTAATTCTTTGAATATTCACTTATGATAGTATTTCAGATCCTCTGCAAATGCCACATGACTTGTACCAGCAAATTCGCACCCTCACACAGAGATAATTTGAATATATTTTTTTAAAGCCCACCAAATCCTGTGATCTCCACAAAGTTTGGTTTCTTTTATATTCTTTTCCTGATATGACCATCTGTCCTACAAGGGCATGTTTCTGAAATAGAAAAATCTCTATTTTACAAAAAGCAGTAATTTTCAAAGTGTGGTGCCCAGACCACCAGGCGATGCCTCACTTGTGAACTGGTTAGGCTCCATTCTAGACCTACCAAATTAGGAAATTTGGGGTTCGGACCCAGAAATGTGCTTTTTATCAAGCCCTCCAAGTGATTCTGATACACATGAAATATATGTTAAAGTCTGAGAGCCAGTGAACTAAAGTATTTGCATCTGTAGATAGCACTTAAATCACTGCTTTAGGTCCAGAACGATGGAATCGTATCACTCCAAAACTAACTCTTGATAGCAAAACCAGCAAAAGCAAAGTGGTAAGTAAGGAAAGTGGACAGTGAGCCATAAACACAGTTATTCATACGCACAGGTTATTCAACTTACTACCTGTATTCAATGAATGCCTATATAAGGTAACTAAGCTTAGGTACTATGATGGATTATGAAAAGTAATCACCCACAGAAGTAAGAACAAATTAATAAGCAAGTACTAAGTTCATAAATACAGATAAAAGCAAAGAAGCTGGGGGCTGAGGGTAGATGCTCAACCTTTGCTGCAAGCCCACAGAAAGAATGAGAGTTGCAGCTGCAATTCAGAACTTCAAGACTGGAATCTCAAGATACAAAAGAAAACTTTTGGATTTATGTCTCTAGTTGCTAGTTAAGTGGCTCAAAAATTGATATGTAATCTATAGAGACTAGTGTGTCTCAATTTAGGCCAACCAAATATTCTATTATTTCCCATTTTTGGTTAGGCTTCTGCTACTGACAAATTAGCTGCTTATTCTCCTCCTGTTCTGTGTAGGAGTTAAAAAAAAAAAAACAATTCTGTCAACTCCATGAGCTGACAGCAGGCTAACAAAACAAGGAGGTACAGAAAGCTTAACTCCACATCTGCTGAAAGCATACGACTCTTGCCGACCTCCATTTATTTGTAAATCATCCTGCATATTATCTTACAGCCTTTAACACCTCAAAATTCTAATTTTTTATTTCTCTCCTCAGACCAATGTATGAGCACTCTCTGTGGTTTAAATACAATTATTAATCACACCAATTCCTCCCCCGGCTACACACACACTTAAAATTTTTTGTGTGTTGCTTAATTTGAAACCTGGGCTATGACAGTGAATTGGGTTTTAGAGATGCTAATGTGTATACCATGTAATATGACCACTGCAAGCTTCTGCAGAGTGTGCATAGAGGTGAAGCTCTTTATTCCTTTGGGGAACACAGGTTTGAAGAGCAAAGACAAAGCTATTTCAGAGAAAGTAGGGGAATTCAGGAAACAAGAGGAATTTGAAGACAAGAAGATACTGAGTAAGAAAGGAGAGAAAAGCCTCCTTGGACAATTGTCTGGGGATGTGTGCCAGGAAAGAAAGATTGCTGTTACCGAGACAGAGTCCTGAGACGTTACCAAGTCAGGTTTCAGATGATTGTGAAAAGAACAGTTTTTACTGAGAACCAAGGATTAGACCTATTTCCCAGTGAGTAAAGAGCTTGATTCCTTCTGCAATAAATAAGAGAACGAAAAGATTTAGCTCTAGTACTGGAGGAAGAATCTAGTTTGATAGCAAGGAAGGCTAGAGATACCTAACAAGCTGAACTGGGAGTAAAATAAGCCATGATTTGTAATTAATTTCCTATATAGCATTCTGGCCACAGGATCTTCACAATGCACAAAGGAAATTTTTGCATTCTGATTGATAAACTGGACTATGATGAGAGAAGCTTCCCAGAAGCTGAAAGGTTGTACACCTCAGGTTATCATCTTCTGAAGAAATTCTCTTTAGATAAATAGTTACACCAACAGTTCAAACTATCCAAGGGGAACATCACCTGAATACATTTTGGAGCTCTTCTTTCTTGATCCAAACTCTCAACATATGCTAAAATAAATCACTTTCAGCTTCGGGTATGGCAAAGGTAGGGCTTACCTGTCACGATACTTGTATTCAAATAGCTGTTTAAAGGCTATTCAGTTTAAAGGCAGTTCAGTTCAGTTCAGTCGCTCAGTCATGTCTGACTCTGCGACCCCATGGACTGCAGCATGCCAGGCTTCCCTGTCCATCACCAAATCCTGCAGCTTGCTCAAAACTCATGTCCGTTTAAAGGCAAGAGAAGCCCAATTACGGAATCTGTCCTAATCTGTCTTTTTCTCTTCCTTCACCCACGTTTCAGCAGCTGACATCATAGTGAGATTGCCAAAGTCCTTGGGGAAAACTCATACAGATCAGAGACAAAGTGATCACATCAAATTTCGTTTCCACCAGAGAATTCTGAGAAAGGTCCCTATCACATACTAGTCATGGGCCTGTGGAGTCCTCCCCACTCCTCTCAGTGAGGAAAAAAGACTTTTAAGCCCTTCTCATCCAGCATCATAAAAAATAATCTGGAAAAATGGGATTTTGTGGAGGGCTAATAGCAGCTCAGAGCTGACTACAAGTTGAGCAATGAAAGGAAACGAGCAGAGAGATGAGAGTGGAAATGTCTCAGGGATTCCAGACATAAAACAGCAATGCTTCAGAGCCAGAAGAGAAGCTGGAGGGAAGAACCCATCAAAGAAAGATGGCATGTCTCTGAGTTCAGTTTCCACTTTAGAAAAAGAATTTTAGAAATCAATTCAGAAATTGCTTCATGAGCCAGAGATTCCAGGGCAATGGTCAATACCCAGGGAGTCTTATCTCCTAAACCACAATTGGAAGACATCTTAAGAGCCACTGTGAGAAACTCCCCAAAGCTAAAGTGATCCAGGGTATCCAGTAACAAAGGAGTGTCTCCTACAATCAATTATGCTGGTTACCCCCAAATCCAAGCCAGTGTGTTAGCTGCTCAGTCATGTCTGACTCTTGTGACCCCGTGGATTGCAGCCCACCAGGCTCCTCTGTCCATGGGATTTCCCAGGCAAGAATATTGGAGTGGGCTGCTATTCCCTTCTCCAGGGGATCCTTCTGACCCAGGGATCAAACCTGGACTTCCTGCATTGCTGGCAGGTTCTTTACCATCTGAGCCACCAGGGAAACCCAAACAAGCCAACCATGCCTTAAAGAGGAGACTGCTGGTTAGTCAAAGCTCACATCTGAGGTAGGGCTCCACCACCAGCCACAGGGCTATCCTCCTTGCAGTAGTCCTCAATCCAGATGAGTTGGCTTCTAAGGTCTCATAGTCCCATCTCCAGAGTGTTTCCACTGGGCTCACAGCAGTTTTCCAGGTGCTGTGTGTCCTCATGGAGGCCAGAGGGAAACACCTTGGGTCCTTAAGTTTCAGGCCAAAGGGAAGAGCCAGAAGATGGATTTTGCCCCACATGACAGAAGCAAGGATACTTGAGACTCAAAAGAGGAGAATATCAAGGATGAATGCAGGATTGGGGAACTCACAAGGGAAGAGTTACTCTGCCTAGGCCAGGGGGTTAGAGATCCTTGTGAACAAAACCCTCCAGTTACTTTCTCAGAAGGGAGTTTCTCTGAAAAGACACTTGCAGGAAAGGATGAGTTGCTTTTGACAGTGGCTTTTTCTTAAGAGTAGAGGCAAAGTGCAGGGAGGTCCCCTGTAGAAATCAAAGTGCACATCAACCTCTGCACAGAGCCCAGGCCCAGTTGAAACCGCAGCCCTTATCTATCCCTGGGCAGCAGGAACAGGTACTAAAGCACCAGAATGTATGACAGTCATTATCCTGATCCTAGAGAAAACCTGGAGCTTATGCATGGACTTCTTGCATGGGACATGTCAGCACAAGAAGACCTCCAGGCCCATGCAGGGATCCTAAGCAAACCAAAGTGACAAGCGCCATGTCATACATCAGTCAGGTTCTGACGCCACAGTTGTCTGAGCCTGGTCTGGACTGGCAGAAATAGGGATATTCCAGCACAAAATCCTCTCCTAGGAGAAAAATTTCTCTAAAAGAAAACATTAATTCCATGTAAAGAAATGTCTTAGTTCTCATGTTAACATATCCTCTAAAGATGATGGAATCTGTTTCTCATAACCAAGGAAATTCTTTTCAATATACTAGTTTCTTCTAACTGGGGAAACAAAATTAAACAAACAAGCAAAAACTTGAGAAGGCTTAGACTGGGGAGCTGTCCTAGGCCCAGTTTGTTATTTTCACTATTCCTGCTCTCTAGATGGAGAATAATCGTACAAGAACATTGGTATTCTTGATTGGTATTTAAACCAATCTTAGAAAATTATTGTTTATTGTATTGCATATTAGAAAATTATTGTTAAAAATACAGTAATTTACTATCATCCCTTTGCCACAACAAAATAATCCCATTAGAAAGGGCACCAGCCCATCAAGAAATGCAATGGAATCTTACACCCTCCAGAAACTTTAAATCTGGATCACATTTTCTGTAAGTCCTCAAATCAATGTTAATTAGCTCATATGGATGTCAAAGGTATGTGGTTAAAAAGATTCAAAGTAAAAAATCACCCTACTATAGTGTTACATTCCCACTGGGAGTTAGGAAACAAAAACCTCCACTAAGTAAAACCCAAATTTTAAGGTCCCACTTAAGTAGAAATCAGACTAGAAAATGTAACTGAATATAACTTCTTCCAATTAAAAGTTTCTAATTTCAAATTACTGAAGCAACGCCCTTTCTTCTCTAATCCTCAAATAACCACAAATTGAAATAAATGGATAGACTGCTCTCATGTTCTGAAGTTCTTAATTGTCTGCTTAACAGATAAGAAACATTTTTATATTTTGATAAAATAAAAACGCAAAATAAAAGGTCACTTGTGGTTCATAAAAGTCCCTTCTCTAAGGGCTGTTCATAATTTACATCTAGCCAAGTAACACCACTCAGTATACCCAGCTTCCTCCATTCTGAACAATCAATGAAGAAACTTTAAAATTTTCTTACTGAAACAGTTATACAGGCTTCTGTGTATGTTGTAGCATTAGAGTTTGAGTGACAGATTTCCTTAGACAATTATTTCCCACTTACTCCTAAATCTATGTTGTTGCTAGTTGCGAAGCTGTATACAATTCTTTTGCGACCCCATGGACTGTAGCCTGCCAGGATCCTCTGTCCATGGGATTTTCTAGGCAAGAATACTGGAGTGGGTTGCAATTCCCTTCTCCAGGGGCTCGTTCTGACCCAGGGATTGTACCTACGTCTTCTGCTTGGCAGGCGGGTTCTCTACCGCTGAACCACCAGAGAAGCCCTTCTTAAGTCTATACGGGATCTCATAAATTTGCCATTTCCAGCACTACAGAACCTTGAGAAGGAAGTAAGCAAGCACTTCCTTTGAAATTCTGAAAGTTTTGGTGTGTTTAGGGGGAAAGTATAGTTACTTTCTGTCCCACTTGGCCAAAGGGCAGCTGGGAATCTCATGTTCTCCCTGCAAGCCCCTTGGCAACAAATCACAGTGGGTAAATCTCCCCAAAACACAGTAATAAACCAGCTTCAACTCTTTTTTTTTTTTCCCCAAACTGCAGGCTGAAAGAACCATGAACAGCTTGTGAAATCAATTCAGTGATTTGCAGCAACATAGCTTTTTTTTTTTTTTTTTTAAACTGGAATAGCATAGAAAATATCAGAGTATGTTGGATGAAAGAAGACAAAGAACTGTTTCATGAAACTTCTGTTTTAGATATGCATGCAAGAACACCTACAAAAGCATACCAGGCCATAATGTAAAATGCATTTCTTACTGTGGATCTCAGTCATAAGAATTTGAAAGCTACTCCTCTAGTCTACAAGTTTCATGAGGAAAAAGATCAAGTGTACCTAATTCACTCATTCTATATACCCAACAACTACACATAGGGCCTGGTATTTATAACAAGCACTCAATAAATATTTCTTTGCTGACTCTTCAATATGCTTTCTTATATTATTAACACTGTGGTCCCTAAATCAAAATTTGTGTTGAATACAAATAATTAGATAATACTTTTTAGGGGGCACTAAAAAAAATAACATTTGATTAGCAAATTTAACAATTTCTCCCTTCCCTGCCCTCTGACTGATGTGCTAAACAAATGGTAGATCCCAGAAGGAAAGAGAGAAGGCAAGATCTTGCTTGGGAACTGACAAACTAAATGATTACCCTGAGGATATATTAGACCAACATGGGTTTATGATCTTCCTATATACATATTCTGACATAATATGCACAGACTTGTACAACAAGAAAAACACAGAATTTAGAATCAGAAGACATAATGACACTTAAAGAGTAAATGACCTTAGGCAAATGGTTTTAACTCCTCTGAGCCTAATTTCATCAACTGGGAAAACAAGTTGTGACAACTATAAATGGTTACCAAAATATAGGTGTAACTTCTAGAAGAATATATAGGAGAAAATCGTTACCACACTGGGTTAGGCAAAGATTTAATGATGCAAAAAGCACAAATTACAAAAGAAAAAAATTATAAAATGGATTTCAACAGAAGTAAAAGCTTTTTGCTCTCTGAAAAATACACTTAAGAAAGACAAAAAATAATCTACAACTGTAGATAAATTTCACAAACTGGGAGAAATATTTGTGAAATATGTCTGACAAAGTGTTTGTGAACAGAACTGTCGTTGCTGTTGTTGTTTAGTTGCTAAGTCATGTTCAACCCTTTTCAGACCCCATGGACTATAGCCTGCCAGACTCCTCTGTCCATGGGATTTCCCAGCCAAGGATACTAGAGTGGGTTATCACTTCCTTCTCCAGAGGATCTTCCTGACCCAGCGATCAAACCCGTGTCTCCTGCACTGCAGGCAGATTCTTTACCATTGAGCCACCAGGGAAGCCTACCTGGAATTTTTACCTCAATACAAAATGAAGAAGTAGTCTTTCTTATGATGGACATAAGGCGAATGAAGTTTGGGTATCTTCAAAGGTCAAAATAGAATCTTTCATGGGTGAACTCTAATTGTACACAGAGTCTTCTTATGACAGCATCACAGGGTGGCAACTAAAGTAGTCTCGAGACTTTCTGAAGTTGTGAGATTCCCTTAAGCATTTCTAAAACTGCTCACATGAGAAGGAAGGGAAGCAATATATGGAATTTTAGGAATGAAACTCTGGCTAATGGGGTTATGGGGCATCTGAGAAGTCACGGGATAGGTCTGGTTTTCTCAGAGGGGAGACTGCAATTTTTTTTTTATTTCCAACATCTGCTATTAAAATTAGTTCTGCACAAATGTCTGCAGATGCAGAGCAGCTGGCAGTTTTGCCTGCATTTTGCCCATTGGTAGAGCATAAGCAAGTCAATGAAGAAGGGCTGTTGAATTTTCCAATTGTTGTCCAGTCTTTTCAGAGAACTGGCAAATTCATGTTCTGGAACACTGGATTCAGAATGTTAATATCCTAGTGAATACTGGTTAGAGCTGGAGATATTCGTAGTGGAAATGAAAGTTTACATCTAGTCTCTGAAGATAATAAGATTTGAAAATACACTCTCTTACAGCCACATAAGCAAATCTTCTCTATATCCAAGTGGAATGAAGGCATACTATCCTATCTACATTAGTGCTTTCTGACTCATTTGATTTTTCTAAAGAAATCAGAAAATAAACATGTCCTACCTCATTAGTTAATCAAAAATGCAAAATAAAACAATTTTCATCCTGCAGGCTGGAAAAAATAAGAGACTATCCAAGTTTCCAAAGCTCTGAAGGAAAAGAAGAAGAACTCTCATCTCCCAATGGCTGGGAGTATAAAATAGTAAAATTTTTCTCAAAAGTAATATGATATTGCACCAAAAATCTTGAAGATATTCCTTATCTCAGACTGAGAAAATTCCAGAATTTATTTTAAAGAAATAATCAGGGATGTATATAAAGATTTATATATTAAAAAAAAAAAGAAATAGAATCACAGATGTAGAAAATCTTATGGTTACCAAGGGGGAAATGGAGGTAGGGATAATTGGGAGATTGGGATTAATATAGACATACTACTGTATATAAAATAGATAATAAGGACCAATATACAGCACAGGGAACTCAATACTTTGTAATGGCCTATATGGGAAAAGACTTTTAAAAAAGAGTGCATATATATATATATATATATATATATATATATATATATATAACTGATGCACTTTGCTATATGGCAGAAAGTAACACAACATCATAAATCAACTATATTCCAAAAAAATTTTAAGATTTATGTACAAAATATTCCATATAGAATCATATATATATTGCAACTCAAATATTCAACAGGTTAACAGTTAAATTATAGCATGTTGAAATGAGTATCTTAGCAAAACCCAAGGAGAGTCTTATTTCAGCTAAATCCTTTAATAAGTCTAAATCAGTTTTTAAAATCAGAAAAATAGTGATGAAAAGCAGTGGTCCATCAGAGATGCTTGGTTTTTAAAGTGACAAAAGGCTAAAACAATTTCTTTTGAACTATGTACATGTTGGTTTTAGACTAATTATAGCTCTGAGTCTAGAAAACTGAGAGTTTAGAGCTTTAAGCTTGTTTGAGCATCTCACAACAGGAATTGGTGACTAGTAGTACCCACTGGACATAATCACACAGTACAACATTAGCATGAAAACTGGTCTCCCATCCAAGAAACAATACAATAGCAACAATAAAAATCAGTGTACACTCATATGCCTTGAGACTACACTAAAAGAGAAAAGCCAAAGCTCCCTCTCCCAGCAAAAAAGGGTGATAATATTCACATATGGTTGGGTGGGTACAGGAACAACTAGAAATAGAGCTCTCACAACATGGTGATATGGAGCACAAAAGGAGGGCCTACAGCATAGATGAAAAGTTTTAGTAGCTGAAAAGATATTTTTTGGGTATCAGTTCAGTTCAGTTGCTTAGTCGTGTCCGACTCTTTGCGACCCCATGAATCGCAGCACGCCAGGCCTCCCTGTCCACCACCAACTCCTGGAGTTCACTCAAACTCATATCCATTGAGTCGGTGATGCCACCCAGCCATCTCATCCTCTGTCGTCCCCTTCTTTTCCTGTCCCCAATCCCTCCCAGCATCAGAGTCTTTTCCAATGAGTCAACTCTTCACATGAGGTGACCAAAATACTGGAGTTTCAGCTTTAGCATCATTCCTTCCAAAGAAATCCCAGGGCTGATCTCCTTTAGAATGGACTGGTTGGATCTCCTTGCAGTCCAAGGGACTCTCAAGAGTCTTCTCCAACACCACAGTTCAAAAGCATCAATTCTTCAGCCCTCAGCCTTCTTCACAGTCCAACTCTCACATCCATACATGACCACAGGAAAAACCATAGCCTTGACTAGACGAACCTTTGTTGGCAAAGTAATGTCTCTGCTTTTCAATATGCTATCTAGGTTGGTCATAACTTTCCTTCCAAGAAGTAAGCATCTTTTAATTTCATGGCTGCAACCACCATCTACAGTGATTTTGGAGCCCAAAAAAATAAAGTCTGACACTGTTTGCACTGTTTCCCCATCTATTTCCCATGAAGTGATGGGATCAGATGCCATGATCTTCGTTTTCTGAATGTTGAGCTTTAGGCCAACTTTTTCACTCTCCACTTTCACTTTCATCAAGAGGCTTTTGAGTTCCTCTTCACTTTCTGTTCTAAGGGTGGTGTCATCTGCATATCTGAGGTTATTGATATTTCTCCTGGTAATCTTGATTCCAGCTTGTGCTTCTTCCAGCCCAGTGTTTCTCATGATGTACTCTGCATATAAGTTAAATAAGCAGGGTGACAATATATAGCCTTGATGTACTCCTTTTCCTATTTGGAACCAGTCTGTTGTTCCATGTCCAGTTCTAACTGTTGCTTCCTGACCTGCAAATAGGTTTCTCAAGAGGCAGGTCAGGTGAGGTACAAATAATAAGCCTCTGAAATGCTTCATGTTTGAAAGAAGAATTAAAATCAATCTTGGTGAGTTTTAGAATTACAGCATTAATGAAACACACAAGCAAGCCAACATGCAAGCAAAACAAAATATCTATACTTACTAAATGGGTTACCTAAAAACCTAAGAGAAATGGAATTGGGTAGGTTGGCTTTTAATACAATTTTTTTAAATAGAGAGGCTTTAAAATGTATAAGGGACTCAAAAATCTCTAAAGACACATGTGGAACAAACACATAAATTACACACATATACACAGAGACCACATATCCAGAAGAAAAGTTGACCTTACTGACATTACATACCAAGGCAAACATCAATCAGCACCTATTATTAGTATAGGGCATGTGACCTGAACACAGCAAATTTAAAATAATTGGAAACTCCAATCCAGGGGAAGGTCCTCCTCTCCCCCCTAACACCTTCAATATTGTTTTTAGATGAGGTTATTGACAAAACACCAATTGACTGATTTAGAAACAAGTTTCTAGGAAAAGTCTTCAGATATTTGACATTTGGCCCAGTTTCTTTTACTTTCCACATCTATACTCTCTTAAAAAAGAAGTGTTTGGGCTTACCTGGTGGCTCAGTGGTAAAGAATCACCTGCCAAAGCAGGAGACGTGGGTTCGATCCCTGATCTGGGGACATTCCACATAACACAGGGTAACTCAGCTTGTGTGTCACAACTACTGAGTTGAGCCTGAGTTCTAGAGCCCACATGCCGCAGCTACTCATGTCTGAGTGCCCTACAGCCTGCGCTCTGCAACAAGAGAAGCCACCGCGATGAGAAGCCTGTGCACCACCAACTAGAGATTAACCCCAGCTCACCACATTTGCATAAAAGTCCTCTCAGCAATGGACATACACCATAGATATAAGTAAATTAATTAATTAATTAATTTAAAAATACAAGCATTCAAAATTGACACCTAAATTCCAGAAAAGTTTATAATATACCAAAGAAAGACAGTTACAAGGGATTTTTAGCTAAAAAAAAAAAAAAAAAAAAAAAAAACCAACAAAAAACCACGTGGTTCTGTTTGTTACATTTATTATCTGTGAGTTGTGACAGGAGAACACAGAGATGCAGAATTCTCTGTGATTGTTGGGTAACACCTAATTGGGTCAGAAATTTTAGTTAGTTAGAATGCTGCAGAATCTCAAAGGATTATGGAGTTGGTCTTGAGCCCTCTTTTCTAATTGTCCCTACTTGGTGATCTCATTAGTCACAGGACTTTAAATACCAACTGTTCATTGATGATTCCCAAATGTACACCCCTAGGCCAAAACCTCTCCTGTAAGATCCAGACTCATATTCAATTATTTGTCATCTCCAGTGGGGATCTCACGGTTATCTGTGAACTCCCCAACCCAACCCCTACTCCACCTTCCACAAATCTGCCCTGGCCTAGAATTCCTCATCTCAGAAAGAGGTACAAACAACAGCTCAGTTGCTCTCATCATGAAGCTGCAGTAGTCTCTGACTTACTCCTTCACCCCAACCCTCTATCCAACTTATCAGTAAGCCCTCCAGGTCCTGCTCAAATCTATCTTTTCTTGTCTCACCTGCAATAGCCTCCCTACGGGCCTGCCTGCTTCCATTCTTTATCTCCTATAGTCATGGTCACTCCCATGTTGAGAACCTTCCAATGGCTTCCCCTATCCCTCTTGGGAAAAAAAAAGTTCAAATTTCTTACTATTGCCTATAAAATCTTACATCATCTGGCCCCCGCCTACTTCTCAAGTTTTTTTTTCATTGACTCAACAAATATGCCAAACTCTTTCCACCTCAGAGTCCTTGGACATGCTATTCACGTTGCTTAGACTAGTCTTTTCCTTATTTTCTTATGGCGGGCTCCTCCCCACTAAGTATGACTTCTGCAGGGAGGTCTTTCCTAATCTCCAGTTTAAGCACTGCTCCTTTTTGTTTCAGTCACAGAACTACTACAACTTGTAATTACATATTTGCCTACATGCATAATTCTGTCTTCACTACTATACAGAATAAGCATCATGAGAGAAGGAACTATGTCTGCTTTATTCATCAAAGAATACTTGATTGCCTAGAACAGTAGGTGCTTATTGCCTAGCACAGTACCTGATACAGAGTGATATCCAGTATACATATTTTTAGAATTAATAAATCAGTGAATGAAGATATTTCAAAAGCAACTGGAGAAATACATGGAAACAATGAGAAGATCAAGAGAATCTGGGTTGCAAATACTACCATATTACCTAACACAGCATGCAGACTTCTTCCAGATTTCTACTACAGTAGATATTCCATATTAAATAAAGTATTACTAGTCATAAGCATCAGTGAAGGTATATGGAAAAGAATGAGATAAAAATCTAGCCATATCCTAACTAAATATATTACACTAGGATTGCAACTAGTAAACTTTAATGGTGCAATATGATACTCATGATCTCTTAGATGATTATTAATTATCTAAGCTACATAAATAATAAATAGGCAGAAAAATAAGATCAAAGTAGCAGGTGAACAACTGAAAAAGTCTAGTTGAAGATTGGTTGATTTTCTAATGTGAATCATAGAAAATCTTTAAAAATACAGCATTTGGTATTCTTATTTTTCATAATTAAACAAACTGGTGACTAAATTACATGAATTTTGTCTAAACCTCATGTCTGTACTATTTTTAAAAATGTGTCCAGGAGTATATAGTTGAAAAATTTCACAGTGAAAAGTCTAAGAACTAAAATATGATGACCATATTTTCCAAACAAAAAATCAGAATGTATATTGACAAACATTTTTTAAAACAAGAGTATTGAAAAATCTTAAGTATTATCATCTCCATATTACAGATAAAAATAGAGGGACTCAGTCAAGTAATTCATCCAAGATGAGAGTAAGGGAATCAGTCTAGGTTTTTGTTTCTCAGAGGCTCTTGCTATTTCCACTTTGTTATAATGCATTCCACTATTTGCTTTTTCATTCACTCCAATATAAACTGAGTATTTACTAGATGCTGCTATGATTAACTTGATATAAGAAAGGAAATTATTACTTGTCCTTAAAGCTCAAAAATATTTCCAGAATCTAAAAGGGTTGAGGGGAACCTGCCTGCCAATGCAGGCGACTCAAGAGACGGGGGTTCGCTTCCTAGGTTGGGAAGATACCCTGGAGAAGGAAATGGCAACCCACTCCAGTATTCTTGCCTGGGAATCCCATGGACAGAGGAGACTGGCAGGCTACAGTCCATGGGGTTGGTCGCAAAGAGTTGGACACAACTGAGCATGCGCATGCTCACAAACACACACACACACACACACACACACACACACACACACACACACACGGAAGGAGGGAGGGATAGGGGAGGGAAGCTACTTGAAACAAAGAGGATCAACTCTCTGTCTTCTTTGTTAGATCTGCTCAAACATCATGTGACATCCATTTGAGGCCTCTGGCCCATCAGAAAGTCATCAAAACAAGATGCATTGTTTCCAAGTCCCAGCCAACGCTCATGAAAATTAAGCTGGTAAAAGCAATGCCATAAATATAATATTGGAATTCTAAATTTTGACACCTAGAGATATAAGAGAATTAGAATGTTAGAGAGTAGCCTGTTTTAAAAAGCTTAATGTTACAAAATAATTTGTTAAGAATCAAAAAATACAATAAAATGATAATCAAGTACAAGACCATACTTAACATAGTTATGCATGTGCTGCTAGGATAAAAAATCTTCTATTATTCATTCATCTATCTGGCCATCAAACATCGTTGAGTGCATACTACACAGGACACTTGGCTGAATGGTACATAAGGCTGAATCAAATGTGGATTGTACTCTTAAGTAGTCTTCAGTTTAGTACTAGAAGGAAAAAATAATTACATGGTAGAAAGGAGAGCCTACTTTCTTTCAAGGATTAGGGAGGGCTTTGTGGACAAGGGGTGTTTAAACGGGAGCCTGACACAGAGAAGATGTGGACATATGGAAATGTGAGGAGAGTGTACTCGTGTATTCTGACTGGGTGGAGCCAGCAGGTTGAATACCATAAGGAGGTTAAATGGAAAGCAGGCTTCATCCCGGAGCCCATGATTTTGCTATTAACTCACCCCACTTAACTCATAAAAGCTGAGATACTTCCCACTTCTAAACTATAAAATGGAGCTAGTATTACCCTCCTCCTCGCCTGGGATTTTGTGAGGAGTAATTAATACTTACAAAGAAGGAATACGCTCAGAGGAAGTTTCTTTTCCTGAATTTTAAAAGATAGAAAATTATTTTACACATTACATTTTCTAGTTTCTCCTTAATGAGTTTTGCATCAACCATAGTTACCTTCTCTATTAAAGCTAATTTAATAAATAACTCAGACAATTCCTCAAAGTATTGCAGAATTCTTTGGCCTCCTTGGATCTTTGTTGGCCTCCTTATGAGGCTAACAACTGAGGAAAGACCAGCAACTGCCTGCAAGGTGTAATAGTGAGATAGAAAATACACTCAGATGAAGTCATTTGTTGCAATCAGAATATAAGCTTCTTAACATTAAGTAATTCTCAGAGACTAGAAGGGTTGTTACACGTGCATTTAGTCCAACTTACATAGATGAGGGAACTAAGGCTGAGGGGGATCTAATGACCTGCCCAAGATTACCCACATGATTAATGGCAGACCTAGGACTTCCATTTCTGGTCCGTCATTCTTTCTTTTAAACCAGAGGTCAAAACTCAGGACTCATTGGAAAAATTCTGTCTACAGAATTGTTCAGTATAGCCCCCATGGTTTTTTAAAATTATTAATCTGAATTCTTAAAGCAAGAGATACACAGAGATTTGTTACAGACTCTGTCTATTCCCTAAGTCTTGTGTGTGCTTGGGATTCTCCAGGCAAGAATACTAGAGTGGGTTGCCATTCCTTTCTCCAGGGATGGAACCCAGGTCTCCCACATTGCAGGTGGATTCTTTACCATCTGAGCCACTAAGAAAACCCCTTCAGTTCAGTTCAGTTGCTCAGTTGTGTCAGACTCTTTTCGACCCCATGAATTGCAGCACGCCAGGCCTCCCTGTTCATCACCAATTCCCGGAGTTCACTCAAACTCATGTACCTACTGACCTGGGGAGTTCCCCTTTCAGTATCCTATCATTTTGCCTTTTCATACCTTTCAGGGGTTCTCAAGGCAAGAATACTGAAGTGGTTTGCCATTCCCTTCTCCAGTGGACCACATTCTGTCAGACCTCTCCACCATGACCCGCCCCACACAGCATGGCTTAGTTTCACTGAGTTAGACAAAGCTGTGGTCCGTGTGATTAGATTGACTAGTTTTCTGTGATTAAGGTTAGAAAACAGGCAAGTAGTATGAATATGTGAATTGAGACTAAGAAAAAACCCCTTAGATAGTCTCAATTCACATATTCGTATTACTTGCCTGGTGCTGGTAGAATGAATTCTGACCATTTTCTGTATGCTCTCTTCTCTAATAGTAGATGCTGAGTTTAAACAAGGAAGTCAAATAATTCCCTACTATCCCAAATCTCAAATGCCATTTTTAAAATTTTCCTTAATAATATTAGCTCATTTTTGAGGAGTGTGTGTGTGTGTGTTCATCAGTCATTTGTGTCCGACCCCCTGGACTGTAGTTGGCCAGTATCCTCTGTCCATGGAATTCTCTAGGCAAGAATACTGGAGTG
The DNA here is from genome assembly GCF_029378745.1 of Bos indicus. Taxonomy (NCBI): domain Eukaryota; kingdom Metazoa; phylum Chordata; class Mammalia; order Artiodactyla; family Bovidae; genus Bos; species Bos indicus. The sequence continues at coordinate 22,351,256 of NC_091778.1, forward strand.
GGTTGCCATTCCCTTCTCCAGGGGATCTTCCTGACCCAGGGATCAACCTGGGTATCCTGCATTGCAGGCAGAATCTTTACCATCTGAGCCACCAGGTAAGCGTCATTCTTTGTGTAGGACATGTTATAAAAACACAGAGATATGCTCAAGGTTATAAAGCTCACTAGTGAAAGACCTAGGGCTAGACCCTGGGATTATGGACTGGGTTCAGAGGCCTTTTATTTCTCTTCCAGTTTTATTCAAATATACATACAGCACTGTATAAGTTTAAGGTATACAGCATAAAGATGTGACTTACTTATACCATGAAACAATTTCACAGTAAGTTTAGTGACCATCACCATCTCATATAGATACAAAATTAAATAGCAAAGTTTGTGTAATGACAACTCTTTGGATTTACTCTCTAAACAACTTCCATAGTTGACCTACAACAGTCAGTTCCTATTACACAACACAATGACCTTTCTCTATACATTTTAAAATGATCACCATATTAAGTCTAGTTATGATGTCACCATACAAAGATATTACTTAGTTATTGACTATATTCTGCACACTATATATTTCATATCTGTGACATTTATTTTGCAACTGAATTTTGCACCTCTTAATCTCCCTCACCCACTTCTTTATTCCCCCATCCCCTTCTCCTCTGGTAACCACCAGTTTGTTCTCTGTATTTATAACTGTTTCTGTTTTATGTTTGTGTTATTTGTTTTTTAGATTCCACATTTAAGCGAAATGATACAGTATTTGTCTTTCTCTGATTTATTTCACTTAACACAATATTCTCTAGGTCCATCCACGCTATAGCAGTGGCAAGATTTCACTCTTTTTATGGCTGGGTAGTATTCCATTGTATATATTCCACATCTTCCTTAACCATTCATCTTTTGATGGGCATTTGGGCTGCTTCCGTATCTTGGCTACTGTAAACAATGCTGCAATGAACACAGGGGTGAATATATTTTTATTTTCTTCAGATAAATACCTAGGAGTGGAATTACTGAATCATATGGTAGTCCTACTTTTAATTTTCTGAGAAATCTTCATACTGATTTCTACCATAGCTGCACCCATTTACACTCCCATCAACAATGCATAAGAGCTCCTTTTTCTCCACATCCTTGCCAACATTTGTTAAATGTTATCTTTTCGATAGTAGCCATTCTGACAGGTGTGAGGTGATATTTCATTGTGGTTTTGGTTTGCATTTCCCTGATCATTAGTGATGTTGAGCATCTTTTCAGGTGTCTGTTGGCCATCTGGATGTCTTCTTTGGAAAAATGTCTATTCAGATCATCTGTCCATTTTGCAGTCGAGTTGTTTGCATTGTTTTTTTTTTGACGTTGAGATGTATGAGCTCTTGTATATTTTGGATATTAACCCTTTATCAGACACATCGTTTGCAAATATCTTCTCCAATTCAGTAGGTAGCCATTTTATTTTGCTGATACTTTCTTTTGCTGTAGTTCGATGTAGTCTTATTTGTTTATTTTTGCTTTGTTCTCCCCTGCCTGACGACATATATCCAAAAAAAATGTTACTAAGACCAATGTCAAAGGGAGTATGCCTACATTTTCTTCTAGAAGTTTTGTGGCTTCAAATCTTATATTTAAATCTTAAACCTTATGTAAGATTGCTCTGGGCCGTACAGTAGGAAGATACACTGTGTTCATGGATTGGAAGAATTAATATTATTTAAATGACCATACTACCACAGGAAAAATACAAGTTCAAGCAATTCCCATCAAAGTACCAACAGCATTGTTCACAGAACTAGAACAACTATTCTAAAATCTATACGGAAACGCAGCTAAGTCTTTTTATTCAGCTTTGAGCCCAAAGGACCAAATAGCATATCCCACAACAATTCATCTATAGTTTAATTCCTTCTTTTCAGAAAAATATTTATATCAAACTAAAAGTGAACATATTTCAGTCAAGAGTATATTTCATACAAGGTATAGTGAGTCTGAAAGATAAATAAGTAGCATCTACATGCTTATTATTGGAGAAGGCAATGGCACCCCACTCCAGTACTCTTGCCTGGAAAATCCCATGGACAGGGGAGCCTGGTAGGCTGCAGTCAATGGGGTCACTAAGAGTCCGACACGACTGAACGACTTCACTTTCACTTTTCACTTTCATGCATTGGAGAAGGAAATGGCAACCCACTCCAGTGTTCTTGCCTGGAGAATCCCAGGGATGGGGGAGCCTGGTGGGCAGCCGTCTATGGATTCGCACAGAGTTGGACACGACTAAAGTGACTTAGCAGCACATGCTTATTATATGTTTCAGGTTGTCTTCAAATACAAATGCATAACCAATGATCACAAATGGACTGTAAGTGTTAAATGACTAAACATTTAGAAAAGAAGAAAACTAAAGACTAGAAAACAGAATTTAATATTTCCCTGCCAACATCTACACATATGTGAAGTACTGAAGATATCCCAAACCTCAGCTACAGTAGCTATAAAATAAGTTTATTGTCAATCGGCCACCAAAGAATAGTAGGATGGCTTTTAAATGAAAAAGAGAAATAGACTCTTTATACTAAATAGAATTCAGTTCAGTTCAGTTCAGTTCAGTCACTCAGTCGTGTCCGACTCTTTGCCACCCCATGAATCACAGCACGCCAGGCCTCCCTGTCCATCACCAACTCCTGGAGTTCACTCAGACTCACATCCATCGAGTCAGTGATGCCATCAAGCCATCTCATCCTCTGTCAAACCCTTCTCCTCCTGGCCCTAATCCCTCCCAGCATCAGAGTCTTTTCCAATGAGTCAACTCTTCACATGAGGTGGCCAAAGTACTGGAGTTTCAGCTTCAGCATCACTCCTTCCAAAGAAATCCCAGGGCTGATCTCCTTTAGAATGGACTGGTTGGATCTCCTTGGAGTCCAAGGGACTCTCAAGAGTTTTCTCCAACACCACAGTTCAAAAGCATCAATTCTTCGGTGCTCAGCCTTCTTCACAGTCCAACTCTCACATCCATACATGATCACTGGAAAAGTCATAGCCTTGACTAGACGAACCTTTGTTGGCAAAGTAATGTCTCTGCTTTTGAATATGCTATCTAGGTTGGTCATAACTTTCCTTCCGAGGAGTAAGCGTCTTTTAATTTCATGGCTGCAGTCACCACCTGCAGTGATTTTGGAGCCCCAAAAAATAAAGTCTGATACTGTTTCCACTGTTTCCCCATCTGTTTTCCATGAAGTGATGGGACCGGATGCCATGATCTTCATTTTCTGAATGTTGAGCTTTAAGCCAACTTTTTCACTCTCCACTTCACTTTCATCAAGAGGCTTTTAAGTTCCTCTTCACTTTCTGCCATAAGGGTGGTGTCATCTGCATATCTGAGGTTATTGATATTTTTCCAGGCAATCTTGATTCCAACTTATGTTTCTTCCAGTCCAGCGTTTCTAATGATGTACTCTGCATATAGGTTAAATAAGCAGGGTGACAATATGCAGCCTTGACGTACTCTTTTTTCTATTTTGTAAACCATCTGCAGCATCCATTTCCCGAATTTTATTTATAACAAACTAATTTAAAAAAGTACACCTGGGAAATGTATTAGAACTTGAAAATTTTCCTAAAAAACTATAAAATGAACTCAAACATTTAAAAGCTTCAGGGAGGAAAAAAAAATTAAATGTCTCCATTGAGAAACAGCGTGCATAACTGGCTTCTTAAGATGTAAAGGAAAATTGTTTTGTTATAGAATTTAATGGCTAGAGGATTCTGGGACATACATAGGTTGGTACATAGCTATCAACTTTGTCACCTGAATAGCTATACAATGCTAAGGTTGTTTTTTTTTTAACTTTTCCTAAAATGAGAATATAATTTTTAATTTTTAGGAGATGATGTTCTGGGGGCATACTCAGAACTGGGCCATTCACTCCTTCCTAAAACTCTTTTGGCATCTGTGATACCACTCTCTACTGGTCTTCCTCAAATTGCTTTCCAGTTGTTCCTTCTCAGTCTCTGTCAGGTATTTACTTTCTACCACTCCTTAAACACAAGGGCTCTCAGGCTCTGTCATTAGCATCTACCTCCATGGGTGTGCCTTCAGTGATTTAATCTCTCTCATTATAAACTAATTTCCAGTTTTTATCCCCAGTCCTCTTGAATATCCTACTGCCTAATGGGAACATATCTGCTTAGATGTTTCACAGGATTACACACTCAGCAGTCCACAACTGAACTCATCTTCTTCCTGCAGAAGCTTTACTTTTTGTATCTTTGTTAATGGAATCCACCACCTGCTCAGACCAACAAACTTGAAAATCTGAAAGAGTCAATTTAGGCTTCTCCTTCTGCCTCCTCTCTCACACACCATTATCAAGGCCCTATACCACTTTACTTTTTATATTTTTCTCTAACCTGTTTCATCCTCTCTATCCCAACCACAATTGCCTTAGCTTGGGCCTCTGTTAGTTTTAGGACTTAGCTACTGCAATGATCTCATCTAAGTCACAATTCTAACTTTGCTTCTGTGAATAAAGTTCATGTTCTTCATTGCCAAAAGCAGCATTTCCTGTGTCAGTTACCTATGGATGCTTATGAAAATGCCTATTTCTAGACCAGTCTGAAATTTTACACACTTCCCAAGTAATTGTGATACAATGTAAAACTTGAGAAAGAAAGGCTAAAGTTTAAGTCCAAAATTCTTACCAAGGCACACAAGGTACTGAAGGACTTGGCCCTTTGTCTACTTAGCTCTCTAAGCTAGCATCTCCCTCTCTCCCCCATCAAGTCTTTATTATTTAGAATATTGAATTTTTCTGCACTTATCTCACAGCTTTTGGTTTCCTTGCCTTTGTTTTTCTTCCCCTTTCTTCACGTCATCAAGCCTTACTCAACCTTTTTGGAATCATGAAAGAAGGTCTATCATGCAACTGCTTTTATTCTTTCAAGCAGACACTTAGCTCCCAAATTGTATTAACCAAAAACTGGCTTTCCTTGAAATGGTATCATAGAAAGATATTTGGTCTTTGTCCCTGGCTCCAGGCACGGAGCTCCTAAAGCCCTTGTGATTTCCTGAGTGATAAGGGTGATGGAGCATCTTTTGTTCTACTGAGGTGAATCCTGGTGGGTCCCTAAATAGCTTCAGGATGGGAACTAGTGGCCAGAACAATCAAGTCTTAATTAGGAGCTTGGAAATTTCAGCCCTACCCTGCAAACACTAGGAAGAGGAGATGGAAACTGAGTTAACCATCAATAGCCAATGATTTAATCAATCATGCCTAGGTGATGCAATCTCCATAAAAACTCATAAAGGGCAGGATTCTGAGAACTTTTAGGGTGGTAAACACATCAAGGTGCTGAGATGGTGAGATACCTGGAAAGGTCATGGAAGCTCCACGCCCCTTCCTCATAGCCTGCCTTATGCATCCCTTCCTTTTGCCTAGTCCTGGAGTTGTATCCTTTTTAATAAACTGGTAACGGCAAGTAAAGTACTTTCCTGAGCTCTATGAGTGCTTCTAGCAATTATTATTGAACCTGAGGAGAGAGCTTGTGGGAACCCCTGACTTTGTAGCCAACCTGGATAGAAGTGTGAATAATGTGGGGACTCAATACTTGAGAGACTGGTGTCTGAAGTAAGGACAGTCCTGTGGGACTACATCCTTAAATTTATGGAGTCAGATGGTAACTCTGGGTAGTTATCAGAACTGAACTGACACATAGCTGGTGTCCTCAAAGAATCGGAGAGTTGGTTGCTGTCAGGAGGAAAAACAACATCTCACTTGCCTTCAGAAGCATGCATATTCTCTGAAGGAGATGAATTTATGATTAGGAAAATAAGTAAAATTATTATCCTTCTCCATTTTTATGAATCTACTGCTAAAATCAAAGGCATCTCATTCTAATACCCAAAAACAACAAAGGAAGACTCTCTGGGATTTTCCACTGGCCAGATTTTCAAAAACAATCCTTAAAGTACCCCATTTGACCTGTTAAAATTGATGACAGGAAACTGGAATCATTAAGAGGAAATGTAACAATGCCTTTCACTGTACTGAAGCGGATTAAGTCTAATTCTACAGCTTCCTGAAGGAGAAAGCCCACGTTTATATATGGGCTTTTCTAATACCCTCCAAACTTAAACTCACATCAGTAAATGTTAGGTTTGATTAAGAGTAATTTTCATGCAAACTTAAATATGATTCAAGTGAATAGAGGTTTCAACATTTATCAGAGGGCCTCTTTGTTTTCTCTTTGAAAACTGCTTCTGTTATAAAAATGTGTCGTTCACTGTGAAAGAAAAATGTTAAAAATATAAAAACATACAGAACACGTCAAGTCTTAAAGTGTTAGTTGCTGAGTCGTGTTCGACTCTTTGTGATCCCATGGACTGCAGCCCTCCAGGCTCCTCTGTCCATGGGATTCTGACAAGAATACTGGAGTGGGTTGCCATTCCCTTCTCCAGGGAATCTTCCTGACCCAGGGATTGAACCCAGGTCTCCTGCACTGCAAGTAGATTCTTTACCGTCTGAGCCACCAGGAAGCCCACAAGTCTTAAAAACTACCCATGATTCTACCATTCCGAGGGATTCAATGGTTTTATGTATTACCTTCTATATACACACGCAGAAAAGTGTTTTATTAAGTAAAAAGTGATTTTACACTGTAGAAGTGTTTTAAAATATGCTTTTATAAATGAAAATTTACTATCATTGTAATTTTTTAAATTATTTTAAATCAAACAAATGAGGCAAGAATACATTGTTTAAAAAATTCCAACTACACTAGCAAACATAAAGTTCCTTTTAGAAAAATCCCAGGCTCAGTTTCCTCCCAAATTAAGTGGATCTATTAGCCAGACTTTTAGATCTGTGTATGTGTATATTTGCACAACAGAAATGACATTTTATTTTACGTAAACAGTATAATATTTGCATGTACATTCGCAGTCACTCAGTCGTGTCTAACTTTCAGTGATCGCATGGACTATAGCCCGCCAGGCTCCTCTCTCCATGGGATTTCCAGGCAAGAATACAGAAGTGGGTTGCCATTTCCTTCTCCAGGGGATCTTACTGACCAAGGTTCAAAACCACATTTCCTGCACTGGCAGACAGATTATTATTTACTGTCCTATAATTTGCTTTCTTTACTCAGTATGTTATTTGGAAGTTCTTTCCCTGTTAATACACATGGATTTATCCCATTCTCCGTAAGCTCCGCCTAGTTGACCTGAGTGTAAGCATTCTCATATGAATGAATATGGGATTTGTTTTGCTATTACAGACAATGCTACAACAATCATTCTTGTAGCATGTGCTTGAATTACATGTAAGAATGCTTTTTTAAGGGTAGAAAACAAGAAAGGAAATTGCAGAGTCATAGGTACAGGTAATTTAAGTTTTAACAGATACTACCAAATTGCCCTCCAGTGGCTATACCAAATTCTAGGTTCACAAACAGTTTATGATACTACTTTTTGCTCTATTCCCTCATTCAGTTCAGTTCAACTGCTCAGTCGTGTCCGACTCTTTACGACCCTGTGGACTGCAGCATGCCAGGCCTCCCTATCTGTCACCAACTCCCGGAGTTTACTCAAACTCATGTCCATCGAGTTGGTGATGCCATCCAACCATCTCAATCTCTGTCATCCCCTGTTGTTCTCTTCTCCTCCCACCTTCAATCTTTCCCAGCATCAGAGTCTTTTCCAATGAGTCAGTTCTTTGCATAGGGGGCCAAAGTATTGGAGCTTTAGCTTCAGCATCAGTCCTTCCAATGAATATTCAGAACTGATTTCCTTTAGGATGGACTGGTTGGATCTCCTTGCAGTCCAAGGAACTCTCAAGAGTCTTCTCCAGTACCACGGTTCAAAAGCATCAATTCTTCAGCACTCAGCTTTTTTTTACAGTCCAACTCTCACATCCATACACAACTACTGGAAAAACCATAGCCTTAACTAGATGGACCTTTGTTAGCAAAGTAATGTCTCTGCTTTTTAATATGCTGTCTAGGTTGGTCATAACTTTTCTTCTAAGGAGAAAGTGTCTTTTAATTTCATGGCTGCAGTCACCATCTGCAATGATTTTGGAGCCCAAGAAAATAAAGTCTGACACTGTTTCCACTGTTTCCCCATCTATTTGCCGTAAAGTGATGGGACCGGATGCCATGATCTTAGTTTTTTGAATGTTGAGTTTTAAGCCAACTTTTTCACTCTCCTCTCTCACTTTCATCAAGAGGCTCTTTAGGTCTTCACTTGCTGCCATAAGGGTGGTGTCATCTGCATATCTGAGGTTATTGATATTTCTCTCAGCAATCTTGATTCCAGCTTGTACTTCATCCAACCCAGCACTTCTCATGATGTATTCTGCATATAAGTTAAATAAGCACGGTGACAATATACAGCCTTGATGTACTCCTTTCCCAATTTGGAACCAATCTGTTGTTCCATGTTCATTCCATGTAGCTTCCTGATCTGGATACAGATTTCTCAAGAGGCAAGTCAGGTGGTCTGGTATGCCCATCTCTTTCAGAATTTTCCACAGTTTATTGTGATCCACACAGTCAAAGGCTTTGGCATAGTCAATAAAGCAGAAGTAGATGTTTTTCTGGAACTCTCTTGCTTTTTCGATGATCCAACGGATGTTGGCAATTTGATCTCTGGTTCCCCTGCCTTTTCTAAAATCAGCTTGAACATCTGGAAGTTCACAGTTCATGTACTGTTGAACCCTGGCTTAGAGAATTCTGAGCATTACTTTACTAGTGTGTGAGATGAGTGCAATTGTGCGGCAGTTTGAGCATTCTTTGGCATTACCTTTCTTTGGGATTGGAATGAAAACTGACCTTTTCCAGTCCTGTGGCCACTGCTGAGTTTTCCAAATTTGCTGGCATATTGAGTGCAGCACTTTCACAGCATCATCTTTCAGGATTTGGAATAGCTCAACTGGAATTCCATCACCTCCTCTAGCTTTGTTCACAGTGATGCTTCCTAAGGCCCACCTGACTTTGCATTCCAGGATGTCTGGCTCTAGGTGAGTGATCACACCATCAAGATTATCTGGGTCGTGAAGACTTTTTTGTATAGTTCTTCTGTGTATTCTTGCCACCTCTTCTTAATATCGTCTTCTTCTGCTAGGTCCATACCATTTCTGCCCTTTATTGTGCCCATCTTTGCATGAAATGTTTCCTTGGCACCTCTAATTTTCTTGAAGAGATCTCTAGTCTTTCCCATTCTGTTGTTTTCCTCTATTTCTTTGTACTGATAGCTGAGGAAGGCTTTATCTCTCCTTGCTATTCTTTGGAACTCTGCCTTCAATTGGGCATATCTTTCCTTTTCTCCTTTGCCTTTCACTTCTTTTCTTTTCACAGCTATTTGTAAGGCCTCCTCGGACCACCATTTTGCCTTTTTGCATTCCCTCAGTACACCAGTTATTATCAAATTAAATATGTTTGCTAACCCATGGGTAAAAAGTTTTATCTTATTTTTAAATTTCTCTAATTACTAATGAAGTTGAATGTATTTTCTTATGAGTCATTTTTATTCCCTCTTCTATGAATTTGTTTATTTTTCCTATTATTGTTTTTAGGAGTTCTTTATGGATCAGGAGTACCAAGCATTTGCTCTATATACTACAAATACTTCTCAATTATTGCTTGTTTTGTAATGTAATTATGGTGTCTTCTTTTATTAAAATTTATACTTTGACATAGTCAAATTTATTAATCTTTTTTTAGGGCTTTTGTGTTTAGTCACCTACTTAAGATTTTTCCTTTCTCAAGGGAACATAAACTTTCCTATATTTTTCCTTTAGTGACTTTATATATTTTAAAATGTGTAGGTCTATAACCCATCTAGGATTTGTTTTTCAGGTTGATCTAATGTGGGGCTCTAACTTTTGTTTTTATATGGACAGCTAACTACCAACTCCAGGTGTAGTTCTTCCTATCACCACTGATTTGAAACATTATTTCTATCATGCAGTAAATCCCTATATACATACATAGACCTGTATCTATTTCATTAATTTATACTGCTTCAGGAAAAGTTTATAATATATTTTGATATCCTCTAGGGCACATCTCCTCTAACCCCCTTATTTAAAAGTATCTTGCTGGGCATCCCTGGTGGCTCAAAGCTGAGGAATCCACCTGCCAGTATAGGAGTCATGGGTTTGATTCCTGGTCGGAGAAGATCCCACATGCCAAGGAACAACTAAGCCTGTGCACCACAACTACTGAGCCTGTGCTTTAGAGCCCAGAACCACAACTACTGAGCCCACGTGCAACTTCTGAAGCCTGCATGCCAGGAGAGCCCATGTTCCACCACCAGAGAAGCCACTGCAATGAGAAGGCCCTGCACTGCAGCTGGAGAGCAGCCCCCACTCGCCATGACTAGAGAAAAGCCCTCGCAGCAACAAAGACAAAACACAGCCAAAAATAAACAAATAAAGCATAAATAAATATATATATATATATATATATATATATAATAAAAATAAAAGCATCTTGCTACTCTTGAGCATCTTCTCTTCCACATGATTTTTAGAATCAAGTTTCAAAAAGCCAGTTAGGATTTTGAGGGGGATTGCACTGAAGCTGTAAGTTACCTAGGGTAGAAATGGCCTCTCTACAATATTAAGCCTTTTCTTTGAGGAACATGCACAGATCTCCACTCAGGTTTTCTTTTACATGCTTCAATAGGGTTCATATAGGTCTTACAGATTTCTTGTCAAAGTGCTGCCAGGCACAGCAGGCACTCTGTAAATGGTAGCTACTATTATTACTAAGGTTTTATTGGTTGCAGTAGATTAAAAATAAACCAGGAAGCATATTCTAGAAACCACTGTCAGTTTCCCAGGACAAAACTAAATCTGGATCCTAAATTAGCCTTCAACCCCCATCTCCCTTCCTATTCTTACCTCTATTCCAATGAAAAGGTCCATTTTTCAGAATTATTTTAAAAATAAGTTTTAAAAAATCTAATTTTAGTCACTAATATAGTAATTCACTAGAGAATATATTTAAGCCTTGAACAGTCTCTGGGGAGATCCTTAATAAAACACTAAAAGCATCTAAAAATACATTTCCAAGACAGAGCATGTAAATCACATTTCCTGTGCAGGAACTGAGGTTTCTACTCTATGGATCCAGAGGTCAGTTAACAGAATTATCTCTCAGTGTGTTCTGTATGCCTGCCAATAATTACCATAAAATGCAAGGAACAAAACCCAATTAGAGTACTCAAATTATATTCCGTGGTTTCAAAGACACTTTACCAAGAGTATACAGTATCTTTGAATGCTAAAATGGAATAGGACCTTAGAGAGTCAACTCATTTCTCAGATGAGAAAACTAGGGCTGGATAGATGAAGAGATAGGCTAGGGTCATAGAATTAAATGGGAGCAAAGCCAGATGAATGGCTCGTCTACCATGCCAATGTTACTTCTTCCAGATCTGTGTTACTTTGGGGCCACCTATTTCAGGATTCACCTATTCCTATGGATGATATTTTGGTAACAGTGTAATAGCCAGGATCAGTAATTAATTAATGTCATAAATGCAAGCTATTACCATAGAGTGCATTCAATAGAATAAAAAAATGTCTTGAAGCACTCACGAGGATTTTTGTACATTTGGGATGTTATCATTATGGAATTGTTTAATGAGGATTAATGGAGGATAAGGTTGAGTTTTAGGAAAAAAAAAAAACAACAGGGCACTTCAGGTGTGTTTCACAGATCCTCTTTTGTAGACCCATCTAAAATGACATATGGAATTTAAGATTAGAGTTTAAGACAGGAAAGATAAAGCAGGCCAGTGTTTCACATGAGCTGTTAAAACAACACGCCCTGAAGTCAGGCTCAGTTCAGTTCAGTCACTCATTCATATCTGACTCTTTGTGACCCCATGGACTGCAGCACGCCAGGCTTCCCTGTCCATCACTAACTCCTGGAGCTTGCTCAAACTCATGTCTATCAAGTCGGTGATGCCATCCAACCATCTCATCCTCTGTTGTCCTCTTCTCCTCCTGCCTCAATCTTTCCCAGCATCAGGGTCTTTTCCAATGAGTTAGTTCTTTGCATCAGGCTACCTGGATTCTAATCCTGTTCTACCCCTTATCTGTTCTTCAATTTCCTCATCCGTAAAATGAAGACAACAAGAGCGCCTATCCTCAGAAGGTTCTGGGATCATACCTGCAAACAGTTTAGAAAAGTGCCTGGCAGTTCAAAATAAATGCTCAGGAAATGTTGGTTATTCTTCTTTCTGTCTCTTTAAAGAAAAGAAAATCTGTGATCCTCACAGAACGGGTAATAGACCTATTTTTAAATGGGCTTCTGCACTGGAGGTTAGGGGATGCTGTTACTAAATATTAATGTTAGAAAAGAATTTTTAGCTTTGTAATTTAATGTATTAAAAAAATTTAATGTAATTTAATTTAAGATACACATTTCCTTCCTCATCTTTTATAAAAATCAGGATGATTTTACCAAATGCAGAACAGTGAAGATAAAGGAAGAAATTGCTTAGACAGATATTGCACTGACCTCACTATAGAAAATGACAGATACCAGCAAGAAAAATCGTAAATCCAAGGTGAAGACTGGGGAGCCTTCATGGTTCCATGGAATGGTTAGAACGGACTTTGAAGAGCATCAAACATTAAGTGTATTCCTTTCCCACCAAAATTTCAGAAATCAGAATTGGAGCTTTATATATGATACTTAGTTCCAGAGTAGAGACAAACTTGGAAATTGGGCAACCCTCTGGGGTAGGATATATATGAATACAAACTTAGTAATTTTTACAAATCAAACACTTTGATGCTTTATGTTGCTATAGTTTTAAAAGCAATTTTAATTACATAAACACCAGAAAAAGTCACTATAAAGAAAGGAAATTAAAATAATTTATGTAATTTCCTAAGTAATTTACCATCCTTCTAATTTAAAATAATGAAATGCATTTTATAGAAAAATCAAGTCTGGTTTTTTAAAGGAGCAAACAAACAGTGTTGTTAACTGGATAGCCACCTGCAAACAAATTAAGTTGGACACTTACACACAAAAATCAATTCAAAATGGATCAAAGAGCTAAATATAAGGGAAAAACTATAAAACTCTCAAAAGGAAACACAGGGGTAAATCTTCATGACCGCAGGGTTTACAAAGGATTCTAACATACACATTAAAAGCACAAGCACAAAACAAAAAATAGATAAATTTGACGTCATCAAAATTAAAAAGTTTTGTGCTTCAAAGGACACCATAAAGGAAATAAAAGACAATCCACAGGAGAAAATATTTTCAAATCATATATCTGACAAGGGACTTGTTCCTAGAATATACAAAGAACTCTTCAGTTCAGTTCAGTTGCTCAGTTGTGTCTGACTCTTTGCAACCCCAACGACTGCAGCACACCAGGCCTCCCTGTCCACCACTAACTCCTGGAGTTTACTCAAACTCATGTCCATTGAGTCGGTGATGCCATCCAGCCATCTCATCCTCTGTCGTCCCCTTCTCTTCCCACCTTCAATCTTTCCCAGCATCAGGATCTTTTCCAAAGTGTCAGTTCTTTGCATCAGGTGGCCAAAGTATTGGAGTTTCAGCTTCAACATCAGTCCTTCCAAAGAACGAACATTCAGGACTGATCTCCTTTAGGAAAGACTGGTTGGATCTCCCTGCAGTCCAAGGAGCTCTCAAGAGTCTTCTCCAACACCACAGTTCAAAAGCATCAATTCTTTGGTGCTCAGCTTTCTTTATAGTCCAACTCTCACATCCAAACATGACTACTGGAAAAATCATAGCTTTAACTGGATGGACCTTTGTTGGCAAAGTAATGTCTTTGCTTTTTAATATGCTGTCTAGGTTGGTCATAACTTCCCTTCCAAGGAGTAAGCATCTTTTAAATTTCATGGCTGCAGTCACCATCTGCAGTGATTCTGGAGCCCAAGAAAATAAAGTCTGACACTGTTTCCACTGTTTCCCCATCTATTTGCTATGAAGTGATGGGACCAGATTCCATGATCTTACTTTTCTGAATGTTGAGCTTTAAGCCAAAGTTTTCATGCTCCTCTTTCACTTTCATCAAGAGGCTTTTTAAAAATTCTTCGCTTTCTGCCATAAGGGTGGTGTCATCTGCATATCTGAGGTTATTGATATTTCTCCCAGCAATCTTGATTCCAGCTTGTGCTTCATCCATCCCAGCATTTCTCATGATGTACTCTGCATATAAGTTAAATAAGCAGGGTGACAATATACAGCCTTGACGTACTCCTTTTCCTATTTGGAACCAGTCTGTTGTTCCATGTCCAGTTCTAACTGTTGCCTCCTGACCTGCATACAGTATTCTCAAGAGGCAGGTCAGGTGGCCCGGTATTCCCATCTCTTTCAGAATTTTCCACAGTTTCTTGTGATCCACACAGTCAAAGGCTTTGGCATGGTCAATAAAGCAGAAATAGATGCTTTTCTGGAACTCTCTTGCTTTTTTGATGATACAGTGGACGCTGGCAATTTGATCTCTGGTTCCTCTGCCTTTTCTAAAACCAGCTTGAATATCTGGAAGTTCACGGTTCACATATTGTTGAAGCCTGGCTTGGAGAATTTTGAGCATTACTAGCATGTGAGATGAGTGCAGTTGTACTCTTACAACTCAATAATAAAAATGCAAACAACCCAATTTTTAAACATGGGCAAAGTACCTAAATAGACATTTCTCCAAAGAAGATTTACAAATGGCCAAGAAGCACATGAAAAGATGTTCAACATCATTAGCCATGAGGGGAAAACAAAAATCAAAGCCACAATGAGACAACACTTCACATTCATAAAGATGGCTAGAATCAAAAAGTCAGATTGCTAATTGGAAATCTTAAACACTCAAGTTTCTTTATAAGGAATGTAAAATGGTGCAGCTGCTTTGGAAAACTGTAAGTAACTCAAATTTTTAAACAGTTACCACAAGACCTAGAAATTTCACTCCTTACATGTACTCAACAGAAATGAACATTTAAAACCATATAGAAACTTGTACATGAATGTTTATAGCAGCATTATTCATCCTGGCCAAAAGGTGGAAACAACATAAATATCCACCAGTGAATAAAAGGATAAACCAAATGTGACATACCATTATAATGTGATATTATCCAGCTATAAAGGAGTGAAACACTGGTACATGCCACAATATGGATGAGCCTTGAAAATATCATGCCAAGTGAAAGAAGCAAGTCACAAAAGACAACATACTAGATCATTCCATACCTATGAAAGTCCACAAGGGGGAAATCTACAGAGACAGAAAGTTGATCACTGATTGCTTAGGGTTGGGAGGGAATAGGATGGAGATAACGAGACGGCAAGAGGTTTCTTTCTGAGGTGATAAAAATGTTTTAAAGCTGTGGTACATATACATGATGAAGTATTACTCAGCCATTAAAAAGAATACATTTGAATCAGTTCTAATGAGGTTGATGAAACTGGAGCCTATTATACAGAGTGAAGTAAGCCAGAAAGAAAAACACCAATACAGTATACTAACGCATATATATGGAATTTAGAAAGATGGTAACAATAACCCTGTATACGAGACAACAAAAGAGACACTGATATATAGAACAGTCTTTTGGACTCTGTGGGAGAGGGAGAGGGTGGGATGATTTGGGAGAATGGCGTTGAAACATGTATAATATCATATGTGAAACGAGTCGCCAGTCCAGGTTCGATGCACGATACTGGATGCTTGGGGCTGGTGCACTGGGATGACCCAGAGGGATGGTACGGGGAGGTGGGGGGGAGGAGGGTTCAGGATGGGGAACACGTGTATACCTGTGGCAGACTCATTTTGATATATGGCAAAACCAATACAATATTGTAAAGTTAAAAAATAAAATAAATTAATAAAAAAAAATAAAAGAACATGTTCCCTCTAACAAAAAAAAAATAAAAATCGACTGTGGTAATAGGTCGGAGAAGGCAATGGCACCCCACTCCAGTACTCTTGCCTGGAAAATCCCATGGATGGAGGAGCCTGGTGGGCTGTAGTCCATGGGGTCGCACAGAGTCGGACACGACTGAAGTGACTTAGCAGTGGTAATAGGTACATACATCAGTGACTAACCAAAAACCACTGACTACTTTAAATGTGTTAACTGAATAATATGAATTTTATGTCAATGAAGTTATTAAAAAATAGCAAGTTTGGGACTTCCCTGGAGGTCCAGTGGTTAGAACTCCACACTTTCAATGCTGAGGGTGTGGGTTCGATCCCTGGTCAGGGAACTAAGATTCCACATGCCTGGTGGTTCAGCCAAAAATATAAAAATAATAAATAATAAGTCTGAAAAATACTTTAAAGGTCATCCCACAAAAAGCACCTGGACAGGTACTCATCTGACTTAGGTTCTAACCATGGATACTTTTACCAACACTCAATGGAAGAACCAAATTGATTCAACTTAATCACAGGTTGGATCCACTGCACCAGAAGATTTCATTTGTTTAGTGCCTACCAGAATCATCCAAGAGTCTATTAATAATACACAGTCCTGAACTACTTCAAGAGCTTTGGTAGGACAGAGATGAAGCCCATGAATCTGCTTTGCTATGTTTCCACATAAGTCCAGTGCAGATGATTAGCAAATACATTTAATATAAACACTTGCCTGTGCTACGCCATCTGGATGAAACCCATCAGATTTAATGTACATTTCTAAACAAATTCTAAAATGCTGAATATATACCTTAGTTACAGAAAAAATAGCCTCCAAACTTAACACTTTTTTGAAAATTAGTCCAGAGGTAACTGCATCACTTTCAGACTTCTCATTTGAACAAAAGGGCCATCGAGCTCTAGAGAAAGAAGCATAAATAGCCATAAAAAGCATAGAGCTGGACTACATTCTTATATAGTGACATACTTAAATCAAAAGGCCTCAGTACAGACCACATCACAAATACCTGCTACTACTAACTGGAGAATATTTACTCTTGAACATTTTAATGGTTATAATTCAGAGCCTTATGTCTTGTTCATACCATCACTTTCCTAGACTCTATCAGAATTTTAAAAAGTAAAGAAATAAAGTACAAGTAGACTTTTTCAATAGTAAACGCATAAACAAAATAACTTCTAGAAGTTCCTTATCTGGTATTTCATCTGGAAAATGTAGAAAGTCCAAAGCAACTCGCCTCTGTGAGTTCACCTTAAAAGGGGGAGGGGGGCAGAACTCGAAGTGCAGAGAAGACATGTCCCAAAGTTTATGAACTCCATCCCTCGGAGGGGAGGCAACATGCTTTCTAGACCTTCAGTTTATTTACTCTTGCTTCATACTCAACTCTGAAGAGCTTAGTTTCCAGGTTTTCTAGTTGAAAGTGGTTATGAAGCAGCAAATTAGAAGTAACGAACTACTCAAAGACATGATGACAGCAGGAATGACAGCCAACACTATGACAATAAGGCAGAGGATTCGGTAAGGCTGTAAAAAGTACACACAAAAATATAACCTTACTTTGAACAGAATCTCCTAAGGGCATTACGGTACCAAAGCTCAGTGTAAAACTTCCCACTCTTCCAAAGCTAATCTCTCCATCTATCTTCTGGAACCTTCTCCTCCCATTTCCTCCAGACTCTTGCTCCATGAATCATCCTCTCTTCCTTATCGTATATTGACCCTTTTCTTGCCCAAGGACTCCTTCCCCTCATAAGAAAAATATTCTCAAGTCTCTTCCAAATAACACAAAGGAGCCCTTCTTTCACCCACACTCTTTTCTAATTACTTTCTTCTTTCCTTCAGAAATAAGGTTTTGATAAGAACAATCTCTACCTGCTACCTCCCCTTCCTCACCACTCATTTATCTCCTAGCCGGCTACAACACAATTGTCTTCTGACCACTTACTGCACTGTAGCTGCTCTCACATGGGTCATTAGTGCCCTCCTCATTGCCAAAGTCAACTCACTTACTCCTCTTGGCTCTGTTGAACTCTCTGAGACATCTGATCCAACAGTGACCAGTTCCTTCCTAAACTCCCTCTCTGCTTAGAGTCTCTGATGCCACACTCACTTGGATTCTTCAGTTCTGGGATCAGTGGGACGTATGCAAAAAAAAGGAGAGAAGAGTTCATGATCAAACAGATTGGGGAAATATGGTATTAAAGTTAAACAGGTTTCTTTACTATAGGATTTCTCATATTTCTTAGGATTTCCCACATCAACACTGATGTGAATTACGACTTAACAAGATGAGGTCAGCAGTGTTTCCCAAACTTACCTGACTCCTCCTTCCCTTTTAAAGAACTACCTCATAGGACAAATTGAGAAACATGTTTTGGGTAACATTGTTCTTGATGTTCCTTTTCAGTCTTATCTGCAGGATCTTTCTCTTCCACTAGCCTCTCAAAGGTCCAAGTTCCTCAAAAGTTCACTTTTAGTGCTTCACTCATCTCATGCCTTTAGTCATCCACTTGTCTCAACTTACATATTCACCATAGGTGATCTCATTTACTTTTGAGGTTTCAATCCAACTCTAAAGTCAACAAGTGATTCTGACACTTACTAACATGTGCAACCTTGAATCTTGGCTTCATCATCTATAAAATGGGAATAATGATAACTAATTCACAAGGACTAAATGCGTGAAGTATTTACCACACAGTATTCACATATTTAAACATTTAGGCAAAAGCTCAGTAAATGGTCTCAATCAGACCAAACCTGTCTCCAGTCTTTCCATGTGCCATCTGCCCCAGGGGTATGTACCAACTCTTGTCTCACAGCTTTGAAGGCAGGGACTGATTATTTTAAACATCCTTATACCTGTAGGGCCTGAAATATAAAAGGCATTCAATTAAGATGTTTTAGATTGTTTAATTAATATTCATCAGATATGGATACACATTATATTTGGCTATTTCCAAAAATCAAATTCACCTTCAAAGGAAGATTTGCTACCTTTGAAGATACTTATAAGAGCTGAAGGCAATGCCAAAAAAAAAGGAGTTCCAAAGATGCTAAGCAAAGTTGCATCATTTGCACAAGTACACTGTCCACTTCCCTTAGAGACTAGACAACAGTCTTTTGCATGTAAAAGCTCTTTTTTGTTTTTTAAAAAGAATTAATCTTATTATCCAAATCCTGGAACTCCTTAACTAACTGAAATCTTCCAAATAAATACAGAAAAAACAGAAGTCCAGAGCCAAATTGGCGTCTCTTCATCAACATCTGCCTTAGATGTTTTCTTGCTTTTTAAAACTCTGTAATTCTCTCCAAGATAAGACCAGAAGAGTCAAAGTGCATCATCCCTGCCAAAACCTTATTCATGTTTCAATCCTTTTCCTACGTTTTTCATCAAGAGTTTCTCCAAACCTCTCTTAGCTTTAGAAGATTTATTATTAAAGACTATACACTTACTTATTGTAAAAATGACTTACATTTCAACACAACTTCTCTTATAGAAAAGTAGAAAAACCTCTAAATCTCTTTAAGTAAGAAAATAAATGTCTAAGTAACTTTCCAGCTACCTATACCTGTCCCCCTTTTACTAGCAAACAGTATTTCCTGATATCATGGCAATACCTATAAAGCTATCAAGATACAAAAATCAAATTTCCATTAAGACCTAGTTCCATAACCATAGTAAGATTAAAAAAGAAAAAACACATCATAAAATAAGACTCAGTAGCTGAATTTAATTAACTCTAAATGGATAAATCATCCAATTGCAGATGAACAGATCTCAAAGGATATTAGGAGAAAAATAATCACAGATAAGAGAGACCACAAGATATTTAAAGTAGTAAAAGTATAAACTCATATACTATAAATGCCACATTAATTTCTGTGGTCATACAGTACTGATATTTACCCATTCTTACTACTAACTTTCTGGAATCAGGTACCTACCCAGACACAGATTCCTAAAAATTTGCAATATAAGTTAAACTCTATGGGAGAATTGCCAGTATCTGTTATTACCCGTGCTCATATTGAGCTAAGAAACACCACACCATTACTAACATACTACATCATTTCATGAGTCACTTTATTTTTTTTTTTAATGAGTCACTTTAAAACAAGATTTTCCTCCTTTAAAACAACTCTATACCAAGCAACAAGTGATAAGGTACAAGTTTAGACAACTTTACTTTCAGTAGAATATATCTGACAGCACTTGAACAAAAGCATATTGTTGATCTTAGAGTTTTACTTTCTATCACTGTTATTCTTACATTCAAATTTTGGCCCAAGAAAAACATTCAGAGGTTGCATCTTTATCTATAGTGACCTACAAAATAAGTACTTCCTCTAAAAAAAGGGAGGGTCTATTTGTCTTCCTATGTGGCAATTTCTTAAGTTATATTTATGCCATACTCTTTATAATTAATTATATTTGAGCACCACAATCTGACCCAAGCTATTGAAGTCCCCAAGTATTTTAAGCAACAACTTCACATTACTCAGAGAATGAGTGTACAAAGATTATTGTATCTTTATATACACAAGAAGTATTTTTTGTCAGTAGTATAAGATCTTGTTAGGCATATGTGTCAATGCTGTAATCAGTTCAGTTCAGTTCAGTCGCTCAGTCGTGTCTGACTCTTTTCGACCCCATGAATCGCAGCACACCAGGACTCCCTGTCCATCACCAACTCCCGGAGTTCACCCAGACTCACGTCCATCGAGTCAGTGATGCCATCAAGCCATCTCATCCTCTGTCGTCCCCTTCTCCTCCTGCCCCCAATCCCTCCCAGCATCAGAGTCTTTTCCAATGAGTCAACTCTTCGCATGAGGTGGCCAAAGTACTGGAGTTTCAGCTTCAGCATCATTCCCTCCAAAGAAATCCCAGGGCTGATCTCCTTTAGAATGGACTGGTTGGATCTCCTTGCAGTCCAAGGGACTCTCAAGAGTCTTCTCCAACACCACAGTTCAAAAGCATCAATTCTTTGGCGCTCAGCCTTCTTCACAGTCCAATTATGGTTCACTGTAGCTTTACTTGAAAATGGTTAACATCCTGGATGAATGATTCCCAGATGAATTTTCTCTTTAGGGCTTCCTAACATCTTCAGTTCAGTTCACTCAGTCATGACTTACTCTTTGAGATCCCATTGGCCTGCAGCACGCCAGGCTTCCCTGTCCATCACCAACTCCCCGAGCTTGCTCAAACTCATGTTCATCAAGTTGGGATGCCATCCAACCATCTCATCCTCTGTCGTCCCCTTCTCCTTCTGCCTTCAATCTTTCCCAGCTTCAGGATCTTTTCCAATGAGTCAGTTCTTTTCATCAGGTGGCCAAAGTATTGGAGTTTCAGCTTCAGCATTAGACCTTCCAATGAATATTCAGGACTGATTTCCTTTAGGATGGACTGGTTGGATCTCCTTGCAGCCCAAAGGACTCTCAAGAGTCTTCTCCAACACCACAAGTTCAAAAGCATCAATTCTTCAGTGCTCAGCTTTCTTTATAATCTAACTCTCACATCCATACATAACTACTGGAAAAACCATAGGTTTGACTAGATGGACCTTTGTCAGCAAAGCAATGTTCCTGATTTTTAATATGCTATCTAGTTTTGTCATAGCTTTTCTTCCAAGGAGCAAGCACCTTTTATTTCACGGCTGCAGTCATCATCTGCAGTGATTTTGGAGCCCCAAAAAATAAACTCTGCCACTGTTTCGTCATCTATTTGCCATGAAGTGATGGGACCAGATGCCATGATCTTAGTTTCTTGAATGTTGAGTTTTAAGCCAACTTTTTCACTCTCCTCTTTCATTTTCTTCAAGAGGCTCTTTAGTTCTTCACCTTCTGCCATAAGGGTGGTATCATCTGTGTATGTGAGGTTACTGATATTTCTCCCGGCAATCTTGATTCCAGCCTGTGCTTCATCCAGCCCGACATTTCGCATGATGTACCCTGCATATAAGTTAAATAAGCAGGGTGACCATATACAGCTTTGATATACTCCTTTCCCAATTTGGAACCACTCTGTTTTTCCATGTCCGGTTCTAACTGTTGCTTCTTGACCTGCATACAAATTTCTCAGGAGGCAGGTAAGGTGGTCGGGTATTCCCATCTCTTGAAGAATTTTCCACAGTTTGTTGTGATCCACACAGTCAAAGGCTTTGGCATAGACAGTAAAGCGGAAATAGATGGAATTCTCTTGCTTTTTCTATGATCCAAATTTTGTTTCGGATGTTGGCAATTTGATCTCTGGTTCCTCTGCCTTTTCTAAATCCAGCTTGAACATGTGGAAGCTCATGGTTCACATACTGTCTCCTGGCTTGGAGAATTTTGAGCATTATTTTGCTAGCATGTGCAATTGTGCAGTAGTTTGAACATTCTTTGGCATTGTCTTTCCTTAGGACTGGAATGAAAACTGATCTTTTCCAGTCCTGTGGCCACTGCTGAGTTTTCCAAATTTTCTGGCATATTGTTTGCAGCACCTTAACAGTATCATCTTTTAGAATTTAAAATAGTTCAAAACTGGAATTCCATCACCTCCACTAGCTTTGTTCATAGTGATACTTCCTAAGGCCCACGTGACTTCACATTCAAGGATGTCTGGCTCTAGGTGAGCATTCCATTTAGTATCACTTTGTTGTTTAAAAACCTTTACACCATACATTTATAAGCAAGTAAAAAAAACTGCATTAAAAAAATCAAAATATCCTTCTGTGTAAGTGACATACGTCACAACTTAAACAATAAAAAAGAAAACAGCATAGCATATTTCTGGGCATCATGTTACTTTGGGGTTTTAAATTTGGAAGCAGTAATGTTAAGAATTTTCCCTTGAAATACAATCCATAATTCTCATCTTAACCCCTAAAATAGTGACATTATTTCCTTGGCTACACTCATCTGTTATAAATTTTGGCTGGTGTGGCAGGCAAAAAACATCATCATTGGTCCATGTTGCACATCAGGAGTCAAGCTAAGCCCTGGACAACCTCCATTTCTTCATCTTTAAACATCACATGCTATACCTATAGTAACAACACAGCTACCATTTATTGAAGGCTTAAAAGGGCCAGGTTCTATGCTAAGCATCTCAAAATAGTAACTCTGGAGTTGCATCAAATATCCATTCAAATTGTGCTAATTTGATTACACGTGCTCTGAAGAGAATAAATATGAATGAAAATAAAAGTTATTGTTTAGTGCACATGGTTTTAGTACATGCCATACCTTCAACAAGTGCATGCAACAAAATGAGCATGAGATGGGAGAAACTGTGCCTGTTGGATACTCTCAGTTACAAAGTTGTATGCTAACAACATGTATATTGTTCTTTATGGGTGATTTAAGGGATTTTTTTTTCAAGATTAATTTTGACTATAATTTGACTTTTTCCTATATGTTAACTCTCAAACTCTGCTAAAGTGGGACTTCACTGTATCTCATTTGATCCTCATTACGATTCCATGAAATAAGTATAAGTATTAACCCTATCTTAGAGAAGAATCGACAATTTTGAACTGTGGTGTTGGAGAAGACTCTTGAGAGTCCCTTGGACTGCAAGGAGATCCAACCAGTCCATCCTAAAGGAAATCAGTCCTGAATGTTCATTGGAAGGACTGATGTTGAAGCTGAAACTCCAATACTTTGGCCACCTGATATGAAGAGCTGACTCATTTGAAAAGACCCTGATGCTGGGAAAGATTGAAGGCAGGAGGAGAAGAGGATGACAGAGGATGAGATGGTTGAATGGCATCACTGACTCAATGGACATGAGTTTGAGTAAACTCTGGGAGTTGGTGATGAACAGGGAGGCCTGGTGTGCTGCAGTCCATGGGCTCGCAAAGAGTCGGACACAACTGAGCGACAACTGAACTGAGAGAAGAATTAATATGCAGAGAGATTGTGCAACTTCCTTGGCAGAGATAGGATCCAACTAGCTCTTTCTGATTCTGATTGTGATCTGATTTCAGATCCACAGCCTCTGCACTTAACCACTATACTATATTGCCATATTCTATGTCCATTTTCCATATGAAGAATGAGAGGCACAGAAAAGATTAAGCAAATTTGTCCAATACTACACTGCTAGCAAGTCTTTATAGCAGGACTTAAACACAAACTAAGTGGCCCACAAGGCAAAACTGGGCCACAGATGTGTTCTGTTTAGCTCCAAAAATACATTTCTTTAACCTTCATTAGTTGTTATGATGGACAAAGTTGGACAATAGCCCTTCCAAACATCTTCTCCCTTGTTGCCACTCAACAATTAAGATGGAAAGTCATAGGCTTGCACTCCCAGGTTCTCTTGCAGCTAGAGATAACCATGGAACCTAAGCTCTGGCCAGAGACTTTAAGAGAAGTCAGCTAGGAATTGAGTTGGTTTCCAGAAAAACTTTTGCTTGCCTAATTAAAAGTAAAGCTAACTGTTGGCACTGTATCTTTCACTTCTGGAATCACTGTATCTTTCATGTCTTGAATCAAGCATGGATGTACTGCCAGGAGCTACAACAGACATTCTTTGTTGCTGCTGCTGCTAAGTCTCTTCAGTCGTGTACGACTCTGTGCAACCCCAGAGGTGGCAGCCCACCAAGCTCCCCCATCCCTGGGATTCTCCAGGCAAGAACACTGGAGTGGGATGCCATTTCCTTCTCCAATGCATGAAAGTGAAAAGTGAAAGTGAAGTCGCTCAGTCGTGTCCGACTCTTAGCGACCCCATGGACTGCAGCCTACCAGGCTCCTCCGTCCATGGGATTCTCCAGGCAAGAGTACCAGAGTGGTTGCCATTGCCTTCTCTGGAGACATTCTTTAGGTGAAGACAATTATAAAAATGGGACTCCAACATACTATTAATGACAGAACAGAAAGATGTAAAGAACTTGGATCCTTATGGTATTGTTAAGCTGCTGAGTGAGTTAGTCCTCAACTACATATCTTTGGATTTCCTGCTAGACAAACCAAAAATATTCCTATGGTTTAAACTTGGTCTTTTGTTACTTGTAGCCAAAATCTCTCCCAGACAATCTAGTTGCCAACATTTAAAAACCAAGAGATTTCACATGAAAGTCTGCATTACTAGTGTTTCTTGAAATAGAAGACTTTTCCCTCTCCTGGGTCTGCATTCTCACTTGGTCACAATTGGTAGCCTCTGACAAGAGAGCTTAAGGTCTCTAGCTTACCGCAAGCCCCATTTAGTCAGCTTCATTAATTTCAGTCACCTGCCTGATCCCACCACATTTAAATGTGTGACCTTCTGTAATTACATCTCTCAGCATGTCTAGCCTAGAATCAACGTGACCACCTGAATGTCTAACATCTCAGAAAACCTCCAGTCAATTTCTACTAAAGGCATAGTACAGATTTTACTACAGCAAAAACTCTTATGAAACTGCCCAAAAGTTGAGTTATTTTGAACTTTATCCCTAAGAACCAAACTCTGGAAATGATTTAACAGGAATTAGGATAGTTAATTTTCTAGTTTTGGAACTCTGTGAAACCCTAGGAAACAATATTTATGAATAAACTCCAAGATTTCAATAGTAATCAAAGGTCCAAGAAATATCCTGGATTTGTTTCATAGAAGTAGCAAAGAAATATAAAAATCACTGTAACCAAAACCCCCCAAACAAGAGACTGGTTGTGATTCAGTAATCAGGATGTGAGCTTGCACCACCACCGCACATTACTGGTAAAAGGCTTAGGATTCTGATACCCAAACCTGTTAAGATAGAATATTACAAAAACCTCAAATGCCACAGGTGAGGGATGATGTTGTGGGACATTTCAAAAAGACTGTCATTTAGGATAGCTAAATAATGGAACCTTTCACGAGAAGCCGTTTCAAGACATGAAATTTATCTCAACTGCCAAAGACCATTTCTTGTCAATTCTTCAGACAAAAACATAAATGAAAGGCTGAATTACTTTAAATATCACTCATGTGTGCTCAGTGAGCACTGGACTCATATACTTAGTGCAAAAGTTCACTGTGTCTTTATCTAAAAAGAATTTAGATAGCTTTAATGGTAATTGTAGACCACCACGAACAGTTTTCTCTATCTTCAAATGTATATCATTACATATTACTTCATTACCATTACAAAGATAGTTGTGTCAATTTCAATCCAGGGTGTACAACTTGTCATAAAGTGATACATCTGAAAGTAATACATATTTGACACAATTCAGTGAAGACCCAAATACATCATCTATAATAAATTTTGGAGAAGGCAATGGCACCCCACCCCAGTACTCTTGCCTGGAAAATCCCATGGACGGAGGACCCTGGTAGGCTGCAGTCCATGGGGTCGCAAAGAGTCGAACACGACTGAGCGACTTCACTTTCACTTTTCACTTTCATGCATTGGAGAAGGAAATGGCAACCCACTTCAGTATTCCTGCCTGGAGAATCCCAGGGACAGAGGAGCCTAGTGGGCTGCCGTCTATGAGGTCGCACAGATCAGACACGACTGAAGTGACTTAGCAGCAGCAGCAGCAGCAGCAGCATAATAAATTTGCCTTAGAAGCAAAGCTTCCAAATCATATAATCTTAATCTTTAAAAATTAAATACTGCTAAGTAATTCTGTGCAAAGAGCAAAGAATTAAATCTACTTAACATTAGTAATCACTAGTTGTTACTGAACACTCACTATGCTATAGTCCTAGACACTGTGTTAAGCATTCATTTAGTTATTTCATGAAAGCCAACAATAATTCTTTAAGATAAGGAAATCAAAGCTCCCAAGGTCCACACCTAGTAAGTGGGAGAGCTGGGATTTTTAACTCCAGAATCTGGCTCTAGAACCTAAAAGAGTCAATTTAACCACTATGCTATACTATAGCCTACTCCCTTAAGAACAAGAACATAAGACATAAAATCATTATTAAATTAGCCAGAGACGGAAACTGTCTTTTAGGGTCTGGATTTGGCAGGGAAGAAAAGTATACTGAGGATCAGTGTACAAAATACTTCTTCTTCAGAGAAATATAATCAAGAAAGTAGCAGCGTTAAAAGAAAAGTATTTCAATATCAGTGTCACATTGGTTACTGATCTTGAATAAATTCTGCTCTCCATTTCCAGAATGGTATTTCAGAAAGTCAATAAAAAATCAAGTGAAGTATGCAAAAGCAAAATGAGAAAAGAGAATTATCTAATTTTAGGGAGGGGTCAGGAGATAATTATAAGGCATTTTCTCAACTATTGACCCATATATTTTCAAATAACACTTGTATATTCAAATATTTTCTAAAGGCAATTATCCATTTCAATAATTTTGCTCCTTGTTCTTGAATTTAGGACAAGTGATCCAATTCTACACTATAAGGTTTCACTCTGGAGTCCAGACAACCATTGCAGAAAAGTTATTTCTAATTAGAGAATCACTATCATGGTTATTTCAGAAATGTGAGCCACAAATAGAATACAAAATTCAAAAGTACAAAATCAAAGAGGGGATTTCAGTGTATCAGCAGAAAGAAGAAAAAGTAAAACAAAGAACCTCAATCATCCAATTTTCTAGATCGCATGGTTCAAGACAAGGTAACTTGTTTTTAAAAAGAATACGTTGTACTAGAAGCTTAAATGTGCACCTTGCTGCTGCTGCTAAGTGGCTTCAGTCATGTCTGACTCTGTGCGACCCCACAGACGGCAGCCCACCAGGCTCCCCTGTCCCTGGGATTCTCCAGGCAAGAACACTGGAGTGGGTTGCCATTTCCTTCTCCAATGCATGAAAGTGAAAAGTGAAAGTGAAGCCGCTCAGTCGTGTTCGACTCTTAGCGACCCCATGGACTGCAGCCCACCAGGGTCCTCTGTCCATGGGATTTTCCAGGCAAGAGTACTGGAGTGGGGTGCCGTTGCCTTCTCCAAAACGTGCACTTAGGGACTTAATAAATGTCTGCAAAGGAATGCCATTCAATAAAGAGAAAAAAACATTTATGGGGGAAAAAAAAAATGTAAGTCTGGGACCTGTTAAAACACTGTTTTCCTCTAAGCACCATGAATCACCTGAAAAGACAACTGGAAACAAACCAAAGACTAATTTTGTGAGCAACTGTTCTAACTGCCATATACTGGTATTCTAAACAAGCTCATGAAACATTGAGGTTCACATCATCCTTGGGGCCTTCCCTGGTGGTCCAGTAACAAAGAATCCACCTGCCAAAGCAGGGGACACGGGTTGGATACTTGGTCCAGGAAGATCCCATGGGACAGTTAAGTTTGTGTGCCACAGCTACTGAGCCCATGTTATAGAGCCCGAGAGCCCCAACTCCTGAAGCCTATGCACTCTAGAGTCCACGCTCCACAGCAAGAGAAGCCACCACAGTGAGAAGCCTGTGTATGGCAACTAAAGGGCAGCTCCCACTTGCCGCAACTAGAGACAAGCCCATGCAGCAAGGAAGACCCAGCACAGCCAAAATAAATAATAAAACTCTTTTTCAAGTTTAAAAAAATCATCCTTGGACCTTTAAACTTCATTCTGTGCCACAATTATATTCTTCGGTAAGACAATTTTAAGAACACAGTAAGATTTTACTAAGTTTTGTTCAGTGAAATTTTCTCATTTTTTTAAGAATAAGAAATTATTACAGATTAAAATCTCACAAAAATGGTGCTTAAATGGAAATCTCCTAAGAATACTTTCTTTCTCCTAAGAGCCTTATATTTCATCTTTTAAGATTCTGTATCCTGCAAGAATGTTTTGTAGGCAAGTGAAGGAGTTCCTGGGTTTTTCAGCCACACCTTGCCTAACTAAACTTCCTTTACAGCCTGTACAGTTTCCTTTGAAGTTTAATTGGAAACCACAGAATCAGCATAAAAGTGCTCCGAGTTGAGAAAGTTACAGCTTGTAGAAGACAAATCAAAAAGACAAATCAAAATATTGTGCTCATAGAAATCTTAAGGCAATCCTTTTCAGCACTCTCTCAAGAAGAAATAGGTTATCTCTATTTTCTGACAAGGTTCAATAATAAAAACTGTAATCTAAATGCAACCAAAGTCTAAACCAAAGCTCTCTTGTTAAATGTGAGTTTATCCAGTTGCTTTGGAAGTACATCTTCAAAAAGCTGCATTCAATTTCTACTGCCAACTCCTTGTATAGCTGGATTAGACAGATCATTCTTCTCAACTATTATTTCCTTGTTGTTGTGTTGTTCAGTTGCTAAGTCATGACCGACTCTTTGTAACCCCATGCACTGTAGCATGCCAGGCTTCCCTGTTGTCTACCATCTCCCAGAGTTTGCTCAAACTCACGGCCATTGTAGTCAGTGATGCTATCCAACCATCTCATCCTCTGTTGCCCGCTTCTCATCCTGTCCTCAATTCCTCCCAGCATCAGGGTCTTTTCCAATGAGTCAGCTCTTTGCATCAGGTGGCCAAAGTACTGGAGCTTCAGCTTCAGCATCAGTCTGTCCAGTGAATATTCAGGGCTGATTTTCTTTAGGATTGACTGGTTTGATCTCCTTGCAGGCCAAGGGACTCTCAAGAGTCTTCTCCAGTACCACAATTCGAAACCATCAATTCCTTGGAAAGCATTATTTCCACGTACAAAGATATATTTAAATCCATAAACACCTTGAAACACACTCAGTGTCCTCAGATTCTCCACATTTTAAAAAAAAAATCCATCAATTTCTGTTCTGTTTTGCCACACGACTCATAACCTCAATCATTAAAAGCACGAACACATATAGCCTATGATACAAACTAAGGTGACCACTTAAGAAGATCTGTGCTACCATAGAGCAAAACATCCAATAGATTAATATGCTGTTAAGCAATGGCACCCCACTCCAGTACTCTTGCCTGGAAAATCCCATGGACAGAGGACCCTGGTGGGCTGCAGTCCATGGGGTCGCTAAGAGTCGGACAGGACTGAGCGACTTCACTTTCACTTTTCGCTTTCATGCCTTGGAGAAGGAAATGGCAACCCACTCCAGCGTTCTTGCCTGGAGGATCCCAGGGATGGGGGAGCCTGGTGGGCTGCCGTCTATGGGGTCACACAGAGTCGGACACGACTGAAGAGACTTAGCAGCAGCAGCAAGCACGGCCTAGAAAAATTGATAACTTCCCAAAGGGAAAAGATCTTTAAAGATTGTAGTTGCATTAATCATTCTTTATGGCGCTCCAGGGTCATTACAAAATCATACACAACTACTCTGTCACAGAGATTGGCAACTAGAGCTAAGATGCCCCAATGTTTAAAATGTAGCTATTATTGAATAAAAAATATACAAAAGAGAGAAAAAAGAGAAACTAATCCTTGAAATAGACTGTTCATGTGAATTATATTGTCATAAAAAAAATATCCTACCCACCAAACTTGTGTTATAATGAAAAACTGCTTAACAACCAAATAGCAACTCTAAATTATCATCATTATAAAACTGACTAATACTTCATGAGTGCATGCATATTTGGTGCCAGGCATGATGCTAATGCACTCTAATTTTTATTTCTGTGCAAGAAGTACTATATTATACCTTCACAGATGGGCAAACTGAAGCACAGAACTGTTAAGGGACTTGTCTAAGTCTAGAAAGTTCTAAAGGTGAGGTTCAGATTCAGGCAGGCTCTTTCCAGACCTTACACTCTTAACCACTGTGCTAAATTGCTTCATGTTGCTACAGGCATTTCTGAAGGCCTAAGAAGGGAGAAATGAAAATATTTTCAGGGATTCTCCACTCCCATGTGATTTATATTATAATCATTGGCAGATACCATTTTTATTCTAAACCACAATCACTTTCTTAAACCTCAAAGAATCAGTGAGCTTCCCTAATAGATTAAGATAATGTGTTATGAGTTGCTAACCTGTGATTTATTTTAATTCTTGCCTGAGACGTGCTACATATCATAATTGTGGAAAAAAGGGGCTCTTCCAAATTGTTGCTCTTTCTATAAAAGTGTCTGAAGCAACAATTGGAGAATCATTGCTCTAATGATTAACTTGCACAGAATGTCTACCCTTAAAGTTCAATGAATATAATTTCATACATTCACATGCATGAAGCATTAAAAAAAGAGGTTGCTGTTGTTTTTAAGTAGGGGAAGGTGCAGAGCAGGGAGAGGGACAAGGTAGTACCTACAAACACACACTCTGCAAAGACAGAAGCGTCTGTGTCTGGCTACCATGCCTTAGACAACAAACTATACAATAATCACCTTGTGGAGAAACTGACTTCTAATTGTGAATAGAACTGAAAAAGATTAATACTTAATATTTGGAAGTAATAAACATACCTTTCATTTTCTTAGCTCCAAAAATCTTTTGCTCCTCCAACTTTTCCAATTAATCCATTAAACATTCTCTGTCCAGTATCTCGTAGAAAACTGACATCTCCTTCCCATCCATGCTCACACTTGGTTTGCAATTCTCCTATTCCACTCACCATCCTAGGTCGTTGTTTTGTTTTAATTCATGCTTAGCTTATAGCTGCCTTCCCCTACTAGACCTATAAATTCTAAGGCAAGGACTCAGAAGTCCTTGCTGGTCTTCTTTGTCTTCCTCAAGGCTTACACATCAATTATGATTACTACACTGTAATATAATTACTTTTTTAATATACTCTAAGCTTCCTGAGGCCAGGGACTAACTGGCTGCTGAAGCCCCAATCCTGGCATGAATGAGTAGATAAATAGATACCTTCAGAATCAAGGATAGCACAGGATACAAAAAGATACTAAATTATCTTAAAAAAAAAAAAAAACAACAATAAGCAGCTTCAAGAAAAAAATCAAGGCTGTAACACAGTAGATTACTTCTGCCCATTTCTTTCTAAGCATAGCCTCTCCCACTAAGTGAAATTATTTCGCTTTCAGGAAATCTAGGGAATCATGGGAGCTTTCACTACATTTTGGAGCCAAGATCACCTCACCTGACTTTCTCCTGACAAACAGGAAAATGAGGGGCCCTGTGAACAGCAGCTGTGCTGCTCAGCTACACAGGAAAATGCAGGGCAGTTTGTAAGTGTATCTGAAAAGGATTCAGTGCTGAAAACCAGAGGAAGAGAATGGATGGCATTACCTGCACAAAACAGCACTCATTACCTACTTGCTGATTAACAAGACTCCTTAAGGTCTCTCCTCTCAGGTACACAGGACCTCTGGCATATTTCAAATTGAGTAGTCTTGTCAATAGACATAGAGGTTGTTTGTGTTTTTTAAAAGTAGTTTCCCTCCTACTGCTAGGTTTCTTGAATGAGTGAACAAGTAAATGAAAAATATGAACATGGAAATACTTACTATGGGCTAGGCGCTGTGTAGCCAACATGACAGCAGGCATTTAATGGAAAAACTGCAAAGCGCTAAGCCGCTGGAACCAGGAACATATCATGCAATGGTGCTACATGGGATGGCAGTGTGGGCTCTGCACGGTGCCTTTTTCAGAATGGGCATAATCTAGAATCTGCTCCCTCTCACTTAAAGCCACAGAGAAAGGATGAGAGACCTGAAGACACCTTTTGAGTACCAAAGGCCTGCTCTTCCTTCAAACCAGTCACATTTTAAAATCTTAGCTAGTTTGTTTATTTTCTGTCCATGCAATTTAATGAATACTAAATAATAAGAAAGCTCCTGTGGGAAGAGCAATGGAACTTCACTGGAACACACTCTAGCTTGTACTCGTAACGCAGTGCTTCTCAGAGGTGGAATTAGGAAAAAGGAGTGGTTGTTACATAAAATGAACTGGGACAAGTTAACTATTTGGAACAAAATTAATTTAGTATTCACATTATGCAGTAAAACTGAGTATAAATGTAATCTACAAAACAACTTAAGAAAATACTAGTGACTATTTCTCTGTTCTATTGATGGAAAATTGAACAAAGTAGAAAAACAATGGAAACACACAAAGACTTTGAAATGACAGTATTAAGATGTTTTAATGTCTGTACATCAAAATGAATAAAAAACAAAATGCAAATGAAAACTAAGGCAAAACATGCAACATAACAAAAAAAGATTGTTATAAGTATATGAAAAATATTTACAAATCAATATGGCAAAAATAATTATCCACAAAGAAAGCTTGGCTAAACACATGACTGACTGAAACAGAGACTATAAAACAAATAACAGTAAGTTATTTGAAAAATGTTTAACTTCTGATTTTTTTTTTGAAAGCTAACTTAAAACAACAAAATACTAGTGGTGAAGAGAGTCCTGGGTTCAGACACCAGAACTATAACCGTTGGCAAGGTTTTACCTTACTCATTTTACTTCCTTGAGATTCAATTTTCTTTGTAAATTAGAGATAATAATAATACCTACACCACAGGAGTGATGTAAAAATTAAACAACTGGGGACTTCCTCAGTGGCCCAATGGTTTAGACTCCACCTTCCAATGCAGACGGTATAGGTTTGATCCCTGGTTGGGGAATTAAGATCCCACACGTTGCACGGTACAGTCAGAAAAAATTAAACAATATAAAACAATATAATGTATATAAGGTATTTAGCACAGTGTTTGGTACACAGTAAATGTTCAATATACAAGAGCTATTATGATTAAAAAAAGAATGATGACAACATTCAGGATTGATAAGGGTACAATGAAGCAGACATTTTTATACACAGCTTGTCAACAAAGCTTGATTCAACCTAAAACAGCAATATGTATCCAAAATCTTAAGGGTAGTCATATTTTGGGGGCTTCTGGAAACAAAATAATGCTTAAAAACAATGGAAAAAATTGCTAACTATGACTATATCCATCAATCCATCCATTGATCCATAGTCCAATATTTTTGACCCTGGTGATACAAAAATATATCAATAAACCAAGTTCCTGGCTGAAAGGTTAGTTAGGGAGGTAAGCAATCAAACGGTCAAATACAATAAAGAGATAAGAGCCATGATGGGTAAGTATAGGGTGCTATGGTGCACGTAGAAGGAGCACCTACCATAGTCTGGGAGTGGAGTCAGGGAAGCTTCCCAGAAGAAGTGACATTTAAGCTGAGACCTGAAGGATGAGTAGGAATTAGTCAGGTAAACAGATGAAGGGAAGGTGTTCCAGGTAAAGGGAACAGCATGTGCAAAAGCCTAGAGATCCAAGGGAGCATGGCAGGTCAGCTTGACTGAGCAGTGTGCAAGGCAGGGACTTGGGAAGAGACAAGGCTGAAGAGGTAAGCAAGGTTGTCTTATTAAAAGTCTTGCGAGCAAAACTCTGGAGTGTAGACTTTATTCTAAGGGCAATACAAACACCTAAAAATCAAACAGTTTTAATGAATAAAGGGTTAATATTCATAATGTACCAGAAGCATACATAGGTTGAAAAGGATGCACAGTTCATAAAATGGAAATACAGGACTGTAGTTGAATAACTCTGGAAGTTTACTAAAAATCACTGAATTGTACACTTATTAAAACAGGTTTATTTTAGGGCTTGTAGACTATACTTCAATAAAGCTATCTTTCTAAAGAAAGTTAACAAAAATGCCTAATAAACATCTCAAAAATATTCAACTTGTCTAATAATAAAATATATATCAAGCCAACTAGGTACTACTGTTTATCCTCAAAAATTATTAATGATTAACAATAAAATGAGAATATGCAGTGTTAATAAAGCTAGGAGAAATGAGCATTCTTACACTATGCTGGTTGGAGTAAATGTTAATTGGAAACAATCTTCCTAGAAAGTATAAACATGCAACAGGAATCATAAAATTGTTTATACTCTGAGATCCTGTAACTGTATTTCTTGAAATCTTAATAAATGTTCCAAAACACTGTCAAATATTTATGCACAATGATGGTCACTGCAATGTAATTTACAAGTTGGAAACAACCTAAATATTCACCAATAATGGAGAGGTTAGAATGAGTTATAACTACTCAATGCAGCCATTTAAGTGATTTCGCATACACCTATGAAATGGCAACCCACTCCAGTATTCTTGCCTGGAGAATCCCATGGACGGAGGAACCTGGTGGGTTACAGTCCACGGGGTCGCAAAGAGTCAGAGATGACTGAGCGACTTCACTTTCACTTATGATATATATAAAACTTTTTAAAAAAGCATACAGAATTATACATACAGCAACACTTCAGTTATATAAAAATAAACGCTCAGCTGTACGGCACATATCTTTCATTCTCTTTTCTGTGCTTTTCCATATTTTCCAGATTTCCTACAATTGGCCTGTATTATTTCTATAGGTTACAAAAATTTCTAAAGCATCACTTTTATTTTATATAAGTCAATTTCATATTTTATGACTTTATTTTCTCTGCCTAGGGAGAGAGGTGTGGTCATATTTGAATATATATCATTTAATAATATCTACTTATCCCACATACCCATTTGTATATATATAGATAAATGAATTTCCCAATTAAAGTGTGCATCTTAAACATTAAGACTTTGGTGAAACTTGGATGGGTCTTTATCTATAAACACACTTTACTCAATCCTGACTGCTTAAACCAAGACAAAACAAGATTAAGCTTTCTTATAAAGATTTGGAATCATCATTAGAACTATATAAAAGCTGCTCTAAAGGAGTACTGGGTCTTAGAAGAATATACTTGCCCTTACATTAAGTAGTCCCTAACTGCTAAATTTTTTCCTTGGGTCAGCTATTTATAGGTTTTCTTCCTCTGCCCTTGCTGTAAAAACATCAACTATCATTTCCCAGAACTATAAGGAGCCTGCCTTTAGCAGCGCCTGACCTTTTCCATTCATATTTTGCTGCTGGTAATCTTCTAGGAGTATGGAAACTAAATATTCAAGTTTATAAGATTTTCTGTGTAAACTAAGAGATAATAGGCTTCAAATAAGGGTATCACCAAAAAATGATTTGTACAAACTTAGATGATTCTGTTCCAGACAGTCAAAATAGACAATATATAGATGAACTCAAAAGACAGTGTAAGTTCTTAATTGCACCTCAAGTCTTGATTCCTTTACTGGCAGTCAAGTTCTCAGGACCAGAAACCAATATGCTGTTTGTCTTACCACACCATGGAAAGAGATATGAACCAGGAGCCATGGAACTTGGTTCTAGAGCTAGATCTTATCCCAACCAGTTTTGTCATCTTCAGTAAGCCTTTTAACGTTGATATCTGTCCTGTGTAACTTCTGAGGCTATTCTATAATTAAATCAGACCATGAACACAAAACACTCTGAAAAGTATAGAGCACTATACAAAAGCAAAAGATTTTTATGGTATTTCACTGTATTTATATAACCCTGGGTCAATATAGATATCTGTTCAGAAAATTCATACCAGAAAGATAGAAGGTAAGAGGGCATTCTTAAATTGCTTCAATTAATTAAAAACATCTATTATCTGGGAAGAACAATATATTCCAAGAGTTGACATCTCTGATCCCTTCTCCCCTATATCCAATAAGCCCAGGCTCCGTGTGTCTTTTCTACAGTCCCTTGCATTTGTCCTTCTCTTTCCCACTCCCAGTTCAAGCCTTTACTATTCACACCTAGGCCACCGTAACAGCCTCTAACAGGCTCTACCTTTGCCTTTTCTCCCTCTCTCAACTCCCCTGGCCCATAGCTGGTGGATCAGTTTTCTTAAAACACTACTGTGATCATATTTGCTCAAAACCTCTAAGGACTCTCTATTACCATCTCTGTCAAGTTCAAATTCCTAAGCTCAGCAGTCCCTTTGCAGCCCTAGCTGCCTCCTCAGCTTTATCTATTACCACTCTTCCAAACAAATCCTTCCTCAAACTGGTCTATTTAAATCTCCTCAGATATGCCTTGTATGTTTCTGTCTCTGAGTCTTGGTGTATACAGCTTCTCTCCACCTGGAACACTTTCTACTCCCCAGCTTCTATCTCAGTCTCTAAACATTCAACCTCCCCTTCAAGGCCTAGTTCAAGAGTCACCTAACTATGTTATACTTCTCTTTGATTCTCAAGAAGGGAAAAGATGGAAGATTCTAGACACATTTGGGTTTGAATTACATCTTCAACAGCTGAGTGTCACTGGGTACGTTTCTTAATAGCTCTTTGCCTCAGTTTCATCAGTAAGATGGAGATAAAAGAAATTGCATGCTGTGAAGAGTAAATAATCCATGTAAGGTAGTTACATGTTAGATATTGGTTTCACTACTATTGCCACTAGTGAATTTATCTTAATTTGAATTCATATAATACTTATGGCCATTTACAAACTGGCTGTTGATATACATTCAGTATCATTCCCCTCACACTCCTTTTCTACTCTCTCATCTCATTCTTGCCCCTCCTCTAGTCTCTATGCCTTCCCTCTCCCCCTCCCTCCCAAGATTACATGACCCTGAAGGACAGGGTCAATATCTTACACATCTTACTACTATAATAGTCATTCACACCCAGTAGATGATCAACAGGTTTATTTAATCCCTAAAGAAAAAACACTGAAGAGCTGACAGTATTAAAATGTCTTACCTCCTATAGTGAAACACGGTAACAGAATGCTTAAAATGATAACAACATCTAAATCTCCAGCCTCACAAAATTAAATCTCTCCTTTCGTGGTTCTGTAGATTGTTTCTGCCCT
This sequence comes from Bos indicus, assembly GCF_029378745.1. Classification (NCBI taxonomy): domain Eukaryota; kingdom Metazoa; phylum Chordata; class Mammalia; order Artiodactyla; family Bovidae; genus Bos; species Bos indicus. The sequence continues at coordinate 22,388,680 of NC_091778.1, forward strand.
CTCTTAAAACAAAAAACTCAACTTTTTCATGCAGCAAGAGACACAACAGCAAATATATCCAAGTCAGACAGCAGTCGAATACTGGAACACAAGGACCATGACAAAACTCAGCTGAAAAAGTTCTGGGTTAAATGGAATAGGAAGACAACTTAAAGGGAAAGGTAACTGCTCATAGTTATGCTGACAACACTGACTGTTTCACACACACACACACACACACACACACACACACACACACACACCCCACTGACTGTTTCACACACACACCCCAGTACCAGGGTTCCTTTTCTCCCAGGGTCACATATAAAATGAAATAATCAGGCTACTATAGCAAGTAGATGTATCAGTCATTTAGCTCTATAACTGAGTTTACCCATGATCAATTTAATTACCTATATCAAAGTGCCTATTAACATACCTCAGGATTCTAAAATAAGCAAGTGTTGGCTAATGAAGTTATATCAAATAGATATGGTATTACTGTATACTAATCATTCACCTCAAGAAAATAAGTATAATAATGTGATATACATATATTATTATTATATCATCAATTGTTTTCAACAATGCCCAAGGAAAACCATGTCAATATAATTCTGGTTTCTGGTTTACTTGCTCAACTAAACTAACCTTCAGTTGCTCTCTCAGCCAAAATAAGGCCTGGTAACCACTATCCTCAAAAGGTTTACAAGGAGAGTGAATTAAAGTGGTCTGATGGTATGTTAATGACTTTCCAAAAACTAGCATCAAGTACCACATCCAACCTTATGATACTTGTCTTCAGAAGACCCTTAAATATTTTACAAGCTTTCAAGTGCAGTTATTCTAAAATCATATAATCTTAAGAGTTAGAAAGAGCCCTTACACCATCTCCTACGCCAAAGGACCTCCAGAGTTTTGTTTGAACTTTTCTATAATGAGCGCTCACTATTTTGCAAGGCAGTCCACTCCGCTGTTACAAAGTTCTTCCTTAGCATGAAAATCTGCCTCCCTGAACTTCTATCCAAGAATCCCAGCTAGTTCTTCTGGAAACAACACAAGGTAAGGTAACCTCTGAAGTATAATTGCTTCTAGAATTAGGATATAGCTGCCAATTTAGTCACACAAAGTGCAAAAGCTGGCTCAGGGGGAAAAAAAGGAAACCACCACACACTACACAATAAAATTTTGAAATTCAGGAAACTATGTTGAAATCACAAACCAGCATGTTTTCAAGATGTCAAAGCACACACCTCAGTTAATATATAAATTAAGAGTATTTTTACAGTGGAAGGTGTTTCAGTGTATATTGACTACGTGTTTGCAAGTTTAAACTACTAAACCCACCAACCTAGTTTTTAAAATTACAGTTCTATAGGAAGTTCCAAATGGTTTTTCCAATTTCTCATATATTCATTCCATCTATTTCCCTCTAAAACATCTGGATTTTTTTTAAAGATCCCATTTCGCCCCACTGGTGCAATATTTCATTTTAAAAAATAAATATTTCCAGAAAAAAAAAAAAAAGCCTAAAAGAATGGAACGCAAAAAAGTGGGGGTGGGGCGAAGGCAAAGAAGGGCCCAGCAGGAAAAGGCTGGTTACTGGGTATTTTCCTTCTGGAAGCACGCTTCACTGGCACTGGCATCTGAAGTAACGAGCCATACAAACACGACTCGAGAACAAGAACGATCATGAGCAATGAGTGTGATGCATAAATGTCTGTGAGATGTAAATGAATTGGCACTGGTCATCAAGCAGCGCCAGATGCTTCAGGACCTCGTCGAGGAAAGGTGAGAGGTCCAAGAAGCAAAGACCCCCGCCACCCTCTGGGGGAGGGGAGATGGCGAGAAACCTAGGAGTAACTACAGTTCAGCCGTCCAATGAAGCCCAACGGACAGGACACAAGAAAGACAGCAAGTGACCAGGGAGAAGGCAGACGCCCGGAGAGCCCGAAGAAGGGCGGGCAGTGGGCGAAGACGGAATGGGTCCCTGAAATGGGTGTGGGTAAGGGGATGTGGGTGTGGGTAAGGGGCATGGCAGGAGTCCCGGGGTCCTCTCCCTGCAGCAGAGCAACAGAGGGTAAAAGGAAGGGGGAGGGTGAAAAGCAAGAATGACTCATTCCCGAAAGGAAGTGCTCAAGCCAGAGGAAAGCATGCCACAGGGGGCTTCGGGGCAAGGATGGTGAGGCGCTAGATGCTCAGAGTGACGGAGGCACAAATCAACGTCCTGTAGTTCCTGCGGCTCGTCTTTAAGATGGGGGGGGGGGGGTGGGGGGTTCGCGGCAGCCGGGTGCCAAGGCCTGGGAAGCGGCGCGGCGCGTGCGCAGTGGCGCTCGGCGGGACCCGCTGAGGCAAAGCGGAGCCGCAGTGACAGAAGCGAGCGGAGCGGCTGCCGGGAGGGGACTCACCGAGGCGCAGGGGCTGGAGGTAGTGCTGGGGGTAGGCGACCGCTGGACCGTGACCAAAGCCATCTAGGCGCTGCTGGGCTGTTCCGGGCAGGGCATTCTTGTCCCGAGTGTGGGGGGGCGGGAGGGTGACGGAGCCGGGATGGGGCAAAGGGGTGTGGGGTGGGGGCGAAGGGAACAGGGAGGAAGAGGAGGCCGCGCGAACGGCCGCAGACTCCGCACCCACCACCGGACTCTCGCAGACTGACGCGCCGAGCGGGCGGCTGGCTGGCTGGCGGGCGGGCGGTTCGGCAGCTGCGGGGCACAATGAGCGCTCCCAGTGCGCAGGCGCCACCTGTCAGCAACCGCCTCTCCCCTCCTCGCGCGCCGCCGCCTGGCCGTAACCCTTGAGTTGCCGGAAGCCGGCCGGGTGCGTGCGCCTCGGGCCGCCGCCCCCTCTCGGGGTTTCCCCCTGGGCTCTGGGTTAGGCCGCGCTGGGGGTTTGAGGGGGTGGGTTAGGGAGAGGGTTCTGCGGCTGGGGAGGGGGTGTCGCTGGAGTCCCCACTCTCGAAGGACAGCCTTTTCTTATTCCCGAGGTTGGGCGCACAGCTTAACCCACCTTAGTGAGAAGAAACGGAGGTGAAAATCCTGAGGCGAACGAGTTTCCGGGTGGGAAAGGGCGCCGCGAGGTTTCAAACGCTTCCTCTGAGCGCGGATGGGACTTTCTGGGCTAGAAACCTTACCGTTGACCCGGCTCTCGAGGGCTTTTTTCTGAGCTTTCCCACCCTTCCGCTCTGAGTTCATGTTTTATGATGAGACTTTTTGAAAGAAAGAAGGATTTGTAATTTTATACCCCGAGAGTCTTCACGGTACCCTCGTGCTTCCTCTATTACCCTGGCCCCTGTCTAAGGGCTCATTCATTATTCCTGAAGTGCAGGGAGGCCGAGAGAGCCTGGGGGAAGCCGAGAAAGCTGGACTCGCGGAGTTACAAGGGTCCAACCTGCTATTTACCTCCCACTTGCTTCCTGCTGGGAAGAAATTCTCTTTTAAACAGGATTTGCTCGTTGGGCTTTTCCTTCTCTCCGTCTCTAGATTTCATTATTTCATAGACACATGCGAAATGTCGATTGAATATTCTAAAGAAATCGTTTTCTAAAAGATAAATCATCAGCTGAACCTAAGCCAAGAATATATTGAAAAATCAAGATTTAAGGGGGGCGGGGGTGGAAATCACGCCATGTAAATACCATAGATTGATTACACAGAGAAAGAGAGTTGACAAAGCTATTTCTCAATTTGAGTGGATGTGCTGGTAAATACCACCATACATAACATATCTGTAAAACGCAGACATTCAGGAGTTTGCAGTTATTAACCCACCGCCTCTTGTTTGTCACTCAAAGTCTCTTGGATCTTATTGCTTCTTGTAAATTGGCAGAGCGGCCTTGAGCTCCTTCTGGCTGCTGTATGGTTAAGTGCCACTGGAGCCCTCTGTGCTGAGCCTTTGTTCTCTCCCTGGGGCCCTGTGGTTGAAATAATTAGCAGGGAGGTTCCATCAAGAATCAGACACTGAGGGTCCCTGTACTGTACAGTCCTATGTCGAATGTACAGCAGAGAAGCCAGCTGGTAGTCTTTTGCCCCCTGGTGGTGGTCAAGAGTGCCTGCGAGCCAAAATTAAACAAAGATGTACGGTTCACAGATTAAACAATCTGACTGTGTTTTTCCCAGAGCTATTTAGTAAACAGGAAAAGAGCAGACAAAGTTCAGAGGTAAGAACTTTGAACCAAAGCTTAGCAGATCAAACAGGAAGCTATATCCCTAGGCAAGAATTTTACATTGCTGAAAGCTGAATGAACACAAATAAATGAAATATGGCTTATTAACCAAAGTATAGTTCTAGAAAAAAGTGTTATTCAAATTCTGTAAAGCAATTATCCTTCAATAAAAATACATTTTTTAATGTTATTCAAATCAGTAGGTCTTAGTAATATACTTCTGACTCATGGACAGCAACACTGATTATCTGCTTTTATGTAGCAACACAATTTTAAATTCTTTTGGACAATGATAATCTTACAGTGCAAAATAATCTTACAGTGGGAAAGAGCACACCTTAGTGATTAGAGATCTCGCTTCTAGTTCCTGGCCTCTGTAAAACCTTGAGCAAATGGCTTAAAGTTTTTAAGTTTTAGTTTATTTATTCAATAGAGTTCTACCTCACAGGATTCTTGTTCTCAAGTGAGAAAAAAAAAGTGAAGTGCAATATAAACTGTAAAACCCCATGTGTAATTAAAATAATTTTGTTATTCTCTTAAATTTGTTCCAAGTGCAGTCAGCATTTTCTGAGTATACCCCATGTATAGAAAATAGCATCAAGCAAAAAGGTAATAAAAATATTTTAAAATACATGATTCCATGCCTTTTCTTAACATTAGGAGAAGTAGATTTGTGGTCAAGACATGTCTCATTTATAGGAAGGTATAGAACATCTTTATTCACCACACCTGAGGTGATAAAATTCTGGTCAAAATTAGGATTGTAAGGTACCCAAATTCACATAAGGTTTGTAATAGAAAGCTAATTTATTGACAGGAGAAATACTTTTCCTGGTGTATGACTTTTTAAGGAAACTAAGATTTGGAAGTTGTTGGTGCATGTACATTGAGTCATTCACCATTAATTGAGAAAATAGTGTGTACCATATACTAGTCACTGTTTTAAAAACAAACATCTGTCTATCTCTCAAAGCTTGTTAGCAGTGGAAAACTCATCCAATAATTACAGTAGGCTTTAATAGTACTGTTATTTCAGTCGCCTTTGCTAGGCCCCATAGGAAATACATATACATATATATGTGTGTGTGTGTGTGTGTATATATATATATGTATATATGAGAAATCTAGAAATGTACAAAGTGCTTTAGAAAAGAGAGACGGTCTGGGCAAATGCGCGCTTTATGATATTGGCTTTCAGTCTTTGCCTGCAGTCCCAGTACAGCCACATGGTGAACTGATCTGGATCCTTGTGCCATTGGAGTTTGTTTAAGCCTTGACTTGTATTACGGTTCTTCAGGGGTGAAATTATAAAAGAGCTTTTGCAATTTCTGTAATCAGCTGGTTCTTAAGCTTTTAGAACCTGATGAAAACTATTAACCATCTCCACAGAAAGATGCACTTACATATTTCACACACACTGAAATCCATTAAGGGGCTCTAGGTTAAGAATCCTGATCTAAAGTTTAAAACAGGGCTTCCCTGGTGGTCCAGTGGTTCAGATTCTGCCTTGAAATGCAGGGGGTGTGGGTTGGATCCCTGGTCAGAGAACTAAGATAACATATTCTGTGAAGCAACTACTGAGCCCATGTACCACAACTAGAGAGTCCATGCACCACAATGAAAAATCCTGCATGATGCAATGAAGATCCTGCATGCTGCAAGTAAGACCCAATGCAGCCAAATGAATAAATCTTAAAAAAATGAAATTTAAAGGAGTGGCTCTCAACCTTTTCTCTTATCATGACATCTATAGAAATCATGATATTTGTTCAGCACACTGGGAAAAAATAGAGGGGATTTGGAAGCAATAGGGGCTTGGTGAAAAAGTTATTTTCTGTATATAGTTATAATGTGAAAAATAACAAACATATTAAGGATGATATAAAATATTGAGTTTGCATAAGCTTCCAAATAAAGCTTTTCAAAAATTTAATGAAAAACCCAAGATTGCTTCTATAAACATAACATTCTCTATGTAGGGTTTTATGATTGAAATGATTGCATCTAATTCCTGAACAAGACAGTTTGACAGTGATCACTTAGTAGTCATTTTGATGAGAATTTATATTCATCTTATATATATTGATGAGAACAAGTAGGTGATAAATTTAAAATAATTTCACAACAATTCAAAATTTACAAGCATAAATTATATATGACTAATTGCTCTTACTTTTTTCTCACCAGAAAACATAATGTGGTAATATTTTATGATAACATGACTGGATTTAGAATCCACTCAAACTTTTTCATATTAAGTATAATTTACAAAATAACGATGAAACTTCAATTCACAGAGTATGACTGTATTATGAGAGCAATAATTCTGCAGCTAACTTGGATGTAATGAAAGGACACATCAGCCATAAACAAAGGGAAGAATTCAATATATATGAAGAGAGAGATGGAAAGCTGAATCCATGAGGAGTATCTGACAGACCTCCCTGCCTTTCTTGGCCACACATTAGGCTCTGAGTCCTGCTCCTTGAGTGCCTGGAACAAGCACTCCTCCAGCAGCTTCAGGGCTCAATGTTTGTGATGAACAGCAGTATATACTCCAACTGGCCTATGAAAGTGATGTCCTGGAGATAGAACATTCTTTGGCTTTGTTCCTTTATTCGAGGATACTTGCTTTAATAAAGCAAGTCCCCTATGTGTTTGCCTCCTATGGGACCATGGGGCACACTAGGATGGATCATCAGACTCTGATTCTTTGGGTTACTCTTTGAGAATCCTTATGTCAAACTGCTTCTGCCCAGGGGTGAATTATGTAGAGGCACCAACCACCCTAGTCCTTTCAGGCCGCTCCTGGGGCTGCATGGATAACCATCTTGCAGTACATCTGTAACTCATTGATCACACACCAGATAAAGTCATATAACAGACTAAAGGAACATATAACAGACATATAAAAGTATGTCATATAACAGACTATAGTTTATACAGCTAAGCTTGTTAAATGTGAGGGGAAAATCGTCCTTAATAATCCAACCTCTTACATTTGAAATGACAAGTTAGAAAGTAATAAAACAAGTAGAAATCGGGACTTTCCTGGTGGCTCAGTGGATTAAGAATCCACCTTGCCAAACAGGGAACTTGGGTTCAGTCCCGGGTCAGGGAACTAATATTGCCAGGCTGCAGAGCAACAGAGATTCTGCATACTGCAACTAAGTCTGCAGGCCACAATGAAAAATACCATGTGCTGCAATTAAGACCTTCAATTAAGCCAAATAAATAAATATCCAAAACAAAAAAGCCAGATAGAAACATATACACGTAGAGTTTATAGTAGCTAAGAGTAAATGGAGTATGATTGAGTCATATATTGCCTCTGTGCTGCATTTAGTTCCTCAATTGTGTCCAACTCTTTGAGACCCCATGGACTGTAGCCCGCCAGGCTTCTCCATCCATGGGGATTCTCCAGGCAAGAATACTGGAGTGGATTACCATGCCCTCCTCCAGGGAATCTTCCTGACCCTGGGATTGAACCCTGGTCTCCCATATCACAGGTAGATTCTTTACCGTCTGAGCCACCAAGGAAGCCCATATTGCCTCTACGTGGTTGTAATTTTTCTTAAATTTTAATAATCTTATACTAATTTTATTTGATAGTGTCCAGATAGGAGATCGGAGAAGGCAATGGCAACCCACTCCAGTACTCTTGCCTGGAAAATCCCATGGACGGAGGAGCCTGGTATGCTGCAGTCCATGGGGCTGCTAAGAGTCGGATACGACTGAGCGACTTCACTTTCACTTTTCACTTTCATGCATTGGAGAAGGAATTGGAAACCCATTCCAGTGTTCTTGCCTGGAGAATCCCAGGGACGGGGGAGCCTGATGGGCTGCCGTCTATGGGGTCGCACAGAGTCGGACATGACTGAAGCAACTTAGCAGCAGCAGCAGCAGATAGGAGATAGAAACCAAACCAGTTAATTGAACAGGTGATTTAACAAGAATTGTTAACTAGGTATGAAGTTAAGGGGGTGACTGAAAAACTAAAAAGAGAAATGTAAGGTATGACAGAGGTAGTGACTGTTACTACCTTTAGGCTGAAAAACAACCTAAACAAAGGCATTAAACGGAAAAAAACCCACAAACTTGGAGGAGTGACCCCTCAGATCTCTGAGGAGGCACTGCCTGACTGGTGTTGGTGTCTCTGGGCTTAGATGGGGGTATTTCAGGGGACCAGAAGTCTGGGCCCCAGACCTCTACAGCAGAACCCTGGCTGGTGTCAATGAAAATTACAAAACTGTAGAAAAACGGCAAACTGGTTTCAACTGTTGCTACAGAAAGAATCTCCTACTACCAGAATAAAGAAGCATTGCTGGAGTGAGGCATACTGGAACCAACACACTACAGGAAGCAGTCATGAGATAGACAGCAAGGAACAAGCCTCTTGTCCTTCCTCAGCCTTGGGGTCTCCCTCCAATGCCCCCAATTAGCAGAGCTTAACAGAGCCAGCTGGCAAGGCAAAGAAATGTGGTTTTCACACTCCAGCTCCAGCATGAAAGAAAATTACAAAAGGAGCTGAGGAAAAAAATAACAGGCAATTGGTTGATGTGGAAATTGATACCAGAAGTGGAATCTATCTTCCATCTTCTGGTTTTGCATATATCTCATGAAGACAGTTAAAGACCTTGCTCCTTTTGCTCCACAGATCCGATCAGCATAATGTTATCAATGCACTGGATCAACTTAATGCTGATTGGAAGGGCAAGATGCTCAACATCTCTGTGGACTGTATTATGGCAGAGAGCAGGAAAATTGACATAGCCCTGGGGCAAGACTGTGAAGTTATATTGTTGGCCTTGCCAAGTAAAAGCAAATTGCTTCTGGCGTTTCTTGCCAATTTGTATTGAGAAAAAAGCATTTGCTGGATCACTAGCAGCATACCAAGTGACATGAGTTGTGTGTTGGTTTGTTCCAGTAAAGTTACTATATGTGGAAGAGCAGCTGCAATTGGAGGCATCACCAGACTGAATTTATAATCACCCATAGTCATCCTCTAAGATCCAGCTGCCTTCGTCACAGGCCAAACAATCAAGTTACATTGATGTAAGATAAGGACTTCCCTGGTGGTTCAGTGGCTAAGACTCCACACTCCCAGTGCATGGGGTCTGGGTTCTGATCCCTGGTCAGGGAACTAGAGCCCACGTGCTGCAACTAAGAATTCGCGTGCAGCAGCTGAAGAACCTGTAGGGAAGATAGCACAACTAAGACCCAGTACAGCCAAGTACATAAATTACTTTTTTTTTTAATTGGCATGAGATAGATTTCATCACTCCTGCTTCTTTAAGTCTTTATTGGTGTTACTAAACTCTGTAGTTTCCTTTCTGCCATCCCAAAAAAGCAATGATTTTTGTTTACTCTCTGGTGTGTGTGTATGAGGGGGAAGGGGGTTCCCAAGGGCTTCAGCTTGGTTCTTCATACTGTAATGGTCCTTATTCCAAGATCAAAGGGCCAAAACAGAAATTCTGCTAGTTGCCAGGTATCCTAATTGTATGTTCAAGAGCTAATGAAATATCACAGAATGATCTATAGACCCACTGTGCCCACTGCGATTCAAACTTGAGTTAAGACTCCATGCCTGGTATAAGTCCCACTTAAACTGGTGGAATGCATTTGGGTCCCCAGAAATTAGCACCAATTAATGCCAGTGTTTAGAAATCCTTGCAAAACCTGAATATTGTTTTTTTCCCCCGTTACACAGTCATTTTAGGAAGTGGCAACAGTTATCTGTGGAAAAGACACGGGGGAAGGTTTTCAGTATACACTATGGCAGTGCTGCAGAATCCTTCCTTAAGGGGATCCAGCTTTCCCTTTCAATTAAGGGGCTCAAGTCTGGAAACTGGGAGAGAGAAGTCAGAACTCTCTACTCTGGTGACTAAAGTCGTATTTTGGGCCACAGTATATATAGATTTTAAGATATTATATGTAGAGACTTACTTGTGGTCCAGTGGTTAGACTCCTCTCTCCCAGTGCAGGGGGCCAGGGTTCAATCCCTGGACAGGAAACTAGAAAGAACCCCATATGCTGCATCGAAGAGTTCAAATGATGCAAATAAAGATCCCACAGAGTAGTAGTAGTGTTAGTCACTCAGTCATGTCTGACTTCGATCCCATGGACTGTAGCCTGCCAGGCTCCTCTGTCCATGGGATTTTCCAGGCAAGAAAACTGAAGTGGATTGCCATTCCCTTCTCCAGGGGATCATCCTGACCCAGGATCATCCCGACCTACTGTCCATCTCTGGGTCTCCTGTATTGCAGGCAGATTATTTATCAAAATATCTCACATGCTGCAACTTTAAAAAATGATAATAAAGAATCCCACATGCTTCAGTGAAGATTGATGATCTCATGTGTGGCAACTAAGACCCGGCACAGACAAATAAATAACTAAATATTAAATAAATATTATGTGTGAATTATCAGTACTTTGTTAGAAAGTGAAAGAAACTGTTAGTTGCTCAGTCGTGTCTGACTCTGTGACCCCATGGAACTGCACCCCACCGGGCTCTTCTGTCCACAGAATTTCCCAGGCCAGCATACTGGAGTGGGCAGCCATTCCCTTCTCCAGGGGATCTTCCTGACCCAGGGATCAAACCCAGGTCTCCTGTGTTGCAGGCAGAATCTTTACCATCTGAGCTGACTGGTCATCTATTCTAATCCTAGAACCACCCATAATCATTTAGCTGAATGCCAAAAGAAATCTGATAACCACTGTATCTCTACTTCTCGTTATGTGCCCACTTTGTCTTTGGTGGATAAACACTGACATTTGGCCTCCGCTACTCGAACGGATCATCCCATCATGCTTTGCCTACAGAAGAAAGCCAACATAGAACTTTTCAAGGATACAAATATTCCCAGGCACTAATGTATTTTGCAATGCTTTAGTGAAGGAACCCTCCCCAAGTCCTCTCAGAGGATATATTTGGGAGTAGATATGCAAGTCAATATGTGACATATCTGGAGAAGGCAGTGGCAACCCACTCCAGTGTTCTTGCCTGGAGAATCTCAGGGATGGGGGAGCCTGGTGGGCTGCCGTCTATGGGGTCGCACAGAGTCGGACATGACTGAAGCGACTTAGCAGCAGCAGCATGTGACATATCTACCCCATATCCCTAAGCCTTTTGATTCCTCTTACTGTGGATTCCTTATCCAGGGAAGTTCCTGTACCTTAGCTCAATTAAACGTAGGCCACTATGGAGTCCAAGTTTCAGTGAACTTAACAAATAAATACTGAATAAATAAATAAATACTGAATTAATAAAAACAAATACTGAATGTCACTGTAGGTGCTAATACATTAAATTCTGAATTTCTGATACAGGTACCCATATCAATAAATTCCAGTCAACCCGTATTATATTTCGTGCTCCTTCCTTTAACTCCCTTATAATATACTCGCATAAACTCCCTGGGCTTCTACCATAAATAATAATGAAACTGTTTTACCATTAAAGCTGTTTCTCGAACTTATGGTTGCCAGGGGGAAGGGATAGTTAGGGAGTTTGGGATGGTCGTGTACACACTGCTGTCTTTAAAACAGATAACCAATTGAATAGTATATGGAATTCTACTCAATGTTATGTGCCAGCCAGGATGGGAGGGGAATTTGGGGGAAGATGGATACATGTTTATCTATGGCTGAGTCTCTTCCCTGATCCCCTAAAGTCTCTTCCTGATCCCCTAAAGGAGATCAGTCCTGGGTGTACGTTGGAGGGACTAATGTTGAAGCTGAAACTCCAATACTTTGGCCACCTGATGCGGAGAGCTGACTCATTTGAAAAGACCATGATGCTGGGAAACATTGAGGGCAGGAGGAGAAGGGGATGACAGAGGGTGAAATGGTTGGATGGCATCACCGACACAATGGACATGGGTTTGGGTGGACTCCGGGAGTTGGTGATGAACAGGGAGGCCTGGCGTGCTGCGGTTCATGGGGTCACAAAGAGTTGGACACGACTGAGCGACTGAACTGAACTGAACTAAACTGAACTTCCCTGTTAACCTGAAACTATCACAACATTGTTAATCGGCTATACCCAATACAAAATTAAAAGTTTAAAGTTTGAAAAAAAAGATTAAAAAATAAACTCCATAGGGTTGGGTAAGAATTAAATGAGATAAAATGTGAAAAAATATTGTAGAAAATTAAATCGTGTTTAGTGTCTTCTCAAAAGCAAAAAAATTAATTTCCGCTAGGGAGGTTAAAAAAAGCTGTTTCCACCTGGTCAGACTTTGTATTTGCCCTGCTGGAGCAATTTTAAAATCATATTTTAGCTTTTTTCTCAACAGGGTTGCCACCAGAACACAGGTGTCATGAAAACCACTGCTAAATCTAAGCCACAATGGGAAAGGAGAAGACTCATATCAATATCATTGTGTTGTTTGGACATGTGGATGTGGCAAGTCTACCACTACTGGCCATCTGATCTGCAAATGTAGTGGGATTGAACACAGAACCACTGAAAACCACAAGAAACCTCCTTTGAGGAGGCAGCTAAAATGGGAAAGGGCCCCTTCAAGTATGCCTGGCTCTTGGACAAACTGAAAGATGAGCATGAGTGTGGTGTCATCATTGGTATCTCCCTGTAAAGAAATCCAAGACCAGCAAGTACTATATGACCATAATTGATGTCCCAGGACACAGAGACTTTACCAAAAACACGATTACAGGCATATATCAGGCTGGCTATGCTGTTCTGATTGTTGTCACTGGTGTTGGTGAATTTGAAACAGGTGTCTCCAAGAAGGGGTGATCAAAGAATAAGCTAACTAGCAACTAACGGTTAGCATTAACAGAATGGATTCCACTGAGCCACTCTACAGCCAGAAAATCTATGAAGGGCTTAAGGAAGTCAACACCTACGTTAAGAAAGTTGAATCCAACCCTGACATAGTAGCATTGGTGCCAATTTCTAGATGGAATGGTGGCAACATGCTGCAGCCAAGCTCTAACCTGCCTTGTTTCAAGGGATGGAAAGTCACTCATAAAGACGGCAATGCCAGTGGAACCATGCTGCTTGAAGCTCTGAATTACATCCTGGCCACCAGTTATCCAACTGACAAGCCCTTGCATCCATCCCTCCAGGAAGTTCATTTCAGTTCAGTTGCTCAGTTGTGTCCGATTCTTTGCGACCGCATGGACTACAGCACACCAAGCTTCCCTGTCCATCACCAACTCCCAGAGTTTACTCAAATTCATGTCCAGTGAGTCAGTGATGCTATCCAACCATCTCATCCTCTATTGTCCCCTTCTCCTCCTGCCTTCAATCTTTCCCAGAATCAGGGTCTTTTCAAATGAGTTAGCTTTTCGCATCAGGTGGCCAAAGTATTGGAGTTTCAGCTTCAGCATCAGTCCTTCCAATGAATACCCAGGACTGATCTCCTTTAGGATGGACTGGTTGGATCTCCTTGCAGTCCAAGGGACTCTCAAGAGTCTTCACCAACACCACAGTTCAAAAGCATCAGTTCTTTGGCATTCAGCTTTCTTTATGGTCCAACTCTCACATCCATACATGACTACTGGAAAAACTATAGCTTTGACTATAGGCACTGTTGTTGGCAAATTAATGTCTCTGCTTTTTAGTATGCTGTCTAGGTTGGTCATAGCTTTTCTTCCAAGGAGCAAGCATCTTTTAATTTAATGGCTGCAGTCACCATCTGCAGTGATTTTGGAGCCCAGAAAGATAAAGTCTCTCTCTGTTTCCACTGTTTCCCCATCTATTTTTCATGGGACCAGATGCCATGATCTTAGTATTCTGAATGTTGACTTTTAAGCCAACTTTTTCACTCTCCCCTTTCACTTTCATCAAGAGGCTCTTTAGTTCTTTTTCACTTTCTGGCATAGGGTGGTATCATCTGCATATCTGAGGTTATTGATATTTCTCCCGGAAATCTTGATTCCAGCTCTGGGTTTCTCATGATATATTCTGCATATAAGTTAAATAAGCAGGGTGACAATATATAGCCTTGACGTACTCCTTTTTCCTCTTTGGAACCAGTCTATTGTTCCATGTCCAGTTCTAACTGTTCTATGCTTCCTGACCTGCATACAGATTTCTCAAGAGGCAGGTCAAGTGATCTGGTATTCCCATCTCTTGAACAATTTTCCGCAGTTTGTTGTGATCCACAGAATCAAAGGCTTTGGCATTGTCAATAAAGCAGAAATAGATGTTTTTCTGGAACTCTCTTGCTTTTTTGATGATCCAGCAGATGTTGGCAATTTGATTTCTGGTTCCTCTGCCTTTTCTAAATCCAGCTTGAACATCTGGAAGTTCACGGTTCATGTACTGTTGAAGCCTGGCTTGGAGAAATTTGAGCCTCCAGGAAGTATGTCTACAAAATCGGTGATGTTGGTACCGCCTCTGTGGGTCGAGTGGAGACTGGTGTTCTCAAGCCTGGTATGGTGGTCACCTTTGCTCCAGCATTACAACTGAAGTGAAATCTGTTGAAATGCACCATGAGGTTTTGAGTAAAGCCCTCCTTGGGGTCAATATGAGTTTCCCTATCAAGAACTTGCCTCCCTGGAGAAGGAGATGGCAACCCACTCCAGTACTCTTGCCCTGAAAATCCCACGGACGGAGGAGCTTGGTGCAGGCTACTATCCATGGGGTCGCAAAGAGTCAGGCACAACTGAGCAACTTCACTTTCTCACTTTCACAATTCTCTGTATGTCATTTTTTAGTAGCAAAACCAGATCTGAACTGACATGAAATTTAAAGTCTTTATCCCACTTAATAGTAGTATGAACATTCATATTTTCCTGCAGATATATTAATATATTTGACTACAGAATGCTGACCCAGGGCTATACTTAGATAATATCACTTTCTAAATTCTAAAAAACTAGAAACACATTTGGCTCCAAAGATGTCAGATAAAGAATTGGGTTTTTGTTCATTTGCAGTGAAGTACTGCTGCTGCTGCTAAGTCACTGCAGTCATGTCCGACTCTGTGTGACCCCATAAACGGCAGCCCACCAGGCTCCCCCGTCCCTGGGATTCTCCAGGCAAGAACACCGGAGTGGTTTGCCATTTCCTTCTCCAATGCATGAAAGTGAAAAGTGAAAGTGAAGTCGCTCAAATTGTGCCCGACCCTCAGCGACCCCATGGACTGCAGCCTACCAGGCTCCTCCATCCACGGGATTTTCCAGGCAGGAGTACTGGAGTGGGGTGCCATTGCCTTCTCCAAGTGAAGTACTAGGCAGCCATAAAAAAGAATGAATGAGATTTGTATACATGTGCTGCTACAGGATATTCTCTAAGACACATTATTAAGTAAAAAGAAAAATACAGAACAATGTATTGCATGCTATCATTGTGTTAAAAGGCAGGGCAGAGAGGATAGATAGAATATTTCTGGAAGGACAGAAATTGATTACAATTGTTGTCTCTTGGGAGGGCAACTGGGGGGCTAATGTCAAGAGCATCGTTCCCCTCAATGTATTTAGTGGTTGTTTTTTTTTTTTTTTAATTTCACTTATTTATTTTATTTTTGCCCATTCTGGGTCTTCATTGCTATGCTATGGTTTTCTCTAGTTGTGGCGATCGGGTGCTAGACCCTAATTGAGGTGCATGGGCTTCTGATTGCTGTGGCTATTCCTGCTGTGAAGCTGGGGCTCTAGGGCACACAGGCATCAGTAGCATGTGGGATGTTCCCAACCAGGGATCAAACCCTGGTCCACTGCATTGACGGGCAGATTCCTAACCACCGGACCACCAGGAGAGTCCCTGCCGCTTAGTATTGATTAGGCAGGTTGATCAGACTCTCTCTGGCCTCTGAGGTGGGAGAAGAAATAACTGGAAGAGAGGAGTATGAAGACAACACCAGGTCCAGGGCCCAGAGGGGAGTGAAGGCGTGTTCATGGTGGCACACAGAGAAGCTGTCCAGAGAGCATGGTCCCTGGAGGCACCCTGAATCCTCACCTCCCTGCTTTGCTGGGTCCCCCTGAGATCCCAGTCTCCTCCTCTGCTTGGCGAACATGAAAGACGTCTCTAGTCCTTGTACCACAAGGCTCTGTTAACACCAGGAAGTGCTTGTGTGTGCACATGTGTGTGCAAAGGGAAGGCTTAAGATTTTGTAGGCACTTGAGTCAAATGACTTCTGCAGTCCTTTACAAAGTGAGCTCAGCAGAGGAGTGTGCTGTCAGGGGCATTTTGCAGAATCTCCCGTCAGCTGCATGAGGAGGCAGTCCATTATCACAAAAGGCTCTCAGAGTGGTTTACAGCGCGGGCCCAGAGCTGCCTGCCTGGGGCGCACAGCCAGGAACCCGGAAGCCTGGACAGCCTACAGTCTGCCTGGAGCAAGGAAGACCCCTTCAGCCCTGAGTGCAATTGTGCTGTCCTCTCCATCCAAGGCCATGGCTGTTTCTGTTAAATTCTAGACACGCTAAGGAATGATCACAATTATGTAGCAACTAACATTTACGGAATGTTTACTATGCACAGTGCTAGACACTTTATCACTGCCTTGATTCTGTATACCAAGTCTCCAAGGTGGGAATTATCAAATGAGGTGAGAAGGGTCAAGAGACTAGGCTAAAGGTCACATGACAAGCATTTGAGCAGAAGTACATTGCGGGTTCCGTTCACAGCGTGGCCTGGGGCCTCCCTGGCTCTGTGTAAGAGCAGGGCATGTCCTGAACACTGTGCTCTTGAGCCCCACAGTGTTTCTGTTGCCATCAGTGTGGGCCCTGGTTAGTAAGGGGTTGATGAATAAATATTTCTTCCTCCTCAAAAAAAAAAAAAAGAACTTGCCTGTCAAAGATGTTTGTTGTGGTCATGTGACTGGTGACAGCAAAAAGGACCCATGGATGGAAGCATCTGGCTTCACAGCTCAAGTGATTATCTCAGACCAGCCAGGCCAAATCAGTGCTGGATATGCCCCTGTGCTGGACTGTCAGTCACATTCTTGCAGGTTTACTGAGCTGAAAGAGGTAATTGATCATCATTCTGAGAAAAATCTGGCAAGTGGCCCCAAATTCTGGAAATCTGGTGATGCTGCTGTCAGTGATATAGTTCCTTACAAAAATCCATGTGTATTGAGAGCTTCTCTGACTATCCTCTTCTGGGTCATGTTGCTGTTCGTGACATGAGACAGACAGTTGCTGTGGCTGTCACCAGAGTAGCAGACAAGAAGGCAGCTGGAGCTGGCAAGGTTACCAAGTCTTCCCAGAAAGTTCAGAATATTACCCCCAATACCTGCCACCCTCATCTTAATCAATGGTGGAAGAATAGTCTCAGAACTCTTTATCTCAATTGGCCATTTAATAGTAAAAGACTGGTTAATGATAACAATGCAAAGTATAGCCATCTCTGCTCTGTTTTGGTTTTCAGTTGGGTGAAATATCTTTTCTCATCCCTTCACTTTGAGCCCATGTCTGTCCTTAAAGCTGGGTTTCCCAGGTGCTTCAGTGGTAAGGAATCTGCCTGGTGATGCAGGAGATGCAGGAAAGGCGAGTTTGATCCCTGGGTTGGGAATATCCCCTGGAGTAGGAAATGGCCACCCCCTGAAGTATTCTTGCCTAGGAAAATCCCATGAATAGAGGAGACCGGTGGGCTGCAGTCCATGAGGTTGCAAAGAGTCAGACAGACATGACCGAGCATGCACACACATCCTTAAAGGTGATATGAGTCTCTTGTAGGCAGCATATGTGTGGGTCTTGGATTTTTTTCATCTATCCAGCCACTCTATGCATTTTGATGGAGAATTTAATCCATTTTATTGATAGATGAAGACTTAGTCATCTTATTAATTGACATCTAATTAAATGTCATCTTGGGACTCCCTGGTGAGTGGCTGAGACTCTGCACTCCTAAAGCAGGCGGCCCCAGTTTGATCCCTAGTCAGGGAACTAGATCCCACATGCCGAAACTAAGAGTTCGCATGTAGCAACAAAGATGGAAGGTGCCAGGTTCCACAACTAAGACCTAGGACAGCTTAAATATATATATATATATATATATATATATATATATATATATATATATATTCCAGGTTCCACAACTAAGACCTAGGACAGCTTAAATATATATATATATATATATATATATATATATATATATATATATATTCTCTCTTCCCCCTCTATTTTTGATGGCAGGGTCAACTCTTTTAAAACATCAATTTCATCACATTTTGTCCTATGCTTAAAAAACACAAAATCCAAATTCCTTGATTTATTGTGAATAACTCTTTACAGTTGAAAAATTACGTTTTTTTGCCTCATCTTCTGCCCCTTTCTAGACTATAACTATGCTCTGCTGTGAAAGCTTCAAATACTTACCGAACTTTCATTCGCTGCTAGCATGTAATGTTCCTTCTGCCTCAGATACTCTTTCCCCACTCCTTTACAAAATGTTTTATTAGTCACTTACAATCCAGCTTGGAAATCTATTTTTCTGTGAAAGCTTCTCTGGGTAAATTAATCGCCTCTGTGTTCCTTAACATTTTGTATATGCCTCTGCTTTTGTCCTTACAGATGGTATTGCATCAGTTTATCCCATTTTCTCTCACTAAACTAGGAATCCTTCAAAAGCAGATCTTACCCATCTTTTTAAAAAAATATTTATGTATTTATTTGGCTAGGTCTGGTCTTAGTTGTGACATGTGGAATCTTTAGTTGTGGCATCTGGAATCTAGTTCCCTGATCAGGGGTCGATCCAGGTTCCCTGCATTGGGAGCACCAGAGTCTTAGCCACTGGACCACCAGGTAAGTCCTTTATCCATCTTTTTAAGCCCAATGTCTGTCTGCATATAGAAGGTTCCAAGTAAAAGTTTACTGAGTTGAATTTATCTGGGTGCATCTAAGCAAAACCAATTTGAAAAGAAATGGGAAGAAGTTTTCTAGCAGGAGATAGACACTGTAAACAAAGCAGCCTATGAGAATGCACTACTGGGACCTAGCAAAGCAATCGATTTTATCTTATTCATTATTTATGAATTGCTTCAAAAAGACTTTGAGGCAGCTATTTTTAAGTGTTTGACACTGTTGTCTCCAAAGGCAGTACAATGGGTTTATTTGAGCAGAACATATGTTGCTAAAAAGAAAGTGAATACTCTAGCACATTATACACGTGTGCTAAGTCACTTCAGTCGTGTCTGACTCTTTGCAACCCTATGGATTGTAGCCCCCTGGCTCCTCTTTCCATGGGACTCTCCAGGCAATAATACTGGAGTGGGTTGCCATGCCCTCCTCCAGAGGATCTTCCCAACCCAGGGATTGAACCTGCATCTCTTATGTCTCCTGCATTGGCAGATGAGTTCTTTACCACTAGCAACCCACTCCAGTGCTCTTGCCTGGAGAATCCCAGGGATGGGGGAGCCTGGTGGGCTGCCATCTATGGGGTCACACAGAGTCGAACACGACTGAAGTGACTTAGCAGCAGCAGCAGCACCACCTGAGTAGCCCCTGAAAGTGAAAATGAAGTCGCTCAGTTGTGTCCGACTCTTTTCCACCCCAAGGACTATAGTCTATCAGGCTTCTCTGTCCATGGGATTTTCTAGGCAATAGTATTGGAGGGGGTTGCCATTTCCTTCTCCAGGGGATCTTCCCGACCCAGGGATCGAACCCAGGTCTCCCTCATTGTAGACAGACGCTTTACTGTCTGAGTAGCTCCTAGCACCAGAGAAGGCGATGGCACCCCACTCCAGTACTCTTGCCTGGAAAATCCCATAGCCACACTGCTGCTAAGTCGCTTCAGTCGTGTCCGACTCTTAGCGACCCCATGGACTGCAGCCTACCAGTCTCCTCTGTCCATGGGATTTTCCAGGCAAGAGTACTGGAGTGGGGTGCCATTGCCTTCTCCAGCAGCAGCCCCTAGTACATTATAAAGAAATCATTTCACATTAAAAAGTCCGTGGATGGTAACTTTCCTAGAGGCAGAAGCCATGTGTATACAATTTACTTTTTATGTAGCACCTAGCTACACAAACTCTTAAATGATTTTTGGCACAACAGTGATTTTGATCATCTGTGACTAAATCTAGTCATTTGCAATGAAGAAGGGGAGGTGGCAATTATCCATTTTTATTGCTTAGTATGAATAAATAAGCCAGATAAATCATATTCCTCTCAGAACTCCCCCCTCCAAAAATACTTTTTAGCAACGTTATTATTCTAATGTCTGTCTTTTTCACACAAATTAGGTAGCCAAAAGAGTTTCACTTCATTTCACTTTGTAATTTCAAAAATTAATGAGGATGATGATAATGTTTTAAAAATTCAATTGCATTATTGTTGCTGGTTTGTTTGTTTTTTTTCACGCTAGTGGTGATGACTACTGTGGTAGTCTCCTGTTTCCCTTAACACTGGCCTAGTACTAATCTAGCTTTGGTCAGTAACAACAGTAATAACAGTAACACAGTTTGAGAAGTTTACCGGTTGAGAACTTATAACCATTCAATAGAATGGTGGGATGAGGTGGGGGTGGGGGCAGATTTTGATCTTTCAGAGCATTTTTGGTTGTTTGTTAATGTTTTCTTTCCCTCTTTTTGAAATTAATACTAGTCTGGTAATACTTTTTCTTACCACTTGCTGATACCTTTTTGTGGTCCAGATGAGTGAGTCAGCATCTCAAGAGGAACCTAAACCTGCTCAGGTATCTGGTCTGCATAGTTTCTAACCATTTAACCATGAGAGGATTTGAGATTCAATTTGAGAAATTGAGATGCAATGTCGTATACTGTCATTGAATTATTTCTCTTTTTAATTGACGTGTTCTCCATTAAGTTTTGACAAAAATGGGGTCAACTAAGAGTTGAGTCAGAGTGGCCTGCTTCCAGTTGCTTGGTATTCTTGGTATATAACAGGTCTGTTACCATTTGAATTTTTTAATACAGCTACTCTATGTGATTTTATTTGGTATGATGTTTACTCATGTGAATTTTTTACATAAAAAAGCTTGCTATGCTAAGCTAGGTCGCTTCAGTCATGGCCGACTCTGTATGACCCTATAGACAGCAGCCCACGAGGCTTCCCCATCCCTGGGATTCTCCAAGCAAGAACACTGGAGTGGGTTGCCATTTCCTTCTCCAATGCAGGAAAGTGAAAGTAAAGATGCTCAGTCATCTCCGACTCTTAGCGACCCCATGGCCTGCAGCCTACCAGGCTCATCCATCCATGGGATTTTCCAGGCAAGAGTACTGGAGTGGGTTGCCATTGCCTTCTCTGAAAGCTTGCTATGCTAGAGTATAAAACATTAGTTTTATTTCCAGCCCCTATTGAATACCATTTACTAAAATTATGTCCATTTCAGGAAAATGGAAAAGAAGACAAAGAAAGGAACCAGGAAGGAAGTGAAGCAGAAGAGCTTATTCAGGTAGAGTTTTCATGAATAATCAGATGTTAATGCTGGAGAGTAACTGGAGAAATTAATTTTCCTAGGTGAAAAAAAAAGATGTGGATACAGTGGAGGTGAGAAATAGATTTAAGGGACTAGATCTGATAGATAGAGTGCCTAATGAACTATGGATGGAGGTTCGTGACATTGTACAGGAGACAGGAATCAAGACCATCCCCATGGAAAAGAAATGCAAAAAAGCAAAATGGCTGTCTGGGGAGGCCTTACAAATAGCTGTGAAAAGAAAAGAAGCAAAAAGCAAAGGAGAAAAGGAAAGATATAAGCATCTGAATGCAGAATTCCAAAGAATGGCAAGAAGAGATAAGAAAGCCTTCTTCAGCGATCAATGCAAAGAAATAGAGGAAAACAGCAAAATGGGAAAGACTAGAGATCTCTTAAAGAAAATTAGAGATACCAAGGAAACATTTCATGCAAAGATGGGCTCGATAAAGGGCAGAAATGGTATGGACCTAACCGAAGCAGAAGATATTAAGAAGAGGTGGCAAGAATACACAGAAGAACTGTACAAAAAAGATCTTCATGACCAAGATAATCACAATGGTGTGATCACTCACCTAGAGCCCGACATCCTGGAATGTGAAGTCAAGTGGGCCTTAGAAACCATCACTACGAACAAAGCTAGAGGAGGTGATGGAATTCCAGTTGAGCTATTCCAAATCCTGAAAGATGATGCTGTGAAAGTGCTGCAATCAATATGCCAGCAAATTTGGAAAACTCAGCAGTGGCCACAGGACTGGAAAAAGTCAGTTTTCATTCCAATCCCAAAGAAAGGTAATGCCAAAGAATGCTCAAACTGCCGCACAATTGCACTCATCTCACACGCTAGTAAAGTAATGCTCCAAATTCTCCAAGCCAGGCTTCAGCAGTATGTGACCCATGAACTTCCAGATGTTCAAGCTGGTTTTAGAAAAGGCAGAGGAACCAGAGATCAAATTGCCAACATCTGCTGGATCATCGAAAAAGCAAGAGAGTTCCAGAAAAACATCTATTTCTGCTTTATTGACTATGCCAAAGCCTTTGACTGTGTGGATCACAATAAATGTGGAAAATTCTTCAAGGGATAGAAATACCAGACCACCTGACCTGCCTCTTGAAAAATCTGTATGCAGGTCAGGAAGCAACACTTAGAACTGGACATGGAAAAACAGACTGGTTCCAAATAGGAAAAGGAGTACGTCAAGGCTGTATATTGTCACCCTGCTTATTTACCTTATATACAGAGTACATCATGAGAAACCCAGGGCTGGAAGAAGCACAAGCTGGAATCAAGATTGACAGGGGAAATATCAATAACCTCAGATATGCAGATGACACCACCTTTATGTCAGAAAGTGAAGAACTAAAGAGCCTCTTGATGAAAGTGAAAGAAGAAAGTGAAAAAGTTGGCTTAAAGCTCAACATTCAGAACATTAAGATCATGGCATCCGGTCCCATGACTTCATGGCAAATAGATGGGGAAACAGTGGAAACAGAAAGAGACTTTAGCTTTTTGGACTTCAAATCACTGCAGATGGTGACTGCAGCCATGAAATTAAAAGATGCTTGCTCCTTGAAAGAAAAGCTACGACCAACCTAGACAGCATACTAAAAGCAGAGGCATTACTTTGCCAACAAAGGTCCGTCTAGTCAAGGCTATGGTTTTTCCAGTAGTCATGTATGGATGTGAGAGTTGGACTATACAAAACTAATACAATTATGTAAAGTTTAAAAATAAAATAAAATTAAAAAAAAAAAAAGAAAGCTGAGCGCCAAAGAATTGATGCTTTTGAACTGTGATGTTGGAGAAGACTCTTGAGAGGTCTCTTAGACTGCAAGGAGATCCAACCAGTCCCTCCTAAAAGAGATCAGTCGTGAGTGTTCATTGGAAGGATTGATGTTGAAGCTGAAACTCCAATACTTTGGCCACCTGATGTTAAGAGCTGACTCATTTGAAAAGACCCTGATTCGGGGAAAGATTGAAGGCGGGAGGAAAAGGGGATGACAGAGGATGAGATGGTTGGATGCTATCACCGACTCAATGAAAATGAGTTTGGGTAAACTCTGGGAGTTGGTGATGGACAGGAAGGCCTGGCGTGCTGCAGTCCATGGGGTTGCAAAGAGTTGGACATGACTGAGTGACTGAACTGAACTGATTATAACTTTATAGATAAAGTTCGCTTTCTAAAATTAGCACTGTTATCCTGCATATGAGAATCACCAGTTATTAGGGGAACTTCACTATCATTCTGAAAATGTAATTTCCAAGTTAATCATTTAAGTAACTTTGTGTTTAAATAAATAGAAGGCTTCTATGAGGAAAAATATTTTAGAGAAAAGGGGAGGCAAGTGAAAATAGTTATATGGATTCACCATGAAGTTGACCAATGTGAGTCTTAAAATATTCTATTACCACCCTTTTAAAAGTATATCAGGGAGTTCCCTGGTGGTCCAGTGGTTAAGAATCTGCATTGCAATGCAGGGGACTCGGGTTTGATCCCTGTTTGGAAATCTAAGATCCTATGTGCCTTGGAGCAACCAAGCCGGAGCGCCATAACTAGAGCACCCACGTGCTGCAACTACGGAGCCCATGTGCCACAACTGCAGAGTCCATGTGCCCATAAAGAAAGATTGCACATGACACAGTAAAGATTCCACGCGCTTTGACTAAGACCAGCGTAAATAAATATTCTAAATTAACTTCTAAAAAAGTGTATCAGCATGAGTACAAAAAGCTATTTTACCACCATTTATTCATAAAGCTAAAGTTTACTTTCCTTAATGAAGATGAAAATGTTTTTCTCTCCACCACAAACTTAGAAAGTGATTCTAATAGTCAAAGAAAACAGCTGCATTTTCAAAGGTTCAGAGGTTCGATTTCACTCCGTTGTGGTCTCAAATTATGTTTTTAGAAACATAATTTCTAATTAATCCTTGTATAATTCAAGGATTAATGTACATCTGGAATAATAATCTTAGCCTGTTTCTTTGTTAGCCGTAGGAAGATATGATGACGTGGTGAACCAATGAATGAAGCCAATAGACTGTGATTACTGCTTTGCTTCTAATACAATGCTTTAATGCTTTAATACAGCATTAAATCCTAGGAAAATCAAGGAGGAATGTTTGGTAATTTTTACAAGGAATTTATCTGCATTCTTTCATTGGGAGAGCTGATGCAACTTTGATGAAAAGCAATTTATTTTTTAACTGGTGTTTCTTTTCTCCTTTCAGTCTTCACAGAGTATATCAGACAGTTCGGCATTAGGGACCCACAGCAATGTGATAGGAGCAGCAGCAAACAAAAAATCCCAAGGTAGAGAACTAGCTTTTCTCCTACACACTAGAATGTAAAACTATTGTGAAGTTTTCATTGGGGATGGATTCTTCAAGATTTTGCCTTTCAAAAATATAATACCAGGAATGAATATATACACACATACTTTTGTTATTGTTCAGTTGCTCAGCTGTGTCCGACTCTTTGCAACCCCATGGACTGCAGCACGCCAGGGTTCTCTGTCCTTTACCATCTACCAAAGCTGGCTCAAACTCATATCCATTGAGTCAGTGATGTTGTCCAACCATCTCATCTTCTGTTGTCCCCTTCTCCTCCTGCCTTCAATCTTTCCCAGCATCAGGGTCTTTTCTAATGAGTCAGCTCTTCGCATCAGGTGGCCAAAAGTACTCGAGCTTCAGTTTCAGAGTCAGTCCTTCTAATGAATATTCAGGGTTGATTTCCTTTAGGATTGACTGGTTTGATCTCCTTGCAGTCTGATGGACTCTTAAGAGTCTTCTCCAACCCACAATTCAAAAGCATCAATTCTTCAGCATTTTACCTTCTTTATGGTCCAACTCTCACATCCATACATAACTACTGGAAAAATCATAGCTTTGACTATATGGACCTTTGTCAGCAAAGTAATGTCTCTGCTTTTTAATATGCTGTCTAGATTTGTCATAGCTTTTCTTCCAAGGAGCAAGTGTCTTTTATATACATACATATATATGTGTGTGTGTGTGTGTGTGTGTGTGTGTATATGTGTGTATATATATATATATACACACATATATATACATTTTTTTTTTTTACTATGGCGTGTGACGTGTGGAATCTTAGTTCCCTGACCAAGGATAAAACCCAAGCCCTCTGCAGTGGAAACACTGAGTCTTAACCACTGGACCACCAGGGAAGTTCACCCAGGGGTATTTTAAATGCAATTTGGGAAATAGTCAATGTGGGAGACCTGGGTTCGATCCCTGGGTTGGGAAGATACCTTGGCAAAGGGAACAGCTACCCACTCCAGTATTCTGTCCTGGAGACTGTATGTTCATGGGGTTGCAAAGAGTCAGACACGACTGAGTGACTTTCACTTTGAAATATATTCCCTTCAGACCTACTGTACAGCACTTGGAACTTCCAGCGCATGGAACTCTACTCAATGTTATGTGGCAGCCTGGATGGGAAGGCAGTTTGGGGAAGAATGGATACATATATATGTTTGGCTGAGTCTCATTACTGCCCACCTGAAACTATCACAAGGTTGTTAATTGGCTATACCCCAATACAAAATAAAAAGTTTAAAGAAAAAAATATATTCCCTTTACTTTCTATTGACACTTTTGAAGCAACTTTACTAATCTTGTACTTAAAGAGAAAATTTACCTAAGAGTGGACTGACACAGCAGACAACCCATAAATACAGAAATCTAGTGATTCGACCTGCCTGTTGTTTTTCTGTTTCTTCTTTTTACCTCTGTACTTGACAACACATTTGTTCTGTTTGACTTTTAGCCCAATCCTTAATCCAAATTCTACATGATTATGCAGGTTGAAAATTTATATGATCAAAAGGCAACAACTAAATAGGCAAGATAGTCATCCCTTTTACTACTGTTCTTCTAATTTTAGATACTTAGTGAAATCCTATACTACATAAATTTTTCACAATATTTAAAATTTAACAATTTATATTTTAGTTAATTGAAATTCTTTCAAACTTAGTTTCCAACTATCAAGTGTTTAATATGTGCTAGGCTGAACTATAATAATAATTATTAAAGCATTTTCTAAACTATAATTTGCTATATAGATGCTAGCTATAACTTATAGATGCTTACTCTTCTCAAAGTATTTTTCTGTGTTTTAAACCAATTAAAAGAATTATTTACTATTTCTTATTAGTTCATATTATAATACATATGCATGAAGAATCAAACTATTCAGCATTTATTTTGCCTTTATTGTAAACTTTCACAGTTCACTAACTTTAAAAAAGTTTCTTGGCAAGTCCTTCCCTCCCTGCCCCCCACCACCAGTTTCCTGATTTTGCTTCCTCCTCACTCCCCTCCTTCCACCACCACTACCCCATAAATCCCTTTGCTTTTACCATACTCACATGGACCAGCTTTATAAATAAACTCTTTCATTTTAAACTTGCTAAACAGAATTGTGATCTTGGTAATTTCCTATAAATTTAATTAGATGTTCACTTTAATCAGTTTATGGCCAAATCTGTACATGCAAGTCACATGTGTATTCCATTCTTTAATTTATTGCCTCTCTAGAAAACATGTCAAGAGTTTATGGTCTTTCCTATTCTCATACTTTGAATTTGTTACTGCTTTATAATGTATGATAGAGGGAAATGTATTGTTTGAGTAAGTCTGTTCATCCCAGTATATGATATACATTGAAAATATTGCAGTTGCTTGTTGCAATATCAAATGCAATACAATGTATTTATTTATTCAGTCATCAGTCACTATTAATTTTAATATTCTAAATCTCCCTTTGTAAATATGTATGTGTTTGTGTATGTGTATGTGTATGTGTGTGTGTAGTAAGTGGGAAGAGGAACTGTTATTCCAATTTCAACACATCAAAATAAGTGTCTTTATCTTTGTTGTATGCTGTGCTGTGCTTAGTTGTCTGATTCTTCATGACCCTGTGGACTGTAGCCCTCCACGCTCCTCTGTCCATGGGATTCTCCGGTCAAGAATACTGGAGTGGGTTGCCATGCCCTCCTCCAGGGGATTTTCCCAACCCAGGGATCAAACCTGTGTCTCCTGCGGCTCTGCACTGCAGGCATATTCTTTACCATGAGCCACCAGGGAAGCCCATCCTTGTTATATACTTATCAAAATTAAAATGATGTTATTTTTCCAGGAAGCTCCTAGAATACACTCAAATACTTATCTTTGCATAGAAAATATTGTGTCTAAATGTATCATGTGAGTTCCTCGTTTCTTTCCCTGGTTATTACATTTTTCAGGCTATGAGCTGAACTTGTGTTTTGAGAAATTTTATTTCTTTTTTTATTGATTTGCTCAGCTTTATTCTTATTACACAGCCCTAAATTTTAAAAAATTCTGCAGGAAAATACCTTTTCCTATAGCTATTGAATTTTAATGTCAATAGTTTTAATAGTGCTTCTTTTCCTCCTCTCACAGTAGTTTTTCTATATTATGTACAAATGTTAAGAAATCCTGACAGATCAAGCCAGCTGAGCTTCAGACAGGACCTGTGTTTTAAGAGAACACGGCACATATGTTGAGTAGCCCTGCTGGGTCAATTTTCACCAATTCAATCAGCGGCCAGTCCCTCTAAGGTTGTATGCCTTCTGTGAAGAAAGAGTCTGCTAGAGCTTATTATAATGTGAATTATAATTCATTCCTATTTGCGTCCTTAAATAGAGTGTGCTGAGGCCATGCCTAGCAGTGGGCCAGGTACTGAGTGCAGAAAATGATGAAAGTCATTTATAAAAATCATTGGACCTTTCAGAATATGAATAAGAAATTTTTTTGTGTTTCTACTTCTTTAATTGAAAGCATTTGTGCCTGTAGTGCCTGAATAGGACTTTGTATGATATAAGGTGGGTTAATACAGAGTGAAGATGTGCATGTTGGGTAAGTATTTGAAAAGCTCTTAATTCCATAGAAGCTTAGAAAGTCCTGAAAAAGAATTTCAGGGCTTAGCATAGTGCCTGGCACTATGACATCAATAATTACTTATTGAGTGAATATGTAAACGAATCAATCTATCTGTAAAAGATTTAGGACTATATAAGCATAGGCTCGAAGAAGGCAATGGCACCCCACTCCAGTACTCTTGCCTGGAAAATCCCATGGATGGAGGAGCCTGGTAGGCTGCAGTCCATGGGGTCGCTAAGGGTCAGACACGACTGAGCGTCTTCACTTTCACTTTTCACTTTCATGCATTGGAGAAGGAAATGGCAACCCACTCCAGTGTTCTTGCCTGGAGAATCCCAGGGATGGGGGAGCCTGGTGGGCTGCAGTCTATGGGGTTGCACAGAGTCGGACACGACTGAAGTGATTTAGCAGCAAGCATAGGCTAAAAAACCCAGTATTTGCTTGAAATTGTATTCAGTTAAACTCCTTAATTAATTTTCCACTGGGGCAGTGCCGTAATTTATGAATTCAGAGATCACCCAATCAAAGGACTGCTACTGATAGGCTTATTCAGAATCCTGATTTACTGACCCTGCTATTGGTGTGTCTCCTTTTGTTTTCTTGGTATTATCGCTCTAAGAGAGAAGTGTTTGACCAGAGTTGTAACCAAACACCATCTACTTCCATTCTGTGTGTTGGTGGGGAGAGAGCAAGCACTAGGATTATTGCTTGCTGCTAAGTCACTTCAGTCGTGTCCAACTCTGTCACACCATAGGGAGCAGCCCACTAGGCTACTCTGTCCCTGGGATTCTCCAGGCAAGAATATTGGAGTGGGTTGCCATTTCCTTCTCCAATGCATGAAAGAGAAAAGTGAAAATAAAGTCGCTCAGTCGAGCCCGACTCTTAGGGACCCCATGGACCGCAGCCTGCCAGGCTCCTCTGTCCATGGGATTTTCCAGGCAAGAGTACTGGAGTGGGTTGCCATTGCCTTCTCCGGAGGATTATTGCTTAGCAACCTGTAATACCAAGCACACTAGAGGAGCACTAGCAGTCTGCAGCAAAGATAAGAGAATGCCCTTGTTCATTTGTAAGTTTACTAATGAGCCAGATATTAAGATGGCTAGATATTAAGTTGCTATACATCTGGAGGAGGGATATCTGCCTTGGGTTATGCTGGAGAGGTTAAAAGGAAAGAGAGACTGCATTTTTAAAATTTAAGTTATGTAAGATAGATTTCTACTGCTCAAATTGAAATTTTAATAATACATCCTTCTTTAAACTCTTCTTCTTGTAGTTTCTGTGATTCTAATGTATCCTGGTTTCCTCCCAACTCCCTAGTCACTCTCAGACTCCTGTGTAAATGTACTTTATCTGCCTATTCTTCTAAAATGTTGCACAAAATTCCTTTTATGGTCCTCTTCTCACTCTAGACAGAGTGAGCTCATCCAATAATAATAATAGTAATAATGACTATAAATGCTTCAGGATATATGTGTTATATATATAATTTCATATATGTATATGTATAATTTTCTCATCATGATTATCCTACAAAGTATAATTATATTCCCATCTTGTAGAAATAGAGTCTAAGTTTATAAGCTTATTCTATAAGGAACTACTATATGTTAGAGCTGAAATTTGAACCCTGATACCTCTTATTCCAATGCCTATAATATTTTTTAACACAGTGTTTATTCATTCATCAAATACTTGAGTACTTACTATGTTTCTGACACTGTTCTAACCCCTGCTAACTAAGAATTCAGTAGTAACCAACACGGACAACATATCTTCATTAATGAGTCTTAATTTCGAAAGGTGGGTTAAAAAAAGATTATTCTTCCTAAAAGATCTATGGGTTTAGCCAGTGTCATAAGGCAAATAAGGAATATAAAAATTATAAAAGTTATCAAGGAAAAAATAGAAATTTCTTTTTAGCAGATGAACAAAGCAATCAATATAAGTTTATCAAGGTTTCTGGATACAAAGTCAATATACAAAAACAATTATATTTCTATTATATATTAGCAACAAACAATGAAAATTTTAAGATCCAATTTTAATGTCTTACAACCCCCTAAATATCTCAAAGTAAGTCTAACCAAAAATGAACAAAACCTCTACACTGAAACTATAAAGCATAATTAAAAGAAATTAAAGATGACCTAAATAAATGAAAACATATACCTTATTCATGAATTAGAAGGGTTAATGTTGTTAAGATAGTAGTGCTTTTTCAACTGACCTCTAGCTTCACTGTAATTCTAATAAAAACTTATGCAGGGTTCTGTATGTGTGTCTGTGTGTTTATAAAATGACAATTTGATTCTAAAATTTATGTAGAGGTGCAAAAGACCCAGAGAAGCCAAGGAAATCTTGAACAACACAGCTAGAGGATTTATATTTCTAAATATCAAGATTTATAGTTAAGTAACAAAAATTAGGACAGTATGACATTGGCATAAAAATAGACAAGCCGATGGAACAGAGTCCAGTTGAAAATCCTGTATTGAAAACAAGAATGATGCCAAAATGGAAAATATGTATTTTTGAGTTCTACCTCACCCCACACATGAAAACAAATTCTGCATGTATTATAGATGTAAATGTGAATGATAAAACAGTAAATAATTTTAGAAGAACACAGGAGAATATTATCACAATTTGGGGGTAGACAAAGATTTCTTAAAACACAAAAGATGCTGACTATAAAATAAATAAATGAAGAATGAACACATTAAAATTAAGAATTTTATTTTTGTTCATTAGAAAACACCATTAAGAGAGTGAAAAGCCAAGCAAAATATGAGAAAAGATACTTACAATACCTGTGTTCATCAAAGGTTTTTAACTATATAGAGAACCCCTACAAATCAGTAAGACAGACAATCCAATGGAAAAATGGACAATAGCTTTGAACAAATACTTTATCAGAGAAGATATTCAAATGCCTGTAAAGAGAGGGAAATGTGTTCTAGTTCATTTGTCACCAGGGAAATGCAAATTAAAATCATAAGATAAACTATATGTTCTGCAGAATAACTGAAATAAAAGACAATGCCAAGTTGGCAAGGATATGGAATACAAGAATTTTCATACATTGATGGTAGGAACGTAAATTGGTACAACTTCAGAAAACTGTTTGGCACTATTTCTAAGGTGAATATATATATACCCTATGATCAGCATTTATACTTCTAGGTACATACCAAGATAAATGAATGTATATGTCTACCAAAAGACATGTAGAGGATTGATCATGGCAGCTTTTTTGTAATAATCAAATCTGGAAAGTATTCAAATATTCTATCAGCAGTAGAATGAATAGAAAAAACTGTAGCATGTTCACATAATGTAATACTATGAAGCTACTGCCAGGCAACGTGGATAAAAGTAGTTAAGTTATTGAGCAAAAAAAGGTACTATTAATAGAGCACATGTTGTATGATTCCATCAATATGAAGTTCAAAAACAGATAGTATTAATCCATAATGTTGAGAGTCAAGGGAATGTGACCAGACAGAGGGAGGAACGGGAAAAGGCCTAGAAGGAGAGGAGGAAAGAAAGAGATAGGAAGAGAGGAAGGAAGGAAGGGGGAAAGCAAGGAAGGGAAGGGAAGGGAATGGAAGGAGGGAGGGAAGGAGGAAGGAAAGTTAGTGTTAACCTTTGAAGCAATGTTGTGATTGAAAAGGTAGCATGAGAGGGATTCTGAAGTCTTGGTGAGGCTCTTTTATCTTTTTTTAAAATATGGTAAAATATAGACAATGTTTATCACTTTAACTATCTGTAAGTATTCAATTCAGTGACATTAAATGTATTCACAAAGTTGATTCACAAATCATCCCCATCCCTACTCAAGACTCTTTCATCATCCCTAACAAAAACTCTGTACCCATTAAACAGTATTTCCCCCTTCCCCTCTCCCCTCACCCCACTGTGATTTCTATTCTACCTTCTGTCTATGAATTTAGCTACCTCATGTAAGTGGAACCATATTTGTCCTGTGTCTGGCATATTGCACTAAACATAATGTTTTCAAAGTCCATCCATGTTGTTCAGTTCAGTTCAGTCGCTCAGTCATGTCTGACTCTGCGACCCCATGAATTGCAGCACGCCAGGCCTGCCTGTCCATCACCAACTCCCGGAGTCCACCCAAACCCACGTCCATTGAGTCGGTGATGCCATCCAACCATCTCATCCTCTGTTGTCCCCTTCTCCTCCTGCCCTCAATCATTCCCAGCATCAGGGTCTTTTCTAATGAGTCAGCTCTTTGCATTAGGTGGCCAAAGTATTGGAGTTTCAGTTACATATATCAAAATTTCATTTTTCTATGGATGAATTTCTGTTTTTTAAATAACCATCAATCCTCTACTCTTTTATTTACTTTGCTCTTTTTATCCACTTTGACTTTATCTTGCAGCTTGCTGATTGATTGTTTTCTGATGTTCAAGCCAATGTATTGACAATTTATTGGCAACAACAATCCTTTTTCATTTTCAAGTAATCTCTCTTGCTTTATTGGTTTGTTTAGTTTATTTTTTTTAAATAAGCTTTTATTTTTAGACTACTTGTTAAGTTTACCAAAACAAAAATTGTGAAGGTAATACAGAGAATTCCTCTCTACCCCATATCCAGCGTTCAGATCAGATCAGTCGCTCAGTCGTGTCCGACTCTGCAACCCCATGAATTGCAGCACGCAAGGCCTCCCTGTCCATCACCAACTCCCTGAGTTCACTGAGACTCACGTCCATCGAGTCAGTGATGCCATCCAGCCATCTCATCCTCTGTCGTCCCCTTCTCCTCCTGCCCCCAATCCCTCCCAGCATCAGAGTCTTTTCCAATGAGTCCACTCTTCGCATGAGGTGGCCAAAGTACTGGAGTTTCAGCTTTAGCATCATTCCTTCCAAAGAAATCCCAGGGCTGATCTCCTTCAGAATGGACTTGTTGGGTCTCCTTGCAGTCCAAGGGACTCTCAAGAGTCTTCTCCAACACCACAGTTCAAAAGCATCAATTCTTCGGCGCTCAGCCTTCTTCACAGTCCAACTCTCACATCCATACATGACCACAGGAAAAACCATAGCCTTGACTAGACGGACCTTTGTTGGCAAAGTAATGTCTCTGCTTTTGAATATGCTATCTAGGTTGGTCATAACTTTCCTTCCAAGGAGTAAGTGTCTTTTAATTTCATGGCTGCAGTCACCATCTGCAGTGATTTTGGAGCCCAGAAAAATAAAGTCTGACACTGTTTCCACTGTTTCCCCATCTATTTCCCATGAAGTGATGAGACCGGATGCCATGATCTTTGTTTTCTGAATGTTGAGCTTTAAGCCAACTTTTTGACTCTCCACTTTCACTTTCATCAAGAGGCTTTTTAGTTCCTCGTCACTTTCTGCTATAAGGGTGGTGTCATCTGCATATCTGAGGTTATTGATATTTCTCCTGGCAATCTTGATTCCAGCTTGTGTGTCTTCCAGTCCAGCGTTTCTTATGATGTACTCTGCATAGAAGTTAAATAAGCAGGGTGACAATATACAGCCTTGACGAACTCCTTTTCCTATTTGGAACCAGTCTGTTGTTCCATGTCCAGTTCCATGTCACAGTTGTTGCTTCCTGACCTGCATACAATTTCTCAAGAGGCAGATCAGATGGTCTGGTATTCCCATCTCTTTCAGAATTTTCCACAGTTTATTGTGATCCACACAGTCAAAGGCTTTGGCATAGTCAATAAAGCAGAAATAGATGCTTTTCTGGAACTCTCTTGCTTTTTCGATGATCCAGCGGATGTTGGCAATTTGATCTCTGGTTCCTCTGCCTTTTCTAAAACCAGCTTGGACATCTGGAAGTTCACGGTTCACATATTGCTGAAGCCTGGCTTGGAGAATTTTGAGCATTACTTTACTAGTGTGTGAGATGAGTGCAATTGTGAGGCAGTTTGAGCATTCTTTGGCATTGCCTTTCTTTGGGATTGGAATGAAAACTGCCCTTTTCCAGTCCTGTGGCCACTGCTGAGTTTTCCAAATTTGCTGGCATATTGAGTGCAGCACTTTCACAGCATCATCTTTCAGGATTTGGAATAGCTCAACTGGAATTCCATCACCTCCACTAGCTTTGTTCATAGTGATGCTTTCTAAGGCCCACTTGACTTCACATTCCAGGATGTCTGGCTCTAGGTCAGTGATCACACCATTGTGATTATCTGGGTCGTGAAGATCTTTTTTGTACAGTTCTTCTTGTATTCTTGCCATCTCTTCTTAATATCTTCTGCTTCTGTTAGGTCCATACCATTTCTGTCCTTTATCGAGCCCATCTTTGCATGAAATGTTCCTTTAGTATCTCTAATTTTCTTGAAGAGATCCCTAGTCTTTCCCATTCTGTTGTTTTCCTCTATTTCTTTGCATTGATCGCTGAAGAAGGCTTTCTTATCTCTTTTTGCTATTCTTTAGAATTCTGCATTCAGATGCTTATATCTTTCCTTTTCTCCTTTGCTTTTCGCTTCTCTTCTTTTCACAGCTATTTGTAAGGCCTCCCCAGACAGCCATTTTGCTTTTTTGCATTTCTTTTCTATGGGAATGATCTTGATCCCTGTCTCCTGTACAATGTCACGAACCTCCATCCATAGTTCATCAGGCACTCTATCTATCAGATCTAGGCCCTTAAATCTATTTCTTACTTCCACTGTATAATCATAAGGGATTTGATTTAGGTTATACCTGAATGGTCTAGTGGTTTTCCCTACTTTCTTCAATTTCAGTCTGAATTTGGCAATAAGGAGGTCATGGTCTGAGCCACAGTCAGCTCCTGGTCTTATTTTTGCTGACTGTATAGAGCTTCTCTATCTTTGGCTGCAAAGAATATAATCAATCTGATTTTGGTGTTGACCATCTGGTGATGTCCATGTATAGAGTCTTCTCTTGTGTTGTTGGAAGAGGGTGTTTGTTATGACCAGTGCATTTTCTTGGCAAAACTCTATTAGTCTTTGCCCTGCTTCATTCTATATTCCAAGGCCAAATTAGCCCGTTACTCCAGGTGTTTCTTGACTTCCTACTTTTGCATTCCAGTCCCCTATAATGAAAAGGACAATCTTTTTTGGGTGTTAGTTCTAAAAGGTCTTGTAGGTCTTCATAGAACCGTTCAACTTCAGCTTCTTCAGCGTTACTGGTTGGGGCATAGACTTGGATTACTGTGATATTGAATGGTTTGCCTTGGAAACAAACAGAGATCATTCTGTCGTTTTTGAGATTGCATCCAAGTACTGCATTTTGGACTCTTTTGTTGACCATGATGGCCACTCCATTTCTTCTGAGGGATTCCTGCCCGCAGTAGTAGATATAATGGTCATCTGAGTTAAATTCATCCATTCCAGTCCATTTCAGTTCGCTGATTCCTAGAAGGTCGACATTAACTCTTGCCATCTCTTGTTTGACCACTTACAATTTGCCTTGATTCATGGACCTGACATTCCAGGTTCCTATGCAATATTGCTCTTTACAGCATCGGACCTTGCTTCTATCACCAGTCACATCCACAGCTGGGTATTGTTTTTGCTTTGGCCCCATCCCTTCATTCTTTCTGGAGTTATTTCTCCACTAATCTCCAGTAGCATATTGGGCACCTACTGACCTGGGGAGTTTCTCTTTCAGTATCCTATCATTTTGCCTTTTCATACTGTTCATGGGGTTCTCAAGGCAAGAACACTGAAGTGGTTTGCCATTCCCTTCTCCAGTGGACCACATTCTGTCAGATCTCTCCACCATGACCCGCCCATCTTGGGTTGCCCCACAGGCATGGCTTAGTTTCATTGAGTTAGACAAGGCCGTGGTCCTAGTGTGATTAGACTAGTTAGAAAACACAGACTAGTTTTCTGTGAGTATGGTTTCAGTGTGTTTGCCCTCTGATGCCCTCTTGCAACACCTACTGTCTTACTTGGGTTTCTCTTACCTTGGGCGTGGGGTATTTCTTCACGGCTGCTCCAGCAAAGTGCAGCCATTGCTCCTTACCTTGGACGAGGGATATCTCCTCACCGCTGCTATTATTAATATCTTATGTTAGCATGGCATATTTGTCACTATCAAGGAGCCAGTATTGATACATTATAACTAAGATCTATATGTTATTCAGATTTCCTTAGTTTTACCTGGTGTTCTTTTACTGCTCCAGGAAACCTCTCTAGGATACAAAATTTAGTTGTCATGTCCCTTTAGACTTTTCTTTGCTCTAACGGTTTATCAGATTTCCTTGTTTTTTATGACCTTGACAGTGTTAGAGAAAAATACCATCAGGTATTTTTGCAGAGTGGCCCTAATTGGGATTTGTCTGATTTTTTTTAAAAATTCATAATATGACTGAGATTATTGGTTTTTGGAGAAAAGTTACAGAGAATAATTGCTATTGCCATTTCATGCTATCAAGTGTATCATATATGCCATCAGCACAGCTCATTTGTCACAATTAATGAACCAATGTTGACTTTTCATTGTTGATATTAGCCTTGAGATCATCTGACTGAGATAGCAGTTGTCATGTTTCTCCACTGTAAAGTTATTCTTTTTCCTCTGTTTCTTTATTTCCCCTATTTCTAACTGCTCTTTGAGAAGTCACTATGCACAGCCCACACTTTAGGAGAAGAGAATTAAAAAAAAAAAAAAAATGAGAAGAGAATTATGCTCTAGTACCTTGAGGTCAGAGTACATAAGTTATTTGGAATACTTCTGCACAGGAGATATTTCTATTTCCCCCATTTATTTATTTATTTATTGAAGTATTTGTTTATATCAGTATCAGTTCAGTTAGTTCAGTTCAGTCGCTCAGTCGTGTCCGACTCTTTGTGACCCCATGAATTGCAGCACGCCAGGCCTCCCTGTCCATCACCAACTCCCTGAGTTCACTCAAACTCGTGTCCATCGAGTCAGTGATGCCATCCAGCCATCTCATCCTCTGTCATCCCCTTCTCCTCCTGCCCCCAATCCCTGCCAGCATTAGAGTCTTTTCCAATGAGTCAACTCTTCGGATCAGGTGGTCAAAGTATTGGAGTTTCAGCTTTAGCATCATTCCTTCCAATGAAATCCCAGGGCTGATCTCCTTCAGAATGGACTGGCTGAATCTCCTTGCAGTCCAAGGGACTCTCAAGAGTCTTCTCCAACAACACAGTTCAAAAGCATCAATTCTTCTGTGCTCAGCTTTCTTCACAGTCCAACTCTCACATCCATACATGACCACAGGAAAAACCATAGCCTTGACTAGACGGACCTTTGTTGGCAAAGTAATGTCCCTGCTTTTGAATATGCTACTAGGTTGGTCATAGCTTTCCTTCCAAGGAGTAAGTGTCTTTTAATTTCATGGCTGCAGTCACCATCTGCAGTGATTTTGGAGCCCAGAAAAATAAAGTCTGACACTGTTTCCACTGTTTCCCCATCTATTTCCCATGAAGTGATGGGACCAGATGCCATGATCTTAGTTTTCTGAATAGACATGGATATTTATTTTATACTGGGGTTATAATCCAGTATTACTTTGTTGCTCAAATTGTCCCATTTTTGGCCTTTGAGAGAGCTTTCAGTTGATTACTGATTCCCTACAGCATGTCCCAATCAATGCAGAGGTTGTTTTGAGCTCTTTACTTTCTGGCACTAGAAGATACTCCAGGCTCTTCTTGAATATTTCTTGCCCTAGTCCTAGAATCAGCCATTTCTTCAATAAGTCATGATTTCTTTCTTTTCTTTTCCTTTTTTCACTGTGCACTACGTGACATGTGGGATCTTAGTTCCCCATCAGGGATGAAACCTGTGCCCCCTGCAGTGGAACCTCGGAGTTTTAACCACTGGACTGTCAGGGAAGTCCCATTTTTTAGTTGGAGAATGATAATAGAAACAAAAGTCTGACCACTAGGTTTCTAAGTTCTCTTAATTTTCAAAAATGATAAAAACTATTATTTCCTGTTTGCATTTGGGAATCCCTGTTTGCTTTTCTGTGGATGACGTTTCTGTTTTCTGTAGCCTGCTGCCTGAGATTTTAGAGGAGGGGTGAGATATGCAGAGAGTGAAGTCTGCTGGAAATTCATTTTCTGTGGGTATGGAGGCATTGTCCTGCCTCTCTCACCCAGACCCACTTGTCTCAGCTCAAGGGTGAATGCCTCTGGTGCCTGATGATTAGCTTCAGTGGGGATGAAGATACACAAAAAGATCAATCACTCCCCTGTTACCCATATATACCTTCTTTAAGCTTAGGATGCCTCATCAGTTCAGTTCAGTTCAGTTGCTCAGTCGTGTCTGACTCTTTGCGACCCCATGAATTGCAGCACTCCAGGCCTCCCTGTCCATCACCAGCTCCCAGAGTTCACCCAAACTCATGTGCACTGAGTTAGTGATGCCATCCAGCCATCTCATCCTCAGTTGTCCCCTTCTGCTCCTGCCCCCAATCCCTTCCAGCATCAGGGTCTTTTCCAATAAGTCAACTCTTCACATGGAAGGAAAGTTATGACCAACCTAGATAGCATATTATAAAGCAGAGATATTATTTTGCCAACAAAGGTCTGTCTAGTCAAAGCTATGGCTTTTCCAGTAGTCATGTATGTATGTGAGAGTTGGACCATAAAGAAAGCTGAGCACTAAAGGATTGATGCTTTTGAACTGTGGTATTGGAGAGACTCTTGAGAGTCCCTTGGACTGCAAGGAGATCAAACCAGTCAATCTTAAAGGAAATCAACCCTGAATATTCATTGGAAGGACTGATGCTGAAATTCCAATACTTTGGCCACCTGGTGTGAACAACTGACTCCTTGGAAAAGACCCCAATGCTGGGAAAGATTGAAGGCAGGAGGAGAAGGGGATGACAGAGGATGAGATGGTTGGATGGCATCACCGACTCAATGGACATGAGTTTGAGCAAACTCCGGGAGTTGGTGATGGACAGGGATGCCTGCTGTGCTGCAGTCCATGGGGTCACAAAGAGTTGAACACGACTGAGCAACTGGACTGAACTGAATCCCACTTACCTTACATTTTTTCAGAGACCTTCAAAATTTCTGACTACTGAAGGCCCTCTTTATTATTCTTAGGATTCTTATGTTCATATTAAAACACACACAGGGACTTCTCTGGTGGTCCACTGGTTAAGAATTCACCTTGCAGTTCAGGGGATGGGGGTTTGACCCCTGGTTGGGAAACCAAGATCGCACATGCCCCCAAGGGGCAACTAAGCCCACGGGCCACAACTAGAGCGTCCATGTGCTGCAAGGAAAGATCCCCCATGCTGCAACTAAGACCCCACGCAGCCAAACAAATGAATATTTAAACCTCCCCACACACACATCCTATCATTTCTAGAGATTTTGGTAGGAAGGGAATGTAGGTGCCTCTTCTTAGTGAACTATCTTGGTGTAAAATGTCCAACTTGAAAGAAGTTGTAAGCATGAGAGTGGGAAGAAATATATTTACATATACAAGTGTGGCAGACTCTCTTCATCACTTACTCAGCAGACATTTTCCCACCTTTCTGTCTGCCAACTGAACCTTAATTTTGTAGGAGATAGAAATCACTTGATATCAGAGAATTATATCTAAATCCTGAAACAAAGGAATAAATTACAGTTGATCAAAACTATTCCCAATTAAGCCCTTTTCCCTTTACCAGCTGTTGGCTTAGGGTGGGCATGTAACCTAATTAGGGCCAATGAAATGTAAAGAAAAGTCTTGGAGTGAAGAGTTTGGGATCTTCCCTTCTTGGGTAACAAAACA
The DNA here is from genome assembly GCF_029378745.1 of Bos indicus. Classification (NCBI taxonomy): domain Eukaryota; kingdom Metazoa; phylum Chordata; class Mammalia; order Artiodactyla; family Bovidae; genus Bos; species Bos indicus. Next base: position 22,428,806 of record NC_091778.1, read on the forward strand.
GAACCTCCAGAGGAGAAAGCCCCTTTGTTCTCAGTCCTTTTCTACTATAACAAAGTGATGCACTGGGGCCCTCCCTGGCAGTCCAGTGGTTAAGATTTTGCCTCCCAATCCAGGGAGTGCAGGCTCAATCTCTAGTCAGGGAGCTAAAATCCCACATGCCTTGTGGCCAAAAAGCCAAAACATGAAACAGAAGCAATATGTAACAAATTCAATAAAGAGAAAAAAGGAAGAGATGCCTGGAGCTGCAGTAGCTATCTTGTGATCTTGCGGTAGGAGGACAAAAAACAAAGAGCAATAGAAACAGGATAGGTACTTAATGAAAACACTGAGCTGTTGAATGACTGTTGATTAAGAAAACAATAAATGTCCTGATGGTTAAAGTCACTGCTGTCTGATTTTCTGTTACTGTTACTTGTGTTTGAATATGCCAAGTAAATTTTTTCTAATAATATTCTAGAGTAATACAGATTAAAAATTACCTCTAATATTTCTTACATTTCACATTTGTTCCCTCAGATTTAAACCTGGAGAACCAACCAAAAATGTCAACTTGTTCAATAAAGGAGTCTAAAACTAGAGGCTCAAAGAATATTGTCTTTAGAAAACCTGCAAAAGTGATTTTCAATTTAGATCAAACTGCACAGGATTCAAACCGGGAACAACCATGGAAGAAAAATCTTTTAGAAAGGGTGCAGGCAAGAGCCCAGGCAATGCATCAGAAAATCATAGATAAGGAAAATCTGAAGAAGGAACTAGAAAAAAAGGAGGAAGAGAAACTCCCCAGGGATAATTTGGCCAAAGAGTGGTTTAATACTGAAAACATGACACTGAACACTCGTGCATATTTGCTCGACAAACTTCTACCCACCTTAGTTCCTGGAATGGAAAGAATGTTAATGCAAGTGGAAAAGAAGAAGCTTTTGGCAGATGTTGATATTCCCACCAAGTTTGATCCAATTAACCATTTGGGAGAATACTTAATGAGAAACAACCCTAATTATATCAAAGATTCAGGACTGTCTGGGTATCAGAGGGTGATGAGAGAGATCTCAGAAGACCTGAAGATATATGTTCCGAACACTACTTACAACAGGTACAGTTTGTTGGTGTTTTCAGTTGATGATCTAGCTCTCCTTATGTTAAAAAGTAAGTAGAAAAAAATATATAATAATACAAACAGGATTTTAAGTAATGTTATAGTTCTTCAGAAAGGACTTATGAGCTACTACTATGTGCTTCACTATTTATGAGACACAGTGAAGACTACTGAGGTTTGTTAAGCTCCATGTATTCATGAATTTAGTTATCTCACTAGGATCCCAAGTGTATATTTATCTGTTTTTTATCTGTCTCCTTGTACTGAAAAGTAAGCTATATGAGAGGAAGCACTTTCTGGAATTTAACTTTCCAGATAGGTAATACGTTTATCTGGTTCAAAAGCTGAAATGTATAAAGTGGAAAATATTTTTAACTCATTCACATGCTTTGGATAAAAGGAAGGAAATTAAGAATGTATATTTGCATTCGCTTATGTGTTACACTAGGGCTTCCCAGATGGCGCAAGTGGTAAAGAACCTGCCTGCCAATGCAGAGACATGAGAGATGCGGGTTCAATCCCTGGGTTGGGAAGAGCCCCTGGAGGAGGAAATGGGAACCCACTCCAGTATTCTTGCCTGGAAAATCCCACGGACAGAGGAGCCTGGAGGGCTACAGTTCATGGGGTTCTAAAGAGTCAGACATGGCTGAGCAACTGAGCGCACATAAAGTATTAAACACCAGAAACTTTCTTTCCCATTCTTTTTAAAAATTATTTATTTATTTGCTGTATTGGGTCTTGGTTGCATCATATGAGCTCTTTCATTGTGATGCATGGACTCTCTCTAGATGCCCACTGGCTCAGTAGCTCCCCAACATTTGGGATCTCAGTTTCCCAGACCAGGGATCAAACTCGCATCCCCTGCATTGGAAGGCAGATTCTTAACCACTGGACCACCAGGGAAGTCCCTCTCTCCCATTCTTATCCTCCATCCACCGAGTGCTCCCCCTCAGCTATAAATAACTATTGTTCTTAATTTTCAGTACATCCTTCCAAGTTTCTTAGTGTACTCATGCATGTGTGCTAAGTCGCTTCAGTGTTGAAGAAGACTCTTAGAGTCCCTTGGACTGCAAGGAGATCCAACCAGTCCATCCTAAAGGAAATCAGTCCTGAATGTTCATTGGAAGGACTGATGCTGAAGCTGAAACTCCAATACTTTGGCTACCCGATGCGAAGAACTGACTCATTGGAAAAGACCCTGATGCTGGGAAAGATTAAAGGCAGGAGGAGAAGGGGACAACAGAGGATGAGATGGTTGGATGGCATCACCAACTCAATGGACATGAGTTTGAGTAAGCTTTGGGAGTTGGTGATGGACAGGGAGGCATGGTGTGCTGCAGTCCATGCAAAGAGTCAGACACGACTGAGCGACTAAAGTGATTCAAGATGTCCAGAAATTCCTAGTATTTGCCAGATATTCTACTGATTCATTTTACACTACTCAGCAACTGATATCCTTAGGAGAACCTGTCATTGCACCTTGTGTCAGGAACCTCATTTCATAATAAGATATATTTTGAATAAACAGAAGAAAATAAGAATTAAGTATAATAATTAAGTAGATATATATGTATTTGTATAGGAATACTCATCACAGGAATAATATGAACATGCTTCAAGAAGTCCAGCTTAGCTTTGTGAAACTAAGACCATCAGAGCTTAAAAACAAGCAAACACAAACTGAGCTTATTAACTTGCCAGGCAAAGGAATCTATACCAGTGAAGAAATCACTCACTAGTTGCAGAGAGGGAAGATTCTAGAGTTTTAAGTGTTAGGAAGGGAGCTTTATAATGGTTATACTTGTAACAGTTAAAGACAATCACACTGTATATAGGATAGAATGAGTCCATAGGTTTGTACACGATTGATGAAAACAAGTACTATTGTTTAGCAGCTGAAAAAGAGGCTTCAGTTAGGTCTAGCAATGGTCTCGTGTACTGGGGTCACTCAAAGTTCACGGTCTATTATCCACTTAAGCTGGCTAAAACCAGTTTTTATGAAATACAACATTCAGTTTTGATATAATCTAGGCAAATTCTCTAAGTGGAAGATTTTCCTAACACAGCTTGAATGGATGGATAAAATTTGGATTGTGACAATTAGGGCAAGAAAGCATTTTTACATCTATTCTTTAAGTAGTTAGATTTACATTGTACTCTTAAAAATCTCAAAACATTTAAGATGGGGAGACAGTTTTTTCAACTGTCTTGGTCTTTGTTGCAGTGTGCCAGAGCTTCTCTAGTTGTGGCATACGGGCCTCAATGCCCCATGGCATGCGGGATTTTAATTCCCTGACCAGGGATCAAACCCACATCACCTGCACTGGAAAGCAGATTCTTAACCACTGGACCACCAGGGAAGTACTGTGGAGACTGTTTTATTAACTAGCTTTGGTTGTGAAACAAAATACCTCAAAACTGAGTGGCTTAAATAAACAATCATTTATTTGCTCATGATTTTATGGGTTGGTAACTTTGGACTGGGCTCATGGCTCATCTCTGCTCCACATGGTATCACTCATACATTACAGTAAAATGGCAGTTGATAGTCATCTGGCTATTAGTTGTCTGACTGTTGGTAAAGCAGTGGGGCAGGTTGCTGCTGCTGCTGCTGCTAAGTCGCTGCAGTCGTGTCCGACTCTGTGCGACCCCGGAGACGGCAGCCCACCAGGCTCCCCCATCCCTGGGATTCTCCAGGCAAGAACACTGGAGTGGGTTGCCATTTCCTTCTCCAAGGCATGAAAGTGAAAAGTGAAAGTGAAGTCGCTCAGTCGTGTCCGACTCTTATCGACCCCATGGACTTCAGCCTACCAGGCTCCTCCATCTATGGGATTTTCCAGGCAGGACTACTGGAGTGGGGTGCCATTGCCTTCTCCGGTGGGGCAGGTTAGCCTAGGCTTATTCCAAGGTGGTGGTGCAAAGGCTCTTAAGTTTAATGAAACAGAGCAAACTCCAATGCTTAAGCACATTGATTCCTTTTTTCCACTGTTTTATTGTGATACAATTTTTGTTATAGAAGTTTTATTGTGATATAATTTATACCACTTTTCAGCTTTCTGCTTCCTGTGTTTGCTAATGGCCCATTGGCCCAAGGAAGTTACATGGCCACAGCCAGACACACGAGATGCAGAAATAGACTTTAATTCTTAATGGGAGGAGCTGCAAGACTACATTGCATACAAACAGACCTGCTTACAGGAATGGAAAGAATTTGTGACAATTTTCGCATTTTACCACATTGTAGTTTTGTTTTTGTTTTTGTTTTCTTTTCCAATCTCCTTAAAAGTGGATTGTGAATTTGCACTTAGAATCTGCTTACAGGTTATGTCTACCCTACACTACAATACCCTAAGTTAAGAGTTTTGGAGGCTATGAAATTCTGTTGATTAGATATCCTCTTGAGATAATGCAGATCACAAAAGAGAAATTTTATTCAGTCCCTGAATGAGTTACATCATAAATTAAAAATCCATCTGGATTGTATTTAGAGCCTCCTGTGCAATGGCCCTGAAGCACAAAACCAGGTTCTGTTTCTAAATGTGGACATTTATAAGAGGGAGGAAATGATGTCTGAACTGAGACTTAAAGGATGTGGAGGATCTAGCCAAATGAAGAGAGGGAGGAAGGCTTTTCAGGCAGATGGAACTGTGAAGAAAGCCAATTTTGTTCATCCATTTTGATTGATACACATGAGAATCTGGAGACACCCAATACTTATTACACAACATCACTTACTTTCTTGTTCTGCATTGGACCCTAAGCTTTACAATGGCAGAATCCATAGTAGGTGCTCAGTATATGTTTGTGTAATGAGTGAATTAAGAAACTCAGTGAGTGTGAATGAATGAATAATGAGAAAAGGCTCTAAGAAATACACAGAATAGAGAATCAGGAAGGAAAGACAGGAATTGAGGAGAGAGCTGTATAGAGGCTCCCCAGGTGGCACAGTGGTTAAGAATCCACCTGCCAATGCCAGAGACTCAGGAGACCCTTGATTCAAACCAGAATCAAGACTGCTGGGAGAAATATCAACAACCTCAGATATGCAGATGACACCACCCTTATGGCAGAAAGTGAAGAGGAACTAAAAAGCCTCTTGATGAAAGTGAGAGTGAAAAAACTGTCTTAAAACTCAATATTCAAAAAACTAAGAACACGGCATCTGGTCCCATCACTTCCTAGCAAATAGATGGGGAAACAATGGAAACAGTGACAGACTTGATTTTCTTGGGCTCCAAAATCTCCGCAGATAGTGACTGCAGCCATGAAATTAAAAGACACTTGCTCCTTGGAAGAAAAGCTATGACAAACCTCGATGGCATATTAAAAAGCAGAGACATTACTTTGCCGACAAAGTTCCATACAGTCAAAGTTATGGTTTTTCCAGGAGTCATGTATGGATGTGAGGGCTGGACCATAAAGCAAGCTGAGCGTCAAAGAATTGATACTTTTGAACTGCGGTGTTAGAGAAGACTCTTGAGCGTCCCTTGGACTGCAAGGAGATCAAACCAGTCAATAATCTTAAAGGAAATCAATCCTGTATATTCACTGGAAGGACTGATGCTGAAGCTGAAGTTCCAGTACTTTGGCCACCTGATGAGAAGAGCCAACTCTGCAGAAGACCCTGATGCTGGGAAAGATTGAAGGCAGGAGGAGAAGGGGACGACAGAGGATGGGGTGGTTGGATGGCATCACTGACTTGATGATGAGTTTGAGCAAACTCCAGGAGATGGTGGCGGACAGGGAATCCTGGCATGCTGCAGTCCGTGCGGCAGCAAGAGAGTCTGATACAGCTGAGCAACTGAACAACAATCCCAGGTTCAATCCTTGGGTTGGGAAGACACCCTGGAGCAGAAAATGGCAACCCACTACAGTATTCTTGCCTGGAAAATCCCATGGACAGAGGAGCCTGGCAGGCTCCACGGGGTCTCAAAGAGTCGGACTGCACTGAGCTACTGAACACACACGCATGCTGTATAAAGAGAGGGAGAGAGTGGGAAAGGGAGAGGTAGACAGATAAAGCAGCAGAGGGAGAAAGATAGCGGAAGGGAAGGAGAGCCAGCTGACAAGAGACGGAGGGTTCAGAGACAAGTGGAGAGGCTTGGCTGGTTAGTAGTCATATCAGAGGAATTTAGCACTTCCTTTAAAATGCTAATTATCTTCCAGCAGTTCAGAAACCAGCCCTTCTACACTATTAAACAACTTGCCTGGGGGTATTCCCTGGCTATCCAGTTCTCTGGTTGCAGAGCTAAATAAAGTCCAAGATCCTGCATGCTAGAGGCCAAAAAACCAAAACAAAACAGAAGCAATATTGTAACAAATTCAATAGACTTAAAAAAAAACAAAACCCTGCCTGTTTTTATTTTCAAACTTAAAATTTTATTTTTGAAATCTTTTCTTACAGAAGTTTGAAGTCCTTATATGGGCATAAAGTAATGATTTAGATTTATATTGTTTCTCTTGGATTATTGTTTGTTGTTGTTTAGTCGCTAAATTGTGTCAAATTCTTGTGACCCCACAGACAGTAGCTCCATCACGCTCCTCTGTCCATTGAATTTCTCAGGCAAGAATACTGGAGTAGGTTGCCATTTCCTTCTCCAGGGGATCTCCCCAACACAAGGATTGAACCTGCATCTCCTGCATTGGCAGGCAGACTCTTTACCACTGAGCCACCTGGGAAGCCCCTCTTGGATTATTAGTAGTGTTGGTTGCTCAGTCATGTCTGACTCTTTGGGACCCCATGGACTGTAGCCTGCCAGGCCCCTCTGTCCATGGGATTCTCCAGGCAAGAATCCTCGAGTGGGTTGCCATTCCCTTCTCCAGATGATCTTCCCCATCAGGGATTGAACCTAGATCTCCTGAATTTCAGGCAGACTCTTTACCATCTGAGCTACAGCAAAGTCTCTGTATTAATCCCTCTTGGATTATTAGAGTTCTCCAATTTACCAGTTCCTACTGAGAAGTCTTTTGCATTTCAAAATCTGTTAGATTGCCTTAGTCTTTTCTTTGAAAGATGAAAGAAAGTGAAAGTTGTGTCTTACTCTTTGCAACCCCATGGACTGTACAGTCCTTGGAATTCTCCAGACCAGAATACTGAAGTGGATAGCCTTTCCCTTCTCCAGGGGATCTTCCCAACCCAGGGATCGAACTCAGGTCTCCCTCATTGCAGGCAGATTCTTTACCAGCTGAGCCATGAGAAGACCTGACTCAAACATTATTTGACAATTATGTTTGAAATCAGAAGCTACTTTTATTATTCTGAACCATTTTGGTGTTTCAGGCAAAACAGTGGTTTTGAAGTCCTAATATGGATGATAAATATAGGGATGACTAAAACCACAGTTCTTCCCCCATTTTCAACCTGAGTGATACAACTCTGAGTAGAACGTAACAATTCTGCTTAATCAGAGAAGGCAATGGCACCCCACTCTAGTACTCTTGCCTGGAAAATCCCATGGACGGAGGAGCCTGGTAGGCTGCAGTCCATGGGGTCGCTAAGAGTCGGACACGACTGATCGACTTCACTTTCACACATTGGAGAAGGAAATGGCAACCCACTCCAGTGTTCTTGCCTGGAGAATCCCATGGACGGAGGAGCCTAGTGGGCTGCCGTCTATGGAGTCGCACAGAGTCGGACACGACTGAAGCGACTTAGCAGCAGCAGCAGCATTCTGCTTAAGGGCTGTCAAAAGTATTTGACTCTGGCCAGATAAAAGAAATTGGCGATAAATATTCCTGGACAGAAATCAAAAGTTGGATCCAAGGAATCAGAACTACCTGAGATGCTTGTTATAAATGCAGTTTCCAGTCTCCCTACCTAGACTTGGAATCAAGGTCTTTCCAAGATGATTTCTATGTCCAGGGAAAAAAGAGGGCTACCACCCTAAGGCCTTAGTGTATTCAATCTTGCTTTTATACATGGCAGCTTCTAGAGCTATTCTTAGTACTTCTTAAGTATAGTATTTCATTGAGTAAAATAAGGCCGACCTCTATAAAAAGTCAAGGAATAGTAGCAGGCAGCTTATGAGAAATGCCAAATTGAATATGTGCTAAGGGAAGGAGGGAATCACTACAGGCTTAAATGAAGATCTCATGGAAAAAGAGAGGTAGAAAATTTAAATGAGGCTCTGAACTCTCAATTCTGCCATTTGAACAATCTTAATTAAATCCAATAATCTTAACACAACATGTCTTCTATTTCTACATCCTTCAGAGTATCCAAGATAAAGGAGAATATTAAACAGAAACGAGAACAAAAAGAATACATAAACGACATCAAAGCCAAGGTGGCCAACGCACGGAAACAGGCTCTGCAGGAGCAGTTCAATGAGTGGATCCTAGACCCCAAAGGAATGATTCCGATGGTAGTGGTAAGGAGGAGGGTACCTGTGAAGCGTAAGGTGGAATGGGTGGTAAGGGTGATTGCTAGATACTGAGCGATCTAGAGTGTTTCTAGAGTGCTAGAAGCTTCCCTCTAAATTTTCGGTCTTGCCGAGGTAAATCTAGCCCACGAAAGTAAATTTCTTCAATTTTCTCTTGAACATTAAAAAGAAAATTCTAGGTAGATTTCCAAAATATTAACTCTGGCTGAATTTCACAAACTCTTCATTATAGACAGACACAGCTTCTGTTTGTTTTTTGTATGTGTGTGACTAATTACTTCTGTGGACTAAACGACCATGTGGTGTGGAGTCGGGGTATGGGCAGCACCATGCAGCTTGTGGGATTTTAATTCCCTGATGAGGGATTGAACCTGGGCCCTCAGCAGTGAAAGTGCGGAGTCCTAACTGCTGGACCACCAGGGACTTCCCTAAAAGACCATGTCATTAGCTCCAGGAAATAACTGTGCTCTAAGAGATAAATATGTTCTCTTAGGTATATGTAGGTGCTTCCCAGGTAGCACCAGTGGTAAAGAATCTGCCTGCCAATGCAGGAGACGTAGGAGACTTGGATGTGATCCTTGGGTCGGGAAGATCCCCTGGAGGATGGCTACCCACTCCAGTATTCTGCCTGGGAAATTCTATGGACAGAGGAGCCTGGTGGCTACAGTCCATGGGTTCACAGAGTCGGACATGACTGAGCACACATATACACACAAGTATATGTAGATGTGAGAATAATTGTTGGTGTTATATAATACCCACCCCACTTCAGTACTCTTGCCTGAAAAATCCCATGGATGGAGGAGCCTGGTAGGCTGCAGTCCATGGGGTCGTGAAGAGTCGGACACAACTGAGTGACTTCACTTTCACTTCTCACTTTCATGCATTGGAGAAGGAAATGGCAACCCACTCCAGTGTTCTTGCCTGGAGAGTCCCAGGGACGGGGGAGCCTGGTAGGCTGCCGTCTCCGGGGTCGCACAGAGTCTGACACGACTGAAGCAATTTAGCAGCAGCAGCAGCAGCATATACAATACCAAGTATATTTCCAGTTCAAAGTGAATTGCTGAAAATACACCAAGGAGGATAAGCCTCAGACTGGAAGAAAATATTTACAAAAGACATGGCTGATAAAGGACAATTATCCAAAATATACAAAGAGCTCTTGAAACAATGAGAAAACAAATAACAGATTTTAAAAGGGGCAAAAGACCTGAACAGACACTTCACCACAGATATACGGATGGCAAAAAAGCATATGAAAAGATGTTCCACACATGTCATTGAGGAAATGCAATTGAAAACAGCCATGAGATACCGCTACACACCTATCAGAATCCAGAACAATGACAACACCAAATGCTGGCAAAGATGTGCAGCAACAGAAACTCTCATTCGTTACTGGCAGAAATACAAAATGGTTATGGCCACTTCGGAACAAAGCTTGGCATCTCTTATGAAACTAAACATACTCTTACCATATGATTGAGCCCTGGTAGAGGATCCTTTGTATTTACCCAAAGGAGTTGGAAATTCATGTCTACACAACAGCTGACACGTGGATGTTTACTGCATAATTAACAATTAGCAAAACTTGGAAGCAACCAAGATGTCCTTCAGTGTGTAAGTCGCTTCAGTCGTGTACAACTCTTTCTGAGCCCATGGACTGTAGCCAGCCAGACTCCTCTGTCCATGGAATTCTCCAGGCAAGGATACTGGAGCAAGTTGCCATGCCCTCCTCCAGGGGATCTTCCTGACCCAGGGATTGAATCTGCATCTCTTACGTTTCCTGCATTGCAGGTGGATTCCTTACCACTAACGCCACCTGGGAAGCCATCCCTCAGTGGGTGAATAATAAATAAATGTGGTACATCCAGATAGTGGAAAATTATTCTGTGCTAAAAAGAAATGAGCTATCAAGCCATGAAAAGATGTGGGAGAACCTTATATGCATATTACTAAGTGAAAGAAACCAATCTGAAAAGGCTATATACCGTATGAGTCTAATTCTATAACATTCCAGAAAAAGTAAAATTATGAAGACAGGAATGGTGGGGTGTGGACAGAGATGAATAGACAGAGCATAGAAGAGTTTTAAGGTGGTGAAACAATTCTGTATTACATAATGATGGATACATGTCATCATATAATTTTCAAAACTCATAGTTATACATAAACTATGGACTTCGGGTTTTGAGGTTCCAGTGTAGGTTCATTGGTTGTAACAAATGTACCGTTGTGATGGGCGATGTTGATAGTGGAGTTAAGCCATGTATGTGGTGGGCTGGGGGCAGGGAGTATATGGAAACTCTGTATCTTCTGGTTAATTTTACTGTGAACCTAAAACTGATCTGAACAATAGTATTATTTTAAAATAAAATAGATCAAGAGGAGCTCTGAAATGTTATTTTGTCATTGACAAGTGAGGAATTACAGAGAATTCTTTGGATTGCCAAGCTTGTTGCCAAAGGTGCCTTAGCTTCATCCAAGCTTCATCATCTAACATCCAAGGATTGTTAGAAATTTGCTTGGAGCTGGCAAATGGAATCCTATCAGCATCCTAGTTCTCACACAAAAGGGTTGAAAATCACTGAGGAAATGCATTCAAAAGTATTTTATATACTTTGAAATATGCTATAAACTAAATATTAACTCTTACTATTTCTGTACCTGGGTCAGAAGAATTACTCAGGACTTAAACTGAAAGTCTACAGATGGCTTTTATTCTGAAATACTAAATATATGGTAATTGAAAAGTAATATAAGGTCTCTTTGATTTGCAGATTCAGAACGTTCTTTATGAATTTTTTCAAAATCCAGATTTGCAGCTTGGTAAGCCTGCCTCTTACTACAGCGTTTATATTTCTCTCTCTCTCTCTCTTTTTGGAGGGGGAGAATGCTGCATTAAGATGAAGAGCCAGTATTGAGGTAGACGTTATCAAAGCTCTTACAGATGTTCTCAAGCTCCTTTGCTCTTCTCAGATGGAGAATGTAGAACAGCAGAGATGCAGTCCGTGAATTTTAATTCTTTTAGTCGAGCGGCCCATTTTATTAAAATTATTTTGTAATAACCCTTACTATCGAGGGGCTTCCCTGGTGGCTTAGACGGTAAAGTGTTTATCTGCAATGCTGGAGACCGGGGTTCGATCCCTGGGTCAGGAAGATCCCCTGGAGAAGGAAATGGCAACCCACTCCTGTATTCTTGCCTGGAAAATCCCATGGACAGAGGAGCCTGGTAGGCTACAGTCCATGGGGTCGCAACGAGTCAGACATGACTGAGCGACTTTACTTACTTACTGTTGAGAGAGTCAGTTCCTAGGCAGGTTGATGAAAAGTCCAGGGTCCCTGAGGAGGTGAAAGGGGTCTGGAATTCTCAAGGAGAAGGAAAGGACAAACATCTTTTTTTTCCTCTCTACATTCCTTAGTCTTAGTCACATAAAACTTTTTTTTTTTTCCTTTAAACCAGGAACTGATGATTATACAACAAACTCAGTTTAAACTCTGTACTAGGGATTATATAACAACAATGTATCCTGCTTGAGGACATTTTCTCCTTCCTGAAAACCTTCTGACTAATCCTGATATCTTAGGATGTATATTATGGGAGTGGGTTTGGTAGGATCTTTCTATTGTTAAATTCTAATCCTGTTATCCTAAAATGTATTATTTGAATCTCTTACCAAAAGAACATATTCATATATTATTTATTTATTTAAAAAAACATTAAAGACAAAATAAAGTCTTTAAAAAACATGTATGTTTTAGGACCTTCTAGCATAAACCAACACAGATATTTTTGTAGTCTTTTTTGATATGCCTGTTTATTTCTGCTTTATCTTGACACAATCATTAAAAATGTAGGCATGCTCTTAAATGTTTGAGTTCCTTGGCTAAATAGAAGCCAGGAAAAATTATAATCTTGTAGTAATTGGAATGTCACCCAACTATATATCATTTATTCTATTATAAATATTGATTGGCATTAAGAATTTTATGTTCTTTTGGAGTACTATAATATGAATATAAAATGTGAATGTGTTACAACAAAACTAACTCACAAATAACTTTTGTTCAATAATTAGAAACATGCTGTCTACCAGTAGATATTGCTGACTCAATGAAACCAAGATTGAACAAAACAGAATTTATACAAGTAAGAAGTTACATTATTCATTATTTGAATCAAATTATTTTGCAGGTCTCAATCGTCTTTTGGTGGATGTCACACATACAGTAACTTAGAATTAAATAAATGAAAGCGTAATAGCTAATTTTGGGCTTCCCAGGTGGTACTAGTAGTAAAGAACCACCTGCCAATGCAGGAGATGTAGGAGATGCGGGTTCAATCCCTGGGTCAGGAAGGTCCCCTGGAGGAGAGCATGGCAAACCACTCCAGTATTCTTGTCTGGAGAGTCCCATGGAGAGAGGAGCCTGGCAGGCTGCAGTCCATAGAGTCGGACACAACTGAAGCAACTTCGCAGGCAGGCAAGCAATAGCTTATTTTATCAATTCTCAGATGTACACTTTAAAATATTTCACTTCAGTTCAGTTGCTCAGTCATGTCCGACTCTTTGTAACCCCATGGACTGCAGCCCGCCAGGCTTCTTTGTCCATCACCAACTCCCAGAACTTGCTTAAACTTATGTTCATCAAGTTGGTGATGCCATCCAACCACCTCATCCTCTGTTGTCCCCTTCTCCTCCTGCCCTCAATCTTTCCCAGCATCAGTGTCTTTTCCAATGAGTCAGTTCTTTGCATCAGGTGGCCAAAATATTGGAGTTTCAGCTTCAGCATCAGTCCTTCCAATGAATATTCAGGGCTGATTTCCTTTTGGATTCAGTGGTTTGATCTCCCTGCAGTCCAAAGGACTCTCATGAGTCTTCTCCAACACCACAGTTCAAACGTATCAATTCTTTGGCCCTCAGCTTTCTTTATGGTCCAACTCTCACATCCATACATGACTACTAGAAAAACCATAGCTTTGACTAGACAGACCTTTGTTGGCAAAGTAATGTGTCTGCTTTTTAGGTTGCTGTCTAGGTTTATCATAGCTTTCCCTCCAAGGAGCAAGTGTCTTTTAATTTCATGGCTGCAGTCACCATCTGCAGAGATTTTGGAGCCCAAGAGAATAAAAGTCTGTCACTGTTTCCATTGTTTCCCCATCTATTTGCCATTAAATGATTAAATTAAATTAAATCAGGAACTCCCAGAAACTTCAGCAATTCTTATTCCTACTTTTATAGATAAAGATACTGAGGTTCAGAAAGGTTAAGAAACTTGTACAAGGTCTCACAGTAAGTGGAGCTGGAGAAATTAGTATTCAGGTTGTTTGCTTCAAAGTCAACACAAAATTACACTTGATAAATTATGATTTTATTGTAATGGAATAAGCAAAAGAAGTGGTTTAACAGTACCAGGGTCCTATTTCTTCAGCCTGCATTTATATTTTTTCATGACTTCCCTCTAATTCCCCCCTTTTTTTTGAGTACCAGAGTCAAGGTAACTTTCTCCTCCACTCCTTCACCCTTGCTTCATGGAGAGTGATGACTGTGGACTAAATACGATTTCAAGATTCTGTATGAAGGATTTCTGGAAACCTTGAAATGATTATCATGTAGATAAGAACTTGGCAATCCTGTCTCTATTATGTTCTGATTTTAGATTCTGTATTTGAGTATTTGGTGTCCATTAGTCACAGGGCCAAACTAATGGCCAAAATTGTTTATATAGTCTCTGTGATCCAAAGCGCATACTCCAAACCACCTACTTGTTTAAACCTCACTCACCAGACCAGTATTTCCCCTGCCTCAAATCAACCCAGGACCAGATGCCAGATAACTGGGGACAGGTCCTGTGCCCCAAAGTCTACTGGGATTATTCAAATTGCCAGTCCCAAACTGTTAACCCTGCCGTGCCTTATCTTTCCTGAGCAAACGCCAATAAAGACTCTGTTCTGGACCAAGGGGGATGGTGGAATTAATAGGTTGGGATTGACATATATACACTATTGGTATTATGTATAAATAGATAACTAATGAGAATCTATGGACTTCTCTGGTGGCTCAGGGGTAAAAAAATCTGCCTGCCTATGCAGGAGACGTGGATTCGATCCCTAGGTTGGGAAAATCCCCTGGAGAGGGAAATGGCAAACCAATGCAGTCTTCTTGCCTGGGAAATCCCACAGACAGAGGAGCCTGGTGGACTACAATCCACAGAGTCACAAAAGAGTTGGACATGACTTAGCGACTAAAAACAAAACAAAATATTTCTTCTTATGGACATAGCGCACTTTATCCATTCATCAGTTGGGCTGTTTTCACTTTTTTATTATTGTAGATAATGCTGCTATAAATATTTGTGAATATGTTTTCCTGTGAGTGCACGTCTCAGTTCCCTTAGGTATACACCTAGGAGCGGAATTGCTGATTGATATACCAACTCTATGTTTAACCTTTTAAGGAACTGCCAGACTGCTTTCCACGGTGGCTGCCTGCCCTGTTTTACATTCCCGTAGTGAATGAGCGTTGTAGCCACTCCACATCCTTGGCAACACTTGTTATTCTCTGTTTTGTTTGTTTGTTTGCTTTGTTTCATCATTTTGTTTTTTAACTATAGCTACCCTGTGGGTGTAAAGTGGTAGCTCACGGTGCTTTTGAAACGCTAAATGGCTCTGATGGCTAAAATGACACTGAGCATCTTTTCAGGTATTGGCGACTTGCATATCTTCTTTGAAGAAATGTCTACTTAGATCCTTTGTCCATTTTTAAATTGGGTTATTTGTCTTTATTATCGGGTTATTAAAACTTTAATATTGTCTGTATATTTTATATAATCCAGATATATTTTATAATCCCTTGTCAAATATATATTAGAAATATTTTCTCCTATTCTGCCGGTTATCTTTTCATTTTCTTTTCTTTTTTAAAAAGTTAGTTTCCTGTCCTCACTGTTGCATGTAGGAATTTAGTTCCCAGACCAGGGATCAAACCCACGCCCCCTGCAGTAGAATCGCAGAGAGTTCTAACCTCTGGCTTGCCAGGGAAGTCCCTCCTTTCATTTCCTTGATGATGTCCTTCAAAACACGAAAATTTTAGTTTTGATGAAGTCCAATTTGTCTATTTTTTTCTTTTGTTGCTTTTGCTCTTGATGTTATATCCAAGAAACTATTGCCTAATTAAAGATCATAAAGATATGCTCATATATTTTAGAGTTTTAATTAATATATACATCTATTTAAATATCTGATCCTTTGAGTTCATTTTTGTGTATGGTGTGAAATAACAAAACTTTTTAAGTATTTGATAACTTAAAAAGGCAAAAAATAAATAAGGATATGAAGAAGCTGTTCTATATATGACATTATTTAATATAATGTCTGTTATGTAATAAGACATTTTACAAGCATATACAGAACTTCAGTCCCTACAGTTACCCTGATCTAGTTTTCAAAAATATTGATCAGACTTTATCATAAATAGGCCACCAAGAAAACTTTGTAAGTTTCAAAAACTAGAAATCTGATGTTATATTTTCTTGAAAGTGAAAGTCTTTCAGTCACGTCCGATTCTTTGGGACCCCATGGACTGTACAGTCCATGGAATTCTCCAGGGCAGAACACTGGAGTGGGTAGCCATTCCCTTCTCCAGGGGATCTTCCCAACTGAGGGGTCTAACCCAGGTCTCCCACATTGCAGGCAGATTCTTTACCAGCCGAGCCACCAGGGAAGACCAAGAATACTGGAGTGGGTAGCCTATCCCTTCTCCAGCAGATCTTCCTGACCCAGGAATCAACCTGGGGTCTTTTGCAGTGCAGGCAGATTCTTTACCAGCTGAGCTACCAGGGAAGCCCATTTGTTATATAATAAAACTGGAAAATAAACAATTTTAAAATTATGTAAACCCAACCATTTTGAAATTTAAAAATACTTTATTTAGTAATTATTGGGTCAAGATCTTACATCTAATTGTATGGAATGCCACTAAATATTTACTCAGTTGAGAAATTATAGTCTTAAAACTTTTTAAAAATATAGTAGGGTGAAGAATTTTAATAGCACAGATAAATATAAAAATAGAATAACAATGTATATATTCCCATAACCTATTAATAGGGTTAATTCTTAATAACATCATGGAATATTTTTGTAAGGAAAAATTACTTCATTTTGTAAAAATTATCATGACTAAACAAAAAGTATTCAAACAATTTGTAAAACTGCAAAGATGAGGATTTAAAATTTTTCATAAATTTCTTTTTTAAAGTATTTATTTATTTATTTGGCTGCACTGGGTCTTGATTGCAGCATGTGAACTCTTAGTTGTAGCATGCAGGATCTAGTTCCTCAACCAGGGATCAAACCTGGGCCCCCTGCATTGGGAACACAAAGTCTTAGCCACTGGACCACCAGGGAAGTCCCTATAATTAATTTCTTACCCAGAAATAACCATTGTTAGTCTTAGATGAACATCATTTAAAACAGCTTTATATTTTTTGTCTCAGTAAGTAGAGGTGTATATAATGTCTCAGTAAATAGAGGGATATATAATGTGGATGTCATAAATTTTGTTATAAAATTTTAATTACTTTAAATAAAAAGTATTTAATTGTACTTGATTCCAACAGAGGAAAGAGAAACTAAAGTATAAATAAGGGAATTATTGAAATTGGACATACCTTCACAAAAATTATTCTAAAATCATTCTAAGAAAAGGCAATATGA
Source organism: Bos indicus (assembly GCF_029378745.1). Lineage (NCBI taxonomy): Eukaryota > Metazoa > Chordata > Mammalia > Artiodactyla > Bovidae > Bos > Bos indicus. The sequence continues at coordinate 22,446,000 of NC_091778.1, forward strand.
TGAAGATCAGAAAAGGTTACAGTCATTTTTTAAATCACATATTTCAATTACATAAAATAACAGTTGACACACTACTATAAAAGGTGAAGGGTTTACTATTTCCTCATGTCTTCCTATCTTTTTTTCTTTTTATGTTCCCCAAGTTTAGATTAGTTTTTTCTCTTGGCTGTGCCCCTCAGCTCATGGAATCTTAGTTCCCCGATCTGGTGTTGAACCCAGGCCCCAGCAGTGAAAGCACCAAGTCCTAGCTGCTGGACTCTCAGGGAATTCCCCCAAGTTATTTTATCCAGATTTACATTATTTACTTTTTTTCCTGTAATTACAATTCCTATAGTTGATTAATCTTAGTCTAATATTTAAATGGATTTGAGGTTCACCTCCTGTCTTTTTACAATGGTTTTTCTATTCCTGAGTTATTTATTTTTATTCTTCTCTTAATTAGCTAAATTTCTTGTAAAGTTTTTTCAGGAAGGTCACAAGGGTGCTATATTTTCTGACTTCTTTTATGTTGAAAATACCTGCATATTGCCTCTGAAACTGTATTTTGAATGAATGTACTGTATTTGGATCACCTTTTCTTTCCACCTCAAAACAATATAGACATTGCTTAATTATTTTCTGGTATTGGATGTTGTGAAGTCTGATGTCAGTTTTAATTTTATTTCCTCCTTTCATTCATTTAAATTAATTCAACAATATGTACATATACACATACATACATATCATATAAGAATACATATATGTATATAACCATATATGATATTTGTCTGTTTGTGTGTATATGTATATACGTATGTAAGTCCACACAATTAAAGGAGAAAATCGGTAAGGGTGAGATATATATATATGTGCTGTGCTTAGTCGCTCAGTCGTGTCCGACTCTGCAATCCCATGGATTGTAGCCCACCAGGCTCCTCTGTCCATAGGGATTCTCCAGTCAAGAATACTGGAGTGGGTTGCTATGCCGTTCTCCAAGGGATCTTCCCAACCAGGGATTGAACCCAGGTCTCCTGCATTGCAGGAGGATTCTTTACCCTCTGAGCCACCAGGGAAGTCATATATATATATATATGTATATATACGCACACACTTAATAGGAACTTTTAGCATTCTATGTAATACCTTTGTAGATGTATATATCTATATATATGTGTGTGCATACATATATGTGTATTTATATAAATAAAAATTTTTTAATGAGTGGTTTGGGCTAATAATAATAGTTTTTCTGATATTTTCCACCTTCTCCTAAAATGCAAATAGCACATCTTAAGGTACTTTATTTAGAGTGAAGAGCTATTACATCAACAGAAACCAAGGAAGTATTTCTTATATAAAATATTATTGGATATATTTAATCATCTGATCAATAAATCACCAAGACATGACATCAGACAAAGAAGTAGTGTTTAGAACACCTAAATTTTAAAAATTTATCTAAATTTAAAAAATTTTAAATTTATCTAAATTTAGATAAATTTTTAAAATTTATTTTTTAGTGAGGTAACTAGTTTATAAGGTTCATGTATAACATGGATGGAATATTTGCTCTTAAAGAGGTGTGTTTTAAAGTTATTCTGCCAGCACTCAATGAAACTGAAAAAAAATGAAATTATACATGTCGGCTATTACACACAGGCGCCACCTAGTGGTGATACTATGCCATGCAATTGCCCCTCTAATTGTTTTAATGAGCAGTGTAATTAGCCTTCAGGTTGGAGCATGTTTGGAAAAAATGAGTCACTGAGTAATAATTACTGATAATATATAGAAAAAGAAAAATGGAGAGAACGAATGGTCACATATACTTCCATATTCACATCATTTTTCTAGCATTTCTGTTTTCTGGTGGGTAAATGAACAGATGAGAATCTTTTTGTTGACCGTAACCTCTCTTTTCATCTGTTTCATTTTATTCATCATTTCATCATTTTCATTTTATTTCAGTAAGTGAAGACCAAAAATAGCTATTTTAGGATATTTACTTCTAGTTTCTTACTTCTTAAGTATATACTATTTACTTTCTGTGCTAGAACAGAGCTCAAAGTTCGAGTTGTACTTCTTACACTTAAGGATCAAATAATGCATTGTTTTATGGGAGTGTGCCTGTGGGTATAGGCAGGCATTTATGTCCATGTGTGTATGTGTGTGCACATGTGCATACATACACTGGATGAAGCCAGAGAAGGGTACAGGGAATGAAAGAATCAAAGTATAAGCAAATTAAGGATGTGCATGCGTGCTCAGTCGTGTCTGACTCTGAGACCCATGGACTGTAGCCCACCAGGCTCCTCTGTCCATGGCATTTCCCAGACAGGAATGGGTGGCCATTTCCTCCTCCACAGGATCTTTCTGACCCAGGGATCGAACCTGAGTCTCCTGTATTGCGGGTGGATTCTTTACCTGCTGAGCCCTTGGGGAAGTCCCCAAGTTAAGAACACATGTCACAAAAAGACAATTACAAAGCAATGAACAGGTGCAAAACATAATGAGTTATACTATTATGTTTTTATTATGGTGCTGAGGGATGCACAGTAGAATAAAAATGAGACCTCAGTGGACCAGGGTTAACATAGGAAAGTTTTCTAGTGTTCATGAGTTTTAAAATTCTTCTACTTACGTGTCTCCACCTTGTAGCTCCTTACTTTAGAAAGAACACTAAGAACAATGCTTTAAACATTTATTTATTGACAAGAATGATTTCTTTTAAATTTTTATATTCTATTGGAGTATAGTTGATTAACAAGGCTGTATTAATTTCAGGTGTGCAGCAAAGTGATTTGGTTATACATATACGTGTGTCTATTCTTTTTCAAGTTCTTTACCCATTTACGTTGCTACATAATATTGAACAGAGTTCCTGTGGCATACAGTAGGTCCTTGTTGAGTTACCCATTTTAAATATAACAGTGTGTACATTGACAGGAACAATTTTAAATGTAAAATGTGCTAGTTTATTTGAGATTGTTTTGATTATAAATAGAATATTTAGACTCATAAGAAATATATTTCGGGAGAGTGTCAAGTTCATTTTAAATTCTCAGAGCACTCTGGCTCCCGTGAGACAACTCTTTCTAGGAGGCAAAACTTAACATTTGCATCATTTTTACGGTGAGTTGTTCAAGTAGATATTGTGTTCCCTATACAAATTTTAAAAGGAACAGTCGTCTTTTTTTTTTAATTTATTGGAGTATAAAGTTATTTCACAGCGCTGTGCTAGTTTCTGCCATATAGCAAAGTGAACCAGCCATATATATACACATGTCCCCTCCCTTCTGGGTGTCCCTCTCATCTAGGTCACCAGAGAGCATCAAATAGAGCTGCCCGTGCTATACAGCAGGCTCTCACTAGTTATTTATTGCATTCATAGCAGTGTATACATGTCAATCCCAGTCTCCCCATTCATCCCACCCTCCTCCCCCGCTTGGTATCCCTACACTTGTTCTCTGTGTCTGAGTCTCTATTTCTGCTATGCAAATAGGTTCATCGGTACCATTTTTCTAGATTCCACATGCTGTATGAACACACCACTTCTTCAGTGATAGACAGCATATATTCTGTGTATTTCAATATTCTCTAGTTCTTGTTTGCAGACATTTCTGAAATGTTATTTACTGCCAAAGCTTACAAATACAGTTCGGAAGTTAATACCTAACATAGTTTCCAAACAGAGTTTCTTACTGTTGCTCTCAGGTCACCCACTTCATGAACTCCCCTGTATGTCTATAATTAAATGTTTGAATCCCAAGGCTGTAGAATGTAATGATAACTGCTGCTGCTGCTGCTGCTAAGTCGCTTCAGTCGTGTCCGACTCTGTGCGACCCCAGAGACAGCAGCCCACCAGGCTCCCCCGTCCCTGGGATTCTCCAGGCAAGAACACTGGAGTGGGTTGCCATTTCCTTCTCCAAGGCATGAAAGTGAAAAGTGAAAGTGAAGTCGCTCAGTCGTGTCTGACTCTTGGCGACTCCATGGACCACGGCCTACCAGGCTCCTCCTAAACGTGACATTTACCTCATCCTCAACGTTGTGATTTTCCTGTCAGAAATGAAAAGCCTAGAATTCATTATGTTGGGATCCAGTACATACAGATAACGTGACTGAGCACAGTTCAAATGTTTGACAGCTCACAAAGTGATTAAACAGAAGGATATTAGTAGTTAATCATATTCTTAATTTCATCTAAGCAATTATGTCAGGATTTATGGATAGTAATTGATTCGTTCCTTGGGAGGATGTGAAAACACAAAGGCTATGATATGTTTTACTTTTTTGTTTTTACAAGAGACCCTGGCAGACTGCTGTAATTGTTCTATTTGGAATTTGATATGTAGTTCAGTTGGCATCTGGTAGTCTTTCATGTCATATAGCCCAGGCTTACAGAAAATGCTCATTCAGAAAATCCATAGACTATAGATCTAGAATGTTCAAATGTGTCTTGGCCAAACAGTTAAACTAATTCTTGACTTGATAGCATTCCCACAGCCAGAAAACTCATATGGCTTTGAGGTCAGTTCCCAAAAGCTTAATCCAAAACAAGATGAATCTTTTTTTTTTCTCCCTCTCTATTTTTGGCCATGCATAGTATGATGGATCTTAGTCCCTGACCAGGGATCGAACCTATATCCCCCCATGGACCACCAGTGAAGTCCCAACAAGAGGAATCTTTTAATGAATAAGTAATTTTTATTTCAGCTTTAGAAGACAGAGCCACAATATTGCCAGAAAATATCAATTATTCAGTAATTCTACCTTACCAGTAATTTAGAAAATTATCTACTATTCAAGAAAAATTGACTGAGGACTGAACAATAGGATCTTAGAATACTGGTATAATTAGGACCAGTTTCCCCAGACCATCTAGTTCAAACTTCAGTGAGTTTGAGCGAAAGAATCACTCAGAAAACTTCTAAAAACATAGATTCTAGGTCTCACCCCAGAGTTTCTGATTCAGTAGGTTTGGAGTAGGGCCCCCAAATTTTCAATTCTAGTAAGTTCTCAAGGGACCACACTTTGAGAACCACTGATCTCGTTGGATTTTTCCTTTTAAAATGTGAATGTCAGCTGAGAGGACTTTTATTTTATAAAGAAAACCTTCTCCATCAATTTCTTTACCTAGTTCAAAAGGAAACGAGACTTCACAGAACTTCATGCATGAAATACCTATGCTCCACTTATATAAAGGAGCCTCTCCATGACCCAGTGAAATAGCTACTCTGGCAGCTATTAAGGAACAGATTAAGGAACTGTAAAGTCCAGTGACTCATTCAAGGTGATGGTTGCGTTTAGTCGCTAAGTCGTGTCAGACTCTTTTGCGACCCCATGGACTGTAGCCCACCAGTCTCCTCCGTCCATGGGATTTTCCAGGCAAGAATACTAGAATGGGTTGCCATTTTCTTCTCCGGGGTATCTTCCCTCATCCTAGGTTACTCAGCCAGTAAATATAGGAACTGAGGTTTGAACCCGGACAAAATATGAGGTCTTAACCTATACACTACTCTGCTTCCCAAGGCAACAAATGAGAACTTAATTGTGCTCATCAACCCATCAAGAAGCTGTTAAGGAAATGAAATATTTAGAAAAGCTCCTTTGCTCTGCTTTAAGTTTCCCTCTTTTGATCTCTAAGCCAGTTGAAGGATGATTTATGGTTCACTAATATAGATTCAAGTCATATTTACATAATACATCCTAAATTTCCCTAGATGATATTAAAGAGGAAGTGAAATATGGAAATCTAGCTATGGAAGCAGGGTCATTCTGTACAAATTTGGCTACCTCTTTGCTTGGGGCAGAGCAAGAAGTGGGTTAACACTTTAAAAAGATCCCACTGAGAAATTCACTGAGATACTTATAGTCAAGGATAGAACAAGATTGTAATGTTCCTGATCTATCAAATTAGCAGAAATCTGGAAAGTAATATACATTGATGTTGAGGCTGAGGAGAAACGACCACTCATAAATTAGTTGTGGGAGTGCAAAAGGTAAGAGTGAAAAAGGGTATACAAGCCTGATGTCAAAACCCACCAAAAAATACAGAAGCTTTTACCTTCTTTTTATTAATAAATATTTATTTGTTTAGCTGCGCTGGGTCTTGGTTGTAGCACACAGCATCTTTAGTTGCAGCATGTGAGCTCTTATTTGCTGCCTGTGGGATCTCTTTCCTTGATCAGGGACTGAACCCAAGTTCCCTGCATTGGGAACTTGGAGTCTTAGCCACTGGACCACCAGGGAAGACCCCAGATGCATTTACCTTCTAAGCGAACAAGCTCTCATCTGGGATTCTATTCACCAGGCCTCAAGAGGTATAACCTAAGAGCATAGATATTCTCAGATTCTACACTTTCAAAAGAAAAAGCAAATCATAGACAGAGGATTTGTTGTCATCATTTAGTCTCTAAGTTGTGCTTGATTCCTTGCGACCCCATGGACTGTACCCCACCAGTCCTGTGCCCATGAGATTTTCCAGGCAAGAATACCAGAGTGGGTTGCCATGCCCTCCTCCGGGGGATCTTCCCAACCCAGGGACTGAACCCATGTCTCCTTCATCTTCTGCATTGGCAGGTGGATTCTTTACCTCCGAGCCACCTGGGAAGCCGTCCCCGTCCCTTACACGCCAGTAATTAAATACAGCCAGTCTTGGAAAATGAAAACACATGCTCTTATATCCCCCACATCAAAAGAAAAACTGCATTCCATTTGAAGAACTATTCATTTACTGGCCACATTTTATGACTGCTGCTGTTTCATTCCGTGAGGTTAACAACTGCTCCCATATAAGACTGATGTGACCTAGAGAGAAATTATTCCAACAGTGTGTACTGGTCTATGGTGTATGTAACTGGTCTATGGTGTTGGGGACTGTATTGATCCCCTCTCTCTGCAGCATAGCCATAGAGCAGCATTCATTTGAAAATGCTTTATCTAAGCAGATGATATGGAAAAAATTGCAGCCAATAATTGCATGCACATCAATGGAATCCTTGGGGGGAAAAAATCCAAGAACACGGTTTTTAATCAATCACCTATCCTCTTTTTCTCCATAGCTCATCTCTTTGCACATTGCAGGCTTTAAGAGTGAAACGTTTGAGAAGCTCCTTAAGCACCTTTGCCATTGTGCTGCCGAATTCAGGGAGGTCATAAAAACTGACATGCGGAGACAGATGTTTGCTGACCTCTTCCTGCACTGTGACCGTGGGAAGGTAGGCGAAACCTCTTAAAGTAGTGCTTCTCACACCATCTGTTGTGAAGGACCAGTCTTTAGGTTGTTGATGGTGATATTTTAATACGTGGACTGATAATGAAACTGGATTACTACGAGGGAAAAAGGAAATAAAAATACAATCCAAACATATTCTAATCTAAGAGCTATTAACAAACACAGGGAAGTAAATTACTCATTTATGTTTAATTTTTTTTTGTTTTACCAGTTCCTATAATTTCTCTTGGTTTTCCCTTTGACTTTTTAAAAAGATTTTTTTGATGTGAACCATTTTTTTTAAAGTCTTTATTGAATTTATTGCAACATTGCTTCTGTTTTATGTTTTGCTTTTTGGCTGCAAGACATGTGAGATCTTAGTTCCCCAACCAGGGATCAAACCTGCCCCCCCCTGCACTGGAAGGCAAAGTCCTAACCATGGGGCAATCAGGGAAGTCCCTTCTCTTCAACTTTAATAAATAGCTACTGATTTCAAAAAAAATGCAGTCCACATTGTGTTACTACCAGATTCAAATCTGATTTAATATCAGTTACTTTCTTAAGTTGCTATAACATTTTCTAGATGCTATTCCCAATTCCTACCTTTCTCATCACACACAGACTGGTACCAGCCTGCAGACTACATCTTGAGTGGCACTGCATATGATTTATAACTTGTCTCTAAGTTTCTTTCCCATTTTTAAGAGTGGGTTGCTTAGGGATTTTTTTTTTTTTTTTTTGCTTAGGATTGTCTATGGTGGTGTCTTCCTAGAGAAAAGAGCTGCTTTTCTCTTTGGGGAATAGAAAGCCTACCACATTTTATTCTGCTTCTTAAAAAACAAAAACTGTTTACATCAAAAAGTATTTCTAGGAATAGGATTTGAAAGTGAAAGTGAAAGTCACTCAGTCGTGTCTGACTCTTTGTGACCCCATGGACTATACAGTCCATGGAATTATCCAGGCCAGAATACTGGAGTGAGTAGCCTTTCTCTTCTCCAGGGGATCTTCCCAACCCAGGGATTGAACCCAGGTCTCCTAAATTGCAGGTGCATTCTTTACCAGCTGAGCCACAAGGGAAGCCCAGGCATATTGGCATGGGTAGCCTATCCCTTCTCCAGGGGATTTTCCTGACCTAGGAATTGAACTGGGGTCTCCTGCATTGCAGGCGGATTCTTTACCAACTGAGCCATCAGGGAATTTAGGAACGCACTATTGTGCCAGGACACCAAATGAATTTGCAAGAATAGATTACAACTTTACTGAAATATATTTGTTTATGAACGTTATGCTTATTTGTTTGTATCCCCATATTCCTGAAAAGATTTAAGGAAGCTTATGTTATTCAGTCACTTAGTCATGTCTGACTCTTTGTGACCCCATGGACTGCAGCCTGCAAGGCTTCCCTGTCCTTCACCATCTCCCGGTGCTTGCTTAAACTCATGTCTGTTGAGTCAGTGATGCCATCCAACCATCTCGTCCTCTGTCATCCACTTTTCCTCCTGCCTTCCATCTTTCCCAGCATCAGGGTCTTTTCTAATGAGTCGGCTCTTCGCATCAGGTGGTCAGAGTACTGGAGCTTCAGCTTCAGCATCAGTCCTTATAAGGAAGCTTATAAGAATAGATAAAAAGCAACAAAAGAACATAGATTTTAAAAAGTAGGATGAAAGAAGAAAAAGAGGATACTATATGAAGTTGGGAACAAAGCTGTAAATGCATACCATAATGACCTAAATATTTGTTCTGGATTGTCTGCAGATCTGAATGTAACCTCCTAGTAGAGAATGTGAAATATGACATATTATTGATTATATGACACAACAGTGTGTGAAGCACACTATTGACAGTGTTTTAAGATAAGTATGAACTGGAGCTAAGAAGGTGCAGAAATTTGGGGATAAAAAGCATAGTTAGGAGTTTCAATATTCCATCTACATAAAAGTTTCAAATCTCATGTAACAACTGATTGCCAACTTTCTGCTTAGGTGGGGTTTTTGGATCGTCAGAGGACATTGGCCTTGCTGGAAACATTCTATGACCAAAGTTCAAAAGTGCTCAGAGGTACACTCCGAAACCCAAGACAATGTAAGTGCCACCCAGAGGGAGTATGCTCAAGCTGGAGTGAAGCAGTACACGGATGTGACAAACAACATCATTCTATCACCATGGAATCCCTCCATGTAACACCTCCCTTAGATCATGATGGCTGTATCTAGTTGTTCATGCCATACAATGGTAATTATCATTACCATCTAGTTGAACTAGATGTGTTTTTCACACCAGTGCAATACTAAAAGTTGTTAAGTCAGAATTGAGCTAGAATTCCGATGAAGGGGTGCTTTAGTGACAACCTGAATGTTTTGGAAATTAAGTTGGTAATGGTAATTCCAGTTTTAATGTCCAACTTAGAATTCTAAGATTTCTAAGAAAAAAATTTTTTTCTACCAAGCATGTTTTGATTGAAATATAATTGATGTACAATATTATGTTAGTTTCAAATGTACACAATGATTTGACATTTTTATATGATAGGAAATGATCACCATGATGAATCTAGTAACATTCTGTCCCCCTACGAAGTTATTATGATTGACCATATTCCTTATGCTGTATATTATTTATTATTTAATAATATGACTTATTTATTATGTAACTGGAGGTTTGCATGTCTTAATTCCCTTCAACTGTTTCGCTCAGACCTCAAACCCCCTCCCTGCTGGCAACCCCGCATTTGTTCTGTGTATCCATGAGTCTATTTTTGTTTTGTTTTATTTGTTTGTTTTAAAGATGTAAGTTAGATCATGTGGTATTTGTCTTTCTCTGTCTGCCTTATTTGACTTAGCATAATACCCTCCCATGTTGTCAAAAATGGCAGGGTTTGAGGTGGAAGACATTTGCTCTTTCCTCAGCCCTATGCTATGCTTACTGTGGAGGACTAAGAGGAGAGGATAAATTCTGTTTGCCTTGAAAGTCTAAGCTACTCTTCAAGCATCAAAAGAAGGAATCATGTTCATTTCCATATATTTTAGGAAGGGATTATTTCTAATTTCCAGTAGTGAGCATCTTTTATGTTCCTTTAGATACCTTTTTGTTTCTTATTGGGTTTCTGGGAAATGTAATTGATATTCATTTAAAGCAGTAGTTCTGTGGGCGCCATGCCTACTGCTTTTTTGCATTAATTTACTAGCTCTGATTCTACATTATAAGATCAATTGTTTAGGTAAATGTTTTGTTTTCTGTGTTAGGGCCATTTGTTGAATTTGGAGAGATAGACTTACCTGAGTTCTGGGGAGACATGGATAATCAGAAACACATTTATGAAGACTTTGACAATGTTCTCTTAGAGATGAATACGTTACCTTCTGAAAAACATTTTAGCAAAACCCAAAGTAAATTATTAGCAAGCCCAGAAGATCAACATGAACACTATAGAGAATCAACACTACCACAAAGCCCACCAGAACAGCAGAGAGGGGCAACTGTGGAACAAGGACCAAATGGAATTTCAACCAGAGAACAAGAACAACCTGAAGAGTCAACTGGAGAACAAGAACTGAACGAAGAATCAGTATCAAAAGAAGGAACCTACACGGGGTCAACTCCAGAACAAAGATCAAGTAGAGAGTTAATAACAGAACAAAGACCACATCATGAGCCAATAACAGAACAAGGAGTACCACAAGGAACCCACATCGAATCAACAGCAGAACAAGGACTTTCTGAAGAATCAATTACAACAGAAGGACAACATGAAGGGTCAACAACAGGACAAGGATCACACGGAAAGTCAACTGAGGAACAGGGATCACGCAGAGAGTCACAATCTGATCAAGGACAACCCAGAGAGACAATGGCAGAGCAGGAAGCACACAGAGAATCACAGTCAGATCAAGGACCACACGGTGGGTCAACTGTAGAGCAAGAAGAAGGCGGGGAGTCGGTAGTAGAACAAGAACCACACAGAGGGTCAACTACAGAACCACAGTCATCCAGAGAAACAATTCTGGAAGAACAACAGGACACAGACTTAACTTCACAATCGAGAAAAGGTAGTCTCACAGGAGAAAGCAAAACATCTAGGGAATCTATTTCCTTTGAGCACACTGAAATCCCTCCACAGGAAGGAAGGACTCAAGCACATGCATATGAAGAGCTACTCTTCGTAAGTCCTGAACTGCAAGAGAAAACTGGAGTATCAATCCCAGAAGATCATCTTTCAGGTAGTAATATCACTTTCCTACATCAGCTCCTTGTTTTCTAGAGCGGTTTTTAAAGTCTGCAGAAAAATCTTCGTTTCGGTTAGGATCTTTTTGTGACATATAAGGTCATGCAAACTTCAGACATATTTTGCTATTCAACATGAGTCTATACTTTGAGCAATCAATTACATGCAATCTAGAAAGTCTCTACTGTCAATTTACCTAGAAATCCCTCTACACTAGAAGCCCATTTGTAAGGCAGAAATCTGGTAGTATTACTTGTAGAAATTTTCACTGGACTTCTGAAAAGGCACAGAAGCTGTTTTATTTTAAATAGTGTATCTAATATTAGAAACCACTTTTTAAATTTTCTTTTATTTCAAATTTTAAAAGTATCTCACTTTTTTCAGTTGCATATAAGACATTCTAGAAGAGTTTCTGAAGGTAATGTTTAAGACAGAAAGCATCCTGGATTTCAAATATTTATTCTGCAGAAGACTTTTCTTGGGAATTGCCTATGTAAATTTATGCCCTTTTAGTTGAAGAATTATAATCTTTTCGAGAGCCAATCTCAATGTCACTTAAGTCCTCAGTTGTTGCTGTTCAGTCGCTCGGTTGTGTCCGACTCTTTACGACCCTATGAACTGCAGCATGCCAGACTTCCCTGTCCTTCACCATCTCCCAGAGCTTGCTCAAACTCATGTCCATTGAATTGGTGATGCCATCCAACCATCCCGTCCTCTGTCATCCCCTTCTCCTCCTGCCTTCAATCTTTCTCAGCATCAGGGTCTTTTCTAATGAGTCAGCTCCTCGCATCAGGTGGCCAAAGTATTGGAGCTTCAGCATCATTGCTTCCAATGAATATTCAGGGTTGATTTTGTTTAGGATTGACTAGTTTGATCTCCTTGCAGTCCAAGGGACTCTCAAGAGTCTTTTTTAACAAGACAGTTCAAAAAACATCAATTTTTCAGTGCTTAGCCTTCTTTGTGGCCCAATTCTCATAACCATGCATGACTACTGGAAAAACCATAGCTTTAACTTTAGGGACCTTTGTTGGCAAAATAATGTCTCTTATTTTTAATATGCTTTCTAGGCATTTTTGAAAAAAAAATTCTAAAGTTCTATAGTCCCAAAGAAAGTTCTTATTTAAATTCATAAGAGATAGGTAACCTGTGTTAAGGATTTTACACTATCATTAACTAATTTGAAATCTTTCATTTTTTCAGCATTATATGTATTTCTTCCCAGAACAGGGCTACTAATTTCTGGTTCTCCTTACATAGTGGGGACACAGCCTAAAAAATTAGTGAAGTTACTATTAATTTTAACTCTCTGTAACAGTGATCCAAAATAACAGTGTCTAAAAAAACAAACAAAACCAAAACAAAATAACAATGTCTAAACAAGGCAGAAGTTTCTTTGTTTCTCGTATAAAAGTCAAAACTTATTTGAAGGATCAGCCCCAAGAAATCAACAGTGGCTCAAGCTCTTTCTGCCTTGTGTCTCCTCCAGCCACACACTCCAAGATAGCTAACCACCATGTCCGCATCCTGACCAGTAGGCGAGGAGAAAGGGAAAAGGATAGACATTACATCATTTCTTTCCTTTCTATCTTGTTCATTCATCAGAATTCAGGCACATAGTGACACCTGCTGTCTGGGAGGCTGGGAAATACAGCCCTCACTTTGTGTGGCCAAATGTGGGTACAATACATAGACTTTGTCACAGAATTGCTCTCAAAAACTAAAGCTATTAAGCGATATCTTTGTGATTAAGTTATTAAATGATACCATTATGATACAACATATACAGAAAAGGACCCGAAAGAAAGTTTTTGTGTTCTGTATGCAAGATATTTCTTTCATTTATTAACTACGTAATCTTCAACTCATAGGCATTTTCTTTTATACCTTTTAGAACCTGCTAAAAAGGAAGTTCAGAAAGACAAATCCTGCGAACCCAAGTCCCAGAAAATAGAAGGAAAGTCATGGACAGGTGACTCCTTATTTAATTCTCCTTTCATTCATACTCCAGAGCAAAAACATTGTGGAAATGAAGTTGACTATATTATGGCATATGTATCTTATAGGTGAACTTCTGACTTGTAACTGGAACATGAAGTATGCCAAACATGAAGACGAGGAACAGGCACATTTAATCTATGATAACTCGAGGTTCACAGGTACATGTTAACAAAGCCAGGAAGAACAGATGGCACTCTAATTTGATAACCTTTAATTTACTGTGGTTCCCAATGGTAAGGACTGGACTTAGCCAAGGCACCATGGCAGGGTGACACTTGCACTATTTTGTCCTTGAGCCAATGGACCTAAATGTATTCAAGACGACTGTTTCCGGTGGTAGTGTACATGTAGTGCTATTGTAGTGCTCTTTAAAGCATACGTGTTGGTACAGTTGTCCATTAGTGTCTGCAGGGGATTGTTCCATGAATATCATCCACCCAAAATTTCCCCTCACCACGAATACCAACATTCAAGATGCTCAAACCCCTTTATAAAATGGACAAGTATTTGCATATAACTGATGGATCCTCCCATATACTTTAAATCTAGATCACTTATAATACTTAGTACAATGTAAATGCTTTGTAAATAGTTGAAAATGCAATGTGAATGCCATGTAAATAGTTGCCCATGTATGGCAAATTCAAGTTTTGCTTTTGGGAACTTTCTGGATTTTTTTTTCCTGAATATTTTTGATCCACAGTTGAACCCACAGATGCAGAACCTGCAGCTACAAAGGGCCAACTGTATACAATTTTTTTTTATGGTTATGTGGCCCTGAAACCACTTTGAAGCTATGATCCAGGTATACAAGGGGAATTAGATATTAGAACAATAGAAATCATTCCAGCAATTCCTCTCCCTTGTAGTTCCACATCTAACTATGTGAGGCAGGTGAGGCTCTGTCTTGTTTTTGAAGACTTACAAAGAAAGATCTACTCAACAGAGAGAGCAAAGAATAGCTTTTAGCTCTCAGTAAACCATGTATTTAACAACAATGATCCCAACAAGTATTCGTATTTTACCGCAATGCTATTTTATCATTTTGCCTTTCACCAACAAGTAGTAGAACTTATAAGATCAAAAAGTTTTCCTCCTGTCTGCAGTTTCTTTTCTCATTTAAGAATGGATCAAATAGCAAACTTTACATCCTCCAAATATTTGGTGAAATTGTATGGCATTGGTTAAGCTCTTGTTGCCTGCTACTTCATGTTCCTCTTCTCCTGATCTTCTTTATTTCAGTTTTACTCTACCGTTTTGACAATTGCATGGCTGATTCTTTTTAAGTTACATCAGATCTCATATGGAAGGCATCAGTGCATGAATGATTGAATTAGTTAATAAATCAATCGTAAATCACCGGGCTCTTCTATGAATTACACTTCATGTTATAGCATCAAGCTTCAAGATAAATATATGAGTCAAGCCTCCTGAGGGAGAGGTCATAGTGGTGGTATTTACAGACTTATTTAACTAGCGAGTCCAGACTGCAGCTGGCTTCAGGCACAACTGAATCCAAGGGCTCAATAATAGCAGCAGGACACTATCTCTTTGCCTCTCTGCCCTGTTCTTCTCTGTGTAACTTTCAGTTTTAGGTAGTTTTCTCTGTATTGTGGCAAAGATTTCCATGAGAGCATCTCTAAGCCTACATCCTACTAGTTCAGGAGTCAGAGTACAAGACCAGTGATTCTCCCCCAGTAGTTGCCCCAAAAGTCCTGGGGCTAATTCTCATTGGCCTATAGTGGATCCCATTGCTGTCATCTGTGAGTCACTAGGCGGACCTATATCACATGGCCATCCTGAAGCAAGGGTGGATGAGGCTCAGTACTACCTGATACATCAAAACTGACAATCAGGGAGAGATGTTTTCTCAAATTAAAAAAAAAGGAGGGGGACTTCCCTGGCAGTCCAGTGGTTAAGACTCCACACTGCCAATGCAAGCGGCATGGGTTCCATCCCTCTTTGGAGAACTAAGATCCCACATGCCACCAGGTGTGAACAAAAGGATGAAGACCAATAAATAAATAAATAAAAGATACGTTTAGGGACTTCCCTGGTGGTCCAGTGGTTAAGACTCTGTGCTGCCGATACAGGGGGCAAGGGTTCAATCTCTGGTCAGAGAACTGAGATCCCACAGGCAAAACAAAAAAAAAAAAAAGAGAGAGAGAGAGAAAATGAGAACAAAAACCAAAACCCAAACTTTATAAAGGATATATTAAAAATAAAAAGGGGGTGCTGTCCTCATGAAGGCAGCACAGACTTCTGGTAGGAAAAAAGGTAGTAGATGTTCATTACAATATGTACTCATATATTTTCCCTGAACTTTGATAAAATTGTTCATGTCACCATTTGATGTATGTTTCTTGTTTGATAGACCTGCACTCAATTATCAGAAACATTCAGTCTTACAAGGAAATAAAGGGTAGGAGTACCTTCAATGGAGTTTCCGTCAATCTACTCCAGTTTGTGCAGCTCCTGGAGACATTTGTTGGTGAAGATTCCCCCTTGAGTGTCAGTGAAGCCCTCACCTCCTTTTTTAGGAAGGGCTTTGTTGAAACAAAAGAAGAGAAAATGAGTGGCTTAGAAAAGGTGAGTAATACTATTTACCAATAAAACAAGTGAGGTCACTATTATAAAGAGATATGTATACCCATGACTGATTCATGTTGATGTATGTATACTTATGACTGATTCATGTTGATGTATGGGCTTCCCTGGTGGCTCAGACAGTAAAGAATCTGCTTGCAATGTGGGAGACCCGGGTTTGCTCCCTGGGTTGGGAAGATCCCCTGGAGGTGCGCATGGCAATCCACTCCAGTATTCTTGTCTGGAGAATCCCCATGGACAGAGGAGTCTGGTGGGCTACCATGAGGTCACAGAGTAGGACACGACTGAGCAACTAAGCACCTGCATCTGGATGGCAGAAACCATTGCAGTATTGTAAATTAATTATCTTGTAATTAAAAATTAAAATTAAAAAAATCTATCAACCTCAGTTCCTCCTAGACTAGCTCTTCTTAAGTACTAATTTTGGTTGTGAATGCTTATGCTAATTAGGTACTTAATTAGCATGGCAATTAAATACTTCATTTTATTGTCAAATGTTCTAAGATCACACTCCAGAGAATTCATTCCTCTAATAAGAACATGATTGCTGATGGCAGGAGATGGTTTCTTATAGAGCTGTGTTTTTGCTCCTCCAAACCTTGAAGAGCAGATTCCAAGGAGCAGATATTTTCATGTGCAAAGATGTGTGTGTATGTGTACACTGTCTGATGTGTGAGTACGTTTACAAATGTGCATACATAAGGGTATGATTGTGGCTTGAATACATATTTTTGGGTACACCAAGGTAGTGGGCTTCATCTTTCTTAAGAAGTTACTACTTGCTTGAATGAAATATGCACACACATTCTCTGATAGGAACAATTTATGTACTCTTATATGAAATATATAAATTAGGTTCATCAAGCATATTCAGTAACTTTATCAGTCTTATGAGTCTTCTCAATCTAATTTAGAGTTGATATTCCTTTTTCCTCCTCAATTGAAGTTCCTATCATTTAACCAAATGGTATATGTTCACTTTCTTTTATCAATAAAATCTACCTTGATTAGATAAGTTACTATCTAGTTAACATAATCTAGTAAAAAATCTAAATGGTAAATAAATGTCAGGCCAATGTTAAATATAAGGAAGAATTTTTGAACACAGTCATTTTTTGTTGTTTGAACACTATCATCCATCGCCCTTCACTACAAAACATATTTCATCAAGAAGCCAGGCAGGGACTTCCCTGGTGCTTCAGTGGCTGACTCTGAGCTCCCAATACAGGGAGCCCAAGTTCACTCCCTGGTCAGGAAAACTAGATCCCACATGCTGCAACTAAGACCCACACAGCCAAATAAATAAATAACATTAAAATAGATTTAAAAAAAAAAAAAGCCAGGCAGGGACTTCCCTGGCAGTTCAGTGGTTAAGATTCCATGTTCCCAATGCAGGAGGCATGGGTTTGATCCCTGGTTGGGGAGTCGGGGAACTTAGATCCCACATGGTAGAGAAAAAAAGGAGTCAGGAAGATCACCCAATGTATTTATCACATTGCTGAACAACTAGTAAGTGAATGGAGAGGAATGAATCAGATTCTCGAGGAGAGAGTCCCCTTCCTAAATGAATGTGTTTTAGTTCAATGCAGAGAATGCCTGCTTTCTATCTTAGAGGTGAAACATAGAAAATGTTTATTGAGAGATAAAAACTGATATTAAGAGAATTAAAATTAAATGTTTCATTTTACTATTCGTATCCTGCTTAGTCCCAAAGTAAAGCTGTTTCTGTAAAAAGTGCTGCTCTTTGTGGGGAATAAGCATAAGGTGCCAGCTAGCATATGTGTCTGTGTGTGTGTATACCTATGTGTGTGTCTGTTAGTTGCTCAGACATGTCCGACTCTTTGTAGCCCGCCAGGCTCCTCTGTCCATGGAATTCTCCAGTCAAGAATACTGGAGTGGGTAGCCATTCCTTTCTCCAGGGGAGCTTCCCGGCCTAGGGATTGAACCCTGGTCTCTTGCATTGCAGGCAGATTCTTTATTATCTGAGCCATCAGGGAAGCTCGCCAGCTAGCATAATGAACAGATATATCTTCTGTGCTTTGTTATCCTGTGTGTGCCCTAGGCTAGACAAAATGCTTCCCGAATCCGACGGGAACTTCTCCTAAAAGCCCTCTTTCAGAAGTGGGACTGTGACGGCTCAGGCTTTCTGGATCTGAAGGAAATTGATGAACTCTTGTATACATACAAGGAAGGAATGGAAAAAGAATCTATGAAGAAAGGTAAAAACGAAAGAATTTTCTTAAGTTGTGGTAACAGCTTGGCTTCAAGTTTCCCAGTATTATGATATGCGTGTGTGCTCAGTCGTGTCCGACATTTTGTGACCCTGTGGACTTCAGCCCACCAGTCTTCTTTGTCCACGGAATTTTCCAGGCAAGAATACTGAAGTGGGTTGCCATTTCCTCCTCATTATTCTGATATATATACAGTTAAAATATTGGTTGTTCTAAAGCCATGAGATAGCATTTCACACTTCACATGTACTAGTGTGGCTGTCATTTTTTTCAGTTTTATTGAGATACCATTGACATGTAACATTGTGTAAATTTAAGCTGTACGATGTGTTGATTTGATACGCTTATGTTGTGAAATGATTACCACGGCTTAGTTAATACCTCCATCATCTCACATAATTACCATTTCTTTTTTGTGGTAAGAACATTTAAGATCTACTGTCTTAGAAACTTTCAAGTATATATTATGGTATTGTTAACTATGATCATCACCCTGTATATTAGAATCCTAGAACTTTTCTTGTAATGAAAGTTGGTACACTCATTAATGTTTGAGCATCTTTTCATGAGCCTCTGGTCATTTGCATGTCTTCTTTGGAAAAGTGTCTATTCAGTTCCTCTGCCCATTTTTCATTCCGATTTTTTTCTTGCTAATGGCACCCCACTCCGGTACTCTTGCCTGGAAAATCCCATGGATAGAGGAGCCTGGTGGGCTGCGGTCCATGGGGCCACTAAGAGTCGGAAACGACTGAGCGACTTCACTTTCACTTTTCACTTTCATGCATTGGAGAAGGAAATGGCAACCCACTCCAGTGTTTTTGCCTGGAGAATCTCAGGGATGGGGGAGCCTGGTGGGCTGCCGTCTATGCGGTAGCATAGAGTCAGACACGACTAAAGCGACTTAGCAGCAGCAGCAGCATTGAGTTCTATGAGTTTGCTGTATATTTTGGATATTAACTCCTTATCAGATATATGATTTGCAAATATTTTCTCCCATACTGTAGGTGGCCTTTTCATTTGTTACTTTTGCTGTGCAGAAGGTTTTTAGTTTGATATAGCCCCATTAATTTATTTTTGCTTTTTTTGCTTAGTTTTGACTGTAATTTTTAAAATGGAAAATAACAGTGTTGGCAAGGATATGAAGAAATATGAACCCTTGTGCATTGCTGATGGGCATGTAGAAAATGTCAGAGCAATCAGGAGTGAAACTGTTGTACAGTGCTTTGTCCAAGATCGTAATTCTACATAGTTAGATTCCTTCTGTATACCTAGCTACACATACCCATAAAACAATCCAAACCCACTTCACAGTCCTGCCTATTTTCCCTTCTTATTTTATCCTTCTGCCTCTACAAGGTCTGATTCACCTCTCAAGTCTGAATGACTTGCAAGTTTCTCCTGCTACTGCTAAGTCGCTTCAGTCGTGTCCAACTCTGTGCGACCCCATAGACGGCAGCCCACCAGGCTCCCCCGTCCCTGGGATTCTCCAGGCAAGAGCACTGGAATGGATTGCCATTTCCTTCTCCAATGCATGAAAGTGGAAAGTGAAAGTGAAGTCGCTCAGTCGTGTCCGACTCTTCTTGACCCCATGGACTGCAGCCTACCAGGCTCCTCCGTCCATGGGATTTTCCAGCCAAGAGTGCTGGAGTGGGGTGCCATTGCCTTCTCCAAAGTTTCCCCTACATTTACTTAACTTTGTGTTCTCCTTAATGACTTTCTCTTCTCCTATATTTTTCTTCTTCTGATCAATTCTTCTCAATCAAAAGCTACTAAAATTCTCATATAAGAAGTTCTCTCCTTCATTTGCTTAGATCCCAGGATAAATTATTTTGCTCTACACTGGGTTTAAGGATTTATCTGAGACTTTGACATAACAGACTTCAAATTCTTAAAGTATAAGGTGCATGAGAGAAAAAATGATAAGGGTTAGTAAAGTTCTTCAGCCCTTTCAAAAATCATTGTATTGGTTGATCTTTAAAGTTACCTAAGTTGATCAACATCAGGTGTTCTTCATTAATTGTGTCTAATGAGGTGGTTTTCACTTACAAGATGGGAAAACTTCATAACACAGAACCATGGTCCATGGAAGAAAAGATATTACACGATGGTCAGGAGAGCTGGGTTCTGATATTTTATCTTTTACTAAGTAAGATTGCTGGGAGAAATATCAATAACCTCAGATATGCAGTTGACACCACCCTCATGGCAGAAAGTGAAGAACTAAAGAGAATCTTGATGAAAGTGAAAGAGGAGAGTGAAATAGTTGGCTTAAAGCTCAACATTCAGAAACTAAGATCATGGCATCTGGTTCCATCACTTCATGGCAGATAGGTGGGGAAACTGAAAACAGTGGCTGACTTTATTTTTCTGGGCTCTGAAATCACTTCAGATTATGATTGCAGCAATGAAATTAAAAGATGCTTACTCCTTGGAAGGAAAGTTATGACCAACCTAGACAGCATATTAAAAAGCAAAGACATTACTTTACCAACAAAGTTCTGTCTAGTCAAGGCTATGGTTTTTCCAGTGGTCATGTATGGATGTGAGAGTTGGACTGTGAAGAAACCTGAGCACCGAAGAATTGATGCTTTTGAACTGTGGTGTTCTCAAGAGAAGGCTCTTGAGAGTCCCTTGGACTGCAAGGAGATCCAATCAGTCCATTCTAAAGGAGATCAGTCCTGGGTGTTCATTGGAAGGTTGAAGTTGAAGCTGAAACTCCAATACTTTGGCCACCTGATGCGAAGAGCTGACTCATTTGAAAAGACCCTGATGCTGGGAAAGATTGAGGGCAGGAGGAGAAGGGGACGACGGAGGATGAGATGGTTGGATGGCATCACCGACTCGATGGACGTGAGTTTGAGTGAACTCAGGGAGTTAGTGATGGACAGGGAGGCCTGGCGTGCTGCGGTTCATGGGGTCGCAAAGAGTCGGACACGACTGAGCGACTGAACTGAACTGAAGTGATCACATGACCGTGAGCAACTTACTGACCTTCTGTAGAGCCAGGTGTCCTCATGGGTAAAACAGAGGAGTTGGACACGATGAATTCTAGAATTTAAGGGACCTGAGGATGATGTTATAAGGTTTCACCTGGCTGAGAGGTAGAATTAAAATGAAACAATATACATTACCATATGTAAAATCGACAGCCAGTGGGAATTTGCTGTATGACTCAGGGAGCTCAGATCCAGTGCTCTGTGACAACCCAGAGGGATATGATGGGGTGGGAGGTGGGAGAGAGGTTCAGGGGGAGGGGACATATGTATACCTATGGCTAATTCATGTTGCTGTATGGCAGAAACCAAAACAGTACTGTAAAGCAACTATCCTCCAACTAAAAATAAATAAATTGACTTAAAAAAAAAATAGATGATATAGGAATCATCTTGAGTTCCGCATAGAAAGTCACCGTAAGATGTTCCACTGGACATCCATTGGAGATGCCTTTGACATACCTGGTTTTCCATGAGAAGCAGTTGTTAGAGGCTTCGATTTGCTGTAAGAATGCAAATTTCCCCCACAGGTGAATGAACTTTTGATTAGTTTTTGGTTTTATGTTTCTGTCTTTTAGCTAAACTACATGTCCAATTTCCAAAGCTACACCCTGGGCACGAAGTGAGATTGTCTTCCAAACAGTTTCAGAAATACATAGAATTGGTTGTCTCTGAACTCAGGGGCAATGAAGAAGAAGTTCTGGAAAGTGTTGTGGAGTTTCTGATGAACTCTTTAGAAAGGAGCCATGTTGAGAGTCTGAGGAATTGTGCCAGACAAAAGTGGCTGCACCAAATCCAGCGTGCTGCAGAGACAAGTGGCGTGTCCTTGGAGCCAGTGTACACGGAGACCTTTAAGGCCCTCACACAGGTGTGCTTTCTAAAATGACATGTAAGAGAAAAACATTTCCTCCCAGGTGATGATGTTCAATGGTTGCAAAGGAGGACCACACAAAATTCTCTTGAGAAATCTTTTAATAGGCTATTTTACTCATTTCAATGTTTTACAATGACCCCAAACCTAGTAAAGATGTAACTGGAATGATTGCAGATTGGCAAGGTAGAAGCAGAGAGGAAAGGTATAAGAAACAGAATTATGTCTTGGAATTCCTAATTTCATTTGTGCCAAGAGTCAAAGAAACTATAACAGACAATAAACTGACATTAAAAACAAAAACAAAAACAGTAAGGAGATGTACAAGCAGTTTAAGCTCTATTTCCCTTGCATGCTGTTTTGGGAGTCAGTTTTAAAAGGAACTATTTGGGGGGTGGTGGGAGGGAGGCTTCAGACAGAGGGGCTGTATGTGTATACTTATGGCTGATTTAGAAACCAATGCAACATTGTAAAGCAATTACCCTCCAATTAAAAATAAAGTAAAAATAAAAGGAACTATTTAAATCATAAAGTCATTATAAAGTAGAATCCAACGTGACACAATAGTTCATAGCACTGCCTAGAAATAAGCTGAGACTATTGCAGAGTCCTGTCCCTTAAAAGACATGACCTGGATGAACCACCATCCACAGCTCTGCTGCCTTCCTTGGACGCTTCCAGCTTACTGCTTTTCCCAGGCAGGAACAGCATGGCTGTCTTCTACAAGTATCACAGCTTCCATTGATCCGGGGAAACTATGTCATTCATCTCAGCTAAATAGCAACACAGGATTATGGGAATCATCTCCTGAATGGCTTAATTTTCCAATATATCAATAATCGGAAATGATGGGACCAGGAACAGTAGACCAATCAAGAAAAAGAGATATTGGAATTTCCCTGGCAGTGCAGTGATTAAGGACACTGCATTTCCACTGCAGGAGGCTCAGCCAAAAAGCAAAAGAGTTATTGTTCCAACTTGCTTCAGAAATCTGCCATACCCTTAGAGACATCTTACTACTACATTTTTGTTAGTCTATTGATTTTCTATGTAGAAAAGGAGGAATCAAGAAGGGAAAAGAAAAGCACAAAGAACAAACCCAAGTTTATAGGAAGAGGAGACAAATATCAGAGAAACTGTCTCTAATATTCCCAATTTATACCCATACTTGGCATATGTGTTAACACATAATATTGTTATAATATTTTAGGTACATAGAATTTTCAGTTATTTTAATTAGACATAGTAGTTGTGGGACTTCCCTGGAGGTCGGCTGGTTAGTACTCTGTGCTTCTACTCCAAGGGGCATGGGTTTGATCCCTGATCAGGGAACTAGAATCCCACATGCTGTAGAGTACAGCTGAAAAGAAAAATAAATAGTAGTTGCATATAGTCTGCAATCTGGAGCCCCAAGTAATCCTTTCCTGAAATGATGTAAGTCAAATGTCACAGCCAAACTATGTTAAGAATTTCTCGAGAGCATTTTCCCATATTCACATCATAGTGGATGGTCAAGAAATATGAGTCATCTTTCTTGCCTCAGCTCTCTAAAATAAGCACTTTTAACTGAAGCCCATACAACATGAGTATGGTTCAAAGGGATCCAAGTTTTAAACCTCTAAATATAAGTAGACTTGACAGATTTTTTTTTTTTTTTAGTAGAACTGGTCTGGTTGGCATAAAGTAAATCTATTCTACTCACTGAAACTCAGGTTTCAGGAACAGCTGTGGTGTCAGCCTTTCCCCCACGGTCTATTTATGGTAATATCTGCATCATTTACTCAGGGAAATGAAATTATTGGGGTCAGATGCACAGATTGGCTAATGAAGGGAGACATGATTAAGAGAATAGCTCTTTGGCAATTGGCAAATAAATGGTCAGAAACATTTTGCCACAGGATGCTGAAGCCCATGGAAATAAGAAGATCAGTGCTCACATTTCCCTCTTAGAAGAAAACCTACTTCTGCCTGATAGAGGGAACGTTCTATTGAGGAATGTAGCTTGTACTTTAGACGATGCTCCGTTTGTTCTGAAAAGAGTGCTCTACAGGGACATGAAGGGGATCAGGTAAGAATTTCCAAAGATGTTGGTTTCACCCCACTTTTGAAAAAAATTCCTTTTGTGAAGTAAAGTAGCACTGAAATCCTTCCTAGTTAGCTGTCCAAGAGAGAAATGCCTCAGGTCACCAAAGTTTCTCAAGCAGGAGGTTTCCAGTCTTGGGTGATTTCACCTGATTTTTCCAAGAGCATTGGTTTTCATGTAGGGACTTTGCTTCACAGTATCAGTTCAATTAGTTGTACCTGCTCCATAAATTATGTCTCCAGTTCAGTTCAGTTCAGTTGCTCAGTCGTGTCCAACTCTTTGTGACCCTATGGACTGCAGTACACCAGGCCTCCCTGTCCATCTTCAATTCCCAGAGTTGACCCAAACTCATGTTCATTGAGTTGGTGATGCCATCCAACCATCTCATCTTCTGTCGTCCCCTTCTCCTCCCACCTTCAATCTTTCCCAGCATCAGGGTCTTTTCATATGAGTCAGTTCTTCTCATCAGGTGGCCAAAGTATTGGAGTTTCAGCCTCAACATCAGTCCTTCCAATGAACATTCAGGACTGATTTCCTTTACGATGGACTGGTTGGATCTCCTGGCAGTCCAAGGGACTCTCAAGAGTCTTCTCCAACACCACAGTTCAAAAGCATCAATTCTTCAGCACTCAGCTTTCTTTATAGTCCAACTCTCACATCCATACATGACTACTGGAAAAACCATAGCTTGACTAGTTGGACCTTTGTTGGCAAAGTAATGTCTCTGTTTTTAATATGCTGTCTAGGTTGGTCATAACTTTTCTTCCAAGGAGTAAGCGTCTTTTAATTTCATGGCTGCAGTCACCATCTGAAGTGATTTTGGAGCCCCCAAAAATAAAGTCAAATTATGTCTCCACATCCTGTTTAAATGGGCTTTCCTGGTAGCCCATTGGTAAAGAATCTGCCTGCCAATGCAGGAGACTCGGGTTCCATTCTTGGGTCAGGAGGATCCCCTGGAGAAGGAAATGGCAACCCAATCCAGCATTCTTGCCTGGGAAATCCCATGGATGGAGGAGCCTAGTAGGCTACCCGCCATGGGGTTGCAAAAGTGTAGGACATGACTTAGCAACTAAACAACAACATCTTGTTTGTGTATGTTTTCTCTGTTATGATCTAAGTTTATTTATTTTTTTTGCCTGTCATAGTGTAAGAACTCTATGTCAACTTTTATTGACATTATGTCTCTTTGTAGCAATCTTTCCCCAATAACACTTATGGTCCCAAATCAAATGCAGCTGGATTCGTATTACAGCCATTATAACAACATAATCACTCTTAATTTCTAGCCCTTTCCATTGTGTCCCCCTAATCTGACTGTATCTGGCTCATCGATCCTCATTTTTTTCTGTACAGTCTTTCTTGTTCTTCGATATACACACTATTAAGCTTATTTTTAAAAATCTTTCTCTCAAGTCAGACTCTCCAGACTGGTAATTTTATATGAGTCCACTTCTCTGATATATAATACTAATGATTATGGATGGACTGATCTAGTGTCCTGCATGGCTTAGTCTAAAGCCCTCTTCTGTGCCTTTCTCCTTTTCTCATATTCCTGTTCCTCAGCTTTACAGTAGTGGATGAAGGGAAGCCAATACATGTCCCCCAAGTTCAGCACCATGGGAACATCTACTTCTGGAACCATTCCCGCAAGAAGAGCGATCACAATGGGTCATTCCTGGCTCTTCCCCTTCAGGACGCATATATGAGGATATTTGGGGTCTTGGCTGTTGACACTCTAAGAGATCCCCAGAAAATTAACATCTTCCTACCCCACGAGATCAGATTCTATCAGGTACGACATAGAAGAGTTCTTCAAAATCAATGGTAGGATAGCCTGTCCTATACTTTTTGAAAAAGTAAAACCTGAAACCAGATGAGAGTAAAGCTATGTCTATAAATGGTGTCATCATACATGTGTCAGTCTTTGGAGAGGTTCCCTATTACACATGGAGGGACTCAGACTCAGTTGCATATCTATGCCTCAGATTGTCTGGGAAGCTTGTTAATGTGTTCCATGGTATTAATTGTAGGAACGGCATTTTCTGCTATAGAACTGAAATCCAACTATTAGACTACTAGCTAAAACCCAAAAAGTAGGAATGAACTTTTAGAAGAGACATATTTATGTTTTATTTATAGTGGTAACTAGAAATCCTTTGCTCCTTACACAAATGGTGCTAAATATGATATGCCTTACCATAGTTCTTGATTTTAGTGTTAGAATTTTTGAGGATGAAGAATGAAGGAAAAGCCTAAATGTTTCTCAAATATTCATGTTTTCAAATCAGATCTCAAAAGGGAGTGGCACTTTTTCATGACCTGTAATGCTGTGGCTTCTTTGGTAAAATTGTTGATTATCCAGTATTTCTTTTTTTAAATGTTATATTAGCTTAAACTTAATAGAAAATAAAGTCCATGATGCTTACTGTTGAACAAGAGCAAAAATAAATAAAAATAAAAATCTTTATATCAAGGTTAATATGTGGGTTTTATTCTGGGTTATCAGTGGAGTTTTATTTAAAGACTGTGCCCAGTCGCTCAGTCATGTTCGACTCTTTGCAACCCCATGGAATGTAGCCCACCAGGCTTCTCTGTACATGGGATTTCCAGGCGAGAATAATACTAGAGTGGGTTGCCATTTCTTCCTCCAGAGGATCTTCCTGACCCAGGGGTTGAACTTGTGTCTCCTGCATTGGCAGGAGGATTTTTTACCACTGAGCCACCCAGGAATCCCCAAATATTAAAATAGGTTTGAGGGGACTTCCCTGGTGGTCCAGTGGTTAAGAATCTGCCTGCCAATGCAAGGGTCATGGGTTTGCTATCTGGTTGGGTAACTAAGATCCCATTTGCTGAGGAACAACTAAGCCTGGGAGCCGCAGGCCACAACCAAAGATCCTGCATGACATCAATGAAGATCCCTCGAGCAGCAACTAAGACCCAAGGCAGTCAAATAAATGAACAAGTATTAAGATAACTAACTAAATAAAACAGGTTTTTGAAATTAGGTCCCTTGTTTGAAGATGGTGTTTAAGTATCTTATACTGTCTGCTAAATGAAAATAAAATTAAACAAAAGAAACTAAAAAAAGGAAAGGCACTTTTAAAAAAATATATATATTTATTTTATTATTTATTTGGCTGTTCCGGGTCTTAGTTGCAGCATATAGGATCTTTAGTTGTGGCACCTGGAGAATCCCATGGATGGAGGAGCCTGGTGGGCTGCGGTCCATGGCATCGCTAAGAGTCCGACACGACTGAGCGACTTCACTTTCACTTTTCCCTTTCCTGCATTGGAGAAGGAAATGGCAACCCACTCCAGTGTTCTTGCCTGGAGAATCCCAGGGACGGGGGAGCCTGGTGGGCTGCCATCTATGGGGTCACACAGAGTTGGACACGACTGAAGCGACTTAGAAGCAGCAGCAGAAGCAGCAGCAACATGGGATCTAGTTCCCTGACCAAAGATCAAACCCAGGCCCCATGCATGGGGAATGCAAAGTCTTAGCCCCCAGACCATTAGGGAAGTCCCTGGAAAGCACTTTTAAGATTATAAAATAACTAGACCATTTCTACAAGCATTTAATTTTAGGACTTTCCTGGTGGTCCAGTGGTTAAGACTCCACGCTTCCATAGCAGGGAGCATAGGTTTAATCCCTGGTTGGGGAACTAAAATCCCACATGCTGCACAGTGCAGCCAAAAAGAAAAAAAAAATTTTTATTTAATTTTATGAATAAAAATTTCAGTGAAGGAGATTGAAAACCCTATGGAGGCATTGGACTGGGATGTAGCAGCAATCAGGAAGTTGCTATCATCTGTTCCCCTGGATGCTCTTGATGTTTATTTACCATCATTTAAATTTTTCCCCTCTCATTTACTGGATGTACAACTGAGGAAGTGGTAGAATCTTTTCCCCTGGACATCTTTTTAATAATAAGTTTCATTCTCTTCTGACATAAGAATGATGTGAAGATATTAAGATGCAAAGTGGAAGAGTATGGTGAACTATACTCCAAATTATCATTCAGTTCAGTTCAGTTCAGTCACTCAGTCATGTCCGCTCTTTGCGACCCCACGAACCTCAGCACTCCAGGCCTCCCTGTCCATCACCAACTCCCAGAGTTCACCCAAACTCATGTGCATCGAGTCGGTGATGCCATCCAGCCATCTCATCCTCTGTCGTCCCCTTCTTCTCCTGCCCCCAATTCTTCCCAGCATCAGGGTCTTTTCCAATGAGTTAACTCTTTGCATGAGGTGGCCAAAGTATTGGAGTTTCAGTTTCAACATCAGTCCTTCCAATGAACACCCAGGACTGATCTCCTTTAGGATGGACTGGTTGGATCTCTTTGCAGTCCAAGGGACTCTCAAGAGTCTTCTCCAACACCACAGTTCAAAAGCATCAATTCTTCGGCATTCAGCTTTCTTCACAATCCAACTCTCACATCCATACATAACTACTGGAAAAAACATAGCGTTGACTAGATGGACCTTTGTTGGCAAAGTAAAGTCTTTGCTTTTTAATATGCTATCTGCTGCTGTTGCTGCTGCTGCTAAGTCGCTTCAGTTGTGTCCGACTCTGTGCGACCCCATAGACGGCAGCCCACCAGGCTCCCCCGTCCCTGGGATTCTCCAGGCAAGAACACTGGAGTGGGTTGCCATTTCCTTCTCCAATGTATGAAAGTAAAAAGTGAAAGTGAAGTCGCTCAGTCGTGTCCGACTCTTCGACCCCATGGACTGCAGCCTACCAGGCTCCTCCGTCCATGGGATTTTCCAGGCAAGAGTCCTGGAGTGGGGTGCCATTGCCTTCTATCTGGGTTGGTCATAACTTTCCTTCCAAGGAGTGTGTTTTACTTGCACGGTGGCAATCACCATGGTCTTATTAGAGAACATGTCAAAGTGAATTATAAATTGACCTCCTAGCCCTTGGAGGTAAAGGCTCTTGAGATATCCTTAGATGTCTTGGGTCATAATATAAAATGCAGATATTTTTGAAGAATTTGTGGTTCCTCCTAGAGTTTCCTTTGATGTGACCATTTTTTAAAGTCTTTATTGAATGTGCTATAACATTGCTTCTATGCTTTGGTTCCTTGGCCAAGAGGCATGTGAAATCTTTGCTCCTCAACCAGGATTGAACCCATACCCTCTGCATTGGAATGTGAAGTCTCAACCACTGGACCACCAGGGAGGTCATATCCTAGGGTTTCTTGACAATAAGACCACAGATGGGTTCTGAGGGTTTCTGATCCTTTCTCTGTGGAACAGGCTCTCTTTATGTGTTGAAGAAAAAGGTGTAACTGCAGGCCTGGAAACCCAGCATACCTGCACAGCTGATCTGATGACAGTAGCCATGTAAACACACAGATATTAATCTTGCATCAGATTGGGGCAGCTCTTACCCATCTGTCCAAGGCTGGCATTAGTTTTTGGCTTTTAAACATTATTTTTTTCTCATTTCAAAGTTTACCTTGTTCTTATGACACTGCTTTCTGATGGTATATACCACTGATTTCACTGGATGATTATCAGCAAACGTAGTAAGTTAGATGGGTTTTCCAGTAGATCTCTGTTTACTCTTTTGGTTTCATTTTTTCATAGTGGAACCTGAAACATTTTTGAGAACTCTTTTGAAATGCCTTTTGAGAACCAATGAATACTTTTTAGGAAGTAGATGATTATTGGGTGTCCCTGGTGCCTCGGTGATAAAGAATCTGCTCTCCAATACAGGAGTTGTAGGGTCTGGAAGATTTCCTGAGGAGGAAATGGCATCCCACTCCAGTAATCTTGCCTGGAAAATCCCATGGACAGAGGAGTCTGGTGGGCTACCGCCCATGGGGTTACAGAGTCGAACACAACTGAGCGACTAAACAACAGGAACAACAGTAACAACAGATGATCATTAATTTAAAAGATAATTCAGGGGACTGTCCCGGATGGTCCAGTGGTTAAGAATCTGCCTTCCAACGCAGGAGATGCAGGTTTGATCCCTGGTCAGGGAACTAAAATCCCACATGCCAGGGGGCAAATAAGCCCACACAGCACAATGAAGAGCCCATGTGTGCAACTATTAAGATCCGATGCCACCAAATAAGCAAAAATAAAATTTAAAAAAAAAGATAATCCAATTGATGCATTACTAATTATTTGGCTATTTTTAAAAGAGAAGGCAATTTAAATTTCTGTCTCTACAGGGTGTTGCCAATGTCTTTAGTACTGCCTATCACTACGTCCACAGCCGGGAGCACATCCTTCATATTGTGATCACTGGCATCGGCTGGCTCTACAACATCACGCCCAGCATCACTGCCATCTCTACATACTTTGTTGAGCCCAACTCAGAGAAGGTAGCTCCTGCTTCAGTTTGTCCAATGAAAGGCACCAGTAGGAGACTGGCAGGCAGAAGGAGAGTGAGGTTGGGGTATTTATGCTTTTGGCTTTCCCTCTCTAGGTTTCTTTGGGTTAGCTGTGTTCTTCAACAAAATGAATAGAATGAAGGGCCATCCCGGGAGGTTGGTGCGGCAAGAAGAGTTCCTGGCCCCCAGGTCTCTGTTGAAGAGACAAGAAGTCAAGTGATCTCTGTGGATTATGAAAACTGCTAATACATTCTCTTTTTTAACATTTTTGAACAATAGTCCTGCTCAGAATGTCCGCTTGAAGAGGGCTCCATGCCCCCAATATATGAAATCTTATGTTAGTCTTATGTCAATGGGAAATAAGAGATCATAATCTGTTCTTTTTCTTTATCCTTCTTCTTTGGACCACACACATTTCAAATTTACTGTTAAAAATTTTTACCTGTTAGAGAAAGACAGCACTCAGCTGTGTTTTAAACGTATTCAGTATACAGTCTGATTCAAGAAGAAAGTACTTTGATACTTAGAGAATGGGGAGGCCAAAAATAAAAGTTGGGAATTAAAAAAAAAAAGACCACTGTACCTTAGTCACATGGTCCTCTCTACTTGGCTGTCTTCTCCAGGTTCTGGTAATTGCTTCCTCTCCTTACCTCTTTGGGCTTCCCAGGCGGCTCAGTGGCAAAGAATCTGCCTGTCAAGCAGGAGAAGCTGGTTTGATCCCTGGATCAGGAAGATTCCCTGGAGAAGGAAATAGCAACCCACTCTAGTATTCTTGCCTGGATAATCCCATGGACAGAGGAGCCTGGTGGGCTACAGTCCACAGGGTCGCAGAGTAGGACATGACTGAGCGACTGACTACCATCACCACCTTCAGGCTAAGAGTGATAGCAGCTCCCCATAAATATAACTTTAAAATCTAATTTTTTACCAAAGTTATTTTTAAGTTTAACAAAATTGCAAGAAAAATTCTAGCATAATTTTTTTAATTGGCTAAATGATTTAATCTTCATATGGAAGAAGAACAAATGCATGAGAATAGCTAAGAAAATGAAGGATGGGGGGAATTTACAACTGTAGTCTGGGGAAGGATGGCTGAGTCTCAAAGGTTGAAGTGATTAAAGTGAGGTTGATACATTGATGACATAAAAATGTAAAACTTTCTTGCACCAAAGTTATAAACACAATTAATTGCCATATATCTGGCAGAGAATAACAGTGTTATATAAAAATTAGTGGAATTTTGAAAATCCAAAAGAAAAATAAGCAAAAGACAATTTTATTTTTAAAAAAACCTCATGCAAATGGTCAATAAACATAGGAAAAAATGTTCAGTTGTTCTCATAATGAAATACAAATTTAAGTAAAAGATAATTTCTCACCTACTAAATTGAAAAACATTTTTAAACTGTAATTTGAAATGTCTGTTAGATATCTAAGTGGAGATATTGAATACACAGTTGGATATATGAGCTTAGTGTTTGGGGGAAATCCACACTGGTAAGTAAATTATATTTAAAACCATTAGACTGGTTACACAACATTGTGAATGTCTCTAATCCCACTGAATTGCACACTTATGAATGGCAAAAATAATAATATTATGCTGTGTATATTTTACCAAAACAACTCAAAACAAAACATAAACCATGAGACTGGTTGGGATGACCAATAGGATGAATCAGTCTAGGGAAAAAAATTTCTGAGGCCCAAACCTAGAAGCCTTCCAAGTGTTTGGCATCATTGTGGCTCAAAATTATATTGACCTTGACCTATAACTTGAAAAACATTTTATATTGCCTAAGCTTTTCTAATTTTTTTCTATTTGTCCCCAAAATCTCAATGAGAGCATGAAGTTTAATCACTCCTCTCTGTAATGAAATTTCTACCTCTTTTCAAGGATTCAGACTATGTTTTACGAAATATGATGGTCACAGGGCAGCAGGGTCTAACAGAAATCCACAAGAATCCCTCTGTCATCTTTAGGAAGACATGCATCTTCAGGTATGGGACATACCTCACCGCCTGTTTTGTTTGACTGCCAGCTTCTGCTTCTTATGAATATAATGGCTCTCATTCTGATGGGGCTTTAAAGGAAAATTACTGTAGACCTTTGTCTGCCTGGGTCCTTTCCCCCTTAAGTTCTTTTTAAAACAGATTTCAATTTAGTGTTTTATTTTTTATAATTTTCTTATTAACATGAAATTAACAAAAACCCACCATGGTTATGAAAAATACACCCACATCACTAATCAGAGCTCATCCTCTTAATGTTAGCTAGCCTGCGGACATTTTTTTTTTTTTAACTTAAAGAAGACAGGCTGGTGCAAAGACGGGGAGGAGGCAGAGAATGTTGCCTTTAATAAGTACTCAGTTCTAGATTACCTTGAATGCCTCTCATGTGTGAAATGCAAAGTACGCTACTAAACTACTGCAAAAACAGATCTTAACTAGAATACAGTGCTTCTTAGAGAGTCAGCATAGTTGAATAGGCAGTAACCTATCTCAGGCTAGTAGGCAATTTGACATTTAAGTACCTATGTTAATTCAATTTCAGTTTGGCCTCATACCAGAATGTTCATTCAGTTTTAAGCTCCTTTCCATAGTTATTCCTTGTCCTGGCTAAGAGTTTTACAAGAGTCCTTCTAACACCCAGACTTACAACCTTGGATTCCTGTGTATAACTTAGAGCAGGTGCCTTTTGAGGAACTCTGTTGACCAAGGAAGCTTAGCATGATGCCTCACTACTATGGCTATCATGAAGACATGGCTCAGCTGCAGCGACGGGTAGGTACAGCCAAACAAGGGCATAACCTTTCTATCATGACAGGATTGGTGTTATGAACTGTAAATATGCTTTTTTGGCCATACCCACAGCATGAAGGATGTTAGTTTCCCAACCAGAGGTTGAATCCATGCCCCTTGCAGTGGAAGCACAGAGTCCTAGCCACTGGACCACTAGGGAATTCCCTAAACGTGTTTTTTCTGAGGCTGTGCTAAGCACCAGCGTTTTTACAGATACCTAAAAGGAATGACATCTCAATATCATGTAGATGGAAAAAGGGGGAAAGAGATAAAAGGATGTGTTTATACTTCCTGAGGGAAAGAAGGAGCTACTACATTTCTATGAAAACCTCAGGTCCCTCACTGACACAGGTGCTGTCAATGCCCTGCCCAAGTATCTTCTGCCAGGGGCTGCAGATCCTATTGCTAATAACTCACCCTGTAATTGTCAAGGGGAGCCCCTCTCCAGGAGGGGCCGATGAGCTCTGTAAACACCTCCCCAACACACATCCAGAGCAGCTTAGAGCTTTGTTGTTGTTTATTGCTTAATTGTGTCCGACTCTTTTGTGACCCTGTGGACTCCAGCCTACCCGGCTACTCTGTCCATGGGATTCTCCAGGCAAGAATATTGGAGTGGGTCGCCATTCCCTTCTCCAGGGGATCTTTCCAATCCAGGGTTCGAAAGCTTGTCTGCATCTCCTGTATTGGCAGTCAGATTCTTTACCATTGAGCCTCCTGGGCAGCCTCTAAATGAGTAATATTTATAGAAGACATGAACTATGTTATGGTCCGTGGGGAACTCTGCTTGACTCATTTCTACATCCATGAGTCTGTATTTTTAGCTACTAATGGTGGAAGACAGCTGGCTATTCTTAGCATTCTGTAATGACTCACAGATAGTCAGTGGTAAACTGGGGACCACCCTTGTGATGGGAAGTTTTTCAGTCCCTAGAGGTCTACAGCTCCTGGTTACTACTGAAGAACCCATTACACCTTCAATAGAGAGGGACCAAAAACTATGGGAAGACAAAATTAACCCCCAGGTATGGGACCAGGGGATTCCTGGACGAGCCCACCAAGCGGAACCGGTCATCATTGTCCTCCGAGATCCCACTTGGTTTCCTAACCGGAAACAATATCCTCTCAAAAGAGAGGCTCGGGAGGGACTACAGCCTTTAATAAATAAATTCCTTGCTTGTGGGTTATTGGTCCCCACCAGTTCACCATGTAACACCCCAATCCTCTCAGTAAAGAAAAAAGACGGAACCTGGAGAATGGTCCAAGATCTCCGGATCATAAATGAAGCTGTAGTCCCCCTCCATCCCACAGTACCCAATCCCTATGTAATCTTGGGGAAAATCCCACCCAGTGCCAAGTGGTTTACAGTCTTGGATCTCAAAGATGCATTTTTTTTGCACACCACTGGCTAAAGAATCCCAATATCTTTTTGCCTTTAAGTGGGAGGCCCCAGGAGAAAAACACCAACAGATGACTTGGACAGTATTATCTCAGAGGTTCAGAGATAGCCCCCACCTGTTTGGACAGGCCCTTAGCCAGGATCTCCTAGATCTGGACCTGGACCTAATGGGAAAATATTACAATACATAGATGACCTATTAATCTGTTCTCCAGATGAGAAAAGTGCCCAACAACATGCAATTCAGGTTCTAAACTTCTTGGCAGAAAGGGGATATAAAGTCTCCTGTGCTAATAAGGCACAGATGGTCAAGACAAAGGTCACTTACCTGGGAGTTCAGATTACACACGGGTCCAGGAGGCTGTCCTCTGATCGGGTACAAGGAATCCTCCAGTTGCCCTCCCCCATGACTCAAAAACAATTGAGAGCTTTCCTGGGGCTAACTGGATATTGTAGGATCTGGATACCCAGCTATGGTCTAATTGCCCAGCCCTTATGTGAAAGCTGGACTTCCCTGGTGGCTCAGATGGTAAAGCATCTGTCTATGATGCAGGAGACCCAGGCTCAATCCCTGGGTTGGGAAGATCCCTTGGAGAAGGAAATGGCAATCCACTCCAGTACTATTGCCTGGAAAATCCCATGGACAGAGGAGCCTGGTAGGCTACAGTCCATGGGGTTGCAAAGAGTGGGACACGACTGAGTGGCTTCATGTTCACGTTTCACTCAACTGTTAAGATGTATCTGTTTACATTTAGAGCGCTAATGTATGACAAAAGACCTCTCCCCTGCTTCAAGGTGGGGCAGAGTGTGGGTGCAATTTGGCTTCCAAAGCTCCTTTTAGGATTGGGCTGAGGATAAACTTCACCTGAAATCACAGTTTTAAAAATATTTATTTATTTGGCTGCACCTGGTCTTAGTTGCAGCATGCAAACTCTTAGTCACTGTCATGCAGGATCTAGTTCTGTGACCAGGGATTGAACCAGGCCCCCTGCATTGGGAGTGCAGTCTTAGCCCCTGGACCACCAAGGAAGTCCCTTAGCATCTTCCGCTTCCCCATCCTGTTTGCCTCAGACCTTCAAAGGTTTCTCCCGAAAGCACTCCCTCAGTGAATAATTGGCACAGAGCATCCCTTTCTCAGGCTCTGCTTCTAGAGAACCTGACCTAACACATTCATCCTTCTTTGGGCATTCAACCAAGACTTACTGGACACTACATAAACAAAAAATGAATACCCTCAGTTAAGGACAAGTCTATAGTAAAGACAGTAAGGCAGAATTGGACTTCTCTGGAGGTCCAGTGGCTAAGACTCAGCACTCTCAATGCAGGGGGCCCAGGTTCTTTCTCTAGTCAGGGAACTAGATCCTGCATGCTGCAACTAAAACCCGGCACAGCCAAATAAATAAAATTTTAAAAATAAGGCAAAGCAGATGGACATGGAACAACAGACTGGTTCCAAATAGGAAAAGGGGTATGTCAAGGCTGTATATTGTCACCCTGCTTATTTAACTTATATGCAGAGTACACCATGCATGAGAAACACTGGGCTGGAAGAAGCACAAGCTGGAATCAAGATTGCCAGGAGAAAGATCAATAACCTCAGATATGCAGATGATACCACCCTTATGGCAGAAAGTGAAGAAGAACTAAAGAGCCTGTTGATGAAAGTGAAAGAGGAAAGTGAAAAAGTTGGCTTAAAGCTCAACATTCACAACACTAAGATCATGGCATCTGGTCCCATGACTTCATGGCAAATAGATGGGGAAACAGTGGAGACAGTGGCAGACTATTTTTGGGGGCTCCAAAATCACTGCAGATGGTGACTGCAGCCATGAAATTAAAAGATGCTTTCTCCTTGGAAGAAAAGCTATGACCAACCTAGACAACATATTAAAAAGCAGAGACATTATTTTGCCAACAAAGGTCTGTCTAGTCAAGGCTATGGTTTTTCCAGTAGTCATGTATGGATGTGAGTGTTGGACTATAAAGAAAGCTGAGCACTGAAGAATTGATGCTTTTGAATGGTGGTGTTGGACAAGACTCTTGAGAGTCCCTTGGACTGTAAGGAGATCCAACCAGTCCATCCTAAAGGAAATCAGTCCTTAGTGTTCATTGGAAAGACTGATGTTGAAGCTGAAACTCCAATACTTTGGCCACCTGATGAGAAGAACTGACTCATTTGAAAAGACCCTGATGCTGGGAAAGATTGAAGTCAGGAAGAGAAAGGGATGACAGAGGATGAGATGGTTGGATGGCATCACCGACTCAATGGACATGAGTTTGAGTCAACTCTGGGAATTGGTGATGGACAGGGAAGTCTTTGTGTCCATGGGGTTGCAAAGAGTCAGACACGACTGAGCGACTGAACTGAACTGAGCTGGATGGAGTCTGACTCTGGTGCAGCTACTTTAGATCACAGGGGTCAGGGTGCGTTTCTTTATGGGGAGCTGAGGGAGCTGAGCCCTGAGAATTTAAGGGGTGGAATGTGTCAGGCAGATGAAATAGCAACAAGGGCTGGTGTGGCTCGAGTATAGTAGGCACAAGAGGAGGTGATTCAGTGTGTCTGGGTGGAATGTTGTGAACAGGCTTTTATTTTATACCCTCCTTATGTTTATTTGGTTTTGGTTTCAGAGATTTCCTCTTTAAGTGCACAGACAGTTCAGGAGTTGTTTTGGCCTCTGTCTGTGGAGAAAACCACATCGTAGTTCCACTTCGTGAGAGAACAGGAGAAGCTTTGGGAGTTCTCGATGTTAACATTGGCAAGAGTAGGATGTTGTTGTATCGAGAGTTTAAAGATCTACAGAAAATGCTGAAGGTGATCCAGCTTGCCTGCAGTGAAATACTGGGCGAATTATCTGGAGAAATAAAGAAAAACTATATCCTAGGTATTGTGAATGCGGCAACTGTCTGAATTCATAGATTTAATAAGTTTGGGGGAAATCAGACAATACAATGAAGGATGCATTTTCTAAAATGAATTGTTGCAAAGTACAGATCTTTCCACATGGAAGGATTTCCTTCATTCAGTCTTGGACTGATTAGTCTGGCCTATACGTTAGAGCAAAGGGTAAGGAATCACATTTTCTTGCCTGCTGCTGCTGCTGCTGCTAAGTCGCTTCAGTCGTGTCCGACTCTGTGCCACCCCATAAACAGCAGCCCACCAGGCTCCTCCGTCCATGGGATTTTCCAGGCAAAAGTACTGGAGTGGGGTGCCATCGCCTTCTCCGTTTTCTTGCCTAGAGTCATGGTTTTAGAGTTGAAGGACTCATAATGGCAATATAGAAGTAGCATTTATTAAATGCCACATCATGTGTCAAGCACTTTAAATATGGTATTTCAATTAGTCCTTATCATAACTCTAGGAGGTGAATGGTGATTATTTCATTTTACAGACAAGGGAAGTGCACCAAATCACACAGTTGACCAGTGGTAAAGGCTGGATCTCCACCCCAGTTTGGGTGCTCTTTCCACCACAGTGTGCTTGCATGCTCATTTGTGTCTGACTCTTTTGTGATCCGAGCCTGCTCTGTCCATGGGATTATGCTGGCAAGGACACTGAAGAAGGTTGCCATTTCCTCCTCCAGGGGATCTTCCTGACCCAGGGATCAAACCTGTGGCTCCTGAATGGCAAGTGGATTCTTTAGCACTGGGCCACTTGGGAAGCCCTCACAGCATTAACTCACAGGAACATCTCATTTTACAGAGAAAGGAGCTAAGGTCTGTCAAAGTAAAGGTCCAAGAGCAAGCTACTGCAGAGCCAAGAACAGACCCCAATCCTTGTGATTCCACTTCCACCAGGCTACTCTTACCACAAAATCAGTGTAGGCAGAAGGGAGGGAAGACGAAAGCATGGAAACCTTTCACTACCAAGATTGGAATAAATAGAATTAGTAGAGTAACACTGTTGGATAAAGCTGAAACACT
Organism: Bos indicus; assembly: GCF_029378745.1. Classification (NCBI taxonomy): domain Eukaryota; kingdom Metazoa; phylum Chordata; class Mammalia; order Artiodactyla; family Bovidae; genus Bos; species Bos indicus. Next base: position 22,484,660 of record NC_091778.1, read on the forward strand.
TCTAGCCATTACACAGTGTGGGATAAAAAGGAGAAAGAAAGGAAAATTCATATCTTTTGAGCATCCACTATGTGTAAGACCTGGGACTAAGCACTTTTCCATGTACCATCTCCTGTTAATTTCCACAGCTTAACGGGAAAGTAGGGATCAACTCTTCTCACAGAAAAATGAAAAGGGGGCTCAGAGAGACAACTGAACTAATAAGGGTGAAAGTAGGTTTCAAAGCAAGGTTTAGCTACAAATAAAGGTTTCACCTTTTCTCAGAGCCTCTGCCTGTGAACCCCACAGGTGGGATTCCATTTTTGCCTTTTGATTTCATGACTGGAGAAACTAAGGTTGTTTAACGCTATAGGATATAGCGTTTCCTAAAAAGAAAACAAAGGTTTGCTATATTACATTCAGAATTCTGTGAAAAAGTAGTATGTGTTCTGAACAGCCGTGTGGGATGTCTTTCTGTTATTCTAGAGATTGAAAGTGTGGGAGAAGTCCAGCGGGCAGGCATTCTCTTCTTCAGAGTCATGCTACAGGAGCTACAGGAGTGCCTCAGTCTACTTACATCCTCGGACTTTGTGTCACTGTTGCTGCATGATTATGACCCTCTGGCGGAAGTCAAAGCCCCGCCAGACAGCCAGTCCCAGGATCTGAAAGCCAACATAAAATTAGTACAAGACATCCTGAAAGGGATTATCGTGTTCTTTCATCCAGAATTGAAATCAAGTGACTTAGAAAGTTGGGATCACTGTAAACTGGTAAGTTTCATTAAAAAAAAAAAAAAAAACTCTTCATTGAAGAATAACCTACATGAGTTAAGATATACAAATCTTAATTGCACAAATCCTTGATACACAAAGGCAAGAATTTTTACACAATGAATGTAAGAGGCACCTGGAACAAGAACAGGAGTGGCATCCCCAAAGCCTTCCTTTTTACAAACCTCCCCATCACCAGCCTCACACACACACACACACTCTCTCTCTCACACCCCAAGGGTAACCAGAATCCTGATGTCTAACACCATAGATTGATTTTGCCTGTTTCAAAGTGTGTATAAATGGAATTGTGTAAACTTAGGAATTAGGCACTCTCCTTCCACTTGATGATTCCACGATTTTTGTTCTTTGTTTACAGTACGTAAACCAACAGTTAGTCGAAAATATTTGTGACTTTGATCCAACTGCTATGGAACTGAAAGTTAATTTAAAGCTCATTGCTGAATACTTTGAAAGTAAGTTTCCACTTAATTATAGTCTAAATCTATACCAACAGCAACAAAATATAGTTGCAATCCAGAGATTTTTATTAGAATACAGTGGCCCAGCATGCATGTGTGCTCAGTCGTGTCAGACTATTTGCAACCCCATGGGCTGTAGCCCGCCAGGTTCCTCTGTCCATGGAATTTTCCAGGCAAGAATACTGGAGTGGATTACCATTTCCTACTCCAGGGGATCTTTCTAACTCAGGGATCGAACCCACATCTCCTGCATTGGCATTTACCACTGAGCCACCTGGAAGCCCCAAAGCATCCAAAATTCAATTTTTAGGGGAAAATAGTTCTGATTATAGTCTTCTAAAAGTAAGGGCATTGTCTATAATCTATTGCAATCCCCATAGTGACTATCTGTGCCACGCACATGAGAATTCAGAAGCACCTCTATCTCCCACTTAATGACTCCATATTCAAAATTCTTAAAAAAAAAAAAAAAAAGCAAATGGAGGCTGCAGTAAGGCTAGAAGCCAAGTTTGTTAAGCGAAAAGGCAGCTATGATCTTTAGTTTCCATGAAGAACCAAATAAAACAATAGAGCATGAGTCTTTACAGACTAGTAATGTAGACTTTTTGGAAGAAGGAGCATCAGCAGGTGGTTAAGACTCTGCTCTCCCAATGCAGGGGGCATGGGTTCCATCGCTGGTCAGGGAACTAAGATCTCACATGCTGTAAATATACATGCACAAGCACACATTCCTCCATGTGGGTGTGTTATCCCACCAGAGACCTGAGGCTGTTTACGTGAATGGAACAGTAAACAATGAACTTATTCTTTCTTAAAAAAAAAAAAAAAAAAAGATGTTAAACTAATCATTGATTGGGGAAATGGCTCTGCAAAAATCCCTCACTAAGCCTTGTCTCCCTCTCCCCCATTCTCTTTGGACCCTCCAGACAAAGGGTTTCTGGACTTCTGGGACACATATAGTAGACAGAGAGGCTTGGAACCAGATTCCTAGGACAAGAGAGGAAAAAGCCACCCAGAGGAAGACAGCCCACACTCCTCAGGTTGTCTGTGGAAGCAGGAAGCAGTGGGTGGATGAGAGAGAGAGAGATGTTCTGGCTTAGAAAGGAGAGATACTCCCAGCAGTTTGGGAATGCTAGACACGAGGTTCACATAGCAGTTAACATGAATTAATGTGGACCAAGAGTGGTGTGAGTGAAGACTATGGCTTCTATGTAGCCTCATGGCTGGTGGCTGATTCACAGGCACCTCTGCATTCCCAGGTGTTAACAGTTCTCACTGCTTTTAAGGGGTCGTTTAAGGAAAACAGGGGGCTTCCCTGGTGGCTCAGATGGTAAAGAATCTGCCTGCAATTCAGGGCACCTGGGTGTGATCCCTGGATCAGGAGGTTCCCCAGGAGAAGGGAGTGGCAACCCACTCCAGTATTCTTGCCTTAGGAATTTCATGGACAGAGGAGCCATGTGTAGTCCCTGGGGTTGCAAAGAGCTGGACATGCCTGAGCAGTTAACACTTTCACAGATGGGAACTTCTGGCTAACTTTTTGAGGAAATAGCCCCATTGTCAGTAGAAATTTGGAAATTTCCAGGCTTGCTGTTGAAGTCTGAAGCCTTTTTGATTCTGCGCATGTGACTTGTTTTGTTTCTCTCCAGAAGCTATAGAATCACTGCTTTATCCCCACGACCGTGAAACTTCAAAATGATATATCTTTTAAAAAATTATTATATTTATTTTAATTGGAGGATAATTTCTTTACAATATTGTGGTGGCTTTTGCCATGCATCGACATGAATCATCCATGAGTGCACATGTGTCTGTCTCCCCATCCTGAACCCCGCTCCCACCTTCCTCCCCATCCCATCCCTCTGGGTTGTTCCAGAGCACTGGCTTTGAATGCCCTGCTTCATGCATCAAACTTGTACTGGTCATCTACTTTACATATGGTAATATACATGTTTCAGGGCTCTTCTCTCAAGTCATCCCACCCTCGCTTTCTCCCACATAGTCCAAAAGCATGTTCTTTACATCTGTGTTTCTTTTACTGCCTGGCACATAGGATCGTCGTTACCGTCTTTCCAAATTCCATGTATATACGTTAATACACTGTATTGGTGTTTTTCTTTCTGACTTATTCACTCTGTGTAATAGGCTCCAGTTTCATCCACCTCATTAGAACTGACTCAAATGAGTGATTATAGCTCAGTAATATTCCATTGTGTATATATACCACACTTTCTTATCCACGCAGGTCTATTTTCGTCCATTGATCTGAACACTCCCTGGGCCTTTTCAACTGTGAAACGCAGGTCCTTACATCCCAATGATTTCCTCCCTGACATCAAGGTTGCTGCACATGGCTGTGCAGTTTGTGTACTGCACAAATGTACCCTGCTGAGGGGGTGGGGAGCTGAGACCTAACTAGGGTTCCATTCACGAAACTGTGGGCTTCAGCTTACACTTACGTCTGCTTGGAAGAGGGGCACCTCCTTCACACACTTTTTTCTGTTCACCAAGCTGTGTGCATTCATCCATTCACACAAAAATGACCTAGAGGTTAGAGGAGGCCCTGCCCTCCCTTTTCTGTGTTCCTTCTTTGCAACTCCTATTATTCAGACATGGGAAATCCTAGATTCAGCCTCCAAAATCCCTATAGTTTCTCTCCTATTTTCCATCTTCTTTGTTTCACTTTCTGAGACATTGTCTCAACCTTTTACATTTGTTAACTTACAGAGGTACATAGTCAAAGAGTTTGGAAGCCATTGCACAGAAGTATGAATTTTTGTAAAGATAAATTGCATTTATTTAAATTCATACATAATTTGATTTATAACTACATCATGAAAAAAAAGTCAGTACAATGTGATACTGTATAGAAATTATGCTTCAACTGGAATAAGACTAATATATTTGCAAGAATTCAGTTAGGCCTGGAATAAACTTCCACCCAAGGTTTGATAACTCAGGAAAAAATTTGGTTTTACCTCCTCGTTTAACACGAACTCTTGCCCGACAAACTGGAAGCAGCACTCTGCAGTACCTTCAGGACCACGTAAATTAGAGACATATTAGGTCCCTGACTGTCATGGAAAATAAGAATTCTCCTACCTACACAAAAACTGATTGAAACTGACACACATATACCCTTTTAAGTACGATGTTGCATGGACCTTCAGCTCATCGTATGTGGCAGTAATGTTAAGAGGTGGTAGAGGGTATGTGAAACAGCAGAAATAAAAGAACTACAATTAAGAGAACTAATGATGAAGAGAAGAGCATTCAATAAATACTGCTTAGAGCTTCCCTGGTGGCTCAGTGGTGTAGAGTCCGCCTGCCAATGTAGAAGACATGGATTCAATCCCTGATCTGGGAAAATTACACATGCCAGGGAGTAGCTAAGCCCACGCACCACAACTATTGAGACTGTGCTCTGCAACAAGAGAAGCCACTGCAATGAGAAGCCTGGGTGCCCAACTGGAGAGCAGCCTCAGCTCACTGCAACTAGAGAAAAGCCCAAGCAGCAGCAAAGACCCAGCACAGCCAAAAAACAAGTAAATAAATGAAAAATTTGAAAAAAGAAATACTGCTCACTGATCTTGGGTTAGTTGTTAGTTGAAAGGAGCAGCTACACATTAACTTTGAACTTGAAGCTTAAGAACTTCATTCTTTTTTGCCTTGCACATCTAATTGTCTTTCATTCCCAAAGCTTTTAACTTAATCTAATGTTAAAGCAGAGATTCATAAAATGAAATTTTAATTAGAAATATCTTAAAATGACCCAATGTTTTCAGCAGAATGAATTTCCTATATAATTAAAAGTTTGATTAAGCTAGAATCTACAAAAAAAAAAACATAAAATGTTTCTGAATTAATCGGTTCATAAACAGATTCAAAGGTTGAGCCAGCAATTTTTTAAACTCAGATATATTCAAATAATTTACTATAACCTTTACCAAGGAAGAATTAATCTGTGCACACTGGCTCTCTGCTGAAATGCAAAGAGCTGGCATCTATCCACCACAAGAGGGCAGTAACACTCAACCGTTGTTAATGGGAAACCCGCGGACCGATGGAGGCTTCCTTCAATAGAGGAATCATTAGAGCCAGTTGTTAAGCCATAAATCTCTCATTGGGAACAGGACAGGGAAACAGGAACCTTCGCCCAGACAGGTTCGGAGCTTCTGTCCCCGGTAACAATAAGACAGGAAATAAGCAACAGGGGCTTGTGAAATGGACCGACTTCGCCCCCCATCCTCACGTCCTTAAATCACCATGGAGATGGCCTACTAGCTTAATAATGGCTGCAGATAGGGGTCTGTTCATCTGGATGTCAGATAAGAGCACTGGCAGGCATCAGTGCAACAGAGCTCTTAATGGGGATTTGGAAAAGGCAGAATAAAGGCTGTGGAGAGCAGCAGAGCTGTTATATCTCAGAAAATTAGTCAGGACTGGTTTTAGAATTGTTCTAATGGCACCCCACTCCAGTACTCTTGGCTGGAAAATCCCATGGACGGAGGAGCCTGGTAGGCTTCAGTCCATGGGGTCGCTAAGAGTCGGACACGACTGAGCGACTTCCCTTTCACTTTTCACTTTCATGCATTGGAGAAGGAAATGGCAACCCACTCCAGTGTTCTTGCCTGGAGAATCCAGGGACGGTGGAGCCTGATGGGCTGCCGTCTATGGGGTCGCACAGAGTCGGACACGACTGAAGCGACTTAGCAGCAGCAGCAGCAGCAGGGTGTACTTTAATTTAGACTTGTAACATTGGGACATAATGATAAAGTAATTTTTTCAGCCTATAGCATTAACTTTTAAAGCTTCCAGGAAGTTAATACAAAAAGGGATCAACAAATGCATCTCAATATTTTAAGTATGTATGTTAATTGGTCTAGTGTTACTCATATGATATGAATCAGATATTTTTTAGGTGCTCTCATGTCTGACATCTGCTTTCATTTTTATTCATAATTGTCATTAATGTTACTGAGCTATAATCTGAAAAGACTTCAATATTTGAAAAGCCTAACTTAATTATTCCACAATGTTGTTTCAATTAACATTTATTAAACACTTACAATTGAGAAAAAAGACAGTGCTTCTGTGTGTGCGTTAAAAGAAGAAACTTTAGAAAATTGCACTCACATGTTTTATACAGTGAGCGTCAAATAAAAATTGAGATTTGAGTATGTTTTCCATATTTTATGTGCCTTTCCTGTTCCACATTGTACCTTTTGTGGTAGTGATACCTTGAGAACCACAGAAAATCTTAACCTAATTCAGGGAAACTTGTTCCTTCACGTTGATAGAAGACAAGGAAATATGTTCTGTTTTGTTATCCTAATTGACAACCATGAGTGACATAATTGTCATTGTTATTAATGAGCTATTGGATAGAAAACAATACTTAAAATCTCTTAATCAATAATGTGTATACATGTGTGCTCAGTCATGTCTGACCCTTTGCGACCCCATGGTCTGTAGCACACCAGGCTCCACCGTCCCTGGGATTCTCCAGGCAAGAACACTGGAGCGGGTTGCCATTTCTTTCTCCAATGCATGAAAGTGAAAAGTGAAAGTGAAGTCGCTCAGTCGTGTCCGACTCTTAGCGACCCCATGGACTGAAGCCTACCAGGCTCCTCCGTCCGTGTTATTTTCCACGCAAGAATACTGGAGGGGTTACCATTTCCTACTCCAGAGGATCTTCCCTACCCAGGGATCAAACCCATGTCTCTTGCATCTCCGAAATTGGCAGGTGGATTCTTTACCACTACACCACCTGGGAAGCCCTTTTATTTGATTATAAATATCATGTAATGGTTTGATTCAAGTCAAATCATAAACATTTATTGGGTTAGGAACTGTATTAGCCACTAGAAGTAACAAAAAAGTTAAACATAGACCCGAGGGTAGAAGGGACCTGAAAGAATGAACATATTTTTTTGAGCAACTACTCTTTGACAGGTTTTTGCATGTCTTTCCTCTTTGATCCCCATAACAATTCTGAGGTATCTGTTTTGTGGAAGAAGAAACAGGCTCAAGGCAATTAAGTGACTTTTCAAGGTCACAAAACTAGTTGGAGTTGAGCCAAGATTAGAACCCAGATCTGTTTAAGTACATTCTCTTTCCATTGGACCATTCTATTTGAATAGTCATTGACTGACTGACTCCTGAAAAAAGTAATTTTTAAAAAAGTTTTATTTATTCTTTGTTGTCCTGGTCTTCCTTGCTGTGCGTGGGCGTTCTGTACTTGTGGTGAGTGGGGAATACTCTTTGTTGAGGTGCACAGACTTCTCACTGCAGTGATTTCTCTTGTTGCGGAGCACCGGCTCTAGGCACATGGGCTTCAGTAGTTGTGGCTCCTGGACTTTAGTTGCTCCGTGGCACGTGGAATCTTCCTGGACCAGGGATGGAAACCATGTCCCTTGCATGGTAGGTGGACTTCTATCCACTGTACCACCAAGGAAGTCCCAAAAGTAATTTTTAAAAAATAGTTTGCAGTTTAACAAATGAAATATTTTGGTGTGCAGTGATTATAGCTTTAAAAATAATTTTTAATTAGGAAATATTTCAAACATAGAGGTTAGAGACTAATACCTGTGTAGTCATTACAGAACCATATTCTTAATATGTTTTTGAGCCAGACTTTTTTTTAAAGAAAGAAAACATTACAGGAATAGTTGAGAATTTCTATGCTTCTCCCATATTTCATTCTCTTCTTCTCCTCCCTAGAGCTAATACTATTATGAATTTGGTGTTTATATGAATCCATAAACAATATAATATTATTTTACAGGTTTTAAAATTGTTTTTAACTGTATCCAAAAGAACATATTATTATACAGCTTATTTTTGTTCTCAACAGTATGTTTCTAAAAACATAGTTACTGCTGAGTCTTAGTCGTGGCATGTGGGATCTAGTTCCTTGGCCAGGGATGGAACTCAAGCCCCTTGCATTGGCAGCTAGGAGTCTTAGCCACTGGACCACCAGGGAAGTTCCCTTAACAATATGTTTTTGAAATATCCACAATGACGTATGTAGCTCAGCTCTAGTTCTTTGTTAAACGCTGCATGCTGCTGCTGCTGCTGCTAAGTCGCTTCAGTTGTGTCTGACTCTGTGTGACCCCATAGACGGCAGCCCACCAGGCTCCCCTGTCCCTGGATTCTCCAGGCAAGAACACTGGAGTGGGTTGTCATTTCCTTCCTCAATGCATGAGAGTGAAAAATGAAAGTGAAGTCGCTCAGTCGTGTCCGACTCTTAGCGACCCCATGGACCCATTTAGGATCATCTAAATACATAAAGCAAATATTAACAGACCTAAAAAATATATAGCAACATAATAATAGTAGAAAAATTTAATACCCTATTTTCATCAATGGATAGATCATCCAGATAATCAACAGGGAAACATCAGCCTTAAATAAAACATTAGACTAAATTTACTTAGCAGACAAATACTGAATATTCTAACCAAATGCAGCAGAATTCACATTCTACTAAAGAGCACATAAAACATTCTCCAGGATAAGTCATTAAACAGGTCTTAAATTTGGTCATATTGAATATGTTAAATGCTGCATAGGGTTCCATTATAGGGCTTCCCTGGTGGCTCAGATGGTAAAGAACTCACTTGGAATGCAGGAGACCCAGGTTTGAGCCCTGGGTTGAGATCCATTATATGAATATACCAAAATTAATTTATTCATTTTCCTATAATTACATAAACAAGATTCTGCTATGGTTTTGACTCAAAATATATCTAATGAACTTCTGTCATAATTTTTCTTATATCTCAGTATTAAAATATATTTCAGTAATAAAAGTACAAAACTAACACTTTTTTTTTTTTGGTACAGATCATTCTCGAATTGAAGTATGGAAATTTGGTAATTCTGCCATCGAATACTTATACCACTGGGCACACATCTGTTTAGCTCTCATAAAACTAAACAAAAAAATAAGTAGTGCTATTCCCCCACCACTGCCATCCAAGACTGACTCCTGTGTGTATGCAAAAATGCCAGGGGGAAGCTTGCCAGGGAAATGATAATGGAATTGCTACTATATTTAGGGTATTTTTGTCATGTTCAGTTTTGCTTGTTAACTATAAAAATATTTTCAATTGGAAAGGAGTGCCACATAGACATATTTTTCTCCTAGACCTTTACCTCAGCACTTTCTAAAACCAAAAGTGCCTCTGAGGGAGAAATTTGATCTAAGAAAATTTGCAGTTAAGGTAGCCATAACCAAATGTATGTTAAAGAACATATTTTAAAGTTTCTTTTTAGTTTTAGCATTTTATCTGCTGTGGGCCTATTATGGTTGGTTGAGTGAGTTATTGCAATTCTTTTCAGGTACAAAGTAAAGAACAGATGAGTATTTAGGGGGAAAATGGCAGTTTTTACATCAAAAGAGCACAGTTTTTACATCAAAAAAAATATAATAAAGATTTTAAGAAATGGACTGGGAATTGTTTTTCTAATTTTTCAAAGGCTTTTATGAGCACCACATCCTCTCTGCTCCCATCTCCACTCCCTCACCCCCACTTACCCTAACAAGTTTAAAAGTTATTTCAATAAATAGAAAATCTGGGGAAATGTTTGCCCATGACTCATGGGAAAAAAACCTTTTTCTAACAAAATCTTCATGAGTTCAAGAACTGCAGAATTTATATTTATTTAAATCTTGTTATTACAGCAAACTTTACTGCCCTGTTGTGAGATTTCATCTTTGCAGTAAGATATCTGATGACAGAGTCCATTTTTAATAAAATTTTGGGAAATTAAACTTCATTTTCTTTATTTGGTTGACAAAATGTAATGCGTTCCAAACATCTTATAATTTGAGACTGGAGGTCCCTTTCTAACCTCTGGTGATAAGATGGCAATGTTATTTACCAGCCCTCATCTCTTGGCTGGTCCCATGCCCAGTTTTAACCTATAACCCTGTTTCATATTTGGAAGTGAGCTTTTCAGGGCATTTGCTGCAACATTTCTAGGAACAATGTTCTTGAAGATATTAAACTGATAGCCACACACTCTAATGGCTTCAGAACAAGCTTTTAAGGGGTCCACTGTGAATACAAATAGCATTTTAGGCAGCAAGGAGGGAAAATTTTTGCAGACTGTGACCTGTTGATCCATCGTGATGGGAATTAAGTTATTAATAACTAAATGGCATGCAGCTTAATGATAACAAATATCACACATCTGCATGACATTTTATCTTGAAGTATTTTCACATCCTAGCTCATCTGATCCTCCCAAACATGCAGGGTTGGCAGACTCAATATGATTATCCCCATTTCATAAACAAGGAAATAAGCTCAAAGAGTGAGTTAGCTAGGTTACAATGAGTAAGAGGCACCCACGTGTCCTGTTGGGCTTCCCTAGTGGCTCAGAGGGCGAAGCATTTGCCCACAATGCAGGAGAGCTGGGTTCGATCCCTGGGTCAAGAAGATCCCCTGGAGAAGGAAATGGCAACCCACTCCAGTACTCTTGCCTGGAAAATGCCATGGACAGAGGAGTCTGGTAGGCTACAGTCTCCATGAGTCGCATAGGACTGAGCAACTTCACGTGTCGACTTCTGTTTTATTGCTTTTGGCAGTACGCTAGATATTTCATCAACACTTTCCAAACTTCACTAGGCTAACAATTGTGCTATCATTCTTTTGGGAATGACTTTATTTATTTTTAATCTATTTATTTGTTTGCTTGCCCCAGGTCTTAGTTTTGGCATGCGGGATCTTGAGTTGCAACATGTGAACTCTTACTTGTAGCACATGAGATCTACTTCCCTGACCAAGGATTGAACCTGGGCCCCCTGTATTGGGAGTGTGGAGTCTTAGCCACTGGACCACCAGGCAAGCCCCTGGAAACTACTTTAAAATTAAGCAACCGACAAGGCAGATTGCTTGGATTTATTTGACTATCATTCAAGTAAAATCCTATCCCTTGACACCAGATACTTATTTTTTTAGTGAAGAGGATGTTATTTGTACTTGACTAAAATTTAGATGTTGATTCATGGTTAAGTCTATTTATTTGACTCAGTAGATTTATTGATTTACTTGTATTTACATATACTTCAGAAGCTCAGACTTGATTAACTGGTTATTTTTTTAGATTTCTCTATAGCTTATAGGTAACAATGGAGAAGGCAATGGCACCCCACACCAGTACTCTTGCCTGGAAAATCCCATGGACGGAGGAGCCTGGTAGGCTGCAGTCCATGGGGTCCCTAAGAGTCAGACATGACTGAGCAACTTCACTTTCACTTTTCACTTTCATGCATTGGAGAAGGAAATGGCAACCCACTCCAGTGTTCTTGCCTGGAGAATCCCAGGGACGGGGGAGCCTGGTGGGCTGCCGTCTATGGGGTCGCACAGAGTTGGACACGACTGAAGCAACTTAGCAGCAGCAGCAGCATAGGTAACAATGACACTGCATACTGAAGACCTTCCATATCACTTTCTTTTATATTAATAATTACAGCTTTCCATGGTCCAGGAACAAAATAAATGTTCCAAGACAATGATATTGGAATTCAATTGGAAGCCCCTATTGGCCCTTTTAACAGCTTTATTGAAATATAACACATATACTATATAATTCACATACTTAAAAGTGTACAACTAAATGGTTTTTAAGTATATTCACATAATTGTGGAACTATTCACAACAATTTCAGAAGATTTTCATCACCCCCATAAAAAACTCCATACCTTTAGCAATACTCCCCATTTTTCTCACTCCAGTCTTAGGCAACTACAAATCTTGCTTTTTCTATGGGTTTGTCTATTCTGGATATTTTATATAAAAAGAATTATATGTGGTCTCTTGAGACTGACTTCCCATTCCTTCCTAATCTAAATGTGATCAAGCAACCAGTAGCCCTTAACTTCTACAGACATTCTCAATTACTGACTCAGAAGACCCTTTGCAGGTAATTTAGGGACTTTTCATTCCTCTTCTGTAAGGTTTTTATGCAATGCCACTCCACCTAACCCCACCCTGCGTGAGTACTAAGTCACTTTAATCGTGTCTGACTGTGTTACTCTATGAACCACAGCCTTCTGGGCTCCTCTGTCCATGGAATTCTCCAAGCAAGAATACTGGAGTGGGTTGCCCGCCTCCAGATCTTCCTGACCCAGGGATCGAACCCATGGTCTCTTACATCTCCTGCATTAGGCAGGCAGGTTCTTTACCACTAGCGCCACCTGGGAAGCCCTAACCCCACCCTACATCATCCTTAACTCTATGTTCCTGCTCTCCCCCATATGATCTTATTATAAAGACCTCAATAGACAAGCTCAATTAATTAAATACTGCCTATTTCTTTCTCCTGTAGGTATTGTAATTCCCCTTGGTGGGTGTTCCATCTCCTAGTCATTACCCTATTTTACCTTTGCTCAGTCTACTGCCTGAGCTTAAACTGTCCTGCCCACAGATCGTAACTGGTGAAACACTCGAGGTGGCCAAGTTTTGTTCCATGTGACCCTGATTCTGTAGCCACAGCTGTTCGAATTGGGGTTGACCACTTGCCAAAGGGAGACCAATTTGTGAAATAGTCTAATATAAAAAGCACCCAAACCATTGACAAACCAAACTGGGAAATAGCAATAGAGCAGTGTCTAGAAGGGTGTTTTTTAGAGAGGCCAAAAATGTCACCATAGGCTTTAAACAAATTGAAGCATGCTGCCATGCAGACACCACAAGTTAGCCGAACCTGTAGGCTGAGAAAAGCGAGTACAGTTGACTCTTGAACAACACTGGAGTTAGGGGTGAACCACCCAATGTGCAGTCAAAAATGCACGTACAACTCTGGTCAGCCTTCTGCCTCTGGGGATTCAACTAACCATGGATCTGTAGTTATTCAGTACGTATTTACCGGGAAAAAAAAAAAAAATCCATGTGTGAGTAGAGCCAAGAAGTTCAAACCTGTTCTAGAGACAACTGTAGTTGGTTAGGGAAGAGTGCGCACAAAAGGAAGCAGAGAATGAAAGAGTAGGGATAAGTAATACTAGTGTCAAAAAGTTAAATCAAGATCCTTAAGTTTGGGTGCTGAGGGTCCTACAGTTGTCTTGCATCCAAGTCTAGTTGACTGTTCTGTGCTTGAAATCTTATCTCTGCAAGACTAAGACAGAATTCTCTGTTGTGTAACAGAAGTATGGGAGTGATGATGCTGCCTTTTACTGGCTTACTCTGCTTCTGTCATTACAACTTCTCCCATTAAAGATCCCAAATACAGGTTCAAAATATTAGAAGACTTCTTCAAGTCTCTGGTCCACTGTAGCAACCACTTGCCTTGCTGCAAACCAGGCCAAGTAACTGAAGAACTCAAACTCTCTGCAACACTGAGAAATCAGCCCTCTAGCTTTGGGAAAACCTCACAACTGCTTCATTACAACAGCCTGTAGGCAACAGGAGAATACAGAATCCAATATTCCAATGTAGAAGTTCGAATTATATAGGATATTGAGCCTATGATTTTGTGTAACTAATTCTCCACTCATTCTCTTTAAGAAGCAGATAGCCCAGGCCGGGGCGGTGGGGGTGGGGGGGGGGGCGTCTTTATTATTTACCCTTTACTGATTCTTTTTAAGCAAAGTAACACATGCTCATAGTTTAAAGAATCCTCTGTCATACAAGGTCTGTCAAAACCAGAGCATTTCCCAGCTCCACCTTACCCCTATTTTCCTTGCTTCTGAGTCAACTATTTTCAATTCGTTTAGCTCAAGAGTTAATAAACAGTACAAGCTAAATCTAGCCAGTTGCCTGTCATGATAGTTTTATTAGAAAAGTCATGCCCAAATGGTCTGTGACTTCTCTCACACCCCTGGGCAGAGTTGAGTAGCTGCCAGAGACTTCTGACCCATAAAATCTAAAGATTTACTATTTGACCTTTTGCACAAAAAGTTTGCCAACCTGTTTTGGCTGTAGTTTTGACATGCACCTCCATGTTGCAAAATAACATGCCATGTGGCTTTTTTTTTTTTCCTGAATTAGGCAGTATTTATTAACCTCCCAGAATGCAAGAGATTTAGCTCCTTCCTCAGCGTGTGCATCCCCCTCTCCACACACACACTTCCTACTCCTTCATTCTTCCCAACTACCTTGTAATTTAGATCAGAATAGCTGCTTATTCAGTGTTTGCATTATCATGATCATGTATGCTTATTTAGGACTTAGCCATGTGGTAAGTTATAATTATTTCTCTTTTCATGTTGACACATTTATTATATACAGGATATGATATAAAGTATACATGTAAACAACCAGATAGAGATATATAGGTGAGGTCAGGAAGGGTATTTCTGTCCTCATCAAGTTGGGGTGCACCATCCTCATGGCAGGTGGATATTTTCACCAACCCAGAAGCTCTCAGAATTCCATATATTGGGTTTTCTTAATGGAAACTTCATTATGTAGGCAAGACCAATCATTAATTTGGTTTAAAACCCTCTCTCCTTCCCTGAGGATAGGGGTGGGAAAGAAAATTCCAAGCTTCTAATTATGATGTGGTCTCTCTGGTGATAAGCTCCCATCAGATGCTATCCAGGGTTACCTCATTGAAACAAAAACCCTATCACTCAGAGAACCAGGGACCAGGGTCAAAGATCAAATAGCAAAACACAAATTGCTCTTCGTGCTTTTATTACTCAGGAAATCACAAGGGTTTTAGGAGATCTGTACCAGGAATCAGGGACAGAAAGCAATGTATGTCTCTCTATTTTTTTTCCCTCATTTTTATTTTTGGCTGCACTGGGTCTTCGTTGCTGTACATGGGCTTTCTCTAGTTGCATGGTGAGTGGGGGCTACCCTTTAGTTACAGTGCATGGGTTTCTCATCACAGTGGCTTCTCTTGCTGTGGAGGAAGGCTCTAGGGCCCTGGGGCTTCGGCAGTTGCAGTGTGTATGCTCAGTAGTTGTGGCATTTGCTTAGCTGCCCCGTGGCATGTGGGATCTTCCCAGACCAGGGACTGAACCTGTGTACCCTACACTGACAGGTGGATTCTCAACCACTGCACCACCAGAGAAGTCCATACATGTATGTATGTATACATATATATAGATAGATAGATAGATCCTTTTATTACACTGTGCCCCAAGATTTCATATCT